>NC_132782.1:52182499-53546865 GCF_048418805.1 Vulpes vulpes
TATTCTTTTAGTTACCTGTAAATTGTTTCTACTGTGTTATTGTTTCAACAATTGGGTGTGCTAGGTACCACGTTTTATTAAGAAGGTGCAGGTTATAATATTTTTTTTATCTGTTAATGATTAAAGAGAGTCATTTTTCTTTTCATTCACCTATTAACTTATGATTTTTAAATGTTTTTACTGAAAATATCACATTCAATATTTTCATGGAAATATTTATTCAAGTAGCCTATACTGTAACACCCAGACCAGACGCAGATAGTAAATTTGTTGCCACAGAAAATATATATATATATATATTTTTTTGTAAAGAATAGTGGATGCAGGAATCACTGGGACCACTTGATATTTCTGCCTGCCACAGACATCTTAAATCTACTCAATCAGCAATTACACATAGATACGCACAAAAGGTAAAACAATACCTAACACCAACAAAAATTTTAATCGTTTTACTTATACAAGGATGACAGCTATAAGATTTTGGGAAAGGCATTTCTTCTCTCTGAGTCTCAGTTTCTTATCACTAAAATGAGGTTGATAATACTGTTTATTATGCCTTATAGGAGACTATGGGGAACGATTATAACAATGGGTAGGAGTGCAATTGATAAATGGTAGAAAGTGATCCAGAAGGGAAAGAGTGTCTTGTCGTGAACTCTTTGGCACTGATGGTGTTTGCAGGTAGACCTAAGCCAGGGACCAGGGCTGGCATTCACAGTCTGTGAATCATCACTCAAGCCCTCAGTCACAGTGTGTAAGGCAAGACCAGGCTATTCTTTCATTTGTTGTGGTTTTATGCCCTTTCAAGCCACGCCTACCTATATAAGAACCAAAAACTTATGATAAATTTATTTGAAATGCTTGTGTTACTGGGTATAGTGACCTCAGGTCTAACCCTTTCATGATAAGCCCAAGATGACTTTGTTAACAGCTTCCATCTGGTTTCCAAACCTGCTCTTACATAACCCCAGTGAATCCTAGTTCAGCCTCAAACTTTAATAAAGACAGAAACCTTGCACATCAAGGCAAAGAGCCCCTGTTCTCATCAACCTTCATTCATCATAGCTTGGGCGTCCAAAGCAACACAAAAGATACTGCTGTTTCACCATTTAACCACCAAGCAGACCTTTTTGCCATAACCCTGTTTGAGAGCACAGAGACCACAAAACTTTTGCTGTGTGTGCCGCAGCAGGTACTACAGTGATCCCTGGCTTCTGGATCATCAGAGGGCCAGGGAAATGTTGAAAAGCACAAGGCCTCGGGTAGCCTCCAGGGGAACTACTGGAATGTTGTTTATCTTCAGACCGCAACAACTGGCCCAGTGTTTCACAACAGGAAAGGTCTGTCCTGGAGCTCAGACATTGAAGGCTTAGAGAAGCAAGGCCTGAAATAACCCCCACTTCTCTTCTACCTCTGTCTCCCTATCCTCCTGGACCCCCCACTCCCTGGCCCAAGAGTCCAGATTTAAAAAAAAAAAAAAAAAAAAAGAAGAAGAAGAAGAAGAAAGAAAGAAAGAAAAAAAAAAAAAAAGAAAAAAAAAGGCACAGCCAGGGCTGTGACCTTGAAATAGATACAGCTTTCCCAGCAGCTTGGAGTTAACCTGATACTCTAGCTGGGATGGAAGACAGCCTGATCCAACGGGGCTTGAGGTGATAGGGAAACCAGAAACTGTGCCTTCTTTTATTGTCTTAACCCCTTGGTTCATAAAAATTACCCTCCCTCTTTTTTTTTTTTTTTTTTTACAGCATCTGTGTTTTCAGAAGTTTAGATATATTTTCTCAAATCTCTTGAATGAGAGAAAGAAGAAACTGGTTATGATTCAAATTATAAAATTATTGTCGATGCCTGGTAACATCACTTTAGCTCCATGTGCTTTGGGGATATTACTTTGAAAAAGTCCAAATAAGTAGCTCTGTGATCTTGGACAAATCAATCTCTCAGAACCTGTGTGAACATTTGGAGGAGAAATGACAAGGCTTGGGGAGTGAGAAGGCTGCATGAATCTTGCACGTTGCAGCGCCCAGGATCTCCGAGTCTCCCCGGCAGAGAGCACAGAACTAGGAAGATTCCCAGCGGCTTTAACGTGATAGAAGCATGCTGATTGAGAAAGGCACCTTTATACAGCAGGCCTGGAGCAGATTTCTGAGCTTTCAGGCTTAAAGGAGGAACCAATGGATCTGTGGTATTTATGACCAGGTCTCATCTGGCTTTACACAACCCGCTCCAACACAGCTCCTCTTTCCTGAGAAGAAAGAAGGAAAGCTAGGCCCAAGGAAATTGTTCTTGTTCCAGACATGCCAGGATGGAGAAGTACTTGACCAAAAGATAAATGACACAGATCCTAATTGTTTCAGCAAAACATAACCACTCCATGCCCAGCTCCTTCTTGGGGACACCTGAGCACTCTAGTAGGCCACAGTATGCTTATTTCCAGACAAACTGAATCAATTCATTCATTTGTTCAGCAAGCAACTACCATTACCCTGTCTTAGGCATAAGATGATTAATACTCACATCTTGTACTCAGGAAAGGCACAGAGAAATAAGGAGGGTAAAAAAAAAAAAAATCAACTCTCATCTCTGGCAAAATAAAATATAAGGAACAGGGGATGGGGATAGAAGCAGAAAAAACACAAAGAGTTCATTCCAATTGTAAAATTCAAAAAGGCCCTCATGAAATCAGTTCCGCAGGGACCTGAACTCAAGGGACAGATGGTTTCAATAGGGATAATATGGGGGTGAGCTCATTTCAAGCTGAAGTCAAAGAAGCAGCAGAAGTGTTAAAAAGTGTGAAAATATGTACAAAACACGTGGAAAACAGTGACAAATTAGTCTTGAGGTCATACAATTTGCTGACCACACCTTTCCAATTCCTCCAGAAGGACTCCCACTGACAAATTGCCCTTTAGAGTACCTTCTTTTTGAGAGCAGCTCCATGAGGAGGTTAAAAACACAGGCCCTTGGTCCAATTGCCTGGGTTTAAGTGCTACCTCTGCCACTTGGTGGTTGTCTTACTTTGAGCAAGTTGGCTGACATCTCTAAACCTCAGGTTCCTCCTCAATAAAATGGGGATAATAAAACTATCTGTTGTGAGATTAAATAATAAATGTAATGTAAAATACTTGGCACAGTGCCTGTACAGAGTAAGGATCCAATGGTACTGTTTTTGTTATTTGTCTCTTTTATTTTCCTTATTAGATAAATATTCCTAGAAACCAAAGAATGATCTACTTTTATTTTACCCTATTGGCCCAGAATTTAGAATCATGCTTTGCACAGAAATAGGATTTCCATAAACACTTAAATGAATGAATGAGTTAATTAATTAATAAGTGAAAGAGCAAATTTCAGATGGAGCTTTTCCTATTACTAGAATTCGATACTTTGACCCACATTATCGAGCTATACAACTATCTGAAAGCTTTTATATTTTATGAATGCTAGTAGACATTCTGGTTGTAATGAGGTGTGCTCAGGAAGACAGCTGGAGAGTACAGATGTCAAGGCATGGTTAAAGCATCCTTAGACGAAGTGTTCTGCTATTGCCTGGCCTTTCTCTCTGGAGGATATATGCTATATCTGTGACTAAATTCTAACTGTAAAATAATAATAATTACAGTGACCACTTAATAGAGTGAAATTTTTAAATGACTCCAAAAAACCCTTTCAAAACGTGTTTGACTAAAACCCAGCTGGATAATGAAGTGTCCACAGAGAACTGCAAGACACAGTAACATATTAAATAGGCCATTTTAACAAATTCCTATGTGATTACTTGCATTCTGTACAGATTCAGAATCAGAGATGAAAAAGAAAGGCCAGTGTTAGCAGCTATGCGGTAATCAAAACTTCCAAATGCTTATAATATACATTTGAATACAGAGAGTATACAGATAACTAGTTGTGTTGGATAAGAAATGGTTACATGAAAACATTCACTCCTTTCTAAATTTCCATGCAGGCTAACTAAGAAAAGTTCAACAGCCAGGAGAGAGTAATAGGTAAGGATGCAAAAGATAAACCCTGCACAGATTGGGTGGAAATTTTTAGAGCAAATGTAGAGAATTACAAAAAAAAAAAAAAAAAAAAAAAAAAGTGACAAATATCTTTTTACTAATGGCTTTGAAAATGTATATGAATATTTCTCTATGAAAGATCCTAAATAAAGAGTAGACTGCTAAATAAAAAGCAAGGGAAAATAATGAAAATGAATATGTGCTGCCAAATTGAACTTTAAAACTATTGTATCAAGTAACCAGTTATACTCACACTTTGTGTATGGGGACCCTGTCTCTGACACCAGGGTCCATGGAATCTACTGGATTGTGATGTAATTTCTCTGGGAAAAAAATAAGCCACAAATTGGAGACATTTCATCTCTCCAACAATGTTAACGATTCAACAAATTTTAGTCTAACCATTAATTGGACTACTCCTCCACAAGAAAAAGAAAAAAAAATTACTGATGTACACAGTATCATGGGTAAAGTCCTCAAAATACGCTGAGTGAAAGAGGCCAGACAAAAAAGAATACATATTGTATTATTCCATTTATAGGAAATCCAAGAGACAAAACTATTCACAGTGAGGGGTACCTGGGTGGTTTAGCCAGTTGAGTGGCTGACTCTTGATCTCACCTCAAGTCTTTATCTTAGAGTCCTGAGTTCCAGCCACACGTTGGGGTCCATGCTGAGTGTGGAGCCTACTTAAAAAACAAAAACAAAAACAAACTATTCACAGTGACAGAAATCTGAGGATGGAAGCAAGAGGATTGTCCAGAAAGTGACATGAAGAAACTTTCTGGGGGGATGGACATCTTCCTTGTCTTGATTGAGTGGTGATTACATGTGTAAATATATTTGTCAAAGCTCTAATTACATTTCAATAAAATCAATGAAAATAAAAAAGAATGAGACTACCTGGGGAGGGGGGTTGCTCATCAACATTCAAATGTTGTTCACATTATATCTGACCCTAGAGTCTAGTATTTTCTCCCATCACAACAACTTCTCTTAAATGATTTTATTACCCCTTCTCACTTTTCTAAGAGCTGAAATCTCTATCACCAGGCCACATTTAGGTTCTTCCAGAATTGCCAAGGAAGTAAATTCACTTGGTCTGTAATCTGTTCCACCCAAGGAAAATTTAAAGGAGTCACATTGCACACGTATACAAATGCTCACTTCCATAAGGAGTCTACAGCAGACTCCAGCTCCTGGAAGGCCTTAGGGTGTCTTCTTGCCCCACTAATGTGAGCTTACTATGGCTTCGTCTCTCAACAAGCCTTTCCCCAGAACAGACATCTTAGTACCTGTCTCTTTGTGCAATCTTTTGATTGTATTGCCTTGGTTCCAAGGATCTTTCCCACAAAAAAGAACTGACAGAAAATATAAACAGATTTCTAAATACACATATTCCTATAAAACATGTCCATGTGTATTATCTCATTTGATCTTCAACATCCCATAAAAAAAGGAATGTCCCTCATCATTTTGGGGATAAAATTCCAACTCTCTGGGTTACTGCACAAAATCCTCTAGGATCTGGCCCCATTCCACCTGTCTGGCCTCATCTCTAACACCTGTCCCCCTACATCCACCCATCTTTCCCTTCAGCCAGCCTGAGGTACTAACCATTCCTATTCTTCCATGCTCCTAGACTTTAAAACATGTTCCTCTTTCTGCCAGATACAATCTACCATCATGTCTTCTTGCCTAAAACCTAATTACCTCTAAAAGTGATCTCTGAAGTCTACCACTACCACCACTTCATCTCCCATTTCTCTTGTAGTGCAAGGCACAACATTCTTCTCTGGCTTCCTGGACTTTCACTTTCAGTTAAAGCTCCTTGAGGCCAGGACATTGCCCACATTAACTTCTAACCCCACAGTGATTAAAGAAGCCAATACACAGGAAGTACTAAAATACCATTTGTGGAATTTCTGGAATAACAACAGTAATAATAATAGCTGCCCAACTTCTAAACTCTGGGTTGCAAACTCAAAGGAGGATGACATGCAACTAAGATCGATTCTAAGTTGTACATGAAGTTGTATGCATGCCTTAGTGCCCTCACTGTAGTCTTTTTGTTTGTCAAAAAAATGTCTGAGGCCAACGGGAGACTATAATTTTGCTGTGTTGATCTTAGCTGAAACTAAGGTGCATTTGCATGAGACAGTAATCACTTAACTGCCTTGCTTGTAAGAACACTAATATTTTGGCCTTTCCAGACAGGCTGGAGAATGTGATTAGGAGCCATTTGAAAAATGACACCCCACAGTAAAATGGAGCTTTGTGGCCTCTTCTTCAATCCCAGCTTCTGATCCTTTAAAACCTCCTTTAGAAATATTTTTTTCCCTTTTCTTATGCATGTTTATAAAAAGGCGCGAATAAGATTCTCTTCTGAAACTACCTTTACCTGCCAAATTATCCAGTATTTATTTAGGCAATATTCAAGTCTCTGTGTTTAAAATAAACCTAAAATCTTTCTATATCGAATCAGCCAATGAATTCTATGCTAGATTATGTAGACAGTCATTATTCTTCTTTGCCAAATATACATAAACAGAAAATTATGTCATGAGTTTTGTCCTTATTTTTGGTCTTCCGCCTATCTTGCTGAGGCTTTACAGATAGCGTTTGTCTCGGGCAATGTTTTCACAGGGCCATTATTGGCTAATAGAATCTCAGGTTTGGGCAGGAACCTGATGCTGGATCCTTTCTACATGGTTCTATGCCAAATGGCTGTGGAATTTCTGTTTGAGAATAGCTTTGACAAAGAACCAACTAGTTAACTCACTCACTCACTCATGCAGTTACTCCTGGGAGCTGCTCACCCATCTTTGAACGATGCTGGCTATTTCACCTTGTGAAATTATTTTTTCTGGAGCTTCTATGACATTAGTCCTAATTTATCCCTTGGGGCTACAGAGCATTAATATAATCTGTCCTCCGTGCCAGCCCTTCAGATACCTGAAGATGATAAAGGCAATTCCATTGAGTCTTGTACAATAGACTCCCTCTCAGGAAGTGGTTTGAGTCATGTTCCTCTGAGGAATCCTCTGATTGTCAATGTCACTCAAAAGACTGCTCCCTAGATCCAAGAGCTGCCGTCCCATCTTTTCTGATACAGCAAAAGAGCAGGATCATTTTATACTTCCCTTATCATTCAACATGAGCCCCACATCTTTTTCCTTGACCTTAGATTTTCCATTCTGCTTTCAACTTGGCCTTTCAGCTCATTCTTTAAGTTCATACATTCATTCTATTGCCTTTTTTCACCCGTGCTATTAAAATGTGTAGCGTAGAAGGTATTTCCAATACTGAAAACAAACTAATAAGAAATTTGCGATGCAGTCATATGTAATCCTTACTGAAGCTCCTGTTCTGACTGGTGGCAAAACCAAACCAAACCAAAACAAACAACTAATATTTGCCATTTTGGGTAACCTTAGACACTAAATTTTAACTCTGTCAATTCATAATTTGGCTTCTGTCTTCTTTGTAAGAGTGCACTGAAGCTCTGAGATTTCTATTACAGCATGCAGAAACACTCTGGGCCTCCACTGTATCAGAGCAAGCTAGTATTAGCCAAGATGTCTCTAGTTCTACCTACCAACATCAATGCCCATGTGCTCCATTGATTTTCCTCCTCTCTACCCCCCTACCTGTACACAAGATCCCACTTCTTCCCGAAAGTAAAATAGACATCCCACCCTTAATGTATCTCACATCAATTCCTGCTGACATCCCATGCCCTCAAACCTCCATCTTCAGTCTTTTCCAAATTCTGGACATGGCATCCCTATCCTTCTAGTTACTCAGACCAAAAATGGTGAACTTCTCTTTGACTTTTCTCTTTCACTCATACCTAACATGTATTCTATCATAAAATGCTGTTGCTTTTATCTTCCAAATGCATCCAGAGTCCAACTACTTACATTGGTCTACACTGTAGCACCCTGATCTAAGATACCACCATCCTGTCTCACCAGAATTATTGCAATAGCCTCCTTACTGCTGTCTCTGCCTCCCTCTTGACCACTTTGAGCTATATTACACAGAGCAACTAATGTGATCTTGTCAAAAATTAGGAAAGATCATGCCATCCTTTGTGCAAAATAGTAAAAGGCTTCTCACTTCACTGAGAGTAAGAGCCAAAGCTCACAGTGATCCACATGGCCCTACATGACCAGGACACTGTGGTTTGTCTGACTTCAACTTTCCCTACCCACTCCTCACTCAGCTCTTCTGGCCACATTTTTTTTTAAGATTGTATTTATTTATGAGAGACTCAGAGAGACAGAGATTGAGAGAGAGAAGGGCAGAGACAGAAGCAGGCTCCATGCAGGGAGCCCAACGTGGGACTCAATCCCAGGACTCTAGGATCAGGCCCTGGGCTGAAGGTGGTGCTAAACCGCTGAGCTACCCGGGCTGCCCTCTCCTGACCACTTTAAACATTCACTTGCCTCTGGGCCTCTCTACCAGAGTGTTGCCAGGTGTACCCCTGATTCTGTTTCTTACCCTCTTCATTCAGGTCATTGATTACCATATTTAAAATTAACTATCTTGTTCCAAGACCCTTCATCCCACTTTACTTTTCTTTTTTTCCATTGCACTCTTCAATTTCTTAAATATTCCTTCATTGTATTTATTTTCCTTCCCCCTCCCTCTGGTCCCATCATCAAAATGCTTCATGAAGGCAGGGATTTTCATTGTTTTCTTTTCTTTTCTTTCTTTTCTTCTTTTCTTTCCTTTTCTTTTCTCTTCTTTTCTTTTCCCCTTCCTTCCTCCCTCCCTCTTTCTCTCTCTCTCTCTTTCTTCCCACTAGTATGGCCCAAGTGGCTAGACCAGTATCTGGCACTTAGCCCTCAATATTCACTAATTGAAATCCCACAAGTCTCTCGCCATGTGTTTCTCATCACATACTGCTTTGGCATTGCCGTTTTGCTGACCCAGAGACTTTTCCAGGTCCACAGGCTACTGTCTCTGGGCCCTCCAAAGAGATGCATGGGTGATTTCTGGATTCTTTCCACACCACTCTGGAGTGGTGCCACTCTGGAGTGGCAGACACTTCTGGGGCATGTCTTTGGTATTTTTTGTCCAGACATGACACAGCACCATTCCTCATCAGTGCTGGGCAAGGTAAGCTCCCGGAATCCGTTCAGGAAGTAGGCCCTTGGTCAGTTGTAATCTCAGATCACCTCATCTGAGGGAAGGAAAATATTTACCCACTCACCTTTCAACTTTTTCAAGTTAACTGCTGAGTGGGGGAGTCACTTCCTTAGAAAACTTCCTGAGCTTCTCACTAATTTGGCCACCTCTCTTCCTCATCCCCAGATTTTTAACTCTTCATGATTAATATGGAGGACCGTTCCATGCTTAACACCTCTATGCCAAAATCAATCCATGCCAAAATTTTCATTACTGATTTCTAAAACACCCAGTCTCTTACAAGTCCCACAGGATTTTCTCTGACATTTTTTTCTTTCTTTTAAATTTCAGCTATTGGCTTCAAAAAACCTATTTTGAAACTAAAAATAAGAGGCTTTTTTCCTTTCTGGTGTCTGAGCTTCTGCAGTAACAATTCATCCTGAAGGCCTGAGACTACAGAGAATAGCCCCAGGATCCAAGAAATTGGAAGGAGATGAGCTCGTAGATTAATATTTAAGATATTATTCACTGTTCCAGAAAATAGGAGCGTTTGAATTCCTTGCCAGGAAGGAGGGGTTAGTAAGAATTTATAATCTAGAATTCCCATATCCCCAGCCTTTAAATCGAGGTATTCCTGCTACAGAATCCCAAGAGACATGCTCAGAAGACCCTGCAGGATACCTTCTTCCTATATCATTAATCTCCATCCAGGTAAAATCACAGGTCTCATTACTCCTGTCTGACTTACCTCTTGTCCAGGTGAGTGTAAGTTATAAGAACTCATGTTGGCCCCTTAGATCTCAGATAGTAATTACTGGTCCTGCACAGAATTATATCACCATATAGACAGGGCATCTCCTAGGGATACACGTTCAGAGGTTATCCTGGCAGGCCCACCATGGTGAAGAAGAGGAAGGGTAGGTCTGTGTAAAATGCATTCACATGTTGCAGCAGTCTGAGTAACTGGAATGTGTTGGCATTCTCCTGGATAAAAAAATAAGATGCTATGAAAAAATGCATGCCAGAGTAGCAAGCTGCTCCACCTCTACTGGTGTGCAAGCCAAGGCAAATTTCCACTGTAAGAGGACCTTAAAACTATAAAAATGTTGAAATTGACACATCATTATTAGTAATTTCCTTACTGATTGATATTCAAATTATGTTTTCTAGGTCTTGGCAGGTGAATAAGAGGGTATGTGGCCACTCGGGAGACATCAGGGAAGTCCCAGAACATGGGGCAAGCAAAAGATACATGATCAGAAAGGGAAAGACAGTATTATGGCTCCAATGAGTGGGTGTAATGAAGGAGCTGGTGAAAAATAAAAATCTCAGCAGGTGGGTAGGACAAAAGGCATCAAGGAGGAAGAGTGTTAGCCAGGGTGTTGCTTTTACTGCATATCTAGCACATCTCTCCTCTGCACCCCAGTTCCACCATAACCCACTCTGAGCTCAGGTAATGCAAACTCATTTTCACATCAGCAAAAGGGATTAGGAAAGTAAATCTTCAGAGGAAAAACACCAATGATGTATTTTAAAGTCGCAAGCAGTGTAAATGATGTTTTTATCCACTCTTCTGTATTATTCATGCCTCAGCTCCCTGTCATGGCCGTGCATAAATGAAATTTAACAAATGTTGTTTGGTCCACAGTGGCCCAGAATCACGCAAGAAGCTGAAGATCATCCGCAACTTATTCCAAGGGCTTACAGAGTATGAATGTGAAGGCCTTGGAGATAATCAAACTCAAACTCAAAATCAAAAGACTTCCACAGTCTTTACAAACTCCCTTTGATAAACAAAAATTCCCACACCCGGCCTTAATTGCATTTGAAATTCAAAGTAAATTAAATATTGTGACAGAAAGGCAATTCAGATCAATGGAACAAAGTGTGTTGCTGTGTATTTATACCAGATGCTCCCCTTGACCTTTTATATAGATCCTCCTTTGAGAACTAAGGTGTAGATAAGGAACCGGCAAAATATGGCCTGCCACCTGATTTTAAATGGCCCATGGACTGAGAATCACCCAAATGTCATCATGTAGGGGCTTTTCTCATTGTACTCGGTACTCCAGAGTCCCAGGATCATAGGGTGCAAGCCAGAGACTGTGCAAGCCATGGTAAGAAGAGTCACTGTCGCAGGGGTTCAGCATAAATGAATGTCTCCTAAGGAGAGGAGGAAAAAGATAGACAAAACAAAACAAAAACACTGAAACTAATTATGAAGATGCTGTGGGGAATCCATTCTGCCCTCGCATGTGCCCTGTCATGTGACCTGGCCCTGTGTAACCTTCTGACCTGAACCGGATGCTGCTCCCCGCCACCCCCATCAGTCTGGGTACCACCTGCTGCTTGTATTCACGCCCACCTTGCAGCTGCAACCCAGAGCTGCCAAGGTGAGATGAGAGGGAGGGCACTGGGAAAAGACAAAAAAGAGAGAATCTGGGAGGGGGAGTGAAGAGGGGGAGCAGTTGGGGGGAAGGAGTCGAACTTGGTTTTCTGCTGGAGGCTACATTTTTATTTTTATTATTTTTTTTCTGACTGGCACGCGTCTTCTTTGTTTTGAATAATGGAGATAATTATACATTCAAGGGATCACACTCTAAACCCCTCGAACGATTAAGAAATCTTATTGCAGGCAATCATGAGAAAATGTAAGGGAGGATTACCCAGAGAGACAATGGAAATCATACTTCTTCAAGTCGCTTGCTTAGCAGAGAGACCTAATCACTATTCTCCTCTCTTTCCCATGGCCTAATTGTTGATATTCCAGGTCTCTCTCAGGGAAGGGCAATGCTATCTCCTAAACCCTGTTCATGTGAAGTCAGGGGTTTGGATGGGTCCCTCTTGGGAAAGTGCTGCCTCAGTGATTTTGTGACTGACCTGTAAGCTCCCATTTACCAGCAACTAGAGTACAAGAAAACCTTTCATTATGTTCAGACTGCAAGATTCCTTGTGTAGGAAAAGGAATCCTGTGAGTCATTTGCTTAATTTGACAAATATTTATTGAGAAGCTACCCCATGGCAGACATTATTCTAGAAGCTGAGGATAAACCTGAATAAACTATAGTCTGTGACCTTAAAGGCCTATATCTACTCAAGTTGGATAGATAACTTGAGAACTTCCTGTGAAGCTGGAAATTCAAATGTGTGTCATGAAGAATATGAGAAAAGTAAGTACAGATTATTCAGGGGCTGCCTAGGTGGAGCTAAACTAACTTGAAGAGTAAATGGAATTAACAAGGAAAAGACATTAGAGAAGGCATGTGTCAGGCTTTGTGAAGCCCTACAGTTGAGGGAGATCATGGATTGTTTATATATGTAGGGTGCGGTTGATCAAACCTTGGGGAGGGGAACAAGAGGCAGGTAAATTGAGAGTGAGAAGGATAAAGAGTCTGCGAACATCTACCAATGCCCACCTTTGAGCCTTATCCTGAGGATAAGGGATGTATCTGTAGAATCAGAGGGCAATGTAGAGCCTCAAGTTTCTTTTTTTTTTTTTCTTTAAGATGTTATTTATTCATTTGAGAGAGAGAGGGAGAGAGAAAGAGAGAGACCAGGAGAGCATGAGCAGGGGGGAAGGGCAGGGAACAGAGAAGCAGACTTAGCACTGAGTAGGGAGCCTGATTTAATGCTTGAGCCCTGGACTCTGAGATTGTAACCTGAGCTGAAGGCAGACACTTAACCAACGGAGCCACCCAGGTGCCCCCCAAAATGCACAATTCTTAAGACAAGGAGTTGGAATTTAAATCAATGCAGTCTGTCTGCAAAGCTAAAGCTTAGCATGGGCCCAGGAATAAAACAACAACAACAACAACAAACCATAAATTCCAACTCTGATTCTCAATGACTCTGCGATCATGGGCTTTAGCTGCCTGAAGCTTTCCTTGCATTTAAATGAGAAGGATGGGTTAATAATCCCCTTCCCCATTTCTAATATCAAGGCATTCTATTTCTCAGAGATGGTCTGCAGAAAAACAGAGATATCTATCTCAGGGATAATTCCAAATCTCTCCTCCTCTCCCTCACTTTCTCAGTCTTCTTTCCTGGGAGTTGGGTTGAAAATCCAGTGACAGAGTGATTTCCATAAACACATGTTGACTGTCAGTGGATCAGAAAATACAATCACTTTGGAACTTCTCCCCTCACATCACTGTCATCAGGTTTTGTCTTCTTCATGGTCTATCAGCGGTGACAATCATCCAGGTTATGTTTTCTCCTGTCAATTACACTTAAAGCTGATCAGGGTGAGACTTTTCATTAAAAAATCAACAGCTCTGGGCAGCCCCGGGAGCCCAGAGGTTTAGCGCCGCCTTCAGCCCAGGGTGTGATTCTGGAAACCCAGAATCGAGTCCCACCTCGGGCTCCCTGCATGGAACCTGCTTCTCCCTCTGCCTGTCTCTCTGCCTCTCTCTCTATCTGTCGTGAATAAGTTAAAAAAAAAAAAATCTTTAAAAGAAAAAATCAACAGCTCTGAAAAGGCAGGTGTTAAAAGCTAACAAAAGGATTCAATGTTAAAAATGGCTAATATGTTTGCTAAATTTGGAATGGCCGGCCAATAGGTGCCCTTTTCTGAGTTTACACCATTATCCATAATATAGAATGGAAGTCATGATTGGGGAAAAAAAGAAAGAAAAAGAAAAGAAAAGACCTAGAGGAGGGTAAAGAACCAACCCATTTTAGTGCCCTGGGGTTGCCAGAGCAGTATCAACATTCGGTTGGCTTTTGATATTGGAAACATAACTCAGTGGTCTCAGCTTCAAAATTCTTAGACTTCCTGGAACCACAGGTTTAAAGTCTTGGCGAGCTTGAGTCATGGCTTTGGTCTCTGTTTCCTTAGAAAAAAATCTGAAGAGCAAGTGATTTATGGTATGTTCTTCTTCTAGAAGAGCTCTCCAACCCCTGGCCACTGAATGGACTTTGAAATATGCCCACAGGGAGCCTTTATCCAAGGACAATCTTTGAGTGCTTATTATTCACTTTACTAGTGTAGAAGCTCTTTAATCATTGTCTCTGCATTTGCTTTAATCTAGAAACTGTCAATTTATTAGCTTGTAATGTGCCTGAAGCTTCTCACCATCCTACTGGAGAAAGACTAGTATAAATTCAAAAGTTGATTCTAAAAAAGTCAGAGTGATGTGAGAGAAAGATAAAAAAGACAAAATAGTACAATAATTATAGTAGAAAACTACATTTTATTTAGGGGAAGAAGCATTCTATATTCTGTTTTAAGTGGAATAAAACCGTTTTTTAGCTCTAGCCAATACCTAAAGGATTTACAGCACCAAAACTTTGAGACATGCATGTTTCAGGGCTGCTCCTAAAAATAAAAGTGTTTAGGAACTGCCAAAACAAACAAATATACATATATACTTATTATATGAATATATAAATATAATATATATTATAATATTTACTATATTATATATATATAAATATGAGAATTATCAGAGCATCAAGAAAAATAACATTTAAGACACAGGAACCAAAATAGCACAAGACCAAAGCAGTAATGGGATAAATACTAAAGAGAAGATGACATAAATGAGACCAGAGAGAAAGGACTAAAGAATGGTACTGTCCTTGTCTCCTGGATGATCTAAAGACTAGCCACAGCTGGTCTAAGCACTAGAATCACTGAGCTCTACCTATGGGATTCTGATCTGTTGCTATTTGTCTCATATCTCTTCCCAGAGTTGTTTTATTCTCAAGTAAAATGTTCATTTTTAAATTTCCTTACAGAAGAGACCTTAAATATTACCTGGTTCAAGTCATTCACTTTTCAAAACAAGCCATTCACTTTACAAATGAGGAACCCAGGGCCCCAAGAGGTTAAAGTGAATAGTCCAAAGTTTCCCAGGTGGAGAGTACCACAGACAGGACCAAAATCCTGGATCTTCTAATGCCTAAACCACACATCCTTCCAAGGGTCCATTACTCCTCTCAAATAACCACCAATTTCTTCTTAATCAAAGTGGTGATTTCTGCAAAGGCAAAGAAACACTGCAGGTAATTGCCAAATGTTAGATTTTAAAATGAGCAATTGGGATCTATATATCTATATAGAATTACTGGAAAGTGCGAAGAAGACAAAATTACCATGTTTCTTTTCAAGCGGGTCTCAATACAGTCTTCCAGCATACTGGCTAAAAATAATAGGTTCCACCTACCCTGTCAATTAGCCATCCTGTTATTATTTTCTTGCCAGAAATAGAATTTAGGGATTCAAAGGATCCTGGAGATAGCCTGGACTTACTTTCTGATCTTATGAATGAGAAGGCTGAAGTACAAAGAGAATATCTTATAAAATCACAAAATATTAGAATTTGAAGGGATAATAAATATTTAGTCAACCCAATGCTTAATTCAGATAAATAGATGCACAAAAAGTATTTAACTATTATAACACCTGTGCTTCCCACCATATCTGTTTGAGAACTGTTCATATTTTGTCATATTTATTTCAAATATTTTTATTATACGAAATAAAACATTGCATATATAGTTGAAATACTTCTCCCTGTCCCCAAATCTCACTGTCCTCCTTGTCAACCCAGGGAGAGCCAGTATTAGAAAAAAGGTTTTAAATCTTTGTAGTCTGTGTATAGCATTACATCTGCACATATAGATATCAACGGAAAATACAAATTCTCTACTAGCTCAAGAGGTTTAAGGATACTTCAGTCAAAACTATTCTGATTTTGTCCACTTGTATATTATTTTTCTTAGAAATAGCAGAAAACTACTGTAACATAACAAAATTGTAAACAATTTAAATCTAACAACACTCATTTAACAAACAAGTCAAAAAGGCCACATGACTTGCCCCAAATGATACAGCATCCTCCTTCAGTGAGAACCCAGATGCCCTCCCCCTACACCCAACCCTAAGTTACCTTTACACTAGAAAACCCCACCTGGTTGTCTTTTTCCCCCTATTTTAAGTGCTGTGGATGTTTTTCTTCATGATTTTTAGAAAGCCACACTTCTTTTTCACACCTCCATTCAAAAAAGAAACAATCCTGGGGTTGAGAAATCTCATACCAGAAACAATATACTCTTTAACTTCACACTTTGTTCTCAACAGTGAGGCAGCCAGGCAGACACCAGGCTCACAAACCATTATGAATCTGTCAGCAATTAGAATTCTAAACCCTATTCGGTTTTTACTTGCTTCAATCAACTTGTCACTGCAGTGAGGATTATCTACTTTCTCAACATAAACATCAACAGAAGTGAGTGCAATGGCTTGTGTCCTGGGCGAAGGCACTGCCAGGGAGAATGTTAAAGAGCACATTCTGCAGACAGGAGGGATCTGGGGCCTTAATGGGCCATAATTAGAGGGGCAGAGCCTACTAGCCTTTGTGTAAGCCTTCAGAATTCTGGTCTTTCGGATCAGGAGACATTTTGGAAAATGCAAGGAGACTGTTGTCTGCTTCTCTCTTCTCCCTTTCCTGAGCTAAAGAAAGGAACAGAAGAGAATGCTACCATACAGTGTTTGCCCTCAGATTCAAAGGCCCCCCAGATAATGCTGCCCAACCCCCTCATTTAAAGGATTAGGAAACTGAGATGCAGAGACGGGGAACACCAGGCCAAGGTTAAACCTGTGACAGAACCTAATGTCCTGCTACCCAACCCTGTGCTTTTTTCTACCTCGCCACACTGCCCTCTGCAGGGTAGGGGTGAGGGGTGGAAAGAACCTAAGAAATGAGATTCATTCTCCTCCCACGCCAAATGCTCTTACAGATTTCCATTTGCACCTAAAGGTGTGAAAGGCCAAGCAACATCGTGCAATAAGCGTGAGGACAGGGCAAGCCCAGGGTGCCAGGGACATCTAGAGGAGGGTCTCCTGCCATCAAATCCCTTGTGAAAATAGTGTGTAAGGACACAAGTAGAAATTAATTTAATTCTTTTCAACAAGCTATTTTGTAAATTATTATCTAAGGAAGTTAGAGACATATAGCCTTTGTCATCTTCTACTACAAATAATAGCTAACATTAACTTATTCAATCTTCATTATAACTTTATGAGGTCAGCATTTTTATCTTAGTCTTTATTTTACAGATGAAGAAACTGAGGCATGGAATGTTGGGTAATTTGCTCAAGGTTATGCACATGGCAATGTCAAAACTAAAATTTTGCCCTAGATGGTCTGGACCTGAAGCCTCCACTTTTAAATAGAACGGTGGGGTAATCAACCATCCATTTGCTTAGGACTATCCCAGGAAATTCCTTGGCCCTGGAGAAACCAAGACAGTTGATCACATTGCAAATAACTGCACCGATTCTTTTGTGTGTCAACAGTTAAACCCAAGTCTCAAGAAGTGATCCAATCAATCAGGTTGCCATACCTGTCTTCATGCCCAGGCTGAGGTCAGAGGAAAGAACTTAAATATTAATATGTTATTTATACTGAGAAATTTTCATGATTTATGTCATCTGAATTCTTACATGCACCTTGTATAAGGATCCTCTCCACCTCTACATGCTTATAATCCATTAATTTTAATAATTAAAGCAATTCTTCCCTCCAGAGGGACATTCTATTCCCTACTGGAAAGAAAGAAAAGAAAGAAAGAAGAAAGAAAGAAAGAAAGAAAGAAAGAAAGAAAGAAAGAAAGGAAAGAAAGAAAGAAAGAAAGAAAGAAAGAAAGAAAGAAAGAAAGAAAGAAAAAAGAAAAGAAAAGAAAAGAAGGAAAGAGGAAGGAAGGAAGGGAGGGAGGGAGGAAGGAAGGGAGGAAGGAAGGAAGGGAGAGATCATAGAGGATTGGGTCAGCTGCATAAAGTCTCAGTTAGCAAGTGGTAATGCCAGGATTTGAACCTATGCAAGCCCCATGACATTGAGACTTCTTTATAGGGAAATGGCTACAATGAGGAAGTCTCAAAATATGAAAATCTTACCTGTTTGGGTTTTTTTTTCCAGATATGAGAATTCACACCTAGAAACTTAGGTATAACTCTTTGAGAATCCCCTCTTTCTGAGTAGAGCTTTGTGCTTCCTCCTCCTCCCCACTTAGCTGGCCACAACTGGAGCCCAAACCCTCAATGCCCTCCCTTCTCCATGCTGTGCCCACACTATTTCCCCATCTTAGAATTTTGCTCTTCTACTGTTGTGCACATGTTAAATTCCTACCCATCCTTTAAGACCCTTCCTAAAAGGCTTCTGTGTAATATCCTGATTTAATCATTCTGTTTTCTTTCCCTAAAAATCTTTTACCTTTTTAAAATAGGTATCCCAATCCACCTTATTCTAGAGTCCCAGAGTATAGAAATAAAAGTCATGTTCTCTTTTTGTGCTGGGAACCCAACCCTGGCTTTCCCATATTTCCTTTCCCAGTACCCCCACAGTACCAGAAATAGCACATGCACACAGTCAGCAGTCAGTAGTCCACAGTCAGATGGCTTGTTGAATGAATATGTGAATGCATCAGTGCATCTAGTTATGAACTATGATGGATGTATGTAGAGATTTGGATAATGAAAACAAATGTCCCGGATTTTTGTGTATGTCAGGGGGTAATTTCTTTGGCACTTCTAGACCAGGCTCTACTCTAAAACCAAAGCAAAAGATTAAGACAACTGGCTAGTTGTATATTAGGCACCTACTTCTATAAAACTTAAGTACTTTTACATAATTGCTCGGTGTTAAAAATAATGATTTTGAAATGGTTTAATAGAAATAAACACAGGGCAAGGAATCAGTTTCCACTTTCTTGGTAATAACCCAAACTCACTGTGTGATCATTGGTTCTTCTTTTGCCCAAATGATAGGAGGATAGTGGTAGAATTACATGATTTCTAGGATCCCCTCCAGCTCTACATGCCTATAATCCATTAATTCTAATCGTTAGAGCAATTCTTTCCTCCATAGGGACATTCTGTTCCCTACTGTTATAATCTTGGCATTCAGAAAATTCAGGATGAATAGTAATATCAATACCAAATTGGGAAAGGACCAGCTGAAGCTACCTGAGGAAGAAAACGGTGTTCTGTTTAAAGGAAGGAAGCCAGAGATTCTGGAGGGACGTGATGTGTGAAATGCAGGCTGGGGGTTTAATGAGTTTGAGGCGTGAAAAACCCAAGCTTCAGGGCCACATTCTCTGGCACTGTTGAGCACGGCATGTCTCCGTGCCCTCTGTGGCTGAGTTCTATTTTAGAATGTACTCACGCCTGAATCCTCTAACACAGCTGTGACCGCCTGTTAACTTTTAGGCATGGTTCTCCATTCAAGCAGATGGCTTTTGGGTTCATTTTGACAGACCTGGGGAAAAGGCAGCTAGAGGAGGTCAAATCCAAAAATGATCAGCGAGTCAAGTTATGGTATAGAGGCAGACTTTATTGAGATCGAAATGCAGCAAATTCAGCCCAGTGGACCAGGGAAGTTAAGAGATTTCTCTATGAAAGTCAAACGCAAATGGTATAGGAAGACTCACTGGACAGCCCCACCCACCAAGAAATGTTTCATCCAGCAATGGAGGGTCTCTTAAGACTTCTCTACTATTAACGTTCCTATCTAGCTAGGACATACCCCTCAAGACCTTAACCCATGGAAAAAATGAGAGCACAAATGAGTGGTTTCACCATGCTCCCACCCTTCTCCCTTCTGGAATCCCTTCCAAGGCCCAAAGTGCAGAGCTGTCAAGTCCTGCCCTGAATGCTTTGCTTAAGTGGATGCCCAGCCCTACTGAGGAAGCTGTGTCAGGGTTGGGTTAAGCTCTCCAGCTGCTGGGAAGGGCTGAAGCGGTCACCATGGAAACGAGCCCTTCATCAATCATTTAGTGACTCACAAGGAGATCATTGGGATGCAAAGGGAGCTAATGTCCCTGAAAGGCTACACCTTTTTCCTTAAAAAGGGCCGTCAGACTGCATTCTTGAAAAACAAGCCAGCCACTTGCAGAACAAAGTGGAAATGGCTATGGTAGCTTCTTGTCTCTTGAATTCAGGCCTAGATGCTATGTGCCCTGAGCTTGTGAAAGCAGGAAAGCCCCCATCTGTGTGGATCTTGCTATTGCAGCCAGTTCTGTTTGATATAACTGTATGTCAGAGGGATAAGAAAACTATGGGTGTAATCTAGTCAAAATTCTCTCTCTCTTTTTTTTTTAAGGAATAACTGAGGGATCAGAGAGTTAATAACTTGTCCAAGGACCTTATAGTGAATCAGTAGGAAAGCCAGGACTACAACCAAGGTCTTGTATTACAAATCTGTTACTCCTTCCACCATCCTAGGGTGAGAGTAGATTTTACTGTGAAGCTAATAAAGATTAAATTCAAAATACTTCCTTTAATAAGTCCCTTCCAAGGCTATGACAGGAATCTTAGCAATGTATTCCATTGATCTTTCCTTTTTTCTTTCTTTCTTCTTTCTTTCATTTTCAAAAGTAAGACATTTTAACTACAATTGGTGAAGAATGCTGCTCTTTTCTATTCTGCCTTCCATCGTCATTTCCCCTCCAGATGGAAGCTATGGGCATTTGTGGGATCTGGCTAAGGGGAAGTTGAGGTAGGTTAACATTTAGTTGGGGGGTTAGTGAGATATAATTATGTGGTTCCCAGTCACTCTTCTAAAGACCGAAGTTGCTGTTTATCTTGATATAGGCCTGGCCTCCAAGAACACTTCTACAACTAACTAGCACAAAGATTCAAAAGGAGGACATGGCCAAAATTCAGTTTTCTGGTCATACAAATGGACCCTAAGGCATCTGGCACAGGAAACTTGAGGATAATGAAGAACAAGATTAAAAACCCATGGATTTAGGAGGTGTTCTGAAAATTCTTCCAAACTCATATCTCACAGGGGGAAGAAACTGTAATAGATATTTTTCATTAGTAATGATAAACCATGAAGCCAAATGAAACTTGTCTAACTAGAAATAACAATTTTGTAAAAATACATTTCAATCAACTGAGGAAAAATGGAATTATCTACTCTCTTTAAAGAGAATAATTTTTAAAATGTATTGTTATAAGAAGAGGTACTCAACCAATGTGCTGTCAATAATGCATTTGAATAAAGTATTAAGGTGTGTTTTTTTAATTGAAGCATAATTGACATAAAATGTTGCATTAGTTTCAAGTGTACAGCATATGGATAAGGATGTTAACTAATAAGGGTATTATGTTATTTTCTGGATTTTTTAGTTTTTGTAGTATTGTCAGGTTTGTAATAGCTATAAGTTTTTGTAATTGATTGAGATATATTTTGTCATTCAAAAAATTCATTTTGTGCCTAGTTTTGTATTTATAATATTATGTTGTTTTTTCTTAAAGAGAGTGCCTATGTCTTATATATAAGCTGAATGAAATTTGGATCTGTCCCCTGCCTATGGTACCTGTTTAATAAGATTGCATTCCCCATAGGATTACTAAAAATGACAAGACCTATCTGGAATAGGGTTTATGGGTCAGAAAGTCATCCTTACTGTACAACCTTTCTAGGACCATCCTCAAGAATTGGGCATTATAGAAAAGTGTTCAGAGTATTTTACTTTGTGCACAGGAATAGTTTCCCAATGTCAACCCCCTTGCTAGTAACAGGAGCAAAGCCTTAAAAACACTTCACTATTACTCATCAGCGCTATATTTGTATACTGCTTATCTCCCAAGCAACCAAACTACTTAATCTCATCTGATTTTACCAAATCCAATTCATCTTCCAAACATACACATTGGTGAAATATATCTGGGAGAGAGGTTATTCTAGCCCATTTCACAGAAAGAGAGGACTCAATTGTAGTGATGAATTAAAATCCCAACTAATCAATTATATCTCTGAAATATTCTCTACTGAGAGTGTTGCTGTGAGGGTTAAAAAAGATAACATATATGAAATATCCAAACCCTAATACTAGCATAGGAGTGCTGGCTAAATGTTAGTTTAATGTTAGATGATTCTTTACCCATAGGTAAGCATTTGCCAAGTTGAGTTCATGAAGCACCCAGATGCCTGGAGGCATTTCTACAGTTCCTTGAAAGAAAATGTGGTCACAGTACACAAGCCTCAAATTTCTTCACTCCAACATGAACAATGGATTGTAAACCTGAAACAAGAAACCCAACCCATAAATTTTTCTTTAAACTTCACTGGTCAGAAAACCTTACAGAGAACAGATTCATGAGGTGCCCTCTCATCAGAAAACCTTAACTGATTCTCAATATACCTACTTCTCAGTTACATGTCCTTGGTCAAGTCATTCTATTTATTTCTATTTGATTTCTTTCTCTGCAAAACAAGGATATAAATAATTGATGGGCTTGTGAGAGAATCACTAAAATAAAATTTACAAGTTTGAAGACTTATAGATAATGAGTTGTTATTTTTGCCAACGAAGATGAAAGACTAAAGCTAAAGAGCAGATCATCTGTCTTACATTCCTCCTTCCACAAGGAAGTGATTTCCATCACTGCTTTCCACAAAATTACTAAGTACACAGATGAAGGTGACATACTTAACATGACTCCAGAATAGTACGTTAATGGATATGTAAAAACAAGTACATATTTGACAAAAGACAAAAAATAAGAGTTGCCAGGAAAAGCTAAATTATCTCACTAACATCTTCATTGACACAGAAGGGAGATAAGATAGAAACTCAAGTGAAACTAAAGTGAAATCAAAGTGAAAGCATATCATTTAAGTAAGAAATAGAATCAAAAGAAAAGTGAAAATAATGAACAATTAAGGAGGCAAGGAAAGTGTAACGTACAGTATATGTGAATTGACTCTGGTTCTTTCATATAGGAAGTTAATAGATAATACCTGATGTTGATAAATCAGTACATAGAAATAAAAGCATATTTGTCAGAGTTATTGAGGTAACTACCAGCAGAACCAGGAAGGCTCTGAAAATAAGTTGCCACTAAGTCAGAAGTTGGAGATGAGTTGGGAAGGTGTTGGTTTCCATAGAAGCTCTTCTATATCGTTTGACTTTCTTTAACATTTGATAAAATAGAAAAAAGAAATAATCCAGAAAGGCATGTGTTCTTGTTTGTCTTTGGTGACATTAAGATAACCTCAGATATTCAACATTTTATTAAGAATTTCATTTTCAGAATAGATAAAGAAGCTGTGGTCTATGTATACAATGGAATATTACTCAGCCATTAGAAATGACAAATACCCACCATGTGCTTTGACGTGGAGGGAACTGGAGGGTATTATGCTGAGTGAAATAAGTCAATTGGAAAAGGACAAACATCATACGGTCTCATTCACTTGGGGAATATAAAAATTAGTGAAAGGGAATAAAGGGAAAGGAGACAAGATGAGTGAAAATATCAGTAAGGGTGACAAAACATGAGTGACACCTAACTCTAGGAAATGAACAAGGGGTAGTGGAAAGGGAGGTGGGCGGGGGTTTGGGGTGACTGGGTGATGGGCACTGAGAGGGGCACTTGGCAGGATGAGCACTGGGTGTTATGCTAAATGTTGGCAAATTGAACTCCAATAAAAAATTTAAAAAAAAATAATTTCATTTTCAGCCATCTCTTTTCTTCATTCTATATGTGTTGTTCAGTAAGATAGCCACTAGACATACATGGCTATATGGAATTTAGCTAATTACAATAAAATAAACATTTCAGTTTCTAAGTCTCATCTGCCACAATTCATGACTCGTGGCTACTGTGTCTAACTGCACAGAATTATGGTTTCCATTATTACAGAAAGTTCTACAATCTCATCTACATGTAAGGCGGTAACTACAACTCATTCTTGGATGACTCCTTGACCTTTATCTCTAGCCAAAGATCTTCTCTCCTGAACAACACACCTTCACATACACCTGCTGGTTAGATAGGAATATTTTCACTTGATGTCCCATAGCCCTCATACTCAACTTATCCAAATCTTCACACATTGTATTTCCCATGAGTCAATTTTACTTTGTACATTCCCTACCTGTAGTATTGAAGTCACTCACTTTTAGTGAGAAGTCACTAGAATCAGTTGGCTGGTCTTCACTGTTTGCAGGTCACTTTCCTGAAACCAATGGCAGTCTGGGAGAACCTCAGTTCATCGTTTCTTCTTGATGCACCTCTTCTGGCTATAGTATCTACCCGGTCATCATGTTCTGCTTATTCTAGATGTGGCCTTACTTCTACTAACTGAATTCTGTTCTAAAACCAGCATGCTCCTGACTGACCCTCTGGGCATCACTCAGATAGTCTTATGATCTTTTTTTTAACCCAGTAAAATGCCATTCCTCACTTTCTATAACTATGATATAGCCTGAATATTGCTATGTGTTTTTGATGTAACCACAACAAAATCTGGAGCATAAGAAGGGTTTAGCTAAAATCAAAATACTATTTCTTTCTCAAGTCAGGGAGAAAGCCTAAGCTGGGCTGCTGCTCTGTAAAACCAGATCACAAAAAGGTAGTAGTTTTACAGAAGCTTAAACACAGACTACTGAAATGGGTTGAACCCAAAATGCCTATGGCATTGGTATCATAAAAACACATTTACTGATTGCATAATATGTAAGATACTGTATTAAAGGAGAAATTGGGGTGCCTTCAAGGACTTCACAGTCAAGCAGAGAAGAAAATAGTTTAGTGGTTATCTTTAACATAAGTGAGGATCCAGTAGGATGGCCAGTTCAACAATTAACCTTATTCTAGTGGGCCTTTTGTTCTGCAGAAGTTAGAAAGCTAAATATTACAACCTCAGTTTCCTTTGTAGCTAGATTTTGGGTATGATTAAGTTCTAATTTAATCCAGGTCTTCTCTCTACAAATAAACAGTCTTAGACAAGTTTCTTTGCCTCTTTGTACTTTGCTTTCTTCATTTCAAGATGGAGTCTGTAATGATATATTCTTGACAGAGTTATAAGATTCACTGATACAGTGAATGCAAAGACCTTAGCACACTGCCTGGTACCTATAAACATGAAATAAATTCTTGCAATTGCTATTAAGAGGAAAAAATGGAATGTTGTTCCCATATCCTGCTTCAGGATAAGCTAGGAGGAAGGGGGGCAGAAAGGATCTCATTTATTTTGCTGGTGCAGACCTAGCAGATGCAATGTAGCTCTGGAGCCAGCAGGTCTAATGGAAGCTCCTGATCATTAGACTGTAGCCAAGGGGTATGATCCTGGTACCTGCTGTTGGGATTGCAACTCTCTAATTGCTTCCTAATTGCAGAGATAACTAATCCTTAGGTGGTCTGATTTTGCAGTGTTGTTCTGGGAATCACTTCTGGAGTTCCAGCCTAGAGCTTATGCTTCCAGACTTTCTAACAATGCTGTGAGTACTTAATTCCACATATTAAAAACACTTTGCATTTAAAATAGTGAAATGGCTTAAATCATGTAAAACTGAATCCAAACCTGATATAGGCAGGATGGAAGAAATGTCATCATGTTTCTGCCGTTACAAAGCTGTAGTGGCTAAGTGAGATCTGCATGGCAGTTAACTGGGTCATATCACTATTCCAGGTTTTGGTTTCTTCATTTATAAAATGGAAAGTAGTAGTAAAGCAGTACATGTAAATGGCATTTTATTTATTCTGCTTATTATGAGGAATTTTCCTTACTATTGTCTCCCAGGATCACCAATGGAGTAGGCACCACAACTGCATACTTTCAGCCAGTGCAGCGTATTATATAAAACCATTTGTAAATCAGGAAAGAATTTCCCCCAACACATTGGTTGTAGGGAACTCTCCACAAAGCCATAGATGTGGGTTGGAGAGAGAAGAAAATGTAGTGGGAATATGTATCATGGTTTTCTGGGACACTTACTCATATAACTTACATGTGACTTCAGGACTTGCTTGAGGTCCATGTATATATCTCCTCCAATTGATAGAGTGCTGCTGTGCATGCCCAAATTTTTGACTTGGTGGATCTGACCAAGGCAGTGTAGACTATACCACAACTTGGTGGCCTATGATCAAGTGCTCAGTCTCTACTAGGACCCAGTAGCAATCCAAAAGGAAATTGTTATCTAAGAGAATGGAATATTTTTGTTCAAAATCCTAAGGTTAAAAAAAAAAAAAGAAAAAAACAAAATCCTAAGGTCTATCCAGTGATTTACCTACAGGGGCTGGCCAAAGTTTCCATGCAAGATTTCAGCCTGCCACAGATACTTCAAGCAGCAATGATCTACTGAGTATATAACCCAAGAGATAAAACAGCCTGCACTGCAGCTGGGACCTGTTCCAGATCTTTCCCCTTTTCTGTGCACCGTTGAAAACTAGCAACCTTTTGCATTAAATGTACAATGGGTTCAAGCAGCAGACACAAGTGAGGTATACAATTGCCTCCAAAGTCTAAAGAACCCCATTAGGCACTTTAGCTCTTTCTTCATATTCCTACACACAAAAAAATTGCCATTTCCTTTTGGACATGCATCTTGACATGTCCCAGACCAAATGATCCCCACATTGGTGATTTTTCATGACAAAAGCCTCAGAATTTGGGGGCGATATATTTCCATGCATGTGTCACACAAGTGTTAGAATAGTTGTTACTTTCTGTGCACTTAGTTAAATCAGTATATCATCAGTGAAACAGACCAGTGGGATGTCTTATAGAACAGAGAGGTAATCAATTTCCCTTTGACTAGAATATAACATAAGTTGGAAGGTTGAAATAACCCTAAGTGTACTAGCAGTCCAACAGTTGAAAGCAAACTGCCCTGATGATCTTTAATAACAGATAAAAAGAAAAACAAAACAACAACAAAAGCACCAGCATACCAGTTGTCAGGGAATGTTTTTTTTTTTTTTTCTCAAGCAAAAAGGAAAAAAGAAACTTCCATACATCTGCATCCATAGCATAGTTGAAGCCAGCACTTAATTAAGTATATAATAATCCATTCTCATTGTTTGTAGACTCATAACCAAATTAGGTTTCTTACAAGTAAGTAAAACAGTGTGATTTGTGAGAAGGTATAATATACCCCAAAATAATTATGAGGTTTTATCAATTTATACCAACAAAAAACCAGAGAACATGAATGGGAACCAATCCTAAGGATATTAGAACAGAGTGGAAGATATAATATTGGAGTAGACAAAATATTATTGATTATAAGATTCAACATGTATGAGCCACTAAAAATGGCTCAGATTGTTTGTTTGGTTAATTGCCTAAAACATGGGGCTAAAGGAAGTATATATTGAATGAAATTGAAATGCCCAGGAGAGAACCCCATCTCCTTTCTATGTCCCTTATGAAATTCCAGAGATGCTTCCTTCATCAAAGCTATGAGAAATATATTTGTGAGGGGGAATCTCAACATGCTTAGGATGTGGCTCTATTGTCACTATTCTCTGTTGACCAGAAATGACAGTAGGAGCTGTTGCCATTGAAGTGAATATAACAGTATCCTGGGGTGGTAGGTGCTGATTCAAGTCATATTTCCATTCACTTCTGCTTATACAGATCAAGTAAGACTTGAGTGGGCTGCCCAACTTTTTTGTTCCAGAGACAAAACAACCAACTAATCAATGCTAAACATCTCTGTGGATCAAACCATACTTGATTACTGCTTTGGCTCAATGGCCCATCATAGTAGCCATCCTACTGTGTCCTCTAAATTAAAGACAGAAAAAAAAAAAATCACACTTAAAAATAATGTTGGTTGCCAGAAACTATAGAAGAGGAAATTTGTTAATAATTTATGAATAAATGTTAAACAGATACTTTAGCCACAAAATTAACAAATAAATTTAAAAGTCAGAAAAGAAAATCAGTAATTACTAGAAACTAGTATGGGTTTACTATGAGTAATCCATACTAAATTGGTCTCTTTTTTTTTTTTTTTTTTTTTTGAGAGACAGAGCTAGTGCAGGGGCATGCATGCACTGGAGCTGGAGTTGGGGAGGAGCAGAGTGAGAGAGGAAATCTTAAGCAGGCTCTCTGCCCACAGCAGAGCCCAACTCAAGGCTTCATCTCAGGACCCTGAGATCATGACCTGAGCCAAAATCAAGAGTCAGATGCTTAACTAACTGAGCCACCCAGGCGCCCCTCATTTGTTTCTTAAATGAGATTACCAAATCAGAAAAAACATTATATACAGTATGAAACTAACCCTACGTTTCATGTAAACAACTAGTATAATAAAGAAACCTGGATTTCATTACTAGTAGTGTGGTGGCAAATGAAGTAAAAATACACTGTAACCTGCACTGGTCAGCCTATATATGAACTTCCAGGCCTGTGTGGCTCAGCGGTTTAGTACCGCCTTCAGCCCGGGGGGTGGGGGGTGTGGGGGGGTGATTCTGGAGACCCGGGATTGAGTCCTGAGTCGGGCTCCCTGCATGGAGCCTGCTTCTCCCTCTGCCTGTGTCTCTGCCTCTCTCTCTCTCTCTGTGTCTCTCATGAATAAGTAAATTTAAAAAATCTTAAAAAAAAAAAATAGGGCTCTATATAATCCATCAGATGAAGAATGGTTGTAAGCACTGGGGTTTTTGTGTCAAAAAAACAAAACCACTTCTTTGGGAGAGATTACCAGTCAGCTGCCTTTATCTACTTGAAGTGTGACCACATGGAATACAAAATTGATTTATTTTGAGTAACTTTGGAGGAAGATCTAGAATTAAGTAGATAAATTTCTAGAGAAGAAGATTTGGTTACATTCAGAAAAACTTTCTCCCTGCTGTAGCTGCCTAGCAGTAGAATTAGCTGCTGTAGAAAGCTAAGGATTCTCTGCCTTGGAAATGTTTTAGCAGAAGCTTGGTCGGCAGTTGCTGTACATGTTTTGGTTGAGGGCATTCCTGCAATAGGTAGAAGGCTAAAGTAGATGGTGTTTAAGGTCCCTTCCAGTCTCAGCTTCAGTAAGTCCATAAAGAGTAAGCAGAATGTAAAAAGAAAGAAAAGGAATTTCTAAGACGGATGACATAGGCATCCTTGACAGGATGTGAGACGCAAGGGGGTCATTTCAGAGAACTTTAGAACCTGACATACTCTCCTTTCATAATGTAGCATCCTGATCCTTCCTTCCTATCTACCTACAAAGAATTAATTACACCAGACCCATTGTTTTTTCCCCTCAATTAAGCCCACCAACGATGATGCACTGATTTAGATGTCATGCCTTTCCCTGGATACATGGAATGGAGATACATGGAAGAAACAGTGGGCCGGGAATAGGAAATTGGAAGCTGTAGGATCTACTCCCACTTTTGGTAAAAATTCACCGTCTGCTTTTTGAACAATTCCTTGCAAATTCCATGTGGCTTCACCCAGGAGGAGACTTGTGAGATGCTTGCTAAGATCTTTTTAGGACTGAGAGCAAATAGCCCATCAGACGCAAGATCTAGACTCAGGCACAACCTCATGACTTTGCTTCTCATATTTCACATTGGTCACAGCCCTGAAATGAAATCTAGCTCACGTATTTTTTGTCTTGGGTTTTAGGCTGAAGCGAGAATTTAGCAGAAGATACCATGATTCCTCCTTGAGGCTACAGAATTCTTCTAAGGGCTTGCTGCAAGCAGTAGAATAAGAAAAGTATGAATCAAGTCTCAGTTACTTCCAAGGCCTCAGAAGGAGTTCTTCCCTAGCCTCTGAGGAACTGGTATCCGTGAGGAAATCTGGAGACCTGGCCCCTAGCTGCCTTAGAAGCACATTGTGGGAGGTGCAGACCAAAGGTGAGTTTACACATCAGTGACTAAGGTTTCCTGCCACTAAGCATAAGAAGTCACTCATGAGCAGCGTCCCTAAACCACAGCTACAGGATGTGGGCACAAGCCCTTGTATAATTGTTGGCCAAGAGCCAACAAGCATTCATCCCTGTGCAAATACTTGGGCTTTTTTTGTTGTTAACCTTTGAAAACCACAGGCATTAGTCTCTCTTTCTTCCCCTTGGCACGAGTCATCTTCTTTTCTCCAACTTGGTCTCTTGTGTGTAAAGAATTTCTGAGGAGCTTTTAAGCCTAAATTTAATACTTTTGCCCTCCCCTCTCCTGCCCCACAAAATGCCAGGCAGAGGTAAAGCCGCCTTACAAAATATCTGCTGGCTCTGCCCGCTTCCGCAGCTTTGTTTGGGCTTTTCGATCAGATAGGAAATCAGAGAGTTCTATGAGTGACCTTAGCCTTTAAGAAAAGACAGGCAATTTCTGGAAATTCCCCCTTAAACAACGATGACCTATTGTTTTCTTACTTCAGATTTAGCCCAGCAACTATGATGCCCTGATTTAGATGATATGCCTTTCTCTGGGAATGGAAATATATGAAAACAGCAGTGGGCCAGGGATAAGAAATTGGAAGCTTTAGAGTTTAATTCCAGTACCAAAATCCACCATCTGCTTTTTGAGCGATTCCCGCCCCCCACCCCCCCACCCCCTAGTTTCTAGGCTTTTGCTTTCTGTGCTGTGGAAATGAAAGCATTGGGTTGAATGGTTTCTATGCCTCCTTAGCCCCAGGGTCTGTGCATTGGCCTTCTTGGTATTGCTTCAGCAAGGGGACAAGGAGAACAGGCCTCAAGGCAAAAGATCTAAAACATATCAACTGGTTCTCTTTTCTGCCTTAGAGAATGGCCAAAGGTCAGGCCTCCAAAGAGGCCCAATTGCCCACTTGAAGGTCAGGCTTAGCAATTCTTGACAGCTCCCCTTCTTGTAAACATTAGAGAATCCACCAATCTTGCCTCTGTACCCAAATATCCCACATCCTGCTGTGAAAACCCAAACCTTTGCCAGCAAAATATATTTTTTTTTCCTGAAAGAGATGGCAGATGGATGTTGCAGGGTCTAAATCAAACGAAGGAGAATTTACTAACCATCAGAACTGCCTAAGATGTATCAGGAGACCTTAAACAATCTGTCAATAAAGATGTTCAAGCAGTTTTGAGAGGAGACATATCAGGGATTTTGTAGTGGGATTTCCTGAATGGGATAAAGATCAGATAAAGAAAATGGCCAAACATGACATTTTTATGATGATATGCCCAGTACTTAATACCTCTTGTAAATACTCCTATTCCTAATCAAATTTATGATGTCCCTTTCAGAAACTTTATTGGTATAATTCAGATGACAATCTGAATGAAAAGCCCAGACATATAGTAGGTCCCCTGTTTTGCGGTTTGTATTTCCTGTTGAGCTTATGGACAAGGAACCCAAATGAGAACACTAAGTGTCAAATGGGAGAATGATGGTCAGTAGGTCCATAGTGATCAAGGAAAAATTCCCAGAGGGAACTAAATATAGTTCCCTTGGATGTTATCCTACTTTCTGCTTCTAAGTCTTACCACTCTACAGGCAAATACTCAATGTTTTTTGTTTGTTTGCTTGTTTTGTTTTTTATTTAATACCATAATTTAATCTCATTTCATTCAGTCCTCACAAGATCATTATGAAGTGGGCAGAAAAGGCACCACTGTCTCCATTTTACAGATGAGGAAAGTAAATCTTAGGAAAGTTTTCTAGGGTTTCATTTGACTGATTCAATTCTTTGCAAAGGAAAAAAAAATGATTTAATTAACTAATCATTAGCAACATTATTTGGAAGATCATAAAGTCTCTAGTCTTAAAGTATGATATCAATCACCCATCTTTCAATCCTGTTCACAATATCTACTTACCTAGCCCTTGTTTGAACAATACCAAGTGATGGCAGGCTCCCTCTTTCAAGGAGCAACCCATCCCATCTTTGACATCCCTGCCCATAAGAAGTTCTTTCTTATCTTAAACTGACTTGCAGATTCCTGAATCCTCACATTGTCTGATCATATCCTACTTTCTAGGTCCCATGTATCAGTTTATGGGATATCCCACTAGACAGTCTTTGTGAAATGTGAAAAGCATTCTCGTGTCATCTCTGAGTTCATTCTTCTCTGTATTAAACAGTTCTGGTGTTATTCAATGCTTACCCTATATGTTAGAAGCTAGACCTCTTAGCTAGGACTAAGAGACATCTCCCTCCTCTCACCTTTTGCATTGGTAGTGCTGCACCGTGTCCGGGAACAGTCTGTTCTGGGTTATGAGGGAAGAAAGAAGTGCAGAAAGAAGTCTATTGTCAGGCTGATCCTTAAATGGTAATTCAAAAGAATGTGCTGGACATTTCAGATGCTTCTGCCAACAAATGCCACTATCTTGAGGCAAATAGGGATTTTCGGGCAGCAGTCTTATAATAATTTGCCAATTATGCCTGCTTCAGAACCATTGCCAAAACAATCCAACGACTTTTCATTCCACTACTGTTGACAGGACAGAGAAAGATTTCAACATTTCCTTTTACAGTCTGAATAGAAGTTCCCTGCCTTGGGGACTATAACAATATTTGCCATCATGAGGTGGGGGGTTTGGGGGGAAGTGAGTGTTCAGAAGGGGAAAGGGGGAGAGAGAGAGAAAAATCCTAATGGAAGTAAACAAAGACAAAATGAAACGAGAGTTATTCAAGGCGTGGGTTTTGAATGCCTGCATCAAATCAATGTTTGTTAACGAATCAGAGGACAAATCTTTGAAACTGAGGAAATAAATTTTTAGAAGAAAAGACTTTAAAAATACACTCTGCACAACCTCCCTACCAAAAAAAAAAAAAAAATAGGTGGAATTTTTAACTTGAATACCAACCAAGGTGTATTAACTTTGAATCTTGAGACAGACTTGAAAAGCTGATTATAATAATATTTATGGTGTTCAGCATTCAGAGCTTCTTTTCAAAATAAATTTAAAAATTAAATTGAAAACCTGAGAAAGAAAAACTTGAAGAGATGAGAACAGGTGAAATAATCTTCTGAGTTGTTTGAAATGAGACATATATTAGGGAAAGAAAAATAAAATATGAGAGAAAAGAGCAAAGGAAACAAAATAGGTTCGGACAGTAGTTTTGAAAACATGCTTCTCAAAACCTCTGGGAGCCATCGACATTCTACAGGGGACACCTCTGAGACCCAAAAAAGAGGAATCCAGAGGCAATCCCATGTCCACTTCTATCTTAGTGGCCTCACTTCTACCTATTTTACATATTAGGAATCAAAAACAGATTTCAATAGAAGGGAAGTGTCTGCTAATGGAAAATAAATTTTGTTTAATAAATGTTTAAACAAAAAACTGCAAAAGGAAATAACCCATTAAAAATTCTTGAGCAAGGAGTGATAAGATTAAATTGTGCTTTAGATATCTGACAACCAATGCAGGATGGATTAGAATAGAGTCAGCCTTGGGTCAAAGATCCCAAGTAAAAGGCTATGGCATAATTATTCAGGTGAACAGAATAAAAGACTTGATCTAATAATATATACCTATGAAAATGTAAAGGAAAGGAATTTATGACCAATTTTCAAAGAAGAGTGAACTTTAAGCTTGACATCTGGGCATTGGGGTACAATGCTAAGCCACACATAAATTGGGTACTGCTATGGTCTGACAGTTGGTGTCTCCTCAAAATTCATATGTCAAAATCCTAAAGCCCAATGTGATGGTATTATGAGGTGGGACCTCTGGGAGGTGATTAGGTCATGAAAGCAGAGCCCTCATGAATAAAATTAATGCCCTTATAAAAAGAAGCACAGGAGAACCCTACTGCCTCTTTACTATGTGACTATATAAGAAGAAGTCTGCAACCCAGGAAGAAGGCCCTTACCTGCCTATGCTGGAACCCTGAACTCTCAATTCCAGCCTCCAGAACTGTGAGAAATAAATTTCTTTTTTTTTTTTTATAAGCCATGCAGTCTGTGGTATTTTATAATAACAGCCCAGACAGACTATGAAAGATACGATATCATACAAAATCATTTGGCAATGAATTTAGATATAGCAATATTGATGGATTTCAGGGACAATTACTGGAACCATAAAAATGCCAGAGAACTCCAGGATTTTGAAGATGCTGCATGTGAGTGGCCATTGGAACACTGATATATATGATCAGCAGAAAGAAATACAAAATCAAATCCTGAAGAAATATTAGGGATGGAAATATGAATTTGGAAGTCATCCTCATAAAAAGAGCAGCTAAACTAATACTGTCAGACCCCAATGAAAGAGAAGATCAGAACCAAAGGGCTTGAGATCAAGACCCAGAACATACCTACCTATATTTAGAGGATGGAGGAATAAGAGAACCCAGAGAGTCTGCCCTCAGTTTATGATCAGGTATTCATTGATAACATTATTTGATGAGTTCAAGAGAACTTATTTTTTGGTTTTAGGAAATTTGATTTTTTTTTAAAGATTTTATTTATTTATTCATGAGACACAGAGAGAGAGAGAGGCAGAGACGCAGGCAGAGGGAGAAGCAGGCTCCATGCAGGGAGCCTGATGTGGAACTCAATCCTGGGACTCCAGGATCACACCCTGGGCCGAAGGCAGCGCTAAACCACTGAGCTGCCCAGGCTGCCCAAATCTGATTATTCTTATATGAGGTCTGAAGTGTTCATCTGACAGTCTAATCAAGCTTTTAGATTTCCTAAAAATACTAAGTATTCAAAATCATGAAGTAGTATTTAAAAGTAATTAATTGTTTCAGTCTAAAAATACCATGGAAAAAAAATAAAAAATAAAAAATAAAAAATAAAAATACCATGGTCTGAAACAGAATCTTCAATAAAGATATATTGATGGATGACATACTAATACACCAAAAAGAGTCTCAAAAGCCAATACTCCCCCGGGCAAGGGAATAGCCAAGTTTGTTGCGATTTCCAATGAATGACATCAGCCCCGTGTAGGTCTCAATCAAAATGGGTTCAGTTAGCACCATCAGTCCCTTTCCTCTTCCAGATCCAAGGGAATTCTTGTGTGCATTCTGGATAGCTGGAACAATCTTAGATGTGAACCCAGACAACTGAAGAGGAAAAGAAGGCACAGAGTTAGTAAATGCAGAGTAGGTCCAGAGACACTTCCTTCCCAACCAGTCCTCACCAAAGCTGACCACTCTCCTGGGGTTGCAGCTATCCTTACCTATACAGAAATCATTTCTCAGAATTGTCAACATTGCTTCTGTTAGTCTTTTAATAAATTAATCAGTCAATAAATTTATGTACATAATAAAACTGCCTCATCCTATTTATTTTTCATCCTTCATAATTTGTACAACATTAAGAAGTCAGTTTAATAAATATTTGCTGATAGTCTATTATGAATCAGATACCTGTTGGGTGCTGCTGAAGAATTAAAGACAGGTAAGATACAGTCTCTGTCTCTAAAGAACTAATACTATAGTAATCTAAGAAATGAACATTTTTATTTATTTACTTAAGAGAAACAGAACAGGGAGAGGAGCAGATGAAGAGGGATAAGCAGACCCAATGCTAAGCATGGAGCCCTAGGTGGAGCTCAGTCCCAGGACTCCAAGATAATGACCCGAACTGAAATCAAGAGCCACATGCTCAATTTAGTGAGCCATCCAGGTGCCCCTAAAAAATGAATTTGTAATAATTATACAAAGTTTGTGAAAATAAGCAGCAGAAGAGGCACAAGATGCTAAGAGAACACAAAAGAGGGAGAAATCATGTGTAGTTAGAGGATCAGAATGACTTCACAAGGAAACTCTTGAGACAATCCTCATAGGATTCATATGGTGTCAATAAGTAAAATGGGACTGGGGCGGGGGGGCGGGGCGCATAGTCAACAGCTATGGGTTTTTTCCAACCCAGCATCCTTTCTAGCATTTGAGATTCTTCTTTCATTAAGAGTACCTCATTTGTTCTTTAGATAACCATCCTCTTGAACTATTTAGCTCAAATAGTTTAAGTGGAACTAACTTTAGCATATGGCTCAGGCCTAACCAATCAGAGGAGTCCATTTCTCTGGTCACAGAGATTGGTTCAGGTGTTGGCACATAACTAACGCTGTTGCAAAACTGATAGAACAAGCCTGGAGGTATTCATGGTCATTTTGCCACATATAGTGAGAACCTGCCTGAAACTGAAGCCAATAAAAATAAAAGAACTAAGATGTAGAGAAAGATAAATTCTTGACACAGTAATTCAAATTAGTAGATCAGCTGATCCTGAACTTTTACCTTAAGTGAATAAAAGAAAAACTCCTTCTTTTGGTCAAGCCAAGTTGAATTGGGTTAAGAGGAAGGTAATTTAGGAAGCATTCTAAATAGAGAGATAAGAAAGGAAATGAAGCAGGAAAGCTTATATCTTTGTATTTCCAACAAGTTCTTTTATTTCCATGATTTCTTTCTAATATGCATGTATTAGGTAGGTTAAAGAATGTATCACCATTTCCATGTTAGAAAACCAAGGCTCATAGAAGGTATAAGGACTTACCCATAATTACTGCACTTTCTGTATCAAGGTTAAAAAGAACATTGGGAATAAAATCTTATTCACAGTGAGATCCAAATCTTTCCTAGACAACTGGCCACTAATCTAAATTAATACTCCTATTAGAGTTTATTTCATTATCAGTTCAAATTATTAAGCATATTATATAAAGTGACCATTGTTCTTCCCATTTGTCCAGGAGGAGACCAATCTTTGCTTTAAAGGACTACCACAAGAGTGATGATTCAATGAAGAAAGAGAAGCCTGTAGTCTTTCCCCATAATATAATTTTCCATATGGATCTTATCCTGGATTCTTAATTTTATATTGCCCTTGGGCAAATCACTTCCTTGTTCTAGCCTTAGTTCCCTTATTAGTAAGAAAAAAACATTTTAAATGTAGAATGTATCTATGATTGCTAGTTGACCTAACCCATAAGGAAAAAAAAAAAAGGCCATGCAAATTAAACTTCTATAATTTTCTAACCATGTAACATTGTAAATTCATTTCCCCTCTTTGAGCCTCAGTTATTCTTTTGAAAAGAAGCATTGAAATCTATGGTTTTTAGATAATATCAGAAGTAAAGAAAAAATAGTGACTATGATGATAAAACAATATAGTTTTCTGGAGTACCTCAATATTTCTATTTCAAAATAAACAGATGTGTTTGTCTCTCTTCTTTTTTTAAAAAAAAGCTTTATTTATTTTAGATGTATTTGTCTCTCTTCTAAATAAACAGATGTATTTGTCTCTCTTCTTTTAAAAAAAGATTTATTTATTTTAGAGGAAGAGAGATAGAGTGAGGGAGGGGGAGGGACAGAGGGAGAGGGAGAGAGAGAAGCTTAGGCCAACTCTCTGCTGAGCATGGAGCTGACTTGTGGCTCAATCTCAAAAGACTGTGACCTGAGCTGAAATCAAGAGTTGGACGCTTCACCAGCTGAGCCACCTAGGCAGTCCTGTCTCTTTACTTTTCGTTAAAGTAATATTTACCTAATTGAGTAATACCAAAACATTAATTTAAAAAAAAATAGACTCACTTCACTGGGGCTATGTAACTAACACAGAAGTAGGGTTTTGCTTGTTCTCCATGAGCTTCAGCCTATAGCAGCAAAGACAGACAGAAGGTACTTCTTATTACTAGTTTGCAGTTCCAGCATCCTCTTTGAGATCTTAAAGAGGATCTACACATTGCTGTTACTGAATGATACAAACTATAATCATACAGCCTGAGGATTCTAAAAGGAAGAACATCCTTCCTTTCAGCAAACTCCACCAGTGCTTTAGCTGATTGAATAAGAAAGCAGAAAGAAGTTCTTTCTTCAACTTCCAAAAGCGGAAAGCAAAAGGAGGATAAGTTAATAACACAGACTGTTAATCACTATATTTTATTTTTTTTAATATTTAATTTATTTATTCATGAGAGATACACATAGAGAGAGGCAGAGACACAGGCAGAGGGAGAAGCAGGCTCCGTGCAAGGAGCCCAATGTGGGACTTGATTCTGGATCCTGGGATCACACCCTGAGCTGAAGGCAGATGCTCAACCGTTGAGCCACCCCGGCGTCCCTAATCACTAGTTTTAAAATTATAGAATCTTAAGATCAGAAGTGATCTTCAGCTTATCAATTCCAGCCACTCATCTATTGTTTTGCCTTGCCACATCTTCATCAAGAAGCCACATCCTTCTGGATAGACATATTCAATGATATAGAACTCACTGATATCTGACCATGTCTACTCCATCACAGTTTATACATCTGAAAATTGGAAAATAATAATAATGATAATACGAAATGCCAATCTCATCAGATTGTTGTATGAATTTAAGTAAATTTTTCAAAACTATTTTATAAAGCATATTGTTTATAGATATAAAAATTTACATTATTTATAGGCAGAGAAGACTTTAACTTCCTTAGTTCCATTCCCTTTAATTCCATACTTAGAATGCCAATCTCAATGTGATTCATAGTCTCCAGAAAACAATTTTTTAACTCTGATATGAGCTTTTTAAAAGTAACAGATTTCTCTGGATGCCAAAGAAACATCAAATTCTACTCAGAAACTATGATTTCAAGAAACATGGCTTGAACATCAAAGTATCTCCCCCAAGATATTTATCAGTTATAAAGGAAAAAATATTGACTTTGCAGTGGAGAAATTCAGCATACACTATTTTAAGCAAGTGATCAAGTTTAACACCACTCGTAATAAGACATATAGGCATCATAAGCCTACAGTGAAGACACAGCATCATTCCTATAGTCTGCACCCAAAAAGCAGATCTCAATTTAATCATGAGAAAACATTAGGCAACCCAAATTGAGAGACATTCTACAAAACAACTGGCCAGTATTCATCAGAAGTGCCAAGATCGTGAAAACAAAGAAAGAATGAGAAACTGTCACAGTTTGGAGGAGAATAAAAAGACAGAACAACTCAATATGTTATCCTGGACTGGATCCTGGGACAGACAGAGGACATTAGGAAAAACAAAACAAAAATCCAGTGAAATGTGAATAAGACCTGTAGTTTACATTATATTATTGTACCAATGTTTAATTCCCAGGTTTTGACAACTATATTATATTATAGAATTTGAATGACAGGTACCCGGCAACTTTACTATCTCTGCAATTTTCTTATAAGTCTAAAATTATTTCAAAATAAAAAGCCTTTAAACTCTGGATTGAAAAAAAAATCCTAAACATTAGTTCCCCAAGATTATTGAAGTTTTCAATTGACCAAGGAGAAAAAGTTCAAAAGAAAACCAGATGCAACATGACACTTTTTCTCTGTTTATCTTTATATTTTTAAATATGAACCTATATCAAAATTATACAAGCATTACTGAATCTTCATTAAGAATGTGGTTTTGGATATGAATTACACCAAGACAATTGGTTTCACTGAATAATTTTCCATCTGAAACAAATAACTTATAAATTTTCCCATTTTTTCCTGAAAATTTTCCATTAAATAAATTTATGTCTATAAATTAAATTAAATTAAATTAAAAAGGTAGATTTTGTCCATTTCAAATTTAGTCAGTTAAGTTTTCTTTTGAGGATATTATCTTTAATATTGTTATTTTCCTGAGTGTGATTTATCTTATTTCATTTTTTAAAAAGATTTTATTTATTTATTCCTGAGAGACACAGAGAGAGAGAGAGAGAGAGAGGCAGAGACATAGGTGAGGGAGAAGCAGACTCCATACAGGAAGCCTGATGTGGGATTCGATCCCAAAGTCCGGGATCATGCCCTGAGCCAAAGGCAGATGCTCAACCGCCGAGCCACCCAGGAATCCCCTGTGTGATTTTTAGTTGTTAATTTAATTTTGTGTTTAACTCTACTAACACTAATTTTCCTCAAGCCAAATTTTGCTTCTTAATGTCAAAAATAACAGGCAATTCCTGAGTTTGTTTATTAGCTATGTAAGGCTACCAGCTGCCATTTTAATTTTAGCTGCTTTAATTTTCTGTATATATATGAATTACTTCTATCAGTATTAATACTGTAAACTAACTCTCTGTGTCACTGATAGATTAAAAAGCATCTAAAGTCATTCAAAAAATATTAATGAAACACCTACACTATTCACCAGGCATTTTCTAAGTGCTATGGACTAGATAGGCAATACAGGCATCCTGTTCCCATGGAGCTTACATTCTTGTGGTATGAGAAAATGTAAAAGTAAATATAGATGCTTTTGATGGCGATAGATTCTAGGAGAAGATAAAATGTGGAAAAGGGTAAAATAATAGGATTGAGGGTTATTTCACATACCATATTCAAAACAGTCATTCTGTGGACGTAAAACTTGATCTGAGGCCCAAAGGATGAAAAAGAGGCAGCTGTCTAGAGAAGGTATTCCAGAGAGAAAATAAAAGCACTTAACCCGGCTGTGAGGTAGGGATGAGCTTAGTTAATTCACGAAATAGGGAAAAAGCCTGGTCGACTAGGTTAGAATAGAGTGATCAAATGAAAGAGATGGAAATGAAACCTTAGGCACAGAGCACCTTGTGGGCCATATTAAGGACTTTGAATTGAAGCGATTTTAAAGATAAGTTTAGTGATGTATGTTTTTGTTTTGTTTGGGGGTTTTGGTGTTTTTGTTTGTTTGTTTGTTTGCTTTAAAAAAATTATCTTGTTGTTGTATGGAGAATCTACTGTTAGGGTCAAGAAAGGGAACAGGAATATTAAGAGTAGTTTGAAATTTGCTTTAGTATTCCAGGCAAGAGATGATGGTGGCTTGGACAAAGAAAGCAGTGGAGAACATGAGAACTGGTTGACTTAGGGATATTACGTGGAGGCAGAGTTATAGAATTTGCTGGCATAATATAGGGGATGAAAAGAACAGAGGAATCAAAGATGACACCTAGCTTTTGATCTGAGAAACTGGGTAGAAAGTGATTTCATGACTGGATTGGGAAAACCTTGGTGAGAGAAGGGCTTGCAAGCAGTGAGGTACAGGGATCAAGGATTCTGTTCTAGATGTGTGGTTTGAGGTATCTAACCAGTAAGACTCATAATAATTTCTAATGGTCAGTGAATACATGAGCCCAGAGCATGCAGAAATATAGATGATAGGTTTGTGTCTATACTCAGCAATTCCAAAATAATAATTATAGATCCTGAAGTCAAGAACAATGCTCATAAAGTGAAGTTAGTAGTCTACACAAGATAGGATATAGGGCAGGGATTAGAAATCCATAAATTCAGACAGTTTTATTGGACAAAATGCCAGGCATTGGGGGCAATGCATAGGAGATCTGATGGGTAAACTGAGAGTCCAAGTGTTTCAGAGATTTGTCCAGTGATAAATAACTAGCAAGCAACTGAGCAAAATCTTAGGCCCAAGTCTTAAAATCTTCTCTTCTATAATACACTACTATTATGAGCAGTAAAACTCTAATATTTAGAAAAGGAATTATGTTCTGAATCTTGTGAAAAAAACTATACTCTGTAATTTTCAAACGATATTCTTTAGAACATTACATTTCCTCTTAGGTTAAATGACCATGTAATTTATCATCTGGACCAAGATTCTTCTGAAAAGAAAGGAAGTGCTGTTAATAACAATGTTGGGACAACAGATATTCCTGAGGGTTTGAGGAGGTGTGGAAGCCAAGCAGGTAACATACCCCAGCCCCTGTAATCACATCAATTAGAGCTGCTCTATTTTTAACAGTTTTATATATTTGGGTTTCAAGTAAAATTTTATTTTTAAAAGTCTTTTGCTTCTAAAAAAATTTGAAAAACAGTATATATTAAGCTTGACTAGCAATCTCTAGCTCTGACAATCTATTCAATCCACAAAGATCTATATTGTCTATGCTCCTATCCATTTTTCAAAATCAAGCTCAAATCCTCTCTCTCCCACAATGCCTTCCCATATACTCAAAGTAAAAATTAATATTTTATTCTATTGCATGTCATTTATATCTCCACTTAAATATTTCATTCAATTTTCTAAGAATTAGAGTCACAAGTGTGGCTGTTTGTCTATATAAGTAAACCAAGCTTCCTTTACTTGGGACTATTGTTATTTTGTGCCAAATAATTCTTTGCTATGGGGAACAATGTCCTCTGCATTTTAGGATATTAAGTAACCTAATTAGCCTCTACCCACCAGATACCAATAGCATCCCTACCCTGGGTGTGAGAATCGAAAATATCTTGAGACATTGCCAAATGTCCCCCAGGAGGTAAAATGGTGCCCTGTTGGAAAGCACTGAACTAAAGGAAGTATGAATGATGTAACATGAATACTGAGATCAAACAGATCCAATCTTAGGTTGCAAATATAGCACTCACTAGTGATTGTGGACAAGTTCTTCAACCTCTCTGAATTTTATAGTTTCTTTATGGAAAAGAAAAGGAAGAAAAGGAAAGGGAAGGGAAGGGAAGGGAAGGGAAGGGAAGGGAAGGGAAGGGAAGGGAAGGAAAGGAAAGGAAAGGAAAGGAAAGGAAAGGAAAGGAAAGGAAAGGAAAGGAAAGGAAAAAAACTAATAGCATTAAATTCAGAGGGTGGCTGTAAGATTAAATCTTAATATTACAGGGTTTGTAATATAAACTCTACATGTACAGGTGCACATATTCATGTATTTCAGGAAGGGTTGGGGAAGTGGAATGAGATGAGGTTTGAATTTGGAGCATACTTCAAAGGCCAATAAGGAACTAATTATTATTAGTATATTAGTATATTATTATTACACAATACTAAATTATTAGTAGTATATTATTATTACTTATTACTAATAATAAACAAATATTGTCACTAAATCATTGACAATGTCGTCATCAAACTATGACTTCTTGAAGACCAAAATGTAATTCACCTCAACATTCCCATTGCCAACACCCTCTGGACTGTCAGGATAGTGCTGGAAAGAAAAGTTGACACTATTTCATACTCAATGAACTTGGCATTTCATTAGAGTCAGATGCATTTTATTTCTAGTCATTTCGGTGAGCCTTCTAAAAGGAGGAGGGACCATGAAGACAAAGTGACAAGCAGTACGTTGAAGGAAAGGCAGACAAAAGGCCAAGTCCCCAAGCTGGCTCTTGAGCATTTCAAGCACCTGAATTCAATCTGTGTGACAGGAACGCGGTGTCATCTGATATGAATGCCACCAGCCACATACTTTTCTCTAAAAGCTTTTATACACCCACCCCTGGCTCCTTCTTTTATTCCAGTCTCAAAAACAGAGGGTCAAGTTTTAACAACTCGGATTACATAGGAGCTGTGTGCTGGTTAGGGTAAAGTATAGCAGCGTGTGTGGGTGGGTGTGTTGGAGGTCGGGGGGAGTGCTGAACCTTCTTCTTGACTTTACAGCAATGATTTACCAGCTGAGTGACTGGGCTCCTGGGTTGCTTCAGGTGCCGTCTGCCAGCAGTTCACTGCCTAGAGTCTCAGTTTTCCTTATTACAACCATAACTTGCTTCCTGTTTACACTGGGTAAAGAGACCAGGTTTCATGCCTGTAGGCCTGCATTCCTCAGCTGAACAGATTTTCCAAACCTTCAGGCTACATGTTTCAGCCTCCCTCTGTAGAAAGTGAAGCATGCTGGGATAAAGAGTAAGTCCATCCAATACCCAATCCTGGAAACCACTTGAAAAGTCACACAACTGGATAGAATGTTTATATCATTCTGGCACATTTTACCTGGAATTATCTTCATGGAGATGCCTTGATTGTGGGTATGCTCAGGTGTGGAGAGAGGAAAAGGAGGCTGAGAAAGAAGCGTCTTTCCACCAAGAGAGGTTTCTATACCTTCTAATTTGCATCCTCGTCCTATTCCATTCCCCCCGTCAACACACATGCTTACACGCACATGATTTAAAGTCTAGCTCAAATGAACTATTCTTTATTCAAGAACATTTCATATACTTTGGTAATTTCCAAGTACCAACCATCTTCCTTTTATTTAAAATGTCTTTTCCCAAATCCTTTGATGCTTAAATCACTCATACTTTGAATTTCACTTCAAATGTCATCATACCCATTAACTTTTGGACTTACTTGTTCCCTCTTCTGGGCTCCTATAGAAACTTGTGAAGCCCTCTATTAACAGTCTTAGCATATTAAAGTATAATTTGTTAATTACTTTTTTGTTTTCTCCCGTTACTCGGTAAGTGTCTGGAGGGCAAAATCTGTTGTATTCTTCCCCATATCCCAGCTTACTAGCACACTGCTCAGCATGTAGTATTCAATGCCAGGTGGATATTCAATGAATATTTGTCAAATTGATGTCAAATTGATGTCAAATTGAGCTAAGGAGTTAAGGATGTAAAGTTATATTGTGATTGCTAAAACATTGATCGGTTCACTTTCAAAATTCCCTTGAAAAGAAGAGTAAATATGCCAGAAAAGAATAAAAAGGATTGGCCTGTAAATCCCTTTGATTTGTCTATAGAGCATTAATTCCCATTCACTATTATTCACCAGCTCTGGGCTCAGCCATTAGTTCCTCCCACCAAGACTGTCCACACATCCTAAAAACTCAGGAAGGCTACGTTTATTTATTTATTTATTTATTTATTTATTTATTTATTTATTTTTAGGAAGGCTACGTTTAAAACAGGGGAGATGAGACTCCAAATTACAAACAGAAAGTGGACTAAACAACTCAGGATAATTGAGTCCTATCAGAAGTATAATATATCACATTACATCACACAGAGTTTCTTCAGGTTTATACCCATTTCCCTGCTTATTAACAAATTGCTTAGGTGTAGAAATAACGCTATTTTATCGTAATTCCTTAGTCAATTCACTTAATCACTCTAAGTACCTTCATTTTAAAAATAGAGATAGCTATCTTGACCTCACAGCATTTTTGTTAATTGAATTACATGAAAACATGCAAACTGTAATCGATAAATATAATCTATTACATAATACTACGTGAGATTATTTTTATGTCTTGTAACAAGACAATAATGCCAAAAAATTATTTCCTATTTTCACAATTGTGTTTTATGAGTAATGCAAAGTATATGCATAAACAGATTAGAACAAGTTGGTGAGGCTCAGAGATAAGCAAGAATGTCTGGAAAAAGGCCATTCGACCATCATATTCGCCAGATGTAGAATGCTACAGAGTTAGTGAGATGAATACAAGAAAAATGATATATTTTGATGCTATTTTGATAATTTTTATAGTCATTTTTAGATCAATATTAAGAGAACTAGAGGTAATATAAATTTGAATTTGAATGCAATTAATGTGTCCATTATGCTCTTTCCTACGATACCTGCCTGACCAACCAAGCCCATGACTCAGCTTTGACCCAGAGTTCTATGATCTAAAACCCCTATCACCAGTTTAGTTTTTTTCTCCTGAGCTTCAGGCCTAAAGTTCTAACTTCCTGACAACAAGCTGAACCTCATGTTTCATGGATGTGTCAAACTCAACATGTTCTAAAATGGACCTCCAAACCTACTCTCCTTTCACTTTTCCTCATTCAAATTAATGGAATCACCATCTACCGAAGCCAGAAACCACATTATCTTCCACCTCGCTCTCGCCTCCACCTACTATATCCTGTAAGTTATCTGCTTCCATTAATTCTTTGTCTTAAATGTCTCAAATTTTTTTATCTTCTCTCCATTCCTATTGCCCTTAACTTAAGCACTTATACCTATTATTTGAGCCATTGCAATCATGATAGGGAATATGTAAGATTGAACTCCAGCTAAAATAAATTATTCTGTGTTTAAGAACATTCCTTGTACCTTCATGTGCCTCTATCCCTCTTCATTTCATCTAAACTTCTGTTCTAGTCAATTTAGTACTCATTTAAAAATCTTTGCATTTTTATCTACTTCCTTTGTTAAGCAATGCCTTCCACAAAGACATGAATCTTGTCTCATTTTTGTTTGTATCCTGAACAATAATAATACCTGTACTTTGTGGGTGTCAGAAAATAATTGTTTAATAAATAAATAGCATGTGCTATACAAGAAAAGACTGAGTAAGAATAAACTGGGATTTTTTAAATGTATTTTTTTAAAATAAGTTTTCCATTATATTGTAAATCATTTAAAAAATTTGACTATGTGTAACCCAGCTCTACAGAATTCCTTTTCCTGTGCCATAATAGATTTGATAAATTGAATTAAATTGCTTCATGTATTTGATTTAGTTATACATTTTACCCCTATTTTTCTATTTTTCTCATTTCATTTATAGGGGAATGGAAAAACTAGTTTATATCATCCTTTTAAATTTTTATGTTGTGCCAAAATACATAAAAGAATTCTATGTCCTCAGAATTATCTTTCTTCTTATTTACTCTTTTACATTAATATAACTGAGTATTAATCAAAGCCAACCTTGGAAAATATCCTAAACACAAATAATATTGTGACATAAAAACCAACAACAAAAGAGAAATTAAGACTGGATCAGAGTACTCATCATCTCACATCACAGATGGAGATCACTTGTTTTCATAGAGAGTTGGGACTTGGGGTGGCCTTTGAATAAGAAATAGTTTGGCAAATGAAAAGTGCCAGACTGTTGCCAGGAAATTTAAAAAAAAAAAAAAAGAGCTTTGGAAGAATAGTTTAAAGAGAAAAGTCATAAAGGAAATACACTTAACAGACCCACAAAATAATTTGATTGAAAATCAACCAACCAACTAACAGCCATGCATTATACTCACATACACACATGTGTGCTGGTGTACACACAAGCACACCTGTTATTCTTACTCCCATTCAATAAGAGCTATGTAAAATAAACACTGAGTTTTCCTTTTCACCTTGACTTATAGGAAAGCTTGTATAAAATTAATACTCCATTCTACTAACCACATTCACAGTATTTGGGAAAAAATTATTCTGTTCCCCTTTTGACATTTTACTTCTGATCTTCCTTTTAAAATTATTTGATTGTACATATATGTATCATAATAAGGCAAACTACCATCAAGAATTAGGGTAATGCAGCACCATTTCTCTGCAATTAATAGAACTTATTATTTAATTCCTTACCCTGAATGTTTTCCAGCAAAGGATACTCAGGGAGTAAGGACTTAATGCATCAGGTATGAGGAAAAAGAAATTTGGCTCATGAAGTGATGGATGTAATAACCAAGGCAGTTGGTATTTGTTTTAACTTACAATAAAATACAATGACTATTAATGCAAAAATACATATTATTTTAATGACCAGAACTAGACTTCCTTTAAAGGTGGGAAATGGCTTTGGAAAAATACATTACTAAGCATTTTGGGTTGAATTAGCAGGTGTTAAAAAGAAAAAAAGAAACGATAAAATACTCTGAACTGTTAATAGAAAGAAAAGAAGGAGGAGAAGGGGAAGGAGAAGAAGGCAAAGGAAGAAGAAGAGGAGGAGAAAGAGAAAAAAGAAGAGAAAGAAGAAGGGGAAGAGGAAGGGCACATATTTGCAGAGGAGCAAGACAAGATTCAGAGGAGAGGAAAGAGGATTATGAAGCAATGTATCAGAGTATTACTTTTAATAAGGATTTTTAAAATAGGGAGAACTGATATTGCCTGTGAAGTCTGGACCAATTATTATGGTGTAAATTCCCCTTCCATCTCCCTGAAGACCTCAGCAAGTCTTCTCTCACATCAGGGCCTTGTTTAAGTGCTTTTGTTGCTCTCATTTTGTTTTGTTCTGTTGCTTTTGGGTGGTAGAGTCAGATTAGGGGCTGATGTGGAAGCTTGGGTTGCAACATTGTAAAACTGGGCTACCACAGGATCCACACAATGAACTATCTTAGTGCCTGCAATAAGCTGGAAGTAAACCCCCAGTCCATAAGCCCCTGAGGATATTTGCATGAATCTTGAAAAGACCATTGACCTTTCTGAGAGCAGAAGGGATTTAAGCCAACTCCACCTATATATTAGGGAGAATAAAGACTCCGTCTACCCTTTAATCACATCTATTTTGCCTCAAATCCCTTTTAAAATAGGGGATTTATCAATTAAAACTATTTTTATAACATATACATACTTGCATGAATTGTTGAAAATAATGCAGGCAATGCCATGCATGCCATCCACCCACAGGACTTTAGATGTATATTGCCATTTTTGAAATTATAGCAAATAGAGAATTGTGATATTTAGAAGTGAATGACAGCATATAAAAGTAAATGTAGGAAGGCCAGAGATGGCAAGAATTTCTAGGTCTATAAGCACAGTCTTATATGTATACAGATTTTGTTTAAAATATAAAAGTCTAATCTTTCTCTGCATTTACAGCTCCAATTGTTTTACTTCCTGCCTATTTAGTATGCAAGTACTGCCTAAGTTTCCCTAGGGAGGATAAAAGAAAGAGTAGAAGGACTCACCCTGCCACTGATAAACTTAAAATCTATTTGGGGAGATGAGATTGAAAGACATAAAAATACTCTCAATTAGTACTCTTAATTGCTTTACAATTTATGAAGCTTTTATAAACACATTATCCCATTTAATCTTACAGTGTTCCAATCAAGTTAGAAGGAAGGACGGTGATCATTATGTCCATTTTAGGGATAAGACTACCAAGGTCCAGAAAGGAAAGTGACAAAAATCACCAAACAGCCATATCTGAGTTTATACTTCACATTATCCTACATTCCTTCTCTGAATAAAATAATTAGAATTTAATTACATACAAAAAATTATACGTAACCTGATGGCAATAAACAGATAAATACAAGTATTGCAATTTGTAAATGATATTACATAATTTTTGATAAGAAATAAGCAAGGAGGAAACATCACAATATGGTTAATATAAATATTATATATTTTTTTAATATCTAAAACTGCTCCATTGTTTACTAAAAAAAGAGATCTATAAACCTTTCAAAGTTTGTATAACCCAAGGTTGTATCTTACCTTTTTTTTTTTTTTTTTTTGGAACAGTACATGTCTTAGGAGCATACAGATACAGCTTCAACACCAAAGTTAATCCAGGAGTGGTGCCCAAACTACCTACCTTACAAATTTCGAGGAACTTCTCACTGGTGTATTTCATAGGGTGCTCAGTGAAGGTTGCATAAGGCACTTCAGTGGACCACGGGTTCCAGCGGGAAAAGAGGGACTGCTGTTCCAGACTCCCCCAGTAGATCCTAAGGCCTTCTCCTTGTCTCCTATAAAAAGGAGTTTCTTTTAGATTAGCCATTTCCACTAGATTAAAACAAAAAGTATGGGAAAGTAATGTAATGTCTCAGTCAGCCTTTAAATAATGCTAAGTGGCTGCCTACTAATTGATTGTTCAGACATTTAGGAGGTAAGAATAAAAGGATAAATTCAGTTCCAAACATCATGCGTTCCAGGTGTTGTTGAGATTCCTGTGTGGAAATGCCTAGTTGGAAGTGTGACTCTGGTGCTGAGGACAGGCCAGGGCTGGAAATAGTGATATTGACCACATGCCAATATTCGATGGTAAGGGTTAAAAGAGAAAGGGAGAGGATAAGTCAAGGTGATGGGACAGGAACTGGAGGTGCTGAGGTGGCAGACAGTTTCAAGGAGAAGGGAAATGACAGTCATAAACACAAGCAGAAAGTGACTGAGAAGAGACACAGAACATTAAGGATAGTTGTGTATATAAGATCCTTTAGAGTGATGATGAATTCTACATGCCTGCCACTTCAGCTTTTATATCTCATGGTTCTTTATTCTCTGCACATATCCCATCCAGCAAAGCTGCAGCAACAAACATATCAAAGCTCATAAAAGAATTATGCCTGCCTTTTTACATACTATCTGGAATAGCCCTGGCCTGGTCATCTGGTAAACCTAAATACAAAGCAAGAGGAAGCTTGGGAGTGATAGGAGGGAAGTTGTGGCAGGAGAGTGTGGCCATGTTGAATAACAAAACTGTAATTCCTGTGGTCTCTTCTTTTACATGTGTCCATCAGAATTTATGGTTTGTGGTTTTAGACATCTCTGAATGCAAAGAGATCCCTGGAGGTTAAACCAAGCTCAGGTGCTTTGCATTTAATAAGCTTTAAAATTAAGTTGCCTGTAATTCTAAACAGCCCCATAGAACATCATAGAGCTCTCATTTCTTCTAGAAATTAAATCCTGGGATCTAGAATAAAAACCCGGAGCTTAATTGTGGTGCCTTCACAAAGCTGTCACTTCCTGTATTAAGGAAGAATTCCTTTGGGAATGCTATTGTGGCTTCTGAATGTTTATCCAAGTAGATATGTGTATAAACACAATCTCACACATATACATACGCCACCCCTCTCCCCTATTGGCTGATCTCTGAGATTCGTCTTTCAAAAGGAAAGTAAGAAAAGAGCCTGGCACATTCTACTGCCCAGTTCTCGGATTTTTGATCATTATGTTTGAAAGCTGACACCTAACCTTTCTTATACTTAATCCTTCCACCAGAAAGAAAAAACAAAAAAAGAAGAAAAGAGGAAAGAAACATATTGTACATACTTCAAAAGTACTCTTTCTAACCTCTCACTTTCCCAGCTGCTATGCTGATATTTATCACCCTCTTCATAGGTTCCTTCATTCTGTTTCCTTTCTTTCTTTCTTTCTTTCTTTCTTTCTTTCTTTCTTTCTTTCTTTCTTTCTCTTTCTTTCTTTCTTCCTTCCTTCCTTCCTTCCTTCCTTCCTTCCTTCCTTCCTTCCTTCCTTTCTTTCTTCCTTTCTTTCTTTCTTCCCCTTATCTGGTAATAAACTCTAAACTCAGTGAATATTCTATGCATGCTTGTTAATGGAGCATTCTGGCTTTAATCCATTAAAACAACTTGCACAATGGAATTATTTACTGCTTCATATGTCAATTTACGTGCTGGGTGCGATTTTGCTTTTATCCAAAGGCAATGAAAATCTGCCAAGATAGTTTCTGTAATAAGTAGTTTCTATATTCTTTTACCTTAGGGAAACCTCAAATGAAGTTTAAGCATGAAGTTCAAGAGGGACCCTATTTCTAAATAACCAATCAATTTAAGCATGGCAATGACATTTCTCAGAGATGTAGCATACTTCTAAATATACGAGTTCAGCAAACTTTCTCTCCTAAGCTCCACTGGTGATAGCCGAGAAGATAAATCTACAACTAAGAAGTCTCTCCAAAGGTACAACTAAGGCAGTGCTTCTGAGCAAAGACTTAAGTACCAGAGGTCTATGAAAATCTATCATCTTTTCTTCTGTCAAATGCCATTAGGACAAAGGGTGGAGAATGTCTTTATGACCAGAAGTGCTTTATTAGTTACTTGTGCTCACCATGAAAGATATCATATGAGGTAACAAAGTGAAGTGAAAAATGCAAAGAACAGTATATCAGGTAGTCTTGTGTTAGAGTCTTGGTTCTGACACTTAACACTGTGTGCCTATGAATAAGCTAGTTTCATTTTCTGAATCTCAGTTTTACTATATGTTCTTTGGCATGTTTCCATCATGGCACGTGACATCTCATGACCTTAGTAACTGTGTAAATGGTATAGACAGCTATGGTCATGATGCTTCTCACATTCATCCAGTTAAGGACATACAAAATCTAAAAGAAGTCTCTGGGTTATGGCTTCAGCTTATAGGTATCAGATTAGTCCCCTGAACACACCCTCTACCAAAGAGCATATCGAGCATTGTCCCACAATTCCTAGGGAACTTTAGCACTTACCAGACACAAATTAGCCACCATATGATGGAATACCATTTAAATGTTTATAAACTAAAGAATGTCAGAGCTAGAAGGGCTCTTAGAAGCTAAAGCCCAGTGCCTTCTTTCTGGAGATGAGAAAACTGACACAGAAGGATTAGGGCTTTCCTGAAGCATCACCACACACAGAAATGGGCTGTTGAGAGCTCTGGTCTCCCAAGACTTCACTTAGGGGTCGTTTCACCATTCTGAGCTATCATTACAAAATACATTCCAAGTGAAGGTCCTGCTATTACACAACATAGCCTTCCTTCCAATCAACACAGAGTTAAAAGATTTGCCCTAAGGAGACCGTCAGCATCTGTGGGCAAAAAGCCTGCCCAGAGATCCTAGCTAAAGGTCAGAAAGGAAATCTCAGTCTCAAAAGGAACTGTAGATTTTTATATATATTTAATATTATCAATTATGAGATTACAGTTAAATAAGGTAGCCCTGGGAGTGAAGAGGGAAATTACAAAAAAGTTACATTATCAGGGTAAGAAGAATGGATCTTTTTCACTGAGCTATTACGGTCAAGATAATCAAAGTAGGGGTACATTTCTAGGTAACAAATGCCAAAACCAAAATATTACTTAAATGTTCTTTAACTGCTACAGCATTCTTCAAAACTTCTTTGGTAGAAATAAATGAAGTTAACAGGAAATATGATAAAGAATAAGACCAGGCTTAATTAGATCACCAACTCAAGAACCACTAGAGGAACAGAATAACAAAGAATAGGAGAAATACCATGATCCCTACTTAGACAAAACCAGAGAAGCAAATTTCTAGAACAGAGAAGATTCTGGAATCTTCTACATTTTTATTCACCTTCTGATCCCTCTTCCTCCACCTGATTCTGAGTGTCAGAATACTTTTATGTTTAGCTTCTGCTTTATCAGTGTTTTAATGTATATAATTTCCAGCTTAAAATTAAATCCATTAGAGAGATGTCCAGTCAGCTTTAAGCATCCCTACAGTTCTTTTTTTCTTTACTGAGTCAGCATAGTTCTATAAAACTTTTCTAATAGGTTAAAAATAATCTTTTAAATCGCCTCAGAGGTAATTCCCTGAAATAGCCATGTAAGTTGTCTATCTTCGATTCCACGATTTAATTAGCATATTCTCTAGAATATGCTGGAGAAAGTAGAGAAATGAATTGCAGGTAGAGAAATGAGTAAGACTCAATCTCTGAACTCTGGAATCCCAGGGTCTGATGATCTCTGGGCCTATCTTACTATCATCTCTTTCCCATACCTCTAACAGGTACAAATAGAAACCCATACATCTCATTACAGAAGTAGAAGTTCATCTATTATGATTTTTTTTTGTTCCCATTTTCATCCTGAGGAAGTCAGCTGGATGTGGCCGCCATTCTGACAGTAGTAGAAGCAAGAAGGTCAATGTAGGGATCCCTGGGTGGCGCAGCAGTTTAGCGCCTGCCTTTGGCCCAGGGCGCGATCCTGGAGACCTGGGATCGAATCCCACGTCGGGTTCCCGGTGCATGGAGCCTGTTTCTCCGCCTGTTTCTCCTTCTGCCTGTGTCTCTGCCTCTCTCTCTCTCTCTCTCTCTCTCTCTCTCTCTCTCTGTGACTATCATAAATAAAAAAAAATTAAAAAAAAAAGAAGAAGAAGGTCAATGTACCCGTCATTTCTGATAAATTTTGAAACCTTTCCCAGAAAGATCTAGAAGTAGAGGAAAGTCTTCATAAGGATTCATAAGAATTTGGTGGAAGAAGAGACTTTATAACAGTTGGAGACTTTTAGGATCACTAACACGGTCTGAGTTGGAAGGCCCTTTAAGAGATGTGTTTCCAATTCTTTCATTTTATAGATATATAAACTGAGGAACAGAATTTTCAAAGATCAGAGTTCCTCCTTTAGTCTTGCTAATTACACGTTCTACTCAGTGACTCAGACTCAGAATTCTACTCAAATACAGTTGTTGCCAGGGTGGAAACCTAAGCAATTGCTACTTTAAACTATCATAGCAGCCGAATAGATTTGCCTTCTACACCACAAAAAGCAAAGGCATATTGAAGAGATGAGGTTTATACAGAAGAAACTATCATCCAAGTGCCGAAGGACCAATCATGAAAAATAAATGAGCCACACAAAAAAGGAACTCCAAGTTGAATGGAGAGAAAACTTACTTTGATAACTAGTTTTGTAAGACAATAAATTATTTTCGATGGGAAAGACTCCTCTCCTTGAAGTCATTTTTAGCTGAACCAGAAAAATATGCCAGACAGTCACTAGTCTGGGCTAATTTGCTCATTCCACACATTCTACAACCTTCAAAGCACTGCATCCCTTGGCATAGTACAATATAGCCATAGTACAACATAGCTATTCCTTCTCTTGACTTCCCACTCTCCTTCCATCCTGGCCTTCACAGATGCTGAGCTAAGGCTTTAAAACACCTGATAGAAGACATGAATGAGGAGGCAAGTCCCCAGGAGAAATGGCAGCTTCCATTATTGCCTTCATCAGCTGCCCCTCCTTTCTACTCATCTCAAATCTCAAAGCTCCACCACAGAATTAAAAACATAGCTCGAGGCACCAAACTGAGATTTATGAGGAAGCACAGACATTAACTCTTGCTCTAAACGCAGGGCGTGTGCTTGTAAGTATGGGTGAGCAAACAGAGGGAGGCTGCGGGGGAGGAGGGCGGGCTGCCCAGGGGAGAGAGCTGTTCAGAACAACACAATATATTTTCTTAATGTCTCCTTTTTCCCTACCTTACAGCCTGTATTGTTGAAAGGGGGGCCTTCTAGAACCATGAAATGTTAGTCCCTTGCTTATTTAATCTGGACAAAAGGTGGGGGACTGAGTTGGCACCCTGGAGGGTATTCAATGCTCCTTTTTGCTCATTGAATGACCTCAGACGAAATATTTTCCATGACAAGAACCCAAAGACGCTGGCACAGTGTCAGACAATAAGATTTGCAGAATGTGTTTACATTCTCTCTGTGTCCCCAGGCTGTTCTAACCCATCAGCAGGTGGTGCCTTTATCTGCTCTCTTTGCTCACCTGGCTCCCTCCCAGAAGTTTCCAGGGCCTTGGGCTTGGTAAGATTAACCATTTACAGGTATGGGTAACCAAGAAATTCTGTGGGTTATTTTACTTGAGGGAGAGGGAAATGAGAAAGTAAAACAGACCAGCAGTGTCCCTAAAGAGAATTCAAGGGCAGTGTGATGCCATGGTAAAAAACTTGCACCACAGGTAGGAGGCCTAGGTTCAAAGACTAAATCTGCGACTAACTTGCTGTGTAAATTTGAACCATTTCTTCTCTCTGTGTTCCAGGGGACAATTAACAAAACCAGTAGTTGAACTAGATCATCTCTTATCTCCTTTTCTGCCCTAATAAGTTAATATCTACTATGGGAAAAAAAAAAAACCCACAGAATAATATGCATTATAATGCTTAGACAAAAAGTCAAAGGACAAATTAGTGACTGAGAAATTCTCATAGGGCTGCTGAGACCTTAACTGTTTTCTCCTAGAAGAATAAAGGATCTTAAACTACAGAATAAAAGACCTAGGATTAAACCAAAAGCAGAACCCAGAGAAAGGAGGATGAAAGCTACAAAAAAGGGCTCTGGAATCTCCCAGGATGAAAATCCTTAAAAGAAATGTTTATTTGCTTGGAAAACTTAAATGTGCTTTCCCTAGAGGTGGCCTTGTTCAGAGCTGAGGTGAAGAAGACTAAGGTCCAAACCAAACATCCAGCATAGGATTTTGTGACTCACAGTGTTAGACTGTGTGTGTATGTGTGTGTGTGTGCATGTGCACACATGCATATGTATGCAGGCATGCAGCAAATACTTAGGCTAAACTTACAGTGTGCCAGGTACATAGCAATCACTTAATAAATCCATGTTTAATAAAGACCAGTGAACGAAGGAATAAATTCACAGATGAGTTAGGATGCCTGTGAGTGTGAATGCCGTATCATTTCATTCTGAGAATGTTATATGTTATGGTAGTAAGTGCCCTGAACTAGCAGTCAATAAAACCTAGGTCTAAACCTATCACTGATGTTAACTTTCTTTGTGTCTTAGAGCTGAGTATAGCACCCCTGAGCCTCCATTTCCATTTGCTATGGTCTGAATGTTTGTGTCCCACCATAATTTATATGTTGAGATCCTAATGATCAAGATGATGAAATAAGAGGTGATGACTTTGGGAGGTGATTAGGTCACAAAGACAGAGTCTTCATGAATAGAATTAATGCCTTTATAAAGGAGACCCCAGAGAGCTTCCTCATCCCTTCCATTATATGAGGACACAGGGAAGAGGCAACACAATACAAACCTGAAAGTAGACCCTCACTAGAGACCAAACCTGCTAGCACCTTGACCATGGACTTCCCAACCTCCAAAAGCATGATGGATAAACTGCTGTTCATAAGCTACTCAGTCTCTGGTATTTTGTTGAAGAAGCCCCAAAGACCAAGACATTCTTCTTATAAAATAGTAGAGACACTGAATCAGATATTCTATAGAGGGTGTGCAAATGGAACATTTCTGACTCATCAGAGACAAGCATAACCTACATTTGAGTTTCACTTAAATAACATACAGATATATTTTATTTTCCAGAACTGGTATGAATGGGTTATCAGGAAATAAATCATTCTAAAACTTACATCCTTATTTTCTCAAACAAATTATAATAAAGATAACGAATTCCTTTCTGGCTTAATAAGAGTTACCGCAAACCAAATTTTAAGACTTAAAAGGGATTTATTATTAACCATTTGTGTCCTATGCCCTTGATCCCTTAATTTCACTAAAATGGGGACTTGAAATCTAAAAAATTACCTAGGTTAATATTCAATCCCCTCCTAATATTTTCCTATACTTCAATGTATCCCTTTATAAAAGCCAACTGTTGTACATGAAGAGTAAGGCCATTTACCCAAGCTGTACGGGATTCTTGACTGCTACGTTTTCATTCTTATATGGGCCATCTCTTCTCTCATCATCTGTCGTTTCTTGCTGCTATCAACGTTCCTGACTCCAGCAGCTCTTCTTCTAATTTGCTTTTTCTGAACTTCTACTGACAGGGAATCTTGGAATGCATTACTTTTGTAGTAATGGCAAATAATTAAACAAAACAACACTCTTTCCAATGCCCTCTCCTATAAGGGAAATTTATAACAAAACCTTTGGTTTCACAGACGACATTTAAATGGAGAGCTAATCCAATAGCGTTGATAGTGAATAACTTTAAGATGGGCATTTAAATGGCTCATGTTTTAGAAAGTCCATCTGGAGTTCTGTGCCTGTTAGAAAAAAAAAAAAATCTGATCCCAGAATTAATAATGACAACCACCTTTCCACCAATGGGGATGACGTGAAATTTTGTCATCCTTAAGGTCATATTCTGGTAGACTGGCACTGTCATATTCTGTATGAGGAGTCTTACTGGTCCCTCCTTCAAACTATTTAGAGTATAATTCTCAAAATACTTAAAAATCAATCTGAGTCACAACATTATCAGCAAATCTCTGCTAGTATCCTCCGTACAGTCCAGAGAAAATGCTCTAGATAAAATTGTAATGAGGGTTCAGAGGCAGGAACAGTCCCTTACAGCTGAAGGTATCAGAGAAGGCTTCATTCATTTCATACATGTTTAGGACAAAGGGGACATTTTGTGGCATTTCTGGCAGAGTCAGCCTGCTTCTAGCAGTGCTCAGAGCAGTCTAGAGTAGGTGGGTGTCTACAGTGATGTTTTGAAAAGAATGGCAGTGAGAGCCTATCTGGTCCAGGTCCTATTCTTCTTGTGAACAGCAAAGCAAATCAGGGAGTAGACAAGTCTCAAGGACAACAGTAAATCTGTTTCCTTTCCAATAAAAGGATTGAAGGCAACACACTAGAGTATTATTATTATTGATACGATAGGATCATTTGTCGTTCTTTTAAAATTTCCTACTTTCTGTAATGAGCATGTATTGTTTTTACACGGAAATGAACAACTGCATATTTAAGATGTTGTCATCCATCACGACCACAGCCACAACTAATCTGTACCAGCAGTGGGCTAAGACCCCTACATCTGTTACCTCTAGTCCATACCACAAAGTCACACGTTTGGTTTATAATCTCTGTTTCACAGAGAGGTCCAAAGCCATCAACCTGTAAGTGGTAGAACTAAGGTTTGAATGTGGGTCTCTCTGGTTCCACAGACCCCCACAACTCCATGGAACCCTGTAGAGGTACAGGACAGAGATGAAAACAAACATTTATGCCAACCAGCTCTGTGTTCCCCTCGCGAACCTTGGCAAAGACAGGCACTTGCAGAGCTCACATTTTCATTTGTAGCTTTTCTTCAACTAAACGAATCCACCTTCTTCGACCTTTCTCCACAGTGCTGATTCAACAGTTCACAAACCATAAGGGGGCTTCCAGGCACCTTTAAAATTCAGAAAACAATTTCCCAGCCTGACAGTCAAGGCTTTTTGCTTTTTTTTTTTTTTTTTTTCCAGCATTCATTTCCCAAACTCAAAGCCACAACTCCTCAACCATCCCACCAAACAATGCAACTTGCTGAGCCTGTCTTACAGCATTTATGATCATTTCACTAATATGAAATTATTGTGTATATTTGACTTATATCATCAAAAGAACTCTGAGCTGTCCAAGAATAGGGTCCATGCCTAAATCATATATGTTCCCCCCACAAGATCTACTTACACTAAATCATTGTTTTTTTAAATAAGTAGACCAAATCCTTACAATAAATAAATAAATAAATAAATAAATAAATAAATAAATACAGAACAAAAATACTCACTCCCTCAGACCAATGGGTCAGGCTGCTGCTTTTGTCTTTCATTAATCTACATTTTTGAATTGCATTGTTTAAAACTGAGCTCTTCAATTGTTCTCTGTTTATTTAAGGGGGGTACACCTAAAATGACAAATTTAGAGAAATACCCAGGACCGAAGGGGCTGTACCTTTGCCCGTAGGTCATCTATGACCTTGCCCTAAAAGCACTAGGCTGCAGAGTCTGGCATGCCAGACTCATGCAAAATGTTTCTGTGTGGACAGAGGAGAGTGCAACTCTTGCAAAGCTATCCAGGAAAATGCCACACAATAAAGGAAACGATTCTGAGGTATCTCCCCCTGTCACAAATGGGGATATTTGGCAAATCACATTAGCCTCAGGTTTGTGTAAAGTTTGGTCTCCTCTCTTAAGAGGAAGTTGCTTTTGAGCACCCCAAATAGCCAGTTTCAACAGGCACAGAGTAGCTAAGTTAAAAAAAGAAAAGCATCTGAGAAAAACATATTTTTTAAAATCTCCTTGGTTTCTACTTCCTTTCAAGATGGAGAGTAGATTGTCTGGAATACACATACAGACAATGAGAGAGACCAGTTACCACAAACTTGTGGTCCAGACCCTCCCCAGCCCTTTGGGAAGTAGCCAGGGTGGTGGGCCCCCCAGGAAGGCAATGATGCACATGGGCTCTGGATGACAAAAGAAACTCAGCTTTGCCTCCCACAACCTCCCCCTTGATTCTGTTCCTGAAGCTGCAAACATTTTGCTTTCTATACTTTGGAGGAATTTGAAATAGGACAAATTTCAAGAGATTACATGTGATATACTTATTAATTTTCCCTTTTATGCTTAAGAAAACATTCTGTGGGGAAGTTTATTTATGGTATTCCATAAGGTATGTTATGTGGGCCCATAAAACATGGCCATCTCTAACTTCCACACACTGACATCGTCCACCAGCAATATCATGTTCTCTCTTGGTCATGGTCAACATGAGCTATTCACACTGTTCAGCAAGAACTGTGTGCTTAGTGCCACTGCCCCCCATCCCTGCCCAGAGTGATTATACTCTATCATGAGTAAAATTCAGACACCAAAAACACCCATATTATTTATGAGGTACTTTGATATAATAAAGAAATCAGAGATTTTAGGGAGAGGATGCAGGCCTGAGTTTGAATCTAGTGCCTTCATTTACTATGTGGCCTTGGAAACGGCACTTTAACCTTCATAGTCTGTTTCCTCTTTTGCAAATGAAGAGACAGATGCCTACTGAGCAGAACTGTTCTCAGGCTGGATGTAGTGTGCCTGGCACCTCTCATCGGAGGCTTCAAGCACTCCTTTAGCAGAGCTCTGAAAAGTCAATCAGAAGATAAGACATTTCACTTGAATTCTTTTGTACTCTTGCTAGTTTTTTTTGCATCCGCCAAAAACTGTCAAATCATAAATTTGGGGGAGGGGAAAGAGAGAGGGACAAAGAAAGAAAATGGGGTGAAATAACAAGTTATGTGCAAAGTTTAGAAATCTAGATGTTTCATAAAATGGAATTGATTTACCTACATTCCACAGCGTATATTTGTTTTGGGGTATATGAGTTAGTGGGTTTTCATGTGTTTGTGTGTTTGGTTGTTATTTTGTGGTTTTTGTTTCTTTGTTTGTTTAATCTGCATGTTGTAATTATATTGCTTTGCATACATATAAGCTTGGGGATTTATGATTTTGTTTTCACTTAAGATTTACTTCTACCACAGAGCTTTATTTCTCCACCCAGGCCCATAGCAATAATATATGTAAAGACCTAGGATCCTCTCCCTTATTCTTCAGTCCTTCTATCCACTCCCTCAGTGTGACAGTACTGCATACATGAGTGAAACCATCAGCCCATATCTCCAAGTTCTACCCACAGATCCCCTACCCCATCCAAATGATCACCCCTTGATCACCCCTCAGGCTTAAGTATATGTTCATTGATAGCATGGTATGCTGTAGGAAGGACAGGCCCTGAAAGCAAATGCAGGACCATTTAGGCAGGGAATTCTAAGGTCTCAGGTACCCAGAGCATGGTCTAGATCAATGCTTGACAAACTTTAATGTGTGTTTGAATCACTTGGGGACTCTGTTGAAACAGATTCTGATTCAGCTGGTGGAATGGGTCCTGAGTTTCTAGGCTCTGTACTTCTAACAAGCTCCCAGATGATCCTGATGTCACTGGTCCCTATAATAAGTAGCTCAGTGGGGAGGGGCACAGGCTGTGGGTTAGGCATATCCCCATGGCCCTGAGGGTTCCTTGGTCTATGAGAATGGCCACAGCTAGATAAGGATCAAAGGAAGGCTGTCTACCTTGTGGGACTAGGGCAGGAGTCGTGATTGACCAAGGGAAGGTCCAATGGTTTGTATCTGATTGCAAGGCAAGAATCTAAGAGAAGAGGGTTCTATCAATGATCTGTGGTTAAAGGCAAAATCCAAAGCCTGCAATTAAGATAGTTTTCCTATCATATAATGGAATTATCAAGCAGAAGTCCTCAAAAAATCATTTTTCATCAAGAGACTAGTATTAGGTTTGCTTAAAAATTATTCAAAAGTTCAGTGATACAAGTTTTTTTTATCATACAATCTCTCTATAGATACATAGGCATAGGTATAGCTATAGATACAGGTATGGCTATAGATATGATACAGCTATCATAGTTAGGTATAGCTATAGATATGATATAGATACAATATGAGTATAGATATAGATAAATATGTTCCAGTTTTCCAATGTCCTAATGAAGGTATGTTAGCCAAGAAGGGAAAACAATACCCAATAGTGATCCAATCACTGTGGAATATATCATGACAACTCCCTCCTTCCTTTTTGAAGCTGTACATCAGTGAATTTAGCCAACAATAACATTAACTGTGCAAGTGACTTACCACACTGCTGATTCAACCTAGAGTTCACCATCAAATACAGTTTCTAAGTCTTTTTTACACCTGCTCCTGCTAAAATACATTGTGAAGAGTTGATTTTTCAAATTGCCTTTCAAGAAAGTAGACATGGAAAATACAGCTCATAGTTAAATTCCACCTTTGGCACCTGATCTTTCATATGGAAGCTTTTGATCAGAGACTCTAAGGCAGAACAAACAAACCCTCCCGATGACTTATTTAGGCTACATGCTCAAAGCAAAGACAAAAGGAATTTAATGTGTTATATCTGGTAGGGCAGGCATTAAATTACCAGCTCATTATAAAATGTATCTCTGTCTTAGAATTAGTTTCTGAATTAAGGAAAGCAGAGCTCAAACAGATAATGGACAGATGGAAGGAAGGATAGATAGATAGATCTATAGATAGATCGACCAACCTCCTATCTTGGCCACAGCTTAAAAAATGGCTTAAGTGTTTAAAAAAAGAAGAAAAAAAACATTTAAAAATGAAACCAAATAAATCATCTTTCCACAATATAATCAAGGGGTTGTAGGACATTTCAGTATCTGGCAAAATTAATTCTTTTTGCATTATAAGCATTATCTAAGAGGCTGTTAGAGCCACAAAGACAGAAATCTGAGCATGGTCTTTAATTAGTCCTGCATCATGCCTACTACAGAAGTGTGCACTCTTGGGAACTTCCAATCATTGAAATTAAAATTCACACATATAAACAATCCCCTAAAGATATTTTGAGTACAACTACAGCCTTCTTCGACCATATCCCCACATATTTCTGCAAAGAGCTGGGAAAAAAAAATGAGTCTCAGAATATCAAAGTAGCTTCTTCATAATAATTTAAAGGTCAGAGAGATTAAGACCTTTTTTTTTTTTTTTTTTGCAATTCAACTGATGCCCAATAGAGTATGTTACCTAAGTATTGAATACAAACAAAAATGAATTATCATTTAAAGCCACCGAAACAATATTTTTATTACTTTTAAAGATTTTATTTATTTATTCATGAGAGACACACAGAGAGAGGCAGAGACACAGGCAGAGGGAGAAGCAGGCTCTCTGTAGGGAGCCTGAGTGGAACTCGATCCCAGGACCCCAGGATCACAACCTGAGCCAAATGCAGATGCTCAACCACTGAGCCACCCAGGTGCCCCAACAGTATTATTTTAAAAATATAAAGTATTAAAATTTATCTTAGCAACAACATCCATTCAATAAATGTGTGCTCAGTGGAACTAAGCTCAAAATATTGCCCCAGGCAGTATTCATCTGAGATAAACAAGAAAATTCATCTTCATGCAGGTTGCTCACAGTCTGCTTTGAAAGACACAAGTGTCCTAAGAAAGATAAAAGGAGAGAACCATGAAAAGAGAAGCTATCATTACACCCAGGAAGATTCCTGTGACTTGAGGGTCAGTGAATCCTGAAAGAAGTGGCAATTAGAACATGGAAATATAATAAGTAAGTATTCAAAGATGAGGAGGAAGGATATTGCAAATAGAAGGACATAACACAAAGGCATGAATGTGGAGAAATATTGGAGTTTTTCTACTTCTCACCCTAGGCCAAGTAAATTCTGAGTATTGTCCTTGAGCTTTATACCTTTAACCAGTTCCTTCCTGCTCTAATGAGGGAAAAATTCTCTCCCCTCATCGCCACCCCTGTGTGTATGTGTGTATGTGTGTTGAGTGATTGGGGATGTCACAGACAGGGGAGTGTTCATGTTCCACATGGAAGCACATAGTTTGCATGTAGCAGATCCTCTCTGGTAAGTCATTACCTGGTATAGTAAGAAACCTAGCTGCTATTTATTAATCAGACCCTTTAGGGATCCCTAGGTGGCTCAGTGGGTTAAGCATCTGCCTTTGGCTCAGGCCATGGGATCAAGCCCTGTGTCAGGCTCCCTGCTCAGCAGGTAATCTGCTTCTCCCTCTCCCTGTGCTCCATCTAGCCCACCCTATTCCTGCTCTCTCTCTCTCTCTCTCTCTCTCTCTCTCTCTCAAATAAATAAATAAAAATCTTTAAAAAAAAATCAGGTGCTTTACAGTCCTCATCTATGCCTCTTCAGCAATCTTATGGCAGATATTATTTTCTATACTTACAAAGAAATTGAAACTCAGACTATTCAAAAAGCCTACTTAAAAGTAGTGAAGTCTCTTTGATTTCATTTGACCTTCCCTCCTGTGATACACAGGCCACTCTCCATCTCACCAAAGAGGATGCAGGCGGGCTGGTAGTGTGTTGTTCTCATCCAAACTGCTCACAAAAATCTTACTGGATACAGTGTTTCAATCATGCTAGTTTACCATTTCACTACTGCCTTTTCCTATTCTCTTATACCTAAAAATCAAAGTGGGACCAAACACAAATTTTATTGTATTATACGTGGTAATATGTTACCAACCTGGTTAGTACATAATTTAGAATAGACTCCAAGAAAAAGCTTGTTTTTGTCGTTGTTTTATTTTTGTTTTTGGTTTGTTTGTTAACTTTTTCTTTTTCTTCCCACCTGTAGGATCTTACATATCACTGTAGAGGTAACAGTATCTAAATACTAGATCCCAAATCTTTACTTTTTATCAATTTCCCTAAAATTAAAGCTCAGTCTTCAAAGTCACCAGTCAGTCCTTCTATGGACAGAACCAACTGATGGGAAAGGTAAACTGATAAGGAGACATTCACATTGCTTTATATACCCAGCTATCTCTTATTTTTAAAACTTCATATAGTATTCCCAGAAGAAATCATAAAGCGCATCCAGAAGCTTTTGAATGCACCAGTACCAGACTTAAACTTAGTATGCATAAGAGAAGAAGTCAAGGGGTTGACAAATAGATTGGAGTCCGGTAACAGAAGATGATGAAAACTCAACCAAGGAGTTTCTCCTATAAGACATTAACCTCTGAACACCTGAGGGCTAAGGAAAGCTTTCAATAAGGGGAGAGATAGGGACTTGACCATGACTTTGATTTATAGATTAAATGGTCAGAACTTGAGGGGAAGGATGAATTTGGAGGTTATAAAGAAAGGGAGACCGGTTAGGGGGCCACGTGTGGAGAAATCCCAAACCAGAGCAGGGTGGTGCCAAGAAGAATAAAAAGGAAACTGAGGGAGATGTCAGGGCTAAAGGTAACAGAACCTTGAGTTCCAGTTAGAAATATCTCTGAAAAAATTGTTCATTGTATGCGTCTTGAAATGATCCAACGGTCCTGAAGTTTCTGTCCCTAGTAAGGGAGAAGCCAGTGGTGCCCTTGACTAGAGCAGTCCCAGTGGGTCTGGTGGGGAGAGAGTTCTATTCCTGGGCCTACTGAGTTTGAGGAGTCTGTGGTGCAGCAAAGTCATTCTTGATGTTTCCTTGCTCCCTTTCCTGACACATCTTTCCCCACCTTCTGGGCCAAACCCTTTCCAGGAGTGGAAGAACTCTTTAATTATCCACACCCCGGATCAAGAGGTCTTCAGTGTTAAGTGCAGTGGGAGAGAAAAGAGTGGCTGGACCTGGTAGGCATGTTGCCACCCATGCCCCACCCAGTTAGGGAAGGTGGAGGTACAAGGTGAGATCCTCCCCGCCAAACAGACCAGGCCTCCAACTCTGGAGACCGGGAGCTAAGGATGCTGCCAGAGGAGCCCCCCAATCACCTCGTTTATAACCTGGGGAATAATAAAACAGATATGGGTGGTATGAAATCTCTCCTCACAATCTGGCTTCAAGTCGCCAACTTTAAAGAACAGAAATTCCTAATGAATGACATAAACCAATTAGAGAGCTGCCTAAACCAAGCCCAAGCTCCGAAACAGAGGCTGCAGGTTCTTATTAGGCGAAGTGATCTGAACTAGGGCCAACCCAAGCAGACATGGGACCCTGGGATGCCTGAAATCCAGCCCGTGGCTGATACTCCACACTGCAGAGGCTGCGCTCATCCATCTCCTCGCATTTAAGGATGTCTTTACAAACAGTGCTTCCCAACCTCCCTTACATGATCATCTGGCCAGGCTTCCTTGCTCATTGTCATGTGGCATTTAATCACAACATTTTGCAAGAGCCTATCACCAAACAGTGTGTGGGAAAGAGTTAAGACTTGGGATAACTTGTCACCCTCAGTTTTCACTTGGTTGTTTTGGCAAATGAATATGTTTAATTCTATACAGAATTTAGTTACCACTTAATTTTTTTTCTAGCCTGAAACAATTTTTTTAAAGATTTTATTTATCCATGAGAGACACGGTGAGAGGCAGACACATAGGCAAAGGGCAGGGAGCTTGATGCAGGACTCGAAACCAAGGCCCCAGGATCATACCCTGAGCTGAAGGCAGACTCTCAACCACTGAGCTACTCAGGCGTCCCTAGCCTGAAACTATTATAAGTTTGAAGAAGAGAGAAAAGAGGTACAGATGATAGTAGACATATATTAGTTGATCAATCATATGCCAGGATCCTTACATTATATTATTTTTTAATCCCTCCACAACCCTGTGAGTTGTGTATTATTATTATTAATCCTATTTCATACAAAGGAAATTAAGAAACAGGGAGGTGAAGGAGGTTTTCCAAGGTTACCCAGGTAGCAAGTTGGGGAGACATATATCAGTTCCAAAATGTGGCACTGTTGCCAACCTAATATAATTGCTATTTTTACATAAAATTTAGTGGGGAGGAAGAAACAGGTAGCAAGTAAGGATAAGCAAAAAAAAAAAAAAAAAAAAAGGAAAATTACATCTAATCCCACCACCCAGAGATAATCACTCTTAATATTCTGTTGTAAATCCTGCAATTGCAAAAGTTTTAACTCCCTTTTTGGAGCTCCTACACTGATGCTGCAGAAAGCTTTTGAACAAATTACATCTTCTTGTCATATTCAGGATCATCAAGAAAAAACAGGAAAGATATTTTCACGTTTTTAAAAAAAGTGAACGTGAGAAGTAGTGATCAAATCTTACTATGTGCTGAATGCTTTCTTGGTTTTTGGAGAATTAGAAGGTATCTCCATTCTATTAGTACCTGTCCTCCAGAAGCTTCCCTAAAGTGGCAAACATGGATAAGCAGAGGCATGGCCAGAGCTGTGGGAGGTCTCTGACATTGCAGCAAGAGGGGTCCACAGTATTTACCATAAATCTATTTCGTGACCATGGACAAAAACCCATGCCCCCAGCTTCAGTCTGTCCAACTCCCAAGTTTTGTTTTCAGGAGATAATGAGATAAATATTTATGAAAGCACTGGGAAACAAACAAAGCACTATGCAAATTAAAGATAATTGCTCAAATCTCTAATAATTAAGGACCCAACTTCTGAAATAAAGATTTTGCCAAGAGGTAAAGGGAATCATGATGCTATCCCTTTAAAACCCTAAATCATAAAATAGCCATAATATAGCCACCAAACCATAATCCAAATGCTACCATAATAAATATTGTCCATCTTCATAGATGATAATTGATGATGATGTTGATGATGATGATGATGGCTAATACTTCTTCCCTTTAGCATCCTATTTTCAACACTATGTAAGAGATTTGTATTGCTTTCTCATTTTAATCCTCACATTAACCCAATGTGGAGACATATTATTATCTCCATTTCACAGATAAGGAAACTCCATTGAAATTTACAAAGTGTTTTTACATATAAATTTTTGCCTCATTTGATTCATATATCCCCAATATTTTTTCTATTTTGTTGGATGATAGAATTATAACAGAAAGTCAATTTACCAAGTTCACAAAATTTGCAGAGGTCAGATTTGGTCTAGAACTTGGTCAACCTAGGGTTTTTTCAACTAAACTGCTGTTGTCTCTGTATTCAGTCAAACAATTACAGAAAGCTTCTCCTCCCAGTTAACTTCTCAAGTAACCCAAGGTCTGTATCTATGATCCTTATTTTGCGAGTGAGTTTCCCTGACTTATATAGGTCTAGCCTATGTAACTCAAATGATATCTGCAGAGGTGCTCCAGCATGGCCTCACCCCAACCAAACTCCCTCCTGATCTGCAATGTTTTACAATCAAACACAGCCAAGCCTCTCAACCCTGGAACCATTCAGAGACTTTTCCTTCCCAAAATCTTATTCCTCCTGAATTTCTGATATCATTGATGACAAACAAGATCTGTTTCATTTATCCCTAACAGGGCTTAAGACAGCTGTGTTAGAGTACTCCTACTATATTTCATGGAGTACTCCATGGAATTTGAAGTCATCTTTAACACTTCTCTTTACTTCATCAGCTCAATCAATTCATCACTAAGTCTTGGGCTTTAAGATATAGATGAATTTAGAGCAAAAGAAAGTAAATACAGCATACATGAGAAGGGCAGTGATTAGATGGTTTAGAGCAGTTCAGGAGGAAGAAACCATGTGAGAACATTCACTGGCAGTAGAATGATGGTACAAGTATGGCAAACAGTGATATATCTGATTTGATGAGATTTTGGATTATATGAAGAGAACCTAAGAATGGACAAGTTAGAAAAATAGGGTGGGATCATATTGCAAAGGTCCTGTAAGCCAGGGTATGAAGCTGTATGTTCCTGCTTCTCATACTTTGCCAGTGGAATATCCCTAAGACTGTCAGGGTAAGGCCACTTGCTTTAAACACTAAAGTTATTTGAAATCTCTTGTTTTATCCTTAAAATTATGTAATTATGTTTCCTACTATATTTCATTTACATGGATTGATTTTTAATAAAAAAAATAATATTTAAAAATCCAAACAATTTAACATGGGTCAAAATTGAGACTTCAGGTAGATAGGGGAGGTTTATCCTGTGGCTTCTCAGAGACCTTAGCACAACTCTGTTACTTGAGATTTTCTGGGATCTAGTTTGTGAAGACTAAGGAGATAAGGGGGCATCTCTAGTGGAATTCTGAGGAGAGAGATGAATTGATCACAGTGAGATTTTAAGAAGACAATCCTATAGTGTTAAATTGGATGAATTTGAGGACTGGTGGACACTGGAAGCAGGAAGATCTAATAACCTCATAGTACTCAATATTTATTTAGCCCTGTATCAGACACTTAAGATAAGTAGTCTCAACTAATCCTCATAATCCTATGAAGTGCAAACTATCATCATCTCCATTTTAGAGATAAAGAAACCAAAGGGAAGAGAAGATAAGAGACATTCTGAAGAGTTGGTAAGTAGCTGAACCTGAACTTAAGCAAGTCTGGAGTGTCCAGGATCTTAAACACTACATTGAAATGCATTGGAAACCACCATAATCATTGAAGTAAGAGATAATAAAGACCCACAGTAACATCATGACAGTAGAAATGGAAGGGGTTAGGTTTGAGAAATGTGGCAAAGATCGACTTGACAGAATTTGACAACCTGGTTATATTTGGGGGAAAATAAGGAGTCAGAGATGACTGATTTGTGAAACCTGGATAATTGGGACGATAATGAGGCCATCCTCATAAATAAAGGCATACAGAAGAGAAGCAGGTTTGTTGGGGAAGCGTGAGGTAGGGGGAAGATGATGTGTTGAGTTTGAGATGCCTGTGGGGCATACAGGTGGAGACAGCCAAGGGGAAGAAATGCAGGTGTGGAGTGCTTCCCATCACTGGGCCCCCAGACCTGCTAAAGTTTCAATCAGCTATTTTCAGCTTCTTTTCAGTCTTAGATTCACCTTGAACATGGGTGAGTGACACAGGATAGAATTTTCCATAAATGCTTGGAGTTGGAAAAGAAAAAAAAAAAAATCTACTCACACACAGACACAAGCACCCATAATTGTAGCCCCCTCATAACAAACTGGATATTTTTGCAAAATCACCTTACACTGCTTATTTTCCAAACTCAGAATATTAGGCACACACACCAGTGGCCGGAGAATAGATGGGGTAACAGTGAAATGATTCCTCCCTTTCCTCTAGCAAGATGCCCTTACAAAGGTGAATTTGCTCCTGCATGATAATGAAGTCTGTTTGGGAGTTTCAAAAGTGCAATTTGGCTCAAAATGATTTCCTCTGCCTAGAGTTAGTCCTAAGAGGGCCCCCAATCACACTGAGGTGGGAAGAGAAAATATAGACGGAAGGGGACACTGGGGAAGAGTCCAAGGTTGGCAGAGGAAAAAAGAGATGGAATACAGACCCGCAGGATCCTTTAAAAGGCTGATTTCAGGGGCACCTGGCTGGTTCAGCTAGAAGAGGATGCAACCTTTGATCTTGGGATCAGGAGTTCGAGCCTGCACTGGGTGTAGAGATTACTAAAAAAATAAATAAACTTAAAAAAAAAAAAAAAAAAAGCTGATTTTGTGTTTCAGTTAGTAGGGACTTAGGATCACAGGACCAATTGGGTTTGGTCTTTCTAAAAATAAGCATATCACCCCAAAAGTAAACAGTGAGTAGTATAGAACTTCTTATAGTAGTTCTATTTGCTATACCAGCCATTCCTTTCCTCCTACAATATTTGCTGACCTCTGGAGCTCATTCCTACTTTGTACTGCAATCTCACTACAGATTCCAGAGAGAACTAAAAAGTATATATAAACTTTGCTCTCTCAGTTTTTCATAGATAGCAGTATCTGCTGGTTATAGATTATATATTATTAATTTCTTTACAGAGTGAAGGAGCTACATCATTAGTCTGAATAAAACATTTTTGAAAACCAATTTTATTACTTTTGGCTGAACTTTGGATATGTTCACTCACACATCCATTCTCTCTCTCTCTCTCTCTCTCTCTCTTCTTTTGCTGTTTTTGTTATAAACTTTCTGTTAAAAATCAAAATGCTAATCTCCATTATTATACTATTAGGAGATAAAGTCCTATCACTGGGGACTCGGTTCTCTTAATCTATTCCCACACTGCCACCTAAGAAGTTTTTTCCTCTAAAAATTTTCATACCTTAAAATGGGGGGACAACACACAAAATGCATTTGAGTTATGCTTTAAGAGTTGACTTTTCATTGAAAATTTTTAATAGTCATTAAATATTTTCATATATCATAGCTATTAAATATTTTAAATAGTCATTATGAAAGCCCAGTGATTTTTCTGGCCAATATTAACTTAGCATCCTCCACCAAAATAAGATTTGTACTGACACATATTATCATGCCCATAGCACTTAGAATAGTAAAGCAACACCAACAGTTCTGAACAGTTCCTCTCTGAAATTATCAGCACCCAGACAAAATTGTTCAGATATTAGAGGCATTTCCCAGAAAAAATCACAATGCCCTTTGACCTGGCAGGAGCTCAGGTATTTCTTGTGTCTTTTCTCAACTTACGTATTCGTTTCCACTTCCCCTCTCCTTTGTGCTCATATCTGAAATGTACTATCACAACATTTGCAGATTACAACTTAAAACAAGCATTTTAATAGCTCTCAGCAAAGTTTATAATCTTGTTCTTTTTAGAGAATTGTAAGCATCCAATAGTATTTATAGGGAAACTATACACATTACTTCTATTTGAGTTCTACAAAATATGCAGCCAAATGAAATATTAGCAATAAATTAGTAAATAACTGACCTCTGACACAGAATTACAAGGTGTGGCATTCAATGACATGTGGATTCACTTATGGGTTCACTGAGCCCTGACTATGAAGACAGCCTATGTTAAGGGTTTATCAAGAAAGTTACGGCCCAGCCCAATCAGCAAGTGCTTATAGTGGAGTTATGGAATCATTAAGACATGTAGTTGTACAAAGAATGCTTCTGGAGTCAAAAAAGATGGCAATTAATATGGGGTAGAGCTAAGACTTCTTTTGTGAAAAATTAGATTCTCAGACCAAATTAAAATCTGTAATGGCATCCACATATAGATGGAGGCTATTTGTTCAGCATGTTCTGAAGGCCATAGAAACAGCATTAGTTATGGCCCCTCCTCAAATGCACTACAAAGTGGAAAGAGAAAACAAATGAGAACAAGTAGAGTTAAACTATAGGATATGTAGCAGGTTCTTTTGGCACCATTTGTGATAAATTCTGTTGAACTAGCCAACCAAGAGCCATTTACAACCTTCTTTTCCTTTGTCATCCTCATACAGAAATTTCAAAAGAGCTAAACTACTTGATTTCTCTACTTAGAGTTGGGACATTGCTGTAGACAGTGAGATATAGGAAGACTATCTCTCTGAAATCAAAAGGCAAAGCCTCACCAGGAAAAACCTCCTAGCCTCATTTTCCTTCCCGTTTCTTCTTATTTGATGTGCAGAAATGATGCCGAGAGGTTTGGCATCATCTTGTAACCATGAGGTGACAGCATGAATACTGTGGTCTTCAAGGGAAGGACAGCAGAGTGGGAAGAGGAAAGGAGGCTGAACTGCTGATGGCCTTGGTGAGCCATCACTGGATGTCAGCCCTGAATTTTTTCATAAACAAGTGTTTAAACCACTGTTTATATTAATAGCTGACTATAACCAATACAACTAAATCACTCCAGCTCCTGGTCTAGAAACCAGGGATATAGCAGTGAACCAAATCAAGTCCCAGGTCTTATGGAGTTCAGCATTTGGTTTATTGACACAAGCAAGAAACAAGCAAATATATAATATGTGGTGGAAATATGTGGTATAGAGAAAAATAAAGCAGGGGAAAGCTAAAGACTGATATGACAGGGAAAATTACTGTTTTCCATAGGGTGGTCAAGGTTCTAGGAAGGTGACATTTAAACTGAGATCTGAAGAAAATGAGGGAGTATTTCATATGATATCTGGGGAACAACATTCTAGGCAAAGAGAAAAGCAAATGCAAAGATCCTGAAACTAGAGTATTTATTTGCTTGGCAGTTTTTAAAGAAACACCATGGAAGCCAACATATCTTTAGCAGCATGAGCTAGGGGGTAAGACCGTGTCTCTTGAGGTTAGACTGTCCACCTTTGAGAGTCAGACCCCTACTCAAGCAAGACTATGATGGGCTGGAAAACTTTCTCAAAAATGTGTACTACAAATTGATATAAGTGGTCTAGAGCACACAGTTAGATGTATGTGGAATGCCAGAGAAGTCTCTATGGAGAAAGTACAAGGAAGGATTGCATAAGGGAAGATCATGGGCTTTGGAGTCAGAAAGACTTGAGTTAGTATCCTACCAGGACCATTAGGACTATAAGTTCTTGGACAAGAGATCAACCTCTTTGAGTTCCAGGTGAAAAATAGTTACTGAGTGCCTTCAAAGATTGTTGTGAGAAGGGCACCTGGGTGGCTTAGTGGCTGACCATCTGCCTTCACCTCAGGTTGTGATCTCAGGGTTCTGGGATTGAGTCCCATATCAGGCTCCCCACAGGAAGTCCTCTACTCCCTCTGCCTATGTCTCCACCTCTCTCTCTGTGTCTCTCATGAATAAATAAATAAAACCTTGAAGAAAAAAAAAAGACTGTTTGAGAAAGAACTAAGTTATGCACAGTGAGTGGGTTATTTATATGCAGAAAGGCACTGTGAGAAAAGAGTTCTTAAGATCAAAGAACTTTGGGGAACAAAACACTTTTTTTTGGACATTTACAATGCATGTTAGTCTACCAGCATTCCAGAAGGGCATTCGTAGAAGTCCTATTTGACCTCATGAGGTCTGATGCTTCTTCATTTACTTGGAGCACTGAACACCTTTTGAAGCATGTGATTCCATGGAGCACTTTAGACCCGATGTCTTCAAAGGGCCCGTTCTCTCTGATACAGAAAGGCCCCAGTACTGTCTCTCGGTGGGCCCTGGAGCACCATGGGCTCACCTTCCAGAGGTCTGGCAGGCCCTGGCAAGAAAGACTCACAGGTCAAGTCCACTGACACTTTCCAAACTGCTTGTAACACTTTCCATCTCTCAACAATGCAACATCCCATATTTGTAGAAAAATAACCAAATGCATTCTTAAGAAAAAATGAGGAATTTGAAAGCTAAAGGAAAAATGGGGCAGGTAAGTAGCAGGAAGCTTTCTTCTGGAAGTTAATGGAGAAACACTGCTCAAGAGTCAGGGAACCTGAGCAGGACTGTATTGGATGTCTGTCTCTATTACATCTGTGCATCCATTTTTTTACTAAACTTCCTTGATCTGCCCCCATTTCTAATACATTTCTGATCAGAGGAGAAGAAGGAGAAGTCTCCAGTCATCTTGTCTGTTGCCAAACATGAAAACAGCAAAGTAAAATTGAAGTGTTCACCCCTCTATTCAGATCTTTGGTTTATTTAACTCAAGATTCAGTTTTGGGTCCTGGCTCTGCTAATTACTATCTCTGTGATTGGAACAAGTAATTTATTCTCTGCATGCCTTACTTTTTCTGTTTTAAAAAGAAGAAAACAATTTTTACCCCTCAATGTCATTGTAAACATTAAATGAAACAGTGAGTATAATAATTCCTTGCCAACACCAGTTTTACCAAATATTTGTAGAATGAGTGACTGGTTGGGCTCACCACTCCCCCATCATAAAAATACCCTCTCTTGGCTTCCATGAGCCCACCCAGTCTTATTTTTAAGAACACTGTTAAAATCTCACAGAAAGTGAACCTAACAGCATTCAGATACACTCTATTAAGACATAGTCATATAAAACAAAGCACTGAGAATTTCTAACAAATCATCTTACAAGAAAACCTTATTTTGTGTATTAATTTCTATTACTGATTTAAAAGAAATGATTATTTGGTTTGTTGAAAGATATATTGGAACAAAGCCTAGGAGTCACAAAAGAGACATTTCCAGTCCTGAACACTGAAAGAAGCTGAATGCCAGCTTAATGAATCTGAAAATCATTACCAGTCCATCCAACTGCTGATGTCTCATTACTTTAAAAAATAGGTACAAACATGATGCACAGATAATTGAGGTTTGATATAAAAATGAAAATGAGTGATCGAGGAACTCCAAAGCCTTTAATAATTAATATATAAACCTTCTGGTAATTTAAATTATGGGCAAGGTAACTCAGACCAAATACATTAATTCACCTTGAGAGAAGTTGACTTAAAGTTTCCTTTTTAGATATGCATGGTTTACTCAGTAATCATAATAAAAGAGAACCACAAAATTCCACATCTACAGCATCACTCCCTCTCGACCAGCCCCAGCATGCCAGGTTGCAGAGCACTTAAACCCACACACCAAGAGTTTAACTTGAGCTTGGCTGGGGGGCTTGGACGAGACTTTCACTATTCAGACACAGAAAATATTAATTATCATCAAATCTGTCATTATCTTCCCATCCCCCTTCCACATCCTCATCTTGCCTATCTGATCCTTTCTCCCTCCAGCCAGCAAAATAAAAAGCAGTGATTTGCCGAGTGGATTGTGGTTTTACTCGAACAGAAAAGGGCCAGCTGTGTATGCCTACTCGGAATAATCAAAACAAGGAGTTGGGAAAGGTATTCCTTGAGGCGCCCAAGGCATTTTTATAGAAACCACCCCCCCACCCCCAGAATATTATTCCATTAAATAAGCCACAAAAGAATAGCAGAGAGCAAGAAGAGAGAGGACAGAGCCTGAGTTTGGGAGCTGACAGGGACTAACAGAGAGGACTGCAGGGAAAGAACAAGACAGAGAGGAGGGAGATGAGGGGAGAAATGAGACCAAACAGAATGAGGCACAAAACCACGTGTTTCCCTCTCCCCAAGTTTCTCTGCCTTCCAAACTACATGTTCAGGCAGATAAAGATGTCAGAAGGGTGTGCAGAAGCAGCCCCCAGAGCCGGCCTGGCATGCTGAAAATAACAGGCGAACGCCTACAAGATATGACTTCAGGTGCACCTAGATGACCTGCTGCCCAAAATAACACCACTTCGTGCTCTGGCTGATGCCAAAGATTCCTCACTTCCTGCTTCATTTATTTTGGAAAAGGCACTGATGCCCACTGACATTGCCCTGGGCTAGGAAACTCTTTCAGCCTTCTGCAACCATTTCTAATCTTTTTGTGGATGCCTTTCAAGATCTTTCCTAGGTGCTGGTTTGGACCTTGGGTAAGAGGACAAAATATGAAACTCAGAGGTACCTAAGCCAGAAAGAGCCAAACCAGAAAGCTCAAGTCATCGAGGACAAAATTTACCTACACAGTTGGAATTCAAACCTTGTGAACCCCAGGGATTACAATGATGATTTAATTTGTATTTAAAAATGAGGGAAGATAAAAAAGCTATCGTATTTTGATTTTATATCTATAAAATTGTATGTGTCACATAATTAAGATAACACATAGTCCCAATATCACACAAAAACACATGCATACACATGCAAATCTACATTAAGCTCCAGAGTTGTTTTGACTCAAGAGCTAAATGCCATTTTTAAAAATCAGGTTCTGACAATCTTTTTTTTTTTTTTCCTTTGCAATCCTGTGCATTTCATGTTACTTTCTTTCATGGTAGTGAGGTGGCTAGAGCTACACCAGGTCTCACATGTAGACCTAGCAATGCAGAGCCCTTTCTCCCCTCCCCCCCCTTTTTTTCCTTTTGAATCGATGAAGAAAATTTTTCCCTGAAGTTCCTTAGCAGACTCTCACTTACGTGAAAAGCAATTTTGCTTAATGGTTAGGAGCACGGGCTTTGGGGCCAGGCTCCTGGGTTTGAACACAGCTCTACCACGTATTAGCTGTGTTTCCACGGACCTGTTACTTAACCTCTCTGGTCTTCAGTTTCCTCATTTGTGAAGTGAAGTTAATGATATTTACCTTGTAGGAGGTTAACTGAATTAATGTATATAAAGAGCTTATGACAGCATCTGGCTCATAGTAAATCCTATTACATGTTAGCTAATGAGCTTGAACTAGCTTACACTTATGCCTGAAGCATTAACTGACAAGGAAGGGAGCTTAACCAATCATTCATCTCTTGGGGCTGGAAATCCACCGTCCCTGAATCACATGACTTCTCAGAAGACAGTTGATACATAAATAAAGCTAGATCTGTTTAGAACGGAGAGAGGGAGGGGGTACTTGGTTATTGGGCAGGCAACAACATTGGCTACTACATGTATTAAAGCCATGACTCCTTATGATAGCCCTGAGATACAGAGAGCATCATCCTCATATTACAGAGAAAAAAACCAAGGCTCAAAGGGATGAACTTGCCTAAGGTAATAGAAATAGCATTGGGGAGCCCAGGTGGCTCAGTGGTTTAGTGTCACCTTCAGCCTAGGGCCTGATCCTGGAGACCCAGGATGGAGTCCCACATCAGGCTCCCTGCATGGAGCCTGCTTCTCTCTCTCTCTCTCTCTCTCTCTCTCTCTCTCTGGTAAATAAAGAAAATCCTAAAAAAAAAAAAAAAAAAAGAAAGAAATAGCAATGGTAAGATTAGTCCTTTAAACCAGAATGTTTGCTAGTCCTATGCTAGTTTCACTTAGTGGAAGATGCAAGGCTTTTCTGAGTCTCTATTAGCATAGCTTTCCTTTAGCCCTCTGGAGGCATATGCAGAAAGATTTATGCTTGTCTCTATGCTACAGGTTAGGGGAGGGAAAGATAAAAGGAAGTGGTTAAGAGGATCTAAAGGTTCTCTAGTTCTCAGTATTAATACATGCATTTAAATGAACTGTGTCTCCTCTTATTCACAACACTCATACTTAAAAAAAAAATCTGGGACACCTGGGTGGCTCAGTCGGCTAAGCATCTGCCTTCAGCTCAGATCAGGATCTCAGGGTCCTGGGATCCAGCCCCATGTCATCTGTCCTCTGTCGGGTTCCCTGCTCAGCAGGGAGTCAGCTTGTCCCTCTGCCTTGCCCACCCCTGCTCATGTTTACACGATCTCTCTCTTTTTCTCAAATAAATAAATAAAATCTTAAAAAAAAAAAATCTCCTACACTCTGCGAGGCTGGAGGGACAAAGCTAAGAAAGACCCAGTTCATGATCTGAAATACCTTCTAGTGGAGCATGGTGATAGTCTGTGAAGGGCTGATGCTGATATGGGATTCTTGTTAACAACAAAACCCCTGAAGAGCAGAAGAGAGGTGTAATAGCATCACTACCCTTCCTGTCCTCTGCAATAGGAATCTTACCTAACACCAGAGATAACAGAAAGTGGTTACAGAGCCAGCTCAGAAATCTTCCAGATAACAACCCATGGTCTACCAGAATATTCTAACTCCTTGTTTAGAAGCCTCTATCTTCTCCTCTAATTTCTTTGCTTATCTGAAGGACTGGATCCAGTTTACCTTTCATTCATATGTCTCCTTCTATAACTTTCTTTAGACACCTCAGTAGAGAGGGAATCACCTCTCTGTACTGTTTCATCCAAAGTCACAATCTACAGGTTGATAACGATACTCTAGATACAACATGGAGCCGTCATCAGGGATTCTGCTTCTGTGTGATGAATCAGCTTATGTGGGTTCTCCTGCAAAGCAGGTGACCTTCTTCAGTTTGGTTTTGGTTTAGGGAGGCTTTTCAGACTACCTTTCATTGAGGGCCTACTACGTGTCAGACTTTGTATTAAATACTTCACATGTGGCATCTAGTTTCATCTTCACAGTAACCCCTGAGACAAGAAAAATTGTGCCCATTTTACAGATGAGGAAAATAAAACTCAGCGAGGCTAAATACAAGTTACATAAGTTACCAAGAATTATTCCAAACAGAAATGTAGATCTATTTAACTATAGAGGCAATGCTCTTAGCCACCTGGCTATCTATGCCTTTCTGCATCCTAATCATATTGCAAAATATATTAGAGAACATTCTAAATTTCTGAAATCCATGCATTTACCAGGTGTGCCCTCTGCCTTCAACTGAATCATACACAGGAATGCTGAACAGGACAGAACAGGGCCCTTGCTATAAGCTGCCAAGCTCTGTCCTCCAGTATGTTAGCTGTCCATCCTCTGGGGCAGGGATTGGCAAAGGAGGGTGTGTGGCCAAATCTGGCCCACTGTCTGTTAGTAATAAACAAACAAACAAGCAAACAAACAAACTTACTTTACTGGAACACAGTTGCATCCATTCATTTACATATTTTCTCTTTTTTTAAGATTTTATTAATTTTTTCATGAGAGACACACACACACACACAGAGAGAGAGAGAGAGAGAGAGAGAGAGAGAGAGAGATCGAGGCAGAGATATAGGTAGAGGGAGAAGCAGGCTCCATGCAAGAAGCCCGATGTGGGACTCGATCCCGGGACTCCAGGATCACGCCTTTGGCCAAAGGCACATGCTCAACTGCTGAGCCACCCAGGTGTCCCACACTTATGTGTTTTCTGTGGTTGCTTTTACTCGCAAACAGCAGAATTGAGCAGCTGTGATAGATACTGTATGGTCCATAGAGTCAAATACTTTGACCATAAATACTTATCCTTTATTCCTTTACAGAAAAGGTTTGCTGCTCTCTGGTCTAGGATATACCTGACCTCAAATACAGCCTAAAAAGTTTTAACTTGTGGCACTTTATTACTTTATATTTTGTACAGATTTCCTAAGGTCACTGGACATAAGTGCTAGGCACTTTTCTCCTTCCATGAGATCCATAGATCCATATCCAACCTTAATTAATGAACACAGGGTCTAGTGAGATGGAGAGAAACAGGCACTGTTCATGGCATCATTTACCACGGTACTGAGAGGAGACATTATCGATCTAGATGAGCAGTCTACTCCGTCTATATATTAATCTGCTTCCGAGCACCAGCTTCCAGCAACCCACACTAGCCTACAAGACCCAGTGCCATGATAGTCCAGACTTCTTCTGACCTCTGGACCCCTACTGTTCTGTTCTTTCCCCATCTAGGGAAGTGGTCATCATTATCCAAATGCTCTTTTGGGAACACTCAAACAGGTTAGCCAGGCGGTAGATTACCATGCCCTTCACTGCTCCTGAGCCTTGGGGTCATAGTATCTTTTTTAAAAAGTATTTTATGTATTTATTTTTATTTGAGAGAGAGCAGGAGGAGGGGCAGAAGGAGAGGGAGAGAATCCCAAACAAGCTCCATGCTGAGAGCAGAGCCTGATGTGGGGCTTGACTCGGGGCTTGATCTCATGAACTCAAGATCACAACCAGAGCTGAAACCAAGAGTCAGAGGCTCAACTGACTCAGCCATGCAGGCACCCCTCACTCCACTGCAGGATCTAAGTGGATGTCCTCTCTGATGAGTGTTAGTTAGCCAGGACACACACACAGTGTGAGAAAGCACATGCTCACAGACCTGAAGCATGTGAATAGATATGAAGATTTAGGCTTTTCTGTGGCTGCAGATGCAGAGAAAGCATTGATGAAGCAGATTTGGCAAAATAGGAGAAGCTTCTGAGAGTTGTAACTCAATAAAAAATTAAACAGGCTGCCTGAGGAGGTGGTGAGTTCCCCATCCCTGAGAATGTCGGATCTGATACCACTTTCCCCTTCATTAGGGAATGCAATAGTGATTCCAACATAGAATGTGGTATTAGACAAGTGGAACTGAAAAATATGTTCTAGTTCATGCACTGATGCTACCTATGCTGCTCGATAGGGCTGTTCTTTTTTAAGATTTTATTTATTTATTTGAGAGAGAAAGAGAGGGCACGGAGCAAGAGGGAGAGGGACAAGCAGACTCCCTGCTGAGCATGGAGCCTGATGCAGGGTTCAATCCCTGGACCCTGAGATCATGACCTGAGCTGAAGGTAGACGCTTAACCAACTGAGTCATCCAGGTGCCCCTCAATAGGGCTGTTCTGAAGTTACCTATACTGTACACATAATTTTCCATAACTGACCTTCCTACTTGATTAACTGGCATTCAGTACTTCAAGACCATACACTTTCATAAAGTCTTCTCTATACTATACACTGGCCAAACGTGCTGACTGCAGAGTCCTACTGAGTGGTATATTTTGAGTTTGGGAGGCTTGAGTCACAAACGAAAAACCATATTTCAAAAGAACTTCTTCAATAGAGTAGAGCTGTGTTATATTCCCATTCATAACTTCCTCCTACTACCCTCATTCTTTTCCCCACTGAACTATCAGATTGCTCAAATCAATATTTCTCTTTACTTTGAGTGTACTGTTTTCTGATACATGTATGGGGTCTTGAAATTCCCCCAGGATCTTGGGGTATGGAGTGTTGTGTAAGCATTTGTATGTGTTTACAGTGCCCTTTTGTAGCTGGAGAATTATATCTGGGGCAAATGCAGCATAGGGACTTATCCCCATCTCATACTCCATGCCTTAAAAGTCCTTGGAGGGCTGGAGATTATAGAGGAAGCTGCCTTGGTTGGGCAGAGTGCCACAAGGCTACATGTTTCACACAGACCTCTTGTTCCATGTTATTTCCTCTCTACCCTTCAGTTGCCAAACCACCAAGTTCAGCTAATTCCTCCCCAAGCAGCATCTCACCCAGTGCTGCAATTACAGTGGAGACAGAAATGGAGCTGGAAGGGAAGTAATAAGGAGGCAAAGAGAAGAGACCACCATGATTCTTCCCAATAGCATTTGGGGTCATTTATATATATATATATATATACATTCCAATAACCACCAAATTTATCTGCTAAAAGAAAGGAAGAAGAAATGAAAAGTAGGTATTTTGACAAACCCACACCTCTGTTGGTCCCTTCTTAAGGAACCAGCTTGCTAAAGGGGCATGTGTATGTTCCAAGAGGAGTGTCAAAGCAGTCATCCTAAGTAATTCCAAGGTAGAGTCAAGAGTCCATAGTCAAGCCAAGGAACAGTCTAAGAATTCTTAACAATGTCTGGTTTTATCCTTTACAGTTCATACACATGACCTTTTTGTCTTAGACATCAATACTTTAAAGTGTTCTTGAGGCAATATTTGGACACTAGTCCTGTGGCCTTGATTTTTTCAGGAGAGAAAAGAGAGAAATTATGGCATCATAGCCTAAGAAATTTTGCTCATTGCCCAGTTTTATGGAGATTTGCTTATTCTGCACTCTAGCAGTGACTCAAGATCAAATTCCACACATTTCCCTTGAAACCAGCTTCTCCTGACTGCTGCATCCCTACCAATGGTAGCATCCCTCTCCTCGCCTCTCAGACTTCTAGCAGTACCCATTCAGCTCCTGTTCTCCTGTTCTTCCACTTCAGGAGTTCCCTGCCTCAACCCCCTTTCCAGCATCAAATGGAGAACTGCAGATGATGTCTCTTCCATAGGTCACCCTCTCTTCATCTTCACAGTCATTTCAACATCTCACCCTCCCTTTCTCTTTCCCATGCAGCTGTCTCAGCCACCTAACAGGTCTCCCACCCTCTACCATCTTCCCCCCAGAATCTCCCCTCCCAGTGCACCCGTGTTAGCAATCACACAAACCGTGGCAGGGTCTTCCTGGGCCAGTGCTTCACATTTGTTCCCCCTCAACAGCCCTTATCTCATGCTTGAGGTCCACTTCCCTGAAGCAACTTTTCATGATCCCCCAGTTATCTGAGCAAGATGCCCCTGCAGTATGTGTAACTATATTAATTCTATTTGCCTCTCCTCCCATCCCGAAATGAAGACTTTGAAATATGAGATTGTCTCTTTTTTCTTTGAGTTCTCAGCAGTTTACATGTCCAACCAGGAGAGAGCATGTAAAAAAAAAAATCTCTAAATAGATACACATTCTCATTTAAAATTCAACAGTAGCTTCATTGAGACCAAGAAAGTACGAGCATTTTGCAATGGCATTCAAAGCCTCCCTTCTTCATCTGGTCCCATTTTAGCCTTATTGTCCACTCTGCCTTCATTGTATACTCAAGCAAAACTATACCTTACTCACTATTCTCTGTTTTCCCTGCTCTTTTCTGACCATATGGCTTTATTTTGCTTTACCTTCTATATGGACCACCCTTTACCTCTAACTTATTCTTTCCATCCTAACTCCCACTGATACCTTGGTTCCATCCTTCAAAGACCATGTAATACACCCCTATTTTTATGTTTCTCAGATGTAGCTACAGATTTATGAATATCCTCTCTCGTGTCACCTCCACTGAGATGGCATAACCTTATTGCAACTTAAAGCACAACTCTCCAGATACTTAACCTATCTCTGCTGTTAGAATGTGCACTCTTTACAGTAGGGACTGTGTCACTTAGCTCTATATGACTACAACACCTAACAGTGATGTGTGCATTTTTGCACCCACTGACTGCTTCCTTCATTTGAACAGATTGTTTGAACCTGGCTTGAAATATTGCCTTTATGCATGCTGTTTGGTGCCTGAGCCAAGTTGTCAAGTAGCAGCTTGATCTGCAAGAGCTCCGTTAAAGAGGAAAATGCCTCAGACCTCCCTACAGGTGATGCATTTTTCTGTTCTCTTCTTTCTGGACCAATCAAAAGGCACAAATATATGTAGTGCCCTAACTTAATAAATATTTCATAAATGAGTGGTTTTGTGGATTATAATTATTACGGTCAATTATGACTTCACTTGTACACATATATCAAAATTCACTAAATTCCTAAGATATGCTTTTGGGAAAACTCAGTGACTACTATTTGTTTTAGAAAAAGCACCGATCAAAATTAAAGTAAGAGTTGAGACCTATGCGTATGCTTTCAAATATGCTCAAAATCACCAACTTTCCACATTTTTTTTTAAGTTGGTGAGGAATTTTTATTGCCAAGTTGAGGGACAAGCCTCACTGACTTTAGTCTAGGAAAAAGAGAGGAGCTGACAAATCCTGGGGATTTCTTTGCAAAAATTTGAATCAATGATGAAAGCTTACTGAAATTAACTCAGAAAATCTTTACCCTGACATCATGGTCTTAGAGAATTCTCAGTGCTACTACCTGGGCCCCATGCCTCCATTACAACTCTCCTCACCGCTCGCATGAGAGTCATTCGAAATCCAAAAATTAGCAAGTCCACTGTCCTATCAAGTCCATGTACTGATTTAAGTTCTGTATAATATAAAAACTCCCAAGAGATATTGTTATTGACCTTGAAATTTATCCAGACAGGCTGAACGAAGGGCAATTACACTTTTTCCTATTCCAAGGAAAATAATATTTTATGTAACAGCACTTGGAGACTGGATTCTATATCCCATCATTAAGGGATTTCCCACCAGTGACTGTGAGATGCCCCATTCACCCAATATTTTCACTTCACTTTAGCTCCAAGAAAGTTATCAGAGCTTGGCTGAAGCAGGTGGGAGTAATGCCTATCTCAGTTCTAACAGACTCCTCAGACCTCTGAGTCTGAACCATTAACTCTTTCTCTAAAAATCTCTCCAAGGATCAGTGAAAAAAAAATCAAAGTGCATAAATTTAAAAAATAAAGGATTTAAGGTATCAAGGCACTTGGGGTACAAAATAACCTGTCATCAGGCCATTTTCAACATACATTTTTTTTCACTGGCTGCCAGACAAACACAACATTATTTCCACATAGGAGTGGGCAGGCACTGCCTTAGTCATCTTTTTTGTGCTGGTCAATGGAAAGATCCCAGGGGCAACTTCCAATTTGCCTGGGCACGTCTAGAATTTCTGTGGGTTTCTCTAAGTGTGCTTTTAATTTAATGATTGCCGAAAACATCTTCAGCACAAGCTAAGGGTCACCCCCAATACAGTCCATAGCGTGGAAGAGAGAGCTCAGAGTGATTTGATAAGGCCCAGGTGCAGGGAAAAGTAAGTACTAATTGTCTGCTCTAGGCTGACCAGTGATGAATAGAAATAAAGAAGGGGAAATAACCTGTCATCTGAAGGCTAGGCCAGATTCATCAGATAAATGCATCAGCTGTTTGTTTTAAAATGTCAAGGACGAATAACATGAAAGGATGCTATTTACACCATCTACTATGGGGAATGAATTGATTTATTCAATGTCTCATAGGGATGATGGCAGCAAAACTGGGATTAGAACTCAAGTCTCTTGAGTTTTTCGGTGATTCCAAAATTACACTGCCTGTCACCTTAGAGGTACAGTTAGCCTGAGGAGGATAGAGGTGAAGGAAGACGTGAAAACTTGATTTTCAAACCCTTTAGGGGATCTTTCCTGCTCCCTTATGTAAGAAGAACTCCTCTGTGCCCCTCAGTACTCTATGTTGACACATAACAGCACCTGTCACAACATACTATGACTGATATTTTACTTGTCTATCTCTCCAACCACACTACAAGCCTTTGAAACAAAAGATGGCTTAGTTTACCTCTCCAGAGCTCAACACCGTGTTTGATGTAGAGCAGGAACTAAAAAGTAGTTAAATTAATGAACTGACTCTTAATTCTGTGCAGCTATTGTGAAAAATACTAGGACCAATAGATAACAGCTTCAAGAAGAGCTTATTTCAACTCAACACAGGAAACATCTTTCTTACCAGAGCTTCCCAAAAGTAGTACAGGCAAGGCAAGGAAGTAGTGAATTATCTCTTACCAGAAGCCTGCAAACAGAGGTTGGATAACCATCTGTCAGAGTTATTGGAGAGAAGAAACCTGCTTTGGGTGGTCTCCAATGCAGTGATTCTAGGACTATTCCATTCCAGCCTCCAGGTCTCAGGACTTACCTGAGAGAAGAGTCTCTAGCGCCACCTTCCTGTAACCTGGGGTACTTTATAAAGGTCTATCCCCTAGAGCTGACTCACTGTTCCAACTTGGTATTGAGCCTCTATAGTTAAAGAGCAAAATCAAACGAATTCAAGCAAAAACGCTGAATTTAGTAGCAGAGGTCTCTGGCTGGGAAGTCAACTTAATCTTCCACTACAGCGTTGATTTGAGTTAGAAGAATGGCACATGCTCCGACCCCACTAGAAGCATGAAAGTTGTAATAAACAGGGGGTCTCAATACATGCTAGTAGAGAAAAACATAGACAAATCAAATCTGAAAACTGATCAAAACTACATAGATCACCTAAACTAAAATGCTCTCATTTAGGCCTCAAAGGGAGACATCTATAACCACACTGCTAAGAGCCTGGTAGAGTTGGCACAAAATCCCGCTGATTACAAGGCCAGAATTCTTTTCATTACCCAATGCTGTGAAGCCCACTATAATATAACACTTAATTATACAGGTTCAGGAATACAAGTCAAAGCAGATCCCAAATGTAATAATAGATGCTAAAACTACATATGGGAAAAGCATGCTATAACATGGTTAACCTATGACGTAAATAAATTATAAAGGGATTGATTGCACTGTATTTTTCCCATCAAAGGCTGAGCTGTACTCCTCTATCATGCAGGTCATCTGTGCTGTAAACTCTAAGACACATGATTTCATTAAAATACAAAGCAAATGAGGGTCATTGGGGCATCAGGGTGGATAGGAAAGGCAAAGTATATAAGCCCTACATGAGACTTTTGAATATACGACCTCATTCAGACCATCCAACTACTGGGCAAAATAGTTATAATTATCTCTATTTTTAAAGATGAGACTGGAGCTCAGAGACATCAAGTGTTTAACCTGTGGTTAAACTACCAGTAAATGACAGGGTCAGGATTCAAATCCACATTTGTTCTGTTCCCAAGCCTAAGCTCCTCCCCAAGGTATCGGTACACCTGAGCTGTCCGTGCCTCTGTAAATGAATTTGGCTTCACATAAGAAACTTCCCCTCTTTGGGTCTTAGGTAATCTCAAAGGTCTATTCTAGTTATAGAAGTTCTCTGACGCAACCTCAAATATCCAAGATTTGAAGTGAAGTTCTTATATTATGTTCCATCCAAAAATAAATAACGTAAAACATAAGCAGGCACAATATCCTCAATGTCTAGATTGCTTTCTTTTCTATTTTCTGCTCTGGCACATTTAGCTAGATTTGTCTGAGTGTTGGCACCAAACGAGGACCTTCAGTAAAGACACAATATATTCACAGTTTCTTTATGCTCATGATGTGCAAGCTTAAGTGAGGCATTTACTGTGTGCAGAGATCTATAAGCAGCTGCAGCTGAAACAGGCACCACCGTAAATGTAGGCAGCAATTAGCTTGGGCTGACAGACAGACCATCGAGTCGGTGGGGACAGTCAACTCTGCGCATGAAGGCCTAACACTGTCCTTCTGCTTTTAAGCCTACGGATCTTAGAGGACTTACCATGTAGAGAAAGCAGCCTATCTCTTCCAGGTGCTGTGCTGTTGTGAAAATGTCCTAGCCTAGGGACAGGGAAACATTGCTTGGCACTATGTAGGTATAGATATACGGGGGGACTTTGGTAAGATGGTTTCACCTTCAAGTGAGCCTCAGTTTCTTCATTTACAAAATTTAAAATTAACCGCCCTCCTGCATTTATTATGGGATGGTCTGTGTGTGCGTGTGTATCCAGATAAGGAGATAATAAGTACAGGGCCTGCAGGTTCTAGGACTCTAAAACACTGAGAACTGACATTTTTCTTTCCTTAGCCAAAATTTTGCCTGACACTTCCACCCCCCTTGATTTCCTCACCTCAACAACAGAGATGCAATTTTTGTTGTAGGCTTTATCATCATCATCATTATTATTATTTTAGCAGTCCCATGGTGGGGAAAGCATGGGCTTTAGTGTCTTGGTTTCATCCCAGGTAAATCACTGGCCAGCTTCTCATTGCCTTGAGTATGTTAGTTAATCTTTCTCTTCTTTGGTTTCCCAGTCAGTAAAATGGGGATAATAATACCTTGCTCGAGGTTATATTTGAATTCACAATGACATATTGAAAGAGCCTAATACAGTGTCTGGTCCACAGTGGCTGTTCAATGAATTGTAGTAGCTACCATAATTATTTACCACCCTTTCCAAATGGCCAGTGATGAACAATGGGAAAGGAAAGATGGCCTCCCATGCCTGCTCTCACCTATTAATCCCAACACTCACAGCCCTTCTAGCTTTGTCACTCACTTGCTGTGGGAACCAGGACACACACTCAGTGCTAAATGAACACAGGAATCCTCCCACTTTGCCATTCTGCTTGTTCCATGGGCCATCACTTCAGCACTTCTGCTGCCACCCAGCAACTACCCGGGGGAACTGCATGAATTTCATACAAGTGAAATTGAATGAGATAGTTATTTAAAAAGTCTAAGAAGCAATGAGGGGAAACCTATCTTGAAAACTGCTTCCCCAGCAATAACAACCTATAAATGCGTGATAGGTTAAATGCTAGGACTGGGTCAAATTTAAAACTCCTGACAGGTATAATTTCTATAAAACTACTTGGAGCTTCTTATATGCTTAGTATATTATTATTATTTTTTTAAGGTTTTATTTATTTATTCATGATAGACATAGAGAGAGAGAGAGAGAGAGGCAGAGACACAGGCAGAGGGAGAAGCAGGCTCCATGCAAGGAGCTCGATGCGGGACTCGATCCTGGGACTCCAGGATCGTGCCCTGGGCCAAAGGCAGGCGCCAAACCACTGAGCCACCCGGGGATCCCCTATTATTACTATTATTATTTAAGGGTGGCCAGATAACAATTTCAAATTATAGAATTTTAGTTTTGAAAGACAACTGGAAGATCATATCCTATGTTTCCATTGCTCTACAGATGTCTTTAACAAAAAAAGGCCAGAGAAGAGTAGTGAGAAGATCATTAATAGCCAGTGTAAAGGAGCTCATTTGTGGAAAGCCAAAACTCTAATTCCACATCTACTATCTGACGCTGAGGCTGTACTCCCTAGATGCTTCTAAAGAGCAGAGTCCCCATTTTCTGATGACATAAAGAGAACAACACCTAAAGATGCAGAGAGTCATAGATTTAGTCAATGAACAACCTCCATAGTCAATTAGCAACTGTAAGTTCTCCTCTCAGTCTTGTCACTGGGGTCTGGAGCACAGTCCCCTGAGACCACAGTTTTTATCTCTACGACCAGGGAGACTGAACCAGACACAAAAATCCCTTCAAGCTCTAAAAGCCTGTTTCTTATCACTCACTCTCATTTGCTGAATCATCATAATGGCACCTTGGAAGATTTTAAACAAATCAAAATTAACAGGTTTTTTTTTTTCTGCAATAAATTAGAAGAAACAAATCCTGATCTCTGACTCTCTGCCAAGCGTCCCCAAGTTTCCATGTCATTCCTCCAGATGGGTTCCTGCTGAGACATACTACCCTCCATAGCCCTGGGGCTCATCCCAATCTGCTGAACGTGCCTGCTTCTTCTCATTTGTATGTAAGCTGGTACACGCGGGTAAGGTCTTTCCTTTCTAAGGTGATCTATTTGTCAGTGAACATTAGTGCCACCCCTAATGAAAAGGAGTCCAAGGGGCTAAAAAAAAAAAACAAACAAAATAATATATATGTCTGGTGATTAAGATGGGATTCAGAACATCATGGGGAGAGTCACAGCATGTGACCCTGAGGTCACACGTTCTTATGGAAAATGTATGTTTAGGATGGTTCTTGACAGAAGGATCAAAAACACTGAACTTTGAGCCTGAAAGCTAGATTAATAGGCTTTTTATTTGTATTTTTGCCTTATGCCTTGCTTTTTTCTGTGTGTTTTCATTCGTGTTCTGTTCTGGGTTCTTTTCTTTAGAAAAACAAAACAAACAAACAAAAAACCAACTGAGGATGTTAACTGGGGTATTTCTAAAGATAGATGATCCAAATATCAGTTCTAAGATTTAATTGCTGACTCTTCATAGTCTCATGTGGTGAAAATGGAAGAAAAATACATAAAATAAGAGAATTTTCCCCATTGAAAGAATAGAAAAGCTAAATTGCTGGGGCCTGAAAAGCTAACATCTAAATACGGATCACAAGGAAGGAAAACAAAGTCAAGAGTGCCCTGTGTTTGAAAGATCCAGATTCTCTAGTTTCCCAAGACTCTGGGCTTTGGATTCCAGCAAGGATCTGGCTCTTTTTCAGAGAACCGATTTGTCTCTTTAAAGCCAAATCCCTGACTTGGATTCCATTTGTGTTTCAGAATTCTGCCATTATGCCACCAGAGACCCCAAGCACTTCCCCGAGAAATACAGTTCCTCTAAAGCTGATGGGCTTTCTTGTCGTTAGAACAACGGACCTCAAACCGGATGCCCTCACGCTAAGTACATAGTAAGTAAGTACATGCAGAGTAAGTTTTGGGGTGGCTTTCAAGCATTTCCCAGCAGGGATGGGATCCTGCCCTCTGCAGGAATTTCTAGGCAACTACTTCCCAAGGAGGTATTTCTCATTTAAATATATCCTCCTGGCAACCAAATATTTATCTAGAAGAAATTGGGAGTGGCCCTGTCCAATCAGGCACCTGGGTTCAGCCAATTACTCAAAAATAACAGGATTGTGGCATTTGAGGAACGCCTCCTCCCAGGGCTTTGCCAAGAAATAGCTCAGCCATCCCCCACCATCCACCCATCCTTGTCAACACGCCTCCCTGGGCATTATGAGTGAGTGGACAGCACCGCACCCAAGATCAAATCCAGGGCATTCTTGGCACAGACCCCCAAAGGCAAAGTGGCGAGCATGCGTGACAAAATCTTTGCCTGCTGTCCAGTTCATCTACTATGCCATGTAACGTGATCCTTACTGAGGGTGGTAGCTTCATAAACCCCAACGCAAAGTTTTCAGACCTTATTTCCAACCAAGCAAATCTCAAGCAGCTTGGATCCAGTGGAATCTGGGGCCATTAATCAGCATTGTCCACAAGAGGATGATACTCAGAATCTCACATATAACTTCTTTACACACCTAGGATAAGTATCCAACACCCCTCATCAAGACTGACTTCAAAGATCTGATCAAACTTTTCTCAGTGCTCTAACCCATGCTACATACCCCCACCTGTCCTAATCATTTATTCACTACCCATTGAGTACATAGCGCTGTGCCTGCCACATATGAATGCTGTGTTCCTGGCTGTGGAGACACCGAGATGCCTAAAGCCTCTCTGCTCTAGAGCCTTTGTGACTCCTTTGGCCAATCAAAATATATAAAACCTCCATATCCTGCCATTTAACAGTGTCTATGAACAGGTTTTCCTCCCTCCCCTCTTTCCATCCCTCCACCCGTCTTGTCCTCCAGTGGCCTAGGAGACTTGTCATGGTTTCTGAAACAACTTTCCACATTTTGTGTCATGTGATAATACTCTTCCCCTAAGACATGAGGCAGTGACTGTTCTTTACCAGAATTCATTAGTCTGTTGTATCTTTAGCAATAATTCCCATCCTTAGAAAAAAAAATAATTGCCTAATCTGTGCTCCCATAATGCACTACTTCTATCATTCATTTAGGGTTTGTCATGTATGTGTTATATGAGGATTGGTTTTCTATGTATGTGCTCTCCGTCCCAAATTAGATCTCAAGCTATTTGAGAGTAAGGCCAATGTACAGTTCATCTCCTTTCCCCTCTAGAAACTACTACACCCATAATGCCCAGTTTTAATGTTGGATCACCACATTAAAACTATCACAACTAAAATTTTCTTTTAAGAGGGACACCTGGGTGGCTCAGTGGTTGAGCATCTGCCTTCGGCTCGGGGCATGATCCTAGGGTTCTGGGATTGAGTCCCACATCAGGCTCTACACAGGGGGCCTGTTTCTCCCTCTGCCTGTGTCTCTGCCTCTCGTTCTGTGTCTCTCATGAATAAATAAATAAAATCTTTTTAAAAATTAAATAAATAAAACTTTAAGAATTTGGGTGCACCAATATCTGATTTCACCATGAAGATAAACAAAAACATACAAGGACAATGCATAATGATGGTAACTATATGAAAGAGCTGACACAATTATTTAACTAAAAAAATCAAGGAATATTAATATCAAAGTAATATTAATATTAATCAAGGTAATATTGATTACCTATAATTTTTAATTGTAAGTTAGATTTTTCAACATAACTAGCTTCTTCTGTCTGCTGCCCCGTCATGGAATGGTACAAAATGTAACACTAGGTATTTTAGATGAGTATGCATTGGATTTTAGGTCACTTCTCTGTGCAGACCTGTAGAGTCATCCCTTCTTACACACTTCCTGCTTAGTCTGAACTGGGGGCTACCATCTTGTTCCTGGGAGCATTTTAACATGTGCTTTCCCTACTCACAGAAACAGATTCCTTATATCCAATGAATACAGCTTAGATTATCCCAAACCAACTCATCAAGTTGCTATATCCACCAGAAAATAGGCCCTAGCTCTCCGTTAGTTTTCCACTGAATGACAGGCCTAGAGCTAAGTGAATGATTAACACTTCTTTCCTGTTCAACTTACAATGCAGACCTGTAGTCCTAACTGCCCCACTTGGTGACTCAGAAGCTTCTCAGGGAGTGGTTGTCTATGAGCATTTTGCAATCCCTTGAAGGATACACATAGAGTGCCATCTCCCTAATAAAATCACAGCTAATTGGAAAGTGAAAGGGAACTGATATATTTGGAGCACCTATAACAGTGAGCAGCTTTGCACTGCTCAAGTATTCTCACTTAATCCTCACAACTCCATGAGGTGGGTGTTAGTAACCTCATTTTAGAGATAAGAACACTAGCCTGAGAAGAGTTATGTATCCAAGCCAGTAAGTGACAGATCTAGGATTGGGACCACGGTCTGTGGAATCCTGAACCATATGAACACTCTACCACGTGAAACAGCCATCCCCATCATCACCAACCTGCGGGAGTTGGCAGGCTCCCTTCTCTTGTTCTATGGCTCTATTAGGAGGAGGTTTGGTTGTATATAACAGGAAAAATCCCAACTAATGATGAAAAGAACATTCTCTCTTGGTAAAAGAAGATCAGAGGTGGGTAGTGTAAGAATGGAAGGGAAGTTCCACTGAATCATTGGGAAGTCAGGCTCCTTCCAGCTTCCTCCTCTGCCACCCTTAGGTTTGATCCTTGGATCCATGGTCTGGGATGAGGGCTGCAGCATTACATCCACATTACAGGTAGAAAGAGGGGAAGGTGAGAAAGGAAGAGAGAAGAGTGTTTCCTTGCCTTTTGAGGAGTCTTCCCAGAAGGCCTTCTCATTTCTTCTGCTTACATGTCATTGACCAGAACTTGGTCAAATAGACATACTTAGCTTCAAGAGAGTCTATGAAATGTAACACTTCAGTTAGAAACATGGTTGTTGCCATTAACTTAGGAATTCCATCAGGTGGGGAGAAAGGAGTATGTTACTGAGAACTGACATCGTGACATTTGTATTTCGCAGACATCTCTCCTACTCTGAAGACTAATTTAAGGGTTTAAAGATAGAATGTTCAGGATTCTTATTTTTTTTTTTTGAATGTTCAGGATTCTAATGTGGAAGGCAAAAGGTAAAAAAAGAAAATTGGGTCATTTTTATTCATGCTTAGAGATAATCTACAGATAAGGCAAAAATTGTTGCTTTTTGCCTTAGTGGACAGACCAGATGAGCCAACCATGTCAGCCTCATACTGGGATGCCACTTTTCAGAAGAGAGGACTCATTCGGCTTCCAGTGTCTCTACTCACACTGACAGCCATCTTTAAGATTTTATGACCCTAAGAACTACAAAGATTATGGCCTTCTCTACTTATATATAAATCACAATATAAACAACACAGAATCAAAAAGTAGAATATGGTCATGAATACTGAAATTAAAGTAGTTTCTTTCAAGCCGTGCAGACTTAAAATTTTGAGTAAGTACCCCAGGATTAAACTTAAGTCATCATTTGGTGACTGTACTTTGTCACTGCCATACATCCAGTGCCTGTCCACCTTTTGGGTAATCTAATGCTGTTTATAATTTTTCTTGGACTTCAGTTGTTCCCAGGCCTTCTTATCCTGAGTTGTATGGAGTGAAGAACTACGTCTATAAATAAGGATGCATTTAGGGAGAAAAGTACAGTTCCCCTTTACCTTATTTACTGAGAGGGTATTTGGGAAGAAAAAGATGAGAAGCCAGGCAGTTGTTACTCGGGAAAGACAACAGACTAGCCTCTGGTTCAATAACTTCTCACCTTACCTACACCTAATGGGAAGACTTTGCTTTGTAGGGCTTTTCATTTTCTTTTCTTTTCTTTTTCTTTTTTAACACCCTTTTTGGTGAGGTAAATGCTCTGTTAAATGGATAACCTAATATTCACACATATTTAAGTGAAGACTAATTTAACCTGTTTCATACTCGACTGGGTGTTTTTAATAAAGAGAGAAATGAAGGATGACAACATGAAAATAGGAACCATATAAGTGGGTCCGGGGACTCTGAATGAAGAAGAGCAGAGGGTGAAAGAGAGGAGAGAGAGAAGAATACATCTGCTGAAGCTGGAAAAAAGTGGATCAGATACCAACTGTGACCTATTTTCTCTTCACCTGTTCCATCCTTCCCATGGGTCAGCAAAATAGATGCACAGATGCTCATGTTCTGTCACCAAGGTTCAACTTTCCCAGAGCAAAACACTGTCATTGGCCAGAGCATTTTTTGACTGCTGACAGTAAAGAAGTTATTATTTTCTCATTTCATGGAAGCAAAACCGGAAAGAATGTTACAAAATCTTGGTTAGTCACTGGCCCAAGAGATGGCAGAGACCCTAAAGATCATCTAATCCAACCCCTTTCATGTTACACATGGGTAAATTAAGGCTCTGAGAAGGGGAACAAGTATCTTTCAAAGACATACAGCAAACTGAAGACAGAATAGAGATGGAGAATTCAGACTTTTCTTTTTCCCAGAAACAGAGACTTCACGTCGCATTTCTAAGGAGTCACACTCTTAGCCAGAATTAATAAGAACAATGCTCTTCCTTTATTAGGGTGGATGAGCTAAAAAGAGTGCAACCCCTCCCCCAGCCATGCTACACCCATGGCAATCACCTCCCAGTACCCTGCTGCCTCCATTTCTGAACCTCAAACACTTCCTAAGAACTCAGGCGAACTTTACAGGTCTCTTGGTTTGGAGTAAAATGCCATAGCGTCAAGACGCACATCTGATTTTAATCCCCCAAATCTGTTTCCATCATCACTGATAAAGCCTTGTGTTTATATAACACCTTCCCCCAAGAAGCCCAGGGTGATTTATGAACATTATCTCATTACATAATAAGTAATTATCCTAAGAGATAAGTGGGCAATTTTATTCATTTTATACACTGAATCAGACCCATTTCCCAGCAGTCCAGAGACAGTCCTGCAGTTCAGAGCGAGGACTTCCAAACTAGTTTTAACCGGGAACCCCCTCACTCTCTAGTGAATGCCGACGCAAATGACAGATAAAAGCAGAATTACTCTAATTCCTCTAAAATAACATAGCTCATCCACATCTACACACAAAACTCGTCTCCCTGTTGGTGTCCTTCAGGCCCTTCATTTTTTTAAAAATTTTTTTTATTATTTATTTATGTAGTCATACAGAGAGAGAGAAAGAGAGAGAGAGAGAGGCAGAGACATAGGCAGAGGGAGAAGCAGGCTCCATGCACGGGGAGCCTGACGTGGGATTAGATCCCGGGTCTCCAGGATCGCGCCCTGGGCCAAAGGCAGGCGCCAAACCACTGCGCCACCCAGGGATCCCCCTTCAGGCCCTTCAAAGCTAACAGGCCATGCTGGGCTGCTTACACTTCTTCAGAGGTAACCAGTTTCTCCCCTCCTTTGCACAGATTCTTCTATCTGCCTGCAACACTCTCTCCATAACCTCCTTTACTTCGTCAGTTCCTATTCACCCTTCAAATCCCAGTTCCAGAACCCCTTCCTCAGAGGAGCCTTCCTTGCTTTTCACTCTCGAATGTTAGGTCGAAATCATCTAATACATGCTGTGATATCCTTCAGGTGATAGGCTACCTCTCAGATGGCCTCCAAAAATGTCTACTTCCTGATACGCATGTCCCTGTGTGATAGCCTCCCGTGGAATATAAGCTGGATTTACCAATTTGCCTCCAATGAGAAGACTGTGGCAGAGATAATCTCATAATGGTAACAGATGTCCTCTCTAAGATTAGGTTACTTAAAGATGGTGGCTTCCATCTTGCTCAACCTCTCTTGCTCTCTCTCTCTCCCTTGCTGCCTTTGAGAGAAGCCAGCAGCCATTTGTCAGTGGCCTTATGGAAAGGCTCACATGGCCGGAACTGATAACCTCTGGCCAACCACCAGCTCGGGACTGAGCCTGCTGACATGAATAAGCTTGAGAATCATTCTCCCACACTGAGCCTTGAGATGCCAAAGACCCAAGTGATCTTGACTGAAACTTTGGAGAGATCCTGAATCAGAGGACCCAGCTAAGCCACACCCATACTTCTGACCCAGGAATAATAAATGTTTGTTATTTTACACTACTAAGTTTTGAAGTAACTCAGTACATGGCAATAGATAATTCACACACAACCCATATATTTCCCCTTCAGAGCATATTACTGCTGTAATTTTAATCTTATCAATACGATTATTTGATTACTGTCTGATGGAGCAGTAACTATTTATCCCAAAGGTATCACAGGGCCCAGCAGAGCAACTGGCAATGGCAAGTGCTCCATAAATATCCGTTACGTGAGTAGTTTATGCAAACATCGTCACATAGCTGGTCAGGCTCCCAGGGAATAAACACGAGGAACATCTTCCATCTGTGGGCTTATGGTCACCTTCTCCTTCTGCCACAGCAGGAAAATCCAATCCAGTCACCATGTGGCACAATCTACCCCAACTGAGCCTTCTCACCCATGCCCTTCTTTTGCCACTCCCTGGCCTAGGTCAGGGCCTTGTCATTTCCCACTCTCCAGTAGAGAATCTCTCCCTTAACCAGCCCCTTTCTCCAGTTTCTGTTTCTCCCAAACCATCATTGCTGCCACCTTTACCTTCCTGGGCAGAATGTCAGTTGTTTCAGGCTCCTCCCCTCAAAAGTTCATTGCTTTACATGCTAATAGGACTAAAACCCTAAATTCCTTATTTATTATTGAAAGCCATTCAGAAGCTCCCATCATACTTTCCCAACATCCAGGACCCAGCCCCATGGGAGACGTGGCATGATCTCACCAGTTGGGCATTCCCCTACTTAGGCCTGCACTGCACTGCTCCTCCCTACCTCTCTGCCCGAATTCTGCTCATCCTACAAAGACCTACTCAGATTTTAGCTCTTCCATTAGAATCCCCCATATTTCATAGTAGAAAGTCTTTCTTCTTTTCCTATGTCTACAACACTGTTGCCGTTGCACTGATGCATTAAACAAAGCCTGCTTAAAGCATGAGTGCATATGTGTCCTCCTTCTTGTGAGCCTGTGAACATCCTGGGGACAGAGTCCATGTCTCGTCACTTTGACATGCTCAATGCCTGCCACCTGGCCAGGGCTCAGGAAACACTCACTGAATGTAATTGAATTACTACTTGGAAAGAACATACCTTTAGGGGGCTGCCTTCTATTTGCAAAATGCTGCTGTGAGGGCAGATTATTAAATCAGTATTTTTGTTTTGTTTTGTTTTGTTTTAAAGCAAAGACCACAAACCACCTCTGAAGCCAAGAAAAAGATGCGATTGGAGGGAAATAAATCGGTACCTTTAATCCTCCGCTGAGTTTGGAAAAACTACAAAATCCAGCTTCCACCAGATCATTTCTTTTTAATTAAAAGTTAGCCCGATTCTTCTGGAGCACTCAATTTTCTGGTCAGGTCAACAAAAAGTAACCAATACCTTTCACCCCTCATCCTCCGCCCCCACTCCTGGAGTTAGGCAACCCTTGGGGGCGGAATAGACTTCAGCTGTTTGCTCTGTGCTCATAATTAGATTGTCTAGACAGGAGATGTTGCTGGAGCAATAGGAAAATATTTTACAAGGTGTTCCGCAGAACCACACTTATAACAGTGATTAGAACGCACTGACAGACGCAAAGACAGCAGAATTGGCCTGGGCCACGAGCTGGTCTCACCCAGAGCAGAGCAGAGGCACTTTGAAGCTCTTGTCTGGGAAAAAGATGCCCAGTTAGAACTCTGGGGGCACAGAGCAGCTCACTGGCCTTTGGATTCAAAGGAGCACCACTGAGCTGATGGAGTCATGTCTGGGATGCCCTCCTGCTGCCTTGCATGTGCTGATGCTACGTCAACGGGGGGGGGCTTCTAGCTCCTGCTTCCACAAGAATCTCTACAGACAGGATAGTGGCGGTGACCTCCGCAGGAAATTTCCCAAGCCTCCCTTCTGCAGCACGGCCTAGCCCTTATATTATGCTGAATGCAAATTTTAAACAGCCCTGAGAGATAAATGTGTGATGCCTACTCTTGCAGGAAGATATTTCTTGGCATGACCTTACTGCTCAGCTTTTGTTGGCATATCAGTGTGACAGCAACAGTATTTTCCAGCACAAAACCTCTTTAGAGACATTTTTCACAGGAGTAATTGATTAGGTAAAGTCATCCGGCCTTCGAAAATGAATGACTTTTGAAAACTCGCTATACCGACAGAGCACTGCAGTAGCACAGAATTTCAACATCAAAAACACAAACAAATAAAAAACAAAACAAAACCCCAAAACCAAACCAAACCAAAACAAAACAAAAAACCCTTCTAGATTTTATCAATGAGGAAAATGGGACTCCGTAAAGGGAGGAGACATATCGGGAAATTAGATCAGGACCCAGATCTCTGAATCCTAAACTAGTATCCTTCCACCAAACCTACTAGAGAAGCAATAGGTTTGCTTCTATCCTACCCACAAGCTAGAGTGCTCACTCATATCAGATATTTTTCTGAGCATTTTAAACGTAGTATCTCATTTAATTCTCAACATATACCAATGAGATAGATACTATTACTCTCTTCCGTTTAAGGGGAAACAACTGAGGGGACAGAGGCTATTGTGGGACTTGCCCTACGTCACTCATAAGCAGATCTAGGATCAGTTCCTCAGGTAGCCTGGCTTCAGAATCTGCTCTCTAAGCTCTAGATTGTACTTTACCTCCCCATGACAGAGTTCAGACAAGACGGAGGCAAAGAAATGGGGCTCATTTATCCTCAAAAATGACAATGCATTTGAAAACTAGTAGGAAACAGGTGCTTCACAAAGGGAGGATTTGAAATCAGAGGACCTCAAGTATCCAGCCCCACCACTATTTACATGATTACAGACAAGTCACTTGACCACTCAAAGTCACAGGTTCTTCATCATTAGCTCTTGTGGGCATATTAAAAAAAAGGGGGGGGGGGGGAGAGTTAACAAGTAAGTATGGATTTCTGGAATTCTGTGACAACTTATTTTATTTTAGCAGATTTCAAATTACAAAACACTCTCACATTCATCATTTAAATTGATAATGACCTATGAGTTAGGCCTGGTAAGGATTTTTACTATTGACATTTTATAGATTAGAAAAAGAAAGCCAGTTTTAATTGAATTCAAGTGCATTTTCCAAATTTGAACAGTAAAAAAAAAAAATCAATGTGGTTAAGACTAGTCATAGCTTTAACCTATGGCTAATCTCACAAAAGCCTAGTCTCTCTCTTCCACATTTTTAAAGATTTATTTGTTTATTTGAGAAAGAGAGAGAGAAAGAGAGGTAAGAGGTAGAGGCAGAGGGAGAAGGAGAGAGAAATCTTCAAGCAGATTCCTGGCTGTGTGCAGAGCCTGACATGGGGCTCGATCTCACAACACTTAGATCATGACCAGAGCCAAAATCAAGAATTAGATGCTTAACTGACTGAACCACCCAGGTGCCTCTCTCCTCTACTTTTCTTAAAGATTACAGACACAACAGGGTTATGAAAATGGATTGTTAATTAAAATCTGAAAATAAATCCAATTATGATAGGAATAGATGCAGGGTTCCTGTCTCAGATAAGAAATAATAACAAATGCTATGTAGTAGCAACTAGTTGTCCCTGGAGGATAAACCAGACCTTTTACCCTTTCCTGCTTTTGACTCTGGCTAATGCTCTGATCCAAAGAGAACTGGCTATCATCTCACAAATACCTGATCCACAACCTCTAGTTGTCTCTTGCCATTACTCTCTCCTTCATAAGAAGCCAAAAAGCAAGCAGTGAATAAAACAAAACAACTTTGTTTTGTAAGCACCAGTATGTGGGATTTGCTGGCACATGTCCTGCTAAGTTCCAATAGTCCCCTTTGTGGCTTCTTAAGAGGAGCAGGGCTTCATTCACAGGAGAGATTATCTTCACCCAGAGGGGTAGAGAGGAGCAAAAGAGAAGACACAGGATGAAAAACCACAGAAGTAGAGAGAGAGAGAGAGAGAGAGAGAGAGAGGAAAGTAAAGCAAAGGCATGGGTGGGAAGGGAAGGGAGAAGGAGGGCAGAGAAAGAAAGAAGCCAATAAAATATTATTGATCCAAAAAAACACTGGGCAGGGAGTTGGAAGAATTGGTATTGGAACCCAGCTCTGATATTAAATAGCTGATGGTGCCCCAATCCCTGAACCTCTTTTGTTTTGTCTCATCTCTAAAATGTATGCACTCAGCCCTATTTATTCTTGGGGGTTGAAGGTCAAATGGCATAGTTTGGTATGGTAAAAGGTAAAAGCTCTTGGTAAACAAGGTCAACATTACCACCTACAGCCAGAGGATGCTAATGTTAAATCACTTCATTTTCTTATCACAAGGGAATTTGCTCTGTCTAAGCTTCCCTCTGGAATTGGCTTGTGATTATTCAGCAGCTGATTTTCCCTTGCCTCTTCTTTCTTCTCTGTTTGCTGCTGCCTGACCTCTGACCTTATAATGGTGACTTAATGCCCAACCAAGGAGGGCCAACTGACTTGGAAACAAAGACAGCAATCAAATCAACTTTCTTAGTTCCAGGTTAACAAAAGCTTTTATCTGGGAGAAAAATCAGAACTTGTTAACAGCTGATATCTATGAGGCATATTACAAAATGCTTTCAAGCTATCTCATTAGAAGCTTACAATAAGACTATTAATGAAGCAGAATGATGATTAATGTCACCTTTTGAGAGATGAGGAAACAAAGTTAACAGCTGCAAAATTGGGGCCCAAACCAAGGCCTCCATTCCTAGTCCAGAAATCTACTATGGAGGTTTGTTAGAAAACTGAACAGAATTTAGAACACCACCCCTTCCTCTCACTGTGTTCCTATTTCCTGGAGCCTGGGAAGGACCTTTACATTTACCAACATTCCAGCTGCTGGCACAGGCTTCCTCTCCCTAACCCCAGAATGCAAATCTGGAGAAAGCCACACAAGTTAATTAGGAGGGCTGGAATTACATCAACTCTCTGTGGTAATAATTGGGTGCCTCGTGGGAAATAAAATAAAATATGCCATAAAAATGAAATTTGTCTGGTAAAACTAATGAAAGAAGGGAGATGAAAGATTAGAGAATGTGGGAATAGTATGAACATGCAGATTTCTTATCTTTCAAAATGGAAGTTCCATATACACTATTTAAGATAACACATCAAGTGGAAATATATTAAGTAAGTAACTAAAAATGATTGGTATAAGCATTTTTTTGTTTAAGCATCTTTTTAAACAAATGATGGAGAAGTACAAAAAGAAGATGAAAGAAATGGGTTCTTTGTTAATGTGAATGTGTTGTATTAGGAAGTCAATAGATAATAGTCAAAAAGACTAGAATAAAAATATTGTGATAAATTACACTTATAGTCATTGGTTGAAAAAGATAGACTATAAACCTTCTTGTTAAAAATACACTTGGGCAACTAGGTGGCTCATATGGTTAAGCATCCAACTCTTGGTTTCAGCTCAGGTCATGATCTCAGGGTCAAAAGATTGAGCCCTGTGACTGGCTCTGTGCTCAGCCTGGAGCCTGCTTGGGATTCTTTCTCTCTTCCTCTCCCTCCTCCTATGTCCCTTCCCCTTATCATGCCCACTCTCTGTCTCTCTTTCTCTCTCTCTCAAATAAATAAATATTTTTAAAAAAGAAAAAAATACTCAATGAAAAGCAAAGGAAACTCAGAAAATATGGTAATATATTTAGAATAATATAATAATACAAAAATTAAGAAGGCAGAACAAAGATCATGACTGTCGTATCACTTTATGAAAATGGGTTCATCTTACCAGTTTAAAGAAAAGATCTCCATGTTGGATCACAAAGTAAAACTCAATTACATGCTATATATAAAAACACATGAAAAACAAAGAGACTTACATTTTTGGGTTTTTAAAAAGATTTTATTTATTTATTTGACAGAGAGAAAGAGCACAAGTAGGCATTGCAGCAGGCAGAGGGAGAGGGAGTAGTAGGCTCCCTGCTAAGCAGAGATTTCAATGCAGGGCTTGATCCCAGCACCCTTGAATCATGACCTGAGCCAAAGGCAGATGCTCAACCACTGAGCCACCCAGGTCCCCCACAAAAAACACTTCTAAGACTTGCAATGAATATTCAATGGAATATTAAACTATAATATAATTATTACAAGTGGATTTATGCCTTGAATATACAAAAATGTTTCAATATTAAGAAATGTATGACCTAACTCATGATATTAATTATCTCTAAGGAGAAAAATATACATATTTCCAAAGATGCTTTCTATAAAAGCATTTATAGAAATTCAGCATCTAGACATAAATGCCTAGCAGACTAGCCCTTCTGAAGATAACAACTAGAAATTCTGCACAAAATACCAAAAAAAAAAAAAAAATCCCAAACCCATCTTCTTCCCCACAAAAATTCTACTTATGGCTTTAGAGAGTATATTAAGGAAGTTTCCCCAATGCCAGGAGGAATGAATTTGAAAGTTATTGAAATTTTGAAATTCCAAAGTTGGAATTATCAGGAAGAACTTTAATTACTGTACTTATGCTAAGTCAGATAAAGAAAAATATATCCATAAAGAAATGAAATATATGAACTCTTTTAAGAGAAATGGAAAATATAAAAGAGAAATAAATGGATGTTTTAAAACATAAAGAACAATTGAAATAAAAAAAATACTTGATAGACAATAGCAGAATGGAATGACAAAGAGAAATGTCAGTAAATGTGAGGTTGCATCAGTAGAAATTACCAGTCTGAAGATGAGATAGAGAAGAGACTGGAAAAAAAATAGAGACTCAGATATCTGTGGATAATCCAAAATTTCTATTACACATATAATTTAAATCTCAGAAGAAGAAAAAAAGAACACAGAGAATAGGATAAAAACGTTTTAAAAAGTTACCCCAAATTTTCCGAATTTGTTGAAAGACATAAATTTTAAATGCAAGAAGCTCAGGGAATGCCAAACAAGATTAAACAACCATACACGTGTGCACAGACACACCCAAGCACATCACAGTCAAACTTCTGAAAACTAAAGATAAAGGTAACATGTGAAAGCAGATAGAGAATACACAGTTCATATAACAGTGAACTTCTCTTCAGATATTATGGAGGCTAGAAGGCAGTGGAACAACATCTTGTGAGTACCAAAAGAAAAAAAATGCCAAGTCAGAATTCTCTGATTAGAAAAAATATTTTTCAAGAATGAGGGCTAGGGGCGCCTGGGTGGCTCAGGTGGTTAAGCATCTGCCTTCGGCTCAAGTCATGATCCCAGGGTCCTGGGATCTAGCCCCACATCAGCTCCCTGCTCAGAGGGGAGTCTGCTTCTCCCTCTCCCTCTGCCCCCCCCCCACCTTGTTCATGCTTGCTCTGTCACTCTCTCAAATAAATAAATAAAATCTTAAAAAAAAAAAAGAATGAGGGCCAAATAAAGATGTTTTAAAAATATATATCACCAGGGATGCCTGGGTGGTTCAGTATTGAGCATTTGCCTTAGGCTCAGGGAGTGATCCCAGCTTCCTGGGATCAAGTCCCACATTGGGCTCCCTGCATGGAACCTATTTCTCCTCCCTCTCCCTGCATGGAGCCTATTTCTCCTCCCTCTAAATATTCTGGAACAAATGAAGACTATCAGAAATGAAAACATCTATTTAAATACAAAATACAATTATATATCATAGCTTCCTTGAAACACATATAATTCTTCTTTTTAAAAGATTTATTTATTTCTTTGAGAGGCAAGAGAGAGTATAAGTTGGAGGGAGGAGCAGAGAGAGAGGGAAAAGCAGACTCCCCACTGAGTAGGGAGCCTGACACAGGGCTAGATCCCAGGATCCTGAGATCATGACCTGAGCCGAAGGCAGATGCGTAACTGACTGAGCCACCTATGTGCCCCACATATAACTTTTTGAAGCAAAGTTTATAATGTTATCGTATGGGGTTTAAATGCACATAAAAGGAATATGCATGACAACTGCAACAGAAAAGGTCAGTGAAAAGGAGGTGTGCCACATATATATTATGTATGTAGGTAGGTAGGTAGGTATATATTTAGTGTATATTATGATGTTTTGACATATTAAGGAAGCTTTTCTGTCTGGGGAGAGACTGCCCTTCTTGGGATTAGTCAATTCTTAGAGATGGCAAAGAGTCCAACTCCAACATACCATTGATATGAACATAAAACAACTCAGGGCCATACCTCTTCTATCTGGTCCATACATCCCATGAGGCAGTATTTTTCTGCCTTCATGAACCCAGGGTCAGGTAGTGAGAAACAATGGATTACTCTTGTGGCTTAAAGTCCACCCAAATTATTAAAACTAGCTAAACTCACATTGATGTAATGTAATGCCTTGCTTTTCCTGGAAACTCCAGTAAAGGCCATGGTCTAAGTTCTCTTGCAGCTCCTGCCCTTTCACCCTCCTAACCAACACTGGTGACTTCCCCTGTGGCCCTATATAGCATATAGTGACCCCCTATCTTGGATCTGTGAGTATAATAAACTTCTTTCTTTTAAGCCTCCTTCTCATTTTCTCCTGTGGCCACACTGACTTTATCATACCATATCTAACATTTACATTCCTAGAACAATATGTTTACAAGGTTTCTATGTTTGAAGTGTAGCATTACAGTGTTAACTCTGAGTAGACTGAAAAGTTAAATACTTATAAATCCTTCAGCAATAGTTCTCAGTACGGAGTGATTTTGCCCTTAGGGTACATTTGGCAATGTCTGGGGGACATTTTTTGATTGTCATAACAGAAGTAGGGTGCTACTGGCATCTAGTGGGTATAAGCCAGAGTTGCTGCTAAACATCCTACAATGCACAGAACAGCTTCCCACACCAAACAATTGTCCTGCCCAAAATGTAAATAGTGCTGATGTTGAGAAACGCTGCCTAAAGCAACTATAAAATTACATAAAATGTTACGGCTCAAGAGCCAACAGAAATATTAAAATTAGGTTATGAAGAATATCTAAATAATTAAAAAGAAGGTTGAAAAGAATAAAAACTAGAAAGGGGAAACAGAAAACAAAGAATAGGTGGAATCAAGTTCAATCAAATTAAAATTATATAAAATGTAAAGGGACTAAACACTCCAATTGAAAGGCAGAGATTATCAGAATGGATTAAAACTAGGACTCAATTATGTGATCTCCTTAAGAAATTTAGTTTGAATACAAAGACATGTAAATGGATTAAAAAATATTTACTGTGCAAAAAATTAAGTATAAAAATGATAGAGTGGATATAATAATATTAAATATAAAAATAAATTTCAAAACATAGAATGTTGCTAGAGATAAAAAAGAACAAACATCTCATAATGAAAAAAAGCTCAGCCTTTCAGGGAGACATATTAATCACAAATGTATATGTACATAATAACAGACCCTCAAATACATGAACCAAAGAATAATGAAGTTAGATGCAACAAGAAAACCCCACAATGACAGTAGATTTTAACATTCATTTCTCAATAACCAAAATAGTTAGAAAAATATCAGTAAAAATACAGATAACCTAAAGAATACTGTCAAATATAATGAACTGATATAAAAAACTACATACAATTTTTTCCAATGAACATGATACATTCACAAAGAGTACTATCATCCAGTCAGTAAAACAACTCTCAATATATTTACAAAGATTAAAATTAAGCCTGTATGTTCTCTAAATTAAAATTAAATAATATTAAAATCTCAAGAAACCTTCAAACATTTGGAAATTAGCTAATACAAATTCTAAAGGTTTCAAAGATGAAATCACAAGAAAAATTAAAGACTACCTCTTGCTGAATGATAATAGAAGCACAACATATCAAAATCTATGAGATGCAGTAAAGACAGTCCTAAGAAGAAAATTTATAGCTTTAAATATTTGTATCAGAAAAGAAGAAATGCCTAAAGTTGATGCCCTTGAGTTTCAAATTCAGAAGCTAAAAAAAGAAAAAAAGAAAAAAGAAAAAGTAAAGCAAAAGTAAGTAGGAGAATGGAAAAAAAATTAAAGAACAGAAATCAACAACATAAACGTCAGATGATAGTGAAAATTAACGAAATGAAAACCATGTTCTGGTAAAAAAAAACCTTGAAAAACTTGAAAGGTCTATTGACAGAGAAAACACAGAGCACCAAACAAAATCAGGAAAGAAAAGGAGTATCACTAACTATCTTATAGATCTTAATGGGGTAATAATGGAATATTATGAACAAATTTACAGTTTCAAATACAACAATATAAATAGATGTAACAAATGCTTTGAAAAATACAATGTACCAAAATTAACACAAAATCAAAGAATTATGAAGTAATTTTATAAAACAAATTAACTTTGTTATCAAAAACTATCTCACAAAGAAATCTCCAGCCCAGAAGATTTCTTCTGTAAATTCATTCTATCAAACATTCAAGGAAGAGATGACACCACTCATATACAAAATCTTTCAGAAAATAAAAGAGGAGGGAACACTCTCCAACTAAATTTATGAGGCCAGCATAACCCAAATACCAAAACCCAGTGAAGACATTGAAAATGTGAAATAATAGAGCAATATCTCTCAAGAACACAGACAGACACAAAGCTCCTTAATAAAATATTAGCACATCATACCCAACAATGTGTAAAAAGAAAAAAACATTATGACTAAATGCATTTATCTTAAGGATGCAAGGTTGATTTAATGTTTGAGAATCCTGATAAAAAAATAGGATTTAAAAAATAGGATTTTTTAATTAAGCAAACTGACAGAAAAATAAATATGCATAAATAAACATAAATTCTTTAAAAATTCTTAAAAAGAACGGAGGATTAACTCTATCAGATATTAAAACAAAATAAAAGATAATAATGGAAACCACTTTGTACTTTAATGAACAGATAAATGGAATGGTGATTCCAGAAATAAAGACAAATACACATGATAAAAAATATATATAAAGAGAAAAAGATGGAGTATTGAATAAATGATTCTGAGAAATTTGACCTGCCATTTTGGTAAAAAATAAAGCTGATTGCATATCTTTTTTCTCACTTAAGGTAAATTCTAGATGAAATGCAAACTTAACTATCTAAAACATAAAATCATAAAAATACTAGAAAACTGGGAATATATTTTATAATTTCAATGTGGAGAAATCCTTCCTCAAAAAGAAATAAATTTAAAAAGTTTATTTGAAAGACTGATAAATTTGACAAACTAAAATTCAAAAAAAAAGTAAAAAAGAAATAGCATTATAAAGTTAGAGATATGACAAACTGAGAAAAATATTTGTAAAAATATAAGGCAGGAAAGGGGACAAATTCTCTTATATAGAACAAGCTCTTAGAAATCAATAAGAAAAAAAATCAATATCCCAATAAGAAAAAAAAAATGGGTCATGGTCATAAATAGGCAGTTCACAGAAAAATAAATAAAATCGCTTTCTAACATAAGAAAAACATCCTCAGCTTCCTTCAAGTTCTAGCAATGGAGATTAAAACAAAAATGAGATGTTTTCTTTATCTCACTGGCAAAGTAAAAAAAAAGATTCATAATGTGCAATGTTGGTGAAGGTATATGGAAAAAGATATTCGTATACTTTGTATAAAGTCCAAATAATATACTCTATAATATAATATGTTTATAATAATATATATAGAGTTAATTGGTGTCACCTTTGTTGAAGGCAATCTGGCAATATCTATTAGTTGAAATTCATATGACTTTTGACCTAATAATTCCAATTACAGAAATTTACATTATAGACATATTTTTACATCTGTGCCAAGTACTATATACAAGAATACTTATACCAATATTGTTTGTAGTAGCAAAAGTAAAAATAAATATCCATTAATGAGAGTCTGGATAAACAGATTAGCTTTCAAATAAAATATTCTGCATCATTAAAAAGACTGAGGTTGATCTATAGATGATTATATAATAAAATCTCTGAGGTTTATCATTGGGTAAAATATCTTGAAGCAGAGCAGTTTATGACATATGTTCTCACTGGGTAAAATACTTTATGATAAATATGCATGTGCAGATACATAGTTATAAATATGTATAAACAGACATAAACACATATAAAGACTTTAGATTCTTGTATATTTGTAAACTATTACTTTAAAACAACAACATGTAATTATTGACTATTACCCTAAAGAGATACTGCTTGAGAACTGAGAGTCTAGGATGGGAGAGAGATTTCCTGAAAAGAAACATTTTATGATGTTTAAAAATATGTTTACAATTGCTTGTATTATTGAAAATCCACCAGTTCAAAAAGTCAGCAAACAAAATCAATTTGTCGCATCTTGCATCCATGTAAAGTAAATTTAAAAACAGATCTTTAATATGGTTTGCTTTTTTGTAAAGAAACCAACCACTTGCTTGAACTTTGCTTTTTTTAACATTGTGGAAAGATGTTTCTGCTCTTACTATGTGCCAGGCCCAAGGCCAGGTGTTTAAAAAATAAAACTAAATAAACAAAAAATGTATTTGCCCTCAAGGAGTTCACCATTCAGTGGGAGAAGCTCATATTCAAAGGCTCAGAGGAAGACTGCTCTCCTGGCTTAGATCTAAAATATTTAGTAAAGACAGTTCCTTCCAAGACCATAATAAGAGCTTAGTTCAGCAACCCTTCCCTATAGATCTCACCAGGTATCTTGGTGAATGTCAACATCTCTGAGATAGCTGATGTCATCTCCACTAAGCTTCCAGGGAAGACCTCAAAGAGACTTCTTTTAATAAGAGCTATTAACCATCATAGATTTTTGTCCATTCATCTTTACAGAATAATTTCCATTTCCAAGGGCATTACACTTTTTCTCACCTCCACTCCTTTGGCTGTGCTCTTCTTTCAGCTTGGAATGTTAAACTTTTGTTCTTTGGCTACTCCTACCCAACGTCAAATATAGGTTCAAGTCCTTCTCCAGGAAAGCCTCTCTGATTCTCTGCCACACAAATTAAATTGAGGATCTTTCCTCCACGCTCCTCCAGCTCTTTCCACCTTACACTCAACCATCTTTTTTCTCATGTTCTCATATTAAAGCACAAATTTACTTAAAGTCGTATCTCTGGTGTCTGATGTAAAGTAGAAACTCAATAATTGATTAATTCAACCATGGAGTTCACTTTTCTCCCCTGGGTCCACCCAGCTTACCATACTAAACTGAACTTTGTGATTGACTTCCCTACATGGCATGTCCCCATTGAACCACTTTTCCAAATCTAAGGCATCACACTCACTTGTCCAGTGATATCCTGGGGAAGACAAACTTGCCCAGGCAGATTCGGTAGACAGAGCTCAGGGGAATCCGTTGCAACTGCACACAGCTGAGCATGATAAAGTCATATTTACAGATCCAGAGAGTCTTATCTGTGACCAGCAAAATCCTCTCCTTCTCATTGTTCCAGTGGTCTATTCTGTAGGAATCATCATGGAGAAAAATGGTTAATGGCATGGTCTTTCCAAGTTAATGATTATGGCACTCACTGAAAACATCTCTACTAACACAGAAAATAGGGAGGTTTGATCACCTCAGAAGAGGGGTTGACCAATATCTAATGCCATCCTCTCTCTCTTTCTCTCAGTCCAGCCCTATGATCAAGGGAGGAGGGAAGATAGAAGATTACAGAAAAAGTTATTGCAGAGATGAGTACCCATGAAGTGATCCATGAGGGGAATGACAAGTTTTTATCATGTTGGCAGTCACCTGATTTCTGTTCCATCACATGTTCCCTGTTCACTAGAAAAACTTCATCTTGTTCCAAGGACACCAAAACATCTATTTTTTCTACCCCAATTCTTACCATAAACTTTACTCACTACGTACTAGTTAATTCTAATCCCCAAAAGTTGTGTTGCTGAGTGGGGATAGAGTGGAGACAAACACAGATGCACTGACCCCAAAGCCATCACTATATCTGCCCATCCTATCATTTCCTTGTGGTAGAAACACAGTCAAACAAGTGAAGTAGTATTCTTATGAGACAAAGACAAAGTAGACACTAGATAAGTATTTACTAAATTGATTTGATTTGGCCTTGAAAGCCTTTCAGTGTATGCATGGAAAATTCTGACTCCAACAGAATCTCCACCAGAGAAAACAAGAAGAAATCCAAAGAGTGGTGTCTGATTAGAGAAAAGTGAGTGTGATCTGTAAATCCTCTCACCCATGGCACTTTTGCTGTCTATCTCCTATAGCCTTTAGGATATAGTACTCATGACTTTTATTAGAATTATTTCAGTACATGATTTGTTTTCCCTAAGAGACTTGAAGAGGATGATCTGTGACTGATCCATGCCTTAATCCTCAATACACAGAATCAGTCTAATATAAAGATAGAGTGGGCATCCCATTCCCATTCATTCTCACATAGTAACCACAGTTCTATTTTAAAAATACAAACAGAATGACATCATTCCCCTGTTTATTTTATTAAATAGCATCTCTTTAATCTTAGGAAAAAATCCAAGTTACCTATGGACTACAGCATTATCTCATAGCAGGCTAAGAACCCTAATTGTCCAAATCATAGTTCAAATGCCTCACTTAAAGAGGATTTTTTCAGCTTCTATATACACTTGGCCCTCTATCTTGTTCTTTGAAAGCCCTCACTTAAAGAGGATTTTTTCAGCTTCTATATACACTTGGCCCTCTATCTTGTTCCATCCTGATCCTTCTCTTTTTGTGGACTTACTGCTTTTTGTAAGAAGGAATGATATGTAAAATATTTAGAAGTAAGTACCATGTAGACACTGACTGATCAGAATGGACACCAAAAATACAGAGGGGAGGACAATGACAGTCATTGCAAGCTCAGCATTGTGTGTGTTTGAGTGTGCGTGTGTCTGTGTGTTCCATGAAGGCAGAAACTGTGTCTGTTGGGTTGCTCATTCTACACAGCTCCTGTCAAATAGCCTACACTAAATAAATATCTGTTGAGTGAATAAATGAGTGCTAATCAAAATTTTTGGAGGTTATTGGGCTGGATGAGGGCAGGAGTGAAAACTTCCAGTTCTATAACCTACTAACTCTGTAAACTGCCTTTGGCTCATGCTCCTTATTTGTGAAATGGAGACAATACTAGCACATCTCCTAAATTTGGGGAGAGGATTAAAGGAAATTATTCTCTATCAGTGCTCTACAAATCAGCTGTTATTATCACTGGCAGAGACCTAATCCACTAAGGAATTTTGGGCAACCCAAATATATACCATTCCTCAGTATAGCATAATCTAAACACAGACAGGCAAGACTTAAATCAGACAGCCAGGACTTAAATCAGTGCAAGGAATAGGAGGACATATGAAAGAGAGAAAAAAATGGGTGAAAGAGAAGAGAGAAGCAGAAAATGGAAAAATAAGAAGGTTGGGATCCTTGATGGAGGCCCTATTGTATGGTGGTCATGATGTGGTATATGATTTAGCTCTACATCCCCACAACTCTTTGAAGAAAATCACACCCGAAGTCAGTCAACTAGAATAAGATAGTAGAGTCAGTGGTGTAGAGTCTGAGAGATGCTTTAATCCTGGTTCTACGGTGTTCATCCACTCCAACGCTGCCATACTCAACTCCTGATCCACTGAGAAAAGGAAAGAATTCTAGATAATCTGTTTAACACTCTCAGTCTTAGTCAGAAAGAGACCGGGGACTCTGAAATGTCTTATCAGATATCTACATAAATTTCTCTAAATAGCTTGCATCTACTTAGCAGCAAGTTAAAAGCTGCTGCCTAATAAACCAGACTTGGTTTTAGTCTAAAAAAACCACAGCTTTTGGTTGAATGGTTTTACTGAAAATGTCAGCACTCCATAATGAGATTTATTTTAAAAGGTAAAGGATTTGGGGAAAAAAGAGAATTCTTTTTAGGAACACAGAGTGCTCTGCTGTGACACAGATTCTGCATAATTCACATGTCGGGAAAGTCTGAATTCAAGTAAACACACAGGTTTATAAATAGTTTGGGGCCACATCTCTAGCTCCTGGGTGGTATACGTATTTATTTAGACTTCAATCACACCTTTTTTCCCCAAATAACTCATGGAAATAACATTGAATTCATATTCTCAATATTAACATAATTGAAGTTGGGTTGGCAACAATATCCACAACAAATATAGGGGTGGGAGTAACAGTAACATATTGTGGAGATTTACAAAGTCCTTGGATGTTGATGACCCTATTAATCCTCACAACAACCCTTTGGACTAGATGTTATGTCTCTGCCTTTAAAGACAAGGTAGAGACACAAAACCTAGTCATGGTATTGGCTTTCTTTCCAGTACCATCCACCTCCAAATAGACGGTCCTTCAGTGTGGTATGAGAATGTGGTAAAACCCACTTCTGGAAGGAGTTGATGTGATGATATATACCACTCCTGGGACTGTTCTCTCTGGAAAACCTTTCCCCTGAGAAAACACACATCACTGTACCTTTCAAAACTTGTCCTCTTCCAGAGTTCCCTATCCTGGAAAAGAACTCTCCTTCCACCCACTTATGCAAGCCAGAGACTTAGGAGGGAGTCATTCTGGACTCTCTCTTTTCCTCACCTCACCTGCCGGGTCCTAAACATTTGACTCTCACATTATTTCTCAATACCACCCACTTATCTCCATCTTGACCTTCACCATCTTGACCCAGTCTTCCCTCACCTCTTGCTTAGACTATTTCAATCACCTCCTTACTAGGGTTGAGCTACTAGTCACCTAGACCCAGGTTACCTACATCTGTTCTTTCCCTCATAACCTCTCCACCATACTGCAATGAAGGGAACCTACTGAAAAAAAAAACAAATCTGACCCCATCTCTTCACTTTGGCTTCAAACATTCAACAGTTCCCCAGAGGTCTAACAAGAAATGACAGAAGTTCTTCACCCGGTCTAAGACACCATCCATAGTCAGGCCCTACCTATTTCTTCAGTTTCATCCTAGGCCCAGTCTCTCCACTCATTCTTCTTGATCTTTCGGTTTCTTGTATTCACCAAGCCCACTCCTACTGAAGGGATTTTGCATATGCTGCTTCATCCTGAGGTTCCTCCTCTCACAGCTATAGTGCTGAGCTCAATTACTCCTTACTCAGGCAAGCTTGTCCAGACCTCTGTGACTACTTTTGTTCTTTCTAATGTACACTTACATAACGCCACACACTTCTCCTTCACAGTACTTACCCCAGATGCAATTTTACAGTTATTTCTATGATGACCTAATTAACGTCTGCCTCCGCTCCTCTACTGTAAACTCCACAGTCAGTTCTTTACATTGTGCCTCCAAAGTCGCATGTGTCCAAAAAATATTTCTGAAATGAATTAGCAAAGAATGAACAATCTTTGTGCTGTGCAAGCCATATGCCTTGGCTCACACTGTTTGGGAATCCTATCCTCACGTTTACACGTTGAAATACTCCCCCATAAAATAGCACAGTTTCAAAAACTAATCAGTAACATTGGGAAAATGTTCATGCCATAAAAGTCAGAAAAGAGCAGAGCAGGATACAAGATGGTACCTTCAGTGTACTTCCAACTTTGTGACAAAAAATCCATAGATCAAAATGGTAACCCTGATTATATCTGAGTGTTGGGATTCCAAATGACTTTCATTTCTTCTTATGTTTTCATTAGCCAGAGCTTAATTCCTTTTTGCAATGAACATATTCCATTTTTATGATAAAGAGATTTTTCTTAGATAATAAATCTCATCTATCCTTCGAGTCCCCAGTTAAAATGCTACCTATTTCGCGGAGACTCACCCTCACCATTCTCCAGCCCACCCCTGCAAGGTAGGTGTAATCTTTCTTTGCATTAAATATCCACAAGATTTTTATCAGATGTGCCTCGGTTGTCACAGTCTGCTCTATATTACAGTGATGTCTATCTCCATAATGTCCTCTTGTTACCCCACATTTGATGAGAGACCTTCTAGTGTAGAGAGGTGTTTTAGTCCTGTCTGGGTTCCCCTTACTAGGCCCAACACAGAGCCGAGAGAGATCATGGTCTCAGCCAGTGAGCAGAGCATGAAAAACTAAAACTAAGATTCATCATCTTAGTTGTGAGATCCAGTCTCTCTTGGCAGAGGATCTGCCACATGTCCTCTTGTCACTACCATTCCTCAGCACTAGCTTCCATGTCTCTATTTGATGAAGAAAGGCCTGGACACCCCTGTATAAAAGGGAATCGAGGAACTCAAGATGTGTGGTTTCCTGGGATGACAACAGTTTTGCCAGCAGAGGGCAACAGCGAACCAGCAATGATAGGCGACCGGTCAAAGCAAGTTTCCAGGCCCCCACCCAGTTACTCAAACCATCCCAGATGCTTTTCCAGTGGCCCTAGGCCTACACCTAACAATACTTTCAGTTCCTCTTTTAAGGCAGTGTCAAATCAATTTGTGGTTTAGAGACGATTTTCCTCCAAAAATATGTTTTTTTCTAACATTATTCCACCACACTCACATGCACGTGTGTGTGCATGTGCACACACAAACACACACACCATTCAGTAGAAACATCTTCCCTAATACTGAAGAGAGCGACTATACCTGGTTTACAAATCTACCTTCCTTTGTGTGCCCCTCCAGCCTCTTAGCATAGCCCAGACCTTAAAAGAGGAAGACAGTTTCTTGGCTGGCCAGAAATCGGCAACCCAGGAGGAAAACACTGAATCATTCATTCCACACATATTCCCTGAGCACCCACTGGGTTCCAGGCCCTGAAGAGAATCCAATTTGGGTTTGCTCTTGAAACATAAACAGATGAAAAATGCATGGCATTGAAGCAAAGCAATTTCCCTCCCCCTGAGTTAAGTGAAGTCTTAAAAAACCTTTAGCTAAATAATCCACATTAAATTCTTTCAATCATTTCGTTATTCTTTCCTGGGGCCTCTCCAATTTGTTTAAAATAGGGGACCCTCCAAGTAAACACAGTATTCTAATAAAAACCGAATGCCCACAAACCTTCTCTGTTCTCAGATCCCCTGACCTGACTTCCTGTGGTTCAGTTTTCTCCCCAGTACCTCATGGAGCCAGGCATGTTCCAAGCTCTGTGGTAGCTACTGGGAATAGTGAGAAGAGTATTCTGCTCTTAAGGAATACACAATTCTCTAAGATGTGACACGAACTCATGTAAAGAAGAGCTAATATGACACCCGAAGATGTGATGAGGTTTTATAATTTTAACACAAGTCCACAGACTCAGGTCTCCAGATTCCCAGCCCACTGTCCACAGGGCTGAGAAAAAGGAACCCTAGGCATCGATCGATCTGATGCCCTTGAAGAAGGTTCTTTTATCAACATTGCATTTCCTGCTGTTAGGTATAAGACCTCAGTGTTATAAAAAGCACAAGTTGCCAAGCGTGAACAATTCTTTGGAATGAATATACACTAAAAGTTTTCAGAAGTATTAATTGTTTAAAAAGATTTTATTAATGAGAGACAGGCAGAGACATAGGCAGAGGGAGAAGCAGGCTCCCTGCAGGGAGCCTGACGCGGGACTCGATCCCAGCATCCTTTTTTTTTTTTTTTTTTTTTTTTCTCATCTATAAGCACTTTAATGTTTGTATTGTCTTATTTGGCATGATTTCTAATTCAGCACATTCAAATGGGAAAGAACATAGAAGCAAATACATTGTGTTGCCCCTCAGAGATCTCATTTTCCTGAGTCATTAAAATCCAAGCAGCTTCCATTACTAGCTAGTTTCAGGAACAACAGTAACTTAGGTCTTTATTTATTTATCATTCCTAATCCCTTTTAATAATTTTCCTATAAATGTTTCCCTAAATAGTATGTAGTATTACTTTATGAGATTGATCCATGTTAACACATGTAACTCTGGACTCATATAGACTGCTTTCAAAACTGGTATAACTACTTTCAGGAGAAATTTAATAAATTCTAGTAAAATTCAAGATCTGTAACCCTACAACCCAGGAATTCTTCCTCCTGAGAATTATACTTAGCCTAGAAAATTTTCTTTTTTTTACATTTGAGTACAAGGAGACATGTACAATAATGCATCACATTGGTGGTGTTTGTAAGCAACTAGAAACTGTCTAAATATCAACCAATAGATGGAAGGATAAATATATTATGGTATATTTATCAAATGGAACAGTACATTACACTGAAAATAAAATTCAGACCACCTCTGAATATGGGGCAGCAGCTTCTGACAATATTTACATTAGCACCTAAAACCCAGTATTTATACCATAATCTTTTATCAAATGATTCATAGGTTATGTTTTAATCAATTATTCAATTTAGAGAGAACACATCATTATTCTAATCATGTTTTGTATGCAGCTCTTCCTTTATCTTACAAAAGCCATGACCTGAGCCTAAGGCAGACACTCAACCACTGAGCCACCCAGATGCCCCAGTATTAATCTTTTTAACACCTTCTTATTGTATACTATTATAGGACAGACAAAGCGTCCCCATAAAACACAGACAGGATAGACCTAGAAACATTCATTCACGTATCCACAAAGACCATTTTTTTTCCTGAGCAAGAGAAATCTCTTGGAGTTTCATATTATTCTAGTTCATCAAAAAAAAAAGACAACGATCAATTTTTCCCTCAGAGAACAAAGGAATTTTTGAGTTCTAAAAAATATAATAAAACTATAAACAGTTTTATTTAAATAAGTATACATATATGTAATTTATATGTGTGTATGTATGTGTGTACATATATATGTATATACCCACCAATTCTCAAGCTTCTGAGATCTACATGCACAAATGAATAATTCTGGCATGTATTTTCCTTAAGTTATAACCAAAGCCTTCATTCATTGGGGGTCTTCTCTGGATCAGCTACTGTGCCAGATATTATACAAATATTACCTCTTTTAATCTTCATCAAACAATCCTGATGAGCACAGGTGAAGAAACGGAGACTTGGGGAGGTATAACAGACTAAATGTTTCTTTCCTGTCAAAATTCCTATGTCGAAGCCCTAACTTTCAAAATGATGGTACTAAGTGGTGAGGCTACTGGGAGGTGATTAGGTGTAGATAATGTCATGGGCATGGGGCTCCCACAATGAGATGACTGCCCTTATAAGAAGGGGAAGAGACAGGAGAACCTCCTCCCCCCGGGGATGTGAGGATATAATGAGAAGGCAGGAAGAGAGACCTCGCTGAGAACTAAATCTGTGGGCATCTTGATCTTAGACTTCCCAGCCTCCAGAACTGTGAGAAATAAATGTCTGTTGCTTAATCCACCAAGTCTATGGGCATTTTGTTACAGTAACCTAAGCTGATTAATATAGGAAGCTAACTTGTTCCACATAACATAGCCAGGATTCATCCGAGGTATGTTTCACTTTAGACACTTACGCTCTCCTCTTTACCAAACCACCATTCATTAAAAAGGCAATGAAATCTCTTCATGTAATCAATTAATTCTGCTGAGTGCCTGGATGCTTGATGCTTGAACAACATAGATTTGAACTGTGTGAGTCCACTTGCATGCAGGTTTTTTCCAGTAAATATAGTATAATACTGTAAATATATTTTTATTTTCTTAATAACATTTTCTTTTCTCTAGCTTACTTTATTGTAAGAATACAGTATATAATACATATACAAAATAGGTGTTCATTGACTATTTGTGTTATGGGTAAGGTTTCTAGTCAACAGTGGGTTCTTCGTAAAATTTGGGAAGTCAAGAGTTATACATGAATTTTTGACTACAGGGGTGGGAGCTCAGCACCCATGACTCCTTTGTTGTTCAAGGGTCAATTGTGCTTTATTAAAGACATTATGGAGGTGCTCAGATTATAAAGACTATAATTACCCCTGTCTTCAAAAGCTTATCTAATGTGGGAGAATAAATCAGATATTATGGTATCGAGTGATAAATAATAATGTGGAAATTTGTGTACAATACTATGGAAATCCCAGCTAATGTCTAACATTGATTTCATGCTTACTTTAAATGAATTTTTGGTCTCAGTTCTTCATATAAATTACTTCATTTATGGTTACAGTAATCCCATGAGGAAGGTAGAGACATTATCCTCATTTTATAGATGAGGAACTAAAGCATAAAAAAGATTAAATAACTTGCCCAATTGTGGAACTGAAATTCAAGCTGAGGGTGTCTGCCTCTAGAGCCCATGCTTTTGATTAACCACTCGGCTCTACCTTAAGGCATTTAAAAACACCAAGGAAATGAGGCAAGGCTCTGGATAAAGTATGCTTGAAGAAGCTTTTGAAAATCTGCAGAAAGCAGATTAATTAATTTTAGATAGAGGGAACAGTGCAAACATGCAAAGCAACATGTACAGAATGACTTGTTGGAAGACACGTGTTTGCACAGTATGTAAATGAAAATCATGAAAACAGAATTACCATAAAAAGGGAGGGTAGCACCCACAAAGATTCTGACTCAGGATCACTGAGATGGAATCCCAGGCATCTATCCTTCGAAAAGCTATCCAGATGCAGATCCAAGATTCTGAAAGACCAAGACATTTTCAGGAACTGATCTAAGAATTTGAATCATACCTAGGAACTCTCAGGCACTGCTGTGGAACCAGTCTGACCCTAAACCTGAAGAATTTTGTAGGTGGCACTGGAAGATTTGTGGATTTATCCAACATTTCAGAGTGGAATGCTACAGAGTATTTCCAAGGAGTACTTGTCCAATGCAAATAATTAATCATGACCACCTTCACTTTATCAAAACTTCTTTAAACTCCAGGAGTGAACCTCTTCTGCTTCTTAGTCTTCCAGCCGAGATAACTAACCAGAGAGCATCAGTATATTATGTCATGGTCCCAACCCAGTCCTGACACAGAGAAGTTGCTTTGTGAATGTTAATTTCTTTTTTTATATCCCTTTCCTGAAGGCAGAGCGTAGTTTTGTCAATACTTCTGTGAGCTTAAGACTCATTTTAACCACAAATGGATCTTCGTTTCATGGTATATTTTAAGGGCCACATTCCTGAGCAGTGGTGGGCTTCCTAACATTCAGGCCCAGAGTTAGAGATGCAATTCTGTCCCTTCCTAGCTGTGAGACCTTGCAGAGTTACTTATCTTTTCTAAAATCCAATTTCCACATCTCTAAAATGAAAATGATAATAATACATACATACCTCAGAGAGTTGTTATGAATTCTAAAAATAGTACAATAGAGCCCTTAGTAAAATATAAAGCACACAACAAAGTATTTGATTTTTATTGGCTATTAATGTGATAGTGATGATGTTAGTGATGACGAAGGAGGAGGAGGAGAAGAAAACAATGAAGAAGAATTCTTTTAAATTACCTTTAAACACTTTTGCAACAGGGATGCCTGGGTGGCTTAGTTGGTTAAGCATCTGACTCTTGATTTTAGCTCGGGTCATGATCCTAGGATCATGAGATTGAGCCACAAGTAGGGGCTATGCACTGGGCATGAAGTCTGCTTAGAATTCTCTCTCTCCTGCTGTCCATCCACCCCCTCAACCTTCTCTCTCTCTCACACACAGAAAACAAAAACAAAAATAAAATCAACACTTTTGCAACACTGATTGATTTAACAAATAAATTAATGGGTAAGTGATTGGAAGTAAATCCACTTAAAGATAACTCCTCAAAACTATTACAGTTTTCAGATATACAAAATACTTCCATTTCAATTTCCTAAAATTTAATAATCATTAATTCCCTATATATATTACATGTTTCTGTCTGCCTGTTTGTCTGACACAGCTGGGTGTGTTTCCTTATATTGGAAGTTATATTTGAGTTAATATGACTTACTTAAAATACAGATGATACATTATATGTGAGGTTCTCTCCATAGACAGCTGCCATGGGACACCTTAGAAGATAAGGACCAGGAGTAGTAGAAACAAAGACCTAACAAGAAACCCATGAGATTTTCAACTGCAAGAGTCGTGTTATACTCATTGAGATATCCCAGACAGAGAAATCAACAGCAAATTTAAATATGAGCCCAATTCATAAGTCATAAGGGCAGGTGCTAAGGATTACTACTCACAGTAAAGTCATTGATTTGCAATCAATTTTCTTCTCTCTATGTGCCTTACAGAAAGTATTTCTTGTTTTGTTTGGTTAAGATTTTATTTATTTCTTTGAGGGCAAGACAGAGAGAGCACAAACAGGGGTGAGGGGCAGAAGGAGAAGGAAAGAATCTTAAGCAGACCACACTGAGTGTAGAGCCCAATGTGGGACTCAATCTCATGACCCTTCGACCATGACCTGAGACGAAATTAAGAGTTGGATGCTTAACTGACTGAACTACCCAGGTGCCCCAAGGAATATACTTCTTTAGAGAATCAATACTAGGTACCCAGTCCAGAAATAATCCCCCTTAAAGATTTAACATGTATTTTATTGAGCCATTATTGTGTTCCAGGCTCTACTGGTATACTGGTGAGCCAAACAAGCCTTTGTTGCTCTCATGCTTACATTCTAGGAAAGCACACAGACAAAAGGAAATGGACACATAAACATAGAGACCTAGATAAAAGGGAGATGAGAATATCTGTGGAAACAGCAGGTAAAGTGAAGAGCTACTGCAAAGGCCCAGAGACAGGATCCATCACATTTTATTAAACAGCAAGGAAGCTGGCATAACCAAGGCAAAGGGAACAAGGAGAAGGGAAGGAGATGTAAGCAGAAGCTAAATCACATGCTGGAACAACCAAAATTTCTTTGCGATCTATGAATGTTTTTCATATCAAATGGTTGTTATCCTCCACTTTAGAGACGGAGAAACCAAGCCCCAATAAAGTGACATGCATCTAGTACCAAGTGAGAGGCAAGACCAGAATCCAGCTATTTGGACCCCATCAGCCCAGGCTACATACATCCCATCCAGATGCTTCCCCCACTTATTTTTCCTACACAGCCAGGCAACTTTGCTCTCCCTGTCACGGTACCATCAGTAAGAGGATATTTTAAAAGCTACACAGAAGAAAAGACTCTGGGCACACCCCATTCTTCTCTCTTTTCCACAAAAACGACTGAATAGCTGTTGAATAGCTCATGTCCCCCACAGCACACCAGGGGCTAACAGGAGGCCAACCCTCTGAGGAGTTCTCTCCTCCCCTAAATTGACTTTGGGGTATTCACTTGATCAGAAGCCAAAGAAGCTGGCAGGAGAACAAGGCCTAATTTTGAGAAGGCGGCAGAGAAGAAAGAACACTGGGACAAGACACAACAAATGCTCACTTCTTGCCACCTCCATTGTATTATTCTTTTTAAATGGGAGAGATGTCTATTTACTGTACTATGTGAGTTCAGCAATTTGGGTACAGGAGACACAGCCCAGATCAGTCGAGCCCACAAAGAGGAGATATATAAATACTCTGAGGAATCCCACAGAAATCCAAGAGCAGGAACCATTGCACAGTTGGGTTTTATGAGAGCTGGAAATCCACAAGAAACAAAAGCCCCTACTCCCTCAGGGGCTGTCTCTGTCATGACTGCTCTATCTCTCCACACATTGCATATTTCCTCTTGACTGCCGTGCTCCTCTGCTTACTACCAGTGTTTGTTCCTCTTTAATTCCACCTTGTCTATGACCTTCCTTTCTTTCAACCTGACTGTACACAAACTTCCAGATCTACTTTCATAGCCACTCTAGCTGTTTCTCCCAGTTCAAATTCTCAAGACCTGGAATTCGTTTAGTCCAAATCATTCCTTTGAACTGTCTTTTGGGGTCATGGCCAGCTAATGGATTAGCTTTGTCCAATCAGCTATGGCCAGAGGCTAAAGTTACTGAGCAGAAAATAGGAGCTGTTGGTGAGATGTACTTTATTCTTCATTTTCAGAATTGTTCCAGCTATTCTGATTCCTTGGTCTCCATAAAAAATTTCAGAATAAAATTGTTTATAGCTGCAAAAAGTCTTGCTGAGATTTTAAAGGAATTATGTTAAACCTACAGGTCACATATTGAAGAATAAATGCCTTGACTGTCCTGTGTGTCTTCCAATCTATGAATATGGTATGTCTCTCATTTATTTAGATCTTCTTTTATTTCTTTCAGCAGCATTTGTTAGCTTTTAGCATGCCAAGTCCTATGCATATTTTATTAGATTTACACTTAAATATTTTTTCTTTGAGGGATTATAAATGTCATTGTACTTTTAATTTGTTTTCACTTCTTTAATGCTAGCCTATAGAAACAGATATGATTTTGTATGTTGATCGTGTATGCTGCAACTTCATTAAATAATTTATTAGTTTTGGGAATTTTGTTGTAGATTTCTTGGATTTTTCTACAAAGATTGTCATGCCATTTACAATTAGGGTCAGTTTTTATTTCTTCCTTTCTTATCTCTGTGTCTTTTATTTCCTTTTCTTGCCTTACCGTGCTGGCAAGAGCTCCCAGTACTATTTTGGATAGCGGTAGTAGCGACAGTAGACTCCTTTGCTTTCTTTCCAATCTTAAGGAGAAAACACTGGTTTTTTTCCCACTAGCATGCCATTAATTACAAGTGTTTGTAAATGTTCTTTATCAAATTGAAAAAGTTCCACTTTATTATTTTTCTGAGAGCTTTTATCACAAACACATGTGTTGAATTTTGTCAAATGCTTTCCCAGCATCAATTGATCTGATCACGTAATTTTTTGTCTTTAGCCAGTTGATATGGTGGATTACACTGATTAATTTTCTAATACTGAGCCAGTCTTATATTCCTAGAATAAAATCCACTTGGTCATGATATATAATTATTTTATATATTGCTTAATTTCTATTTGCTAACATTTCAATAAGAATTTTTGCATTTATATTCATGACAGATATTGGTTCATAGTTTTATTTTTGACTATCTTTGTCTGGATTTAGTACCAGGTTAATATTGGCTTCATAGAATTAGCTGGGAATTGTTTCTTCCTCTTCTATTTTCCAAAGAAGATTATGTAAATTGGTGCTTATTCATCTCTAAACATTTCATAGAATTCTCCAGTGAAACCATCTGGGCCTGGAGATTTCTTTTCTGGGGAGGCTTTAATTATGAATTCAATTTCCTAATTGCTATAGGGCTATTCAAATTATCTATTTCATATTGAGTGAGTTGTGGTCATTTGAATGTTTGAGGAATTGATCCATTTCATCTAAATTTGCAAATTTATGTGTGTAGAGTTTTTAGTTGTAATTGCTTATTATTTTTTTTGCATTTATTATTATTTTATTGTTTACAGGGTCTGTAGGAATATCCCATTTCCTTTCTGATATTGGTAATCTGCTCTCTCTTTTTTTCTTTGTTAGCCTTATTAAAAGCTTCTTACTTTTATCGAACTTTTCAGAGAACCAACGTTTTCTTCATTAATTTTCTCTATTTTTAAAATTATTATTGACTTCTACCCTTATCCTTATTATTTCCTTCCTTCTGTTCCTATTAAGTTTGTTCTTTTCTAATTTCTTGAAGCAGGAGTTTGGGTTATTGGTTTGAGACTTTTCCTCAATTGACTTTAGCATTCTCCCAGTAGCGCTATAAATTTCTTTCTCAGGACTGCTTTAGTTGAATCCCACACATTTTGATACGTTGTATTTTTATTTGAAGTCACCTCAGTGTTGAAACTTCCTCTTTGGCTTCCTTTGAAACTTCCTCTTTGATTCCTAGATCATTTAGAAATAGGTTGTGTTGTGCCCAAATGTTCGGAGATTTTCCTGTTCTCTTCTGGTCATTAATTTCTTGTTTGAGTCCATTGTAGTGAAGGAACATAATCTCAAGTATTTCAATTCTTTTAAATTTGGTGAGATTTGTTTTGTGGCTCAGGATATGTCGGATCTTGATAATTGTTCTCTGGGTGCTTAAAAGGAGTGTTTATTCTGCTTTTTCTGGGTGGAGCATTCTATAAATGCTGATTGGGTTCTGTTTGTACGTTGAGTCATTCTAAACCCTTGCTGATGTTCTATTTGTCATATCAATTATTAAGAGAATGGTGTTGAAGTCTCTAACTATAATCATGGATTTGTCTATTTCTCCTTCCCCGACTATCAGTTTTATTTCACATATTTTGCAGCTCTCTTGTTTGGTGCATAACACATTTAGGATTGTACTATCTTCTTGGTGGATCGACCCTTTTATATCATTATACAATTATTTTTCTGTCCTGGGTAATTTTCTTTGCTCGGATGTCTATATTTTTATTAATTCACATAGCACAGCATTTGACATCTCAAACTTTGTAGTTCTTTCTCCTAAGGAGGCTGGTAGAAGCAGAGGCTCCCTCTTCTTCACATGGATTACTCTTCTTAGACCCAACCTACCCTCCCTAAAACAGGGCATTTGGGGACAACCTAGGTACCTCATAGAGAAAACACAATTTACTGTTTGTGAATCAGGCAGCATGTTTATTCATAAGAGTCTATAATAGTTGTTTGTGTAACAGCTGTAGTGGCCCAAATATGTTGATAGCCTCGGTTTTAAGATTGAGGTCTTATTTGTTTTCTTTACTGAAACACACATTGGCAGACCCTGAAATAATCAAGATTAAATTTAGGTTATTGGTAAATTATTTCCAAAACCCATTACCTTTCTAAAAATGTCAACTGCCTGTTCAATATCATTCAGTAACTCTAGAAAGAAATGCTTATAGTAGTCATGAAGGAAACATAATGGTAGTGGTGTGCTGTAAATAGTAAACACTTTCTAAAATAATAATAATGATAATGATGATGCCCTCATTTCATTTCCTTGTTATAAGTTATCCTAACACAACTGATTTCAAGATACCAAGGTAAGGTCACTGATCATGTAGTTGGAAGAGATGCATACAGTTGGCTTTCATGACTGGCAGAGACCACCACACATCACTGCATCAAGGGAATAAAGAGAGGCCAGTGTAAGATAATGGGGAGTGATCATCCCAATACATAGCTGATTTAAAGGCATTTGAGTGACCTATGGATCTCCAATTTATGATTGCAGGAAAAAATGCGATCCAAACTCCTTAGCCAGCCATTCAAAATCCCTGACTCTCTGCTTCCTTTCTACCTTTCTAGCTTATTTCTAGCTCTCTTACTTTTGATCATTATAATCAAGACACACTGTTTGTGGTTTCCCAAGCCTATGTCTGTTACTCTACTTATATTCTTCCCTCTTGTTGGGATGTTCTTCCTCATTATGTATTTTTGGAAATGTCTCTTCCTTCTTTAGTCCTGGATATCCCCCTTACCTAAGTCAACAATGCAAATACAAAGTTCTATGCTCCTGAAAGGTCATTTGTAGGGCTGTATATCAACATATATCATGACTTCATTTATATATCCTCCTTCCCTCTAGATGGAGAACTCCGTGAACACAAAAGTCTTGTCTTGTTGCTTCTGTATTTTCATCACTTAGGGTGGAGTTTGTCTTATGAGACAAGCTTAGTGAATACACAAATGAATGTATGAATGAGTGAATATAAATAAATAATAAGAATAAAAATAATAAAAATAAAAGCCAACTCTCATGTGGCACATACCATGTAGCAAAAATCGTGAGCATTCCACGTATCTTAAGTAATTTAATCCTTAAATTAATAACTTGTTTTCCATCCCCATTTTATAACTAATAAAACTGAGGCCCAGAGGATATAAGAGATTTGTATAATCAAGGTCACATGGCTCACAAGTGATGGACCTGGGTATTTAGCTGCATCAGACTTTTTTCACCTCTTGGCTCTTTCTGACTCCTCCCTAATTGGTAGCAGTCTTGGGAAAACAAACATTTCCAAGTACATTTGTGACTGCAGTAACTAAATGCCCTCGCTGTCCTATAATTCAGGTCACTCCGGGACCATTAGCTATCTGGATGCGTCTCCTGCCATGGGGAATTTATAGAGAAAAGCAATGTGTTTAATTAAGTGGTTGTCGAAAACACCCACCCAGTATAAATGGTTTCTGGCAACAGAGGTGCTTTTGTTGCTGCCAGAGTCCTGCCACAGGTCATTAACATCTTAATGGATTTGAGGCACTTTCCAGCTTGAGTGCTTTCACCCAAGGATGCAAGAGGTCTTTTGGAGGCCCAGAAAAACGGAGGCAGGACCCAATGGATAGACCCTGCTAGTGTCAGTGAAGGGTTTCAAACAGTAGATAACTCTCTCAGAATTAAATTCAAGTTCATGATGCGTTCTGAGCCTCTACATGCCAGATACTACTGGGAGGTGGGCAGAGATGGGCTTGGAGAGAAGTGAATCAGAATCAGGCCCCGCCTTAAGGAATGCTTTCCTCACAGTGCTCACAGTAAACCATGCTATATGTAGTACAACGTGACCAGAAAGAAGAAAAGGATTATTCTGACTGAATTAATATGGAAAGGCTTTATAGACATAGCACCTCTGAAGGACAGGAAAGTTCTGAACAAACATATAGGAGAGAATGACATACAGAATAAGCAAGTGAGTGAGTATAATCATGATGATCATGCCAAAGCATTGTGTCAGGAACTTTTAGAAACCAGGAGGCTGTTCACTTTGACCAAGGATTTGTAAAGGGGTTTAACAGTAAATAAGATTAGAAGGCAAAATTCATTCCATAACACGCAGGGTTTTGAGGATGCAACAGGAGAATATGGAGGCAATGGGGAGCCACGAAAGTCCTCTGATGAGAAGCACAAGAGTGACCTACCTGAACAAGGGTTTCTTAAATTTTAACGTACATAGAAATCAACTGGGGATCCTGTGAAAACACAGACTTAGGTTTAGTATGTCTGGCGTGGGTCCTGAGGATTAGCATTGCTAACAAATCCCTAGATGATGCTGATGTACTCATTCTAAGACCATTCTGAGTAACAAGGTCTAGAATAGGATGTATGCAAAAATGGATGGGGTTGGGTATGAGATACATTTCAGAATGTTAATTCAATTTGCATAGTATGCTTATTACTCATGACCAGAAAGATGAGAAATCCCTGATTTCCAGGGTTCTTTGGGGTCTTTCTACTTTTTAAAAATGATCAGTAGCAGTATTGTTCATTACAAAAGTAGTTCATCATGCCTTAAAATTAGACTGGAACAAGATAAAGTTATGATTGGCTTTAGCCCATCAGTGGCACCCACCTGCCCCTGCAGGTATTGGACTTTTGAACTGACTCTAGGAAAACACTAAATAAAGTCAAATGAATGGCACAGGGAGTATGATCTGGAGAAGAAAAGAGGAAAAGTTCTTTTAACCTCCTCAGTAAGTCTCTGCCCTCCTCTCTGCAAACAACAGACAATCCACAAAGAAACCAGACACAGGCACAATGACCATTTAGGCCACTTAAACCACAGTGATCACTGTCTTAGGAGATGAAAACTCATGAAAAGCAGCAAGAGACACAGGATGAGAAGACAAGGAGGCTGGGTGAGGGGTACTGTGAAGGCAAGCCCTCCTACAACCTTAATAAGTAGTTGCCCTTAGGCAAGCCATTTAATCTCTGGGTTTCTTCACTCATAAAATAAAGCCAAGAGTTCTTCTTGGCCTCCTCCCATGGATCTGTCTGAGTATCAAATGCAAGGGCTGGTGTGAAAAGTGGTCACCCATAGTGCCACTTTGGGGATCCATTAATGCCAGGGCACCCTGTGCCTGAGAAATATTCCCCTGTTGTCTGTTCCCCAGCAATCCTTTCTCTCTCAGGATGCCTCTCTTTTTATTTAAACTACCAGCATAACTCTTTCAGTCTGTGAAATCTGTCTAAATCAAGCAGAGATGTCCTACACGCTTTCATGTAGCCCACCCAGCCCAAGAAACAGACTTGTGACTTTATCCCATCAGTTTCTGCTGGAAGAAAGACAGACTATAATCCAATAAGGGGCACATGTGGAATCTGGGCACAACAGCAAAAGGATCATTTTAGCAAAAGTCAAGGCAGCACAATACATCAGAGCCCCAGTTCTGTTTTCATCTCTGTTACACTTCTGAGTCTTGATTTACTCACCTGCAAACTGGAGGCAATGTTTCCTACCTCAAATAATTGCTATGAAGATTGGATTAAATGTAGCAGAGCACTTTTTAACTACAAAGTGCTATAGAATATTCTTTTTTTAAAGGATCAAAACATAAATGGAGAAGGCCTTATATATTTTCATTTCTCTTTCCACTTGTGGAGTCTCACTCTGCCCTACTGGTAAATATCCCTCACTGAGTGCTTCAATTTTAAAAGAATAATATAAACCCTTAAATTTGTGTAACCACTGACAGTTTGGAAAGTAATCACCCAATAATAGATGAATGATCAAGTACCTTTACAAAAACTACATGATAACAAGGAAAAATACAAGGAAAAGCCTAAGGGAAGTGCCATTTAGAGATCATCAAAATCAGACGTATTATACCAGTATCACAGCAAATGCAGGGAAATCACTTATCAGGACATGTGGTACAATTTAAATGTCCCATAAAGGTTATTTATTAATATTATAACCAATCTTTGGCAAAGATGTGTGAAGAAAAGCTACTAGGAAAAATACACCGAAAACTAACAGTGGCTTTGCTTCTTTCAAAGACAGTGAATTTCTAATGGACTAAAGAATGTATTAAAACAAATACCCTAATTAAAAAACCAAATGGCAAAACCTACTTGTTTACTGAGCTATACTGATAGTGAGTAGCAGGACCAGGATTCGAACCTAATCATCAGACTCAAAAAACAAAACAAAACAAAACAAAACAAAACAACACAAACACACACACACACACACACACACACAAAACAAAAACAAAAACCATCTGATTCCAAATTCAAGACTCTCTATCTCAGCGGGTTCAGGGGAAGGTAGGCGATGAAACACCGTAAGTATTTTCCAGAAAGATGAAGAGTGAGAGTTACTTGACCCCCAGCCACTGGAGGCAAGTCTTCTCATTTAAAAATAAGAGGAATGAGAACATCTGCCCCACCACTTTGGACTAATGTGTTGGAGAGAAGATCCCATCTCCTCCTGCCTCCTTAAGCACTGTATACAAAGACATCTTGAGTACATTCTACTGAAGAGCCACTTCATTGCCATTATAACACAATTTTTGAGACTTCACAGAGTGTCAAGGTGTTCTCCTTGGTGTTGCCTTAATGGATCACTTCTAAAACCATACACACAATTTCTTCAAAAAGTTCTTTCCCAGAAGGGCCAAGAAGGACAGTGAGAGGAGGAAATAAAGTTAAGATAAATACCACCCTGTCTTAACAACTACAGAGGCATATATAACTCCAGGATGGACTGGACTGGAGGCCTGGGTCCTAACTGGAGTCTTCTTAGGGTTCTATTCTTAATGGTTTCAGCTAACTGGGATCTAGCTGGAGTTGATGGTTGCATATCTACAGTTCTCTGCTTGGCCTCTCTGTTCATCATTCTCATATCTTCACCCAAGTGCCTCCAAACTAATTTTTCTAATCTGACTGAATAATACACCTGTATATATTTAGGACGTCACAAAGCAGCTCACTTGAATTTGGTTGATATCCCTTGGAAAATGCCTTTACTAACTTAATATTACTTAATGCCCTTAGATTCTAGAGAAGGTAAGACGATAAGAAACAAAATATGTCAGGATTACTGTCCCTTTTGAAAAAACTACTTAAGAGATAGTATCTGGATCCATATGTAAAGCCATCCATTCAACATCTCCATGTGCACCCTCTATGGACATCTCACACACATTTTTCCCCCAAAACTGTATTCAGCAAGTTCTATAAAAAGCAAATGACAAGATTGTTGGCATAATTAAATGAGATTGCATGCACAAAGTTCTTTCTGCAACGTTTGGCATATGGCGTGTTCTCAATAACGTAGTTATCATTTCCTTCTAAACCTGGAATGGTGGCAGAGTGAACCCATCAGTTTCCCAGGCCAAAGCCCAAGAGTTGCCCTGAACTCCTTCCTCACAGACGATTAAACACAGAGATCCACAAAGTCCAGCTCTGTGGCTTATTAGTTTGCCTCTCAGTCCCAAATGCACCCTTCAGTACATGCCCTATGCTAAACAACAGAATTCCATTAAGCATTTCTTCTTTAAAGTGTGCCCCTTGTTACACTTTTGCAGTAGAGAGCACAAGAGGGATGTAACAAAAAGAAGAGGCTTTTTATAATTTCCAGCCTGGACTGAGGATCAGCTCTGTAGGTATGAGAACAGCTATGGACTCTGGCCAAAGCCTTATGCCCAGAACATGGACCCTCAGCAACCTTACAGCCTTCACTTGGCAATAAGCTTCCTTCAGCTGTCTGTTCAGGGTTCTTTAATGGAAAAGGTGACTTTTGTGGAATTGTATAATAGTTTTTCTAAATGCTGGAAAAATATTCCCTCAATTTTTCATGTGTGTTATTGCAGCATCACAGCCACAGACATGACATACTTTTAAGTTTAATCTGCATTGTCAAAATGTTCTCTGTCACTTTCTTGAGTTTAGACAATCAACAAAGCAATAAATGGAGCTCTGATCTCTCATGTTTGCTGACTTCCATGGTTTACTTGCTGCCACCAGGGTCAATTCCAAGCTACCAATGTGACAGCACTGAAGGCACAGTTGAGAAGAGGTGCACAGTGGCACGCCATCATGTAGCATTTCCACTACACAAATACAGTAGGCATGAAGATCCAATGGAACAGAAAAATGAAGCAAAAAAGTCAGAAAGTAAGTTTTTCAGTATATTGCCTTTGTTTTAAATTTATTTAGTGTGGAATTTTATATTTTAATCATTAACAATCATTCCTAAGATTATAACATTCACCTGTCATAAACCAGTGTGGACCAGCCCTGGCCTAGCATTGCATCAGACCCCACTTGTACTGCACAGTATCTGATTTGTCATCCAACCTTCCACCCCTGCACTGATCCTTCACATTTCCAACATGTATAGGCCATACACCTTCACCCACAATTCCAAATCCAATAAAGCCCTGAGAATAGTAAATGCACCTTGTGGTAAAACCCAATCTTAACCAACATGAAGCCATTTCTTCTATTTTTACTATCACATATTTCCCTGCAAAAATGTTAATGTGTTTGATTAATGGGGGGGGCTGTCCTAGACTTCTACTGGGGGTGCAAAATAAAACACATATGCATTGTTTTACCTTTCTAAAATCTGACACATTATCAATCTGATTCACATATGGCTCCAAGGGCTTTAGATAAGGGATTGTGGCCTTCAGTGATCTTTATAAAACAGAAATACAGTCACACTTTTGTCACCCATCAGTGTCTCCCCATCGCCTATGAGGTAGAATCTAAGTTCTTAAACCTGATACTTAAGGCCTTCAAACACTCATGATAGTGCCCATATCACCTTTCTATATCAAATCACTTCTGGGACTCTGATCACCCATGACTAAAGGTTGAGCTGAGCTCATTAGTCACCCCACACCTACACCTTACTCCCTTTGGGAAAGAATCAGAACCCAGCTAGTGTGGGGTTGCAGTCTTCTTTCCTCACTTTTTCTGTTATCTGCCCACTTCTTCACCCCTCATCTCCATTTTCTATCCATTAAAAGGCAATCACAAAACCAGCAAGGCTGTAGTGAACATAAAGCAAGTTCATGGACATGAAGTTCTTTTGTAATGTGCTGTATACATGAGAAGGGTTTTCACTCTTATCATTCTGAAACTGAAATACTTGTTTGAAAGCGAATATTCTTTAAACTATTGGATAGTAGCTAGGAGTTTCTCATTTCCATAAAAGGAACTAACCATTGATGTGCATAAAGCCCAGTCATATCTGTCACACACACAAAAAAGTGTTACACTTGAAAAGAGTCTTGTGTGGTTGATGCAGTTGGGAAAGCTGTTATATAGTATAGCCTCTATAACTCATAAGAATTGAATGGATGGGTCTCATCTCAGTAGAAAAAAGAGAAAAGGAGACAAGAGTAGCCGCCAGGCTCTCACTTTAGTGTGCCTGTGTATTTATAGGTTCCTTTAGTTTTTTGTTTTGTTTTGCTGTTGTTATTTGGGAGAGGAGGGGTTGGATATCCTTTGACTATTCTTATGGTCGTATTTACCTTCCCTACATTGGTGTGTTACAAATAAACAAAGACTTTATTGCGAAAGGTCATTCAGAATCTCTAGGCATGCCCTTCCTTTGATAAATGCCTCCCATCTTCTGCTTGAACAGTCACAGTGACTGGGAACCTATTCATTTAGCCCAAATGCCTGAACCTCTTAGTTACAATTGGCAGCTCTTTCTCTACAAGAAGGCAGTCTAAATCAGCTTTAAGACTTAACAGGCAAAGAAAAGCAACTGTCAAATTCTTACTATGGTAGAAATGACTGGAATCAAATCTTTCTTAATAGATGGCAGGAAGAGGTGTAGAAGGATTTCGATAAAGAGGAAGACCAAAAAGAATACAAAAGACTACCATCTAAAGAGGAGAAATGGCGGGGGCGGGGAGCGCCTCTGCGGCTTAATTGGTTAAGTGTCTGACTCTTGGTTTTGGCTCAGGTCATGATCTTGAGGTCACGGGATTGAGCCCCATGTCGAGCTCCACACTCAGCATGGAGTTGGCTTTGGATTCTCTCTCCCTCTCCCTTTCCTTCCCTCTGTCCTTCCCTTCTGCTCCCTCTCTCTCAAAATAAAATTAATCTTTAAAAAGAATAAAATAAAGAGGGGAAATGGTTCCAAAGTGCAAAGGAAGAAAGTCTGACAGCATATGACAATGATTGCTTAAAATTTCAAGTAAACAGGATACATCCCTCATTATTCTCTCTAATATAAATGAATACCACAAAGCAAAAGAGAAATAGAAAACTAGTTGCCAGATAGTCCTTACTAACTCTTTGAGCTTCCCATTAGGGTCAGAGCTAGGTGCAAAACTTGAGTCTTTGAGGCGTAAACTGTTCAAATATACCTGAAAACTTCTGGCCTTATTAATCATCCCAGTTGATGTTAAATCAAACAGACAGAATTATGGTGCTAAGTCTCAATGCAGATCATAGTCTCCTTTGTTTTTGGACAAATTAAATCTCTTGGCCTTTATAATCACTGAACAAAAACACTCAAACCAACAAACAAAAATAAGACAAATTTCCATACAAATAAGACAAACAATTAAAACACGCACTATTAAAGAAATTGTTGATTCTATTATTTGAGAATTCAAAATGCCACACCTGGATTTTGAAAGACACCATTCATGTATTTTTTCTTATAAATGAAATTCATTGTAGAAACAAAATAGGTGTCTTTTTCTGATTAGACCTTCAGAATTTAAGTAGACATCTGTCCTAATCAAGGCAGACATTTTATCTGCACAAGTCAAATTTAACCTTGCACATGGAAGGTGGGGTGTAAAATGTGCATTGGTAAAAATGAATAAGTAGAAAACCTAAATTATAGACTTTTCTTCCCATTACAGATAACCCAGAGATGAAAGAGATAGAGAAGGATAGAACAGAAATAAGGGCAGAGGTAACTGAACAAACAAACACAAAAGGACTTTACCAATAGTTAGAACTTGTGAACAGAGGAGGAACACTGACATCTGTTGAAAATCCCCTATGGGCTGGGGCGTAATTGTTTCACCATGCTTTCTCACTTAGCCCTTGTAACAATTCCTCAGGTGCATATCATAATCTCTAGTCTAAACAATGCTTAGAAATGGTCAATTTGGCTTTCCAAGCTCATTTTTATTCAGTTCATAGAACCCCTTTGAGACAATAATGTAATATGGCAGTCAGTCAGATGGACCCACAGATGATCTGGTTCTACATTCCATTGACTGAAGGAGTTGTTCTGCTGGCCTGGAAGGTTGAACATTCAAGTGTTGCCCATCACCCACCACCAGAAAACAAAAACAAAAACAAAAACAAAAACAAAAAAACAAACAAACAAACAAAAAACTTAGTCAAAGAAGATGTCCTGCCCAGGGGTGAAAGATTAAATGATTCTTTTTACTCGAAGTGTAGGAATTACTGAGCTTTTCTGCTGGAGCCTTTGGAGCCAGAAAACTCACTGAACCAACTGAGTATCCCAAATAGAGTTCTAACTACATTCTTCATTTAATACTATAGATTCTATAGCAGAAAAGAGGTGTCTCTTTCTCTTATTATGCGAATATATCACTTATCATTGTAAAGACCATGGTATTCCTAATAGTCTCCTGGTAAGCAAAGAAAAAGTCATAGACACCAAAGTTTCAGGGCAAGACACAAAGGTAACCATCTTCATGGTGTCATTTGCAATGAAAGCTAAGATAAGCCTTGGGGATAAATGGAGCACTTATTAAAGGAATAAGGACTCAAGTGTTAGACTTGGTTTTTATCCTAATTTTGGACAGATGGCCTGTCTTCTCTATCCTGCATTTCCTTGGTTTCATGGGCCCATGTTACCATACATAAGATAAAATTCGAACTGTATACATTGACCTCATTCATCTTTTCTAACCTTCTTTTCCACTGTACCCAGAGTGGGATGGTTACTAGCCTGATATGGCTGGAAGAGAGTACTTGTAAGAGACAGAGGTTGGAACCAAAGAGATTGGTGAGGAGGCCAATGCCATATTCCTTGAGAGCCATGATGAGGGTCTTACCTAAGCGAGTCAGGGTGATAGCTGAGTGAAGTGACTAGCCCAGAAAATTGTTGTAGGAGTCAAACCTAGTAATGCATCAGCCATAGGGCACCACAAAACTTTATTTTGTAACTGGGGGATATGCCAGTCAATTCTTACATGGCATCCAGAAGCAATTCTTCCACATGTCTATCTCCTATTCTGTTATAGTGGTGTTAAAGAAAATGCTAGATTTCTATTGTCCTTCACTTAGCCATAACTACTCACTCTGTCAAGAGCCAGAAGCCTTGAATTGTCTCTCCAGAAGTCTTGGCTATGTGGCCTTTCAAGTCTTCCATGGCAGTCTCAATCGCCCCAGGCTGAATGGGAAAAAGAAAATACCTGGTTTAGAGAAAACTGAGCCCTCTTTTTGCTTATGATTAGTGAGTATAACCTGTAGTCTCCTCCAGAAAGCTGATGGGAAAGATAGGTCTTGCGTTTGTCTGTTTGTTCTAGGCACAGCCTGACAGGGAACTTAGTCTTGAACTTTGGTATTTACTAAGATGTTCTTCTTGGGTGGAACCAAAGTGATCTGAGTCCTCTCTTCCATGATCATACTCATACTTTCTCATAGAAATGAAAAGAACCATTTTCAGAGTGCCAGTTTTCTTTGACAAGCATGTTTACCAGAAAGTTCAAAGGATTTTGCAATATATATATATATATATATTTTTTTTTTTAAATCAAACCTTTCTCTCTTCAAAGAGCACATGGCAATATAACATCTAAGAGAAACCTTTTTCTTTTTTTTCTTTAAATATTTTATTTATTTATTCATGAAAGACAGAGAGAGAGAGAGAGAGGCAGAGACATAGGCAGAGAGAAAAGCAGGCTCCTTGCAGGGAGCCCGATGTGGGACTCGATCCTGGGACTCCATGATCACTCCCCGGGCTGAAGGCAGATGCTCAACCACTGAACCTCCTAGGTGTCCCGAGAAACTTTTTCTAATATTCTTAACATAATTTTAGCTGACTCTGGAGAATTAACTTTTTTTCTCCTTGCCTTGCATTCTTTACCCTTCTCCAAACAGGTGTTCCTCCTATGGGCCTACTACCTCTTGTTTAAAAGCTGATTAACCCTTTTCTGATAAGAAATTCATAGACCTCTAGCTCAGTGATTCCTAAACTTCAGTGTACATGAGAATCAAAAACATAATGCTGGGCATTGTTTTCAGAGTTTCTGAGTTTATAGGTCTGGAGTGGGCCCAAGCATCTGTATTTCCAACAAGTTCACAGGTGATGCTATTGGTGTGGGACTGTACTATGAGAACTGTGGCTCTCTAGACAATTACTCTCAACCTTGAGTACACATCAAAATCACCAAGGGAGCTTTTACAAATTCTAATGCCCAGGCCTCACACCAGAGCAATCATATCAGATACTCAGTGGATGGGACCCACATATCAGTACATCAGGATTTTTTAAAGCATGCCAGATGACTCCAATGTGTAGCCAAGGTTGAGAACCACTGCAGCCCAGGGATTATCTAGTTTAAGACATTTAATTTTATAGGTGTGGAAACAGGGGCCAGTGTGGGGAAGTAACTTGTCAAGTTCACTCAGCTAAGATGTGGTAGAGACAAGACAAGAAAATAGACATTCCATTGCCCCACCTACAATGCAGTACTGGCCTCATTCCCAGCCCTGAGCTACTGACAAGTAGGTTGCCAGTTCTTGAATATTCTCTATATAACAGGACTTTAATACTAACCACATATTCTCTAATATTAACATTTCCAATCCTCCCAGGCTGAGACTCTCTTCTCACAAAAGGAAACCAGGATACTAGGATGGCCTAGGACCCATTCAAATACCTTTTCCTCTCAGAGGTAGGGTGGTGGTAGGATTTGGGTTTGTTTGCTTTCTCAGCGATAAAAGGCTTTGAAATATTTTGGCCACAGAATCCATTGGTCATGGGAAAAAGAAACTTATAATAGGAGAATCCATATATGAAAATGAGGAAAAGAATGGCACTGCTTCAGATGAAGTGGTGGGAAATGGTGTAGAGCTTTCCCTACTTAGGTCTGCACCTCCCCATCCAATTCACTTAGCACAGCCCACGTCATCCAGGAAATGTCCATCGAACAGAGTCAAGTGACCTGGGTTCCTGTTCCAGATCTCTTATAAATCAATTCTGTGACCTGTAGCCAATGATTTGAGTTTTCTTGGCCTCCATTTCTTTATCTATAAAGACGAATGAGGAGACTGAATAAAAGCTTTCTGAGCCAAGCTGATGATGAAAGCCTCCTGGAAGTCTTTAAGAAAATATGATCACAGCCCTTATACCAAGACATTCTGATTTTCTCATTTTAACACATTTCTTGTTGAATTGAATAGTCAGCCAGTGGACTGAATAATTTCCGACTCCTTTGTCATTCTCTGCGGCTGGTTCACGGATTGTCAGAAAGCTAATATGGCAGCCCATGCCTAGTGGAAGCTGTGAGTCATAAAATCAGTAAGTTCTGGAGCATCAATCAAGTATGCCTTGAGCCCCCACTGACAGAGAAGGCTGCATCAACATCACTGTTCTAGTGACCCTACTGGCAGGACCAAACTATGCTGGAGGGAAATCCTTTATGATCCCATGACAACGTTCCCATCTCCAACTCGAACTCCCTGTGATACAGCCTGGCTGCATCAGGCCCACTGCTCAAAATCATACTTTCTTTGATGATTCATCCTATTTTTCCTGTCTCTTTTCTTATATCCACATAATTTATTCCTCAGCTCATATAGCTCAGTAGTGAAACTAATACTTTGCAGAAGAAAAAAAAAACTGTAAGTGAAATTGGAGAATAATGAAATAATCCTAAAATAAGCATTTTGTTGAATGCTTCTACACCAGGCACTTTGCCAGAACATGTGAAGATGAATATAAAATTGTAGAATTTTTCAAAACCTTACTTGTCTTCCTGAAGGAAAGCATTTGGCAAAATCTACCAAAAATGATCTCTCCTTTGATCTAGACATTCACATTCCACTTCTCTGAAGTCATACTATGGATGTTCTTGCATATGTGCAAAATGACAGATGTTTATACAGTACTCTTTGCAGCCTTATTTATGAATAGCAAAATTTTGGAAACAAGGCAAATATAGATCAATAGGGGACTTGTTAGATATAATAGAGGACATATCCATACAACAGAACATGATGAATGTGCAAAAAAAATTGGAAATCTGTGTTAACATGGAAAGATTTCAAAATGCATTATTAAATGAAAGAAAAAATGTTCAGAAGACAGGGTAAATATGCTGCATTTTTGTATAAAAAGAGAAGGGATAAGAACAAATATTTGCACATGCTTGTATATGCTAAAGCAACTCTAGAGGGATACCTAGAAAATGTTAACAGTGGTCTCCTATGGTTGGTGGGGGGAGGCACTTGATGGGACAGTGAATGGAGGTGATGTTTTACTGTATACCTTTTCAAAACTTAAACATTGAACATCAGTGTGGCTTCTACAAAATGGTTGGGAAGTCTCTGGAGTTCTGCCAACATCCTCACTGAGTGTGGTGTTCTCACCTTCAGCAGAAACAGTGGTTGTGACTTTATGGAACAGTTAATCACTGTATCCTGATAAGAGTATTTTACTCTCTTCTGCTTGTCATCATTGGTTAACTGGAATAAATTAACTTCAGCCATTCAGTGTAGAAAATGAGATAGTGTGTGAGCACTCTGACTTGTGTCTAGGGCAAGGTTTAGATCTCAGCCTTTCTATTTGCCATGAGTCCCATATTATGTCCTTATCATTCCAGACATCAGTTTACTTACTTGCTGGGCTGATAAGACAATATTAAGTGTAACAGAGCTGTTGGGAAATGCCAAAAACCTTTGGGAACACTGGATAATAAAACACTGTATTTTCATTCTTATTGTTAGTATTAAATGAAGGGAAAATAGTAGTACCAGGATTTGGGGGTCAAATGATCACTGCAATGGAACAATTAGCTTGAAGACTCCATGCCACCTAGGACTAATAGGAAAGTACACTGGAATAATAAGTATACCTCATCCAATACACATATATTTCTAATGCTAAATCTGAAGAAAAATCATGAGGGGGGAATCCTTATTTACAAGTCATTACACAGCAGAGTGGGCAATATCTTTTCTAATAGTTCAGCACAGAACGTCTTCAGTCAAAACAAACCTACTAAGGGAATTTGAAAGACATGTGTGCGTGTGTGTGTGTGTGTGTGTGTGTGTGTGTTTCCTTATGTTTCCTTAAATTAGACTAGCCAGGGGCCAGTTGTCACATAAATAATATGTCCACTGGTAACTGTTTCCCATGTACTGGACTCCCTAGCTAGACAATAAGAGGAGGGGGCCATAAAGAAAGGAATGCTCCCAGGAACTCAGATACCATAAGATCTCTCTTGTGGGTGTCATCATGCCCAGATAGAAATCACTTTGTGATAAACACATAAGAGAAGAAAAACAGCTCTAAATTGGATGTGATTTGTAAAGTCCAGGGCAAATGTGTCTTTCTCTGAAAATAAAAGAAATGCCTCTTAATTTATTATTGTTAAGTATCTGCCCTCAGAAAGAAACATCAAATTTATTACAATTTTCAAGGGATTTCAATGTAAGGAGGGGAATCAAGAAACCTTTTGCCCAGTGAGATATGTAATTTCTAGACCAGAAAGAGACTCACACAGACAATAATAATATAAATAATATATTTAGTTGTTCCCAATGCAAGAGTAAGACTCAGGGAACCCTATAGTAAGAGAAGAGGGGAAGGGAGAGAGTATGAAAGCCAAATTAGTGTCATGAAAGCAATGACATCTTGCTACACAATGGGAAGTCCTGAACCTGCTTATTAAAGTCTCGTTCCTCACAATAGAACACAGGCTATAAAAAGGCCATGGCGAACCATTAATTAAATATTAAAAGATCAAATAGTTTTAGTCCCATTAGTTTGTATGTAATTTACATTCTCAAGTATAAATTTAGAGATAATTCCCCATCCCTAATCGCTTTCAACTTTCTGATAAGGTATCTGCAAATATAGAGTCCTACAGGGAGTTTAAAAATATCTTTCCCCATGCATATCAAGTATTGTTCCTTTCATAAGAAGTTGCTTTTGAATATCAGTCTCCACAACTAAAGGGATTATCATAATATACCTCGAGTTATTAGCCTTGAGTGGTACTTTTGTTCAGAAAAGGCACCAGGCCTTTTTTAGATATGTCTAAGCAATAAAATAGCAAATGAACAAAAACAGGAGGAAGAAGTATCCAAGCAGAGTGATAGCCAGTGCTTCAGACATTTATTCTCATGACCTCTCATTCATTGACCAAGGTCAGAGGCTCTAGAGGGGTGGTAAAAAGCATCAGGAGTTCTGGCATGGCCCCCCAAATTACTGGTTGACTTTGGACAAGTCACATCTCCTTTCTGTGTTTCGGGGATTGGATTAGATATCCTCTAAGACCTTTTCTTTGAGCACAAATATTGCTGTGTCGCAAGGGCACAGTTCAGGAAATAAATGATAGTCTGGAAGCCCGAGGATAGGAAGCAACATCCCTGATGCTGCATGAAAGAATATAAGAAGTTTAAGGAACCAGATTGACTGCTTTTATAATCTGGTATGATCTAATGCATTAGAGATATGACCTAATGCATTAGGTTATGATGCTAAAAAATGCCTCTTGGGGGCACCTGGGTGGCTCAGTTGCTTAAGCATCCAACTCTTGATTTTGGCTCAGGTCATAATCTCAGGGTCATGAGACAGAGTCTCTTGTTTTTCCTGGATTAATTTTAACTTCCAGAGCAGTCATATCTTTGCATATCCAGTTTGAAACTCATATAATTGAACTTCTTTCTTATTACAGCATTGGCTATCTATTCCTGGTCCCTAGAAACTGACTGCCATTCTGCTACAGCAAGTCAAAGAGTAACTTTCCTTTCTGGGTTAAAAGATGTAAGTAGGAAACAACTTCAATGTCCAGCAAAAGTTAAATAAATTGTAGAATATTCTCCATACCAGGATGTAACTAAATTGTTAAGTGATTTTATGGAAGTATAGTTATTGGCATAGGAAATATTTTTATGCAACCAATTGCACAGGTCAGGAAAAAGCAAGACAGGATACACACCAAAATGTATAAGCACACATTCAATATACTTGGTTAATGTTGGGCAGGGAGATTTTGGTGACTTTCATTTTGCTTATCGACATTTTCCTTTTTTTTTCCCAATAAACCACCTTCTGTGAAATGATTTTAAAATATTTAATGAAACAAAATGCTTGATCAAGGAATTCCATAGCTCATTTACTTACTGTTCTTTTGAATTTACAACCTATATGCTTTAAATTCTTACACAGTAGTAAACTCACTTCTTTTTAATTGCTGTGTGGGATCCTAGAACTATGAATTGGGAATTGGAATATTTGGGTTCTAACCCCAGCTTTAGCACTTACTACTAGCCTCTTGGGCAAGTCAGCACTCATTAATGGTTATGACACTTGACAAGCCCTCTCTGGGCCTTAGTTACTTCTGAAAATGAGAATGTTGATAGCTCCTTGGTGCTCAAGGTATGTTGTGTGGACAGATTGCATCTTATCGCCTTAGAATCTATATAAATGCAGAATCTAATGCCTTACTCCAGGCCTACTGAATCAGACCAGCATTTTCACAAGATCTCCAGGTCATTTGTTTGCATGATAAAAATGGAGAATCAGTGGACCAGATCATCTGTCGATCTCATTTCAGCTCTAAGAAGTGATACTTCATGATGAATCTTTAATAGCTCTGAATCACCCAGACCCTGGGTCTTATTGAATTATTCCCTGAGAAAATGAATTACTTTCCTTCACTCAAACCTCTTGACTGCTATAGAAACTATACATCTACATTTATATCTCACCCTGGAAGTCATGGTGAGGTCACAGGCATCTTAATGTCATTCCCTATGATCAAATATAGAAATAGGAATGTCAAATCAATAAGAAAGCATTCATAATAGCAATGAGATGCTGCTTATAAAATGTTAAGAGACATGTCATGCACTGTACTAAGCATATTTACAAATAAGCCTATTTAAACCTCTGTATAAAACTTGTATTTTATTCACACATTGCAAATGAGGAAATTTATATAGAGAGATAATAATATAAAAATACATATAAAGCACGTTCATTATACTCATGTGCTAAACATATATATGTGTGTGTGTGTGTGTGTGTGTGTGTGTGTGTATATATATATATATATATATATATATATATATATATATTTCATCTATCAGTCTGAAGGAGAGCAAATGCTAAGTGCCTTGGGAATGTAGCCCTCACAACTCCTAAAGAGTCCTCAAGTCTACTCTAAATTCATTAACAAGTTTAGAAGGTTTCCCTCCCAACCTCTTGAGAACTTAGGGTTTGTATCTATTTACTCGAGGGAGAAGATACTCTTCTCATGGACTGGAGTCAGTCACTGATTGACTTATAAAAGCAATTATACACGATGGTAGGAAGAGCATTGGACTTACAGACAGAAGACACAGATTCTAGCTATAGCTCTTTCACTAATATCATGTGACTTGGTCAGGTAATTTCACTCCCCTGAAACTGTACTATGTTTAGTACAAGAGTGAGCAGTTCTCCCCCACCGACCTTATAGTGTTACTCCAGGGCACTTCACTTGATAAATTGCATAGAACCATACAAATAAAAGCATCATTCAAACACACACACAAACAAAACCTCCATGGTGGCTTTAGACTGGGTCGATTTAGCTAAGCTAGAACTACGTTTTCTAGAGTTTCCTTTCTTATCCATTTCCAAGTAGAGTTGGCCACAAGAGACATAAGTGTAAGATTTGCAAGGCAGAAGTGACACATCAGTTATTTTCCTGTGGAAGATCAGTGCAGTCCACCAGGCACTGTGCAAGCTCATATTCACAGTTGCTGATCCCCTGCTTCACTTGGTGGTACGGGGCAGCACCCAGACAGACCTACAGCTACTGCTGGCAATTAGACCTCCTCATATTCTCCTTTTCCTAGGCTTGGTAAGTGTGCAGCTCAGTGGAGAAAGGCCACCAACTTCTCCTGAAAGGACTCACATCTTCAAGTTTAGACTTGGTGGGAGACAGACACAGATTCCAGTTTTTCCTCAGGAATTCTGGTTTGTCTGTACAGGTTCCAGTGTTTCCCTTATTCTCTATTCCCACTTCATGACTACCAATTGGTTGCCCTATAGCAACTTCAGGCCCATCACCAGGTGCAAAGACGACAGCTTTGCAGAGACTTCCCAGCCAGCCCTCATAACTGCACCAGCTTCTGAGTATGATGAATCTCTTATTCCATACCACTCATGCTTGTTATCTCATCAAACTGTGACTGGTATATCATCATTACCAAAGATAAGACAACTTTAGGGGATGCTTTGATTTTCTTCACAGATGTATCTTACAACTTAATTTTGCTTATTCAATAAAGTTCACATACTTAGGAAAACAAACCATATGTTCTGCATGTGCAAAAACATTCACACAAACACACACACATAGTATAGCACCTACCAAAGCACCTTAACACATCAGAGTGGCTAAGTACAAATGATACGGGTATGTGTTAGCTTCGAACATGCATACACATGCACACACCTACTCACACATTGAGTCATTTTAGTTAAGATTTTATCTTAACCAAAGATGTTTTAAAAGCTACCAAATCAGGATTTGTCAGTAAAACTTGTAAATCATCACAACATCTTAGCCATCATTTATTTATAAGATTAAGCTGAAAAAAAAAAGATTAAGCTGAAAAAAATTTTTTTTCAAGATTTGTCCCATGAATGCTTCAAAAATGAGATGATCTTCATTGCCACACTGTACAATCCCCAGTTTTGCCACCAACTGATTATATAGCCCGTGAGCCAGCAATTATTGTGCTAACAAGAACATTGAGGATTCGGAAAGAACATTGATAAGTAGGAAGGAGAGAGAGAGAGAGAGAGAGAGAGAGAAAGTACTCAAACCCAGTGGAAGCACTCTCCACTCTCCACTTGATCCAGATGCTAGAAGTTCAAACTATCTTTCTTTCATTTATTTATTTATTTATTTATTTATTTATTTATTTATTTATTTATTTTAGAGAGGGAGTGAATAGGAAGAGGGGCAGACAGAGCAGACAGAGAGAGAGAACCTCAAGCAGGCTCCACACATAGTGCAGAGTCTGACATGAGGCTTGATCCCACAACCCCCAAGATCATGACCTGAGCCAAAAATCAAGTCAGATGCTCAACTGATGGAGCCACCCAGGTGCTAATCTTTTACATCTAGATACACAAACTCCATCTTCATTACCCACCTATCCATTTACTTTCTTAGGCAAAAGGGCTCAGCTCCAGAGAGTAACAGAAGGCTTGGGATTTATTTTTGTTGTTGTTGTTGTTGTTTTTAATTTTTATTTATTTATGATAGTCACACAGCGAGAGAGAGAGGCAGAGACATAGGCAGAGGGAGAAGCAGGCTCCATGCACCGATAGCCTGACGTGGGATTCGATCCCCGGTCTCCAGGAATGCGCCCTGGGCCAAAGGCAGGTGCTAAACCACTGCGCCACCCAGGGATCCCAAGGCTTGGGATTTAAAAGTGTCTGTTCCCACACTGTCATTCCAGAATCCCAGTGTAGACACTGAGGTCTAACCCATTCTCAGCAAGCTCTTCCACTCCATCACCCCCGTCCTTTTCAAAAATGCGACAAATAACCTACTCTGGACACACAATTTTGTATTCTCACTGCCTGGGTTTTCTCTCCATAGATCACTAATCTGTGGAGATCAGATTTAACATGAACACAGGACTGAGGAGCCAAAGATCCCTGGAGAGTGGATAACCAGCTTCTCCTCAATACTACCTGGTTATCAAAAGTAGACCCTTAACGGAAATTTAGATCCTTCCTCTGTAACATGGGGATAATAATACCTACTTCATGGTTATTACTATTACAGGAGATAACAAACGTGAAAATACTTGGCAAATATATACAGTATTTATAATGACATTAGAATATTTTAAGAGTAGTCTTGTATAGTATTTCAGAGCACCAAAAATTTTACCCGTGTCACGAAGTACTTCCGTGAGGCAAAAGGTCTGTGATAAGGATTGGGGTACAGTGTTGATTCAGTCACACTGGGCTGTCTTGAAATCTGCCTTGTCTCTGAGTCCTTGCCTGGGTCCGCCTCCTCCATGGACAGCTGGTCAGTCTCAGAGGGTTGGTCATCTCCCTCTTGCTTCAGAGACACAGGCTGGAATCCTTCAAAACTCCCAATTGTTGACATTTCTTCTATCTAAAACAAGGGAAGAAAGAATCTTCTCATTAGAAAAAAAGGGGAAAAGAAGTTACCTATGTCTTGGCTAGAGCAAAAAGGTCTGCAGTGTGCACGTGATGTTCCTGAAACTGACAAATGCATTCATACATTAACAAAGGCACTAATGAGTGCAGTTCAATAACAGAGACTCTACGACCTACCTGGTCATTTACCCCGGGAGAGAAGTAGAGACCCTCAGATAGACACAAGAGGGCTGCAAGTAGGTCCATTTTCCCATCTTTAATCCCAGAGGACAGGGAGCTGAGTATGGAGATAATAGTATGAAATAATTACCAGACAATTGATCTTCAAGATTTCATAGAATTTTTGCTTAAAAACCTACCAGCCTGTCAACTTACTTAACAGTTAAAAGGAATGATAATGCACTTTCTCATATGCTGCTTGGGTAGTAATAGGGCACAAAAACACTTAAACAGCATATTTTTAACTCAAAAAACAATTCTAAAATTTTATCCTAAGGAACAAATTTAGACAAATGCCCAAAGATATCAATATAGGAAGACACATCATATGTGTCTAATAGCAGAAAAATACTGACAGCTTATGTCTAAGAGCAAAACATTGTGTATCACCACCGCATTAGTCACTCATACATCATATCTAATACCAGAAGAATATAGAGAAACTAAGAACTCATCAGTAGGGAATTGGCTAAATATGTTATATCATAAAATAAAATACAATGTAGTCATTAAAAATGTAAGTGGATATTTTTTATCATGGGAAATATGCCCAAAATATATTGTTAATCGGAAAAGGTTATGAATAATAATGAATTATTATATTCAAATGGTTTAAAATAATTCAAAAAAAAAGAAAGAGGAAAGGAAACTTGGAGTTGAATATGTATATACGTGTGTTGTGTGACAGGGTTAGAAAAAGTCTACAAAGAAATAAAATTGAATATTAACAATGGTTATCTCTGGATGATAGGTGATTTTAATTTTTTGTTTTTGTAAATCTCTGGATGCTTACAATGATTACATATGCTTAAGTAAAAACATAATAAACTCGTTTCTATTTTGTAAATATACAGCAAAATTTAACAAAATACATAGATGGCACATACTAGCCTAGTAAAAAGAGCCCCTACATCAGGTTACTGTTTCTAAGCTGAGGCCAAATAGTCATGATTTAGGGATGAGTTAGGAGCAGATGGGGCTAGGGAGGGAAAGATAAGGAAAAGGCCCCAGAGTCAGGCTTCTAACCATCCCAACAAAACAGAGATAAGAAAGTAAAAACAGAAAAAATAAACTTGGCTCCCTAGCTCCAAAATGTTATGGATTATCTCCCGTTAATGGCTACTAAGTAATCACAGAAATATGTCATTAAGATGTTATCAATAGTCCCTGCTCAAACCAAGACAGTGCAAGAATCTCAAGGCCATGGGCTACCTGACTAAGCTCACAGAAATTCCAGATGTAGAGAAATATTATGGAGGAGATATTAACCTGAGAGAAGGCAATAACTTATATTTACAAAACATCTTGTTTGTTATTATGTCAGTTACAAGTCCACCATGTTTCTTCTAAATATCCACCCCGATATATTTTTTAAATATTTTATTTATTTATTCATGAGAGATACACAGAGAGAGAGAGAGAGAGAGAGGCAGAGACACAGGCAGACGGAGAGGCAGGCTCCATGCAGGGAGCCCAAGGTTGGACTGGATCCCGGGTCTCCAGGATCACACCTTGGGCCGAAGGCAGGCGCTCAACTGCTGAGCCACCCAGGGATCCCAATATCCACCCTGATATTGACAAGAAATTTACCAAGTTCCCTGGTCAGTTTCCTATAAAAGACAGAGCAGAAAAGTCCTCAGCAGCAACCCTGTGGGACACCTCTTACTTTAGAGAGCTTTCTCTGTCTCGCTGCTTGATAAACTCTATCACTTTGCTCACTCTCTGTTGTCCGTGAGATTCATTCCTTGACTCCATGAGATGAGAACCAGGCTGTCCTGCATGAGTCAGACCTATGGTAAGTACACTGTCCATGCTACAGAAAGTGGATTTTGTGTCCAGCTTCACTGTGACTGGGAAAGTCATCGTATTCTCAGAGCTGCCTCAGTGTTCTTAATTAGATAAATTCAGTTTCCTTGATTCTTGTGGAATAATAGAGAATGAGAAACAGCCCTGACTCCTGCAAGTTGACATTCTTAACATTGGAATTAGAATATTCAGGAGTGGTAAAAATAGTATGATGAGCATTTAACCTGTGGCCTAAAGCTGGACACTTTGGAGCTTGAGAAGGGTACTATTAACAATTACATCAGAATGATAGGAGTAAACTACATTATCTTGGGCAAATGCAGACATATCCGGTCTCCCTGAGGGATCTGAGTGCAGGAGAAAATACAGATGGTTAGGGGGGCTCACCAGTGTAAAGCCCTCCACGGGTCACATTATAGGTTCCTCCATCTGATCCTCCCAGCAACCCTAGGTAGATGATTTTGCCTGCATCTCTGGGGATCACAGCATTAAGGGGACCCACCCAGGACACACTCAGTTGTGGCAGCACCAGGATGCCCACCCAGAGCTCCCAACCATGCTTCTGGTCCAGTCTAGCATGTCCATCATGAGGCACGCTGTATTGCAGTAGGAAGACTTCGCTGAGGCTGTCTTCAGCAATTTTTTTTAAGGTACAAAAGGCAGAGAATGGTCTGTAAGAAATACAAGGCACCCCCCATAGAAACAGGAGAAATTGTGTGTGTGTGCACCTGTACATGTGTGTGAGAGAGACACACACATGGAGAGAGAGAGAGAGAGAGAGAGAGAGAGAGAGAGAGAGACTGAGAGAACAATCAGTGAGGCACTTTGGCCAGGTCTGGCACCTCAATCACACAGTGGCTGTTGGAAGGAAGTGTGTTTCTAGAGTTCCCTGTAACCTGTGAAGGAAGGTTTGTGCCTTTGGGGAAGGAAAGCCTGCCTTTCTATTTGCCACACTCTGTGAACACGCGCCTTACAACAGACATCTGCAGAAGGCTCCTGTGCCTGGAAAACAGAGGGAGGACTTAATTAGCACCACTTCCTCTCCCTCAGGCTGTCTTCTCTGGAAACACTCAGGGAAGAGAATCAGAGCACTTTGAGCCCAAGCTGTTTGAGATCCAGGAAAGAAGGAAACTCAGCTTCAGTTATATTCTTACAGCCATGAATCCTGGAAAATGAAGCCCAGCCGCCCGAATCCAGAATGATTTCAGCTCTTCTCTGATCATGGGAACAACTTTGCAAGGACAAGGAACGTCACTTCAACAGCCTCCCCAATTTGAGAGGAGTAAATACATCAAAGCAGCCCACTCCATTCCTCATCACCCTCTGCCCAGACACTGTTTATCCCCAATTAAATAAATGTGCCCTTCTACCCCTGCATGAAGAGATTGCATACATTGAAATACTAAAAGCATATTTATACTGAAAATAAATCTAGACAAATTCAAATGTTTTCACTGCTTTACATGGATAAAGCCTGCCTTGCAACAGACCCATCCAGAGTCATTTATAATCTAAAAAGATCATTATTCTCTAACACTCCATGGAACCTTAAATGTCAGCATTTCATACTCAAGTAGCACAATTTCTAAGGAAAGCAAGGCATCAAGGCTTAGAAGAGAGTCAGTCCGTACGTTTGGACCTAATCTCATTCCAGGAAATTCTAAAGAAGAAAAAGAGTGCAATATTAATTGCTTATTCTGGGTTGTAAGGAAAAACCAGAAATCAACTAAATACCTAACAGTCAAGGAACTGCTAAGTCTATTCAATCGATATTGTGCAGACATTTAAAATAACGTTCACAAGTGCTGCAGCAGCAGGGAAGTAAAGGTTGCATATTCCTAGGTGAAAAAAACGTAAAAGCAAAAAACAAAGATTTTCTCTAGATATGGTAACCTGAATAATTTTTACGCTGGTAAAGACCACAAGGAAAATACTTACATTTATTGAGGTAGTTGGATTGAAAGTGAATTTTAGCTTTTTAAAAAGTTTTAAATGGTGTTAGTGCTGCTTCTGCAATAAAAAAAATCAAACATTTAATAGGTGTGTAGATTTGCAAACTCTGGAGCTTTTGCGGGATAATCTGAAGAAATCAAGAAGAGATAGGACAAGGTGTAGACCCATCCAAATTGGTAGGTGGCAGGTTGAACAAGAAAGGGAACTTACATGTGACTTTCTCAGGTGCCTCTGCAACATGCCTACGGATCTTAAAGTTTATACACAGGACGTACCTGGATTCAGTCACATGTAAGTTCAAGATGGTCTCAGCAACACCCTACTCCCTCGAGGCTATGGCCTTCCACTTGCTCCCACTATGGGAACAGTGGCTGGAATGTACATTTCAAGGGCAGGGGAGGAGGAAGGAGATTCCGATTGCCCTGGAGGTAGCTCACTGGTCAAGTAGTGGTCATATCTTCTCAACCATATACTTCTCCTCCAAAGTAATGCCAAATAAATACCCAAAGAAGTGTTACTCTTCCTTCAGTTAGATGATAAGAATTCTATATTTTACGGCTGCCTGTAAATTCAGAACTAAATTTAATATGGTAAATAACTTATTCCTGGGTCCTAGTCTAAATATACCTGCCTCACTGTATACATGCCTTCGTTTATCTCTCTGTGATTTTTTCTGAAAATATTTCAGAAGCATATAGGGCATAAATTGTAGCTAGAGAATCAATGCCTCATCCAACTCCTTCATTTTGCAAACTTTGGAATGCTCAGGTGAGGAATTCGCCCAAAGACACACAACTAATAATTAAAACATGACTCCTGACTCTCGTTCACTGCTTCAAGTTGTAGCACTTAGAAGAAAAGCAGAGAAGCAGCTATCAACCTTATGTGTTGGTCAACTGGAAACGCTTTTGCCAAATATCTCCATCAGTCAGCTCTGCTTTGCTCTGGGATAGGAGATACAGCTTCCATTAAGCAGGGCGCACCCTAGCTTCTCCTGCATCAGCAGTGGGTACCCAGCACCCAACACTACCAGGTAAAGCTTTCTTCTCTACCTGGTATCAGGCTGACTTATCCATTAGGTATGACAGGCACAGTGCCTGTAGCCGCAAACTTTTTAGGGGCTCAGGAAACCTGTTAATTTATTTTAAAATCAAAACAATTCAATTTTATTGTCAAAAGAAATGTTTTATTTTTTTTAATGTTAGAAAAGAGTGAAATTTGTAGGACACCCAAAACTTTTGGTTTTGCCTAAAACCAAAAAAATGGGGGGAACTATTTAAAGTCATAGAAATATAAGTTTTAATATTGATAGTATTATAGTGGAGAGGTCCATAAAGGCAAATGAGCTTTAGGCTCATGTAAATGATTATGTGGTCCTGAATCAAGTCTACATCCTACTACTGACATTCCCTGCTTCATATTCCATTCTGGGGTTCCATCAGACATAGAAACTTTACCCACCCATTTCCAGTGCCTTCCAAATTCTTTATTCTGGTTGATTCTGCTCCACTATGTACTGGGAGATTTCTGTCCTGGGAACAAATGGTACAATCTTAAGGTAATTATTTTTTGATTTATTAAAATTAAAGAGAGATCCAGAATAGCTGACCCAATAAATATGTGTTTTCTAGAAAAGTATGTAAAAGAACTATGTTGAAAACCTCTGATCAGCTTGAAAGAAGTAGCCAGCCACAACCCAACCAAAGGCAAAGAAAGGGGGAGTTTGGGGATTTTTCCTCCTTCTCACAAGAGTTTAATAAAGAACATGTTGGACATAAAAAGTATCGCAGAGATACCAGTAAAAGTAAACAGAGATAGCAATAAAGCTCAGAGCTGTTTCATGGTGAACCTCTTTTCAAGGGCCATGCATGCCACTCTCCAGCTCTACTCTCCCCTTTTCCATCTGGTCTTAAGAAGGTCTGCTCCTCACCCTCTCTGCTTCCCTGGCAAGCCTGCAGAGCTGTTTCTCCCTTTTTCCTTTCCCCATGAGCCTCCATAAGTCTCCATGGGATTGTTTTTTAAGCCTATGCAACCCTATTGCAGGTGCCTTATGATTTCCACAAAGCTTTTGAAATATTAGTAGCTCCTTAAGTATCCCCATTACTACCTCTCTGGATTGGTGGGTAGACTGAATGGCTAGTTAGGAAACACTCATCTATGCTAACCTCCACATTTTGTAAGTGAGGAAACTGAGGCCCACAGGGGTTCTGTGTCTCTCCTGAGCTGTCCATTTAGTCAATTAAAAAGAAGTTAAAGACCATAAATAATGAAGTTATGGCTACCACAGGATTAAAAATACTGTATCCTGGGGATCCCTGGGTGGCTCAGCAGTTTAGTGCCTGCCTTCGGCCCAGGGCATGATCCTGGAGTCCCGGGATTGAGTCCCGCATCGGGCTCCCTGCATGGAGCCTGCTTCTCCCTCTGCCTGTGTCTCTGCCTCTCTCTCTCTCTCTCTCTCTCTCTCTCTCTGTGTGTCTCTCATGAATAAATAAAATCTTCTTAAAAATTAAGTTTAAAAAAATAAAAATAATAAAAATACTGTATCCAGAGGACAATCTGTGAGCAGGCCAGGAGCTCAGAAAAACCCATGGTTTGTTGACAAGAACTGCTACCTCTTGAGGGTGGGTAGTGCTGGGCTGGGGCGGGAGCGTGGGAGTAAGTTCCTGTGGCTTATGATGCTTTCAAAGAAGTCAGCTGCTTTTCTGATGGTGACACCTCTACCCACTATAAGGGGTTAACATGCTCAAGGCACATCCCCAAAATAAAAATCCACTTTTAATTTTGACATTTTGTAAAGGTAATTTATGTGAATTTATATGTGCAGCCTTTCCTGAGTCTCTGCGAGAACAGCCAAGGGATGTGCGGTGGATAAACAATACTCTAACACCTCGAAACTCCAACGAGCCCTCCTCTGTGCCAGCTGAGATAAGAGAATTGGCAAACAAGTCTTCACAATTTCACATTTTGTACATTAGTGATAACATGCCAGCAGGGCTGCTCTGTATCCTGGGAGAAAGTTTAACTGATGCAGGGTCTCTTGCCTCCCAGCTGCCCTCCTGGTGGGCAGAGTCCTGTGCTCATTCAGCAAGGGGGTGGGGTGGGGGGACACAGGGCCAGCATGAAGAATGCACCCCCATTCATTCACTGGGTAACCCTAGGGAAGTCACTCCTCTTTCTGCACTGAATATTCCTCAACTACAAAATGAGAGGCCAGACTTTATGGTTTGCATAAACAAGTAGCCCATTTCACTCAAAACAGATCCATTTTGCTGGTTTTAGACCTCGTCTGAAGCTTTCATATGGGGAGAATAATATGTGAAACTTTGAAAACTGTTGGAGTAATTATTCCCAAGTTTCCTTCCAGCTCAATTGCTCTATAAGATTTGACAGACTTTTCTCCAGTGCTAAGAATATTCTAGATCTAAGTCTAGAGAGGTTGTTCATATATGGTTTCCCCATCCCATCTATGTTATGTGACTCCCATGAACATGGTAGTTCCCCTATGATTCGCTGTGGCTGTGGGGTCAGAGGAAGAGAATTGTGATGTCACAAATTTGGGTGTCCATTATGAAGACTCTGGGGTGTTGGCCCTCTGACTTCCCTCTAGTGCAAGTGGCTATCCACATTGACCAGAGCTGCTGGGACATCCACGGGGCACCTCACCCAGGCCAGGGCCAGAGACATGTTAAATCCCCAATAAGTCTTCTTGCATTTAAGAAGGAAAACATGTAGAGGTTTGCTGAGACCCTCACACAAGATATTAGTTTTTAAGGGGAGTTCTTAAAAAATATACAGAAAAAAATTGATAAAGACAAAGATATTGACTAGAGAACTTTGTGGGATTACAGATCAATTTGTGACTCTCTGAGATCAATTTTCTTATATGCTTCCAACAAATACTTCCACTGGTCTCAACCAGGGTTATGGTAAAGCTTGGGTTCCTAACTTGTAGTAATTATCTCACGGTTGTGTAATTCCCTTTACATCCCTGTCTTCACTCCTGGGCCATAAGCAACTCTGAGCGCTCATCTTTATAATCCACACTTGGCATGGGCATGGCATAGAGCTGGCATCAAGTACAAGTTCTCAAATAGATGCCCTGCTTGTTTCTCTGTCAGGTCTAAGATTGAAAGGCAAGGCTTATGTCAAACCCATTGTTGTTGGCACATGACCTCATACCTCATACCTGAGTGCTCAGTAAATATTGGTGGGCTGAGTAATGAAGCCCTGTGTGCAGCAGAATGGAAACATCTTCTGGACACACACGTGCAGACACACATAGAAGTACATGTCACAGTCTTTCCTCAGAGAAGCTAATAGTCTGGCAGATAATCACAGACTTTGGTGATAGAGTCATATTAGAAGAATGCGCACAAATACTGTGGAAACAGAAGGCAGGATTAATAGGGGTGAGTGGAGGGTGGGTTGAGAGTGGGGAAAGCAGGAGGTGTGGAGAGCTGACTGCTTGTTGGAGATGGGCACAAACGTTCCTTGCACAACTGTGAGGTGTGAAGAGGGGTGTGCTCAAAAGACAGCAGGTAATATGGTGTAACAGAGGTGCCAACTGCTCACCCCCAGCCCACACTTCTTGAGGAGCTGGTAACAGTTGGTTAAAACTACAGCTCTCTTACGGGATGAAAGTAGAAAGAGCTCTTCACACCTCCTCTCTGCTATCAGCACAGCTCCATTCCTGCTTGAACAGCTCCCTCACAACCAACCCAAAGGCAACCATCAGGGCCGACACCATAAGTGTTCCATTCACCCCAGACATTTCGTGAGAGTAACATCACTAAAGACTGACAGAAGTCATGGAGAGGTGTTCCACGTTGCATACAGTCCAGCTTTGCACCGTTCATTTCTTCTTTCTTTCCAGAGTAACAATTTCTCCCTTATGTGTGTTTATTATTTGAAGGACATAACTGTTTGGTCCACATATCCAAGTCACTCAGGTTCTCCCCTTCAGCACCCCAAATAAATGGAGTTCCCCCACAAAGATTAATTCTGGAGGTAGCACTTAATATAAACCTGTACAAGGATTTGTGAATTGGGGAGGAGCTGGCTAGGGATGTGCTTGTAAAAGTAGAAGGAACTCAACCTATAAGCCAGGAGTCACCTGTAGTTAATTATCTCAGACAGTGGCAGAGGTGTCCTACTTTGCAACTGGCCTGACCGGGAAGAGCTTAGGGGAGGGAGGGAACAGAAAAATGGTGGAATTCTTCTCCTGGGAAGGAAAATAATTAAGGCTAAATCACCAACCTTCCAACCCCCTCTAGAAAAAAGAAAACATCAGCCTACAAGGAATTGAACAGAATAAAGATATTGTATGTTGGATCCAGATGATGTACTTCAAGGGGACTATAAGCTCTCAAATATTGTTCTCACGTAGAAGTGAAAAAGAAAAGAGCAGAATAATCAAAAGAATCAACAAAGGGCAACAATTCAGCTGACAGCAGCCTCTTTCTTCCCTCTCCAAAGTAAATAGGTTCCCTGATTTTGAAGCTGCTGATTCAGAAATTAGATGGTGACAAGGCTTAGAAATTAGAACAAGTCTCTTTCCCAGTTATTGGGACATCCCAGGGGAGTGTGCGGAATATGTCACCAGGATTACTACCTACCCAGCATTAGTCCCAGTGCCAGGGAGCATTGCTAGCCCACATTCCACAACCAGATGTTCCTGGCTGGGAGCTTTGTTTAAGGAAGTCGCCCCCAAGCCTGGGTTTCCTGCTAGGCCAACTGTGACTTCTCACAGAAGATTTTGTGAAATTCAGGGAAAGATATTCATCCAAATGCTGCCAATAGTATTTTCCCCCCAAATAAAAATGACACCTTTTATTATTTTAATGCAATTTTATTAGAAACATTTATATTGAAGTATGACATGCATTCAAAAACCCATAAATGTACAGATCAATGAAGGATCATAAAATAAACACATCCATGTAACAACCACATAGGTCAAGAATACTTTATTAATGGCACATTGACAGGATTAGTTTTCTCAAAGCAAATATTCAGTTGATTTCAAAAGATGGGAATCTGAGAGCACTGCCAGACATTTTAGATACTTGACAACACCCTCAGAAACCAGATGCTCAGAGAAGTGACTTAGCTCAGGTCACAAAGCAAGTTAGAGGAAGAGCCATGGTTTCAGACTCCTCTCTCCTTTTCTTATTGCCTCCAATTCCTAGGAAGACTTAGCTAGTCTATGAAGAAGAGAAATGTACCCTTCATGATGACTCCTTTCTTCAAGACTCTGAGGTTAGCTCTCTTTGGCTTCATAAAGCTCATCTCTGAGGATCTATCCTGGAGACACTGCACTAAAGCCCACACAAATGATTGTTTCTTCTTTGAGGAGCTCCTGGTATATATCTGACAGATGTTAAATGAATTAATGAATTAATAAAGAGACACTTTACAATGTCCACTGATGCTTCTCAAATTCTCCTTTTTCTATTTCCATGATCAGACTGGTCATTTTGACCCATGGCCTGTGAGATAACCTTTCTCTTGATTCTGAAGAGCTTATCACACACAGATGGTGATGGACCACCAACTGTGTCCCATGAGGAACAGTAGAAGGAACTGGAAATTTTTAGATGAGAGGAAAGAAAACATGGAGGACACTGACCATTCTCTTCAGATATCTAAAGGATCCCAAGGAGGAAAAAGAGTGCATTTATTCCATTTGACCTTAGAAGCATAAGAAAGATGAAGAATCTCTTGTTTTTCATGACCAAGCTTCTCCAAAAAATGCCCCCCCCATGCTGCCTCTACTTAATTTTATCTCATTTATGCTTAAATCCATAGAAATCTGTTTTTCAGTTCCTTTGAAATATTCTCAACAAAGCTCTTGTGACTGAATCCAATAGATACTTTGCATCCTTTATCCGACCTGATCTTCTTTGGCATGGTTGATTGTTGATATCATCCTTCTTCAAATTCTTGTATCCTTCTGCCCCTTGGAACCACAAATTCCAGTGTTCTTTCTACTTGCTTCTTCATTGTGTTTAGTTTCTTTCAGAGAGACCCCGCCACAAACACACATCACACCCACATATCTCACATGCTGGTGTTTGTCAGAGCACAGTAGGGATGTTCTCTCTAAACAAGCTTCTTCATTCTCACTGCTTCACCATAATCCATAGATCTAGGACTCCCAAGCCTGTACCTTCAGTCAGATCTCTCTCCCAAGTTCAAATCCATCTAAACAGCTGCCTACTAGACACATCACCTTTGTTGACCCACAGGTATTTCAATCTCATTCTATCCAAAGATGAACTCATCGTCTTCTTACTTCCTCCATAAACTTGTTCCTCCTTTTTATTCTAGTCTCAGTGAATGAAATCACAGCTCTACAGTTGCTCAGGCCAGAAGTCTGCTGGATTCTCTCTTCTTATCCAATACTTAGCAATCAGGCCCCTAGTCCTATAGCTCTTTATGCCTCAATCTACTAAATGCTCTACTTTGTGCCACTCCTAATTGCCATGACCTAAATTCACCTCTTGTTGATCATTTTAAAGGTCCTCTAACTGGTCTCTCTCCAATATTTCTTTCCCAAATTCATGCAACACACAGCAGGAAGACAAATCTTTCTAAGATACAAATAAGATTGTGCCACTGGCTACCTAACTTTCAATGAATCCTCATTGTGCTCCAAATAAAATAGGAGCTCCTGAGCATGGTAGGCATGATCTGAACTCCTACTAACCAAGTCTCACTAGGTCTCTTCTCTTCCTTTTCTTTTCCATCTTCTTCTCCCATCTTCCCCGCCACATCACAGCACACACAATCTGTGCTTCAGCCATACTACTCTATGGTTAGACTCATAAATCCACCCAGTTCCTTTACCTGATAACTCCCATTGCCCTTCTTGTCTCAACTTAGAAAGCAGCTAGAGTCTTCTCTGACTAATCTTGTCTCATAACTTACATGACTCTCTACTGTTTCTGCTTGTAGACTATGTTTATCATTATGACAGTACTCATCACACTATCTCTTAACTTGCCTTAATTTTCACATTCTCCTCACTAGTATGTAAAATAATTAATAATAGAGACATAATTTTCTTACTGCAATATGCTTAGCACCAAGTAGAGAACATAAACAGCATTCATTATGCAGTAGCTAAACAAATGGATCAGTAATAAAAATTTTTGTTCCATGGAGCACCCATGATATAAAAGCAAAGGAGGTTCAACTTAGAGAGTCTCTCTTCTCAAATGTGATGGAATCAGATCTGAAAAGAAAAGATTTGAAACCCTTTATTCTGAACCAGGCTCCAAACTTATCTGTTCCCATAAGCTTAACAGGAATGGAAATCTAGAAATGCAATTTTTCCTATGCTCCCCAGCTGCCATGATATTTATCAACCAGTTCTTTAGTCAATGACTGTAATTGGCCTCTGTGAGTAGATTGTGAGCTCTGGGAAGGAATAAACCACACCCCCACTTGTCCTCTTGGATTCCTACAGGATACTTAACCCTCTGTGCAGGACAGTGAGCTCAGTCACAGTCACAGAAGATGACTGTACCACCAGAGACAGAGCAGGGGAAAAAGCCACTTCTGCTTCAAACAACCCTGACAGGTGACAAATACGAGAATCTTTCTTGAGAGCAGGTCTGAAAATACAAGGAGTAAAGAAGAGCTTATCCTGAAACCAAAGGACAATATTTGGGAGCAGACACTTAAAAGGGGTAAAACAAGACCAGACGGGGGCTAGACAGGGGCAGCAGTTGAGTTCTTAAAAACAGATATTGCTAACTTCTCACTTGCTGGTCATCATAACTGAAAGACAATCTATGTTTTAATAGTGAAATATACATTGAAGTCCAATGCTAAACAAGACACCAAATGGGATAAAATAATTTAGGTGTAAGGAAGCGTTATAGTAATGTCATTCTAAGGCAACTTTGGCCCAATTCCACTCCTTCTAGGTGAAAATGTTAACACCTGGGATTCAGCTGTTCTACAAGATGCTAAGAAGATCCAAGTAGGTCCAGAGAGCACCAGCGGGAGAGAGAAAGGCAAGAGAACTAAAGCAGAACATCATTCTCCCATGAAAATAATGAAGGCCAGCATACAGATATGGAGAAATGAGAATATTTCTGTTTCAAGAAGGACCTTCAGATTCATTATAAGATGATTTAAGAAAATTAGACAGTTTAGAATGCTAAGTAAAAAGTAAAAGAAAAAAAGTTTATATTAGCTTGCTGTAGTTAGATAATAAACACAGATGAGGAATAATAACATCTGTCACAAAAGGCCTTTTCTTTTTCTGTATTTCAGTAAGAAAACAAAACATGTAAGTACTTAAGAAAATATAATTATATATGCACATAAGTAAACTATATGCACATAAATAAGTCCAGAATATTAGAAAGTAAGGATAAATGTGTACTTATGTGTGGCCTGCTACATCTCCTGTTGAAGCAATAAGCAGCATGATACAGAATAGATAGTAAATGCACTGAGAAAATTAAAATGCTGCTGGTGATATTCACATTTCCTTGGTTCTGTGAAGGTGTATCTCAAGGCTGGCTTACTGGGGAGGAATACTGGTTTTGCTCAGGTTTCTGCAAATGTATGGCTTCACTCAAAGCAATCAAGGAGGTGTAGGAAGGTGGACCAGGGAAAGATGAACCAAAAGACATATTTGTAAGTGTCATCAGAAATGCCATCTTCATATGTTAAGTACACATATATGTTGCGATAATACCTCTCAATTTATCTGTGGAAATCTGCGTGTTGATGCCTGCCCCCACTTATCCTGTGAGGGTTTTTTTTGTGAAAATCAAACGAAAACGTTGTGAAAGTACTTTGCAAATGATGGCGAATGCCTTGATCTTGCATCTTTTGAAGAGCCATTAGTATATTATCCTAGAAGAAGGAGGCAATAAAATAATATCTGAACAGGATATAGTGACCATCCCTGTGACCATCTCTGAAATATGCTAAAGGGAAAATGGCACTGCCCAGAGCTTTTAGGGATAGCTGATTCCTATCTTGACAAAGGCAAAGCTACTGGCAAGATGTGGGGGATGATAGTGAGGGGAGACAGTGTGTTTAGACAAAGGATGAGCCAGATCTTCCCAGGGGGCAACTGTTCCAACTAGGCCAGGGGATCAGATAGAAAAATTAAGCTCATAGTGCCGGAATTTGATGCAGATGCTGCCAGAGTCACCCATACACACGTTTCCTGTGTCAGTTCCTGCCTCTAGAGTATCCCTTTAGAATATCAAATCTGTGAAAGAACATCTGTGGCTTATATAATGTATCCTATTTGTGAATGGAGAAATTCAAGTGAATGGATAAGTTTGACCACTCTTCAGAGTTTCTCTTTTGAGATAAGTATCACCACAATGTGGGTTGTTTGGCATTATCTCTACATCTAATATCTTCAACTATGACCCTGCATGGTGTTTAAAGAGATCACTGAAATGTGTGACATTTTCCAAAATGTATTTCCCGTTAACTCTTAGGGAAGTTCTATCTTCCCTTCTTTTTTTTTAATTTAAATTTTATTTAGTTAACATACCATATAATATTGGTTTCTGGATTAACTGTCTTCCCTTCTTAATGAGCTGGGGCCAATCTCTAATGCCCAGTACTATCCCTGGTTAATATTATTCATCATTTCTCTTGCATCCCACCAAAAAAAAAAAAGGCAATGTCAGGCTCCAAATGCCATTAATGTTAGACTGCAAAATTCTGTAGAGAAATAGTAATTTTCCCACTGAAGCCCAGCTAGTGGATAAAATTATTAGAAAATGCTAGAGAGTAGTTGAAATCAACTCTCCCATTGAGAGTGACTGAATGTAGACTCTTTAATATAGGAGGAAGCATATTTATGCTAGTTCAGTGTCACACCCTGTATAGGCTTCTCTAAGACTGTTACTTTGTTTCACTAATAATGTTATGTATTATAGATTTAGACAGATTGATAAAGAAAGTGGAATTGACCAGTACATTTCTAGAAGCTGTGTTGGTGTATCCAAACAAAGAAATAGAGATATCATTTAAAATAACTAATATCTCTAGCTATATTTTAAACTCATCATCTTCCAGCCAATCTTCCAGCAATGCCAATCCCTTTTTAAAATAGCAACACTATTTAATTTATAATTTATTTATAATGTCTAATGTAGTTTAGATAGAATATTATGTAGCTTATGTAATAAACATAGTACATAGTACCAATACAGTAGAAAGACATCCGGGTGTATATTTTTTAAAAAGACTACAAAATAGGGCAGAGCATGATCTCAGTTTTTGCAAAAAAAAAATATAGATATGTATAAAGGAACGCTAACAAGGATAGCCACCAAAATGTTAACATTGGTTTTCCCTAATAATGAGATTATAGAAAATTATATTTTCTAATTTTCTACAATGAAAATATTTTTTAAACATTTTATTTATTTATTAGACAGAGAGAGTACGTGCATGAGCACGAGTGGGGAAGGGGCAGAAGGAGAAGCAGACTCCCGCCAAGCAGGGAGCCAGATGTGGGACTCAATTCCAGGACTCCTGGGATCATGACCTGAGCCAAAGGTAGACGCTTAGCCAACTGAGCCACCCACAGGCGCATAAAATGAAAATACATTAAAGAAGATAAAATGAAAAAGAAAGCATTAGTTCTAGCTAAAACATTTAAAATCTTAATTATTTTTTAAGCACACATATTTTCATCACAGGTCTCTTATTCTCCAGCACCCACCATCAGAGATAAAAAAGAATGTTTCGTACAGAAAATGCATCAAAATCTGGCCGTTGGAAATTCTCTAAAAATTAAAGTCAGAAGAAGGCTAAAATTCATACGCAGATGGAGCCTGCTTTCTGTACACAGATAGTTGGACTATTGGGCAATGACTTTTGTCTGCCCACTGATATGCAAAGGCTATATTCAGGAAGTAAAATCAAAAGAAACTAGAGAGATGGAAAAAGATAGTGCCTCTTAGGCAAGTTTTATCACGAGAACTAATGACATCACTATGTGGGCCACAAGTTACAAACTTGTTATGTAAATTCTATAAGGGGAAAAGGTGGGGAAAACATTTGTCTTAGAGAGATAAGTCCAATGTGTTCATTGGAAAATGAACAGATCCTCTAAGAACAAAGCCCTTATTTACAATGGACTGAGCAGAGTAATTTGGTAGAAGTTACAGGTTTCCAGCAAAAGGTCATAGCATGGCATGTGGAGTTGGAGAAGAGGTGGGAGTCCCCTTGTTTTGAAGAGTGGCCTGGGGAAGGGGCAGGGAGGGGAGCTGTTAAGGGGAACCATTCCACACCAAATTGACTTTGACACAGGTCAGATTCAAAAACATTGGTCTGAAACAAGCCACTGTAAAATACTTTCCTTCATGCCCCTCTGCATTATGCCAATAGACTTAAAGTCATAATGTAACCCATCTTCCTTGAGAATAGGTCAAGAGAAAATATCTGGCTAAGGGAACCCATATCCCAAAATACAGTCCTAAATTTCCTTTGCACCTGCTAACTCGTCAATGATTCTCTGTGATTTGCCCTGAAATGCATCCCCTCTCTTAGCAGAGATGACTTCACCTATGTGGTATTGAATGGGTTTTTATTTTCTTTTCCTTTCATACTTTTTATTCCCCACAACTTTTATAAAACTTTAGTTCTTGTTTGTTCTCAGTTGTTAAGCTTCAATCCTGTTTGGGAGCTTGGCCAATCAGTAGGAGTGGCTAAGTAACACAACTTAGCTTCCTCTCCTGGAGGAAAGATGTCGTTGCTTTTGATTTAAGTGCAACGTTGTGGGGGATGTGTCACAAATCACTGACCCACAACTCAAAGGTACAAATGTTTGGAGAATTAATTAAACCAACTCTTCCACAAGATAATAGACAAGGAATAGTAACGACATAAATTGATTCATTTCATGCAATCAATTCCTGTATCAGGAAATAGACTGGCACAGTAGAGAATCTTTGGAGTCAGACAGGCTTGGGTTTCAATCCAGATTCCACAATTTACCAGCTGCCTGAGGTTGAATAGCAATTTAAAAATCCTTAGCTTCCGTTTTCTCAAATGTGAAGTGGATCCAATATTTACCTTTTCAGGACAGTATAGGAATTGGAGGAACTAATGGTCTAAAGGCCTAGAAAAATACCTAAATTATAACAGAGTCTTAAAATCAAGCTTAAAGGTTTGAGGAAAAGGAAGCTAGAAATCTAATGATCAGTAGAATCTATGTTAGAGACACTTGAATTGTTGGGAGCAGAGCATGTAGTAACTAGTGATGATGGAGAAAGTCTTATATGCTTTCATACAAGCCTCCTGTAAGTCATTGAGTCTGTTGATTCAGACGTGAATCATCTCTCTGGGGACTTTTTCACATGCAGAGGAGGGAACTTTACTTGGCCCCACATTTCCTTCCAGATCTGTGAGTCTAGGACTCTATGCAGGCCTGGTTTGGAGCCCCCATTCTAAAGCAAAGTGGAGAGCTAAGAGGCTCTTTTCAAAGCAAGTCAAATACCAAAAATAATGAGGTGGAATATATTTATTTTCACCACCATCCCAGTACAAATCAAAACTTTCTAGTCCTTGGTTATATATTTATAGAGATATAAATCTTTAAGAGCACCAGGGATAAGAAATCAACAAGAACAAGTTACTAGTTTGTTTTGGTTTTGGTTTTTAATTCAACAAGCAAGATACACCTAATGGTGAGAACTTCTTGCTTGGTTTCATTAGCCACCTCCAACCAGTGAGGGTGGCACTTTGGAGAGGATGCCCTTTCTAGGCATTTATCATGCCCAACTCTCCCATTCAAGGTCAAGTTCTCCTCCCTCCCCAAGCAACCACAATGTTGTGTGTCATGGCCTCCTCTCCCTGCAATGACTTAGCTGTAACTTCCTGAACCCCTTCACATAGTAAAAGTGTCCACTGAGAGGATTTCATCTTAGAACAAAGGATTTCAGGGGATCCCTGGGTGGCTCAGCGGTTTAGTGCCTGCCTTTGGCCCAGGGTGCGATCCTGGAGTCCCGGGATCGAGTCCCACGTCGGGCTCCTGGCATGGAGCCTGCTTCTCTCTCTTCTCCTGTGTCTCTGCCTCTCTCTCTCTCTCTCTCTCTCTCTCTCTCTCTGGCTATCATAAATAAATAAATAAATCTTTTTAAAGAAAAAGAACAAAGGATTTCATCTTTGTCAATTGTCTACACAACTACAATTCAAAGGTGAATCAAAACTAGATCTTCTTGTATGAAGTTGAGAAACTCATGGAAGGGGTAATAATTTAAGTATCAATCCTAAATTAGATAGGTTTAAAATTAAAGTATTTATTGTATCAACTATGTGCACACACCCCTAGTGGAATATAATGGAACCATTAGAAATCATATGTTTAAGACAGTTACATGACAGATAAAAAAAATCACAGAATAATGTTAAGTAAAAAAACAGAATCCAAAGCTATACATAACCTATGGTTTTATTTTTAAGGACTGAAGTATATATAAATAAGCAAGGAAAAGTCCTGAAAATTGACATATGGAAGTGATAAAGTGAGCTTCTCTCTAGGAGGGGGAGGTTGTAAAGGATGTCACAGCATAAGCCTGTAGTCAAATATTAATTGACATGAAAAGATATATTATTATGAAACAGAAATGCAGATTATAAAATATTATATTTTAAAAAATCACCCACACATGTATTAGAAACACATGCACCAAAATGTTATGAATGATTATCTCTGCGTGACTGGCTTGTGGATGACTTCCACATTCTTTTTTATATTTTTTTCCAAATTTTCTAACTTTTTTTGCATTGAACATACATTATACTTAGGATTAAGGCAAAAAAGGTGAAAAATAATGTTTCAAGGATGTGGACCAAGTGAATATAAGTCAGAGTCATGGGGATTTTGGCACAAAAGGAATTGATTGAAATATAAGAATAAACATCCAAGACTTCAGAAAAATGATGGGGAAAGAGGCAATCATACAAGAGATCTTATCAAGGGTAATGGTGACACAAGGAGCTTGGAAGGGCTCCATCCTAGTCAGAGATCATTCTACCTGTGGGCTATGGAAATATACTTGTTTTTAATGTCCCTCTAATAGCTCCACGCTACCTCCTTAAGGCAGCTTTCCCTAGCTATCCAAACTCACTAGAGACAGATGGATCTCTTCAGTAAGATGAAGCATTACAGCACCATAAAGTAAGTGACTTTCCCTTTGGAGGCACTATGGGTTCCTCTTAAGTCAGAAACTGACTGCTTTGTATTCCACCCCTGCAGCAACACCCAGTGTTCTCAACAGAAGGATGTATTTATGATATACACCACCTGGGGTATCACGGAAGTCAAGGGTAGAGTAGCAAGGGGAAAGTGAGGGTAATCAGCTTAGCACTACCAACCACTGCATGAATGGCCTCCATGACAATGGTGCAAAGAGATTTTGGTGACTTGAAAATGAGGAAAACAGTGATAACACAGGCACAAAACTACTATCTTGATAGATGTTCATTTACAGGGATTGATACAGATGATAATTTGGACCCATTTAACTTTTCTTATTACATTGTAGGCCATACATAAAAGCAAAAGAGGGAAAAGAAATCTTCCCCTAAATCTACCATGCAGAGAAAATTAATTCTGATGTGTATCTTTTAAGACTTCTCCTTATGTCTGTAGATAATATCTTTTTTTTACCTAAAAAATGAAGTTATGCTGGAAATATGGTTTCAAAAGCTGCCTTTTACACTTAAGATGTTGAGTAATATATTGTACATACACTTAATATATTGAATGTGTGCCAAACACTTGGCTTTAACTGCATTGGCTGATTTCAAACTCACCATAGCCCTGTGGTCCAGGTATTAGAGTTACCCTCACCTTACAGATTAGGACACTGAAACTGGAAAAAGTTGAGGAATTTGCTCAGAGTCATATAGTGATAAGAGCTGTAAGTTGATCAAAGTTCTCTCAAACCTCAAGGCCCTGTTTTCCACCACTGTGCTAAACTGCTCAGTGAACAAATAATTTCCTATAGCAGCATATTAGTGGCTGAAAAGGTTCTGTTATGCAATCAACTATATTTATTTAGCTCGTCCCCTATTGATTCTTATTCACGTTGTTGCTTTTTTACTTTACTTTTTTAAAATGACTATGTATTGAATGAAGATCCTTGTAGCTAAAACTTTTCGAGATCCTTAACCCTCAGTAGAAGTTGTAAAAGTGGGAATGTTGGGTCAGAGTTTGTAGATTTCAAGTATTTGGTATATATGCCCAAGTTACCCCTCCCAGAAATGATGTAGAATTTAACTTAAGTCTCTGTGGAATATGAAACTTGTTTATATGTGAAATTTTTTTAAAAAGGCTAGGAAGAAATCAGCCTAAAATTAAAACAAAAAAACATGTCATAGATAGAGATTAGTAGCTGCCAGAAGTAGAAGTTGCGGGGTAGGCAAAATGGTGAAAGGAATAAAAAGGTAGAGATTTCTACTTATAAAGTAAACAAGAAATGGGTATAATATACAGCATGGTGACTACTATAATACTGTGTTGCATATTTTAAAGGTGCTAAAAGAGTAGATCTTAAAAGTTCTCATCATAAGAAAAAGAATTCTTGTAATGACGCCTGGTGATAGACATTAACTGACATATTATGGTGATTGCTTCACAACACATGCAAGTATTGAATCATTACACTGTGCACCTGAAACTAATATAATGTTATATGTCAATTTTACTTCAATAAAAAATAACAAAAAATATATAGCCAATTTTCCTGTGTGTCAGGAGAGAATTCTGTAATTTTAAGAAATATGTGTTTTGCAATTAATGGTTTAAATGTGTCCAGGATTTGCTTTAACTTGCAATGTATTTTTAAGTTGTGAGATTCAAAGGTTGGGTGTGTGTGTGTTTGGAAATTTTTATTAGCTTCATATTTCTGGTCTTACTGATCCACAAGAATTCTTCATTTTATTATATGCATGAACAATTAAACAAATGTTCATAACGTCAACAGCTCTTAATGATTATATTAACACTACTGAAAGTTACAGGTGTGTATAATGATGGTATAAAATTTTCAAAATAGACTTATCAGTTATCCAGTTTTATGTATCTCTGACCAAAAAGCCTAGTGAAAAATACCAGTTGGCTTCCACAGTTCTAGGTCTGATTTACCTAATTCACTAACTCTGCATATAAGAATATCTGGAATTTGGCTACTTTACTTTTTGCTTGTGTGGCATAGATTAATCTGCATAGTGCAACTCTACATGGTACAAAATGTTTAATTTAATTTATTAACCCAAATACATTTTGGGGAACCTTCTCTGTGCTAAGTATGGTGCTGGGGAAGGCAGTGAAATGGAGAGAGTAGGAGAAAAGCTGCAAATACAATTTCTGCCCTTAAGGAGTGAATTGTCTCTAAAAGAATCAGATCTGCAAAAAGATAATTACAAGATGGCTGGATAAAGACCTAGATAGTAATCTGTGCAAAGTGCAAAGGAGTATTCTAGGGGCAGTGCAGAGTCATGCTGAGCTGTCTGAATATATATGGATCTAAGAGCTCTTACACAGAGTAAAACACCAAATAGATGCCAAGGACCCAGTATGACCCCCTGCTAAAGACAAGGGTTACATTTTACTCTAGGAGTTGCTTTTTGGTGCCACTAATGATGGGAGAGAACAGCTGCCACTGGGAGAGACAAAGGGAATGTGTGCAAAGCTTTTTATTCTAAACATGTGTTTTCCAGGGCTGGGTCAAATAATATAGGTTTCAATGTATCTCTGTTTACAGAGTAGTCATGTCCCAGTTGGGACCCATGTAGGGCTGAAGACCCAGAAATATACGGTTGGAGCTCCATGTAAACAGGAAGAACTTTACAGCATATGACCTTCAAGTGGAAAGAAAGCAGGAGGCTGCATTAAGGATGTATCATAAGTTCATTCTCAAAAAAAATGAAAAGAAGAAGGAAAAGAAAAAAAAGGAAAATAAAAGAAATTGCATTCTCATACTCCGATAGGGAGATGGTTCAACATGAAGTCCTGTGTTGACCATACTTGGAAGACTTTCCAAATATTACAAGTTTTCATTAATGCACATGCTGAGTTCTTGCCCCCCCGCTCCACCCTGCCCTCAGGGACCCAGACATCCTGCATCTGTGTAACAGCATCAACGGTTCAGGAGGCGCTACTGAGAGGTCTGGATTCCCTGAGCTGTGTGAGCTCTATAAAAGCACATCTCTATCATTTCCTCCCATCTTCAGGCAGAGGAAATCCTCCCTCTTCCCTCTCTACCTTGTGTCCATTTTCTCTACAAATAAGCTCCTTAAAAAAAAAAAAAAAGATTTATTTATTCATGAGAGACAGAGAGAGAGAGAGAGACAGAAGCAGAGGGAGAAGCAGGCCCTATGTGGCACTCGATCCTGGACCCCGGGATCACACCCAGAGCCAAAGGCAGACCCTCAACCACCCAGGCGTCCCAACAAGTAAGCTCCTTAAAAAGAACATCTGTATTCATAAGCTCTACTTCTTAAGAGGAATTCCCATTCTCTCCTGGTCCCACCCAGCCACACTGCTTGCTGTGTGTTCACATCTCTGACCTCATGTTCCTCCATGTCTCAGTAGCATCTGTGCCACCCTACCACCCTCTCATCCTCAGAAAGCTCCCACACTTGGATCCCAGCGCACGTGGCACTCACCTAGTGTGGGCTCACACTCTGGCTGCTCCCTCTCCATCTTTTTTCTTGGTTCCCATGGAACCAGAGAGTAAGAGAGGGTGGTGGGAATAGAAAGAGTGGCCTGCTTCAGAGGCAGATGGTAAAGGGGCACATTGTCTATAGAAAATGTAAATGAAAAATGCTTTTCATTATTACCATGTGCTGGGGATTCTAAACAATTCCAGTGATGGAAATCTCCTCTCTGCTGGCATAGAACTGCCCCTACCATGCCCTTTCCCCTTTCCCCTTTGGCATGCCATTGACTGGCTTCTCCTCACCTCCTTCACCCAAAACCTTGCAGTATCCAAGTCAGTCCTTAAATCTCTCTCTCTCTCTCTCTCTTTCTCTCTCTCTCTACCTGGTCTATACCCCTTTGATAATCTCATTTAATTTCATTGCTGTAAATATCATGTATATATTGACGACTCCCACTTTTTATCTTCAGCTCAGGTATCATGAGTCTCAGATTTGTAGGTTAACTCACTACTCAACATCTCCAACTTAACCTGTCCAAAAGTAATCTAGCATTCCTTCAAAACTTGTTCCTGCCATGGTCTTCATCATATCAGATATAAGGCCGCTGCTCTCCACCAGTTCTTCAGCAAAAGCGTTGGAGTCTCCCTTGGCTCCTTCCTGTCTCATTAGTCCCCATTCAATCCATCTCAACCACAAGATTCAAACACATGTCCTCATCTCCACACTACCAGCTTATCCAAGCTTCCACATCACTCATCCCGATCATAGCAAGAACTCCTTTATGAATCTCCCTGTTTCTGCCTGCCTTCTCACCTCACCCTCATCTATTCTCAACACGAAGACCAAGGATTCCCTTCGAAATGTAAGTTAGACCATGTATTTCTTCTGTCCAAAATCTGTAAATGGCTCCCATTTTACTCAGAGCGAAACTCAAAGTCCTTATTGTGTCTTACAGGGCCTATATTATTGTTGTCCCCTTCCCTGCCCCACCATCATCTCATATATTGTATATTTTCTTGATTGATTTGTTTATTTTCCATCTGTCTCATTAGACATGTAAGCTACTTGAGGGCAGAGATTATTTCTTTTTGTTCATTGCAGAGGTTTTCCGAAACCTCTAGAACCCATATTCAATAAATAGTTTTGAAGGAATGAAACTTGAAGGGATGTTTGTATTGAACAGATATTCAATAAATAGCTTTAAATGAATGACTCCTCTTCACATACCTCATTTTACTTTGTGCCACACCACCTACACATTTCCCATGAAGCACAGGCCTTTGAGATGTGGGCACAATGATGAACCAGTCTCACACACAAGCATGCAGACGAAAATTTAAAAAGTTTGGTTAATTACACAAATACCTTGTGGTGTGTGTGAAAACATTGTTCTGGTGACTGGTGGAGTCCTTTATAAGACCAGAACCTTCCCTTCAGCCCATCAGGAATGCTTTAAACCACAGTGAAGCCTTCACATATTTGTGGAATTCTTCAGCAGTATTTTAATGGAAGAGCTGAGGGCTAGGACATCCAAGAACTTTCTATAACTATTCCTTGGGGGGTGACTGCTTTCCAGACCAAAGGAAAAAGCTTATCAACTAAAAATAATGCTCCATATCCCACAAGAACTTAGGCACATCACTTTTCTAACTTTCAGATAACCCAGAGGAATAAACTTGCTCCAATAAGAAAGAAAGAAAGAAAGAAAGAAAGAAAGAAAGAAAGAAAGAAAGAAAGAAAGAAAAAAATTTAACCATGTTTTTTCCCCAAGTATTCTTTACAAGTTGCTCAACATGTTTTTAAAAAATATTTTCATCCATCTTTGTAATTCTTCTGTATATTACCACTTTGCCTTCTCCCTAAGCATCTGATAGTGTCCACTGTGTTTAGAAGTGCTCAGTTCTGGTTTTTCCCTCTTAATTTTTTCAAAAAACTTAAAGCTAAGCTTAGTGGTACTTACACAGTTGTTCTGTCACTACCAAATTAAGGACTTGGATAGCAATGAACTTGGATTAAATGTCTGGTCAGTAGTTGCAACGTTCCTTGAATCCACCATGTTGCGCCCTGCTCTGAAGTCCTTAGCCTGTCACTCAGCACCCAAGATCCGGTGCAGACCCACATTTCTAGCCTCCCTCCCTCTCTGTCCCACTGGCCCTGTATACAGCCACTACAAATGTGCTCCTCTCTCTCTCTCTCTCTCTCTCTCTCTCTCTCTCTCACTCTCTCTCAAGTACACTTCAGATATTACTGACTTAGGAATTTGCCTAAATTCTTTTGCTAAAAACTCTTCCCACCTCTATCTGTCCAAAGCCCAGCTCAAATGCCATTTCTTCCTTACAGCCATCCTGGTGTCAAACTACATAGTTTCCATGAATATCTCTTTACTCATTGGCTTCCTTCTTCTTGTAGCATTTATCATATTTTGTCCTGTGTTTTGGTTATTTGTGCACACATTTTCAATACTAGTAAGCCCCTCTGGGGAAGCGTCATTGCTCTTCATCCCTAAATCCCCTAACTTAGGGTGATGTACACTATAAGTGATCCAGAAGTGATTATTTTATCAGTGAATGAATTACAGAAAACATATTATTGGGCTAGTTTCTAGAATTTCAGCAATTTGTTCTGTATTCTTTTAGAATGTGGAGTATTGTGTTGCAATCTATGTGCTATCATACATCATAATTTCTTTTCTTATTTTTATGACATTGATCTATTGAGTAAAGAGTATTACCCTGCACTTGTCAATTTTTCTCTTGTAGGCACCCAGAGATTATGCTAGAACTGTGTCAGGTCACTAAATACTTAAGCTTTCAAGTCACTAAGTTTTGACATCTGGTTTAATATCCTGGGTAGGTATCAGGGCCAATGGCATGTTCTGCTGAAGTCATCATTTCTCTTCCTACTCTGCAAATAATAAGAGGTTAGGGCCAAAGAATTAATTTCACCTCCTCCCTGGTGACATTGATCTATAGCCTGGCCTATCATTATGTAGAACTAGGTTTCCCTTGAAACACAGAATGATTTGAGCTCATGACAGGTTGGAAGAAACCAAAATTGACAAACGCAAATACTTGCTAGCCAAAATCAGGTCCCACAGAGATGCAAATGATTGGGGAATACATGCTCTATCTACAAGAAGCACATGCTGCCCAGACCCAGACAATATGTTTTCCATGTGGGTATTTGGACCCACTAAAACCAGATCTTCTGATCGTCCTGAAAAATGATATATCTGAACTTTTATAAGAAATTCCCTGGATGTTAAATATTTGCAACTGGTTCAGTTTTGTTGACCACTGCACTACAAACAAAACACATCTGAGTGCTGTACTCACCTGTGGCCACTAGTCTGCAGCCCCTGGATTAAAGGAATTCTAGAACTCAACCCTGCCATTAGGTTCTACAATTCTGAATTAAAGATCACACAGCATTACAACCAGTTAAACTGAGTGACAGCTCTTTAGAAGGGTCCTAAAAGAAACAAAGACCAAGACTGGCTAAATAAAATGAAGATGCCACCAGTGCTTGCACATCTCCTAATGCTACACCTAAGAAGTTCCAGAATTTGGCTAAAATAAATATTGCACAAGAACCAAGCTAATAAGAAAAGTGTCTTCTCTAGAAGTCACAGATTCTACAGGATGTGATATTTCCATCGAATGCTAAGGAAAGGTCAAAGTGCTCTAAAATGTTTAATTGAAAGGAATATTAAAGGACATCTGGGTACAATACCCCCAATGACACAGCTCCTGCTTCTGCTGAGGAATGCCCAGCACCATTCACTATGCATCATGGGCAGTGAGAGTAGGAATGTTGTTTGGCTGACAACTTTAATGATCACTGGCCTTGTGGCCCTGTGCATATCATGTCATCTTTCTGGGCTTCAGTTTCTCCATTTGAATAAGGTAATTGATTAAGTGACTCCTTCAAGATGCTCACAGCCAGACACTACGAAACTATAGAAGTCTGCCAAAGATGGTGTAGCATGGCAACCCACTGTGTTGTGGTGGGCTCACGGGGAGAAATATTAGCACTGTCATAACAGACTCAAGCAGACACACACACACACACACACACACAGACACGTGCACACATGCACATAATATTTCCTTCCACAACAGAATGCTACAACCTTTTGAGCATGAAGGAAAAATGATAGCTAAAATTAGCATCTTAAAAAAATAAACTACATAATCACTGAAGATGAGATTTTCTTAAAAACTATAGAACAATGAGATATAATGATAGCTGTCATAAGAGAGGAAATTGCAGGAGTCAATTTGAAAGGATTTGGGGGTGTTTCCACCCCCCTCTTCCTCCGCTATCTACCCCCCCTTGAGATTTGCTTTTCCACATACCACAGGAAGACTGAAAAGCTAAATATTTCCCCAGGGCTTTTATGAACTGTTCCTCATAATGTTCCTGCTGACATTAGGAGAGTGTCATCCAGCCCCAGATGCAAGCCTTCTCATACAGAGAGCTAGAGCATGTTTCAGGCTCCACGGAGCCATTTTCCCACATTTGCATATCACTCTTTGGTTTGCAAGGCATTTATATATTTTATATATATGTGTGTGTGTGTGATATATATATATTTATATATATATATATACCTTCTCATTTGTTCTCTAGAGATACTCCAATTTGATGAAGCCTATATATCATTATAAAATCTGTCTCAGATGAGCTCAAAAACATCCCTCGCAACCTGCCTGTAAGGAAATAACATCTTTTGTTTGTCATTTGACAGTTTGGGGAAACCCTTTCACTTTTTTTTTTTCTTTTTGAGATAAGATATGACGTGCTGGGTGGTACAGAAGAGGAAGAGAAGGAGGAATCAAATTTAATCTTGGCCTTAGCCTGCTGATCATACTGGAACAAATCACTTCAATTCACCAAGCCTCTGTTCACTAAGCCACTGAATAGAGAAAATTATACCTTATCCTATGGCTTTTATAAGGCAGTTGAGATCAAAATCAATATATAGATAAGTATGTCAAGCGATTTTATAGCCTAAAAAATGCTGGTCTACAAACCTCATCAACTCTGGGCAGTAAGGACGAATGGAAGACTTTTCTGTGGTCGTGGCAAACTACGAGCCTAGATGGAACTGTGAGTCAATGGTGGAACTGGCCAGAAACCCAGGCTAGGGGCCAAGAGCAATCAAGACATAGAAATCCCATCTCTTTGCAGAACCAGTGAGAAACCACCTGGGCTTACCTGACTAGGTTGTGGCTGATCCTCAAGACTCTTCTTTCCCTTCTTGGATGAAGGGGCAAGACCACAGATAGTGGCCAGTGAAAATGTGGTTGGCTCAGATGAAGCCTAACACGAGGGCACCCTGGTGTTGTCACCCCCTCAGTCTGAACCCTGCCTCAGAGAGAAGGCTGAGAGTTATGTGCTCAGTCTCAAAGGGTCAAATGAAAGGATTGAGGGTGTTTACAGGGAGGAACTCAACCTGTCAGGGACAGGTTTGTGGGTGAGGCCTTTCTCGCTCTAGTGACACACCTCTCTCTCGTCCTCTTCTTCAAGATGTCCTCGATTTTCCTGCCAACTTCCTCTTTGATCGAAATCTTCTGGTGAGGTGAGCAGGAGCAGCCTCCTGTCCATTCCCCTACATCATCTGTATGTTCCCAATTAGCTGTAGGGAAGCCTAAGCCTGAAGTCTTTGTTCCTATTATTAGTATTCTTTTATGATGACTTAATTTATTGGATATTTGTGATTTTCAGCATCATCGCAACTTTTGCATTGGACACATAGAGGACATGCAGAGCGGTAGATCTCCATGAGAACAAACCCAGGTACATGTGCATACAGAATCTCTTGTCAGTATTCCTTTCAGAGTGTTTGACACACAACATGGTTTTCCATTTAAGTGCATGCCCCTCTCATTAGACTGTGAGCCTCTTGAGGGTAATGACCACATCTTATCTTCCCATATATTCCCCACAATGTCCAGCACATAGCAGGGACTAAATAAATACATTTTGAATGAATGATAATCAAAGAATATCTGTTTCATGAATCCTAATTTTCCATTGCATGGCTTTGCCACCTATGGGAGCAAACCAACACCAACTGACCTGGTATTTTTGGTCATCTGTAAATTGGGGATATCATTCCACCTTCAGAGATGTTGAACTTGAAAGGAGAAGCATAGGACAATGAACCTAGGGTAAGAGTTGACATAGTAACAACTGCTAGAAAATCAAATCAAATCATGATCAATTGATCTTAAAACCCAAATAAGTCTTTTCTACATAGAATAAAGTACGAGCAGTGAACAGACATCACATGTCCGCTTGTCTTTTTCCGTGCCTCCACCATGTCTAGGGCATAATCCACTTATGGCTTCATTCAATGAGTAGTTAACTGAGCAACCCCCTTGACCATTCTCATTTCTCAGTGTAGACAAGGAGAGAAAAATGGACTAGATGCAGCCTCTGGCATGAAAATTCAGGAAAATAAAATATGTAGAAAGTGAAGAGCACCCAAATATCATGGATAGGATCAGAACAACTGCTGTGGGAATCCCGAGGAGGGAGCAGTCCTGGAAGACTTCACAGAGGAGGAGATAGCCTTAGCTCTGGGCTGATAAGGAGAGCTGGCATTCGACAAGTGCAGACAGTAGAGTTAACTGTGAGATGGAATAAACTACAGTCCCCTGATCTAACTGCTTTATTCCCTCCTTACTACTGACCCCAGGATGAAAAAGAGAGTTTCCCATAAGTAGCGTCTAGGTCACTCCACTTCTACACTGTAAAACTACAGGGCAATGAGAAGTAATTGTGAAACAAATACAGTTTCCACTCAGTGACAGGTGTCTTTATAATCAGTTGGGGGAAGGGGGAGGTGGCTGAAAGATGCGGGATCCCAGCCTGGGACTAACTGGTACATTGCTGTTTGAAGCATGCTATTTTAAAGGGCAAGGGATTCTGAAAAGACATCTATGTCCACAGGGCAGGTAATTATCATCAGGCTTCCAGTGGCCATGGGATGCTTCTCCCAGCTCCTGCAGCAACGGGGGCAGTGACAGTGCAACCCAAGAGGGGCATGGCAGTTGGAAGAATGCCACACAGAAAACCTGGGCTCTGGGCCCTCGTTGTCACTCACTGGAATCAACTGGCAAGTAGCTTCGTCCTTCCCCAGGCCTCAGTTGCCTCTTCTATGCAGTGGGATTTATAACACAGACCCCACCTGCCTTCCCAGGCTGTCCAGGGAGCTCATGAGATTCTGGAGGTGAGATGAGCTTTGTGAATGTGAAGTCCTGCATGAATGTGTAGAACTGTCACGATGGGACACAGGATGACGAATGTGATTCACCTCTCGCCTGTCTTCAGTTATAGTGAAGGCTGTGTACAGGTGTCCTGGTGGATGACACGTTCCACAGCCATGGAACAGAGAACTGCAGAACCATTTTACCAGATGTGCACTTAGAGATCATTTCTCTTGGTGTCTCATCTCTTCCCTCTCTTCTGTGACAGCCTTTACCATTTATTCTGCTTCGTCTTCTACTTTAGTCCTGCTGTCATTGACAGAAAATGTGAGCTGTTGCTTATTTGGGTTAGGAAACACTGATTTAATAGATCTGCCCTCCTGCCATTTTGCAGATGGGCCCAGGGTGATACTGGTGATCACCTGGCTGCTCTCTCCCTCACATTGCCAGGGCTGCTGTCTTCATTTTTTATTTTTTATTTTTTTTTAAGATTTTACTTAGTTACTCATGAGAGACATGGAGAGAGAGGCAGAGCCACAGGCAGAGGGAGAAGCAGGCTCCTCGCAGGGCAGGGCTGCTCTCTTACAGTCAGGCCTGGAGCAGCAGGTGGGTGGGAGAAAGCACAGGTGGGCCCAGATCCTCAACAAGCCTGAACCAGAACCGCCACCAGCTCAGACTCCCCACTTCCCGCAGAGAAGGCTTGATGCACAGACCTACACCCCTGAGAGTAAAAGGGTTTGGTCTTTAAGAATCCCACAACCCTGCTCCCCAGCCCTGCCTCCTCCCCAGGAGTCTTTTGGTATAGAGGGGCATGGGGATGATGAACAGACCCTACCAGGAGTTGTGGAAGCAGGCAGGAACCTTCAGGCAGGTTAACCAGTGAGAAATTTAGGCAGCATGAATTTCTCCTTCTCCTAAGTCCCTCGGCACACAGCGGGCCTCATGAGCATAACACTCCGCTGTGGTTAGTCTTGTCCGCTGATCCATATGTGTCTGCCCTCTTTAAAGGTAAGGGCTGGTCTTAAACATTCTTGTTAGGATCCAGCCCAGGACAATGACAAGAGAGATATTTGGTGTTGGATGGAGGGATGGATGGATGGACAGACAGACAGATGGACGGATGGACAAATGCATGGGTGAAGGAACTTCTCTGCTCCCCTGTGTGGCCCTACAAGGCCTGGCCACCAGAGAAATGACAAACAGGAGGAGAAGCACGACGCTCCCCTGTGATTTTGACAGGGGACTAAATTCAGCCCAAAGCATCTTTCTTCCTCTCTCTATTTACTCTGGACAATCTGTCCCTTATCAGATGAGCTCAAGGCTGGTTGGAAATATGCGTATTCTATTTGACAATATCTTCTTCCTCCAGTTTTGTTTTGCTGCACAGACATTTGTCTGTTTTGCTGTGTGTTGTGTATCAGATAGGACTCAGACAAACTGCTTTGGCTTTCTAAGCTGTTTTGTTTTCTCCATTCAGCTATCATTGATCTCATTTTCCTTCCTGCATCTCACTCTTATTCTCAAATCCCAATTTTACCCCCAGCGACAGAGAACAATTTCATGGATACCCAGCTCCATCGAGGGCTTGGAAAGGGCACTGAAGTTACGAGTCCCGAGACCCGGTCCCCGGGTACCACCAACAAGCAGCATGACCTTCCGTGGATCACCTTTCCTAGCTGTGCCTGCTTCTCCCTCACAAGATAAAGTCTCCTTGTGATGCCACAGGACCTACATGGTATATCTTGAATCTCTCTGGCTGTCAAGTTGAACTAATTAATCCTTGTGCCATTATTTACATTGGGTGCAACTGGGGAGGATTGCTCATCATTTTGAACTTTGGTTCAAGGCAATGGTCTGGTGTCTACTGGCCTAGGGCTTCACTCTCCCCCCCAGGTCCCCACTCCCTGATCCATCCCCACCCAGGGTGGCTTCCTGGGCAAACAACCGACACAGGGGCCCGGAGCCCTGTAGATAAAAGGCCCCATGTTCGGTCGTGTTCTGTTGTCACCAGGTTGAAATCCTTAGTTTTTGAACAAGGGGCCTACATTTTCATTTTGCACTGAGGTTTGCAAACTGTGTGGCCGGTCTTGCAAACGCAATCCCCCAAAGCAATATAGAAGGAAAAACACCAGGAAGAAGAGAGCGATGGAGCAAAGCTTTGTCAGCAACCAATGGTGGAGTGAAGGACTCCTCATGCGACAGAGCCTTACCATGGAATGCCCTTCACTATGAATATTTAACCAAGGAAAAGATGAGACTGGAGAACAGGAAACTTGCCACAGGCCACACCCCTATCAACCTTCCCCATCTTGGGTGGATTGGGGGCCTGACTCACACCCAAGGTGTGGCTCGCCATTCCTGCTAAGCACACGGGGCTCCTCCCTACTCAAGGAGCTCAAGGGGAAGAGTGGGTTGCGCTGGAGTGAATGTGGAAACCATCCAGTCACCACCTGACATCACAGAGCTGGACAGGGTTTCAGAGCAGAACTCAGGCAGCCGTCACAGGCCACCCTTTATCAGTGAAACAGTCCGCTCTAGGTGACCCACGTACACACTTGGAGTCAGTTTCCCATGCTGCTCTCAGCATGGATTCCCTTTTGAACAACTTCCCTTTCCTATCTGTTTGGGATACACAGGGGCAGAAGCTACTCCTCTGCTACACAGGTAACCAGTGTGGTGACCAGCAGGTTCTGATGCCCAGCACAGAGGGCTCAAATTAAATTGAGGGTGAATCTGCTATTTTAAAACTGCAGGACAGTGAAATTATTACCACTGGCTCTTCTCTCCTATCCAGTGCTTCCAATGGCCAGAGTCAGTTCACATGTCTCAGTAAAGAAGAGATCAAATCAAAGGAGGCAGGCAAAACTTGAAACTCAAGCATGTAAATAAAGAGCCTATTATAAACAACATGCAAGATAAGCTTTTGAAACGCAAAGACTCCAAGGGTGCCTGGGTGGCTCAGTCAGGTAAGCGTCTGCCTGCCTTGGGCTCAAGTCATGATCCCAGGGTCCTGGGATTGAGCCCCGAGACTGGCTTCCAGCTCAGCTCAGAGAGGAGTCTTCCTTTCCATCTGCACCTCTCCACGTTGTTGCTGCTCTCTGTCTCTCAAATAAATAAATAAATAAATAAATAAATAAATAAATAAATAAATCACTAAAAAGAAGAAGAAGAAACACAGAGACTCCGAGGGAAGCATGATGTGCTTCTTGCACTCTAAGCACTAGTTAGGACAAGAGGACTGACACACCTGTTTAGGTGTGGAGAGTCACTTCTGAGTGCTAGTTCACTAACACTCTGGGTGGACTTGGGCACATATACACTTGGGAGAGTTTCCCTCTCTGGACTCGGGCTTCCTGGTCAACAACCTCAGGTAAATTGGACATGCTCAGAGTGAGGGCCCTTCCAGGGCTGGCATTCTGTGCTTCTAAGAACCAAACCACTATTCTCTTCATTTCAGTGTCATGACTTAGGAACTGATTTTCAAATTAAGAGCATACTCTAGAACCTAGGTTGGCATGACAAAATAATGAAAGCAACAAAATAATGCAGTTCAAAAAAGCTGAGCGCTGACCACAGGAGGTGACCCAGAGAGGAAGCTGCTAGAGAACTCTTCTGATGCCAGGGTTACGGCAGGATGTGATAGAGACACATCAGGGTGCAGAGCCCTAGGTATCCAAGGAGGGGCTCTGGAGCCATGGGGCCCTCACTTCCCAGTAATGTGAGTGAGACTGAGCCCTGCCTCCAAGCAGTGACTGCAACAGTCACCCTGCTCTGATGAGATATGTGAAGAATGGGGGAATGGTGGGCTGGAGACCCAGGTCATCTTACTGAGAGTCTTGAATTCTAGGCCAGGAAGTTTATACTTTATTTTCATCATTATTATGTGTTGGGGACTCTGTTGAGTGATTCTGTCTTGACATTTGATGACTTCTGGGAGCTGTGACCAGAATGTAAGCAGATAGCCTCAGATGTTGCCCAGATCACATGGGGAAGGGGAGGGAGTGTTTCTTTTGCCTTAGTCCCTGCCCTGGCCACACTCCTGCAACGTGAGAAATTTTGCACACCGGAAACACTGTGACCATCTGAACCAAAGCTGGCCCTGCAGTTTGGGCTTCATGACTCCAGTCTCAGCCTGGACCTTTATGCCATAGCATCCTTCAGTGCAGGGCCCAGGAAAGACAACCCCAAAGACAGCATTTGATATGCAGGCAGTTCTGGAATCATCTTCTTGAGAATCTCTTACAAAAATGGATATTCTCAGGCCTCATTCTTGAATTTACTAGTTTAGAATCCCTAGGGGTGAGTCCAGGAATCCCTGTGCGATGAAGTCCTGCTAGGTGGCTGGTATGTGCAAAAAAATTCAAGAAATAGAGCACTGCACTTTCTCAATCTACTGACAGAGAACTCCAACATGGAGCAGGCTGCACAAAAACCCAGGGGCAGGAACTTGTGGGATGGACCAGTCTTTGCCTCACAGAAGCAACAGCGAAACCTGTGTGGCCGGAACACCGGGTGGTAGGGCAAGTGTGATAAAGTCAGAAGACGAGTGATTGTACCTAAGTGACCCATAAGACTTTCATCTCTGCCTTGCTCCTGATTTTAGGATATGAGTTCCTTGGTGAACACTGAGTTTCAATAGTCTTTATCCCAAATTCTGGGATGGATACGTGGGCTCTCACTGACTTATTAGACCTAAAAGACATAACAACAATATGCAAAGGGGAGAAAAAGATGCAAAGAGACGGGGGTCACAACCAGTTGCATTATGCAAAGGCCCACAGAAAAGAGGGAGGAAGGGTTTTATGAAGCGAAGGAGTTCCACGAAGGGCATCCAGGCTTCCAGGAAGACTCTCTGCCACGTGAAGGGTGTGGGGCCAGTGAGGACAAGCTCCCACTCCCTAGAGTTTCCTTCAAGCACGTTTGGGACCCCAGGTGACGTGGAACTGCAGAGGGAACAACATGCCATATCCGTTTTCAGAGGGTGTCAACACCCTCCTTCCCACACCTGCTGTTCCCAAATATCACAACCTGATTTTTTTCTCCAACCTCCTGTCTTGATAATGATTAAATATTCATGGATTGCTGTGATGCCAGCATACTTTGTGAAATTTCAGATACCTTTTTTTAAACAGAAGCTTTTTTTTTTCAGAGTATCCCACTTTTGAAGAGAGGTAAAAGGAATGACAAATGCCAGTGACTCAAAAAGTAGAAACTGAACAAAAAGCTAGTAATCTCCAAAGTTTTCACAATTGCATTTCCAGCCCGAAGTATCCTACTTTAAGAAGAAGAAAGCAGAGAATTTCAAAAACAGAGACATCAAAGAACAATTGTTCGTATTACAAAGGAATTTTTCACTGTAGCACAGGGTCCATTTAAATAGCAAAGTCCAAAAATAAAAAAAAATAAAAAAAAATAAAAAAAATAAATAAATAGCAAAGTCCCTGGTTCTGTGTAAAATGCAAGCCAAATGTACATATGTATGTATTATTTATTATGTGAAAAGTTCACCTTATTTGAAAAAAAAGTGTATTTTTAGAATCACAGACTATTAGCTAAAAGTTAACAGTCTCCTCTTACCAAGTAGTTTCAGAATGAGTTTCAGGGAGCCCTGTAAGTCCTCCTAAGGTGGCTTGGGGGCTCTCTGAGGGGACAGGCCTGATCCCCAGAGTAGAGCTAGCAGGCACCCATCCCAATTCAACCAGAGCAACTCCCCTGCTACCTGAGTATCCATTAGAGGTCCCTGTAACTTACAATTTTTAAGAAGTTGTATACACACACATAGAAACCTAATTCCTCAAGTTGACATTTTGGGAAACCAAGGCTCAACGAGGAATGACTGTCCTGAAGTCTTATATTAGGTTTTAGTATCAGAGCCCTTATTTCCCCTTTCACTATACTTTGTTACCCAGAAGATTCAGAAATCTTCTGAATGTATTAGAGTAGCTTGCTGATCTCCTAGAAACACTATGGCTTAAGCCTGGTACTAGTCATTCGTTAAAGTAACCAGAATAATTGGTTATGAAGTCATTACGAACTTAAGGTAAGATGCAAACTTCTTGCTTCCTGAGCAAGTCTAACATTCTTAAAGGTCTCCAGATTAGCTGAATAATGTCAGTGTTGATCACAGCTCTGTCTTGGATCATAACACAGATAACTTGGGCTAGCACATTCCCAAATTTTACTTAAAATACCAACTGAAGCAAGGTGTCATCAAGTTGAACCAATGCCTCAGTGAGATTAGTCATTCAGAGGAAAAAACCTAAGAATCCTATGTTGAATCAGCTTGTGTCCTATATTTATCTATTTCTAGTTTTTTTAACAAGTACCTATGTGGTACTTAACTATGTGCCAGAAACTGCTGTAAGGTCCTTACAGATATTAATCACGTGTCTCCCACAGCAGCCATGTAGGGAGGGTCCTAGGCATCATCGGCATCTCACAGGTAGGGAGATTGGGCACGAAAGACTAACTTGACCACTGTCACACTGCTGTTCAGTGTGGCAAGTACTAAAGATGCTTTCCTGGGTCACATTTGACATAAAGGGTACCATATCACCATCAGAATTATTTTACCAAACTCCGCTGAAGTTACTCCAAGACCTCCAAAAAAAGCAGAACCAGTACAATCTATACCATTGGTTTCTTTTATTTTTTTAAAGATTTATTTGTTTATTTTACAGAGAGAGAATAAGTGAGTGGGACAAGGAGCAGAGAGAGAGAATCTTCAAGCAGACACCCCCCTGAGTGCAGAGCCAGACATGGGGCTGAATCTCACGACCATGAGATCATGACCTGAGCCAAGACCAACAGCCCAATGCTCAACTGACTGAGCCACCCACACATCCCTGTACCATTAGTTTCCCTGTTAACAATCAGCTTGATGATATTATTTCACGTTAGTGCCTTGTACTCTGTCAACACTGTGTTATATGTATGACAATTTTAGAAGGGAGAGATTGTCATTGGACACATTTTGCAGATGAGGGAAGAGACTCAGAGAAGTTAAGGAATATGCTGAAAATCATACTCTTAAAAGTATGGAGCTGGAGTTCAGCACCAGATTCATCCGACTGTATTATGTTTATTTTAGTAGAGGTCTTTAATGGTCTTCTCCAGGTTTGTCTGTTTTATCCGTAGTGTTTTTATAATTTTTGCAACAAGATGCTAAAATCTAATAATTGAGAAATTTCGATGAAAAATCGAGAACTGCTTATGTCATGAACCCCTGAAACATATCAGATACTTCCGAGAGTTTGCAGTGCCCTAGTCAGCAATCACTAAGTTACAGTGCAATTGCTGTGACCTATGAAAATATTTTCTACTGCAAATTATCACCGCATAGCATAATCACTGAGGTTACAACTGGTAATTTTTTATTAACATTGAATTAAAAACAAAATGTAAACTCGTATATCGTAATGCCTTCAAGGTTCATCCGTGTTGTAGCTTGTATTATACTTAATTTCTTTTTATGCCTAAATAATATTCCATTGTATGGCTGCACCACATTTTGTTTATCTGTTCAGGCATTTGTGTTTCCCAAGAGCCAGGAGGAACAGGGAGTGGAGAGTGACAGCTTAATAGTTAGGGTTTCCTTTTAGGGGTGATGAAAAGTTCTGGAACTAAATAGTGGTGATGATTGCACAACATATGGATGTACTTAATAGTTAGAATGGTAATTTTATGTTATGGTGTTTTACCACAATAAAGAAAAAACTACTTTAATAGTTCACAGACCTTCCAAGAAGCCTTACTTCAAAGAAACAGTAAACTCATTTGGAGTCTTTGTTTGATAGCCTTGTGTGTACTCTGATCTCCTCTAAAATAGAAACATCACTGATACCAGCTTCGAGATCCTATCATGATATTTAAAGTCATCTCTCCAAGTTTCCCGACTTGTATGTTATGTTCATAGCAGCCTGGATTAATCTGTTTTCAAATGATTTCAGAGGCTTTCCCACCTCTGTGTCCTTACTTTCCTTTTGACTCAGAACCTGGAACACTGCCACCTTTTCTCTCCCATATCAGCCATCAAAGACCAAGATAAATGGCATTATCCGGCTGTTGTTGGAACCAGATGCAAACAGCACTTCTGATACAACTTATTGTATCTTCCTTGTCATATTACTTACCCTCTTGCTCAAAAAAGCTCTCAATGTTTCCTCATTGCAAATCAAACTGAGTACAAAATTATTATCCTGTCATTAAAGACTCTGAACAGTAATGCCTCACCCTTATTCCCCATTATTTCCCTTCACATATCACATACTCCAGCCAAACTAAACTGTCACCATTCCCCAAATATGTCTCACGCACTTCTACACCCATGCCTTTTCTCAGGATGTTCCCTTTGCCCAGAGGCCCTCCCCATCCCCTCCGCCTACAGAGTCTTCACAGCTCCCATGACTACTCCAAACTAACCTCTTCCATGGAGCTTCTACCAGATCTTGCCATCCTTCCACCTTTAGATGCCACTTGCCTTGACTTCTTGCCTTGACTTTGACCATCTTCCACAGCATGTACCCCACCTCCCTCGAGTCATGATTCTAGACTGTACCATTCCCTGATTGACCTGTGAGCTCCTTAAGCAACAACTGTCGTATTAATTGCTGTAAGTCTATCATCCCTGTGTTATAGCAGGGGCTCAGCTAAAATTTATCTCATGGGATGGGAATGATATAAAATAGAATGAATAAAGGCAGAAAAATAAATAAATAAAGACCCAGGTACAATCATTACATTTAAACCGCCAGGCTTTTGAGCCTAGGCAATGAGGTATTTTGCACAGTCTTGGCACCTGACAAAAAGTAATTGGTGAGAGGAGGCAGGTAGATGTGGATAAGAAGAACAAAAAGCAGGATTTACTATTTTTAAGCTAGAGGGGCAAGCACTCTGTTAGCTACTTAATATATTTGTATCATCTGGTTCTCATGATATCCTTTGGGTTTTTTTTAAGATTTTATTTCATTTATTCATGAGAGACACAGAGAGAGAGAGAGAAAGAGAGGAACAGACACAGGGTAGAGGGAGAAGCAGGCTCCATGCAGAGAGCCTGACGTGGGACTCGATCCCGGGTCTCCAGGATCACACCCTGGGCTGAAGGCGGTCCTAAACCACTGAGCCACTGGGCCGCCCTATCCTTTTGATAGCTGGAGAAACTGAGGAGAAACAAGAGTGAATAACTTGGGGTACCTGGGTGGCTCAGTTGATTAACCATCGGACTCTTGATTGTGGCTCAGGTTATGATTTCAGGGCCATGGGATTGAGTCCTGCATTGGAGTCTGCTTGTCTTTCTCTGTCCACCTCTCTCTCTCTCTCAAATAAATAAATAAATAAATAAATAAACAAACAAATAAATAAATAAATACTTGCCAAAGTTTCCATGGGTGATCTGAATCTACAGCCCAGTCTGTTTCCCCACAGCATACTACTTCTCTTAACAAAAGAAAAGTAAGAGAGGTCATGCCTACCCTTTCTAACCCTAGCCCCCTGGAGGATCTTATGCCAGATTACTTCAGTTTATATGTAATAAAAAGCAATAACAATAAAAGCCAATACCTTCTAAATGTCTACCATATACAAATTAATAGGTACTCTTGACACATTCTCCCAAATTCTCAAACCATCTCATGAAGGGCACATTATAAATCTCATTACAGGGAAGGAAGTGAAGTTCAGTGCTATGTCCAAAGTCATGCCACATTGCCAAGCCAAAAATTCCAACTGAGATCCTTATAAGGCGCCCTTTCAATTATGCTTCAGTGCCTTTTCTCCAGATTCTAACCATAAGTAGTATATTAAAAGAAGTCTTAAAACAAAACAAAACGAAACACCACCATGGAAGGAATTGCTATCTTGAATATGAAGAACGCAATAAGAATTTTCCATTTGGTGGCTGAGATCTTTATCCCTCAGAGAGGAATACACATGGAAACAGGTCTAGCAGGTGAAGAGGGTGAGGCAGCACCAGAATCTCACCACTTCCTCTGAGCTTTGATCTTTCCCAAGAGTTCTTTTATTTTGATTCCTGTTGCCACCACCAAGCTAAGTCTCCATCTCCCAGGGCTGGGGAGGGGGAGAAGATGAGAGAGGTACTTTCCCTTTTCTCCTCGCAGCTTAAGGTAAACATAATCTTTCTTCTTGTTTTCCTTAGCACAACTGAGACAGGCTGACATATTCAACATGAAATTTACCAAACACTGAGAAAAACTCGAATGGAAATAAAGAAAATAAGAATGGCACAAAATAGATGACAGATTCCAAGACTTCTAACTTAAGAGGGGGGGTTTGGGGGCACCAGATTCTATCATGTTCCCCTAGCCAAGGATTACCTTAAACAGCATACCAGAGACTTGCGTGGGCTCATCCTCCCGCCATGAGGAAAAAATCACCCAATCAAATCCCTGGAGTCAACTCGCAGACTGCCTCGGGTTCTTCCACTAATTCTGCTTTCTTTTCATAAAATTCAGCCCATAGATCAATTGCCAAAAGATACTGACATCCATGAGTCTTAATGAGCACAGCAGCCTGCTTCAGCTCAGGCTAACAATCCTGCCCACCTCCTCCTCAGCACCCATCCACCCACCCATCCACCCACCCACCCAGGATAGAGGCATTCTTTTGGAATTTGACTTTTAGGATTTATTATGACATTAAATAGAGAGAGGCAATCTCTAAGAAAGCCACCCCCGCATTCCCTTACAGTGCTCGCCAAGACTGATGACAGTGGATCTTTGCAGCTCATGAATCCCACAGAAAAACACTCCATCAAAGGGCATCACCTACCACAACAGAGTTTACCCCAGGGCTGTGGGTATGAATCTGTAGTACCTGAGAAAAACAGATGTCCTGTTTCTCATTTCTCATCCCATATTGCACTCCCAGGACCAAGAACGACATACAAGATAATTAAACCAGACTAGCCACTGAATCAGATCATTCTTGTAGGAGACCCATGGCTGACTTCAGGTTGTTAGTAATAACAATAAGAACACAGAAATACCAACATCGATTTGAACAAACACTGCTTGCCTTATATGCGTGCAGTGCTCTCTGTTTTATGAGAGTTTCCCATCTCTCATCTCTACTGGGCCTCCCATCAGTTCTAAGAAATCACTAGGACAGGGGGTCTAGCTCCACCCCTGACTCTTCCCAACCTACTCCTCCAGAATCGCCTCTCACTTTTCCCTTGTGTCACCTTGAAACCTCATGCTTGTTTATGCTTCTCTACTTTGTCCTATTCCTTCTACCTGAAACACCACCTCCACCTCTTCCTGCACCTAAAAGCATATGCCATCTTCCTGAGACTCATTCCTTGGGCAACCTTTGGTAATTCTCAGAGTTGGGTGGGCCTACTCTTATGTCTTCATTTAAAGGACTAGAAAGAAACTTAATATCTTCCTTTTTTTGAAAGTACATTGCACAGATTAATTACCATTTTGAATTTTTTTTAAGAGTGCACTATGATTTAGCATTGAAACGAGAAGTTGTGAGCACAGAATGGCACAGACCCAGGGCAGCAGGGTGTAAATGTGGTGTGAGAGGAGCGCGTTTTTATCATTATAGAAATAACTGCCAGCTCCTCAGAAGAAAATCCTGGAGACAATAAACTTTATTATCTTAACAGCTTTCACAATCATTCTTTTTAAGGAGAAAATTGCCTTTGTCTAGGACAAAAAAAGAAAAAAATACCTTGTAAGTTCTTGGGATAGAAAATGTGCTTTTGAAGACAGCTTCAGAGAAGTGGGCAAACATCTATGGTGAAAATGAGAGTAATTTGGTTTTATTCCTCAGAAGAGGGAGTATAAAAGGAAGACAACAGAGCTATGAAGTGGAGGAAAGAGACAAAATCACCAAGATGGAAACAAATTGAGCTAAAGGGAGTAAGGCCCCTGAAACCCTATGTCTCCAGGAAAGGGCATGCCTACTTTTCCCATTTGAAGGTAGTGAAAGGCTCTAGATGCACTCAGCCCCTCAGAGCCTCAGTTCTCCCAGCTGGACAAGGAGAATAAAAACAAAACCCAGTTTATGGGGCTGTTTTTGGAAAGTGAGTAATAAAAAAGGGTGTGAGAACAGTTTGAAAACCATAATGATGGTGACTACTTCCTATATAGGATGTTTTGAAGGACCCTCCAACAATTACAGTGAATGACCATGGTGATTATAAATGGTTTGACCAGAGTTTTTGTTTTTATACATGTGGACCCTGAGAACCAAAAGTGTGATGTAACATTTATAAAGTCATAGAGTAAATAGATAATATCCCTTTAATCCATTTGCTTATTTACTCAAGCCTCTATTAGCCTATATAACATGCATTGCACAATACATGGTAACTGGCCTTCAGTCTTTATGGCTATTAGACAGATCAGGCTCCCTACAGCCAGAAAGGAGAGAGAAACAGCAGAACTGATGACAACTCCTGTCACAGAAGCTGCATGTTCCAATTCAGCAACCCGGCTCAGAGAGGAAGATGGGCAGTGCGTTCTCAAGGCCGACCTGGGATCCCATCCTCCTGGGATGCGGCCGCATGCTGGTGTTTTGTGTTTTTTTGTTGTTTTGTTTTCTTTTCATGGAAACTTCCTCCCAAAGGTGAAGGATGCTTGCTGTACTCCCTTGACAGACTACTCACTTCCTTCTTTGCTTTTTCTGTTCTTCCTTATCTTTTGCCAAAAGCATCATTAGGCAAACCGGAACAGAAGGTGGCCGGAACCTGGCCTGTGTGTCCGCCTCATAGAGCTCCATGCCAGAAGGAGGGCGCCCCTCACTGAGTTCCTGGCATTTGATGTTCAGTCTGGAAAGGAAGCATGGCCATCTGCCTTGGACTCTAGCAAACGGAGTCTGTTCTCACTGCTAAGTCCCATGAACATGGGAATTATGGACCAGTTGGAATAGAAGCAAGCTCCCCAGTGCACCTGAGCAGCGACAGCTCTAGGGTCAGAATGATCCCCATTGGATGGCAGGGAAGAGAAGAAGAGAGAAGTAGGTCAGTGTCTGCTCTTTGGGGTCTAAGACACAATGGTAGGTGCTGAGACCCTGGCTGGCCGAACCCTTGTCCGAGCTTCCCTCCAAGACACACAACTGAGATCAGGGAGAACCAGAGAATCAGGGTCAGGGAGGCTCATGGAGAGCATCATCTCCCGCACCTGCAGTTTACAGATGAAGAAACTGAGGCTCAGGGCAGCTGAGCCACAGAGCCCGAGGCAGAATGGGGTGGCCCAGCTGCTGGGCCCGTGGCTCCCCCCAACGCGAACCTGACTCGCGTGGCTGGCTGAGAGCCAAGCGCTGTGGTTGTCAGTGACTGGCTCAGTGGTGTTGGGGTAGGGAGTCTGTCCCACAGCCTGCGAACCCCATCAGCAGACCATCAACAGGCCTCCAGATAATACAGTTTACGTCAAAACAACTTTTATTTCCTGAGTGTTTTCTCAGCTGTGCCTTAAAATAAAATGTATGTGTCTAATCTCATCCGGCTGTGTGCTGCCTCTGCCATCCGAGGGGCGGGAGGGGGTGCTGACGGCGAGGCTGCAGGCGGGGGACTGCGAGGCAAACTGGGGAGGGGCACCGGCAGCACAGACACCCCCCCCCCACCCCCGGGGTGCACCTTCCCGGCTCAGGCCGCAGAGGTGTAGGAAGGGCATGGCCTCACCGCCCCTCGGTGTCACCCGGGCAGGTCTTCCCCTTTGCACCGCAGGACACACCATCTTCCAGTCATTCCACCAGAAATTCTTAGAGTTCGGATTCTCTTTCCCATGCACTTGGCATCCAGTCCATCAGCAAACAGGGTTGGCTCACACCCGGTAATATAGCCTCTATTTGTTTCTTATTGAGGCTCTGAACTGCCACAATGAAGTGGATTAAATGCCACATTTTTTTTTTTTAATCTTATAGTTCTGGAGATCGGAAGTCTGGCAGGCTCCATTCCTTCTGGAGGCTCCAAGGGAGAAGCTTTTCCATGATTTTTCCAGCTTCCAGAAGCCAGTCACATTCCCTAGCCCATGGCCCCTTACCCTCTGTTGATGTCAAAACCAGAAGTATCATCTCTTCTCTTTCTGCTTCTTCCCTCAACACATATATCCTAACGCCGCTGCATCCCTCTTATAGGGTCCCCTGGGAGCATCCTGGGCTCATATGAATAACCTGGAATAACCTCCCCATTTCAAGATCTTTAATTTTTTTTTTAAATTAATTTTTATTGGTGTTCAATTTACCAACATACAGAAAAATACCCAGTGCTCATCCCGTCAAGTGTCCACCTCAGTGCCTGTCAAGATCTTTAATTTAACCACATCTGCAAAGTCCTGTTGGCGATAAGGTTCCAGGTATTAGGATGGGGACATGTTTGAGGCCCTTTTCAGCCTACCACACAGCCAAATTCTGATTATTTTCCCAGGACCTTTCCCAGGTACTACATTCATCCCAGCCTCTATTAGCCCTCACTCTGGTTGTTGAAGGAACCTCCTGACTGCTTTCCCTGCTTCTGCCATCCCTCTACCAGCACCATCTTCCCCAACACCTGGTCTTCAAAGATACTACACTCAGACTGGTTTATTAGAAATGTCACTCAGATCATGTCCATCTTCTGCTCAGGTGTTTTATGGCCTCCAAGGCCTCCATGATCCAGCCCCAGAACCACCCCCCTTATCTCCTCTCGCTGCTCTTTCTCTTGCTCCTTCCCTATCACACAGGACTCCAGATGGGTCCTTGGACATGCCACGTACACTAGCACCTCAGAGCATTTACCTTTTTCTGTTCCCTCTGCCTGGGACAGCCTTCTCCAGAGGCTCACATGGCTCATTGCCTCATCTCCTTCAGGTCTTTGATCAAGTATCACTGTCTTAGCAAGACATTCCCTGTCTGCTCGTTTCAAAATGACAATATCTTCAATATACAGCCACCTTCCCTCTCTCCTTCCTTGATTTATTTTTTTTCTAGTATCTACCCCTATCTCATATATTACATGGTTTACTTATCAGTTATTTTCTGTCTCTACCCTCTCTTCCACAGAAACATGCACTGTGTGAAGGCCCATATTTTTACTTATTTTGCTCCCAGCCTCAGCACCTGGCACATAGCACATAGTAGGCTCTCAACGGCTATTTCATGAATTAATGAATCAGTGAACGAAATTACTTCTCTGAGACTGTTTCCATAACTATGAAATGGGGGTAACAATATCCATTTTGCAAGCTTTTCAAAAGGTGTTCTGGACATCCCTCAGGTTTTCCTGTGCAACATTCAAACCTTCTTCCTTTTTCTGAAGAATATCCCATGCTGTAAGTTATAGATAAGAGGCAATACATTCCTCTCATAAAAAAAATTAAAAAAAAAAAAAACTTTCCTCACCTTCCCTGCACTTCCAGGCACACAAATAGTGGATGTGTGATCTTGATTTAGGATCCTTTGTTTTATTTCTCTCCTCTAGAGTAATCTAAGACACACCTGTTACCATTTTCATAAGATAACTGGGAAAATACTGTTGACCCTTCAACAACATGGGCTTGAACTGCACGGGTCCACTTACAAGTGGATTTTTTCTCAATAAACCCAATATAATTCTGTAAATATATTTTCTCTTCCTTATGATTTTCTTAACATTTTTTCTCCCTAGCTTACTTTATAAGAATACATATATAATATTCATAATACATATACAAAATATGTGTCATTTGACTGCGCATGTTATCAGTAAGGCCTCTGGTCAACAGTAGGCCCTTAGCAGTTTAGTATTTGGTGAGTCAAAAGTTACACATGGATTTTTTCAACTGTGCACGATCAACATCCTTAACTCCCACATTGTCCAAGGGTCAACTGTAATAGAGAGTAGCAATCATACTTCTTCTTAGGTTTTCCCTTTACCAAACAAAACAAGTATCAGAGGAGCAGACCTGATCGTCCTACTACCACACATCACTCTGTAGAGGAAACTGCCCATGTACACACTTCACTGGGTGCTGGGCTCCCCTCCACCTTAGGAGTAGCCATGTCCATGGCTATGGCATGACTTGAAGGAGGGGCTGTGCTAATTAGCCATGACAATCAGAATATTTGTCTCCAGATTTTACAGTACGGAGTAAATGGTATAGCCTGGAAGGAGGAAGAGAAAAGATTCTTTTTTTTTTTATTTATTTATTCATAAGACACACACACACACACACACACACACAGAGGCAGAGACACAGGCAGAGGGAGAAGCAGGCTCTGTGCAGGGAGCCCGACGTGGGACTCGATCCTGGGGCCCCAGGATCAGGCCCTGGGTTGAAGGTGGCGCTAAACCGCTGAGGCACTCGGGCTGCCCAAGAGAAAAGATTCTAAGAGAAGCAGAAACTGACAAAGTAGCTGAGTTGCACTGAAGATGAAAAAGAGAACAAGGCTCCTGTCCTCTGGCTTCCACAGTCCCTTCAGCAGCTCCAGGTGGATCTGTTGGATCCAGACCACATTTCCATTCCAGGCACTCGTGAGGATCAATGGTTAAGTCAGAGAGGCCTGTTTCCGCCCATGTGTGCCCTTAATGTAAGCCCTACATTACCTGATTTAACTTGAGTTTCCCTTTCCCACATCCAAGATTTCTTAACATACTCCATAAAGTAAGATCCCATTCCAAAGCCCCCCCCCCCCCCCGCCACAATGCCATGGGTTTAGGTCTATTTGGGGTATATTTGTTTCTGCAGGATACATCTCCAAAGTGCTTAGATTTGAAGTCAGAAGACTATTGCTGAGACATCAGCTCCACATCCCAACTCAGACCCACTATATTTCTATATTGGTGATTTTCTAATGATGGCGCGCCCTGAAACTGCAAAATCCACTTGCTCTCCTGAATGCCTGTGCTTATTGAACCCTAATGACAGGTAGCACTAAGAGATTCGCTTTGGAGATACGCTTGCCATTTTAATTGTTTGTGCAGATCTTTGCATAGACATCTTTAGAAGAGAATGGGAGCCAACACTGGACTTTCACTAATTGAAAATTACCCAGCACAGCAGTTTCAATCAAAAGATTGTTTTTTCTTTTTTGGTACCAGAAACAAAACCAAAGAAATCCAAGGCATTGTCAGAGTTGGGAAGTCCTGGGGAGTTAATTCTTTTATTTCACAGGTGGGAAAACTGAGACTCAGAGAAGAGTCACTTGCCCAGGGTCACATACGCAGGACCTGAGAATGTCAAGAGGACAGTACTGATGTCATAACTTCCAGCCCAGACTCTCTCCATTAATATCCACTCATCCCTCAGGTTGCTAAGGAGATGACTGAACCACCCCAGACATACATGGGTAGCACTGCATTCTGTTCACCACTTTGTTGATTTTTATTCAAAATGACTCCAGGAAAAAAAAAAACTGTGACCACATGGTATGAGGGAAACTTTACTGAGGCCCCAAATATCTTCAGTGTCCAGATGGGTCCTGGTAAATATATTGAAAATCCATTGAAAAAATAGTTATTGATGTTGCACTATAAGCCAGGTCCCAAGCCAGGCATGGAAGGTTTCCTTTTTTTTTTTTTTTAATTTAAATTCTGTTAGCCAACAACATATAGAACATCATTAGTTTCAGATGTAGAGTTCATTAATTCATCAGTTGCATATAATAAACACCCAGTGCTCATCACATCACAGAAGGTTTCTTTTAAGGAGTTAATGCTTTAATGAAAGGAGACAAGCCCAGAAACCAACAGTTACAACTGAATGAGGTAAGTGAAGAGCAGATAGCCATACAAAGTCTACAAAGTGTGCAAAGACGCTCCTGCCTTGCTGCTCTGTATTAAAAGACAGTAGGCGAAGTTACATTTCCATTTTGTCTAATAAAACATAGAACAGCCCCAACCCATTCATTCTGAAGTGTGATATTCATTCAGTTAATGTTTATTGAACTTGGCACTGGGGACATAAAAGGACACTGGTCACTGTGCCCTCAGGAAAATAACAATTAACCTAAGTAATGCAGGCAAGAATCAATGCTAAAGTAGTTGTTCAACCGGGTGGAAATGCTGTGTACATAATCAAGTACTGGGAAGGTCTCTGAAAGTTAACATCTTTTTTGTGAAGGCCTCTAAGAAAAGGTGGGGGCTCGAGTTGAAAAGATGTGGCGGATGTCAGCTGCCAGATGGTAAGAAGGAGGCAGTTCTGGACACAGGCTTGAAACAGAGAAGTTAGTGTGGGAAAGTGAGAGCAAATTGACCCCATCACGCAGAGAGAGTGGGCAAGGCGTGAGGGAAGACAGGGGGCATGAGAAGGAGTTAGAAGAAATGCTGTTGGGTGGGTGGAATTTGTGTTTTGCACCAGAAAGTGTGGATCTGAAAGGGCAGGAAGGTAACCACATTGTGGCAGAGCAAAACAGCTTTGGCCAAACAGCTTTGGCCATCAGGGACCACCCACTCTTGAGCAGTTCTTGGACTGAAGTCTCTCCCTATCCAGGAGCTACACATCTTCACAGAACAGAAAGACCTGTGGGTCTTGATCATTCGGGCACTCCTAAGTCGGCTCTTGAATGCCTTCCCAGAGTGCTCTTCTTGGAATGAAAGCAACAAATTGCATACGCTAGTAAGTGTCAAAGGGTTCCTTCTCAAAACTCCACTGTAGATGATCTGCGGGCTGAGGATGGCACGTACGCCATAGATACTGAATGTGAACTAATACTGTAGGTGGCAGGCAAGGGATGTTCACTAGACACACTGCAGAGAGGGCTGGTCTCTATTCACCTGCCTATATTTGGCCTCTAGTAACATAAAGTTGCTAGGTGACATGGGGGTATACATTGTGTGTGTAGGAAAGCTAATTTTTTAAAAAAGATTTTATTTATTTACTCATGAGAGACACACACACAGAGAAGGTGGGTAGAGACACAGGCAGAGGAAGAAGCAGATTCCATGCACGGAGCCCGACGTGGGACTCGATCCCAGGACTCCAGGATCACGCCGCGGGGCCAAAGGCAGGCACTAAATCGCTGAGCCACCCGGGCTGCCCTAGGAAAGCTAATTTATCCATAAAATGGGGTCACCATAAAATGAAGTCTCCAGAACTGTAAGCAGTTCTACCACAAGAGGTACAAAGATATTAAAGGATTACATTCTATATGATCTCAACATGCAACATTTTGGAAAAGACAATACTATGGAGACAGTAAAAAGATCAGTTGTTTCCAGCGAGTGGAGGGAAGGGATGAAGAGATGGGACACAGAGGAGTTTTAGGGCAGTGAAAATATTCCGTATGATACCATAATGGTGGATAGCTGCCATATATACACGTGCCCAAACCCAAGAATGTGCAACACCAAGAAGAGTCAACCCTAATGTAAACTGTGAACCGCGGATGATAATGATGTGTCAGTGTAGGTTCCTCGATTGTAACACACGTACTCCTCTGGTAGGGGGTGAGGATAACGGGGGAGTCTATGCGCCTGTGGGAGGGGATGTGCACAGTATCTCTGTACCTTCCTCTTAATTTTGCTCTGAACAAACTGCTCTAAAAAAAATAAAGTCTTTTTAAAAGATAGAAAAATAAATAACATTATTTTGAATTAATTAATTGGAAGGGAAGGAAAAGATCTAGAACCTAACTTATGAACACCCACATACATAGGAGGGACAGGACATGGTTACCCCTAAAACCAGAGCAGGGTGGCCATGTGAGAAAGGAATCCTCCATAGTAGTAGGTCAAAGCGGGTCCTTCTGAGGCTCAGACATTGTCTGAGAGCATCCATGTGCACGGGGGGCAGGGGGTGGGGTGGTGCTGGGGTGCAGACAATCCACCAGGCGCTGGAAGCTCCCTCTGCTTCTGTCAGAATAGCTGTGACTTTGCCTATCTCACATAATGAGCTTCCGTAGGGGATTTTAAATAATGACAGTGTTCAGGATGAAGGAAAGCCTACGTACAGATGCTCGCCCACATTACTTTACCATCGAAGTCTGGTCCCCTCATTTTTCTGCTAACCTATTGCCTTGGCCAGGCGTTCAGCCCCCATCACGTACTGGCCTCAACCCTCTTCCAGCTTTTGTCTACAGCTTCTTCCCCACGTTCCTACTTACTAACAGACTAGTAATTTGCAGCTCCTACTTGCCTGTGCCATTCCTGTCTTCCCGCTCCTGCTGGTAGTGTTAAGAAGGCCTCCTTCAAGACCCAGACCAAGGAGTCTTCTAAGCCCCCAGAGAGAGGTCCTCTGCTTTGATAACACTCGGTCACTTGTCCCTAAAATAGTGCTTTTTAATTTATAACTACTTGGTGATGCATCCATTTCTTCAGCAGACGGGGAGCTCTTCGAGGGCAGCCACCACGTTTTGTGCATTGCTCCTTCATGAACCAACCCCGGGGGGAGAGCCTGGCCCCTGGGAAGGGTTTGCTGAGTGAACGTCTGCATCCGAGCTGCAGCGGTCAGTAGTGCCCACCAGATGGCAGTGCGTGGACATTTTTCCCTTCCCAATCCGAAGGGAGGGAACTTGACTTTCATCCCTGTCCTTGCAGACAGACAGACAAATCTCTGCAGACATCGGGACTTTCGACTGGGCAGTAGGATTCATACTGCTGAATCGGACCCTCAGGCGGCCACTGTACTCCCTACATGTCCCTGCTTTCTGGAAATATTCCTCCCTTAGGCTGGGAAAGGATTATACTGTTTTGTGCTCTAGGGCAGAGGAACTTGGATTTGAGTTTGATCGTGACAAGCACCAAATGACCATCTTTTCGGCACTGAGAGAAAGTGGCCACCATCACCCACTGATTGCTGCCATCCGCTGGGGTTCCTCAACCTCCCGCCCACCTCCATCTGCCAGAAGCAGACAGCAAGCCAAAGTCAGCCAAACACACCGGCTTTCTATGGAGGGGATTGGGTCTTCCTGGCCAGTCAGCTCAGGAGACCTACAGGTGCTCTAAGCATAGAGCCCCTGGCCTCTTTATCTCTGAACCCCACGTTCAGCTGTGGCAGTCCTCGTAAAGGGCTCCCAAATGGCAGACATCTCCAGTCCAAGTGAAAAACAAAACATCCCTAGAGGAATTCCCACACCCAAAAAGCCCGAAGGCAAACGGGCCTTCTCTTTCCACTTCCTTCTGCTTCTGCGTCTCTCCTCACTTCACGCAGAGAAGTCAGGAGCTCTCCCCATGTGCTGCCTCGAAATCTCCTGCATTACTTCTACCACCGTCCATGATGCTCTAACTTGTCCTATTCCATGGACTTCTTTCTCCACTGCTAGAGAAGTGGAATAAGCAGCAAGGAGATTCTAGAGAGCTCTCCTTCTTTTAACCAAACAGGGCTGTCTTACTTCCAAGGGTATCTAACTCTGTGCCCTCCCCCCCCCCCCCGCCCCACCAGGCAAAATGCTTTGTTCAATAAATAGTAGAGTGGTTAAGCCATGCCACAGGCTCTGAAGTCCCCAGCAGACCTGGGTCAAATTCTGGCTCTGTCACATCCTAACTGTGTGACCTTGGGAGAATTGCTTACCTGCCCCAAATCCTACCAACTGGGGAAAGTGTATACATACCTCAGAGGGATGTTGTGCCAATTCAGTGACAGGGCATGTAACGTGTTTAGCACAATGCGGGTGCATGGGGCACTAGATACATGTTAGCGATTACGATTAGCATAAACACCCTGCAGAAGGTATGGCTCCCCAGAAGTAATTCTTGGTGTTATACTCAACACAGCTTCAGAAACTTCTAAGAATGCAAACCTCTTCATAAATCATGCCAGGACCTATCCCTTAAATGAGATCTGTGTTGCTTTCACGTATTGGTTTTTTCACTCAGTATGACTTACTAAGCACATAAGCTGTGGCAAGCTCAGAAGCAAGCTCAGAGGAGGCTGACACAAGGATGCTTAGACCTGGGCTCTCTCCTCAAGGAGCTCAGAGGACACTGACCCACTCGCAAACAATTACAATATAGTGGGATCGGTGCTCTAACACCATATGTATAAGATACAGTAGAGAGAGGAAGCCTGAGCCCCAGCACTCCTTAGAAGGCATTGTAGACCCTTTATGATCTAACCCTTGCCTTCTTGGCAATGCCTATCATCAGAAATATTTGTCTTTCCGAGAATGCATTTTGATGCTCCATACCTCTGGCCTTGCACTGACTATTCTCTCTGAATGGAATACCTTCCTGCCTGGAAAACCCCTACCAATCCTCCAAGTCTCTGCCTAAAGGTAGTGTCCTGTGAGAAGCCTTCTCATCTCCATCAAGGAGACAGGGGCTCTTTCTCCCATTGGCTGTGATCTTGTTGACAGTGGAGCCGCATACTTTTACTTTTACCTTGCCTCCTAACATTAGATTTGGTGCCCAACCCAAATGTGACATTGAGTAAAGGTAATGCACAAATGAAACCTGCCTCAATGCTCACCCCATGCAACCAGTGTTGCCTGCAGTTCAATCAGAGCAAGGAAAACCATCTGATCTGATAGAAGGTCACCTGTCCCCAAGCCACACAGACCCATTATAGGAAAGCTCCGGCTGCCACAGAAAATCTTCCCATATCATCCAAAGTTTCTTTCCTTTTAACTTATACCAATTTGGCCTAATTTTATTCTTTAGAACAATGTCAAAAAATGTGTTCATATTCTATTCAATACAGCAGCCTTTCATATACATGAAGACATAAGACAGATATAATACCAATATAAGCTCCCCTTCTGTATTTTTTCCCTTCGAACACACACAGCTAATTAAGCCATCATTAACATACATTTTTAAAGTGCCTAACATATGCTGAGTACTTCTTAGAAGCTTTGTGTGTCATAAATTTAATCCTGACACCTCCACCACCACCACCCCCACACACATACCTTAAGTTTTGACTTGTTTCATCATGTTGGTTTCAGTTCTGTGTTCTAGAAGCTCTAGATCATTTTAGACTTTAATCCTGTTATATTATTATTAATGTTGCATTAATTAATTGAAAACGTGTGCCAAGCATAATACCAGGCTCCTTTTTAAACTCTCATATTTCACTAAAAAGATAAACAACCATATTGCTTCTTTACAGGTTTGAGGCTGAATGCTCAGAGAGATAAAGCCCTGTCTCAGGTCACTTTGCTGATAGGTGTCAGAGACAAAAGGCAAGGTCAGCTCTGCCTTCCTCAAAGGCTAGCATCCTTTCCTCTAGCCCATACCATCCGTTTGTGCCAGTCCATAGCATTTGTTTTTTATCCTAGTCTGGTGTCATCTGCAAACTTGGACATTCCTCCCTCTAGTTAACCTTCCAGGTCATTAATCAAAAGTATTGACTAGGAAAAAGGCTTTGGTCCTGGTCAGAGACATCTTCCTAGCTTATACAGAGCTGTACGGCAATACCCAAGAGCCACTTGTGTTAACCACCTGTGAAACTAGTGGCTATAACACAATCTTGCTTATAGCTGATCGTCTTATGTATAACTGGATCACAGGAGGTCATGTTAAGTCCATTGCTAAAACCACCTTATCCTGCTGATTTCCAACTTAGTGACACAATAAGAAAAGGAAATGTGGTGTGTCTAGCATGACCTGTTTGTGGCAAACTTGCATTAACTTCTAATGATGGGTGCCTTTTCTTCAAAATCCCCACAAATCAGTTGTGTAATGATCTGTTCCAAAATTTTAGCAGGAACCTAGATAAAGCTCATACAATTTCTTGGCTTTGGTGTTTATTCCAGTGATAAGATACAAAGTAAACCCCTTAATTAAAGGGGGAAATTTTATAAATTTACCAATATTATCTGTTCCTTTGGAAAGCAACCCCACTTACACCCCCAGTTAACATTTCAAATGCTCAGTTTGACAGCAGAACCTTCCACTTCTTCGTTTTGGAGTGTGATGTCACATCAGTGTTCCAGATCCCCTTTCCTCTTCACTGCCCCTATGTCACCTGGCAGAGTGATTCACTATATTTAATATTTAATTCATAACCCCCCCAAATTAAAGATTAAAAACTTTTCAGGATTGTAGGAACAAACGGTTGCCTATGAGACATGTGGATCTCTGACGTCAGCTTACAGGAAACTGCTTGCTTCCACAAGCATGTGAAATCCAGGGGATGCGGATGGTGTCCAATGATCATCATTGTATTCTCAGGGCCAGGAGCATGGTAAGTGTTCAAGAAGTATTTGTTATAGCAAACGGGGAAAAGATGGTAGTGAGAGTATGTACACCTTTAGGAACTCAAAGTTTTAAATTCATCCTGAAACAATGACGATTGATAGGAGGACCTTTATAGAAAGCTGATCTGGTCAGAGGACTATGGGAAGAGTTGCTTGAAGATTCCTAAAGGTGCATGGGAAAGCCAGAGAGAGAGAGAGAGAGAGAGAGAGAGAGAGAACAGGGAAGACAAGGGAAAGGCTGTGGAGCTATGCAGAAGCAGTGGAAAAGGCCATGATGTTGGACACAGAGGTCCAAGGTTAAGACCCCAATATCTCACTATTAGCTGTTTGCCATTGCATAAATCTCACACCTTACTGAACCCCATTCCCTAACTGATCTGAGGGACACAAGAAGCCATGTCTCACAGGAGTGCTGTGAGCATGAGATGAGGTAAAGAATATAAAAGCACATGATCAAATCAGTATCACCTACACCTAGATCTGCATTGCGGTCACCATGAATGGAAGGCCTAGACAAAAGAGCAGTGGGTTACTAGGACATATTTAGGATGGACTAAGAGTCCGCTTCCTAAATGTGGACTCTCAGGTAAATTTGAAATGTTTCTGACTTCAGAAAAATGTTGACCTCCACCAGCTAGAGAGGACAGAGCTGATGCAGTTTCAGAGCAGCTGAGAGATGGAGCCATACAAAGATTCATCCAGCACTGGGTCCCCTCTAGTCAGCTAACCCTCAACATGTCCTAAACTGAAAGTATAATCTTTTGCAAAGAACCAATTATTCCCATTTCTGGTACTGATAGAACAGCATCTCTAGCCAGTTGAGCCTGAAATCTGGGTCATCATTGCCAACCCCCCTACCACTCTAAGGGGAGGGGTGTGGGAGGGGAGGGTCATCTCAGAGCTGCCATTCTGAGAAATCTTTGACTGCACCAAGTCCCAATATTCTCATCTGTCAAACGGAGATAATACCCTGCCCTACTTTGTTTCATTATTTTATGAGAATCAATGGATTGATATAAAAGTTTTTGAAAACTCTAGGATGCTGTTAAATTCCTTAATAAATGCAATATTAGAGGACTACACCTGAACTGCCTTTGTGCATCCTGTACATAGAAAGTTGAGTCCAAAAATCTCATAGTTAGTGATACTGAAAGGTATAGGTTCAAAGAAGTGTGAGTACTACTTGTATAATTGTTTTACTTGTTCTTTGGCTAAATATCTTAAATCTATGGAGTTCTGATGCTAAAGAAATTAAGAAAATCATCACCACATTAAAGGTGCAATTTTTTTTTTAAAGAAATACATTAATGAGATGGTGGGAAGTGGACTGACAGCAAAGTAGGTTTGGAAATGTTTGGTTTCCCTAATTAAATGGAGCTAATGAGTTTCTCTGTTGAGCCCGAGCACTGGGCTAAACAGTCTAACAAGCCTCAGATTCTGTGAGCTCAATAAGGGATGGCCAACTGGCAGCTGAAAATACCTGTGTCATGGTGTGGTTCATCCCTCACATCTTTAAGTGAAACCTTCCCATCAGAATATAGGAGCAGGTCATAAGTGCCACGGGGTGTTAAAGTTAGATCCTGTAGGGATCTACTCAAGGCACCTTAGCATCATGTCACTACAGAGAATCTCAAAGTGGAACCCACCAGAGATCACAAATCAGACCTGGGCATAAAGTGGCAAAGAGGAGATGTAATTTAATTTGACCCACAATAACTGAGCGTGGAGGTGGAGGTGGCATACAGAGACACAAACGGCATGCTCCCATGTAAAGCTTGCAAACAAATTGAGGCGATGGATACACAAAATAAAAATAAAAGACAATTTAGAATAGGCTCAGTGTGTCCATGGTGTCTCCAGATGTAATCAATCCCTTGACATAGTTATTAATGCCACTTATGACATGGTCAATCTCCTTCCCCATTTCTGGCCCCAACCTAAGTGTCTCACCCACACACACGAGGAGCATGAACGGAGCTTCTCTCAGCCCTGGTCTGTCTTCCGGGGCACCCATTCTTCTGTGTGGGCTGGCCCTTCTGCCTGAGATGCCCTGTCTTGCCCTCCGGACATGGCCAACTGTCCTTTGCGTGGGCTGTGAAGCCCTTCCTATAACTCCATTTCTCCCAATTCTCAAACTCTAAGCTCATTCCTCTTACAAATCTTGGCACTTATGTTTTTCATTCTCATCCCTACTCCTTTCTCAGGTCTCCACTTAAATACAACTTGGAGCAGCACTCCTTGATACCTCACCCACATTTAATCAGGGCGTTGTCTTATTTTCAACTAGAATCCTGGTCTCTTCCTTTTAAGTGAGTAATAAACAAGTAATATTGGTCTGAGTGCACACACACACACACATACACTCAAGACTATTACTTTGATAAATGTCAAGGGCTATCTGTTTTGTCCTTCATCGTAGATTCCAGCACACAATGGTGCTCAATCAATATTTGGCGAACAAATTCTCTCCTCAAAATGCTCAGAGCAATTTCTCTAATCTTTAAACATAACACTTAGTCCATAGTAACGTAATTCCTTATCTGCATTTTTATCTCCACCTCTGGATTTTTGAACTACTCAAGTCTGGATGAGGCAGCCTGCAGAACATCCTGTATTTGTCAATATTATAGATCTTATCACCCTGTGTCTTAATTGGCTTCCATCTGCCTGTCAGCTTCTTATAGCAGGAAGGAACATTTACCACTATATCCCAGGTGCCTAGCACTGTGTCTGGCACACAAATGGTTTTTAAGGGAATGAGTGAATGAATAGAATTTCTTTTCCCATTTTCTCCTGACCCTCCAAAGTACTCTTTAAATGTTGGAAGAATTTCATGTCCTAGCTCTCTGGTGTCTCATATACCTTCTGTGCATGAGTTTCCTACTTGGAACACGTCCAGTAAAACCCATAACACTTCAGATTTGCAGAATAGATGCACAACAAGAGCATCACGTTCCTTGAAAAAAGAATTTTTTTTCTCCACAAAATGATGCAGAGACCTGTAGATAGGAAGGTGCTCCCCGCATTGAGTTTAAAGCATGACTTGATTTGTTGAAAATTGCTATTGGTGACTCTTCCAAGGAGAGGCATATTTTGCAAAGCTGGATATAATCTGGTAAATCATCACCCATGGCCAAGTAGGACCTGGCTGGTAACATGCCCTCTGTAAACACTATGCTCCCTGTGGCATGGACATATCCCAGCATGCCTGAGAGTGGGGCCAGGCTAGTAAGGGGAGTCCGTGCTGCATCAGACAAGGAAACTGGAAGAACAAGGGATGCTGAATGAGAATATAATGTGCCAGCAGAGTACACAATGGCCTCTCCAAATGCTTGAGGCCTCTCTGAATACCCAATTAGACTTTATGTATATGTCACAAAAGAAAGGCTCAAGGTGGGGGTGAGATTTATTTTTAATGTAAGGAAAAATGACTTAATGCAATTGTGCAGAAGAGAACAGCTGCCATGGAAGGGGTGAGCACCCGAGACACCAGCCTGGTGCAAGGTCTGCACAAGGGAACAATGGTGGCTTGAGCTGTGGGGGATGTTTAAGTGTCTGATGTGGGATCAGAGAGAGTGAGGAAAAGTAATGAATACTGATGACTATCATTGATTGAGTCAGGTACTGTGGCTCAGCATTTAACCCTACACAACATCCTAAATCATGAGGATACTCATTACGCTCTGCTTCACTGCCGCATAGACTGAGGTACACAAAGCTTAAGAATGTGTCCAAGGTCACCAAGCTAAGGATGACATCAGGATTCAAGCCATGGTTTGTCCAAATCCAGAGCCTGTGTTTTTAGCTGCAAAGAATGCTAAAGTCTCATGCAAATCTAATATTCTGGGACTCTTTGAATATTGAGGTATCAAGAAAACAATCAATAAACCATCTCAAATGTAACTAATGGAACTGAGTCCTTCGCCTTCTCCTTTCCCCTTGTCCTCCAATGTATTCCTATGCTTGCAAATACAGAGCACCTAACTGGGTTTCAAGTTTACTGTGTGTCTCTGTGTCTATGTGTGCATAGATCTGACAGGGCTAGTTCATTTCAAGTAACCAAGTATGTCTTTGGACAGCTCTTGTCAAGATCCAATAGAAGAGCCAATTCCAAAAATATGTTCCTTTAGTGGTTTTTTAGGGTTCTCTGCTCTGCACGGATTGACAATGTGGTAACAAGAGACATTCTGGAGACTGGATTTAATGCAACCATATGCTAGACAGAATGAGAACCCATATTGCAGCAGACCAGCCGGTACATTTCCATGTTAACAGAAGCTTGATTGCAAATTACATTTAGTCTCAACAGCTCAGTTCACTGCACACAGATGCCATGGGGGACTGTAAAGTTAGCGAGATGTGGGGGAGTACAACTAACATTTTTTTTTGAAAAAAAAAATCCTTCAGCTGATAGAATGCCAAGGAGCATCAGCGCTGATGCTGAAAAGAAAATGCTGCTATATTTGTTTTGCCAGGAAAGGAAAAATAATCATTGTCGCGAGTTGTTAGTCAAATTATGAATACGAGCTAGGCTGGTAATTGTCTGATAATACAAACAGTGATATTAGGGCTGTCAGATGCTGCATGCGCTGCTTGACAGCTAACATGTACATGCTCTCTGAACGAGGAGTTGGTTCACTGATTCCAAAAGTCAGGCAGACAGAAGGGCGGCTGAGAAGAGAATTTCCCCAGGATCCTGGCCCCATGTCTAGGACTCGATCTGGGTCAGCTTCCCAAAGTGTGGTCAGCATCTGCCCCATGGGGAGGAAGATCTGTGCAATTGTGGAAAGAACACGATATGGGTTTGAGTTGCCAGTCTGTCTCCTCCTTACTGTGCAACCCTGGGGAAGTCATTTAACCTCTCTGGGCATGGGTTGTTTCACCTCTAAAAATGAGAATGATGATTCTCAACCAGGTCCTTCTCCCAAGCTTATTGTGAAGATTGGCTGAATACACTGAACACAAAGTTCTCTATAAATGTTGGGGCTGTAAGTTGCCTTCTTGGCTGGGTTTGTTTTTGTTCCCATTTTAAGAGCTGAGCTGAAATGATTTCTTGTCCATTTGCTCATGGTTGGAGAATTCTTTCATCTAGATACAAGCTTGAGTTAGAATCATCCATCTTCTTTCTGCTGAAGAGTCTGGCCACAGAGCACCTCTCACCAACAGCCCACCCTGATTCCTTTATCACATGCTTTCTCCATAGAGCAAGCTGAAGGCTTTCAGCAAATCCAATCAGGTAGGCACAATGCCCTCAGGCTTTCCATTCTCCTGTTCTCCAGACTCCAAGCTGTGGTATAGACTGTTCTGCTTGACAATACATGTTTTCCCCTTGGCCTTGAATTCCCAGAACCCCTTGCAGCTAAGTGTGGCCATCTAGCTAGGTTCTGGCCAAAGAAATATGAACAGCTGTAAAGTACACAACTTCCCAGGCTTAAGTTATCTGTGCATACATGACCCATCCTCATTCTCTTTCTCCATCCACCATTTGAGGACAAAGATAGGGCCTACAAGAGAACAGAGCCATACATAGAAGGAATTTGGGCCCCTGACTATCTGGAGCAGAACCCCCTGACAACCTGCCCTGGACTAGGAAGTGAATAAGAAATGAAGTCTACCCCCTTATACACCTGTCGTTAATTGGCTGGTTGTTAAAGTAGTCAGCCTACCCTAAAACTCAGACAATCATCTATCTTCTCTCACTACATAAAGTACCTTGTTACCAGAAACACAGTCAGCATTGCATCAAACATTCCCTGAACACTTTCACACCTCTAAGCCTTTGCTTATCTGTCATTTTTCTCCCCCTACCAACAACCCCCCACTACATTTGTCTACCAAGCAATCTCCCACTCCAGGGTCCTGCACTATAGCACCACCAAGATGCAGCTAATCACTTTCTCCTTTGGGCTTTCACAAATACATACATACCTCTTATCCAATTATAATAGAATTATGGTTTACATATGTCTCCCTCCTCTTGGGGCAAGGACCTTGTCTTCTTCAACCCTTTAACTAATGTCTGAGAAAGCACCTTCTCCACTTTTGGCTGTTTTCATTCAGTATCCATGGGATTAGGTGTCCTGAGACTGTATCTTCCAGCTTAAAGACAGAGAGGCAGGGGCAAATGTAAATGCCTATTTAACTTTAAAAGATGACAGGAAAAGCAAGGTCACATCTTCCTTTCTAAGCATCTACCAACCAAGGCATGCATTTGATACTTACAGAAATGTGAACAGTGGGAATGTGGTGGCCTGAGGAAAGCAGGCAAAATGTGTTGTGGGCATGGGGGAGGGCACATTAATGGAGACCTCCTCCTTTTCTCTGCTCTCTCCACTCCCATTTGCCACTCCACTAGGACCTTCATGATTTTCGTTCAAAAGGCTAAAAGCAAAGCTGTGGCCTGTTTCCTGAGTCCAGCTTTGCCAGTCAAATGTGGAGATCTGTTCACAGGGGACCTGAGTAGTCACATCAAACACTTTTTGTGTGACTTAAGGACACCCTACAGAGTTTCATCTTTGAGGGAACAAATCACTTTAATTTTTGTTTCCCAGTGGCTATTCCTGTCATTCTGTTCATTGTTTTGGTTTGGGATCTATTCCCTCCCCGCTACTTTGGGGTTTTCAGAAATTGGTTGATTTCCTTTCTTATAATTTGATACTTCAGCCTTCTTTATCTGCCACTCATTGGCATTAGATTTTTTTTTTTTTTTTTTTTTTTTTTTAGTTAACTCCTAGACAGTGCTTCAGCAAGGCAGAATGGGGGCAAGATTAGAGTCCCAGCCTGGGAATCAAATAATTTCACCTTAGTCTCTTTGTCTCTAAAATTAGGGGGGGGGGGATATGAACTCTGTACCTCTAGATTATCAACTCCACCAGGGCAGAGATTATTTACATTTTGTTCAATTGTAGCCGTACACCTATCCTGGCACATGGTATGTAGCAGACACACAATAAAGACTGTCAAGTGACTGACTGACTGTCATAAAGACCAAATAAGCTGATAGACATAAAACACTTGGCAAATCCCACAGCAGTGTACACAGAGAAGCATTACTATTGCACATATGCGAAATGCATATGTCCCCAAACTGAAGAGTTACTAGGCCATTTTAAAATATCAGAAGAGGGCAGCCCTGGTGGTGCAGTGGTTTAGCGCTGCTTGCAGCCCAGGGTGTGATCCTGGAGACCTGGGATCGCATTCCACATCGGGCTCCCTGCATAGAGCCTGCTTCTCCCTCTGCCTCTCTCTCTGTGTCTCTCAGGAATAAATAAATAACATCTTAAGAAATAATAAAATAAAATATCAGAAGATACTTTGGCAAATTTTTTTATTTATTAATTCAAATATCCATAATATTGTTGATGTGGCCCAGGGTTCAATTGGGAGGCAGGGCAGAGAGGCAATTGTTTTCTTAATGGAGATGAAGAAAGGAGAAGGCAGAGTGTTAGAAATTGTGTTAGAGAGAACCAGAATGTTCCTAGGTAGAAAAGAGTTACAAGTAGGAGAGGAATCTTATGCTCACTTGTTCTAGCAAAACAGGTTTTATTGGCTGGCCAGAACACTGGAATCTAGAGTTGGATAAGAATTTTCCCAGAGCCACTATTTTCTAATATTTTCATATTTATTTATAATCAGACCAAGTCTGAAAAATGACTTAAGGCAGAACTTGTCAAAATAGGCCATCACAGCTGACATTTGAGCCAGTCAAATCTCTCATCTCATAGATGGGAGACTTAGGAAAATTATGTGTCTCAGGTAACTCAGCTGGATGTGATATTCAGTGCTAGTCACATTCCTAACACAGTTTTCTGAATCATAAATTGCTACAGACACTAAGAATACTGGCTTATAGCAAGAAAGAAGAATAAAACAGACACACAAAAAGAACAAAAATACAACTACTTCCTGGATTCCCTATAGCTCTTCATCCCCTGGTTCCAGCTCAGTTCCAGACCTAGCTATTTCCTTGCCCTTGGATTATGACATCCTTACATTTGTTCATGGGAACCAGGAGTCTTTAGCAATCCAACTACTATTAGTTCCTGGAGAGATCAGGTGTCCCTAAGCTCCTAGCACAATGCCTTGTACAGAACAGGTGCTCAGTAAAGGTAGGATGTTGACACTGAAGCCTCAGGAATCAACCTTAATATCTGCTCCCCTTTCTCAGATAAATTCTCCCATGAAGATCTTGTACTGTAATTGCCACCATATTTGCCCCATCTCACTTTATAAACCAATGTCCCCATCTCCCAGCATAACCCCCACTGATTCCCATCTAGACTCAGGTAGTAATGGGGGAGACAAAGAGGCTAGAGACCACTGCACTAGAATCATAAGCTTGTTTATTGTATCAAGTTCATGAAGCATCAACCATAACTTGCTCAATCAATAGTGAAGGAAGTAAAAGAGAACAGAATTGTCATTCTAGTCTTATGACAAAGAGAACAAAATCGTCATTCTAGTCTTATGACAGAAAGATGAATAAAATATATAGTTCCCAGCCCTTAAGGAGCTTACAATGTGTAGGGAGATAGACACAAACACACACAGCTAGAATATGATTTAAATATTATAATAGACACAGAAAAATTAATAAGTATTACAATAGAACCAAGTACAGAGTTTTCTAAGAGCTGAGGAGTTATCCTAGGACATGGGATCAAAGAAGGCTTCAGTAGGAGACATTTGAATTGGACCATGAAACATGCGTAGGATTTCCCCAGATGGCAAGAGTCAGGAAGAAGGGCATTCTAAGCAATGGAAATAACAAGTGCAGTGACAAAGAGGGGTGGACAGATGTGACAATGATAAGGGACCATACTTCATCTGGAATGACTAGACTAACATTGGCCAGAACATACCCTGGAAACAAATGTCCATGGTTAATAAGTTTAGGAAATGCATCCTTTATTCCCATTTAGAAATTTAAAATGCATATTTGCCTATCAAATGCTCTGAGAAACTGGTGAGGAGGCTACATGGGTAGTCCAGGGAAATATGGTAGAGGTCCTGAAACGGGAGAGCGGTAGGGAGTTCAAAGAGGATTGCAGGAGAGCGAGATTGCAGATAGAACACAATCAGGACTTCAACAAATGCAGAAGAGGAGTGGACTTAAAAGGACCGACTAGCTTTTAGCTTGTTGGACTGAATGGAAGGCAATGCAATTGGAGAAGAAAAGAGAGGTATTTGGAGAAGATATCATAGGTTTGGCTTCAGTCATGTTGAATGTGAGCTGACCAGGACCAATCACATGATGATGTCCACAGATAGCTGACAATACAGGTTTGGTTCCAGAAGTAATGTAGTAGTTCAAGAAGATGCTGGACAACCTTTGGAACCATTATAGAAAATATCTAGCATGGGACAGGGCATTGGATTGGATGAAGGCCAAAGTCCTTTCGGCCCAGAGCTAGCATGATTTTATGACCAGAGGGCCCCATGTTGAGGAGTGTAGATGGTCCAGCCTCTCTGCTTGATGACCACATCCAAGGGTGTCAAGTCCTACAGCTGATCATGGAATTAATGTCTACAAAAGAAGCTTGACATCTCCACAAACCCTAGCAAAAGGAAGTTTTTGTTTTTTTTTAATATTTTAAGTAATCTCTATACCCAATATAGGGCTTGAACTCACAGCTCTAAGATCAAGAGTTGCATGAGTGGTTTTTACAGAAATGTCTTTCACAAGTAAAACTTTGCAGTGACCCTAGTAAAATGGCTCCCTTTCTTTTGGCCTGATCTCACTGAGAAACACTGAAAATACAGAATATTCAAGAACAATCATGGAAACTGAGCAAGTTCCTGGCAATGTACTTTACTGACCCTTCCCAGGGATCAGTGCAGCCAGTTCTAATTCTGACCACATCATTAAGTCACTGTATGTCTTTGTGAAAATTATTTACCACCTACGAGTCTCTATACCTTTATCTACACATCTGTGAAGTACATTTAAATAATGATACCGGCACAGCTTATCCAAGTTGTTAGGAGGGTTCAATGATATGTGTTTTTTTCTGAAAGATGACTTTAGTAATGAAGACTACTTGTTCTAAATATATATCCTAAACTGTTGGAGATGCTAGGGGTCCTGGGAAGTGAATAATTCAATACATCATGCCTATCTTGCAGATGGGAAACCAAGGCCCAGAGAGATCAGATGATTTACCCAAGGTCAGATAGGCAGCAAGGCTGAGCCAGCAATAAGGTAGGTTCTTCTTCTTCCAAGCCCCACTGCCTTCTACAGACCAAGAGCTGGTACCATGGCAGGAAAGAAATCATAAACTGGAAAGAAAATGTGGTTGAATATATAGTACTCAGAACTCCAAGCAGCAAATAAAGCCTACAGGCCAGCTAAAACTATTTGCCCATATTCCTCTAAACCCGGTAATTTTTCTTTATTTGTATCAACCTGAGTGGGCCACAGCTGGGTCTCCCTGACACCTCAGTTCAATGATTTAACACACACTATGATGGTGAACATTTTTATATTGATATCCTCACTGACTAGAAGTTCAGACATATCTATCCCACCCTTTCCTATAGATCCTCTGCTTTCTAACCCTGGAGGGAATGTTCTAGGTGGGGAGCAATGAGCTAGTTTTACTCATGACACTGCTGACGCCAAATGTGTGTAGGAGGGTTTCCCACACCAACTGATTCCCTAGCTCTCTAGCACTAACAACCTAGAGTTAGGGCAGGTCCCACAGTCTAAGAACTCATTCCCACAAGACTGTCCCCACTTCAGAGGCCAGTCTTACCATCTGTACTTCTGACCAACTGGCTATAAATTCAGGGGGTTCGCACAATCCTCTCCTCAGATTTACTCATTTATTAGAACATCTCACAGGACTCAGAAGAACATTTTACTATCACAGACTTATTATAAAGGATATAAATCAGGAACAGCCAAATCAAAGAAATGTACAGGGCAGTATATTAGGGAAGGAACATGGAACCTCCATGCCATCTGAGCATACTATCTTCCTAGAACCTCTAAATGTTCATCAACCCAGAAACTCACTGAACTCCATGTTTAGAACCTTACATGGAGGGTTTATTACATTGCCTTGATTGATGTACTCATTAGCCACTGGTGGTTGACTCAAACTCTAGCCACCCCATCCCCTACCCATCTCCAGAAGTTGGGAGACAGGACTGGAAGTTCTAATCCCCAATCATACCTTGGTCTTTGTGGTGACAGGCCCTATATTAAAGCTCTCTAGGGAACCCCAGCCACCAGTCATCTCTTTAGAAAAAAAGATATCCTATCACTCAGGAAATTCCAAAGAATTCGTAGGAGCTCTGTGTTTAAAAAAAAAAAAAAAAAAACACCAAAAAAACAACAACAACAACAAAAAAACACTTTTAAAATGCTCTTATCATCCGTATCACTCAAGAAATTACAACACTTTTTTAAAAAGATTTATTTATTCATGAGAGACACAGAAAGAGAGGCAGAGACACACAGGCAAAGGGAGAAGAAGGCACCCCACAGGAAGCCTGATACAGGACTCGATCCCCAGACCCCAGGATCATGCCCTGAGATGAAAGCACATGCTCAACCATTGAGCCATCCAGGCATCCTTAAATTACAATGGTTTTAAGAGCTCTTTGCTAAGAACCGGGGACAAAGACCAAATATATATTTCTTATTATGCCAACAGGGGCCATAGTTTATTTCTTTCCTGAAGTGGGTGGCAAAAGTCTCTGACCTTCCTTCTCCATCTTTTCCTCCCTACAGTTGGCATTGTTACCTTCCCACATGTCTCTGCTTTTTCCCCTCCCCATCTCCACTGCATACAGGACAAGGCCTAAAACTGCATCTTGGCATTCAAACCCCTTCCGGATTTGGTCTCAATCTGTCCTTCAAGCTTTATTTCTTCTACTCTCTTATGGTACACGATGCATCAAGCTCAACCTAGACTCATTGCTAAATCCTGAATACACGTAGGCCTTTTGTACACCAGTCTCTCAGTCCAGTAGACCATTCATCAAGGCCCACTGCTGGTTCCTTTACACCCCCACGGTCTTGTGTTTTTCCTCTTTTCAACACATATCTCCTTTCATAACATCGTGTGCTGTGTACTTGTCCGCTTCCTCATTAGATGGTCCTCACGTCAACTCATCTCTCCATCCCCCACAGCACTCAGCTCAGTGCCCAGAAACCAAGTCTTGAAAACTAACTTATATTACTTGAAGAAACACAAATGCATATACTATACCAGAAGTGAAGACCACCATACTAAAATAAAACATAACAACCCCCGGGGGTTGGCTGAAGTTTCCATGCATCTTCAAATCAGAGTTGGTAGCTCGTTCTCCAGAGAAAGCACTTGGAAAAATTGTTTTTACCTGTTCCTTTTCTTGCATGTTCAGTTGCCTAAGTCGCTTTGAAGTCTGTAAAATGGCCAATATCTCCAATCAGAGCAGTGTTTCCTTTCCAGACAGGAAGACTGCCGCGAAGGAGAGAAGCCACGCTTGTTTTTGCGGTCTGGGCTGCGACGATGACTCATCCACTAAAGCCAGAGGCTGTCTATTTTGATCTCTCTATGTTCAGAGTCTATTTACGGTTGTAATTTTCTTTCTTTCTCTTTCTCCTTTCCCGCCCCTGGTGACTTATCGGAACGGTCACACGCATTTGACAAACGGAACCTGTATAAGGAGGGAGAGAGCATGATTGAACATGCTTTCAGCTAAAGCCCACGAATGAATGCTTGTGTTTACAGCTCTGATGATAGGGTTCCGGTAATGACTTGGCCTTTTTCTCCTTGATTGAATATTCCCCTGGGCCTGCCAGTCTGGGTTCCTGTTATTTAATGAGGACATTGGAACACAACCTCAAGATGTCTGCAAAAATGACCTTTTCTTTGGGCTGATTCCAAATGCAAAGAAAAGTAGAGCCCAAGTTAGACAGGGTGCTTCTGGAATACAGCTTTGGAATTCACTTTTTCCCTCTGAAGCTCAGAAGCCTGGAATCACATACTATCAGAGCCAGAGAGAATCATAGAGGTGATCTGGTTACAAGTTTTCATTCTGCAGATGGAGAAATCCAGGACCAGAGGGAAAAAGCAAGGCGCTGTAAATCATACGGCAGACACAGTCACAACAAATTCAAGCTTGGAACCCGTCTTAGAATTGTAGTCAGTGTTCTTTTGAATGGCTGGAGATTGAAATTAATGGCTGGCTACATGGTTGCTTAAATAAAGGAGAAGCTTCTCTCTGTTTCCCATGTTACACCGTGGCAACATGATGCTCTGCTCTCCCTAGACTCAATATGAGAGACTGGCAGCATGAGCAAAGGAACCAGCCTCTCACTGTTAGCTCAGAGTCTCCCCATTAACTTTAAAAACCAATATAGGAGAAGAATAAGGGTCAGTGGCAGAGGGTTTTACCTGGGGCAACCTTGGAGCTCTCGCATTTGCCTCATTCAGTGTCTTCTCTGCATTTTGGCTTCACCTGTGAAATAGAGAATTAGCTTACTGACCTTGAGCGTTTTTCTGCATTTGAAGTGAGAAAATATGATCAGAAAGTTCTTAGTTACAGAAAGCTCTGTTCTACCTGTGAGAAGGATTATTACTATGTTATTAGACTCCTATGTATGGGGTCTTCCTTTCTCTGAGGTGACAATTCTATGTTCTCCTGTCAAAAGAAATATCTTCATTCTAAATGAGAGATTTTAAAGATAATTTTTGGCTGTAACTTTTTCACATATTCATTGGAGGAAATTTGGAAATCCAGAAACATCTTTTTTTAAAAGAAAATCATTACCTAGATAGAACTACATGCACATACAATTTGAATTCAGTTATTATAATTTTGCCTTTTTTGAGCTTTTTTCCCCAAATCGTTAAATGTTACCTATACGTGTGTATGTTATTTGTGCATACTATTCCAACATCAGAATGTATCATAATGTATTTAAGTGGCATAACTACACTTTTAAAATGTTTTATTTAAGTAATCTCTACAACCAGCATGGGGCTTGAATTCCCAATCCCAAGATCAAGAGTTGCATACTCTTCTGACTGAGCCAGCCAAGTGCCCCTTTACTACTTTGGGAGTGTATTAGTGATTTCCTTAACATAGGTTTAAAGATTACATGAATTCCCAGCTAGAATCTCTCTGAGCCTTACTATGGATAGGGTGGCCATGTGTTCTCTTGTCGGACACAGGGTATATATTTTTTTATAGTAGAAAGTCATATTATTGATAATTGTGCCATGACAGAAAGTATAAATCTGAACCATTTTGAGCAAAGTGGGTCATATCACCACTTTACTTACAGTCATAAGGAATTTTAAGAATATCACTGACCAGAGGCAATATGGCATAAGGCTAAAAACACACTTTTAGAATCAGAGCATTTGGGTCCAAGATCCAGATCCACCATTGTTAGCAAAAATGGCATAATGACACTGAATCTCAGTTCCCTTGTCTCATTTCTAAAATGCAGGCTGTTACTTGAATCTCAGACTTTTCTGCATTTGAAGAAGAATGTAAATGAAAGCCTATTGTAGCTGAAGTAAGCTCTCCTGTTGAACAGATTTTTTTTTTTTTTTTAATGACACTAGTGTAATAGAGCTAGGTTCTCTTACATCAGCATTCTTCACAAGGATGTCCTAAACAATTCACATTCTGCCTGAATATGTAAATGATTACTCTGATAGGAGACAGGAGAATGAACCACTGACCCACACAAGGAGAATCTATATTTGCCCCTAGTTGGATCTCATTACACTCCACACAAAAGGATAATTAGTGTTCTCTGTAAAGCTGCCCTTTAGCTTTATTGACTACTGGTTAAAATCATATCCTATAGTTTGGAAATCTTTTGACCACACTAGTCCTTTATCCTCTGCTAATATTTGGGACACTGGGATTATGCCTGTATGGTCTGTTTTAGTCATAAAAAATAGAACTTTAACTCTTCCAGGTACTATATATAAATTGATTCCCAATTTCCTAATGAGGATCATGCTTGAATTCTCTGAAGCCTCATAATGTCTTCCAGGCAGGAGAAGAATCATGCACCCCCAAGGCAATCAAACGGTTATCTTCTAGTTGGGTTCTTCTCTCTGAATTAGAAGAAGCTAAAATGCTTATAACCCTACAAACTAAGGCACCCAGATCTTCACATATATCACAATCATCTTGTTGGAAATGTTCTACATACACAGAGCTGACCATGCAAGGATAACTGACTACATTAATGAGACACTTGCTCTTGTCATAGTCATCAATGTGACCATTTTTCAGTTCAATATTCAGCTGAGAAGTTTCATCATCCCTTTTATAAAAGGTACCTTAAGTATGAATCTTTGATTTATCAGCCTCCTTCAGATTTTTTGTACATTTTTCTCTCTCCTTCACTGTACCTCATACAATGCCTTTGATCAATACTTGTGAAATGAACAAAACTATTCCCACCTCCTTTCCACTGCACATCCGAAACACTCATACCTTTACAGTAACCCAAATTCTTTCAGTTTCTCCTTCACCTGTGCTTTAGTGAGAACAATAAACATGGAATTACAATAACTGAGCTTCAGGGAGGTAACAGAGGGAAGCTACAACTCTTTACTACAGAAGAATTCCAATTAAAAAATGTAGAAGGGATGAGGAAACTAGAAAATGACCTCTAGGCTAAGCACGGCAGCAAGCAAGATCTACCAAGAGATGCTAAAACTGGTGGGTAAAAGTTCAAGTGGAAACAGGATATGTATATAGTCTCAAAGTATGTCCTCTAAAAAACTTAATAATCGCAAATGGAAAAACAGTAAGTTTACAGTGGAGAAATCCAGCAGATGCCATCTTTGGCAAGTGATCAAGGTTAATATCACCAATAGAACATGTCAACGTAATACACATGTTATGCTCTGAGAAGGACCTATCACCTCTGTGGTTTCCTTCCCAATGCCTTCAATAGAATCCTGAGAAAATATCAGACAAATCAAGACTGAAGGATATTTTACAAAATAACTCATCAGTACTCAACAAAAGTGTTAAGATCATGAAAGACAAGGAAACACCCAGGAACTGTTCCAGATGGTAGAAGACTAAGGAAACATGACAACTGACAGTGATGTGGGAAACAGAAATGGATCCTGGGAAAGAAAAAAGGACACTAGTGGAAAAGTTGGTGAAATCTGAATAAAGTCCGTACTTTAGTGAATAGTACCGTACCAAGGTTAATTCCTTAGTTTTGATTATTGTTCCATGGTTATTTAAGACGTTAATGTAAAGAGGAGTTGCCTAAAGGGTATACAGGATCACTCTACTAGTTTTACAACTTTTTTGTAAGTCTAAAATTATCTCAAAATAAGCAGCTTACCAAGTAACTGAGCTTGAATGCTAACACTGCTACCATCTGTGGCATGTCCTTAGGTAAGTCGCCTAACCTCTCTGAACCTCATCTTCCATCATGTCTAAAACTAAAGGAACAGTACCTACCTTTTGTTAATGTGAGGACAAAATTAAAAAAGAAACCCGAACACATCCCACCCCTTTTTAATATTTATTTATTTATTTATTTATTTATTTATTTATTTATTTATTTATTCTAGAGAGAAAGAGTACATGAGTGGAAGAGACAGAGGGAGAGGGAGAGAGAATCTTAAGCAGACCTCCCTCTGAATGTGAAGCACGACTTGAGGCTCCATCCCACCTAGGACCCCTGAGATCACAACCTGAGCCAAAACCAAAAGTCAGATGCTTAACTGACTGCTGCTTATGCGTGTTCTGCGGGTACTTCTAAAACTAGAAACTCTTTAAAAGTATATTATATTTATTACTATATTGCCCCATCCACTTAGGGTTACCAGATAAAATACAGGATGCCCTCTTAAACTTGTGTGTGTTTTTTTTAAATATTTTATTTATTTACTCATGAGAGATACAGAGAGGGGCAGAGACACAGGCAGAGGGAGAAGCAGGCTCCCTACCAGGAGCCTGATGTAGGACTTGATCCCAGGACCCCAGGATCATGACCTGAGTCAAAGGCAGATGTTCAACCACTGAACAACCCAGGTGTCCCACCCTGTTAAATTTGAATCTTAGATAACCATTCTACTATAAATATGTCCCATGTAATAATTGAGGCACACTTCCCTTAAAACTCATATTTTTGACTATCTGACATTCAAACCAACTTGGTATCCTATATTTTTATTAACTAAATCTGGCAATCCTACTTCTACCCCATTTCCAATTGTCAGTTCCTTTCTTTAAGACACTCCTTCCTTCCTTCCTGGAGCCTCTCTTTATACAGTGCTGATGCTCTCAGCTCTAGGATCCTCTGGCGTAACAATTTCACCTAAGCACCATGGCAGCCCATGCTCCAGGAGAGAAACACGAAGGTTAGTCAATGACAGGAGTTTGACTCTGGCAAAGGGAGTTCACGGGAAATGCATGACTCAGAGGAATTTTCTCTCTGACTTGCAATTGTGTAAAATTTATTTTTAAAATTTTAGGGTATTTTTATTACCCACCCCTTACAGCAGCCCAGTGATAGAAGTGTTATGCAAATTGTTAAGCCACAAGGAAAAAAAATCACAACTACCTATAGTGCAGAAGATGGACCACCTCTTGGAAGCTGTGGGGAGGGAATGAGGGAAAAAGAGGATTTGGGCACAATGCTTTCAATGTACATTATTGGACCACATAGCAGAAGTATGCCTGTTCCTATCTCTTGACGAGAAACTGAGGCTGAGGGAAGAAAAATAACTTAGACTCTCTCTACCTCATATGGAAATGATCATCTTTTTACTTTAGGGCTGTTCATTACATCTACATCTTTCTTTTGCATACCATCTGGTCATTAAGGCTCTGCATGAAGGCCACCTCTTTTGTGAGTTTGTACTTCGGATTCTCCGAACTGGATATGGTTTGTTTTTCTGACTCTCCATGTTACTTTGAAAAAAGTCTAAGACCTGTAAGACCTGTACCCAGGGTCACAGACACATGTGTCTGCACTTTATCTCCTTTTTGGCTTTGAGGGTAAGGATTGTGTCATGTTCATGTCAAGATTTCCTACAGTGCCTCCAAAGCAAAGGTGACACTTTCTAAATTGGGACTGAAGAGGCCCAAGTCCCGGATCAGATTAGCCACTGACTTGGCATACAGGTAACAGCACATACTGTTGCAGCTACAATTTTACCATTGGTAAATGGCTCCTGCTTATTCCCATATATAATCACCCAGATGATTTCAGAGATCCTTCCGGTTCCAGCATTCTGCCCTCTGGGACTCTGGTTTCTGATGGAGCGGGCATCTGAGTCATGGTCTCCTGTTGCCAGTGCCTTCCTGGCTGCCGAGAAAGACTTCCCGTGAGCATCCTAATTTTCCCTTTTGGTTGAGACTCCCACTTTCCCTTCTCTTCTTCTCAGAGGTAGATCAGAAACATTAAAAGTAAAGATCTTCCGTAGGACATGTTCCAGGCTCTAGGGACACCTGAGTGAGAATAATAGGCTTTCCATGAATCAGCAGCATGAAACCGTAGGGCATCTTTCCCCTTCCTTCAGGTAGGATGTTTGCTGCTTCAAAGGGAAGATGCAATTTTATTCCATCCAACAGTAGTCACAATCACTAAGTGTATGCATTGCTTTATAAGATATTCCTACTGGATTTAAGTACAGTTAAGTAGAGTAATGCACTTCATCTTTGGGCCACTGGTTACCAGCTGTTTCACAACAAAAACCAAGTGAATAGGGCACCCCGGGTGGCTCAGTGGTTTAGCACTGCCTTCAGCCCAGGGCCTGATCCTGGAGACCCGGGATCAAGTCCCACGTCGGGCTCCCTGCATGGAGCCTGTTTCTCCCTCTGCCTGTGTCTCTGGCTGCCTCTCTCTCTCTCTCTGTCTGTCTCTCATGAATAAATAAATAAAATCTTTAAAATAAAAAAAAATGAATAAGAACTGTTCTTCCCCTCAACGTATTTGGTAGAAATCAAATAAGATACACCTAGTAAATGGTTATTTAGAGAGTGTATACCACACACCAAGTACCCAGCTAAGTAGTTCACATATATCATTTAATCCTTCCTGATGTCCTTGCAACTTTGGTATTGTCATTCCCTTTTAAAAAATTTTTTTAAAAGAAAATCAAAGCCTAGTTTTTTGACACACCCACAGAGGGATGGCAATTTGGAAGGGATGGCGAGGCTAACATGACACTCATGGTTACCACAACTGAAACACCAAGGGGTGGGAGATGGCTTCACAGAGACATAATGTCTCTAAAGTTAGGGCAATGGACTGCTCGCTAGTTGCTCTCTCATTTCATGTTCTTTATGATCACCTCTCTCTTCTTGATGGAGGCCTTCAGCTCAGGGATGGCATCTGCTATCATCTCTTTGAAAGGGGAGATCTTGCCGATGCCTAGATTCTTCTCGATGCCCTTTTTCCCCCAGCTGTAATGGTGTGGGAAAATAGGCACAGTCTGTTTCTTGGGACTTAAGGAAGGAGCATTTGACAACTCCTTCCTATCTGTTCACTGCATCCACAAGGGAGAAGAAAAACCAGGCTCCAGGATAGTCATGGACGGGTGGTAGAGCCTGCTCTACCATTGGTCTTCACCACTTCTATGGGAGCCTCCTGGATCTTCCCAGTGGTGGCTGTCAGCTGGTCCTGGGGAAAGTCCACCTTGGGAGCACACTGGAAGATCAGGGGGATGATGGTCTTCCCAGCATGGCTGCCAGGGAGGAACATTGGCTCAAGGTGGATCCAAACCCTTCATTTCTACAACAGAAGTGTTGGCTCTGACAATGCCAGGGTTGTCACCCCAGAGATTTCAATGGGGTGATATGCTCTATGTTTCTTGAAAACTTCCATTGCATGGGAATGGTGGAGTTAACCGGATTTGCAATGCTACAGATCATGGCCTCAGGCAATGCCGGGCAGGCAGTCGCCAGGGTTGGCCACAATTGAGGCACTGGTGTTGAATAGGTCATCCCGTGTCCTGCCTGGTTTTCTCCGGGCTCCTGCTGGAATAACCACCACATGGCAACCTTTCAGGCAGTCTGGCAGCTGCTCAGGTGCCAGGCATTCTTTTACACTTGCTCTGGTCTCCATGTGGCTCAGATCTGTGGCCACTTGGGGCATATGAGCAATATCATAGAGGGTCATGGGGGCTCACTAAGGGTCTACCTGATTCCTTGGGAAGTTCCTAGCATGGCTATTTTAGCATTGCTCTGAGCCAAAGTGCTAAAGCTGCAGGCCAAGAGGGGTAGCAGCAGGGCCGGTGAGGGCAGGTGACACCAATGACCTCCACACTGCACAGGACCGCCCAGCCCTGCTCTGCCCAGACTCTGGTACTGTCATTCCCATTTGAAAGGTGAGGAAGCCTGTGCTCAGTAAGTTTAAGCAAATTGTCCAAGGTCATGGAGCTAGCAAATAATTGGAATAGGATTCAGACACAGAATGCAACCCCTAAAATGTGGCTGTGTAGCTACATACTGCCCACTTCTCACATGAAAATACTTTAAAATCAGAAAGCATCACACACACTGCATTGTCACTTAATCCTCAAAACATACCTGAGGAGTGATGAGGCAGGAATCTTTATCCCCACTTTATAAATAAACATGGATTGGCTCCATTATCATACAGCTCATAAGTGATGAAACTGGAAATCCAGCCCATTATCTGGTTCCATGACCAGCTGCGCTCACCTAAAGAGAGAAGCATAAACTTCAAGTTCAGTCTGAAAGCAGAATGATATATATTTAATACTAGAAGGAGGTCATGCCATCTTACAAGAGTATAGCTCTACCCTCTCCATGTCTTCTGAGTCAAATTGACTTATTTTATCTGGAACAAGGAGTTTTCCTGGTGTCAGCACCTCATAGCCCAAAATGGACTTTTCTCCATCTCATGCATCATCCCCAAAGCAAAATTGCCAGCAAAGTCCTGCTTCCAGAATTTTTATTATCTATAATGATGCTGCGAACTAGGGGAAGGAGCTCTGTTCCAGGCATCAGCAGTGCCTATACTGCTAGCAGGGAGAAATCCACCTTGCACTTGGTCAGGAAAGTTAATTTGATATGAGACGAGAAAGATGGACTGCCCTCAGTGTGATGCTCTTGCAGAAGCACTTTGCTGATTGTTAAAGACTTTTTTTTTTTAAATCAAACAAAATCTAACAAAACTAAAAAGTTAGAAGGCTCCATTTTCTGAGCAAGCAATGAAATCTCTAACTAGAAGGGAAAAAAAAAAGTCTGACATGAGGAATTCTGCAAACTGAGGGGTTGGGTGATCTTCCCTGAAATGTGAGGATTCAAGCCCCTAGAATCCTCAGGTAGGACTGGAAGGTACTGCTTCATTTGAGCCTTGTGATTAAGAAGACATGTGAACAGGGAGTCCAAAGAAGGATTAAGTGGGAGAGGAGTTGTTTACATGAAAGCTGTAGCTTTTTTATTTCTTTGCCAATCTCCCCTCTGCAGGCCTCAAAAAAGCAGGCAGGTTGCAGGGGATGTTAATCAACTGTAAACAAACAACCCTGGAAAAAGATCATATGGTCTGACAGGCCCAGGGCTCCATGAATAATAAGCACCTTCACTTATACAGCACTTTATAGTTCACAGTACACTTTCAATTAGATCATTTCTTTTGATCCTCAACAATAAGGGGAGGTCAGCTGGGATTAGCACGCCATTCCACACCTGAGAAAGCTGAAACCAGGACAGGAAAGAAATGTGCCCATGGTTACAGGGCTAGCTTGTAGCAGAACAAAAATTTGAACCTCTGTCACTGACTCTAGAATACAGGTTTCCCCCTATTATGCCACATTATCATAAAGCAAATGTTGAAAACAGTTATACCTATTGTTTGAGTATAAGCAAACTTCCTTACATAGTTGCACTGAAGCTAAATGAATAAAATCTACCTTCACCATCCAAGATTGGAAAACAAAAAGTATAAACAAAATTAAACATGGGCAAGTAACTGAAAGGTCACCACCTACTAAACGGAATTAAAATGAATCACTTAGGATCTCATTCAAAGATCTATTATTGCTTTGGCAGAAAGGTATTTCACTTCCAGGCTAACTAAATGCTACAATTTCTTTAAAATGAGTATTCTATACAAAGATAGGTCTAGTCTCTGCCATCATTCACCCATTCCACTAATATTTGTCTTGTTTCATGCCAGTTACTGACCTTCCCAAGTTGACTGTGAAAATACTTTGGTAGGTTGGTTTCATGGAGGAAGAAATAACGATCACCATTTTTAGCACTGACCGTGAAATAACAAATGTTTATTTAAGATAAATATTTTCCTCATACGTAAAATGAGGAGGACATTGCCTCCTGCTACCAGGATTATTTAATGGAGGATTAGATGAATTAATAGAGACCATTCGTACAGTTCATCTGTAGTTTTTAAATAAAATACTTTGTTCTAAAAAGCTCTTAAGGGATCCCTGGGTGGCGCAGCGGTTTGGCACCTGCCTTTGGCCCAGGGCGCGATCCTGGAGACCCGGGATCGAATCCCACGTCGGGCTCCCGGTGCATGGAGCCTGCTTCTCCCTCTGCCTATGTTTCTGCCTCTCTCTCTCTCTCTCTCTGATGACTATCATAAATAAATAAAAATTAAAAAAAAATAAAAAATAAAAAGCTCTTTAAAAAAATATAGGTACACGTGAAACAAGTGAAAGAGAAGTCTCCATTTGAGTGGAGTGGGTGGCAGGGCTTGCACAGAAGTAAATCCAAGCCCTCGTGGCCATGGATGTCTCCGGCCCAGCAGGGTCCGGTTACAAGGCCACTGTGCAGAGAGAGCTCCCACCACTCCTTCATAATCCCAGTGTACTTTGTACCTGCCTCTCTAGTAAGCCACCACATTTTATTATCATAAGGAATCTTTGCCTGCCCTCCACACTAGACTGAGCGCTCCTTGAGGATGGGCGCTATGTCTTGCTCTTTGTCCCTACTCCAGAACATTCCCCATATAGTCTCAGATTTGCTGGACCTCATTAATTGATGTGTTCTGAATAAACGCATGCATTAGTGAGTGAGCAAATGAACAGTAAGTCTCTTTAAGAAGGTAATGTTCTTGGAAAAGCTGAATCACCAGAACAAATACAATTAAGATAATACTCTGTTGCATTACTCTACTGCATTTCAAAACCTAACAATCAAAAGGTAACATCTCTATTTTGTAAATGGAGAGGATGCCAGCCTTGATGGACCTGCCAAAGCCAGTAAGTCAGGGTCTGAGAAAGAGGGATCCAGGCATATAGTTCCCAGACACATTCCTAGTCCTAAGGAGAATCACTGCTGTCAAGTTTATCACCAAAATCCTCCTGATTATCAGAGGTCAAGAGCACAAGCAGCAAACCATTTCTCTACTGGCTTAGGCCAAGGAGAGGCTTGATAGAGTGCCAGGAAGTACAATGAATGTTTTACCTTACAAATGCTGAGGAGACAACATGTTCCTTTTAGCATTAATTGCTTCATTCAAAAGAAGCCATTTCGAATCAGTCTGGTCTTTTTCCTTGATGAGCAATTTCAGGCTGCCTACCAAAGCTTTTGTTTGTTGGGAGGAGAGAGGAAGAGAAAGCATTTTGTTAAGGCATTTTAATTTTCATATTTAATGAAACAGATTGGGTAGCAGGTTCCTCTGATTTTATTTTCCTGTTCCCTGAATACCTTCTTGTGTATTACATATTCTGCTGGAGCTTCCTGCAAGAACTTTGCTACATTTCACAAGTTAAGGCTGTCAAATGTTACCCACTGAATCAAATATATTTCTTGTGCCAATATTCGGTTGTTATTATTATTGTAACAGACCAATCATAAATCTCAAAGCTGGAGAGAAAGAGAACATGGACTGATGTTTCCCCATATTCTCTTGAGCACATAAAATTATATAACTCTCTGAAGCCCTCTTATTATTGCTGCACCTAAAATGCTTTGCATTCTTCACAGGAGAAATTCTTTAAAGGGGTTACTTTTCCTGGGTAAGAGAGAATTAGACGATCAATCAGAAATTTCATTGGTTTTAATTAATTAACAGGGATACAGAGGAAAAAAAACACCACTGGATTGGAGTCAGCAGACAAGCTCTCTCGTTTCAGCTATTATTTATTATAGTGTTTTCTTCTTTTTCTCCCTGATAAAAGGAGGGCAGAGAGATTGTGTCTGTTTTGTCCATATTTAGAACAAAGCAGTAACAGAGCCTGACCCATAATAGAGGCTCAATCAAAATTTGTGGAATAAATGAATAAGATCATTCAACTGTTTGACTTGGTTTTCCTGGGCCTCAATTTCCTTCTTTGTTAAAAAACCAAAAGTGTTGATTATGTCTGTGTTTCCTACCTCACAGATGAGATAAATGATGGCTTTGTGAAACTGTTGAGTTATGCACATAATTAAAGGAGTAGCATCATTAGTAATAGCAGCAGGTCTGCACTTGATCAGCTGTGTGACCTTGGCCAAAACATTTCAATTCTCTAGGCTTTCAATTTCTCATCTGTAAACGGACAGGATTGGACTAGACGATCCCTAAATTTCCTTCCAGTTCAAACCAAGACCTTAAACAAGTCAACAAATACTTTAGTACCTACTCTATGCAAAATACTCTTCTAGGAAAAAATACCGAGGTATAATCTAAGAGATTTCAAAGAAAAATAAAAACAATAACTTTTCTAAAATACTTTCTCTTGGTTATTTTTCTAATATAAAAGCAGGCCATTAGGGAAAAGCATGGGAAGATGTGAAAACCAGATTTCACAAGAAAAGTCATTTGGGGAAATCAAAAATTGAGTTAGCTGCTGGTATGCATCTTGTGGAGATCATTCTGACCTTCCAAACTGCTTGTGCAACAAACTTGGATTTGACATTTGGTGTTGGCTTTTACAATCTACCTAATGAGAAATATCTTTACAAAGAGTGACAGCATGCTGCTTAAAACTGTTGAAGAAAATAAATAGGCTATTGTGATTTAAACACGCTACTTCCTTTGAGTGTGTGGACAACTCAAGGCAATTCCAGTCACAAAAAGAATAAGCATTTTCACAGCTCTCAGAGGAATTCATTGATTCAAGGAGTCAGAAAATTTCCGCCAGAACTCAACTGATCCAATGAAGGAACCAATCCATCAACAAATATAAATGGTATACAGATACTAGACACTAGGGAATTAAACATGTGAGACAATAATACTTGCCCTCAAGGATATTTATAAGATCATCCATGATATAAAGCTAAAAATCCTTCCAATATAACATGCCCAAAATTAATTTCATACTTTTAAACCCCAAACCTACTCATCTTCATTTGGCCTATCTTGTAAATTCCCATTTCAGTTCGCAGCTTTACCTACACAAACAAATAAAAAACAACTTTTCTTGATGCCTACTCTCATTACCAAGACTTAGCATCATAAATGACCCCATGAAATCCAAAGGAAGACATGGGAAGACGTCTAGGAGGAGAAGTACATTCAGCAAAATAGATAAATCTCTGCTTCAATAATAAATTATCAACGTATCAATGGTTTAACACAACAAACATTTACTTCTTGCACAAGTTATAGCCTGATGGAGGTTGGCTGTACTTAGTGGTTCTTTGAAACCATCATTCAATAATTCAAGTTGCTTCTGCCTTTACACTACCATGAGTATATTGTCTTCCAGACTCACCATAAGAAGAGAATGGGGTATAGAATATATGAGTTATTTTTAAAGGTCAAGCTTAGAAGTGCTTTATGTCTCTACTGCTCATATCCCATTGGTCAAAACTTAGTCCAATAAAACTCAGTCCTAATTTAACCTCAGATAGGCTAGCGAGTGTAGTCTTTTAGCAAATCAAGGGAGAGAAAATTGTGTGGTAAACTCAGAGTGTTATCTTCACCACAAGGGCTGATATACCTAAATTAGATTATCTCTCCTATTTAAAAGCGATTTTCCAGGCACTAAGATCCACAAATTCTCAAGGTTGTCTACATAACTGACATGATCTATTCATGATTAAAGTCTTTCTACAATTCTGTGGTTTCATGCTGTAGGAAAATAAAAATTTATAGATCTGTGTTTTTACTGTCACCTGTCTCACTCTGGGACAAAATACTTTTGCTCATATAGTGCTGTACAGTCTAATAATTTACCTTTAGCATTTCTAAAAGCCTTTTTTTTTCTTTTCTATTACAAAATAAATGCTTCACTATTCATGTGTTTTCCCATGTTCTCCACAATCATTTAAAACTGCAAAGATCCCAACAAGACCTGGGCTCTGATGGGAGTATCTGATGATGGGAAGAAATTCAGAAGGTTTTCAAAACCCTGGAATCACTCAACCGACACCAGCAAGGTTTACCATGTTTGCCTTTTCTGCTATAATTTAGACAAAATTTCTTGAGCCCTCTTAGTATTCTTGCCTCTCTGGACCCATTTAGCCAACTAACCCTCATTTATCTTTTAGGTCTAAACCTATATACTACTTTTCTTTGGAAAACTTTACTGGCCTCCCAAGTCAGGCTGGGTGTCCATATCATGTGAAAGCAAAGTACACTGCTCATTTTTTTCACAGTTTTTGCCACAGTCTGGGTTAATAGCCCTGATTTTTTTGGTGGGAGGGTTATTCAGTGTTCCTCAATGAACTATAAGCTGTTTGACACACATGGATTGACTTGTCATGGTAGTAGTGGTGCTAGCTGTGTCTCCATCTTTGAAAGCCATTTAGATCCTCAAAATCATGTTTGTTGAATAAATGAATGAATGAATGAATGAATGAATGAATGAATGAGTATATGCATGAATAACAGAAAGTAGCAGCTAAATAAATTTTGGAATAATTGTAAGGGAGGCCAAATGATGTCAGCAGTTGCTGACCATAGTTGAAGCCTATGCAGATGGGAATAAGAAAGTTTCAGAAGGATTAACTTTCATAAAACTTGCTCTGGTCACCTCAGTTTAAAAGTATTTGTACTCCATAATCATAATACCTGTAAGTCCTTAGGTCTTTCTTATGGAAGTGAACATAATGTGACTTTTTGTCATAATGTCTTTTTCTTAGGACTTTAACTAGCTGGTGAACTCTAGAAGACAAGGACTGGTCTCTGTCTCAGTATATTTCTCAATACTTAGTTCAATGCCCTATATGTAGTAGGACTTCTGAATATGCATTGTAGATACTGTATCCTATAAATGCATGTTGAATTAAAAATAGATGCAGCATACAGAATTTTATATCTCAACACATAACTTGTGCATCCCTATTGATTCTAATTCAATCTTAAGATCTCTGTTCCTAGTCCATCTCCCATTTGATACTCATGTTTAGGAATATCAATGAAAAATAGTTTATAGAGCATAAAGTAGATATATGCCTTCTGGAAAATCCTTACTCCTTATGTCTTAGTTTTCTTTCTTCCTTTCTTTTTTTGTAAGTAAAGGGTAGCTATTGTTGTCCTGGCTAAATCACAATGTAGTATGTAACTTAAATTGGATCCTGTTTGTTATCAAACTTGTAATATGGGAAAGACTTTTAACCATTTTTTTTAAAAGATTTTATTTATTCATGAGAGACACACAGACAGAGGCAGAGACACAGATAGAGGGAGAAGCAGGCTCCCGGCTGGGAGCCCCACGTGGGACTCTATCCCCTGATCAGGATCACACCCTGAGCTGAAGGCAGAAGCTCAACCGCTGAGCCACCCAGGCATCCCCTTTTAACCATTTTATAATCTTTATTAAATGTCACCTGAAGGCAGATTGGCTGGTGTCCACGGGGGATGAGATCAGCTTCCCACCTTCATGTGATAATTATGTCAAGTCAACCAACCTGTTTCTTTGTATATCCCCTGGGACCAAGCAATTTAGCTTTTGTCTATAAAATACTCAAATGGGTAAGAAGAGTAATTCATACTAACCTCTTGTTATTCTAAATTATTCCCATTCATATCATCCAATAGAGAGAAAGGCAATGATATCAAATGTCAAAGTAAAGATTACAAAAAAAATAAATAAATAAACTGAAACAATATTACAATGTTCCAGATTTGAGCAATAAGAACTTACTCTCATTATCAAATTCTCAAAGAGAAACTGAGTTTCCCAAATTAACATCTTTTCCTATTATAAATGTTTGCCAAGAAACAAAATCTTTCCTATTTCTTTTTCATTTCAACCAGAGGATCAGTTGACTCAGAACCTTGAGCAGTGCGTGAGTTCCCATATTACCCCCACCCTGAGTTCTCTACTAACAGAACTGGGGTAATTCCTTAGAGGGTCTTCCAGATTCAATTAATCCAATCAAACCTTCCTCATGTTCCACTAGTTAAAAACACCAGGAAGTTAATAGATACAAACGTTATCACAATGCCTGTTGCACACACCCAAAATAATTTAAAAAACACAAATTGCCAGCCCTTAGAACCAAGATCCCAGTCAAAATGACATACCTAGTTCTCTCTCAAGGTCTGCAACATTAAGACACACATAGCTGTTGCCAAGACCCAAGGATATCTGACTAAAAGAAAATAAAGAGAAAAAGTAATATTCTTATCTTTTAGCCTTACCAATCTCTTTGTCTAGAATCCACATCTTAAAACTTAAACTTAGTGAGAATAAAATATCTTCTGATTAGATTAATTAACAATAAGGATATTTGCCCTAACTGGAGGTGGGGAGAATTCACTTGTGCATATTCTCTTTTTTTTTTCTCCAGAGAGTAACTTCCTTGCTTTTTTCCCCCTAAAGTCTAGACATTTGCAGTGGTAGCAGCCCCAGGTCACTGAGAGTTTGTCTGTTTTCTTTCATCTGGCCTCTGAAAGCTAACAATATCCAGCTTTCCTTTGAACCTGTGTTCCTGGTACTTCAGTGCTGGCTGAGAGCAGCATAAGCCCTGCACCCTGTTTTAAGCAGGCGTGTCTAGCAGAGTGGCTATTGTCACTGCCTCTGGCGAACACTGATACTGGAGGGTTTGTAGCAGCAGCTAGTGTTACTTACCATTACTAATATTAGGGACTCCCTCATTGTGAAAGCCATGAGTTCTGAGTTTTCCAGTTGCATTTACTTTCGACCAAATCTGGTCTGCCCATCTCTCCCAGTATTGGGTAGTTGCATTTTGATCATGTTGCTCCGCAGATCAATACTTACACCAAAGCTGGATACCATCTCTTACTGACTTACTGTATTCTCTGTTAGTATGTCTCTGTATTAGGCACAGTTAATATGCCCTGTTAGACTTCATTGATTCTCAGTTGCTTCCCAGATACTTGGCCACTGACTCATGGAGAGCTGTAATGTTACTGCCATCCCCAGCACCTCCTCATCTGCTAGCATGGCCTCCATTGTACTTGCTGTGGCCACAACCAGAGTATCCCCAAGAGCCAAGCCATGGGACTGGGACCTGACCTGACACACAAAAGTGCTGGTTCCTTCTACCACTTCGGAATTTAGACACAGTTCTAATCCACAGGGATAGGACTAAACCGTTTAAGGGGCCAGACTGTGCAACCTAAAGGTACTAGGGTAACTCTCCATAATGAGAAATTAATTACTACTGAGTGGCAGGTGGTGGTAAGGAGCTGACAAAATAAATTCCTCTCCACACTTCTTTCCAGAGATGACACATCTGACTGAACAACCACTGGTGATTTTTTAATGAAGAGTTGGCCAGCTGAGTAACTACCACCTTATATTTGTTTGCCTCTTCTACTCCTTATCATCTTTTCCCTCACATTTCCTGCCTGACATTGTACCTTCCAATGAAGTATTTGTATTAAACTTTATCTCAGGTAAAGGAAGCAAGATGGTTTGAACTGGAGAAAAAGAATGTTCTTTAAGGGAAAGTTTGAGATCTCGGAGGACCGGCAAACTGAAATGACAGTAAAAGGGGATATAGCCAAGTCTAACTTCTCCTTGAGAAGAATATTTTTAGTGTTTTTTATTATTTTATTTTAAATTGTGTTAAAATATGTATAATATAAAATTTACCATCCCAACCAATTTTAAGTGTACAGTTCAGTAGAGTTAAGTACATTCACACTGTGCTGCATCTGATCTCTAGAACTCTTTACCCCTTGCAAAACAGAAATGCTATATTCATTATACAAGAGCTCTCCTTTCCCCCTCCCCTCAGCCCTGGCAACCACCATTCTACTTACTGTCTTCATGAATTTGACTATTCTCAATAGCTCATATAAATGGACTCATACAGCATTTGACTTTTTAATGACAGGCTTATTTCACTTAGCATAATGTCCTCAAGGTTCAGGCATGTTGCAGCATGTATCAGAATTTCCTTATTTTTTAGGGTCAAATAATATTCCATTGTACATATATTGTATATTCATTTACCTGTCAGTGGACTCTTAGGTTGCTTCTACCCTTTGGCTATCTTAAATAATGCTGCTATGAACATGGGTATGCTAATATCTCTTTGAGACCCTGCTTTCAATTTTGGGGGGTATATACCCAGAAGTAGAATTGGTAAGTCATATATTAGTTCTATTTTTTACTTTTTTGGGGAGATGTCATACCATTTTTCATATGGCTTCCTTACTGCAGATTCCCACAAACAGTGTACAAAGTTTCAACATCTTTACCTAACCTTGTTGTTTTCTGTTTCTTCGTGTGTGTGTGTGTGTGTATATGAGTGTGTGTTTTAGTAGCTGCCCTCATGAGAGTAAAGTAGAACATCAGTGCTGTTTGACATTTATTTCCCTAAGAGTTTGAAAGGAAATTTTTTAGTCTTTAGTAGATTGAAGTAGGTAATGAGGCTGAGGAAGTCCCACAGAGGAAGAGGAATGATGGTAAGAGCTAGAGCTCTATGGTTCTCTCCTTGGCCCTAGAATTGAATTGAATGCAATTCCAAAGAGTAACAGAATTTAGGCAGGTTGATCTACTGCTAACTACTAACACCTAATACAATTTAGTGAGCATGTCTCTAATGTAACTTTGTGGAATTTAGTTTTAGCTTTTGTAGTTTTAAAGCCAAGACATACAATCCTGTGGAATACATAGTGCAAGGAACCAATGGTCAGTCATTAATATTTTAAAGGCTTGTATAATGAAGCACTATAACATTGGACATATCTATGCCAAAGTGAGCTATAGAGATCCATACCAGTAGAAATCCAGCTCTATAATATAGGGATCCCTGGGTGACTCAACAGTTTGGAGCCTGCTTTCAGCCCTAGGGCATGATCCTGGAGTTCCAGGATCGAGTCCCACATCGGGCTCCCTGTGTGGAGCCTGCTTCTCCCTCTGCCTGTGTCTCTGCTTCTCTCTCTTTCTCGCTCTCTCTGTGTGTCTCTCTCATGAATAAATAAATAAAATCTTTAAAAAAATAAAATAAAATATGAGCCACTGACAATCACCTAAGTCAAAGATCCAAGAGAATTTGGCTTACAAAAGATTAAAGAATACACCTACTATGCTAGCTACCCTCAATTTCCCCCGGAGCCAGGCTCCAAACATTAGTCTTTGGCACTATTTCTCAAGATTCTTAACCCATGTACCAATCAATATGTTGGAGTTTGCAGTGGAAGACAATAAACACTCCTATCTCCTCTCAAGATCTGATCTATGTGAGCAATGATTCAAGAATTATCAAGGATCAAAATAGTGGTTTCACTATATAGAAATCACTTTTCTCCCTCCTTAGTTTCAAACTCTACTCCTGAACTGAACACATGCATCCTGCCTCAAGTAGAGCTAGACAAGACAACCACAAGCTTCCACCAAGCAGAGAACGTGAGTGTCCTACAGTCAAATCTAAGAGTGGGTGACATGAAGCAAAGATAAGTGGTCTCTTCTCTTTACTTTTACAAAAACAGAAATTCCTACTTTATATACAAAGAGAACTTAGGTAGGAATAGAGTTTTCCTTATATCTCCCCTTAGCCACAGCTGTGATTTAGCTCAACAGTTCTATTGTAGTTGAGATATTTCTATGACTCTTACAGCCCCTCAAGGTTATAACTGAGGAATCCAGTCAACAATTTATTGGGCTCTCATGTATCCTTAATCTATCTAGAATTTCTATCATCCACACTTCTGGGCCAAATACTAGGAATTAGGCTTTCTACAAAGTGAAAAATGGGATGTTGGGCTCCTTCTCAGTGACAGAGGTCAAGCTTGAATCTAACACTGGCATCACTAGTCCTCTTCTTCCTCATCACACTCTTATTCACAGGAAGCTGTGTGGTGTGGGAGAGAGAGCTCTTATTCTGTGTGTCATTCATGGAATAAATTCAGTGATCTAAATTCTCCAGACTTTAGCTCTAGTTATTTAAAGAAGAGATTTGGAATAAAACACATATATTTCACTTTCTCAAAGTATTGTCTTTTTCTTTCAAGAAAAAGTTATCTTTATTGCTAGATGGTTGGGAAAGGGCTCTTGAAAGCATAAGGATATAAAAACATTTCTCACTTTATTCTCTAAATACTATTTTGCTGCATATGGAAATAAGACTGGGAGTCTCTATAAAAAATAAAAATAGTCCATAAATTTTATTTAAGTTTTCTATAACAAGTATGAATTATTTTTAAAATCAGAAAAGAACACCAGAGCCTTTTTAAAAAACAGAGTGTAGTGCTATCATTTGGACACATTCATATAAAAAGAAAATTACCAGACTTCATAAAGGTACTATTTTCTCACCTATAAAGTTGGAGAAATACTAGTATTTACTGCTTAATTTGGGGAGGCATAATAGACATTCTGAACACACAGCACTTAGGTGTCTGGTACAAAGTCTATGCCCAACAAATAGATTTCTTACTCTAAGAAATCAACAAAACTTGCCCTAGAGCTGGTGCCATTGGAGGTGCTTTTGCTGGTTATCTCCCAAAATTCCTCACAGTAAAAGGATCATGATAGAAACTTCCTCATGTAATAAAGGGTTTGGCATATTTTAGCTACTTGTCAGGTAAGGAATTTTTTTTTAATAAATATAGACAAACATCTGGATATTTTTCATCATGAAAAACAGTTCTCAAGAAACAATACCAAATACACACAAATTCTTCCAGAATATAGAGTAGGAGGGAAAATCTTTGAACTAATTTTATGAGACCAACAGTACTCTGATACCAAAACCAGATGAAAGAAGAGGGAAAAACAAGAAAAAAGGAAGGAATAAAATTGTATACCAATATATCTCATGAACATCTATATAAAAATTTCCATAAAGTACTTTCAAATAGAATCTAATTGCATATGAAAAGGATGATAAGTCCTGACTAAGTAGAGTTGATCACAAGAATGCAAGGCTGGTTTAACATTCCACTATCAGCCAGTGTAATTCATCATATAAACAGAATAAAGAGGAAAAAAACAATAGAGATCTCACAAGCTACAGAGATATTTTTTAAACAAAATTTGATGGTCACTCCTGATTTAAATGAAACAAACAAAGCTCTGAGTAAACTAGGAATAAAGGAGAAGTTCCACAATCTGATAAAGGGCACACACAAAAGAATTAAACTAACATCATTAAGCTTAATGATGTTAATGATTAACATTAATAGTAAGAGACTAAATACTTTCCACCCTAACACCAGGATCAAGACCAGAATCTGTTCTCACCACTTCTACTAAATATTGTAGCAAAAGTACAATCCAATGCAATAAGTCAAGGGGGGGGAAAAGGACTAACAGAATGGAAAGGAAGAAATGAGTCTCTCTTCACAGGTAACAATTACCTAAAGAATGAATTTCAGACAATACTGAAAAAAGCTGTTGGAACTCATACATGAGTTCAGCAAGAATGCAGGATATATGCGGTCAATCATATTTCTCTATACCAACAATGAATAATTAGAAATTAAAATCCAAAAAAGTAGTACTTATAATAGCAGCAAAAAGCATGAATATTCATTCATAAATCTTTCAAATTACTGGAAAGTTAAAATGTTAATTTTTTTCTAAACTGATGTATAGATTCAATACAATTTTAGTTGAAATCCCAATTTTTGGTTTGTTTTTTGTTTTGTTTTGTTTTTAGGAATTGACAAGCTGATTCTAATATTTACAAAGAAAGGTGATGAAACAAGAAAAAATAAAACAATTTTGAAAGGAAAAGTAAAGTTGGAGGGGTTATGCTACCTAATTTCCAGACTTAATATAAAGCTGTAATAGTCAAAACAATTTGATGTCAGAGAAAGGTTGTTAGAAATATAGACCAGGGCACCAAAACAGAATCCAAGACCCACACGTGGTCAATGGAGTTCAAAAAAGATGCAAAGGCAATTCAACAAAAGGTAATCTCTTCAACAAATAGGCAGAAAACTTCTGTGTACATTTGCAAAAGAAAAGGAAAAAGAAAGGAACAAAAATAAAAAAAAACCTAGATCCACACCGTGTACCTTATACAAAACTTAACTCAAAAAAGAATTTATAAACATAAATGTAAAAACTATAAAACTTCTAGAAGAAAAAAAGGGGGGAAAACTTTGTAACCTTAAAAATATGCAAAGAGTTCTAGACAAAGCATAAGCCATAAAAGACATTTTGATATATTGGACTTTATCAAATATAAGAACTTCTGCAATTCAAAAGACCTGATAGAAGCATAATAGTCACAGACCAGGAGAAAGTATTCCCAAGTGACATATCTGGACTTGTAGCCAAAACATACAAAGAATTCTGAAAAATTCAACAATTAAATAAAAAAAATTAAAGTAGCCAAAATATTTGAATGGATAATTTACCAAAAATATTAAAATGGCAAGCAAACCATGCAAATTAAAACCATAATATAATACCATTACATGCTTATTAGAATAAAACATTTTTTAAAAACCTGACAATACAAAGTGAAGCAAAGTAAAACTCCTCCTGCATTGCTGATGAGAAAGCAAATTGTTACAGCCCCTTTGGAAATCAATTCGAAAGTATCTTATAAAGTTAAACATATAATATAAATCACACATGTAGCAATCCTACTCCTAGATATTTTACCCAAGTAAAATGGAAACCTATGTTCACATAAAAACATGTAAACATTTATAGCAGCTTTATTTGCAATCAACCAAATCTGGAAACAACTATGATGCATACATACATACATACGTACTCACATCTTACTCAGTAATAAAAAGGAGCCAACTACCAATACACACAGCAACATGGGTGAAGCTCAAATGCATTATTCAAAATGAAAGAGTCTAGACTTGAAAGACTTCAACAGGGCATGACTTCATTTATAGGACAATCCTACAAAGCCAAAACTATAGGATGAAGAACAAATCAGTGGTTGCCTGGGGAGAGGGACAAAGGAGTCCTAGACAGTCCAGGGGGGGTGAGAGAATGGTTCTCTGTTTTATATAATGGTGGTGGTGGTTACAAGATGGAATGTTTCCCAAAGCTCACAGAACTTTACTGTATGTTAATCTACCTTAATGTTTTTAAGCGAGAAAAATAATTCTTAATTTTATAGCAAGTTTTCCTCTCACTCCACACGCTAAGCTATCATATAAACCTATAATTCAATATGATATTTCCATACTGAGTTTCTACTCATCTGGGTTGGCAAACTTATCATCAATTCTTTTTTTTTTTTTTTTAAGATTTTATTTATTTATTCATGAAAGACACAGAAAGAGAGGTAGAGACCTAGGCAGAGGGAGAAGCAGGCTTCCTGCAGGGGGAGTCTGATGCAGGACTCAATCCCAGGACCCCAGATCCAGGTCCTGAGCCAAAGGCAGATGCTCAACCACTAAGCCACTCAGACGTCCCTATCATCAGTTCTTCCTGAGACTTATACCTCAACCGTTTTCTCCCAAGCTTATGCCATAGTTAGGATTCCATATGCAATAGCAAGGTGGGAGTGCCATGGCAATGGATTCATAGTCATAGGTCCACATGGTGACTGCATCCATTGTCCCACGCTGCATAGCCCATTATAACTGGAAACTCCCCAGTGTTTCTCTGTCACTCTTGAGGAAAGGGAATTTTTCTTACAAGGCTTCTGTATCAATTTTCACATCGTATTCCATGCATGAAGCAGCCATTTCCTCTTTAGGGTCTAGTTACTGTTCCATCAGCAGTAGTGGGAAGTAGGGGGATAGATTCTTCTTCTTTCTGAATCATTGCTTCTCTCCCTCTCTCTCCTCTCCCCACCCCCACCCCCTCACTTCTGTACACAGTGCCCAGAGGAATACTCGGCTCTCTCCTCTGCTTGCTTCTGGCCAAAACACTTTGTCTATACCCTTAAATACCAACCTTTTACCTTCTCCACAAAAACTCTCAAAGTTCCCCTGAGGGCTTCGGCTTTTCCATGACAAATGTCAGAAAGACAAGCAGGCTATTTCTGAGTTCAGCCCTTTCACTGCCTCCCCTGAGGCCATCAAGTAGAGTTAAGCACAGGGGTGCAGAGAGAGGGAGGGGAGAGGGAAACACTGCTAGAACAAAACAGATTGATAACTTAAAATATTACTCCACTTCCCTTGGATAAGAAATTTTAAAGGTGCTACCTTTATTGCAGTTTCCTTTGCAGGAAGATGGAAATACCTGATTTGACATTAGTAAAACTATGTTATTATGTTACGAGATTATGTTATTCTACAGAAGGTAGGAACAAAGATTTCTGAATGCAAGGAGTAAGGTGTGAGCCAACAAGTGTAAAAGAATGTGCATAAAATCATACTAAGAAAAGTTGCCAGTCTATCAGCATTCTGGACAGCTGTTCTGAAGAAAAAAAGAAAGAAAAAAAAGAAAAAGAAAGAAAAACAGATTCTAAAAAATAAAATTTTTGAAGTGTGCTGCCAAATGTTAAGTAAAAAAATAATCAGTGAAAAAGAGTAATTAATTCACATGTTCCATATTCTCCTGTTTTAATCCTCCCAGTGGCAATCAGGTACTTTTGAAGGAAGCATTTAGAAACCTAAGCTCACTTAAAACATTCTCTTTCTAGCGAGCAGCTAGTCAGGGACCCACATGTCCTGAAAGCTGCTGTCAACACGCCCCTGCCTCCAGCCCCAAACGAAGTCAGCCTGCCTTGCTACCAGACAGTCTAAACAATCACATGTTGGACCCAAATGTAGAGCACACTTTCCAGATGTCCAGAATTTCAGGGAAGCTACTGTTCAGACATAAATGAAGCCCTGTGTTTCACAAGCCTGCTAGGAATTAGAGGGACCTTTAGTTGGGTAGGCAACCTGGTTTACCCCTGGGTGTATATAGAAGTGAGGTGGTAACTTGCCTGTTACACGAAGTATTCAAGAAGGGAAGATATGAGTTTGGAGGGCTTATTTGCAGAGAGAATTCAAAGGCAGTAGGTCTAAATGGCTTATAAAATCTCCTGCCACCGTAAGACCTTAGGATTCTATGAAATGTTATTTTTTCCAAAGTGAGAAAAGAATACTGCATTCTAAGAAACTTCTCTTCCCTCATGAATCAAAGCCTGGCTGATTCCAAGGAGAAATGAAAACAAATGATACCACATGCAGGAGTTGTGTAACCTGAGATATAAATCAGAGATAGTCTACAAATTAGGGAATAGTTTAAAAATTATATATTAATTCAGTGTAATACTTGTAGTCATGTATGTAATTTTTCACTTAAAGTAAGTTTGTGCTATAGGACTGCCTTCGGATTGTAGGATTTTTGAATGCAGACCATCCTAATTTGAAATAAGGAAAGAAAAATAGCATGATTCAGTGGGAAAAACAAGCCAATATATGGGAATTTCTATGAAGGAATGACGTTGTGATGCTTTCAAATCTACACATTATTGCAAAGGTAATGACTAATGAGTAAAGTAAACCAATACAAAAGAAGTATGTGATAGACATAAGATGAAGCAAAAGGCATGTTTGAGAGAATTTTTAATTTTTTAAGCCATTGGTTTGAAAGAAACTAAATTTTCATTTTGACCAATTGCTCTCATAAGAAAATAAATGAAATGTGTTCAGGTAGAGAAATTGTGTCCTGTTTTTAATCAATATATATTCTGTACAGTCTGTCTGAAGTTCTATGAACCCCAAAGAAATGGGACCAAGTCAGTGAGATCTTCTCTTTTCATTCTTCTCCATAGTAGGTCACATGATAAAAAATCAAGCCATCAAAATCATGCGATTGCAAGGGGCACAGGGAAAAAAATCTCTGTACCTTTTGCTCAATGTTGCTATAAACCTAAAACTGCTCTAAAAAAATAAGTCTTAAAAAAAAAAAGTCAGGGGATTTGATTTTACCTAGATGTTTCCAAGAAGTAGATAGTATTTTTAGTATTTTAAGTAGACTTATTTTTCCAAGATTACAAAAAATTTGGGGTGCCCGGATGGCTCGGTTGGTTGAACATCTGACTCTCGATTTCGGCTTGGGTCAGGATCTCAGGGTCCTGGGATAGAGCCCAGCGTCAGGTTCCCTGCCGAGTGGGGCATCTGTCTGTCCCTCCCTCTTTTCCTCTGCCCCTCCTCCCACTCAAGCTCTCTCTAAAATAAATAAATCTTTTTAAAAATCACATTATGTGCATTTAAATTATTTCTAAAAGAAACTCTTTAACTTTATTCCTAAAAATTATTACTGGAAAGAGTACTGAACTGAGTCAACATGTAGTCCCAACTCTGATCACAGCTCCACATGCCACCAGCTAAATGAATTTATGCTAGCTCCTTTCTCTGGACCTCAGTTTCATCAGATGGAAATTGGGATAGTATCACCCTCCCCTATCTAAAATGATAGGAACATGTAAGCCCTTTGAAAAGAATAAGGTCATATACAAATATAAGCAAGGAAGAAAGAAAACTGTATGCTCTAGGAATCATTCATTCATTCATTCATTCATCCAGCAAATACCATGTGAATTCTCAACATAAACCAGACTCTCTGCCAGACACTAAGAATTTTACTTCTGCACTAAGAATGCAGAAAGGATTGCAACCTTTCTGGAATTTACAGTCTAGTGGAGAAGATAGGTGCTAAATAATTATGCAAAAAAATGTATTTATAATTGTGATGTCGACCATAAGGAGAAGTTAAAGGTAGTTTGGAAAATAATGATGGATCACCTGAATTAGGTAGGGGGACTAGGAATTAGGTAGGGTAAAGGAAGCAAAGGGGAGGTTTCCCATAGACTTGGGAAAGAGGTTGCAGAGAGTATTCCAGGCAAAGGACAAAACACTTGCAAAGGTTTTGAGGTGAAAAAAGCTTGACATGTCCAAAGCACTAGCAGAAGGCCAGGGTAACCATTGACGGCTTTTGTTCATGCTACCATGATGATAGTCTCCTCTGCTTTTAGGACAGGACTAGCACAATTATGAAAACAGGCATCCTAATTTTTACTTGGGCTTAATATTCTACCCTCAGCAAATGTTTCCAACTTAGAATGTCTCTGTATCCAAAGAGAATTCCTAATCCCTATGTATTTAATATTTATTATGCCTGAAGGACATTTTAGACATCCTCTATCCTACAGGCCTCAAGGAGAGCCAGCTGGTTAAAATTAAAAATGTTTTTTTAAAGATTTACTTATTTGAGAGAGAGAACACAAGCTGGAGGGGCAGAATGGTATGGAGAGAATCTGAAGCAGACTCCATGCTGGGCACAGACTCTGATGTAAGGCTCATTATCTCATGATCATGAGATCACAACCTGCAGAAACCAAGAGTCAGATGCTTAACTGAGTGCACCATCCAGATGCCCCCAAATTAAGAGTTTTAATAAGAAAACTGATAAATTAGACTCTATCTTGAGAAAAGTTAAATGGACTGAAAACCTTAACATATGAGCAACAGTTAAAGGTTTTAAGGCTGATGTTGCTAGAAAAGAGAAAACGAAGACACAGTCTGGATCCCAGATACTTATACAAGCTGTCATATGGAGAAGAGGGTACATCAGAGGTCTCTAATGGATATCGGAGGATTTCATGGTTAAAGTTCACAGGAGGGCAAAATGTTCCTCAGTGTATAAGAATCAGATAAGAGTGGGAAATGTCTAATTTGGCAGATTGAAGAAATAGGTATTCCTTTAGAAGTCACAAATAAATTATAAATATAAGTACAGATTCAGTCACTCCTTGGGGACACCTAGAGAAGATTCAGACAAAACCAATGTAATAGACAACCTGTGAAATGTATTCCAGCACCAGGAGATGCCATTAGAAAATGCCCCTTACAGAAAGATTGAAGAAACTCTTCTCAGTAAAAGAGAAGTTTCATCTCCCAAAACTGTTAATCATCTAGGAGACAGGAGCTATAATAAGGAGTGGGACAGCTTTACTAACACCACCATGGGAGAGCTGTTGGAAGCTTTGGCTATCAATGTTAGTCTAAAGCATTTTGTCAGTGGACAGAAATTTCCATTTATCAGACATCTTTGTTAGTATTGCCCATTAAGGGTTTAGAATTTTGGTACAGTTTGGTAAGGAAGATTAAGGTAGGAGGTGAGAGCCACAAGATACCTGGCTCGAGCATAAATGTTCTGTACCTGATCTGGGGAAAAGTTGTTAAATGACTTCTGGAGGTAGATGGGCATGAGCCAGGAAAGTTAAGAGCCAGAGCAGACACTGAAGGACGAAGAGCTATGTAGGTAAAGTAACAAGGCAGGAAAAATCATTTTAATATGAGATCAAAAGAGAGACTTAAGGAGAGACAGCACACTCAAGAAACTACAAGAATCAATAGTTTGGGTGTGGGCTGTGTGAACTGGTTTGGTGAACAAGTAAGCTGAAGCTTTGCTTGTGGAAGAATAAACATTGACCCAGGAGGTCAGGAATTCTTAATCTTGAGTTACCCTTAGTCTTCTTAACATATGAATATAGTCTCTTATAGGTAAAAATGAAAGTTTGTTCTTTGATGCCCTGAGTTTCCCTTTGGGAATGTGGCAAGTCTGCCTGAAGCAAGGGAGAGTCTTGGGCTTTATTTATGTTGACTTAAGTATGATTAGGAAACAAGATGGTACATAGAGACTGATAGAGATTTTATCAGACCATCATGCTGATGAAATTTTAAAAGGTGACTGGCTATGTTACAGTCTTCCTAAATCCCCCTCCCAATCCCAACCTAGATGAGGGATTAGAAATGTAGATAGTATTTACTGAGTGTCTATTATCTGCCGAGTCGTACATAAGTACTTTATTCTCAACACAAGCCTACAAAATAAATGCTATTCTCATCTTACAGAAGAAAAAAAGACTTGAAGAGGCTAAATCCTTTATTCATTTCACTCAGGCATTCATTTATTGAGGCAATATATCTTGGTTAAGCACCTCTTGCTTGCTGCTGTGGGGAGCACCTACCAAGTGCTACCATAGGGGAACCTACCAGGACCTACTATAGGATGCACCTATTGCTTTATGTGTCCAGCACCCTTTCTTCTTAGAACAGTACCATCCTTGGGGGCCTGGGAGGCTCAAGTGGTTAAGCGGCCAACTCTTGATATGGGCTCAGGTCATGTTCTCAGTGTCCTGGGATCCAGCCCTGCATCAGGTTCCATGCTCAGCAAGGAGTCTGCTTGAGGATTCTCTCTCTCTCTCTCTCTCTCTCTCTCTCTCTCTCTCTCTCTCTCTCTCTCCCCCCCCCTCTCTTGCTTTCTCTCTCTCTCTCAAAAATAAATCTTAAAAAAAAAGAACAGTTCCACTTTTCTTTTTTGGGCCTTCCCCTTTCTCCAATTTATCAATATGTATCACAAAAACTTTCATTTTCTCACCACAAGTGACAGTCAACTGACTTAATACCTTGGGATTTGAGAAATAGAAAATCAGGATAGTCTGGTCAATGGCTATAAACTATAGGACGAAATATTCAGGAGCTGTAAAGGACCATGCTTATTGTTAGTTGGAGGAAGTCGGTGGTAAAAGAGAAAACTGAAGCCGGCACAGTGAAAACCAGCAGAGACACAAGACAGACTGGAAGCTGATGGCAGTCATATATCTGCTCCACTGCTATGCGTTTTCCGAGGACTGGGTGTTCACCTTCCTTGGATTCTGTGAGTATATCCCAGGGTCCTGCAAAAATTCTTCCTGCTTAAGCTTGCCTCTTTTTTAAACTTCTAATAACTTATTAGCATGCTGGGCATGGAAGACAAAAGATGAAAAACATACAGTCCCTGACTTACAACACTCCTAAGAGGTGTTTCGTAAGGACATGTGTGTGGACATAGATCATTACAACATTCTCAGTGGGGTTGGGTAGGGACATGACCCCTCACAGTGTGTATCTGACTCATCCAAATAATACCCCTTCCTGTGCCATTCATCCTCTGCAAGATCTTGATCTACTTCTTCCCTCCAGGCATTGGCATCCCTAAGAATCTGGCTGTAGTGATGCACAGTAATTGATGTAAGATCATTAGTCTGCAAATATTTTCTGCAAGGGACCAAACAGTGAATATTTTGGCCTCGTGGATCAAATGGTCTCTGTCACAACTATTCAATTCTGCTCTTATAGGATAAAAGCAGCCACAGAGAATACTTACGTGAATGATCATGCCTGTATTCCAAGAAAACTTTATTTACAAAATCAGGTTAAGAGATCAAATTTCACCCACAGGCCGTTGTTTACCAACCCTAGCTCTGGCAGATCTGGGGGCAACATGAAGTTAAGAAACATGATGCTGAATGCTAACTGATCGACAGAAGTATGTACCCGGTGCTATAGAAACTCAGAGAAAGCACCAAAGTACTCCGTGGGCATTAGGATAAAACATTTATGCGAGAGAGGACACCTGCACTGAGTCTTGAACACAAAGAGATGTTAGAGAAAGAGGAGATGAGTAGGGAAAGCTGCATTTATAAATATGATGAGCTGTAAGAGAATCTGACATTTGAAGGATTGCCAATAGTTTCAAGTTATTGGGGCAAGAAGTAAAAAGTTGGGAGAGTGTCAAAAATAAGACAAACCAGGGAAGCAAGGAGAATTTTAAACAACAAAAACAATGCATTGGAGGGCCATCGAAAAATTTTAGGCAGAGTAACGTAGACATCATATGATCTTCTTCTTCTTCTTCTTCCTTCTTTCTTCTTCTTCCTTCCTTCTTTCTTCTTCTTCCTTCCTTCTTTCTTCTTCTTCCTTCCTTCTTTCTTCTTCTTCCTTCCTTCTTTCTTCTTCTTCCTTCCTTCTTTCTTCTTCTTCCTTCCTTCTTTCTTCTTCTTCCTTCCTTCCTTCTTCTTCTTCCTCCTTCCTTCTTCTTCTTCCTCCTTCCTTCTTCCTTCTTCCTTCTTCCTTCTTCCTTCTTCCTTCTTTCTTCATCTTTCTTCTTCTTTCTTCCTTCTTCTTCTTTCTTCCTTCTTCTTCTTTCTTCCTTCTTCTTCTTTCTTCCTTCTTCTTCTTTCTTCCTCCTTCCTCCTTCCTCCTTCCTCCTTCCTCCTTCCTCCTTCCTCCTTCCTTCTTCCTCCTTCTTCTTCCTCCTTCCCCCTTCTTCCCCCTTCTTCCTCCTTCTTCCTCCTTCTTCCTCCTTCTTCTTCCTTCTTCTTCCTTCTTCCTCCTTCTTCTTCCTTCTTCCTCCTTCCTCCTTCTTTCCTCTTTCTTCTTTCTTCTTTCTTCTTCTTTCTTCTTTCTTCTTTCTTCTTCCTTCTTTTTTTTGATTTAGTACCATTTCAGGACCACAAAAGTAGGGGCAAGAATCTAGATAGGAAAACCCTACAATTGTCTGGAATCATAGTGGTTTTGGGACCTAGATTTAGGCAATGAAATCAATTTAAGTATTAGAATCAACAGGATCCAACCTGGAGTAGGTTACATAGAGGACCAAAAGAAGAAGGAAAAGATTACCCATTGGACAAACAGACAGACAAGAAGGGAGGGAAGTCATCAATATTGAAATATTTCAAGGCAACATTCAGTTCAGAATCAAACTGTTGAGTGTCAGATACCTGTGGGACATTCAAGTAGGGATGTAGAAAAGTAATCAGCTGGCCAGGAAGTTAGATCAGCTTTTTACATACATCTGTCAGGTAGGTGCTATTATTATTCTTACTTCACAGATAAAGAAACTGAGATCAAGGAAAGGTCAGAGAAAAAGTTTTTTTTTTTAACAATAATTCCAGCTGGATTTCTTATTTCTTGACCTGAATTACAGAATTAGGAGTTAACCAAATATAGGAGCGGGTGACAAGTTCATTTGCAAAGAGTATATAGGATGAGAAAAGGAAAAGATTAAAGTTGAAAACCCAGACATAAAGTCATTAGGAAACAGGGACAGTAGGATCCATGGTGGTCATGTCCCTGCCCTGGAGCCAGAATACCTGAGTTCCAATCCCAATTCAGTTGCTCATTAGCAGTAGCATGATTTGAACAAGTCAGTTGAACACTTCTGTTCCTGCTTCCTCATCTGCAAAGAGTGAATAATAACTGCACCTACCTCCCAGGCTCCTATCAACCAAGTAATAGGATGTGTATAAATATATGACCATGCAGCATGACAAATAGTGAATACTCAAGAAATACTTGCTATTTTTTATATTATTACCTTGCAAAGGAAACAGAAAGTAAATGAATGGTAAAACAGGAAAAGTGGGAGAAAGTGCTGTCCTTGAGACTAAGGAAAGAGAAACTTCAAGAGACAGGAAATAGTTAGAGGATCAAATATTGTAGAGATGTCAAGAAAAAGGGGCCTCAATGACCTGTGTGTTTATTCACTTTAAGGCCATATGCAGAGTAGTGGAGGCAGCACCTAGGCTGTGGCTGGTTGAGGAAAGAGTGGGTGATGGAGAAGCAGAGTCAGTAATAGCTAAGTATACAGTAAATAGTTTTTAGGTGTAGGAAGCAGAGAATGTTGGCTAAAGGAAATGTCAACAGAATGCAATTTCTAATAAGTATGGGTTCCTAAGGTAGGATAAATGGGTAGTTTTTCATGCTGAATGGGAAAAGCAAGTAAAGCGAAGAAAAGGTTGAAGATACAAAGAACAGGAAAGAACTGCTAGATCAAAGTTCTGGAGGAAGAAGAGATATGTGATAAGATCCAGCGCTTAGGGGGAAACTGGCCTGAAAGAAGAGACACCTATTCCACAGAAGCAGGTGTAGCCAAGATAAGGCTATAATTTTCATCTGATAACCTCATTATTGTGACATAGCAAATACTGAGAGTAACAGAGCCATGGGATGAGGCAATGGAGTTTCCAGAAGAATCTAAAATGTCTGTGGTCGAAAATAGGAAAAGGACCAAATTCTCAATACATAAAAGACTATAGAGGTGTCACTGAGGGCCAGATAAAGGTTGGATCCATGAATTTATAGTGACATCAACCCATGCGGTGACTTGATTTCCCCCAGCCGACTCAGTGATCTAAGTGCAGGAGCAGAGGAAACAGATAGTGGAGCTAATTCAGAATGTGCAATGTCCAAGGAGGGGGATTTATGATCCCAATAAGAGAATGGCCATCCAGGCTGGACAGGATGATTAGAACAGGAAAGCAGAAAGGGACTGTTAGTGGGGGAAGGTAGGCATGGACAGCACAAGAAATCTCCAGGACACCAGAGAACACAGGAAGGGGTAAGAGATGCAATGATAGAGGTTTGTGGTCAGAGAATGAAATTTTAAAGATTCTGAAAGCCAAGGAATCAGACAATCCTCTGGATACTGATCACTCAGAATAATGGCCCAACTTAGGGAAGGAAGGGGAACAAGTTGTGGGCCTTAGTCTTCAATGAACCAATGGATGTGAAGAGAGATTAAGAGGTCCATGTTGACAGGATGGCAGTGGGGTGGAGGAGGGAGTGTGGAATGTGGTATTTGGATGGTATAGCTAAATGCCATGTGTTTGTTTTTCAAGAGAGAGGGAACTGGAGGAAGGAGGATGATATGGTATAGAAAAAAGTCACATTGCTCTATTTCCAGGTAAAATTTTTAAAAAAAGTATTAGCATTCCAGATAAGAGAACTTCCAGGTAAGTGGAAGTGGTAAATGGGGATACCGGGTTCCAGTTATGGAAGAGAGTAGGGAATGAATCCTGTAAAAAGACAAGCAATAGGAGAGAGCTTATCGGCATAGACGAGCAAGCTTCAAAGGGTCGCAAGCGGTAGTGTGCAGAAGGGAAAAGGGAAAGGAATCAAAGCAGAACAGGGGTACAGGGATGTGCCTAGAGAAGTGGTAATGACCCAGGGGCACTGTTGCCAAGGAAAGCTATGATGTGAACTCTGGCAGAGTTCACTGCCTTCAAATTTCCAAAAGAAACTTTGGAATAAACTTGTTTTGATGCTAGAAAACCATGGCATTTGCTCAGGGTTCCAAACAGAATGTTGGTAAAAATATGATGCCTTCAAAATAATCTTTTTTTCTTCTGTGTGTGCCAGGGCAGGATTTTCTTTTACCAAAAATGTAGCTCTTGGTGGAAGCTAAAATGACTCCAGTAACAAATAAGGGGGTCCGGATCTCTCTCGCGGTGGCACCACCTGCTCGAGCTGGTCAAGGAAGCTGTCCCAGCTCACATAGCCAGTGATAACGTTTTTATTCAAACTCTTCCCTGAGGGATTCAAGGTCTCTGCTTTCTGTACTAGTTGGCCTCTATATAAAGCAGACTATCAATAACCATTCAGTTCTTTCTCAAGACCATTATAGAAAACAACTGAGTTAATATTCGCAAAAGCAATAGACTTTGCAAACAGAGATACATGGTATAAATATCAGGCATTACCATTACCAAGTAATTTATTATGTGACAGTTTGAGATACATACCAGGAACAAAATATGAAGTGCAACAGAGTGGGGTAGAGAGGTAGAGCCAAGACCCATGGGGAGTGACTTGGCAAGAGTTGTTGGAGGAGGTGAGATTGGAGCTGGAGATTTGGATGTGTTTCATTTTCCCCAAAGATTCCTCGCCTCTAGTTCTTCAGGCATACCCTTCCTCTCCCCATTTCAACGAAGCCTAGAAAGTTCAGCGGTCAGCAGAGAAAGAGAGGGAAGCCAGCAAGGCCTCACTCTGCTAAGTGAAGCAGAATGTGGGGTGGAAGAGCACAGCCCACCTACCTCACAGGCCATTGTCCTCCCTTGGCAGAAACACTCCCAGCTCCTGGGGCCTGACCTCCTTTTCAAGCCTGTGGTCAGCCTGCTTATCGGGCCTGACCTCCTTCAGCTGGATCTTGTTTTTGACTTGGCTTCTTTCTTCTCAGCTGTTTCCATTTTAGGCCTCTGCTCCTGACTCCTGAAAGCGAAAGTAGCCAAGCCCCTTCCCTCTGCCCAGGCCAAGGTCAAGGGACTGTATTTGGGCACCGCAAACCCAAGTGGGACCAAAGATTGCTGTCCATCTTTGGCTTTCTGGTAAAGACCTTATTTGGAACAGCTGAGCCTGCTCTAGGAGTCTGGGGTTCAGGAGAACAACATGTAAGCATAAAGTGAAGAGAGATTTCAGCAGGAAGGAAAAGGCAGGGGCCGTATTTTCCCAGATAGGGGCTGGAAGCCCACTTCCTTTCCATTTTGAGTGGTTGAACTACTGAGGAGCGTTAAGTCAAATCCCATTTACTCTCCAGCTTTATTGGGCTATGAGGCCCAGGGTGTGGAGAGCTAGAAACAAACGCGTCCTGCCAAATAAACACCAAGAACGCACAGAAACCTTTCCCTAAATTTCTGCGCCACAGATTTGGGGGTGTGCCTCCATCTCCAGGAGCAAGTGGCTTCCTGGAAGGCTAAGGAGGATGAAAAAAAGCAAGACTGATTCTCCCCATTGCCCACTCTCACGCCACTGCCTCGCCGGCCCCCCCTTCCCACCCACAACCCCTCCTACTCCCCAAGGGGTGCCATTTTGGAGCCAAAATCCACTTTGTCAGCACAAGAGCAGCCCTGCCTTCTCTTGCTCCACACACCATGTGACCCTGGAGAACCTCCAGGGCATATTTCATCTGGCATCAGCAACTAGAGGTCACCGTGACCCAGAGCTTCCTGCATTCCCAGGCCTGGCAGCCCTGCCAAAGCCAGCCATGGTGGGGGAAGGAGAGCGCCGCTAGGGGGGAGCTGACCAAGTGTGGTGTCGGCCCGCCCTGCCTGCCAGCAGACAGCAGCACTGGTTTTCCACTGCCGGCCATTCATTGGACTTGGCCAGCTTTGTTCCTTCCCTGGGACCAAGTCAACAAGCTGAGACCAGAGGAGCTGCGGCTCTGGCATGCAGAGTGAAGCCATTTCTGTTTGCATGCACACCATGGGCAGTAGCTCTGTTCGGTGGCCCGCGGGACTCACATTTCCCACCTGTCCTACCTGCTGGGCACTGCAGTGTGACAGGGTTCCAGACCCCCAGTGACTGCTGCTCCACCCCCTGACCCCAACATAGGAATGAAAAAATCATTATAGAGGCCAGAGACTTCATACTGAATTTTGCTCAGAGTCAAAAAAGACAATGAAGGTGAACCTCTAAAGCCAGAAAACAATTTTAGTGTCAGTTTACAGGGTCCCCTTCCATGCAAGAATCATCAAGATTTAGGGTTAGAAAAGATATAAACCATCCAAGTAGGTGGTTCTTCATACAATTTGGTAAAGAGAGCTTTGAGTAACTGATGAAAACAAGCCACTCTGTGCACTAGGGAAAAACCCGCAGACACGGGAGAGTTTGCTCACAATTTGAGGGAGGCAGGGACTCCCACAGTTCCTGTGCGGTGGCCTTCTGTGTATCATTCCTTGCCTTTCCAGCCCTCTCATTTTGCAGAAAGGACAGTGACTTGCAAAGTCAAGGCTAGATGTGATCCTGCTGAACCCAGATCCCTCGATTCTGAGACTTTCTAACAAACTGCATTAGAGATCTCACCTCCAGACCCCCTTCTCTTTGTCTTCTCTTCTTTGCTCTTATATTTCTCTCTCTTCCTTTGTTCCCTTCCTGCTTTCTCTCCTCTGATCATCTCTCTTTCCCCTATTCTCTTTCTTTGGGTTTTGTATCCTTTTGTGCTTTCCTTCCTTGTAGTCTCTTGTCTCCTCTGTTTCTGCCATGTGTCTTGGGACCCAATCAATTGATGGGTGTTAGTTCTGTGGTCCTCTGGAAACGTCACCGCCTTCTGTTGAAGGGCACAAAGTGCACATCAAGGAAAGAATGAAATTGTTGAAAATGGTGAGATCGAGGAGAAAATTGTCATCTCTCTCCCCAGATGTTCAGTATGGATCTAGTGCAAATGGGTCTTTTCACTTAGCGAGGACAATAGAGAGGAATACAGAAACCAGTAGATGAGGGTTACTCACTGTATGGTTGGAAAGCCCCAGGGGATCCCTGAGAACTTTGCAGGAGATCTACAAGGTCAAACTTGTTTTTGCCATAATGCTAAGACATTATTTGTCATTTTTTTTCTGTGTTAACATTTCGACTGATGGTGGAAAAACCACAGTGTATAAAACTGTTGGGGGTGGTTGGCCCTAGCATGTACCCAGGCTTTGAAACCAAATTGGCTTCCTGGTCATTGTAATGTTCACTGCCATGAACAGTGGTTGTTTTAAAAAGTAAATTTTACTTAAGAATACTCATAAAGGAGCAGTTAAAATATCTATTAAATTTAGATTAAATTTTATTAAACTGAAAGTAAACCTCGAGTACACATTTTTTTTCTATTCTCTGATAAGACGAGAAATGTGCATAAAGCGCTTCTGCTGCATACTAAAGGGTAACAGGTGGTTCAAGGAAAAAGTAGTTAGGAAATTGAGATGTAAGCATTACCAGTCACTTTTTTCCAGTTTTACCTGGAAGAACGACCGACAAGCGGTGGTTGTCTAAACCTGTGTATTTGGCAGACATTTTCCTAATAATGAACAAAGTGAGCCTGTCACTTCCAGGGCAAAAGAGACAGCACCTTTTGCCAACAGTAAATCTGAACCTTCAGTCAAAAGTTAAAATGTTGGAAATGTGTATCTACCGCCATAAACTTAACTGTCTCCCGGTACTTAAAACTCTTCTGGTTAGATCAGTTGGTGATAATGACAAATGTGATTATTTGAATTTTAGAATGAAATATGTCAACATTTGAAAGACTTGTGTAAGTCAGTGAACTGGTATTTTCCAAATGACCAATGCATGGTGTTACAAAACCATGCTTGGGAAAACATCCACTGAAAATCCAAGATAAACTAGTGGATTTTAACATAACTGAATACGAAATGTTCATTAATAGGCTCCAAGTTCCACAATGCAACTAAACTCTAAGAAAATACCATATGTTGAGTTTTGATGTAGTAGCAAAGAAAAAATTCTGCAATTACCTGAAAACACTAGTAAAATATCCCATTCTTTTCTCTATATCTGTATAAAGCAGGATTCCCTTCACCTACTTCAATTAAACAGAGTATTATTATGAATTTAATAGAAGATAAGAAAATCTACCAGTCTTCAGTTAAACCATACTGTAAAGATATTTGCAAAACTGTATAATGATACCGATTTTTTTCTTTTGGAAAATAATGTGAATTTGTGAATTTTTAAAAATTGCTGAGTTTTAATTTCTAACACATATCTATGAATAGATATAACCCACATAAGCACAAGCTCTCTGGAGCCTTCCATAACTTTAAAGAGTAGAATGGGGGTACCTGGGTAGCGCAGTAGTTGAGCATCTGCCTTTGGCTCAGGGCATGATCCTGGAGTCCTAGGATCGAGTCCCATATCGGGCTCCCCGCAGGCAGCCTGCTTCTCCCTTTGCCTATGTCTCTGCCTCTCTCTGCTAACAACTTTCAAATATATTTGACATGACACATTACAGTCACCATACATTGGTTCCCCAGACCTTATTCCTCTTATGGCTGGAAATTTATACCCGACTAACCTCTCAACATTTCCCGCCACCCTTCTGCCCCTACAATCACGATTCTATTCTCTATTTTTTTTTGTATTATACTTTTATAGATTCTACATTCAAAGGAGAACATAGAGAAATAGAGCATAGGAGAGTCTATTTTGCTTAGCATAATGCCCTCGGCATTCATCCATGTTGTCACAAATGGCAAGATTTCCTTCTTTTTTATGGATAAATAATTTTCCATTATATATATGTATCATATTTTTAATCCATTTATGCATTTATGGACACTTAGGCCATCTCAATGTCTTGGCTATTGTGAATAATGCTGCAGTGAACAAGAGGGTGCAGATATCTCTTCCAGAGTGATTAATTTTTTTTGGATATATACAGAAGTAGAAGTGCTGGATAATATGGTAGTTTTATTTTTAATTTTCTTGAGGAACCTCCATTTTGTTTTCAGTAGTGATTATATCAATTTACTTCCCATCAAAAGTGCACAAGTATTTCCTTTTCTCTAGAGGCTGACCAAAACTCATTGTCTCTTATCTTTGTGTTAACAGCCATCCTAACAAATGTGAGGTGATATCTCACTGTTCTTTTGATTTGAATTTCCCTGATGATTAGTGATGTTGAGCATCTTTTCATGTGTCTATTGGCCATTCCCAAGACCCAGTTTTGAATATGCCACACATTTTCTATGCTCTGGTCTAAGACTCCCCAATCTCTCTTTTTCCAACATTAGAAATCTTGTCAGTCATCTGTCACTGGCAGGCAGCCTCTCTTGGACCAGCAATCAAAAGATAAAAGAGTCCTATTTCACTGCAGACAGAGCCTTGTAGGTACCCAGGACAAATGAGATAGTAGCCACTATAGACCAAGTCTCTGCCTCACTTTTACACACCTTCTCTCACTCGCACTCAGCAGGCAGGGGACAAAAGCATTGCATTGGTACTCTAGTTGTGAGTCAGAATCTCTTTTAAGGAAGGCTACGATCAATGCGCATGACACAAGACTGATAGGATGCCCTGGAACTGAGGGACCATCTGCAAAACTGATGCCAATCACTTCCTAAGGTTGCATGCTATGCTTTTCCAGGATAAATGGGCCTGCTTCCCACCTGGACCAAAGCAAGGAGGAAGGCTTCAGTGATGGATGACAGCAAAGGATTATCACCTCTAAAGAGAGGTACTCCGTGCTTCCCTTGCCACCCCTATCAGCACTGACATGCACAGAGATGCAGCCCTTCCCATCATGTCTAAAAATGCTCATATTGAAAACACTTCCCCTTTCTGGGATTGGCAGTCAATACAAGTCACACCATGAGAAAATCAATTATGCCTGGGTGACCTTTAGTGCCATAACTCACAGAGCTGTGTTCACCAGAACAAATGATGTGAACTTAAGATGCAAGCAGGAGCTAGTGAGGAGGTGGAGGGATCTTAGAGGCCTAAATAAAGAGCTGGACTCCAAACCCAAGGACCAGAAACAGTGGGCCAACAGACTTACTAAGCACCACCACATAAGGGGAAACTCAGAGCACTTGGAACAGGTATTTTTGGTTCATAAAGAAATTTTAAAGGTGGGGGATTCAGCAGGGTGGTGGAGGGGGGGAAAGGCAGGAAGATTCAACTATGCAGTGATTAAGGAAGGGTAAAAAAGGACTAACTGTTCTGGAAAATGTCTGTTCGTCTTGTGAGCTCTAGGTGGGAGGTTGCCTGGTCTGAACTTCTACTTACTCGGGCAGAGTGAGGCCCCCACTCCACCTGTCTCATAGGCTACCCTTCCCGTAACCCTGTCAAGCACACATAATGTGTTCGGGGACGCTACCTCCAAATCTGTCTCACTATAGGATTCTGATGGCTCTTGAGCTCAGAGACTTGAAAGAATGATTTCTGTGTTCCCGAACTTGAGTGTAGGGCTGGGGCCATATAGGAGCCCTCATTGTGTTCAGAGGTTGTATTTTGAGTAAGACTCAAGTGATAAACTGAAAGATGAACAATTGATTAAATGGAAGTAGACCTAAATAAAGCCAATAACCCAAGGGCTGCTCTGACCATGCCCTTTCAATTAGGCTGCCTTCTTCACCAAGAGTAACACTGTCTGATCATAACTAAAGATAATTAGAATGCCTCCTAGAAGCACGGCAAATATCTCACTTTAAAGAAGCAGATTTTGATAACTATGGAAAATCGAGGTCATGTTTTCTTTACAAAACAAATACCTTTAAAAACAGGGGAAATAAAAAAAAAAAAAAAACAGGGGAAATATTTTTAAGAGTGTGAGCATAAAATTTCCCCAAACACATATTATAAACTAGTGGCCTGAAGCCAAAATGCAGGTGGATTCACCTGTCTTTCCATTGTCCATCCACATCCTGAAAATTACAGGACAAATCCTTGAGAAGAAAGATCACAGTGAGCTGCAAATTCAGATCAGTCAGGTCACAAGATTTAAATGGCTTCCTCCTTGGCATCTATGTAAATAGCCCATAAAATTCCTGTGAGCCCACAAAATAAGAGACCATTTTATTCGGCTCAGAAACAATCCATACAACACAGAAGAAGATGTCTTTCTAATAAATTTATGAAAATCTGCCTTTTGGTAGCCAAAATTAATATTTCTCCTGTTCTCCTGGGTTCTATCTGTAAGGTCACTATATTGAAAACTCCTTCTGAATGTCGAAGGCTCCTCAATTAATCTTCTTGTTTGCAGAGATTTGAAAGCATTTAAGGAAGGTCAAAAACTAACACGGAGCAAAATGCAGTAAAATTCCCCCTTGTTGTGCAAGGTTTACCCTAACTCATGTTCTTCTTCCTATTTTCACTGTCTCTTCCTTATTTACCATTTCTCCCCAGCTTTTTTTAAATTTCTTTCCCTCTTCTTTTCCTTTATCTCTTTCTCTTATCCTCTTTCCTCTGTGCCCTTGCCATTAAACAGGGTTTGACTTAGAGGTATTATCCAATTATCCTGGAATATTTGGGTAATTTCATATGGACAAATCTGTGTCTTCAGTATCCTTTCCTTTACTCAACTGAAAAAGGAAAAGAGGACATGATTAAAGAGAAATTGTATTCCTCCATCTAAGGAAGTTAAAGAGCACTAACAACACGGAGAGGAAGAGTTGATGAGGTTTAGATTTTCAAAGCTTGACAAGTTCCATCCACTAAATGTAGCTCACAGATGATGCTCATACATGTAGCACAGAGAACTGTGCCTTTTATGCTGTGGGCACTCAAACATGCCGATTTCCCTATTTCTATCTTCATCCCCAATTATTAGGTATGTTGCCCTGCCCCCAGGTCATGCTAAACAGTTGGGAGCAGTGATTTTGCTCATAGGCTAAAGCAATGAACTTCAGCTCTGAAGTGGAAGGAGTGCATGTAGAACCCCAAAACCTGCTCTCCAGGCTATGATGCACTCTTCTGAGCAACCTGCCTGCTCATCACCCACAGACACAGGAACAGGTAAGCAACAGGTAACTGACAACCAGGAGGTGAAAAAGGAGAGGGAGAGGCACCTGGGTGGCTCAACTGGTTAAGCATCTGACTTTTGATTTTGGTTCACATCATGATCTCAGGGTCGTGAGATGGAGTCCTGCATTGGACTCTATGCTGGCCATGGAGCCTGCTTCATTCAGATTATTGCTCTCTCCTCTGCCCTTCCCTAGCTCTCTCTCTAAAAAAGAAAGAAAAAAAATGATGGAGGGAGGAAAAAAGGATGGGGGAGGAATAAAGAAAAGAAAAAATATTTGAGACAAACCAACACCAGGAGAGAAGCCACAAACATAACAAATGCAAGTATCAGCACTCAAGAAATTGAGTTAATATAGAGAGCAAAGAGGGAAACATTTAAGATCAAGGATTAATATCTTCAGGAAGATTAAGGAGAATATCACATTCGAGAGGACGTGGCCACTAGAGGCTTGATTCTCAGAGTGTGGTCCACACCCCCACAGTCTGGAAGCTTGTTAGAAATGCAGAATGTCAGGCCTCACCCCAGAATGGCTAAACTCATACCTGTAGTTTTACGAGCCACAGGGGATATGTAGGCTCATTGCCATTGGTGGAGCACTGTGCTAGAGGGCTTGGCATTTGAAGTTCTGATGATTGGGGTGGGGAAGATTAATGGATGGAAAGCAGAAATAGATTTAGCTAAGAGGAAAGTGAGTCAAAAGCCCCATCTGAGGTGGTCTCATTCTGCACAGCATTGGAGCTCTCAAAGGCAAAACCAGACATTAGAAGAAAATGAAGGAAAACATGAGTTGCTTAGAATCCTGTACCAAGTCTATGAACTACCAGTAAAATAAGAGAGCAAAATAAAAACATATTTAGAATCAGAAAAGTTATCACTCTCATGCCCTCATTCAGGCAGGGTGGGGGTGAAGGCATTTGAAAGAATGCATGAAACCCAAAGAATAAATAATATATAAGATATGAGGAAGAGTGGAAAGTAAGTAGAAAACCTAGATTAGGTTTAAATAACTCTTGATGCCTAACTTTAAAATATTTATAACTAAATATAACTCAAGTCCCAGATAATCTCAAAGTGGCAGGAGGCAGAGGGAAGGGAAAAACCACTTAGGTTCTTCTCTCATTTAAGGAAGATTAGAGATATTGCATAACTCTAGATAATAGTAGCAAAATATGTTTAAATGTGTATGTCACAAAAAACTGCCTGCTGCCTGATTCCATTTATACATAACTCTAGAAAAGACAAAGCTAACCCATAAGAAAGCACACCCATGGTTACCTGGAGCTGAAAAGGGCAGGGGTGGGAAGTGGGAGATGCATTGTATGGAAAGTGGTACAGGGTATTTTGGGGTGATGAAAATGTTCCATATTTCAATTTGGGTGATAAATCAATGTTATTAAAATTTATTTAATATAAATTTGTCTCTTTTGGTTTTATTTAAATTCAAATTAATTAACATATAGTGTATTGCTAATTCCAGGGTCGAATTTAGTGATTCATCCATTGCATATAACACCCAGTGCTCATTCACTCAAGTGCCCTCCTTAATGTCCATCACCCAGTTACCCCATCCTCCACCCCATCCCCCAGCAACCCTCAGCTTGTTCTCTACAATTAAAAGTCTCTTATGGTTTGTCCCCCTCTCTGTTTTTATCCTATTTTATTTTTCCTCTCCTTCCCCTATATTCATCAGTTTTATTTCTTAAATTCCACATATGTGTGAAATCATATGGTATTTGTCCTTCTCTGACTCATTTCACCTAGCATAATATAACTCTAATTCCATTCACATCCCTGCAAATGGCAAGATTTCATTCTTTTTGATGGCTGAGTAATATTCCTTTATATATAGATATAGGTATAATATACGTATACATATATACACATACATATATATACATCTCACATCTTATTTATCTATTCATCTGTCAATGGACATCTGGGCTCTTTCGACAGTTTGGCTATTGTGGACATTGCTGCTAATCAAAATACACACTTAAAATGGGTCCATGATATTTTATGTAAATGATGCTTCCCTAAAGTTGATTTTAAAAATACTATGTCACATATACAAAGGTAACTGTTAGAAGAATGAAAACTAGATATTCCACTTCCAAAACACTAGAAGAAGAAAGAGAATGAAGGGAAACTTGATTAACTCAACAAACACAAGTGGGGAGAAAAAAGGCATAATGATAACAAAATAGCTAACATTTATTCAGTACCCACTGTTTCTGAGACCAAATTTTGGATACTTTACATATAACAGTTGCTTTAATACCTACAACAAGTCAATGAACTCAGTGTGATTATAGTCATTTTCATTTTATTGATGAAGAAACTGTAGCATATAGGAGTTAGGTATCTTAACAATGTCAAACATTTAGTGTGACAGAGCTGGGGTTCCAAGTCAGATCATATAACATTCTGCTGTACTGCTTTTCATTGTAAATAGATAACATAAAGTGAAACAGAGAAACAGTTGCAAAAGTGTCATTAGTCAAAGTAAAAGAATGTGTAATGTATTTTCCCATTAGAAGTCGGATGCTAGTATTTGTTTAAATAAATAAATAAATAAATAAATAAAGCTTAGCCACATGTCATTTTTACAAAATACATACGTAAAACAAATAGATCCAGAAAGAGTTGAAAATGATATTTAATCCATTCGAAAGTTATATTAGGTAAAGTGATAAAAGAATGCTAAAAGTGTAAGCAGGTGTGTTAATGATAATAGAAAAGAAGCCAGATGAAAATATTTTAAAATATCAGAGAGGAGTATTTCCAACTGATAAAATATACAATAAATCAAGAAAATGAAGCTGTTATTAAGCTTCTATTGTACCTACTAACCCAGACCCAAAGCATATAAAGCATAAACTATGACAAAGTCAAAACTTAGTGGGGGTTTTCAATACATCTCTTTCAATAACTGACATTTGTAAGTAGACCAAAACTAAATAAAGACCTGAATAGGGGGATCCAAGGGTGGCTCAGCAGTTTCGCACCTGCCTTTGGCCCAGGGCGTGATCCTGGAGTCCCGGGATCGAGTCCTGCGTTGGGCTCCCGGCATGGAGCCTGCTTCTCCCTCTGCCTGTGTCTCTGCCTCAATCTCTCTCTCTATGTCTATCATAAATAAGTAAATAAATAAATAAATCTTTAAAAAATATCTAAGACCTGAATAATTCAACTAAGAAGTATAAACTACCAGGTCACTAATAAATTGTGGTAAAATCTGTAAAGCAATAAGTATTTTGATCAGATTTGTTGACCTCAGTGAAAGTTAGAAATTAAAAACAAAGTGTAGCTATCCTCTTCAAAAAGAAAGAAAGAAGAAAGAAAGAAAGAAAGAAAGAAAGAAAGAAAGAAAGAAAGAAAAGCCTATAGACATGGACATTTTCAAATATTATTTTAAATAATGCTTTTGATCAAGATCTATTTAGAGATGAATGACAATGAAAATTCTACATACCAGAACTTGTGGGATGTGGCCAGTGTAACAAATACTGAAAGGAATCTATATGTTCTTAAATGTATTTAATAACAAGCAAGAAATATTGAAAATAAATTAGCTCTGAATCCAATAAAAATGTTATTAAATAACAATAAAAATCCAAAAATTGCTGAAGAGTTACAAATACAAAGCAAATATTAATAAAATACAAAATGAGATGTTCTAGGGTTCATCAATAACTCTAATAACTATTTCTTACATGACTAGTAAAATAGATCTCTGGTAAATCTTATGAAGAAAAATACAATCATATGAAAAACCAAACATAGGATTTTATAACCAATATGGAGGAAATTTTGAAAATATTAAGAGAATATTATTGATTTGTTTTAAAGATTTTATTTATTTATATGAGAAAAGAGCACAAGCAGGGGCAAGAGGTAGAAGCAGGCTCTCTGCTGAGCAGAGAGCCCAACATGGAGCTTGATCCCAGGATCCTGAGATCATGACCTGAGCCAAAAACAGACGGTTAACTACCTGAGCCACCCAGGCATCCCAAGAGAATATTATTTATAAGTTATATCAGTAAATTTGGAAATTAGACAAAATGGAGAATACAATGTCCTAGGAAAGTATGTTTCCAATGTTACCAAACAGACTCCAGAAGAATATTGGAAAATCTGAATAGCAAGTGATCAAAAGAGAAGACTAAGAAAAAAATCAGGGATCTTTCCATTCAACCAATGTCAAGTGATATCATAGATGATCTCTACTAAACCTTTAATAAAATATTGTGATTTTTTTAATGGACACTTTCCCATTTGCTTCTATAAGACTAGCAAACCCTGGTACTAAACCATGGAGAATCATCCCCAAAGCAATCAATTGGACTTATGACCATAAATGAAATAAATCCAAACTAAAATGCCTTACCTGTACCTTTTGCAAGAAGTCAGTATATATCTGAGAGAGAAGAGAGAAAGAATATGTTAGGGCCCAGAGAGAACTTAATTGCAATTTAGTCCAATCACCTCCCTTTAAAGAAGAGTTTCATGTCCAAAAATGGGAACTTATTTACTCAAATGTCACAGCAAGTAAGTGACACTACTTGCCCCCCAACTCACTACCTGACAGGTTCTTTAAAGTCTTCTAGTCCTTCTTTTCCTTTATCTCACACTTAAATTAAAAGTATTCTATATAGATTGGGTGTAGGAAATGGCCTGAACATATAGAGATAAAGTAGAGATAAATATGTTTTAATAACAGTTTCAGGACATTTACTAAAATAAAGTTGGGATTTGGGGAAATAACACTAACATTAGAGTCAAGGTCAGGTAGAAAGACCCTGACTTCTCTCTGTTAGAGCCAAAATACTGGAATCCTCGAACAATGACTCTGACTTACTGTAAGCATCAAAATGCTCTTCTGGGTATCTGGAGAAGTTTCTCAAATTTTCTTGGCATATATTACCTGTCTTGGTTTCTTTTCCAATTCTGGTAACCAATGAAGAAGCAACATTTATATATATATCAAGAGAACCCCAGAGGATGTGATATACTTAAAACCCTAAGATTCATAGCATTTAAGCTGTAAATAAACTTATAGTGTCAGAAAAGCAGAAGGAAGTGGAAAATAAAGAAGTCAAGATACAAGTTCTATAGATTCAGAGAATAATGCTTCCTGAGCATTGAGATTTAAAGTGTGTGGTTCAAATGTTTTTCATTCACTTCTTCATTCAGCTAACATTTAGAGTTTGTACTATGTGCTAGGCTCTATCAAAAAAGTCATACAATGTAGCCATTATAGTTGGTCACATCCTTTAAAATCTGCTTTTTCCTGAGAGTAAAATACAAGAAGCAAGATAATGTTTCCCACAGAGCTGCGATTCCTATAAGCACAAGGCTCTCCCACAGCAGAATATGCTTTTCCCACAGCAATGGCTGACTTGGACTTAGATAGGTTTCCTTCTTTAAAAAACCTACTATTTGGTAAGAAGACAGATGCAACTAAGAACAATAACATAAGACTTTGGACCTGCCACACATCCCAAGCTCATAATTCTCTGTCTAGAATTTGTCAACAGAAACTTGACATTGGTCAAGTTGGAAAATATTCATTTGGAAATATTCATTTAATTCACTTGGAAAATATTCATTTAATTCAATGACAATAGAGTAATGAACTGAGGAGGTAGTAAATGTAAGACCTGGGAGGGATCTTTCAGATCAAACTTCAAACCCTCATTTCCCAGATGGCAAAACAGATCTAGAAAAGGAAGATGATTTGTCCAAGGTACCAGAGTAAGACTATGGCAAAGCTGATATCAAAAGTTAAGTCTCCTGCCCTCTGCTCCCACTGTGTCTGAGGGTCCTTGGACAGACCATGCACGAGTCAGCCAGCTGCAGGGACCATGAGGCACCTGCCCTGGCCTCCCCTGGCCTTCTCTGGGTTCTGCTAGGTCTTCTGGGTTGCCCGCAAACCCTCCAGGAGAGGCCTTACCACTGCTGCTCCAGCCCCTGTTAGAACCCAAAGTCCAAGCCAGAGTCGTCAAAGTTTCCAGGCCTCTGGCTCCACGCTGTGCTGGCTTCCAGGCTGCGCCAGAGAGAAGAGCCTCCTCCTCGGTTCAGTGCCACCCTTGGTCACCTGGGCCCCAATGGTACTGCCTGTGCCAAGAATCTCACAAAATATTTTTTAAACAGACCCGCCAGCTTCCGCCTGCCCTCTCCCTCCACAGCCCATGCTAATTATAGGCACTCAAACCCAGTCAGTGGAAAAATATAAGAAATGAGCCTGCCATCTTCCCCCTTTTTCTTGTCCTTCTTTTTCCCAGATTCTGTTCCCACCCAAGTTTTATCTCTCTTCCCCCAACTATGCATCTGACTGGACACAGATGCAGATAGATACCTCTATGTGAGCGTGCGTGCGTGCATGTGTGTGTGTGTGTGTGTAAATGCAGCAGGGCTGTTGCAAACAGTCAAATATTCTGCTATGCTTGGAATTAATTTGCTGGTCTTTTTAGGTGTCAGTCACACAGTTAATGGCTACTACAGCTGCATTTTTGTAGCTACTACCCCTGGAATTAACCTCTCTGAGCTCAAGAAATTCAAGGTAAATTGTAAAACTTGAAACAGAATCAGTATGACCAAATTCCAGTGAGTGGCAGGACACCTGAGAGTACCTGTCTCCATAGCTCAAGTAGAAGATGTCACAAACATGGAATTACACTTGGGGTCAGTTGTAGAGATTCCACTACAGGGATGTGTACAGACAAAGCCCAGAAGACAGCCTGCAGCCTTGCAAAGTTAGTCAACAGAATTCATCAACTATTGTCTGGCCTTCTAACAAGAAGCCTCCCATGCTTCTAGGTTTTTTTCCCTCCTGGATGAAGTATATTTTTAAAAAGTCAAGCATCATGCTTCACACATTCATCTTTTCTTGGTTAACCTTCCCCAAAGCCACATAAGGCCCAAAAAGGCAAATTAATGATCTGTCCCAAATCATGTGGCCAAAGATGGCAGAGCCGAGCAAGGACCCAGGTCCTTGAGACACAAAAACTAAACAAATAAGAGTACAGGATTGGTGACGATAATATGGCTGCATACTATGTACCAAACATCACACAACTGCTTTACTAAAGTTATGCAAAACCAAACTTCTTAGGTAGATATTATCATGTGTTTTATATCAGGTATTATTACTATACAAGACTAAATAAATAAAAACATAGACTCAGAGACACAAAAAACTTGTTTAAAGTGACATAACTAGTGTGTGGTGAAGCCAAGATATTTAAATCCCCTTGTAAAGGGGAGGAGAGACCATTAAGCCCAGAGCCTAACAGTGAAGTTCCATATAGAACCAATTTAAATGCCCAAATTCAGAGCCATGAATTACTAAGTATATGATGCAGCACTATATATCCATCATCTCTAGACCATTGTTCTTCATACAGCCCTGAATGTATACAGCAGTAAGAGCTTCCAGAATTTAATGAGACAAAGGAATTTAGACCACAATCTAGCTAAAGATAAGAGCTTTCAATGATAGTCTTATTTTTTCTTTCCTCCTCTCATTCAGTAGGAGGTATATGGGAAATTAAGAATGTATCCGCAAGACATTCTAATTAAAGAAACACATTTTTAGGGAAAAGAATTTCAGGAGAAATGCAGTGAGACCAATAGCGCTCTTCAAAGCAGATTAATTGACAAATGGCTCTGTGATCATCTTCGTTGAGAAGAGGTGTTGGCTTTGCTTGACACATACTACATTAAATTTGAAGCACTATATGTTTATGTCTATTCAGGTATAGGGTTGACAGCACGATTTCTCAGTTCTCCAACCAAAACAAAGTCCAGGAAACTATCTAGTAAATAAGAGATATTTTGCATTTCAATGCAGATTGATAATTAACCCATACTGAATGCTTCAAAAGTGTAAGGTGTAAATATTTTCTAGCAGCAGATAGGCTCAATTAGATTCAGAGCCTGGAATATATCAATTTCTCTACAGTCACATTTTAATTGACGTCTAATTAATGTACAATAGAATGCACAAATCTACAGTGTTCAGTTCAATGAGTTTTGAAAATCTTATACACCTGTATAATCGCTCCCTTAAACAAAATACTGAATACTTCATCATCAAAGACAGTTCTGTATATCCTTTTCCTGTCATTAATAATATTATTATCCTTGATTGTAACTATTCTTAATATGTCTGCTAGAACATTGTTCTTTGTGGACTTATTTTTTCATATGTCTTGAATAAATACCTAGGGGTAGACTGGCTTACTCATGGGGTACACCCATCTTTAACTTTATTGGAAATTGAAGAACACATCACCATAGCCGTGTATCATTTTACTCTCCCATTAGCAAGGTATGAGAGTTCCAATTGCTCCCCATCATCAACATTTAGTACTGGCCTTCTGGATTTTTGCCATTTATAGTCTATTTTATTGTAGTTTTACTTTACAATAAGCATTTTCTCATGTGCTTTTGGCTGTTCATATGTATTCTATTGTGAAGTGTTTGTCCGTTTTTCTTCCTAGACTATTTTGACGCATTCTGTAATCTGACTCAGTACCACAATATTTAACTACTAATTTGATAGTTCAGGTATTAATCTATTATTTCCAGAACAAACAGTGATAGATTTGCCTAAGTGGTCCATTAGCATCTTCTTGGAAATTATTGGGCAGGTGTTGCTTAGTTACATTACCTTATCTCCTCCAGTAATATTCTATGCTTTTGTAAAGGGGAGGGAGAGACCATTAAGCCCAGAGCCTAACAGTGAAGTTCCATATAGAACCATTAAACCACTCACTAAACAGCTGTTCATGCTGATGAGCCCATTCTGTTTTGTTACTCCTTTGCCAAGGAGTATTTCTTATGAAGATCAGTGGCAGATAATGCACATATAGTAAAAACTTAAGTGATATTCAATCAGCAACCTACGGCTTGCTGAGAATGGGGCAGACAAAAAGTGCACTCCAAGACCTTTACAGCTGAAAGGGAACTTAGAGCTCATCTCAGTCAAACCACCCAGTACTGTAGAAGAGAAAACTGAGGCTCAAAGACATCATTAATTTCCCAGCCAACAACAGAACCCACATAATCCTACCTAGAGCCTAATGCCCCTTCCACCATAACATGATGCCTTTAGAGAAAAAAGTTCTCTCATTTCATTTACAGCCTAAGTTAGGAGGAAAAAAAATCTAAGCCCAGTTGAAGTTTGGAAAAATACTAGATAGGAAAATAAAAGCCAACAGAAAGGCTCCTTAGAGAGACTAAAAATTTATGGAATCTAAAGCCAGGAAACCTGGATTGGAGTCCAGCACTTTCACTCATTAACCATGTGGCGTTAGACAAGTCATTTCAACTTAACATTTTAATATCCTCAAATGAAAATTGAGACTGAAGATAATAAATATGCAATTATATTCAGAAACAAAACAGAAGTCTATATTGGGAAGGGGTTGAAACAGAGGACCTGCTGACTCCAGAGCTAGAAGTTAAAGAATAATGGGACAATACCATTCCTGCAAGATGGACAGCAAAAACTAGGCTCACTGCTTGAGGCTAGGGGTTTGCTATGTGTGGCAGTATCCTCAAGCATAAAGGGAACAGCTAAAAAAAAATTGCCAATTTTATCCCTGAAACTATGACTTATAGGAAGCTGTGGACCCAAGGAAGTAGGACTTAAAAAGCACACCTAATGTGGAACTGAGCTAGACAGCTCACTCACTCAAAGACTGGATTTCAGTATCTCTAAAATCACCATAGAATCGAAACCCCAACATGCCATTTTAAAATTAAGCTCAGAACTTGGTTTACGGTGGGGGTGGGGGGTAGTTTCAAATGCTTGTAAGACTACAAACTACTGGTCAGAGAGGAAGAGAGACAAAAATAATTCCTCTTACTCAAAATGGGTACATCAGCCCAAATTTTAAAACTGATGAGGACATCTAGAGGTAAGAATGACAACCAGTGAAATCAACAACTAGGACATGAATTCACTCCTTGTGAAATTAATTTTAAGACACAGTATAACAAAAACTTTCAAATAAGAATGTTAGGATAGCCAGAGGTAAATGAAAGAATAACATAATTAAAATGATTCAAAGATATGAAAAAAGCATGAATAATACAAGAATAGGTGGATATGGCAATAGGAGCAATAAATGAACACAGTTGAAAAGAGAACAGCATAGAGATATTTTAAAAATAGAAATATGAAAGAACAGTTAGGAATCATGGAGGATAAACTGAGATGCTACAACATAGATCTAATAGGAGTTACAGAAGAAAGGAATGGAAAAGTAACCAAATAAAATATCAGAAGGGTTTCCAGACTTAAAAAAAAAAGTCCTAGAATAATAATAATAATAATAATAATAAGTCCTTAGAATAAAAAACACTAAAAACCATTATAAATTAACAAAGACAAATTTATAGCATAGCACATCTTAATGAATCATCAGAACTTCAAGAACTAAAAGAAAGGTCAAATGCCACAAACAACAACAATTATACTGATGGAAGACTTCTCATTTCTTGATGAATAGATTCCAAAAAATAATAGGATACTGTATTAAAAGTACTGATGAAAAATAACTGGCAACTCACAATTTCTTAAAATATTTCATTTAAATTCAATTTGCCAATATATAGTATAACACCCAGGGGTCATCCCATCAAGTGCTCTCCTTAGTGCCCATCACCCAGTTACTCCATGGCAACTCACAATTTTAATTCCTGTTAATCTAGCATTCAAAAGTAAGAGTAAACTATATAAAGTGATAAGGAGTAAATCAGAATGTATTGATAAGCATAAAAAGGACAGTGCAAAATAATGCTACCACATGCACTATTTTGTTTTTTTTTTTTTAGTATCTACAGCAACATACACATATTACTTCTGTGCACATTTTGATGAGAAGAAGGAGAAATAACATATATCTCTGCTTATTTTTCCTAAAACTGACATGGGAAGGATAAAACAGAAAATAATGAAATTGTTTACTTATCGGTATAATGTGACACGTCTATGAGTATATTTTGTTGGCAATGTTTTAACGCATTAGCTCTTGTTAACTATCTACAAATTCAAAACACAAAATTAAATCAACAAGGATGGGAAAGAAAACAGAATGACTACATAAAAACAGAAATAAGTGTGTATGAATAAGATACACTAAATGGTGTAACTTTTGATACTGAACTTTGTTCTAAAGAGGAAAAAAGAACAAAAGGACTGCAAGAAAATCTTGAATTGTTTTTTGTTTTTTGTATGGCATTGTGAGTATAGTATATTGACACAATTTCTGTGTTTTGTAGGATTGAACAAAAGAGTAAATAACATTGACATTTGTTGGGAGCTAGAACTCTTAAAAGGGGGAAGGAAATACAAATATGGAATGGGGAAGCAAAGAAGGACTTTGTGGGGGTGGAATGGAATTGGAGGACCCAGTTTAAACTCATGATTTCATAACTATTTCCTAGATCTATCCACTGAAGGACCTTAAAGCTCCCATAGCAATGAATACACCTAATACCCAGATCCTGGTTTTTCTAAAGAAATTACTAAAGACAGCAGTGCTCCTTGGGAAAATGGCTAACTCAAGAACTGGATAGAGAAGGTACAAAATAAGTATGGAACACCTTATGTCAAAAAGTAAAGAAGTATCTAAAAAATATGGAGCTATATGCCAGTACACAGAAGTCTGCTTGAAAGAGCTCTCATTTTAAAATCTAGGAAAATTTGAGTGTCAAACTTAATAAGAAGGGACACCTGGGCGGCTCAGTTGGTTTAGCATCTGACTCTTTGACTTTGGCTCTGGTCATGATCTTATGGGTCATGAGATCCAGCACCGCATCAGGCTCCATGCTGGATGTGGAGCCTGGTTGAGATTCTCTCTCTCCCCCCACCTTTTGCCTATTGCCTGCCCCTCTTAAAAATAAAATAAAATAAAATAAAATAAAATAAAATAAAAAGGGGGAAAAAAAGAGAAACCAAACATTTTAAACAAGTTATCAAAATGAACATTGCCAATGAAGGGCAAACAGACATCGTGTGCCTTTGGATGTGATGCTCTAGGAAAGACTCAACATCATTTGCGAGGTAAATGAATCAGAAAGAATTATCTGCATTTTATCATGAGGATACATCTGAAAAATCCACACCAGGGGGACAATCTTTACAACAGCAGGCTGGTATTTTTCAAAATTCTTAATGATATGAAAAAGAAGAAACACCTGAAGATCTGCTCCTGATTAAAGGAATACAAGACATGACCCCTAAGGGCAATGCATGAGACCACACTGGATCCTGAGTCAGGGGAAACAACAGTGATACAGGACATCACAGGACAATTGATAGCTCTGGGATATGATCTGTAGGTAAAAGCTTTGTATCAATGTTAAATTTCCCCAAGACATTGATGAAGGAAGAGAAATCCTTGAGTGACAGGCTCATTTATTATGCCTCTTTCTCCATATATTGTAGAATCCAAGTTCAGTAGAATATTAAATATTCATTTTTCCTCCTTTATCACTATCTAGTCTGTGTGATGAAGCCCGGTATGGCCAACATTTCACATTCCCTTATCACTACCCCTCAACTAATTGAGGCTTAGCTTCATTCTTCATGCTTATGCTAGGCTAGGGAGGGGAGTCTGCAGCCTCTGAACCCAGCTCCATGGAGACTCCTTCATAGAGATCCAGGTCCTGACTATATTTGTGGGAACCGAAGCTGTATTGAATGAGCACACAACCTAATTAGCAGATTTTGAACCTTAGAAACCTTCATTATGTTATAATCCCACATCATCTTTTGAAGCTCAAAAAAAAAAAAAAGGAGCTCTGTTCATTAATTTATTGCAGTAAGTGCATCATCTCTGCCTTTGAATACTCTGAGGCTAATGATATGCCCAAAGGTGTGATGTGGAGGGTGACTCATGATAGTGTTTCTTCTAGGGAGATTGTTCTGTACGCACACACATATGCCACCATGGGTGAATTTTTCTATACCTGTGTGACTGCCTCTTTCAGTAGTGTGTGTATGATGTGTATGCATGTGTGCATGTGTGTGCATATGTGTGTACAGATGCACACTGGTGCTTGTAGGTATAGGTTCATGCCTCTGTACAGGTGTGTGGACATCCCTGTGTGGATAAATGTCTCTGCATTGCTATACTTCTTTGTGTACACATATATCACTTACACATTGCTAAACATAAAGCAGATAAACAAGGTATCTGTTAATGATCTCTCAGTTGCAAGTGATATCAAACCAAAGCAAAAATTGTTTCAGCCAAAAGGAAATGTATTAGCTCATTTAAGCCAATTGTTCTTGGCTAGTTTTAAATTCCCACTTGGGAAAGAGGGAAGTGAGGAGCCACATCCAGAGTGGCTGCCCCAGCAGGAATGTCCTGGGGTCCCTAACCTGGAGCCTCTGTTTTGGCCAACGCATCTGGGGCTTCCACTGAGCTCTCCCCAAGACTCTCTCCTTTCTTGAGTTTTAGTTTGTTTGCTTCCAGGCAGTTCCTGGGGAAAATAATAGGTCTGAAAATCTTATCAAGTCACAGTATTTGAAGCCAGAAGCTGATCTTGGAATTTCTGTTTCCCAGCAACTGGTGACTCTCCATCCCCTCCCCCTCAGTTTGTGTCCTATGTCTTGATCAGGCATTTAAAACAGATTTAAAACAATGGCCACTCAGGGCATCAAACTTCCAGCCCTAATTCAAACTCCTGCCATATTTCCTGGGTGTAAGAAATACACCTTTACTACACTAAGTGTAGATTGGGGAGGAAAATTTGTTTTTTTTTTCCAATTGTGTAAGGTTCTGGGATACCTAGGTGTTCATTTGTCTTAGATTTCAGGCTGCATATAGGATTGCTTAGCGAGACTGTATTGTCATTCTTTCTTTATCTTTTTTTTTACTGTTTTTTAATATTGTGATTATTGTTGATTCACATGCAATTGTAAGAAATAAAATAGAGATATCCCTCAGACGCTTTTCCCATTTCCCCAGTGATAACACTTTGCAAAATTATAGTATAATGTCATAACCAGGATATTGACATTGATGCAATCTACCAATCTTATTCAGATTCCCCTCATTTTGCTTGTGATTATTTGCGGTATGCATGTGTGTGTGTGTGTGTGTGTGTGTAGGGGGAAGAGAAGAAGTTCAGCATCATATGTTATTAAAGAAATGCAAAATAAAATAAAATATCACTATAGGACTGTTGCAAGGCCAAAATTCATAATATTGACAACATGAAATGCTGGTAAGAGTGTGGAGCAATGAGAACTCTTACTGAACAATATAGATGGCCTATCACATTCTACTGGCATCAACATTTTACCACTGCAAGTGAGGTATGGCAAATTTTCTTCCATGTAGGTCTGTTTACCTTCCCCATTTTTAAATATCATTGTTCTGGGGCGCCTGGGTGGCTCAGTCAGTTAAACATCCGACTCTTGATTTCAGCTCAAGTCATGATCACAGGGTCATAAGATCAAGCCCCATATCTGGTTCTGTGCTCAGCATGGAGTCTGCTTGAGATTCTCTCTCTCCCTCCGCCCCTGCCCCCACTCTCAAAAAATTAAAAAAATAAATAAGTTTAAAATAAATACTATTGTCGTGAGTATCAGATGATATTAGAATTTTTGTTCAATCCTCAGCTACAATTTATAAAACTCATGAGAAGATAGTCTATTGCATGTACTCATATTTCCACTCTTTTTTTTTTTGCAGTTGGCAATTCTGCTTTTTAGTATTTGAAAAATATTGTGTCTCTTCCTTCTGACCTCCATGGCTTCATATGAGAAATTATTGTTGTTCTGATTAGCGTTCCTCAGTAAGTACCGCCTCATTTCTCTCTGGCTGCATTCATTTGAAAAGTAAAAATTTTGTCTTTGATTTTCAGAAGTTTAATTATACTGTACCTTGGCATTGATTTAGGGGGGGACTTATGCTGTTTGTGATTTGCCCAGCTTCATGAATCTGTAGGTTTCTGTTTTTGCCAAATTTGGGGAGTTTGTAGCTATCAGTTCTTTGACTATCCTTCATCCTCATTCTCTTTTCCTCTCCTCTGGAACTCCGATGATATGAACAGTGGTTCTTTTGCTTTTGTCATACAGGTCCCTGAGGCTCTGTGTTGTTGTGTTGTATTTTGTTTTGTTTTCCAGCCAGTCATTTCCTTTCTGTTGTTCAGATTGGGAGAATTCTATCTGTCCTCAAGTTCATGGATTCTATTCTTCATAGCCTCCCTGCCACTATGGATGGAGCCCAGCCAATAAGGTTCTGTTTTGTTTTTTTAACGTCCAATGTTGTATTTTTCAGTTCTGTAATTTTCATTTGGCTCCTTTTATAAATTCCACTTCTTTACTGAAGTTTTCTTTTTTTTTTCATTTGTTTCAAGAGAATCTGTAATTGATTGTCGAGTCATTTTTATTTGGTGGCTTTAAAATCATTGTCATAAAAATTCCAACATCTGATTTATCTCAGAGGTGGTATCAGTTGGTTGTCTTTTTCATTCAAATTGTGATTATTCTTAATTCTAGGTATGATGAATGATTTTCTATTGTATTCTAGACACTGTGTCAATTATGTTAAGTGATTCCGTATCCTACTTAAAACTTTTAATTTTATTAATCTGCTTAGATTAAGCATGTAGGTAGGTCCTGGCCTACTTTCTTGGTCTGTGGTTCCAGTGATAGTCTAATTCTCATAATGCTTTTAAGTGTCCTATTTGTCTGTTTGGTGTATGTGAGGTTATTGGGCTTCCCACTGGTGCTGCCTGAAATGGAAGAAAAATTTGGTCCAGGCTGGACCACTAAGTATCTCCTGGTGGAAAAGGGGAGTCTCTAAGTGCATTGGCATAAAGAGGCTTCCCGATCAGGCATTTGTTGTGGTAGGAACCCCCTACCCATGCTATCCTAGCTCTCTCACTCTTTCTGGGCAGTAAAAGGGAAGCTTAGACTCTTAGGGTCTGGGCAGGAAAGGGGATTCTCAGGCTTCCCAGACCATCATTTTTCTTCTGGATAGGTCTTTCTTCCTGGTTCTACCCACCCATTCTGATGTCCCTGGGCAGGGGAGGAAATTCTTAAGCCCACCTGGGAAGAACTCCAAATCAATTTCTTTTGCTAGTGGTGTCCAGTTCAATTCATGTTGTCAGAGAGACTCCTATTCAGTCTTAGAGGGAAGGAGCCTATGTGGAATGCCTTTTGTTGCTAAACTGGAGGTCAGGGAATCCAGTGCTCTTTTTATGTCTGGTGGGAGAAAGAAGGAATCTTGGTACTGTGTTCAGTTTGGTTTGGTTTTTCGTCTCCAGTCCTGAAAGCCTAAACCAGTTTGTCTTTTTCTTGCCACCTTTAAGAGCTCTCCATTTGGCTGCTTCTTACAATGTTTACATGGCTTCTATTGTGTTTAGCAAGGAGAAACAGAATCTATGCCATCTTGCCCAGGTATCATTCTCTTTTCACCAGTAGGCCAGCTTGAATCTTGGTTGTTTTCTTTCCCATAGACCTTTGCTGAAGGTCACAAGAAACAGCTAGTAGACTCTAACATCACAAAAAGTGTTGCATATTTCCCAGAACATAAAGGAGCCTTCTTTCCCTTTCATCTAGCTCAGCCAGTTCTACAATTTTTAGTCATTCACTTGCAATATCTCACTTCTTAGATCCATTTCTATATTCTTTAAGACTATGACTATAAGCAAGATAAACTAACTGAAACTTAAAAAGAATATTAATATAAGAAGAGGGATTACTCACAGAATTCAGGGGAAGTGGGGGAGCAGACGTAAGAATCAGGTTTGATTGATCAGAAACAGACAACCCCAAAAGCCTTACTAGGAGAAACATCCTGAGAGCCTCATCCAGCTTTGCCAATGAAATGAATGGACAGGAAACTTTTTTTTTCCCTATCCTTGGGCTATACTATTAGGATTCAAATTACCAGAAGAGGGGATCCTTTAGCCTACATGTGTCACAAACCCATCCCTTGGCCAAAAGAAGGGAGAACTCTTTGATTAACAGCCTTTCCAAGACAGCACATGATGGAAGAGAGACAATTCCCAAAAAGAATTTCATAGGGCTCCATCAGCTTCTTACATTCACTAACTAGCTCTCTAATTTGTACTCTTGTCATGGTCTATACCACCACTGCTCTAAATCTTGCCTTTGTATTTTCTTACCTAAAATAATAGTTCTTCAACTAATTGCTCTTGTCAAAATTCTTTACATTCCAAGTGATAGAACTCCAACTCAAAGTTGTGCAAGCAAAGAAAAGGTATCAACTTACATAACTAGAAAGTTCAAAGGAAAATCCCAGCCACAGCTGGATCTAGGGCTTCAAAAGAAGTGATTAGGACCCAGACTTTCCTTCTCTCCAATTCTCAAACTTCCTTAACTTTTCTTCAAATGTAGGGTAAGATTTGGCTCCTTATCACAATTTCTCACCACAAGATATTCATGACTTGGTACTCCTCCAGCCTCATCTTCCGCATTTGTGCCTTTGACTTTAGATATTAGCAACTTCTTTAGTATCTTTAGATACTAGCAACAAATTCTCTACATTCTCCCAAAGGCTCCAAGCCTCCGATCCTTGGCTTGAAGCTGGAAAAATTCCTCTTTCTCAATGCATGTTTGTTAAATTATTAGTTACTCTGCATACAATTTACACAGGGTCCTAATCTATCCTTAAGTATTATTCTATAAATATAATAACAATAATAGTTAACGTGTAAGTCCCTCTGGTGCCAGACTATTGGGGTTTGAATTTCAGCTACACAATGACTGGCTATATGAGTTTAGGCAAATTATATAACCTCTCTGTGCCTCCAGTTCCTGACCTCTAAAATTGAAACAACATATTATCTATCCCATAGAGTTGTTTTAAGTACTTAATCGAATTAATCTAAATACTCCACGTGGAGTATTTGGAACTGTGCCTAGTACCTAGAAAGTATTCAACAAATATTAATTATTCTCATTGCTATTTTTGAGACCACCTATGTGCTGAACACTTGGGATTTCTCATGTAATCCTCACGACAATCCTGTGAATTAGAAATATCATTTTCCGCATTTTGAATATTAAGCAATGGAGATTTGAGGAGATTGAATAACATACCCAAGGTCACAGGGCTATAAAGTGATAGAGTCAAAACTGGTGCACATCTGCCCTAGGACACCATCATGACCATCGGTGTCTCAATGCTAGGACCTAGAGGAGCAAAACTAGATCTGTTCAGAGAAAGAGAATTGTCTAAATGAAATTTGCTTAGTCTGAGTTTGCTAATCCTTGCTTGTAAACTGGTCTCTGCGCCTGGGGGCCTTTCTCAGTGCCTCTGATTCTAGTTAATATACTTTGAGGTCCATTTCACCAATTCAGCCTGGACAGCAAAAGCATAAATCATCCATCTCTTCCCCAGCCTCAGGGATAAAGGCTGAGTGTGTGTTTTAAATACAGCTGTTGTAAGTTAGCCACATCCTGGGTAAATCACCTTTACAGACAACCTACTAGTTTCCCAAGAAAGCAACAGCTTTAAGGATTATTTTTCTTAAAACAGTTTCATGATGCAGGCCTCTTTGTTGAGGATCCTTATTTGTGGAGACTGTATGAATTTTAATAGTCCCCTGACCCTTCTATGCCCTTGGTCCAATGGGATGCTTTATGGGCCCACAAAGGGATAACATGCACAGTTATAAACATACAAAATAAAAGATAATTCAGTTAGGTTGGGTGTTTGGTGCCAATAAGTAGACAAATTTTTCACTTTCATACTTCCTGCCATGGTATACTAAGTAGCTAAAATTTTCACTTTCTATTACACTGTTATTTGAGGCCAAACTACATTGTAGAGACTTACTTGCCTAAGATTATACTTCTTGATCACACAGAAAGGAACCATTGGTAAACTGGTCAGAGTTGGCTTCAAGGAGAGCAAATTGCAGGATGGTAGAAAGATCCCAGGGTGATAGGTTAAAACGTTGGCTCTAGCAAATATTTAAATTACCTATCATTTCTGAGGCCTCATTCCTCTTGTAGGGACCATGTAGGTGGGAGTGTGTTACATAATTCCTAAGGCATCTTTCCAGCCAATAATCTACATGTACAGAACTCACAACTTGGTTTCAATCAATGCACAATGCAAAGGAAGACTTCAAAGATCCATAAGAAGTTACTGCCATACATATATTCCTATGTTAATATACATACAAACATAGGAATTGTGTTTCAGGAATGAGAATAGCCCCTTTTTGTCTTCTACCAGTAGGTCATTTGATTATTTCGTTTAATATTCATTTATTTATTGTTTTAATTTTCTAATTTCAGTGGAAGTTTTGCCCACAGCTGTTAATACTTACTCCCTTGGGTCACATAGGAGAGTCATTAAAGAATTTGCAGGGGCACCTGGGTGGCTCAGTTGTTGAGCATCTGCCCTTGGCACAGGTCATCACATGGTCCTGGGATCAAGTCCTGCATCAGGCTCCTTGCAAGAAGCCTGCTTCTTCCTCTGCCTATGTCTCTACTTCTTTCTTTCTGTCTTTCATGAATAAATGAATAAAAGCTTAAAAAAAAAAAAAGAGCTTGCAGAAGGTGATGAGATTATAGAAATGAGGCCATAGAATGTGTAAAAAAAAACAAAAACAACAACAACAAAAAAAAAAAAAACAAAAAAAAGCCACCCCGATTATGTCTCTATAGGAAGTGCCTCCTCTTACACATGCCATCTTATTATCATCTCTGATGATTTTCCTTTTTATTGCCTTGTGTCTAGACAAAACAAAACTGCTGGAGTTTTATGAAATGATTTCCAATCCCCAAATCTTTTTCTGTGTGTGTGTTACAGCCCAGAGGAGATATTTTCCACTCTAACGATTCAGACGCGAAGAGATATGGTACCAGTGCAAACACAAGCAAGCACTTGTATGTATGCTGAAGTGTACATACATCATGTGCTGGCAACACAGACAGTAATAGGCCCAGGGCCTCAAATGCGGCTGTGTATTGAACATTTTTGGATTCACTTACTGATTCCCATGGAATATATTTTTATTTAGCCTGTACCATGTTCCCAGACACTCCCCAATCCTAATGGGCCTTAGAGAGCTTGGAGGAAGGATGATAGATGTGATGTCAAGCCATTAATTTAGCAATGCTTCAAGTAGGAAGCAGAGTGATTAATTCTTATACTTTAGAAATTATTCCCCTTGGGGGGCAGGAACAAACCTCGAGATTCCATTGGAAGAGTAAAACATGAGTAAGGGTAAAACATCTCAGGCACTTGGGATTATATATCTTCAATATTTACATGGCATTGAAGCTTTCCAAAGGTTCTGCAATCATTTTGACTAGTAGCCCAAGACCATGTAGCCCCAAAGGAGTAGGTGTGAACAAGAATAAAAACTAAAACTCCTATCATGGTCTAGGATTATGCATTCAAGCTGTTCATCTGTCAGCACTGAGAGACTGTTTTGACCATTCCAACTGGCATTATCTGGGTCACTACCATGTTCAAACACCCATAGTGGGCTTTGTCATGGAGAGTCAAACATGATTCTTGACCTCGAGGAGCTTATAAACAAGCAGGGGATTTTGCACATGCATATAAATAATTATGAATCAAAGGAAAATGATGTAATCACAGAAAGTTCATAGGAGAGAGAGAGATTACTTCAACTGGAAGGAGACTTGAAGCTCTATTCATTCATCTACTTAACATCTATTGAGGCCTATTTATTGGGCCCAGTTGTCCGCTAAGAAGGAGTCACACCCAAATGAGGGAGGGAGAGAACAGCAGAAATACCTCTGGTTTTACAGTAATGGAGGCAGGCATGAAGCACCCTGGCTTGGCCTCCTCTCCTTCCGGGTCCTACTCCCCTACTGAGTTGTGAGTGGTTCCTCAGAACAATTTTTAAAAACTGGCTGTCACATGAATTCTTGCCCTAGAGTCTGCTTTGGGAACCCCAACCTAAGAGGAGGAACATGACAAAATTGTCAGAACGAAGAAAATGGAATGTGAGAGAACGCCTTTGGACTGGGGATGAGGAGATGCTATCTCATTGCTCATTGGTAGCATTGGCACAGTACCTCCTATTTCTGGCCTTTGTGTCCACACACAAAATTTTCAATTTGACCCAGAGGACCCATATAACTAAATACTAGGTAAAATTTCATTTGAAAAATAAAACGGTTTTAGGGCAAACAGATATTTTTGAAAGACCATATTATACACATATAAACACGTCTCAGTAATACACATGTTAAATCTCTTATTCTGGTATCTCTTCTTACAGTATCCTTCTCCACCTACTTGGGTTTGACAGAAAGAGCCATATCTGTATTTTCAAGGGAAAAAAAATCAAGCTACCTGGATTTCAAGTTCTTTCTCTGCCTTAAATAGATATCTTACTCATTTCAATACTTGCCTGCTTCCCCTCTGGGTTCAATGAAAAAGCATGGATTTTTATATCAGTTTTTCTGGGTGGTAGGGAGGCAGTTGAAAGAGTTGACTAATAGCCATAAAGCAAAAACTGCCTTCTCTGGGCAGCTTCCACTACAGGAAAAGCATAATGGAAAATATCTTTAATCTTAACACTTTTCAAAAAGAAACTGGTAAATCTTTTAGAGAAGAATTAAAAACCCTGTTGCGATGTTTCGGTTACACAATCTTTCAATTTCCCTGGTTTGTCAGATGAATCATCCCCCTTTCTCTGTTTTTCTCTGCTGGGCTTCTGACTTAAAGAATTCCCTGCATAACTATTCCCTACAACTCAGGCCAGGAAAGTTTTCCTAGATACTTCCCAGAGAAGGAGCTAGCTCCGCCTCATATATCAAATAGCTGGATCTCTGCAACAATCCTGGGGTGCAGACCCAATCATCAGTCTTGCAGAACTGCACTGTGCTCTCGGAGTCCTCACAAGCTGTGTATAACTCGGGGCCCAGGAGAAGCAAAGAATTTGCCAACAATCTCTGTCTACTGAGCAGTAGACCCTAAAATTAAATCTCGCTGTCATTGACCTAAAAATTCAATATGCCCAAGATGAACCATTGATCCCCAACTATGACTCAACTGAGCTTTTGCCTCAGTTTCCTCAAATCGCTGGTCCCCACACCCTGCCCCTGCCTCTTCTAGAGCCGCAGAACTCTATTGATCTCTTGCCAGGCCCATATACAGGAGCCATCCCCCTTGCCAAGGCCCTACACTCTGGATACTGCCTCTCCCCCTGCCCTTGGGCAGCACCTTCCTGCTGCTAGATCTTCCTTTACTCTTTTCTACCTTTCTACTTAGCCTTCCTTTCTGGCTCCAGCCCCTGCCGGAGCCTAGTATGAATATTGAACCCATGAGTGTGGACCACAGTCTGCCCAAATGCCAAGCTCCTGCAGCAGGCAAGTTTTCTTCAGCCTCCAACCCATCCAGTCCCTGGCCCTGCCCCTCCAGTGCAGTCCTTGTGGCTGTGATCCAAGTGCGATCCAAGTCTACTCAGGAATGCAATATTGTTCCCGTTATCCTACAAATAACTTCGTACTGTGCAGAGAGGCAGTCTAGGGTGATATGATTAGGGAACAATGATTAAAATAGCTACAGTTTAGCAGATAGTTACTCTGTGCCAGCTTCTACGCCATGTACCATACAGACATTTTCCCATTTGACATATTAAGAACTGAGGTTTAGAGATCAAATAACCCGTTGCAGTAACACTACTAATAACTGACGGAGTCAAAACTGAATCCAGTCATCTAATTCCAGTATCTGTCCTCTTTTCCACTTATACCATAAAATGTATAAATCCTGATTATTTAGAAGAACATGGTTGAGCCTCATAGTTCTTCTTTTCTTCGAGTGACGAATAGCAATTACATATGCCATTCACTCCTATAGATGAAATGGAAAAGTAGACCTGGCCATAGACAGATTTAGTGTAATCCTTGCACTAGAATGCTTTGCAGTTGGCAGTTAGATAGTATTAATGCTGAAAATAAAATCATATTTGTTTGGGAAGTCCTTTAGTACTCTTAGAGCTAAAATACCATGTTTGCCATACAGAGTGTTTATCTTTAGCGTAGTGATATATATATATACATTGATTAAAATTAGACCTTAGCCAATGAAGGGCACGGCTAAATAAACTCTCTAAGGGTCTAAGGGTACATTTCTGCTTACTTTAGATAAATTAGATCGTCCAGGGTAGCAGAGTTTTATTTGGTCATTTTCCAGGAATATTAATGAACACTGTAATCACCTGAAAGAGTTCATTTTCTTCACCCAGGATGAGCATTACGCTTTCCAAGAGCAAATCACACTTTGACATGAAATATAATACTATGGTCCTTTCATGGAATACTGTTACTATAGGCCTAAATGAATTATCTCTAGTCCTCAGTTCTGACCATATCATACTTCTTCTCAAAAATATCTAGTGGCTATCCATTTTCTGCAGAAATCCAAAGATTCTGTAATCCAAAGATACTTTCTTCCCAAGAAGACCACCCACTCACCTTTCTAAACTACTTCTCCATGTCTAGTACCCTAGACCACAGCTCTTTTCCCCACACAATAGTTCTTTCCTACCCTTACACTTTCTTAACCAAGATATCCTCTCACTACTCTTTACCCTCCTCACATATGAAAAGCAAATCTGTCCTTCAAGGTGCAGCTCAAATTCTTTTTCATGATGTCCCAGCCATGTGACCTCTCTACTTGGAAGCCCCAGTGATACTTGATTTATCTCTTTCTCATAGCAGAGGTCACAGGCTACCTCATATTTACTATTTGATGTACATACATCCTCCCTTTCTTTACTGCTAACGCTTTGATTTTGGACATCAAGATTCATTTATTTATCAGACATTTCCTAGACATTTGTCTCATGCTTACGATTTTTAGGAGACATAGACACTGGTAAAACCTTGGCCACCAAATAGAAAAATGAGACATGAAAAAGATGAAGTTCCTTGTGTGAGTCCTGACTAATGGGTATAGCTCAAATGCTGTAGATGGCACTCGTCATTCACAGACCTCCTCACTTCTAGAGAGCCGACTTTCTCCTCTGGTAATGAAAGTCACTTCTCTTAATGACATCCTTGTGGAAACTTTTGGCTCCAGTCAGTAGCCATCTTTGGATCGCAACCCAACTACTAGTTTTAAAGGGTGATTCAACCACTAGCCCCAAGCAGAAATGCCAATGTCACCGTGCCCTTCTCCAATTCAAAAGAGTGGGCGTCATAGAATTCCAGTGCCATTCCAACGCCGAAATTGAGGTGGTGAATGGCATGCTTTCAACATACACAAGCCAGTCCCCGGAGTCAGTTGTCGCCCAAAAAATTTCAATAGGCTAAGCGGAGGATTGACTTTGGTGACGGTCTGCTTCTTAGTAAATCAACAAATTGTTCTTTCATCTGGGGTGAAAATATGAAAAATAAAGAGAGCACTTAATGTCACAGAAGGTCAAATCCCATAAAGGGCCTGTGTGATACATCGTCCAGCCTTGTCATTTTAGCAGATGGAAAAACTGAGGCTCAGAAAGAAATTGCTTGCACACCAGGTCAGAAAGAAAGCCAGTGGAACTGTTGAGAGCCTCTAACAACCTGACACCCCTAATTCTCAGTCTTTGCAGCACCCCTTTTGTGCCCCTCCTAATCTGTACCATCTCCACATTTTCCCCTCAAAAATATAATCTTATTAGCATAAAATCTCAGACATCATTAGGTATTTTGTGCTTCAGATTTACCATATCTCTTAGTCTCTATTCAGTCTCTATCTGTTCTTTGCTCTGTTTTCTGAGCAGGCCCCATTTAATTCTGACCTTAGAAGCCAGGTGAAAATAGAAAGACCTTAGAGTTAGTATGTACCACAGAGGCATTCTCCTTTGCTTTACAAAATATTTACAGAATAAACAATGGGTGAACAGTATGCTCAGTGTCTCCAGCCACAAGTGGCAGTGGGAAGCAGGTCTATGCTGGCTTGTTTTAGCTGCCCGCATCATGTAGGTCTCTGGGCTTAGACCAGAGTTCCAGAACCAGTCCTGCTGGTGAGCTAACCATGTGTATCATGCAAGTAACTCTCCCTTTCTCTGGACATCAGTTTCCTTCCTCTCTAAAAAAAGGTTCCTCCCAGCCTTACCAGAGTATGCAATTGTGTCCTGATGCTTTATCCAAATGCCTAAGGAAATTACTTTATTTTCTGTTTTGTTGCATGCTTTTCTTCAAGCAAACCTGAGTTCCTTTTCACCAGAGATCTTCAGCATGCCCCAAGTAGCTGAGATATAATATAAAGAAGTCCTGGACACAGGGGCCAACTCTACTACCTGTTGGCCCAGTGATTTACAAAAACTCTCTGGGGCTCTACTTCCTTATGCACAGACATAAGATAATACTGTCCTCCCAAATCTTCATTCAAACTCCATTTTCCTTTATTGAAAATCTACAATACACCAGAGTTGGTGTGAGGTTTTTTGTTTTTTTTTTTTAAGATTTTATTTATTTATTCATGATAGAGAGAGAGAGAGAGGCAGAGACACAGGCAGAGGGAGAAGCAGGCTCCATGCAGGGAGCCCGACATGGGACTTGATCCCAGGACTCCAGGATCATGCCCTGGACTGAAGGCAGGTGCTTAAACCACTGAGCCACCCAGGCGTGAGGTTTTTGAGACAACAGGTATCTAAGCAATCTATAAATTATGAAATACCTTAAAGATGGAAAATATTTCAAGATTTTTATTCACCTCTGACTTAGAACTTCCTATATGTCTAGCAGACATGGATAACTCAATGGGGGATAAAACACATGCTGAGATAGTAAAAAAAAATAATAAATGCTACCAAAAAGCGGGGAATTGGCAAAGAAATTTATCCCTGGTAGTTCAAAAAATACATTCAAGTTGTCATTATGGGATAAAGGTCGTTTTCCTTTGACTTTCTGATACTTATTTCATGACTTGAGGTTTGTTGTGGTTGTTGTTTTTTCCAATTCTGAAAGATGAGATTAAAGCTTTGTGATGCTTATGGCTCCTTAAGGACTTAACCAAGCCTGATATCCAGCAGGTACTTAAATTCACTTTATGGAGCACCCCACTGGTTCAGAAACAGATCTCTAAGGCTGATGTCGATGACCCAGAAGGATCCCCTATGCTTAGGGGAAGGAAGTTGGTTTTTATTTTTTTTTTATTTTTTTTTTAAATTTTTTTTTATTATTATTATTTATTTATGATAGTCATACAGAGAGAGAGAGAGAGGCAGAGACACAGGCAGAGGGAGAAGCAGGCTCCATACACCGGGAGCCCGACGTGGGATTCGATCCCGGGTCTCCAGGATCGCGCCCTGGGCCAATGGCAGGCGCCAAACCGCTGCGCCACCCAGGGATCCCGGAAGTTGGTTTTTATATCAGGATCCAAAGTATTAGGCTTGAGATCTGTTTTATATCTAACACCCAATTTTATATCTAACTTTCAGCATCCTGAGAAAATAAATAACCTTCAGCACAAATGCACAAGGTGTGCATCCAAGGGCTTGGTACAGACCACAGCCCTTGCCCATTCTGCTGGGTCCGTTCTGCATTAGAAAGCTTTGGGAGAGTAAACTCAGATTGTCCAAAAGAGATTACACCACCCTCTGCCACCAGAGGGCCCCATCACCAGGTAATAGGGCAGAAAATCGCCAGCATCTGAGTGAATGACTCTAGGAAGCATCCATCTCCCCACCTGAATGTGGCAGTTGAAGCCCTGAGCACCTCACCCATGCCCTGTGTGTGGTTTGGGTTTGCTCCCTAATTAAGAACAGTAGTAGCCCCCAGATAATGGACGCTACATGACATATATCTTACTCAATCCTCACAACAGTCTTGTGAAGTGGCTAATAATTGCTTTCTCATTTTACAGGTAAAGAAACTGAGACTGATGGTGGTTAAGCAGTATGCCCAAACCACACAGCCAGAAAGAGAGAATGAGGAATTGAACGTGAGACTCTCTGATCTCAAAGTTCAAATCTGTAGCGAACCACATAGCTGTATTTTCCTTGGTAATGGGGGCAGCTTTTAGCTCACCATCTTGGGCCTTGCAGTAAGGTTAGGAAATATAAAGACCATGCTAAGTGAGAATCCATCCTGCAAAATGAGCCAATTTCTAGGGGTAGGTGAGCTTTTTCTTAAATAAGAGAGAGAGGAGCAGAGAAGGGAGAAAGGAAGAAAGAGGAAGTAGAAGGGCCTAGTGCTGTCCTAAGATGGTTGTGCTGGTCTGCACTTCCAGTACTCTCCGAGCAGAGAGGTCCCAGCTCTAGCTGTAGCTGCTGCAGCCTAAAATTACAAGTCTGGGGAAGCCCAGACGTGTAGAGTTGTGTCCTGGGAAATAAGTCAGTCTAAGGAATAGTAGCCAAAGCGCAGCAGAGGTGCCTGCAACTGCCTCTGAGCTGGAGAGGAGGAATTGTACTGAGGACCACCAATGCCTTCCATTAGACTCATCAACTGGCTCAGTCCCTGGGGATCTGTGTTCAAATCCTGGGAAAGGAAACCCCAGGTAAGACCTGAATGGGGTGTTTTCACCCATTGTGTTCATGAGGCTTTGGAGTAAGGGTTTGCACCACCATGTGACCAGCAGAAGAGACAATAGCATAAAGGTGGGAGACATCGCATGTCTGTGATGATGTCCCCATCTCACAGACTTCAGCAAGTGGAGCACCAGTATCAGCGGTGGTTGAAGCTGTTGCAGACAGGCATGCAGTGAGTGCTCTTAATGGTAGACAGAAGGGCATTTTGATTCCATTGGTAGATGCCAAGGGCTATATAGCCAACAGCAGGAAACAAAGCAATGCCCTGAGGTGGGATTCAGAGACCAAGAGAGAACCTCAAGAAAACCCTTTGTATAACTCCCTTGGCACCATTCATGGGGCACACTGGCAGCAGGGCAGGGATGAAACTACCAGGGAAACTGGCACTTTGACATCCAAGGCTGAGGAGGCATGTTTGTTCATCCACAGGGATACCTCTGGGGACACCTGAGAATAATTGGGGGGATGGTTAGAGAGGGGTAGAGATTCAATATTTCACTGTTTTCTTAAATGTCTAGAGGAAGATTAAAGTCAATTTAATTTTTTTAAAGTGAATTCATCTTCATTGAAGTTCATTTCATTCATCCACCATAGTGAGAACATCCCAGAGAAGAGGAGATTGATAAGGAGCATGATTACTCACTTCATGAAGGAGGTGAGATCCAAGAGTTATAACCTGACCCCAGAGTAGCAGGGAGGCAGCTTTTCTGCCATAGCCTCTATCAGGAGGGGCTTACACAGCTTTCCTGAGGATGAAAAGATGTGTCCTAAAGTAATGGATCAATGGCCTGGTTCCAGCAGATTCTTGAGAATTGGATGTTTGTAGAGAGAATTCCATAGTGGGCTAGAGTTGTGTCAGTTGACTTCTTGGAAACTTCCAACTCTAATGCTCTGTGGTTCTTGGAGAAGTTTAAAAAGCTGGAAAGGAAGCTACCTGAGAATGCTCTCCTTTCTGAGGTGCCATCTGGATGAGGACAAAATTCACCTATTTCCCTGGCTTTCCAGAAATGACAGGAAGGCGAGTGAACATTCTCTCTTAATAACCTGGTGTTCAAAACTAGAGTTCTGCTAAAACTGGAAAGCCTTTTGGCTCTCGGTACATGTTTTAACAGCCACAATCGTGTATGAAGTTGTTTTCCTTTCGCTATGCAGAGGGAAAGAGCAGAAGGGTCTCCAACTTGTATGGAGCCTCAATGACTCAACAATGTCATGGCTTTCTCTTTTTATTTTGCTGTCACTGGAACCTATATTTTATCACCTCCCCCTTGGATGAATTGTCCTCGCTCTGTGATGATATCCGCTTTTTTAAATGTTCCACTGAATTCCTAACACTTTCGATGTATTTAACTTCCTAGACATTTTTCCTAACAAGGCCCTGAATATTTTAGAGCGTGCCAGGGAAGGGCCAGTATCTGAGCCTTGACAATTCCCTAGGACTGAAGTGGAATAGGACAATCACTGCTTCTTACTTAACCAAGATTCAGGCGGGAATACAACCCGCAGACGCAGAAAGCCAGCTCTAGCTTTATGATGGTCTGTTTCTCTCTGAGTGTTTTCATAGAGCAACATTTCTCTACCCAAATTTTCATACTCTGACTATCCTTGTGTGTGTCACTCATGACCCTGTGTTTCTCTAGGCTACAGACGCACGAGAGGAATTTCTGGGTCGTGGGATACACATGTATTCAATTTCCTGACAGATTGCCATCCAGAATGGCTCACCAGTTTACACTCCCCACAGCAGTGCATGAGGATTCCCCCTTCACCACATCTGTGCCAACAATATAACCATCTGAATTTCTCATTTTTATCAATCTGATGAGTGTAAGATGAGCCTCATTGTGGTTTTAATTTATATCCTTCTGACTGCTTGTGATGTTGGGGATCTCTTCACGAGCAAGTAGGTAATTTGGGTTTCCCCTTCTGTGAATCGCCTATTCATATTCTTTGTTAATTCCTCTTTTTTTCCTTGTTGACTTGCAGGAATTGCCTAATTATTCTAGATATTAATCCCTTGTCAGTTTTAAGTGTTGTAATTATCTTCTCCCAGTCTGTCTCCCATCTGTTATCTTTATCTATGGTGTCCCTCATTGAGCAGAAATTCTTAATTTTTATGTAGCTAAATCCATTTTCCCAATTTAGTATGGACTTTTTTTGGGTACTGTTCAAGAAATCATTTCCCACCCAAAGTCACCAGAGTATTTTTCAACAATTCCTTACCAGTTTATAATCTATCTGTACATTTAAATGTTTAATACATTCAAATTTTTATCAATCCCATTTTTCTCCATTTGCTAAGCCAGTTAGACAATATTGTATTCTAAAATAAACTCTATCTTTCCTCCACTGATTTATTATGTCAATCTGTTACATATGAGGATATGATATAATTTATAATCCAAACTGGGAGAAATTTCAGAGTAAAAGGTGATATTATGAGCATTTTGCTAGACCAAGAGGCATAAAGTTAGGGCTTTCCCAGACAAATTTGAATAGTTACCTTGATTTTATGCCGATCTATGGCCATTTAATCTGTTACATTATTCTATTTGTTTTTTATAGGCCATGTTGTTTTCTTTTATTGTTATACAGTAATACAGGTACAGCAAATATTCCTTTTTGCTCTTTTATTTCCAAAATATGGCTTTTGTTTTTCAATATCTATTTTAGACCTACTATTTCAAGTTTCTCTGCAGAAGTTCTGATTGGAATCCCACACACTATTTATTTAATTGGAGAAAATTTGACATTTTTAAATTGTTAACTTATCCCATCCATGAACATTGTTTATCTCTACATTTATTCAAATCTTTTCGTATGCCTTTTAGTACCGATATTAATTTCTCCAAAATCATCTTATATGCTTTTTGTTAGATTAATGTTTTTACATTTTAAAGTTTTAGTGGTACACTGTGAATGACAGATATATTTTATTTATTCCTGGTGAAAATATTACTGGTTGTTATAAGATCATCTTTTATCCAGAACTAGGATTCTACACCAGTGTAACAGATTATGTTAGTTTCCATAAATGGGTATGTCTTCTGTTTTTTTTTTTTCCTTTCTGTATTTATTCTTCACTGTGTTTCTTGTTTTATAAAATATTCTCTAGCATTAAAGTTAACCAGTTGGTGACACAAGGCTTTCTTGTCTTATATGAAATTTATCTAAAATTTCTTCCTTAAATATGATGCTTCCTGGCAAATTTTCATATACAACCTTTAACTAGTTAATCAGACTCTTTTCTATGTCTAACTTTATAAAAAACTTACAAGTAGGAACCGAATTTTATTTAATAATTTTCTATCTCGAATCAAGCATGTGATTGATTTCTTTATAAATCAATATATTGTTTTTCAAAAGGTAATGTAATTACCTCAGGGGTGCCTGAGTGGTTCAGTTGATTAAGCCTTTGACTCTTGATTTTTGGCTCAGGTCATGATCTCAGGATCCAGGGATTAAGCCCCAGGGTGGGCTCTGCACTCAGGAAGTAAGTCTGCTTGAGGATTGCCTCTCTCTCTCCCTTTGCCCCCTCCCTGCTCACACATGCTCTCTTTCTCTCTCTCAAATGAATAAATCTTTAAAAAAAAAAAAAGTAATGTTGTAATTTGTGATGTAATAATTACTCTAGGATTTTCACATCTATGTTTATAAATAAAATTGGCCTAGGGATCCCTGGGTGGTGCAGCGGTTTGGCGCCTGTCTTTGGCTCAGGGCGCAATCCTGGAGACCTGGGATCAAGTCTCACGTTGGGCTCCGGGTGCATGGAGCCTGCTTCTCCCTCTGCCTGTGTCTCTGCCTCTCTCTCTCTCTCTGTGACTATCGTAAATAAATAATAATAAAAAAATTTAATAAATAAAATTGGCCTATAATTTCTTTACAGATAACATTTTTATATACTCAAAGAATTAGTGTTAAACTAGACTCAGAAAATGACTTAATGATATAGAGAACTCAGTTTCTTTTATTCTTTCACTGTCTAGGACAACCTGTAAAACATTATTTGTTTCTTTGTTTCTTTTTTTTTTTTTTTTTTTTTTTTTTTAAGAAATCACTTATAAAATGTTTGGGCCTGAAATTTTGGTAAAGAGTAGAGTTTGGAATGAAGACTTTTCTAATAGTCATTGTAGTTTCTATTATGTTTTAAAATTTTGTTTTATTTTAAATTTCTTCTGATTCTGGTTTAAAAAATTATTGTTACATATTACAACAATCTGGGTTTATCAATTAATAAGTCTTTAGTAGCATTGGTTGTTTTTGTAATCTCCTTTATACCTATTATTATATAACTATAAATCAAACTTATGATTATACATCATTCATTACATCTATAGTAATAGCTTTGATTTTTCATTCTGTATTTTGTGAATATTCACCTTCTTTTACTTTTCTGTATTAGTTTTACCCATATTATTAGTTACCTATATATCTTATTCATCTTTCTGAAGAAACCAAATGTTTTTGTTTATACCCATACCCAACTATATATTGTTATTGTTCTTCATTTATTTTATCCCTTCTTTATTATTTCCTTCTTCCTCATTTGTTTGGGATAATGTTATACTCTTGCTGTTTTTCTTTAGTGAAAATCTTCTTTAATTTTTATTCCTACAGATGTATTTAAAACACCAAATTTCCATCTTAATGCTGTGGTTCATATTTTTTTATGCCTTTGGTTCCTTTATGTGTTGGAATAAACAGTTTTCAAGGACCCTAGCTCCAGATATTAATTTACCTTTATTCCACCATAGTTTTGTGAGTTGTCACTTTATACATTTTGAACATACACTGATATGTTGGAAGCAGATATGTTTATGAAGGACTGTTATACATTCTTGATCTGTTATTCATGTTATCAGTTCATTACACCTATATTTTCTCCTGATCATAATTGCTCTCCACTTCTAACTTGTTCAACTTTGAAATTGCTATTCTGTCTTAGATCATCAGATCATAGTATATTTTTTACGCCTTTAATTTTCATCTTCCCTTGTACTAAAAAAAAAAAAAAAGGTACCTTGTATAGATCACATAAATGTGGATCTTATTTTTAATCCCACCATAAAAAAGTCTGGGGCTGGTGACTATAATCCATTTATATTTATTGTAATTACTACTTTGTTTACTACCACGGAATAGTTTTTTGTTTTGTTTACAAAATTTGTCCACATATTTTCCTCTCAATATAACTTTCATTGGATGGATCAATTTTTCCGGTTGCTTAAAAATTATGCATTCTATTTTTAATATCCTGGGGTTATTCTTAAATTATCAAGATATATGCATATATTTAAAACACAAGCATTTAAAAAGTGAATCTATACCTATGTGTTTTCCTTAACTAGAGAAGTGCTTTAACATGTTCTCATGTACCTTTTACTTTCATCTGCACCTTCCCACATCTTGTTGGTATCATTAGTAATATAGTGCCTAGACTATTCTATACCTTTTTTATTTTATTAAGAGGGATAATGACATCACTAAGTTACTCGCTTAGTTGTCTCCAATATCCATTATCTCTTTTTCCTATAGTGATAGAGCCCCTGGCTTTTAGTTCAGCACAGGGTCATCCAAAATCAAGGCCATATTTCCCAGCCCCCTTTCCCACATGACCATGAAATAAAGTTCTGGCCAAAGATAGGTGAGAAAAGATGTGTGCAATTTCTGGAACATATACTTAAAAAGTAAAGACATGACCTTGCTTTTCCTCTTACTTCGGCCACCTATGTGAGACATTTTGATCATCAATGAAAGAAACACCTTTAAGAGGGAAGATTAACAAGATATAAATAGCTAGGATTTTTCTGGCAAGCTGGGGCAGCAAAACTCTACCACCAACCCTGGGCCATCTACCACTTAAATCTTACCTGACAGAGATAATTCATCCTTTGTGTATGCATTTTCTATGGCCCCTGTAACTAATGTTCACAACCTTCATGGCTTCAATAAATCTATTACAATTCAGTTTTGGAGGTCAGAATTCCTAAATTCAAGATTCAGACAGGGCTGTATTCCTTCTGGAGGCCCTAGGGATAGATTTGTTCCCCTGCCTTTTCCAACATCTAGAACTCACCTGCCTTCCTTAGGCCATGGTGCCTTTCTTGCATCACTCCAACCACTCGTTCACTCATTAGGTCTCTGTCTTATAAGGAATTTTGTGATTACATTGCACCCAGATAACCCATGGTAATTTTCTTATCTTAGTATCTGTAACTTAATCACATCTGCAGAATCTTTTATACCATGTAAGAAAGTATATTCAGGACTTCCAAGATTAGGCTGGAGACATCTGTGGGAGGGTCATTATTCTACCTACGACATCTTATTTAAATGACTGTCACTTTGGTCAATTTTACACATAGCTAGACCTAAATTCTAACATTACCTTATTTCACAAACTTCATTAGTTCCTTCTTATTCGTGCTTACCTCTATTATTTTTATTGCTTCTTTTCTTGTTGAGGCACTTCTTTCAAGGGTGCTTCCAAAGAAGTTCTTTGAGAAAGTCTTTTTAATATGTCATATACACTCTTTGCCTCCCCACTTCTTAAATAAAGGCTGCCTGAAATTTCCTCTTTTGGTCTCAATCCCCCCTCCACAGAGCCAGTCAACAAAGGTATTATTAAAGAAACCTGTCTTGTATATATTTCTATTTCAAAGGCCTAAAACAGTATCTAGAACACAGTATTCACTCAGTAAAAGTTTGGTGAAAGAGGCATGGAACTGCCTTTATATGTCAGTATAGCAAAAAGGGGAAAGCTAATAACATAATGAATATGGCAAGAAGGACACTAGAGAAAATGTTCATCTACCACTCAGTCTGGCATGTCTTGACTTCCAGATATGTCCATGTCTATATATCAAATTGGCTTGATATAAATAATGCATAAACATATATAATATCAACCATGCATCTATCAAATATATGTGTGCCATATATCCTATAAAGTTGATAAAAATTACCTTTTTAATTTGACAGGATTTTCAATGTTCCTTTTAACTTTTTATTGATTATTTTCTCCAGCAATTGGGGGTGCTGTCCTGGCATTGATGACAGGAGACCTCTAATATTATGGTTAAAGGTACAGTCACTGGAGCCACATAGTCTGGGTTTCAGGTGCTGACTTTGTTTTTTATACATTGTCTGATTTCAAGCAAATTACTCAACACTTCTGCGCCTTAGTTTCTTCAGCTGTAAAATGAGATGATGATGATAATACAAACTAATTCATAGGACTGATATGTAGATTAAATAATTAGTAAACATAAAGTACTTACATATTTCTAGCAAATAGTAAGCTCTGTACATGCTATTTTTAATGGCATTTATGAAGACTTCAATCAAGATTAAATGAGTGAATTAAATCTTCTTATACTTTATTGTGAAGCTTGTATGAGCAGCAGCAAGAAGAAATCCACATCATCCCAAGAGAAATGGTTATAGATGGTGATCTGCCACTAAGCCTTCTACATGCTTCTAGAAGTGTTCCAGCCCACTCCTGGGGTAGGGGCAGGATTGCAGTAACATTTCCAGCTCCTCTTTCACTTCTTCTCCTGCAAAGGGATAGCTGGTAAATACTTTTTAGGAATTTATTTGGGAGTAATGTTTGAGAGAAGGGGAGACTGAATTTGGCTTTAACTCAAAGCCAGATCAACCTGGATAGTAAGAATAAAAAAGTGATATTTTGATTCCTGAGTCTGGTGACTATTCAAACCTCACATAAGGAAGGGGTAAAATTGACACCTTATAGACAGTGTTGTCAGATAAGGGAGAGGATGCCCAGTTACATGTGAATTTAAAACTGGGTTTGAAATTGAATTTAAATTTAACTGGTGTTCACTTTGCTTTGTTTTGTTTTTACTTTTGTGTTGTGCTAATCTGACAATACTATTCAGAAACCCTAACCATCATCCCACCAAATTCCCTCATTTTATAGTGGGTAAACTGTGAAATAAATGATGAAATAAAATCTCCTACATCTAGCGACTGAGATCCAAGACTTAAACCCAGGCCTTCTGACTTCATAGGTGAAGCACAGAGAATGTCAGGAGTGTTCAATTAAAAAAGCAAGTGAAAAGGAAGGAAACATCTCTGGTTTCTACCCCCGACCCAGTTACATAAAAATATCTTTCTTAAATTTGTAATCTAGCTTCCAAGCCACTTTTGAAGTCCTATACTACATTATCTTTTTGTTGTTGTTCCTAAAATCATTAACCCATTAATTAAGATCGCGTGGGTTTGCTCTGGAAAAGCTGATTGAATTGCTTTTGTCTGTTCTACAATAAACGACAGCGCAGAGGCAGGTTGGCATTAATTACGTGAAAGCCCTATTCATCTCTATTGATGTTAGTTCACATGGAATGTTTTATAACATCAACATTTTATACTGTTTATTTCCTGTTCTTTTTATCAGAAGCAGCATCATCATAAAACATTGCACCTCTAAATGAACCACATTTCCACGTGCCTGTTTTCAGCTGTGGAAGTCACATCTCACACATAAACTGATTCTCTTTTTTTCTCTTTGAACAAATCTAAATTTCAATAAAAAGGTATTATTTTCTCTGGCTCCCTTAGCACAGGATAGCAGACATTATCATATTAACAATTTCAGGATAGAAAAACAGGCTCAATTTTCATTGAACCTCTTCCCAAACCATTCAATTTACCTAAATTCTCACATTCAACCCACTAAATCACTTTGTTTTTTCATTGAAAACACTTAGTTCCATCTTCAATAGGAAATACACCATGATTAGGAACAAGGAGAAATTTAAATTAGTCTCCCTTGCTCCTCTATTCCAAGACACTAGATATTCTCCTTAAAATGCTTATATAATCAGCACTGCAAGCAAGTTATTTATGTATGTGTCTGCCTTGTCTGATGGAATGGGAACTTGCTGTGGGCAGGGGCTATGTTGAACCCTAAGAAATACAGTAATAATACATTACTACGTATGTTTGGCATTTCTCTGTTTGAAGGGACAAATGATACGCTAACTACCATTAAATTATTAAGCTTACCACCCTAGAGGCAATGTACTCAGCACCTTACCTTCAGTACATCACTGTTGGTTGCAACCCTCTCAGAAATTCCTGGGTGAAACCAGCCCCCATATACAGAGGGCTGGGAAAGACCAAAGAAAAGAGGCAGGCCACTCCAGGTTGCTAGGTGGCAGTTTCAATAAGCAAAGCAATCTTATATATGAGGCTTGTTTGGGGCAGAAGCAAGATGACTGGATCCCCACATTCAACTACCAAATCTTAAAAGTTTACATAGATATGTCAACTGGGTCCCGCTGTGTATATCATGTAGGTGTTTCCCACACCACATCACTATCTCAAGGCTATGTCTTTGGGACAGCTTCTGGGATGGGAAAAGGAAGTGGAACCCACATTCCAAGGACAAGAGAGGGGGTAAGAAGCATCCAATCACCAAGATCCAGCCCAGCAGTCAACTGGCAGCCACGCCTTTTCAGTGACCTTCCCCAACACTCACAACAATACTATGTAGTAAGTAATATCAGCATACCTCATTTAGAGGTACTTCTCCTGAGGTTTGAGGAGAGGGGTCATTAAAAACAGCTAGAAAATTCTAGAGTGGGGATTTAAATCTAGATCTGCATTGGAAGTTCCTTGTTTTTTCAGCCATTAGCTATAATGAGTGAAGACCTTAGATGTGACAGACCATGATCCTAATCCTTCCTCACCCCTCACTTAATACCAAGGAATTCATAAGCAATGCTATGCTATGTATGCTATTCCAAGGGCAGAGGAAAGTGACCTAAGGCCTTAAAGAGGAGTTTACTAAGTGACACCATTGGTCATCTTCCAAGGCTTGATTATCTGGTTTCTCACTGTTTTCCTCATCTTTGCACAGTGAGCAATGTGAAGAATGTCTAAGTGTCTACCTCAAGTGCCAGTGTTCTATGGCAAGTAGGGCACTGGAATGAGGGTCAGGGACTTGGAGGCCTAGCCCTGACACTGATTTACCAGAGTTTCTTCATCTGTCGAGTCATGAGGTTAAACTACATAATCAAGCTTTCCTTCCAGCTGTTATATTCTTGTAAACCACTGGGATGTGAGCTTCCTGAGAAACCTAGCACCTGGAACATAGTAAGTTCTTAATAATAAATACTTTGATGACACGATGAAAAAATGAATAAACAACAAATATATGGCCCTTACTTCAGTTCCCAGGAATCATAAATAAGGTTTCCCTTCACTTCAAGGCATGAGAGAGGATGCAAGCTCACTGTTTGCAATGCTAGAGCTTTCAAGTCTTCTAACACACTTCCATCTGGCCCTGATTTTCCATTTTCCCAATTTGGAACAACTTTTCCTATTCATTGGAATCACTTCCTTTCTTATGTTTACAAAACAGATGATTTGGGGATTTTACATAATTCATCCTAAACACAGACTAACTCAAACTGAGTCCAAGTACCATCCACTAACAGCATGGAATATTGCATTAGATGTAAAAAACACCATTCTGTATGCCTTTGAGAACCTAGTGAAAAACTGCAACCTCATAATATTTTTAATCACAGTAATGTTGCCCTTGTGGGCTTGTCCTGAATGTTCCAGGGCATGTGTTTATGTTCCTATGCAGAGTTTATCGTGTTTTGGTTCATTATAGTCTGGCTGTTCAAATGAATGCAGACATATGAGATTTTTAGCATAGTTTGACTTTCTATTTACATACCTTACTTAGTCCAGATGTAAACTTTTAGAACAGCTGTATCTTTTAAATGCAAAAGATTTATTGGTGACTTAAATGCATTCTGAATCCTGGTGGGGTATACTTCGGATTTCTTTTGGCAGGATCCGTGGAGGCAAAGTGGGGTAGGCTGAGCAAAAACCTAATTGTTTACAAAAGTAGGCCTGAGATATAAATGTAGGGGAAAATTACAGGATTCATTAAGACAAAAACTTATTTTAAAGTTGGTCAAGATAAAAAGAAAGTGATTTGGGATTTTTATCTAGTGCTTTCCCACCTTCATTCTATAAGCAAACAGTTTAACAGCATTGCATACCAGGTACTTTTCTAAGCACCTTATATATATTGACTTGTGTAAAATTCTTAACACTTCCATCAGCCATGTATCACTTACAAAGAAATAACTGCTTAGAGAAGTAAAGTCATTTGCCTAAAGTAATCCAGTTATGTAAGAGGCATAAATCAACTTTGAAACAAGACAACCTGACTTTGGAGTCAATGCTCTTAACAACCACACCATACCAAGCTGCCTCTGAAGCGCCCTTAATTATTTCAGTAGCCTTCTAACTGGCCTGCTTATTTCTTATCTTATATGCCCCACCTTCCAATCCATTCTTCACCAGCATGATCTGCTTATAGCGCATCTTTGACCTATGTCATTCCTCAGCTCAAAATTCTTCAGTGGCTCTCAGTTACCCTTCCAAATCAAGTGACATCCTTGTCTGGTTCTCCAAAGTTCCACAACTTTGTCTCAATCTCCCTTTTCAACCTACATCCAAAATCTCACCCTCCACAAATCTTATGTTCCAGTTAAACTTAAACCTTGCCTGCAATTCCAAAAACATGGTTTTAATTATCCTGTATCTATGGTCCTGTCCACAGCAGAAATCCTCCCAATACCAAGGCTAATAGAAACCTCACCTTGAAAAATAAATAAATAAATAAATAAATAAATAAATAAATAAATAAATAAAAAAGAAACCTCACCTTGTCCTTCGATATGCAAAAATCACAAACTCTGTTATGGACTGAATTACATCCCTCTAAAATCAGTATGTTGAAGCCCTAGCCCCCCAGTGTGACTATATGTGAAGATAGGAGGTAATTAAAGTTAAATGTGCTTCTAAACTCAATGTGGCCTGTGTTCTTACAGAAGAGGAAGAGACACCAGGGATACACATATACAAAGGAAAGGTCATGTGAGGACAAAGCAAGAAGGCAGCTATTTGCAAACCAGGAAGAGAGGTCTTACCAGAAGCCAATCCTGCTGGAACCTTGATCTTAGACTTTCGGCTTCCAGAACTTTACAAAAATAAATTTCTGCTGTTGAATCCATTCAGCCTGAGGAATTATGTATGGCAGCCTGAGTAGGCTAATATGCCCTCCTTTGTTCTTTAGGGCAGGGATTCTCAATGTTGTGTTCAATGACTAGTTTTGAGCCCTTTAAATTTAGTAATGCACTAACATGGGACTAAAAAATTGGGGGCAAAAACCCTCTGAAAAAAACACTATTAATGAGAATACGATCACTTCTGAGGAAAAATAATGCCTCTCAATGTTTATATATCACTCATGATTATTGCACTTTTTCTGGGTCATTATATAGTACTGTGTTTTTTTTTTTTTAAAGACATGTTAACTGATCTGATAGTGCTTTCTTAAATACTTAAAAGACCACATTCTTGTTCTTGTTTTAGAGAACACTCCAGAAAACAAACAGGTTTGATTATGCTGTCTCTTCCCTCTCACAGTCAGTAAGTTACTCCCTGCCTTTACTCTTATATCAGGAAAGATATCTACCATCACAGTGTGTACAGTCAGTCATACCATATTTTAGTTTAATACACTGTCCACATTTCATCAGCATCCCTGAGAAGGCACAGCAGTAAGTCAGTGGAAAATTATTCACTTGGGCTATAACCATCTGGGAGTCAAAGGACAACACTACAGGTAAGTAATTATTAAATTTATTTCTGTTGTCAAAGAACTTTGCATCAATCAATGAACAGAGAAAATGGACCAGAAAGTATTGGGAATTAACAGAAAAGATTACAAGGTGATTTTAGTTTAGTTTTTTTTTTAATGTTTTTCTTCTGCATTTCCAAATTTTCTCTGGCGATTATCACTTTTAGAATCAAAGGGGAAAACATAAAGAAATTCTCACTGAATAGAATCTCTATCCAGTCTCCCAGGTCCCTCCTAATAGGGTCTCAATTGATCTACCTTCCCTAATTACCACCATTCTTGTCCTGCTTCTTGGTCATCATTTACATTCACTAGACCAATGTCCTTTCCCTCAGGTCAGTCAAATAAATTAACTATATTAATGTGAGCTAATGAGTTAATAGGGTTAAGTGCTCTACAACTCTATTTAACATATTTGAATTTCAATCATACCTTCAGAAAACACTCCCAAAATGTGGACTCTTTAACCCTGGAGCTAGCCAGTGGTCCATGAAAGTGTGGGCGGGGCTAGACCAGCCTTCCAGTCACAAACCAAAATGTGGTCACTGATTCAGTAGCCCTACTTTATACTGGAGTAAATAATTAGTCCTGTGGCAGCAAATGGACAGCCACAGCCCTGTGCCAAATTGCTAAGCCATAGTTTATTCTCACACCTCTCTCTTAACCACCTTGGCTGATCCATTCACTCTCAATCTGGAAAAGTCAAGAGTCCTTAGAGAAAAGAAAGTATTTAGATACCTATACCTTAGGTATAAGGTATAATACTGAAGAGCTGTTTAAATAAAGAGAGATTTTGTTTTGTTTTATTTTTTATTTACTTAGCACATCTTAAATTCCAAATGGACTTGCATAATGACTGTTCCCTTTCCCATGTCCATTTGATATGTCCCAGGGTCCATAAATGGCAATCCATTGTACATGGAACAAGAACAATCTCTGACTGGAAAGAAAAAACAAAACAAAACAAAACAAAATAAGAATGCCATTACTTTAAAACCTCCCAGGCATCCTCCTACCCTAAGAAAGACAGTAAAAATTCTTGCTTTGGAAGGAAGAAAGCATAGCATACTAATTAATTTCTGATTGAGACATTCTACTAATTAGTTAAAATAGTGCCAGAGCTTGGGTTAGAACTGTATTTCAGAAACTCAGGCCAGCATTATTTCCACTACATTAATGATTCTCAACCTTGGCTGCACACTGAAATCACCTACAAAGCTTTAATAATTACTGATGTCCAGTCACACCCCAAGAGATTCTGATTTAATTGGTCTTATGGCCTGTGTATCCAGAGCTTTAAAAGATTCCCAGGTGATTCTAATATGCAGCCAAGCTTGCAAACCACTGATCACAGAGTACTGCCTCTCCTAGTAACTAATGGCCAACCAGATAGGTCTTGTGGACAGTGAGTAAAGAAGTACATGGCACTCACATGATTCACCCCAGCTTCCCCTCTCTGGTCCCTCTCCCTACTCACGTATGTGCGTATATACACTTAGCATAATGAGTTGCTTATTTAACTGATGGCTGCTGTCTCTGTCTAGACCAGAATTCTTTAAACATTTTCCTAAAGAGCTGTATAGTAAATATTTTATACATTTCAAGTCATACAGTCTCTGTAGCAACTACTCAGCTGTGTCATTATAGCAAGAAAACCATAGGAAATATGTAAGTAACGGATATGGCTATAGTCCAGTAAAACTGTATTTGTGAAAACAAGCACCCAGCCCTCGGGCTATAGTTTGCTGACCCTTTGTTTAGAGTCTCTAAGGCATATACAGCAATTACTACATTTTTTTTTCAAACTGGGACTACAGTGACTCTGATGCCAGTTGTCTTCAAACTCCATTGTACTGTTAGGGTGTTTTTGCCTGCCTAAAGGAAAGACTTTCTACAGAATTGTTCTCCTCTGCCTGTGCCTGCTGTTGAGTAGAGCCACTCTTTCAGGGCAGAGGCCGTGGTACTCCCCAAAAGTCCATATCCACATATGTGCAGTACCTCCCAGATATCCCAACAGAGAAGTCTGTCCCTCTCGACACCTCCAGCTCCTTCTCTGTACATATATTGATTGCATTACTTGTCACTTTTCATACTACTCTTTTGCATGTTCTATTTCCCTTTCTAGATCGTAAGCAACTGGAGGATAGTTACTGTAACTAACACTACTACTAATTATTATTACTATCATCTGCAGACATAGGGTGCTTTGCAGCTCATAGTCACTTTCACATTCAATAGGCCCTTTGATTAAAACACCCCCTTGGGAGAGGAGTAGAGTCATGATGATCATCACTGTTAAGATGAGAAAACTGAGACTCAGCAAGATTACTGAGCATTAAGAAGCAAAGTCTACACTTGAATCAAGATCTTGTGATAGCAAGCAGATGTGTTTAATGCAGAAAACTGCATATGGAGTCAGAGAACTATATTCAAATTCATTTGGTAGTGGCTATGAAAATAAAAAACAACACACTGGCATTCATTGTAAATGTCAAGGCCAAAGAGCACCACATTAAACAATCTGTGAAGGAGCTCTATGACCTTGGTGTGGCCAACATCAACTCCCTCCCTGATGAGGCCTGATAGAAAAAGGCATATGTTTGACTTGCTTCCATGCTGCATTGGATACTGGCAATAAAATTGGGATCATCTAAATTGTATCCTGTTGGCGAATTCTAAATATAAATATTTTTAAAATAAAAAAAAATTCAGTTGGTAGTTTTGTAATCTTGAACAGCTCAGAATTTTTGTTTCTTAAACTACAAAAATATGGACACCAGTACATATTTACCTTTAGGAGTTATTCTGAGAGTTACAGACAATCTGACTAATATTTCTGGTATTACTAAGTGGCTAATACTGACAGCTCCCATTACTATTATTATTAATACTATTATTATTAACATCACTACTATTAATTCTGCTAATTATTCAGAATTCTTTCCATTTTGCACATGGTTCCATTCACTGTTACATGTTTCATTGTATTTAGTACGGTGCCTTTAATTTGACAGATGCTTAATTAATGCCGAACAAATGTAATCAAGTAGTTTACTAATGGTTTTGTTATATAGACCTATATTTACAAGCTCGTTCCACTATAAACCTTTAAAATTTCCCCAAAGTCAGATGACTCACTTTTAAAAAGACAATATATAAAAAGAATTTCCTTCTCAACTCAAGGAATTTCCTTAGCCAAGTATACATGCCCAGAAACACTTTACTTAACCACCTAAAAAAAAAAAAAAAATGGAACATAATCCCTAGCTGATTTTCTTATAGAATCATTAATGCTTAAAAGTTAATAAAAGCAAAGCTGTCAGCAGAATTTTCTAGAGTAGTAGATGCTCAACTTTGGCTGAATCATCAGTAAAAATGATATTTTCTTTTGACTTACAATTTTTCTTGGAAGACATGCCAAAACACTCCTGGAGAGCTCTGGAAAGGGTCAAAAGTTCAGAGATACCTCATTCAAGTACCCCAATCACTTCTCATCTGCCCCACTGGGAAATCAGTGAATTGATTAATTAGAACATATTGAACCCCCACTATGTATCAGGCACTTTGCTGGGCACTGAGGTGGTGAAAGAAGCAAAAGATATGATATATGAGTTCAAGCAGTTTATGATCTAATGAGTAAGAACAGATGTACATTTCTGAAATAGACTCTGTAAAGTACACTCTAAGGTGCTGGCTTAAAATTCCAGAGAGAGAGCAGTATGGGCCAGGAAAGGAACAGAAAACTTCTGAGAGCAAATTCCCGGCTCCAGACTTCTAGTGGTACAAGTACTTGTACTGAGTACTGGCATACCACTAGATAGCCAGTACTTGAATGCCTGACATTCAGGCAGGTAATGGCTGGAAGGATAGGAAGAGGCTTTACCAGCTGAGATCTGAAGAGCAAGTTCCTGAAGAGTTCTGCTCTAGGCTGTCACTCAGGGATCCAAGCAATCCTGTGACTCCCTCCTCTTCAAGTCTTTGGGGTCTGCACCGTTCAGTCAGAGGAAGAGTGCCAAGACAGTAAGAATCACATGAGGAAGGTTTCTATGAGAAAACCTGAAAATGGGCATATCACTTCTGTTCTTTCATTAGTCAAAACTCAGTCATGTGGTCACTCTGAACCACAGGAAAGACAAGAAAAATGTAGTCTACCTGTATGCTTAGGAGGAAGAGAATAAATTGATATTAAGAGCACTAGCCATGTCTTCCACAGTGTACCATTCTGGCCACCAAACTTCTGGTTCACTCTTCTTCAGCGTATTGAACACACTTATATCCTCCCTTTGGATAGGGACTAAGTCCCACAACACAAAGTCCCATCCAGTAACTGCACCAAACTCAAAGTCCAGCATGTCTGAATCCGTCCTCTCTGTCTGATCTGAATCTATCTCCTTATGGTCCACTGATCTAGGAAATACATGTAATATTTAATTGTGTAATGATGAAGGATTACCAAAATAGAAATACTTCAGCAGAAAAGGGAAGGATGGGAGATACACAGAAGTGATTGTCCATAGCAATTTCTAAATCCCTCTAGGAAGGCATTTTGAAGGCCTTTTAAAAAAGAGTTTACTTATTTATTGATAAGAGACACACAGAGAGAGGCAGAGACACAGGCAGAGGGAGAAGCAGGTTCCATGCAGGAAGCCTGACGTGGGACTCAATCCCGGGACTCCGGGATCATGCCGTGAGCCAAAGGCAGGCGCTCAACCTCTGAGCCACCCAGGCATCCCTTGAAGGCCCTTTAAAATGGGAATAGGGAAGATTAATTGACTGGACATTGATGCTGTCCTTGGGAGGAGCTCCCCTGTCCATTTGTTGCTATAGCCACTTGCTCCCTCCTTGGGAAGACTTTCCTTATCCACTATCCTCTGTGGTCACATCTAAAGTGAATGTTTGTGCTTTTTCGGAGCAGTCAGATTTCACAGCAAACATTTTGCTGATCCAAATATGAGGAACTGAAGAAAACAGAAAAGCATTTCAGTCCTGGGTCATGGTTTCCTTGATGTGACAATGCATTAGAAAATTTGGTGGATTTATGATCTATTTCCTTCTTGTCAGTTTCTCATGCAAATACACACAAAGTCTTTCCTAGATAGAGGAGAGCATGAATATTGGTAAGCATTACTGGTTTCTGCTATAATTACCCACTGTACAAAAAGGGGGAGAAATAAGTATATGCATTTATATTTGCTTGTCATTTTAAAAATAAACAGTAAAAGGATAAACACTGAGCAAGGGAAAACAGAGTGAATAGAGACAGGGGAGGGAGCCAGATTTTCTGTTTATATCCGTTAACATTGTTTGGATTTTGAACCACATAAATGTATTACCATTTCCAAAAAATAGCAACTTTTAAAATGAACATAAAGAAAACCTGGTGCTCACATATATTCAAACAGTCTGTCTTCCTTCAGCTACTGAAGTAGCATCAATTCTTTCTGTGGGCTTCACTGTCATGTTTCCTTACACCAGTTTTACCCATACAAAAATGTGACTGGATAGAGCAGGGGCAAGAACCACATGGTAAGATTCATCCCTAAATCCTCAGCCCAAGAGTATAAGGCTCTCTAGCTCCTCAGAGGGGGGATGGCAAGAACTGGACATATAGCTACCGGTGTCCCTAAAAGAAGATTGCAGCAAGAGTAACTCAGAAGAAATGAATATCAATATTGATCTACGACATTCTTTGGCGTACATAAGTAGTCTTTTTTTTAAAAGGTCACATTTCAGTAAGTAGAAAGCAGGAGAAAGTACTTCTCAGACAAGCCTGCAAAAGAGAACTATGATACTAACCCACTCAAGAATCAAACTAAATCTCTAGCCCATACTCAGCCACCAAAAATGAAGCAGAAGACTAGGCAACACAAAGGATCTTTGAAGTCAGTCAGTATACAAGGCATAACTCTACAAACATGTTCTAGAACTATCAGCTACAATAGGTCTGCACATTTATTAAAGAGTAGTCTTAAAGAAGAGGAAAGGAACTTGGTCCATGTGGTCCCAGAGAACAGAATGAGATGTCTGGAATGAACATTCCAAACTTATATTCTGTCCCAAATTAAGAAAGTTTTAAAATAGTTTTCTAGAGATGGGATATACCACTTTGCCACTTTGAGGATGTAGTGTCATGGGGGTCAGCTGCCTGGAGGTACTGTCAGAGAATTTGGGGACAGATGTTCCTGGAGCTCTGTGACTCAGTGCCTTGTGGATGACTCTGGCACTCTGTCTTATTCTCTCCCTTCTCTGTGCCACTGCTTGAACAGTATGCATGGGGTGTGGACCAAGTAGCTAGTTGTAGTCAAACACAGTCATCATCTCTGAAACCACAGCTACAAGTGGCAATGGCATGTGGGAAAAAAAGGTATTTGTTGTGCCTTTAACACATTATAGAACTCCAAATGAAAGAAAGCCTAAAAAGACAACAATACAACAAAAAATAAATATAAATAAAAAGACAGCAGTAATAATAGCTAATATTTATTGAATCCTCACATATGTATGCTAAGTATGGTGGAGTGTTTTTCAAGTATTACATCATGTAATCCTTTTAGAGGAGGTGGCCTTTGAGCAAGTGCTTAAAAAACAAACAAGACACGTAAGTCAATATAGTGGCCAGGAATTCTTCAGGTCCTAGGTGAAGCCTGTGTTGATTCATAGCAAGGTCTCAGTAATAGCCTTAAATCCTCTATGGTCCTGGAGAATTCTGGTTCAGTATTCATCAGATGAAGGATGATGTCTGCAGACACAGAAGATGTAGATTCAGAAAATTCCTTAGAGTAATCATTTATCAACATGCAGCTCCCGGGAGAATGGAGTAAACAGATTTTTTTTTTTTTTAAGTTATAGGGTTTGAAGAGATTTGGAGAGCTTAGTATTAAGTATTCTGCTCTATAGCAAGAGCTGTTAAACCTTCAGGGAAACACTTAAATATTTTTGTTGTGGTGGTTGAGCATGAAGATAAATAGATTGAGCCAACCAGATTGGCAAGTCTCTTCACAGGTCAACAGTTCATATCTAAGACTCACAAATAACTCCAAATCACAAACCCCTAAGAAAGATTTTCGATTCTAACAGCAATGGAGAATGGTAAAGACAAGGGTTAGTAGCCAGGATATCCTCATTTCAAGTCCAAGTTTTGTCAGAAGTGTTGATGACAACTGGATACAATCTCTAATCCTCCAATTCAGTGAGGCTCTTGTGATAGACGTGAAGAAGCACTGCTTTGATTCCCCCTTCAAGGAAGGTCTACTTGACCCAGCTGCTGGAACTGCTGTCACAAACTGCCTTCGGCTGTCAACCCTCCAGGGATTGCCTCAGGCACAGAGCTTCCTTGCCCAAGGTGACTCCTTCCTGATGTGGCACGTACCCAAGAACTGAGGGAGGCTGGACTAGAAAGTCCTGGCCACTGCAATCGAATCAGGACAACTCTGATGGACCATTTCAGCTCCAGGGCTTCTTGTGGTATTGGTTAAAGTGACCAGGAACTGAGTTTCTTTATGACAGCTCCACTTTTCTGTCTGCCTTCTACTGCATTTGTTCCTTTCCTTCCGTGGATGTTGATCTTAAGGATATTCCCAAGCAAACGTCCTGTGCACTAAATTTCCATGACAGGGTCAGAAGCCAACCTTCCACAGATCACTAATCACTAAGCTGGGGCTTAACTGAATCACTTTCAACAAAACAAAGGTTAAATTAAACAGAGTGACCTTAAAAATTAGTTTATCTCTTTGGGCATTAATTTCCCATCTACAAAATGGGAGCACTGCATATAAGGGCTCTTCCTTATTGGTGAGTCTATATTACATGGAATCTGCTCAGTGGCCAGGTAGGCCAGGAAAGCTCTATCTGCACAGGGTGAATCCAGAAACTGAAAAATTCAACCTGATTAAAATATTATTTTCCAGCCCAGCTCTCAGGTGCCTACTGTGTCATATTTCTGCCCCATGATTTAGACCTCAAATCTGTCAATAGCTGAAATAGAAGGAAGTATCTGTGAAGTTTAGATATATCAGTTCTTTTCACAAGAATAGTCTTGGAGGGAGGGAGGTAACAAGGGGGGAAAAAAAGAAGTCTGGCATCTGCAGAGGAAAAAGGGTTTAAATTGTGGAAAACAAATTGTCCTGAATTAAATATATTTGTGTCGGGACAGGGTTGAGTACATGAGGCTGTGTACCTGAGGTTTAATGCTCGTCAATATAAATTCACTTTTCTTCATAACCAGAACCCCCTAGGCTGAGGAGTACCATAGAGTAAGCCCTAGACTCTAATGAGCTACTCATGAGCCAAGGGTTGCATCAACTAGCTGTCCCACTCAGGGTAATTTAGGCTTTCTGAGGTAAATTCCTCTTCTGTAAAAAGGAAATTTAAGAAATTTCTAAAAAAAAAAAAAAAAGGAAAATTCTCTGCTTTTCTTTAGGGATAGCTGGAAGATGAAGTGACAGGCAGATATAAAAATACTTTGATAAGTAGAATAGCAACACATACATGTAATTTTGTCATCTCTATATTTCCAATTCTCACAGTCAGAAAGGGTCCCCAGTCATTGAGCTCATCTTATCTTCAGCAGCTTTCAATAAAACAAAGGTCAAATTTCCTCAAGGGAAAGAGAACTCTGGGAAGAGGGTGAAGTGGGAAGCATTAGAAAACTTTCTCTCTACCTAGACAGCAATTACACAGGCAGAATTTATCTGATTTAACTATTTTGGAATTCTGGAGTCTACTGATGGCTTTCAACTTCCAGAGTAAGTCTTGGAAAGCAAAGTACAGTCCATTTCAGTCAATTTTAATTCTCAGATAGTAGCAGCTACCATCCCCCACCCTCAGCCCCATGGCAGGCAGTTGTGAACATGTTCCAGGAACAGCTTCTACCAAAAACAAGGGAGGGCAAAAAGGGCTCTGTCCTCCAAATATTTGAGACCTGTGCTTCGTTTTTTTTTTTTTTTAAGGTTTTTTAAAAATTTATTTATTCATGAGAGACACAGAGAGAAATCCAGGGACATAGGCAGAGGGAGAAGCAGGCCATGGGGAGCCAGATGCAGGACCCTGGATCATGCCTGAGCCAAGGGCAGATGCTCAACTACAACCACTGAGCCACCCAGGTACCCGGAGATCTGTGCTGCTTCTTCTTCTTCTTCTTCTTCTTCTTCTTCTTCTTCTTCTTTTCTTTTTCTTCTTCTTCTTCTTCTTCTTCTTTTTAAAGATTTACATTTTTAAAATTTAAATCCAGTTCACCAACATATAGTATAACACCCAGTGCTCATCCCATCAAGTGCCTTCCTCATTGCTCGTCACCCAGTTACCCCATCCCCCCACCCACTTCCCCTTCTGTAACCCTTTGTTTCCCAGAGTTAGGAGTCTCTCATGGTTTGTCTCCCTCTCCAATTTTCCCCACTGAGAGACCTGTGCTTCTGATTATACTCATGCAAAGACATGAGTGACCTTGTTCTTACACTTTCTCCCATTGTTGGAAGTCCCTCCTCTCTGGCTGAAATGAAGTTCAAGGGACTTAAGGAGCCAAGGTCCTTTTTCTTCCTCCCTTCACTTTTCTCTTTTTCCTCTTTCAGAGGTTAGACATTAAAGACAAGGACATTCAAAAACAACAGCAGATACAGAGAAAATTTAAAAGTACATACCCATGGAAAAGCAGAGACTGCAAAAAGGCCTGAGAAGACCTGGGTTTACATCTCATGTTAATCCTTGGCATAGAGACAATCGACATCAAAAACCAAAACAAAACAAAAATCAGCAAACCCACAGATAGGGATAGAATCTGATTTCCAATCATTAGATTTGAATGTCCAATCTTCAATATGAAATCACAAGGTTTTATATAAAGAAACAGAAAAGTATGGCATATTCAAAGGAAAAAGAAATCAACAGAAACAATCTCTGAAAAAGATTTGATGGCAAATCTATTAGACAAAGACTTTTAAACAACTCTCTTTGAGATGCCCAAAGAACTTAAAGGATAATGTGGAGAAGACAAGAAAATTGGGGTATGAACAAAATGGAAATATCAATAAAGAGATTTTTTTAAAACCTAAAAAGGAAACCAGAAGGAAATTCTGAAACTAAAAAGTTGTAATAACTGAAATGAAAATTTCACAGGAGGGATTCAAAGACAGATTTGAGCAGGCAAAAGAAAGAATCAGCAAACTTAAAGAAAGGATAATTGACAGTATTGAGTCTAAAAAACAGAAAGGAAAAAGATTAAGGAAAAATGAACAGAGTCAAAAGGACATATAGAACACCAAGTAACTGGCATACACATTGAGGAGTCTCAGAATAAGAAATGGCAAAAGAAACATTAGAAGAAATAATATTTAAAAACTTCCCAAAGTTGAAAATCTTGAATATAAACACCCAAGAGTCTCAAAAACTGCAAGGAAGATGAACTGAAAGAGATCCACATTGAGACACATAATCAACTATTTGAAAGACAAAGACAAGGAGAGAGTCTTCAAAGCAGCAAGAAAGAAGACACTTGTCACATATGTAGGATTCTCAATAAAAAAAATAATAAGCAGACTTTTCATGAGAAACCTTGGAAGCCAGAAGTGGCTTCAATAAGTGGACCCACATATTCAAAGTGCTAAAACAAAAACAACAAATCTGTCAATCAAGAAACTGCCCTTCAAAGGTAAGAAAGAAATTAAGATATTCCCAGGTGAACAAAACCTTAGGAAGTTCATTACCACTAGACCTGCTCTGCAAGAAATTCTCAGAGAGTCCTGTGAGGTAAAATGAAAGGACACTGGATAATAACTATAAGCCATATGAAGAAGGATCTCAATAAAGGTAAATACATGGGCAATTATAAAAGCTAGTATTATTGTAACAGTGGTTTGCAACTACATGATTAAAGAGACTCATACGTTTTTAAAGAGTATTAGTCTAAAAGCTAATGTCGTTGTACATTTGTTGCAAAATTCCACATTATACTTTTTATATTATTTAAGGAACTAAAGAATTTAAAAGAATCATTAGTTATATTTTGGGGCATACAATATATGAGTATTTAAGTTCATGACATCAATAACTAACCAAAAGTGGTGGGGACAGAACTGTAAAGGAGCAGAGTTTTTGTATGTTATTGAAGTTAAATTGTTATAAATTCAAATGAGAATGTTATAACTTTAAGATGTTACCTGTAATCTCCATGGTAACCACAAAGCAAAGAGCTATTAAATATGTACAAAAGAAAGTAAGAAATAAATTTAAACATTTTATTACAAAAAACAAACACAGAAGAAGAGAGTAATGCAGGAAATGGGAGGAAAAAGAAAACAAATAGCAAATGACAGAAATAAGTCCTTACTGATACTAATTACTTTAAATGCAAATGGATTCAGTTCTCCAGTAAAAACACAGAGATTATCAGAATGGATAAAAACACATGTTGCAACTATATTCTATCTATATGACATTCAATTTAGATCCAAAGACATAAATAACTTGAAAGTAAAAGAATGAAAAAAAGATATTCCTTGCAAATAGTAACGAAAAGAAAACAGAATGATACTATGTAAGACTAATATTATGAGATAAAAGACTTTAAAACAAACCAAAAAAATTATGAGACATAGAATTAATATATTAATATAAGATTCAATAAAAGATAAAGAATAAAAAGATTTAACAATTGTAAACATTTATGCATTTAATTATAGATCATTGAAATATATGAATCAAAAACTGAAAGAATTGAAGGGAAAAAAGGAAAGGTCTACAGTAATAATTGAAGACTTAAATCCTTCATTCTCAATAATGGGTAGAAAATTAGACAGAAGATAAGTAAGAAAAGATAAGACAACACAATGAACTGACTATTTCTAACAGATATTTACGGAACACTCTAGCCAACATCAACAGCATACACTTTCTTATCAAGTGCAAAAGGGACATTTTCCCAGAATAAACCACGTGTTAGACCACAAATAAAAGCTTAATAGATTTTAAAATATAGATATCATACACAGTTTTACACCAACCACTACAGGATGAAGATGAAGTTAGAAATGAATGACAGAAGTAAAACTAAAAAATTCACCAATTTGTAGAAATTAAACAGCAAACTCTTAAACCACCAAAGTATCAATGAGGAAATCACAAAGGAAATTAGAAAATACTTAGAGATAAGGGAGCCTGGGTGGGTCAGTTGGGTAAGTGTCTGCCTTTGGCTCAGGTCATGATCCCAGGATCCTGGGATTAAGCCTTCTGTGGGGCTCTCTGCTCAGTGGGGAGCCTGCTTCTCCCTCTCCCTCTGCAGCTCCCCCTGCTTGTGCCTTCTCCCTCCCTCTCTCTCTGTCATATAAATTCTTTTTAAAAAAGGAAAAGAAAATACTTAAATGAAAATAAAAACACAACATACCACAGCTTATAGAACACAATGACAACAATGCTAAGGGGAAATTTTAGAGCTATGAACTACGAATAAACTATATAAAGAAAAAAAATATCAAATCAACAACCTAATCTTGCAACCTAAGGAACTAGAAAAATAAGAACAAACTAAACCCAAAGATAGAAGAAGGAAGGAAATAAAGATTAGAACAGAGATAATGAAATAGAAACTTTTAAAAATAGAGGAAAATCAATGAAATCAAGGTTAATTCTTTGAAAAGATTAACCAAACCGACAAATTCAGTTAGCTAAACTAAGAAAAAAGATGAATAAAGAATCTATCCCAACATAATAAAAACCACGTGTTAAAAACCCATAATGATCATACCCCATTTTAAAACACTGAAAGCTTTTCCTCTAAGATTAGGAACAAGGTGAGGATGTTCATTTTCACCATTTCTATTTAGCATAGAATGGAAGTTTTAGCCAGAGTCAATTAGGCAAGAAAGGAAAATAAAAGGAAATGAAGAAGTAAAATTATTTTTGTTTGCAGAAGGTATGATCTTAGACATAGAAATCCCTAATAATTCTACTGAAAACAAATGAATATGAACAAAAAGAAAAAAAATGTTAGAATTAATAAATGAATTCAGCAAAGTAGTAGGATACAAAGTCAACACACAAAAGTCAGTTGCATTTCGAGGTAGCTGAGTGTTGTGCGGGGGGAGGGTTACTTACTCTGGGGTTAGGTTAGGATTTCCCCTCCTGGTGGGAAGTTCCACTTCGTTTAAGGTTATAACCAACTTCCTATTAAAAGTGAGACTTACGAGAGAATCAGGCAGGAATATGCCTCCCATCCTCCTGGTGCAGGGCTTCCCCTACCTGGGGTGAGATAGCCCTCACCTTAAGATAACCTCACCGTAAGGATGGATTGATCTACCTTAGCAGAAAAAGTTCTCATTGCTTGGTCCTCCATTTATAACACAAAGCAGAGTAGTATTTTTATATTTAAATGTAAAAACAAAAAAGTTATATATATGGGTGTGCAGATATGTGTGGTTTTTTTTCCTAAAGGAAGAAAAACATTCTGGTCATGGAGAGCCAGATTTGAGGTGAATAGTCTGGAAATAAGGATCTCCTACTGAGTGGAGACTTGGTATTCCCTCACTGCCACTATAGGGCTCCCATGTGCCCTGCCCATCCTTCTGCAGGTGGGGGTGGACACCGGTCAGTTAACAGGTGGAAAGCACGGTGTAGAAGGAGGAGTCACCTGAGCCCCGTGACTTTGGTTTAAAAGACACACATGTACACACAGAGGTTTAGAAATAAAGAGTTGGCTGGTCAACTTTCATGTTACTGACAAGGGGTTATTGGGATTATTTTCTGATGGGACTAGCATGTCACTAAAGCAGGACTTTTGGTATATTAAAATTTTGTAAAAAGCAAAAAAAAATGGGCAAAGGATTTAAATAAACATTTCTACAAAGAAGATAGATCATCAATAAGCTCATGAAAAAATGCTCAATATCACAAATCATTAAGGAAATGCAAGTCAGAACTATAATGAGATACCACCTTACACCCATTACAATGGCTACCATGAAAAGAACAAAACAAGTACTGGGGAGGTTGTAGAGAAATTGGAAATCTTGTGCACATTTTTGGGAAGGTAGAATAATACAGCCACTGTGGAAAACAGAATGACAGTTTCTTAAAAAGTTGAAAATAGAATTAACATATGACCCCGTGATTCCACTTCTGGATATATACCTAAAAGAATTGAAAACAGAGTCATAGATAGATAGATGATAGATAGATAGATAGATAGATAGATAGATAGATAGATAGATGATAGATATAGATATATTCATTGCAGCATTTATTCACAAAATCTAAAATTTGGAAGCAACTTAAGTGCCCTGCAACAGATGAATATATAAGCAAAATGTGGTATATACATACAATGAAATATTACTCAACTTTCAAAGGAAAGGAAATTCTACAATATGCTATAACATGGTTGAACCTTGAATATCATACTAAGAAAAAAAACTAGTCACAGAAAAATTCAGTATGATTCCAGTTTTCTGAGGTACTTAGAGTAGTTAAAACCATAGAAACAGACAGTAGATGGTGGTTGTCAAGGTCTGGTTGGAGGGGAGAATGGAGAGTTGTTACTTAATGAGTACAGAGTTTCATCTTTATAAGGTGGAAAGGGTTGTAGAGATGGATGGTAGTAAAGGTTGTACAACATCATAAATGCATTTAATACCACTGAAGTGTACAGTTAAAAATAATTAAAATGATAAATTTTACCACAATCTAAAAAATGAATAGACTACCAGGGAAGATGATAGAGTAGGAGGACCTTGAGCTCCCCTCACCCCACAGATGCAACTAGATAACACTCACATGGGCGTAAATAACCCAGAAAAATGACCCAAAGACTGCCAGAACAAATTCCCCACAGCTAAATGTAGAGAAGAGGCCACATCAAAGAGGGTAGGAAGGGTGGAGACATAACATGGGAACTAAACAGACTGCAGGGCTGTCCCAAGGAGGGAGGGACACTTTGGGTGCAGAAAAGGAAAAGAAACAGACCCCCACACCAGGGAGCCTGCACAGAAAGACAAATTCCCATAACATATGGCTTTGAAAACCAGACGGACCAAATATGAGTTCTTACAATCAATGGGGTTTTGCACCTAGAATTTTAGAAATCAGTGGACTCAGCTCTGGGAAAGCCAGGAGGGTAGAGCCCCTGCTCTTAAAGAGACAGCATAAGAAACAGCCCCAAAGAGATACAGCATCAAAGCAACAATTTGAAAAATGTCTGGGGTATACAGCAGGGACTTTTATTTACTAATCTCAAAGTATGTACTAGAGGGGCAGGGGATCATTGAGAGACTTGTCCAAGAACAGAAAAGGTGTCAGGAACCATTTCCCTCCCTACCCCACAGCCTAGACACAGGGACACCTATGGGAACAAAAATAGTACCAGCCCTTGCTACCTAACTTGCTAAGAATGTATCCCACCCTGAGTTTTCCTGTGAATGCACCCCCTCCAGCCATGCCTTGTCTCCAGATATCCTTCACGGCAGACCCATGCAAACCTTGCTGACACTGCAGTCCCACCTCTGTGTTCCCCTTTGGATCTGCCCTCTCCAACATGCCTTTGGCAGAACTTATCAAAAGTGGTGCCACAAACCTGGTCATGTGCAAGCAGCTCCAACACGAGCCAGCACCACTCCAAAGCGACTCCTGACCCAAGGGAAAGGGAAGGATAACCACACAGAGCAGTTTGTACTGTAGCCCCACCAGTGGGCTAGGGCAGCCATCTGGTCTGACTATAGGCTCCACCCACCAGTGAAAGCTTCTCTCAGGGGAGAGCACCCTGCAGTTCTGGGCTACCACATCTTTGGCAAATGCCTGGTCTGACTCAACTCAAGCCTAAGATGGCCCCAGACTCACATCCACAACACAGGGACTGAATCCTACCCACAACAGGCAAAGAGCCACTGCAGATGACTGGATGGAAGGCAAAAGTGGCTCAGCCACAGCATCAGCATGTGTAGAATACATATAGGAAACCCCCTTGGGGATCCCTGGGTGGCGCAGCGGTTTGGCGCCTGCCTTTGGCGCAGGGTGCGATCCTGGGGACCCGGGATCGAATCCCACGTCGGGCTCCCGGTGCATGGAGCCTGCTTCTCCCTCTGCCTATGTCTCTGCCTCTCTCTCTCACTGTGTGCCTATCATAAATAAAGAAGAATTTAAAAAAAAAAAAAAAAAGGAAACCCCCTGAAGCATGAGGTTCTGGTGAACAGGGGACACTGCACTGCAGGGCATTGCAGGACCTCTTCTTCATAAGGTTATTACTTTCAAGAGCAGGAGACAGAGCTGACTTTCCTAACACATAGAAATAGAGAGTTAGATGAAATGAGGAGACAGAGGAATGTGTGAGATAAATGAAAGGACAGAACAAAATCACACCAAAACAGCTAAATGAAACAGAGATAAGTAACAAGCCTCATAGAGAATTTAAAATAATTGTCATTAAGATACTCACTGAATTTGAGAAAAGAGTGGAGGACCTCACTAAGACGTTTTACAAAGAGATAGAAAACATAAAAAAAGTACCAACCAGAGATGAAGGGCTCAATAACAAAAATTAAAAACACACTAGATGCTATAAATAGTAGACTAGAGGAAGCAGAAGAATAAATCAGTGACCTGGAAGATAGAGTAATGGAAAAAAATCAAGGTAAGTAGTAGGGAGAAGAGTTTTTTAAAAAATGAAAATATATTTAGAGAACTGAGTGACACCATCAAGCATAACATTCATATTATAGGGATCCCTGAAGGAAAAGAGAGGAAAAAAGGGGCAGAAAATTTATTTGAAGAAACAATAGCTGAAAAATTCCCAAATCTGGAGAAGGAAATAGAAATTCAGATCCAGGATGCACAGAGAATCCTCAACAAAATCAATCCAAGGCAGTCCATGCCAAAACACACAGTAATTAAAATGGCTGAAAGATAAAGAAAGTGATAAAGAAAGAATACTAAAAGAAAAGAATACTATTACATATGAGGGAAACCCCTATAGGCCTATCAGCTGATTTTTCAGCAGACATTTTGCAGGCCAGAAGAAAGTAGAATGATATATACAAAGTGCTTGCAACTCAAAAGTTGCTGAACTTGAGGAACACCTGAATAAATGAATACATGTCCCTGGTTGGCGGGATTTAGTGTATTATGTTGTTAACATTTTCTGAAATTCTTCTTAAAATTTAACAACATTCCCGGCCAAATTTGAATATCTTTTTGAAATGAGAATACATTGGGAGACTTACACTTCCAGATATTAAATGGATTAAGGAGCTTCAATTCTCTAAATAGTGGTATAGAACCACAGAAATGCGTAAATGGAATAGAGGAAAAAAGCTCAAAAACAGAGCCAAAGAAGTATGATAACTTTGTATATTAAAATGGGGTGTGTGCATTACATTTTTAAAAAATTTACTCATGTGTACATTTAGACATAAATTACTATGTCTCAAAAATTTTTAGGTAAAGTATTCTAAATCGGAGAATAAGAGATTCAATAGTCAAGTAAAGTATATCAAGCAAATTAACTATTTTGAAAAACAGAAACCTAGATACTAAACACATCATATGCTAAGATAAATTTCAGCTTAATTAACCATTAAAAACATGGTTGATATTTATAGGATATCATCATAGGAACATAAGATGTAATATATAAAAGATGTACACATTGAATTCAACAACCATCTGACTAACCTAGATTGAAGCATAGGTAGCAGGTAAACAGCTATTATAAATTGAAATAAAAATGCTAAATACTACAATATAAAAATAACCAAAGTTTAATACAAAGCTTTCCTTTAATACAAAGCTTTCAAGTCTAGTTAATAATTATTCAATTAATAAGGACACATTATTGTTTTTCTGTCAACCTGGCAAATGTGTTTTCTTTTTTTATGATGATATCAAAATTTGGCTAGGGTATGAGAAAATACACAGATAGTGTGAGACTAAATTGGTATAACTTTGGGGAATAAGTAGCAAAAGTCTTAAATCCTGCATTTGAAATGTCCCAGATTATTGAGCCAGCAAATGCAACAGTAGGAATTTCTCCTAAATAAATAATCATGATAGTGGAAAAATATTTCTGTATGTGAAAATTGTTCAGTATGGAACTATAGCTAATAGATTATTAGAAATAATCTAAATGTCTGACAAAGGGATTATCAATTATATAAACTATAATACGTCACAGAATAACATAGCATGCAGTCATTAAAAGTATTTAATAAATCGGGACCCCTGGGTGGCTCAGTGGTTGAGCATCTGCCTTTGGCTCAGGGCCTGATCCCAGATTCCGATCCGGGAATTGAGTCCCGCATCCAGCTTCCTGTGAGGAGACTGCTTCTCCTTCTATGTCTCTGCTTCTCTCTCTGTCTCTCATGAATAAGTAAATAAAATCTTTTAAGAAAAAGTATTTAATAAATAGAATAATCTTCATTTCTTGCCAGATGCTTTTGTAAGTGCTTTATATGTGTTAGGTTATTTAATCCTCACAAAATCATGTGAACTATGTATTACTTATCCTCCATGAGAAAACTGAGGCATAGTTACCCTATATCCACTAAGTGGCAGGATGAATGATACAAAATCAAGCAGTGTGGCTCCATAGCTACGCTCCTAACCACTATGCATATGCCCATACTGTAGTGGAGGGATATTTAATATCTTCTGGCAATGCTTTGGTCACAATTAGCAATGTATCTCTTTTTCTGTAGCTATTATAGACTACACAAATAGTATGATGGATGAATTATGTTCAGACACCAATAGCCACTTGTTGCTCACACCAAAAGTCCAGGAGACATCTTTTTTTTGTTTTGTTTTGTTTTAGGTTTCTAAAAGATTCTTTTTACTTTGAACTTTTGAAAATACAATGTTATCTACATTTTAAAAACATGCTCAGTTTGTATATCTGTGTCTGTTCATGGAAATAAGGATATTTTGTTTGATTGGTAAGGCCTTCTTTCCATCTTTTTTTTTTTTTTTTTTTTTTTTTTTTTTTACGAGTAGCTGCGCTCCCCTGCTAGAACCTCCAAACAAGCTCTCAGGAGACAGCTTTTAATTCTTTTTTCCTCACCCCCACTGACCCTGACCAATAGCAAGTCTCTACCTCCAAAACATGCCTTAAATATGACCACTTTCTCCCTCCCATTCTAGAACCAGCCAGCTTTTACATTTGCTTAAACAATCTCAATGTCTCCCTAATATAGTCTCCTCTACTCCTAACTCCTCTTAATTTGGTCCCACCTCCTAATTTGGTCTTCTCTACTCTTAACTACTCTTAATTTGGTCTCATCTCTACTCTTAACTCCTATGATCTTTCCCACCGAGCATCAAAAAGATATATACTTTTAATGTAATTTAGACCACATTACTCTCTTACTCAAAATCATCTATAGTTAACCCTTGAACAAGGGGGTTGGGGTACTGAGTCAAAAAGTCTCATAAAATATTTGACTATCCAAAAACGTAACTATTAAGAGTCTACTGTTGACTGCCAACCTTACCAATAACATAAAGTCAATTAACCCATACTTTGTATATGTATTATATACTGTATTATTATAATAAAGTAGCTAGGAAAAAGAAAATGCTATTAAGAAAACCATAAAAAAAGAGAAAATGCATTTACAGTACTATACTGTAAAAAGTCTCCATATAAGTGGACCATGTAGTTCACATCCATGTTGTTCAAGGGTCAACTGTAGTATCTTCACCCAAATTCTTTACTATGACCTTCAAAGCCTTCATACTCTGGTTCCTTCTTACCTTTCTAATATTGTATAATACTTTTGTTTCCTATGTTCCAGCCATGCTGCTCTTCTAGATGTTTTCAAACAAGCCATTTGAGAGTCTGTATAGGCACTCTTACTCTCCCTGAATCTTCTCACTACGGGCTCCTTCTCATGTTTCCAGCTGCTACTCACATTCTACCTCCTTCCAAGTGCAGTTTAAAATACACCCCATTATTCTTTATTCTATTACACTATTTGATTTTATTTACATCCAAACTATGTTACTCTTATGTTTACATGTTTGTTTGTTAATTGTTTACTTCCATAAGAACATAAATTCCATAGCAGGGAAAATATGATTGTTTTTGGTTTACCACTAAACCCCCAGCACCTAGTGCACCACACATAATAAAAACTCTACACATTTTTAGTTGAACAAGTGATTGAAAGGCTGAATGAATATGAATTTTTAAATTTACCCCTAAACTGTTCTTACACATAACACTTCTAACACTAAACGTATGGTTTAATTTGGTTTTTCATGTTCTAGCTAGTTATGATACCAGTTTGATGATCTATAATTCATTTCAATTCTTATACTAACTACCCAGATTTAATGTTAGACTCCACAAGTTTGAAGGTTCAGTCCTAAAGACTGTTCCCACTTTAGATGCCAACTATAAATATTAGATCCTCAGGTTAGCCAAGTCAGACATAAGACATAAGTTTGAGGATTCTCATAACCCACTCTCACCATCTCCCACAACGTTTGATAATTTGTGAGAACAACTTACAGAACTCAGGAAAGTACCTTACATATTATTATCAGGTCATTATAAAGTCTACAACTTAGAAGCAGCCAGATAGGAGAAATACAGAGGACAAAGTACTAGGAGGGGAAAGGTAGGCAAAGCCCCATGCCTTTTCTAGACACACTACTCTCCAACACCTTGATGTGTTCATGTCAACCTAGAAGCCCTCCGAAGTTTTGTTGGAACATTTTTATAGAGCTCTATCTCCAGCCCTGCCCCATCCCTCCCTGGAGGTTCATGGGTGGGACTGAAAGTTATGACTCTCTATTCACTAGCTCTTTCTCAGACCAGCTCCATCCTTAGCATATCTAGAGCCCCATATCTAAGCATATCCTTAGCCCCACCCTAAGTCACCTTATTAGCATAAACTCAGCTGTGACCCAAAGGATCTTGTTGTAAATAACAAAATACACTCCTATCACTCAGGAAATTCCAAGGCAAAGTTTAGGAGCTCTGTGCTCAGAACCAAGACAAAGATCAAGTATATTTTTATATTATATCACAGTCCCTAAGAGTAAACTTAAATCCCAGTGTACAAAGGGTCTATCTCTAGTTTAAGATAAACTGAGGAAGAAAAATAATCATATGCCTCAAAAGAGAAACATAAATCCAGAAATCAAGAGTTGAGGGAGTGGGAGGTGAAGGGATGGGGGAGAGAGGTGTAGCATAAAGAAAAGTATAAATGAACCGCAAAGGAAAAAGTTTCTCTCTTTATCGTTGGTGATGCAGGCATTGAGATGCATCGGAGATAGTTACTGGATTGTAGTGTTCAAACGTTCCTTCCCTGAAGATATTCCCAGGAGCTAGAGAGATAACAACTCTTTTCAGGAACCTGAGCAGTTGTGTTAGTTCACTTGAGGCTGAAGGGTAGGTAGGTATCTTAGTGAGCTAGCTGGGTGAGATCTAGGGTGACCAACTCATTCCAATTTACCACTTTTAAAACTGAAATTCCCATGTCCCAAAAACCTCCTTAGGCCCTGGCAAACTAAGATAATCAGTCACTCTAAAAGATCAGAGCTTTGCACTGTACTTGTAAACAAAACTTTTTATTTGTCTTATCTTTGACTTTATTTCTCTACAGCTTTCATCAGTTTAGTATATTTTAAAAATTCCAGGATCAACTTCCTACACTGTACAGAAATTAAGAATGTTTAAAGGAAACAGTCTTATGGAGTCTGTGTGATTACAGTGAGATAAACCCAAGGGAAAGTAGCATATATGGGAACAGAACTGGTGCTTCTTAGCCTAGAGGTTCTTGTACCCGTGCCAACTCTTGACAGTATTTGCCACTGGGGGGGGGGGGGGGGGGGGGGAGGGGATGAATGAAGAGAGGGAGGAAAACAAAAATGATCTGAATGAAAAAGTATATCATACTGGCACTGATGAACATAAATTCTTTTGAGTTGTTTTTCCAGCAATGAATATAGAATTTATGCCAATTTACCCATCCTCTCACACTAAGTCCCTCTGTCATCATATTGCTCATACCTAAGAGAAATCAACAAGATCACTTTCTCATAGCTTAAGATTCAATTTTACTAGAAAATGTATTTGATAAAATTTCAACATCTTTCCCAGAGTAAAAGATATAATAAAATATGAAGTAGGAATACACGGATATGCCATTTTGATTTCTGATCCTTGTATGGGATCTCTCTCTTCTAGTAGCTTAGAAATGCCTGTTTGTCCATGGTATCCTAGTCTTTTTGTCGTTGTTCATTATGACAGGCACAACCTGTACACATTCAATCTGAAGGGTATGTCCTTTGGATTGAGAAGATTTAACAAAATTATTACTTGGGCAATTTCTTCTCCATTGTTTACTCTGGCCTTTCTACTAGCTGCTAGTAGGTGACTGTTGGAGCTTATGGTTTAGTCTTTCAGTTTTTTTTTTTTTTTTCTGTTAACCATCTCTTTGTGCTTTCATTCTAATTACTGGTTATTTCTTTAATTTTATATCTCAGCTATTTTATTAACATATTTTAAAAATTTCTCAAAAGCTTTGTCTTGTTCTCTGGTGTTTGTTTTGTCTTTAAATGTATGAGACATGTTTTTGTTATTTCCAGGATATTCTATTGTCTCTTATCTCTCTGAAGAAATTATCTATAATTTTTTTTATCTATAATATTTTAATTGGCTTCCTCCATATGTCTGTTTTTTCATGTTCCTTTTTATTTGTTATTTTATTTATTTATTTAGTCTGTTTTGTGAGACTTTTCTCAAATATCTTTCTTTCTTCTTAGAATGTTTCCTTTGCCAAACTTTCTATTACTGTGAGAAAATTTTGTTTTTATTGTAGCACTCTTTATATATAAAAGGAGGTTAGCTTTATAGTTCAGTATGGCAACCATTTTCCTGCCAATTAATCATTTGTCTAATTCAACATAGAAAATTTAAATTTTGTATGATTAAGTTTAGTCATTATTTATTTCAGAGATTTTAGTAATACTGAGGCAAGCCTTCTATAATCCAAGATTGTATTTTATAAAACGTGGCACGTCTTTCTAAAACATTTGGTATTTTTGTGTATATTTAAACCGTTACTCCATCCAGGATGAATTTTGGTTTAAAAAGTGAAGTTAAAGGGTGCCTGGGTGGCTCAGTTGGCTAAGCATCCAACTCTTGATTTTGGCTCTGGTCATGATCTCAGGGTCCTTGAATCCCAGGACAGGCTCCATGCTCAGTGAGGAGTCTTTTTTGAATATTCTCTCCCTCTGTCCCTCCCTCCACATGAGCATTCTCACACTCTCTCCCAAATCAATCAATTAATTAATCAAAACTAAAATTATCTTTTAAAAAGTGAAGATTCTACTTCACTTTTTCCCCACATAACTAGGTACTTGTTCCAACATTACTTATTGAGAAATTCACTGATGCAAAATGCTATTGGTATCAGTTAGGGTTACATTTAGCTAAATATCTAAGACACCTGATTGAAATGATTGACTCAAGTAAATTCTTTTCCCCCACATTTAAACAGAGATGTGAAGATAGAAAGTCTTAGACTGAGTTTTGTAATGCCATTAACATCCAAGTCTCTCTTCTTCTGCTCCTTATATCTTTTATTCTCATGATTGCCTCACATTATATAAAGTCTGCTCCATTTATCACATAAAATCAGCATATTCAAGAAGAAAGAAAGAAAAACAGAGGGGAGAAGGAGAATAAAGAGAAAGAGAAGTATATAATGGGTCTTATCAGCATCTCATGGATGATATTTCCCGTAAGAGAAGCTAGTAAATAAATTTTTAAAACTATATGTATTGATGCACTAAACAATTAGGCTTCCATTAAATGAGAAAAGGAGAATGGATTCTGAATATGCAACTAACGGTGTTGGATAAGTAAATTGTTGCATGTGAACTTGATAAATCACCTAGTTCATTTGATTGCATAGGAAATAATAATGCAGAATATTTTATAAAATTGTTAGAGCATATGGAAATCAATTAGCTACGTGTACTAGAAGATGAAGAAAATTAATAAACAAGGCAAGTATTAACTTCAGGAAAAACAAAGAATTGTACTAAAACTCAAACAATCATGATTTTCTATTTATTTAAAAAATAAACCTTTTATAACTTTAACAATGTAAACATGGAAGTCTTTCTGACTTCAGAAGAGGAGAAAAACCATTTTAAACATAACCTTTGAAGTTTCCATGTTTCGATCCTTGCTCGTCTCCTGGGCTCCAGGTTACATGCATCAAGGACTTCCCTAAGGAAACTAATAACAAGAGGAATATCACAGGATTGAAGTGAGCTTTACATCAATTAGGACAACTCTTCAGCTTAATTTTTTCTCTACCATATCCCTAACAAGTGGTTGTTTGGCTTCTGCTTGAATATCTTCACTGACAGGGAGCTCACTATTCCTTCCAGACAGTCCATTAAATTCCTAGATAGCTCTAATCACTGCCAAATCATTCCCTATAATCAGGTTAAGGTCAGCATACTCTAAGTTTGCTATATTCATCCTTTTCTACTTCCTAAGGTCCTCCAGAAATCCTCTTTATAAGAAAGTAACCAGCTATTTGAATACTGGTGTCAAGCTACCACTCACAGTCCTCCCCATGCTAAATTCTTCTCCACGTCTTTCAACCATTTTTAAATGATACGGTTTCATATTCCAGTGACAAGCTGGATATCTTTGATGCACTTCATCTGGTTAATGTCCCTCTTAAAATGTTGTGTTAGGGTGCCTGAGTGGCTCAGTCAGTTAAGCGCACCTGCCTTCAGTTCAGGTCACAATCCCAGGGTCCAGGGAGCCCGCTTCTCCCTCTGACCCTCCCCACCTCACGTTCTCTCAATCCCCGCCCCTCTCTCAAATAAACAAATAAAATCTGAAAAGAATAAATAAATAAATAAATTAATTAATTAATTAAATGTTGCACCAGTGCAGAAAACATGATTGCCAGATGAAGTGGGGAAAAAATATGAAAAACAAAGTCTCTGAATTTTATATTATATTAAGAGGTATCATATAAGTTTCCTTTTGGGGTCCTTTTGGCAAAAGATGAGATATGAGATATTTGTGCTTATAAAAACCTATGGAAAATTATATATTCCATTCCTCAGGCCTTTACTAAACACCTCTGTTTCTGTTCACTATCCATAAAACAGAAAAAGTTCTAAAGTCTACGGATAAAGTAAGACAGAATGGGGTCTGCGTGAGCCATCCTCTCTTTTGGGAATCAAAGAATTGTAAACTAAGATACTTTTAACAATCTGGAATATCAGATAGCTCTAGGATGAGATCTTTTTCCAATGCGCTGTCTTACCCACAAGGAGAACATGTCCCAATTTACTGGAGTCAAACAGCCAGGCTCTGTTCCTGATCTGCAGTCTCTGTCAGTATTCTTTTCTTCGTATCTACTAATTCCTCTTCTTTATACTCATTTAGAATACACTAATGGAAGTAGCCTGCCACGTGGCTTTCCTCTTTGCCACTTTTTCTCAGGAAATGTGATTAAAGAACTTGGAGTGGGCTGTTTTACGCACAAATATTCAGACAGTCTCTTAGCAATAAATGGCTGTCGCTTCTATTATCTGTCTGGCTTTGAGTTCTATTATCTGTTGTGAATTGGTGCAGGGCTCTGTAAAACAGTTTTTAGGCAGCCTCATTACTCCCTTCCACACCTTCTGCTCCATCTGAGAGTGCTGCTGCTGTGATTGCTGGGTAATGTTTGCCATTAGACAAGGCACATAAAAGAATCAAGCTATGACTAATTCACTTGATGGCTGTGTGCCCTGTGTCATGCTCATTAACACCTCTCGACTCCGTTATTAGAGAGAATCACAGAGCAGATCTCAGCAGGCTCACATTTATACTATAGGATGCTTTATTTTTCCATCTGAGCCACATCCTTACCACTGACTTGTTCGGATCCCCTTCTACACCAGGTCCATTCTACCCTGCCACACTTAACTGGGTCTTTCACTAAATAAGTAAATGCTCATGGGAGTCTGTTAGCAAGAGAGGCCTTTAGATTGTTTGGAAATGGGGGTATATGCGCTCTAATGAATCATCCACTCACCTTTCTGCTGAAGTCATCAGAGATGCTCCCAGTGGAAATCCAAAGAGAAAGTGATAACAACTTAAAATATTAAAGTATACCCAGCCATTTTTTTGGTATTATTTTGTGTGAGGTTTACAACTTTTTGCTGTAGGCTGCATAAATGTACTCACCTTTAACTTCAATACTAGCTTTTCTAACTAAGAAAGGTATTGTATAAAAATGGAAAGAAATAGTTTATTTATGTTTGACTTTCCTAAGCTTAGTGATCAAAGTAATGGCAAATCAGAGATCAAAAGAATATTTTCCTTAGTAGTGACTGGCAGTATTCTGATCCAAGATTATATGGGCATCATACTTAGCTGCCTTAATCATCATTAACTCCAACTGCAAGTCCACATTGTAACCACCACTATTGTTCCCTGATATCTAGGTATCCTCTACTTCTGAGTACATAGAAGACTGCACATAGTCTGCCTCTTGAAGATGGGCATAGCCACGTGACTTGATTTTACCATGAAATATGAGTGAAAGTGACAAGTGCAGTTTACATGCAGATGCTTGATACTATAGCTTGGCTTTTCCTTTGCTGCCAGAATTATAGAAGTATGTATCCAAATGGAGGTACCATAAGATCTAAGCAGCTTAAGATACCAAGTTAGCACACCAGAAACAGTTGTCCTGGAGAAATACTTGGACTTTCAAGTAGAATTTGAACACTAGTTAAAATTCTGTTATGCTAAATTACTAAGATGTTGGAGTTGTTATCATAGCACATCCTAGTCTATATAGTGAGTGAGAGACTTCATTTGCTTTAGCTGTATCATAAAATTAGCCATTTGTGGAAATGAAAAATAAATGCTGCACGGCCAAATGAAAAAACAGTAACTGAACTTAAAGCCAAAAGTCCAATTCTTTCTAAGATATGAACTCTGCCGGGTACCATGTAATGGTTACCAAGGTTTTTTGCTATATAAGGACAAACATGAGGTAAGGACAAGTGAAGTCAGAAATCTAATTCACACTTTGTTCACCAAGCTGTGCATGATGGTTCAGAGCTGTGCCCAACAGCAGGATGCCTTTTTCCAAATTGCACAAATGTACTTTATATGAAAGCTGAATCCCTGAACTAAGATCTTACTTTTTGGATGACCTATGAGGCATTATCAACTTATTTAAAGCTTCAATTTTTTTTTCATTTTAAATATATGAATAAAAATCTTTACCAGTTTGGTTGTTAGGAAATTTAAATTGAATGAGATATGTAAAGGTGTGTATATAGTGTCCACTACATAGAACAATAGCACTCAAACTTGAAGAATTAACTTCGATTACTGAGAGACTCCATCAGAAAAAGTAGAGGCAGTGTTTGTGAATAGGAAAAATGACCACTTTCCAAAATAAGTGGTTTGGGAAGCTTTAAAAACGTGAGTTATATTGCACTTGGTCCAGTGTTCTGATAATAGGTGTGCCTAAGTGACAGGAACCCAGTTTGAACCAGTATAGTAAAATAGAGAGTGGTAAGGTAATCAGTTCCCATAAATTAAACAAGAGTTGAGTAAGCAAGTGATGAAGAGGAGAGATGAAGCTAGACTTTGTAACAAGTAGGATCAAGGACTTGAACATGATAATTCCCCTTTCTTTTTCCATGTCTTTTTCTTTTTTTGCTCTTTTTCTCTGTGTGTCACAGTTGTTTCCTCTCACTGCAAACTGGGTGTTCCAAAAAAGAGGAGACAGAGCTGCCCAAAGTTCTTGATGTTCCAACCAAAAAACAACAACTAACACTTTTCCTTAATTACATTTCAAAAAAATTCAGAAATAATTCTGATTGCCTCATCTGATCAGGGACCTACACTTAGACCAATAAACTGTTTCCAGGAAACAAAACACTCTGATTATTCCAACTTAAGAAATATGCCACTTTTGAACCAATAAATTATGGCCAAGGATGGAATCAAGGTCATGGAAAGTCATGGTAATCCCAATTAAAAGTAGTTGGTTGAAGTGGGGAAAAAAACAATTCCTAAAAGAAATGAAGGGTGTAGATTAGACAATACTACAAATGTCTTTTTTAGATAATATTTCAAGGTGAATCAGTTGGGGAAAGTGAGGATAACAAAAACAAGTTAAACACTATGATGGGAAAAGAAGAAGCAATTATCTCTATTATGGGTCCAGTGACAGAGTTTAGCAATGTATTTCTATTTGAGTAATTTTCCAGAAAGACAGATTGCCTGGGGCAATTGGATGTTTTCCCATCCATTAAATCTCCTATTACAGGGCACCATTCCTCATCAGGAGACTTAGATAAACCAGAAGTCATCTAACTATATTTTCTGGAATCCCCTTTGTTATGTGAATATACATTAGTGTTTGCCAATAAGAATAACTCACATGACATTTTAGTAGGCAGAAGTGATTTGGGAGATCAAGGTGGCCACACTGGTGGCCAAGGGTAAGTTATTAACCAAGATAGTTAACTGAGAATTTTCTGAGACTCAGGAGTTGCAACAATTTCCTGGTGAAATTTTTATACCTACTTACTATAGAGTTTCAAGCTGTTTCTCTGATATTTTGACTCTACCCTTCTATCTTTTTTTCTCAGTTAATCCTTAATTCTTATATTAAATAGAATTCTCTAGTCTTTTTTTGTATTCTCTATTCTATATAGAATTCAGTATTCTATATATTTTATATCTTATATATAATTCAATATTCTATATAGTTTCTATTCTGTATAGAAATATTACTATTGTATTACTTAGAATAATTATTTTCTTTCTTAACAAATATTGATACAGGTAGAGATCTAGTTAGATACAAATAAAGAGATTCTAGGCTGACTATAAAGTACCTTCAAAGATCAAAAGTCAGGGTGAAATTGGTGAAGACAAGGAACAAAAAAGAAAAAGAATCGGAGATATATTGCCCAAGAAGATAATATGACAAATCGAGGGTCCAACATGAGAGGATGAGAGTACATACTTCTCCATAAAATATCTAAGATTAATTTTTCTTGTGCTATACAGAACAAATGGGACAATTGGTAATTATAAGATTAAATAATATTATATCAATATTAATTTCCTGATTTTGATAATTGTACCATGGTTATGTTAAAGAATATTCTTGTTTTTTTTTTTCTTGATTTGACAGAGAGAGAGACAGTGAGAGAGCACAGCAGAGGGAGCAAAAGAGGGAGAGGGAGAAGCAGGCCCTCAGCAGGGAGCCTGATGCAAGGCTTAATCCCAGGACCCTGAGATCATGACCTGAACTGAAGTCAGACGCTTAGCTGACTAAGCCACCCAGGTGCTCCGAGCATATTCTTGTTTTTAACACACTGAAGTTGTTATGTTTTACAACTCTCAAATGGTTCAAATAAACTGGATAGAAATTCTAAGAAAAAGAAAGAAAATAAAACTGGAACTCCCAACTCTACCTTGCAGTAATCAAGAGCCACATGTTGTATATCAATGGAGGCCAACTTGGGAACCTAGTTTCTACGACTACATAACAGTAACAACACACTGCCTTCTTGCCCCCACCCCTATTAAAGTGGATTCGGGGAAAGCAAGCTGAAATGGAGGGTTTGGGTAAGATCTGATTTGTCATAACATAGTACCCAAAATGTCCAGGTTTTAATAAAAGAAAATCATGCCAAATACCAGGAAGATATGAATGAAAGAAGCCAATCAATAGATGCCAACACGGAGATGACAGTGCTGTTCAAATTATCTGACAAATACTGTAAAGCAGCCATCATAAAAAGGCTTTAATGAGCAATTATGCACATAGATGAAACACATGAAACCAAGAAAGTGTCAATGATTTCTTCATAGAAGTTCTCAGTGAGGAATAGATAATGCAAAAAGGAACCAAATTGAAATTTTGGAACTAAAAAATACAGTGATTGGGCGCGTAGGTGACTCTGTCAGTTAAGTGTCTACCTTTGGCTCAGGTCATAATATCGTGGTACTGGGATTTGAGCCCCATGTCGGGCTCCCTGCTCAGTGGGGAGTCTGCTTCTCCCTCTTCCTCTGCTCCTCCCCCACCCCCACTTGTGTGTACTCTCTCAAATAAAATAAATAAAATCTTAAAAAAAAAAGAAGAAGAAGAAGAACATGTAATTACCATATGAATCAGCAATTATACTCCTGGGCATTTATCCCAAAGAAATGAAGACTTGTAATCATTCAAAACCTTATATACAAATGTTTATGGCACTGTATTAGTTTGCTAGTGCTGCCCTAACAAAGCACCACAAATGGGGTGGTTTTAACAACAGAAATTTTTTGTCTTACAGTTTGGGAGGCCAGAAGTCCAAGATCGAAGTTTCAGAGGATTGCTTCCTTCTAAGGGCTGTGAGACAGACTTTGTTCTATGCCTCTTGCCTGGCTTCTGGTAGTTGTCTGCAATTCTTGGTACTCCTTGACTTGCTGAAGCCTCGCCCCAATCTCTGGCTTCATTTTCACATGGTGTTCGCCCTGTGTGCATGCCTGTCTCCAAATTTATGCTTTCACAAGAGCACCAGTCACACTGAATCAGGGCCCATCTTAATGACCTCATTTTAAAATTGATTACCCCTGTAAAGGCCCTATCTCTGAATACAATCATATTCTGAGGTCCTGGGAGCTAGAATTTCAACACAGGGATCTGGGGAGACACAATTCAGTTCACAGTAAGTACCTTTACTTGTAATATACCATTTCTGGAAATGTCCTAGGTGTCTTTCAATAGGTAAATATTTAAATAAACTTTGGTACATCTATACCATGGAATATTATTCAGTAATGAAAAGAAAAAAATCACTATTGATATATGCAAGGACCTGGATGACTCCCCAGGAAATTATGCTAAGTGAAAAAAAGAAATCCCAAAGGGCTACTTACATACTGTGTGGTTCCATTAATATAACATTCTTCAAATGACAAAATTTTAGAAATAGAGAACTGATTAGTGGCTGCCAGGAATTAGGGAGGGGATAGAGCAGGAAGGAAGTGGGTATGGCTAACAGAGAACAAGAGGGATCCCTGTGGTAATGGAATGTTCTGTATCTTGATGTATAAAAGTCAATATCCCAGTTCTAATATTTACTGGGCAAAGAGTACACAAGATCTCTCTGTGTTGTTTCTTACAACTATATACCAATTTAATATGATCTTAAAATAAACTCTTAACTTAAATAAATAAAAAATTTTTTAAAGTTCATGCTGGTTTTCCCACATTATTATAATCATATGCTATAAAAACAGAAGTCTGAAAAAATAAAGACTAATACATGGAGAAACATTTTAAAATCACTCATAATCCAACTTAAGGTCGGACTGTTGTTTCTAAAAAGTAATGAGTTACAATAGATACATAACCAATATGAAATCTGGAATCAGCCTGCCCCTTCAAGCGTAGCTAAGTTTGAGGTAAACATATCCTCATTCTCATGTCCCCTTCATGTCCTATTCAAATCACAACAGTTTCCTCAGATTTCTGTCCTTGCCTGGAGGTAGGAGTAGAAAGTGATTCAAGCTCACAGATACCTGTGTTTCTGACGTCCTGCTCTGGATGAATCAGTTCCATGTGTGAATCATCTGTAGATCTGCTAATAACATTTTCAATGCTGCAGCCTAGGCCCTTCCCTGAAGCTCTGCAATCATGAGATAGGGGTGTACTTCGTAGGTTTTACTGACAATCAGAGAAAGGTGGCCAAGGAGAGGACTATATCACACCAACAAAAATATATTCTCACCAAACACCAGACTTCTTTGCTTCACTCACAAATGGATATTATTTTCGCCCACTTTTCTCCTGAGATCTTGGCTTACCCCTGTAAAGGCCCTGTGCTTTGTGCTACCTGTCTTTTCCCTCTTACCCCCTCATCTTTCCCCCCAATTCCTAAATCCTTGTTCATCACTTATTCAAAGGACGTTAGCCTTCTCTTTTGTCATCTGGTTCTGGTAGCTTAGAACCTCTGAGTATCACTTTCTCATTAATCAGCTTGTCAAGATTTTTTCTAGCCCAAGATATTTTCTTCCTTAAGAACAATCCTTGTGCCATTTGTTAAGAAAACCCACTTGTTTCCCTTCCCATGCACTTGCTACTAAAGTGTATGGACTCGGGGTACTGGCTAGCCCTAGGGTCAAGGGACAGAGCTAGAGACAGAGGGGATCAGTTATCCTGATCTTTGATTCCTCTGAATCATTTCTAACACCAGCCTCTTCAAAAACTGGTTCCTTTTGGGGGAAATGAAAGTATCACAACGGTAATTACATAAAAAAATAATAATGCTAATAAGTAAGGATATCTGTGACATTCTTCATTCTTTATTAGTAACCAAACCCAAAACTGCCTGAACGGTAATATGCCAAATTCCAGAGGATTAATCATGATGGGTATTATGGGCTGAACTACATCCCCCCAGAACTCAGATCATCCCCATTACCTCAGAATGTGACTTATGTTTGGAGAGAGAATCTTTAAAGAGGTGATTAAGTTAAAGCAAGGTCATTAGGATAGTCCCTAATCCATTACGACTGTTGTCCTTATAAGAAGAGGAGATGAGCACATAGACACACATACAGGAATGCCCATGTGAATACACAGGTAGAAGAAAGTCATCTACGAGCCAAGAAGAAAGGCTTCAGACAAAAACAACCCCGCTAAAATTAATTTTGGATGTTTAGCCTCCAGAACCATGAGAAAATAAATTTCTGTTGTGTAAGCCAGTCTGTAGTGCTTTGCTTTGGCAGCCCTGGAAACTAATACACTGGGTCAAAGTCAGCCATGGAAATTTGTTTTTATTTTGCATATGGCCCAGCTATAGAAAATTAGATATAACAGGTAGTCTTTTAGGTCTTTTGATGAAGCCTCTTATGCTGTGCTTTAGATATCATTCTAGGAAGACATGATGCCTGGAATGGTAACAGAAGTCTTGAAAGCATGGAAGAATGAAAAAGGAAATTCCATGAGCATCGGTCTTAACCTTTGACATTGATGAGTTGCTGATCCAACCCGAGAACTGCTAATCTCTGAACATCTTGCTTTGTCACTTTTATTAATAAAACTGAATTGTTTGAGTTAGTTTTGACAGGTATTCTTATTTGCAGCCAAAAGCATCAAAACTGTAACGTTTCCAAGCATTGCATGATGTGTTTTCATATGAAGTCAGTCCAATTCTTTGTCTGAGATCTGGAAGACTCAATCGCAGAGGTAATATATTAGTGTAGCAATCAGAAGAATGAATTTCATCACATCAGAAAACGCAGGGAAATGGAATAGAGGTACATGAGGAAAATACCATTAAACTGTATCTAAAGTCATTTGATAGAAAGTACTCCCTTCCTAGCCTTGTCATATTAATTTCTCATTCAAGAAACATTTACTGCGCTTAGTCTACTTACACTGTGCTTGGAACTTGGTACCATTTCCACTGAAAGGGATATTAGACTGGGGGCACCTGAGTGGCTCAGTTGGTTAAGCGTCAGCCTTTGGCTCAAGTCATGATCTCGGGGTCCAGGGATAGAGCCCCCTGCTTGGGGTTCTCTAATCAATGGGGAGTCTCCTGTTGACCCCTCTCTTTCTTTCTTAAATACGTAAATAAAATCCTTTTTGAAAAAGAAAGGGATATTAGGCTTATTTATACTTTTTCCTCATGCTGATTCAAGATTGTTTATTGTGTATATAAAGACTAAATATTTTAGCCAGACCCATTTGGCTGACAAATAGAACCAAAGGAGTGAGGTCAGATCTGGCCTGTTGCCTTTGGCTCAAAAAGCATCCAGACACTGTCCTTTTCACTTTCTGCCCCACGCTATGAAAGGGAATCCATCATTGACAGCAAAACCACTGGTCATATCAGAATATACCTGAAGAAACAACATCACACGGCCCCATGAGTTGGAAGCCGTGGGGAAACTGGGCAAAGTGAGCCTCTGCTCCAGAAAGCAGCCCACAGGCACAGGCTGCTTTCCAGAGGGCAGTACAGTTGGTAAAAGCATGCTGGCGCCACTAAGACATGGTCAACTGCCACTCTCCCATGAGCCTTGCTGCGTCAGAGGTGGGGCAGCAGCTGACACAATCGGTGGCAAGTTCAGTCATCCTTCTGAACCAAGCAATTCAGGGCTGGCGTCAGGAGGGAAAAGCAAAATAAGCCTTGGGTTTTTGTTTTTGTGTGTACGTGTGTGATGGCAGCCAAGGAATCATGATTTTCGTTCGAGGTGCCCAATAACTGAAAAGCCACTTTTGAGGGTGCCAATGCTACCATCTCGGTATTGTTGTTGTCCCACTGAGGGGTGGGGAGGGGCTGGCAGCCAGACAGACTGTGCTTTAATTGGCCACCTCCTGGAAGGGAAAGAGCCAAACGTTTGCGGGATGCTTATTTGAGCCAGTTTCAGAGTAATAAAAGTGCATCTTTGATACACAGAGAGTTTATGTTCTTCATAAAAATGCTAATTGCAATCTTCGCAGAAAGCAGTGGCAAGAATGCTTTTCCCCTTAGGCTTTTCAATAGGAATACTAGGTTGTGCTATGTGGGTGACCTTGTGTTCATTAACTAGGGACAAGGCTTAAGTCCTCTCTAAGGCCTTTCAAAACCCACTTTAAGGATTCCACCACTGTGAGTCTGAGAGCATTCAAACTCTTTTCATGGAAAACTGGAAAGCAATCTATTTGTTTCTTTAAAAAAAAAAAATCTCTTAATACAAATACACAGGGGGAGCTTAGAATATTTTTCCTTCAGTGAGTGTGTTTTTCCAAGGTCAATTTGGAGGTTCTTCCTATTTGGCTGAGAAAAACTAGGGCCCCGGTAAATGCATCCACGCTCTCTCTGTGGCTTGGAAAACTTCCCCACCTACAGATGCTACGAGAAGTTGCCGATGTTTTTCCAGGGCCCCACTGTTTGCTTCTCTCTCTACAGAGAAGGAAGACAGGGTGATGAGTGAGGTTTTATTTGTCCTGTAGGATGACTCATTCAGCAAGAGTTTCTGACCCAGAATTCTTGTCTTTCTTTGTTCTATCCATCCCTACCCCTCCAAGCCCCTTTTATTTTTTGGTCCTTGGGCAGGTTTTCATTTACCCTCTCCTGCAATCCTCTCCCTCGAATCTCAAAAAAATAAATTTTTTTTTTTTTAAGTCAAGCTTGCCACAATTGCATTCAATTTACTCTGGGAACTTACTTAAAGGGCAGGGGTTTTGAAATGTGATCAACAAAATAATCAGTTATGAGTTACATTAAAGAGCATCCTACCGGATTGACCTAAAATTTAAGAGGGAAATCAGCTTTCTGTGATCTCTCTTACCATGAATGGGACTCTGTGCCTCAAAAACTTTGTATCAAATATTTCCCGAAGTGATGTCTGCCTTTCCAACAGGGAGAGTGCAAAGTCTTTCTCAGAAACCAGTGTCAACTCTGGCCCAGCTGCAGGCAGGTGTTGCTCAGCAGCCTTGGGCTACTCTGGCGCTCACAACGTCCCCACAGCAGATGTTCTGTGCTCTCAGGAAGGCCAGTCTTCTTTTTTGAAAAGAGGTGAGATAAGGGGGACACTCAATGTATGGGAATCAAAACATCGTAAGCTAATTGGACCAAAATATCACAGCAGGTAACCAATTTTCATTGCATCCATGCAAATCCAGGACACCAAGTATTGAAACCTGTATTCATAAAATCTTATTTCTTTTTTTTTAAGATTTATTTATTTATTCATGATAGACGAGAGAGAGAGAGAAAGAGAGAAAGAGAGAGAGAGAGAGAGCGAGGGAGGGAGAAGCAGGCTCCATGCAAGGAGCCCGACACGGGACTCAATCCCAGAACTCCAGGATCGCGCCCTGGTCCAAAGGCAGGCGCCAAACCGCTGAGCCACCCAGGGATCCCCTAAAATCTTATTTCTAACATCTCAATCATCTCTTCTGATTCATTATAGCATGTACAATAGGCTTTTCTTCCAACTTTGCCCTTTCCTGTATGTAAACTGGAGAGAGAAAGAAGGAACACAGAGCAGCGATTTCTCATGAGGATGCTACTGCCCAGCTGTCTAATATACCATGTAGTCCCAGGTCATATAATAAATTGTCATATGGAAACTACCTGTTCTGTCTGTTATAAATCTGGCACCGTCCAGTACTGACCAAGGAGCCAGGATTACTGGCAGTTTCTGTGGACAGTAACTTATAGGAGGCAGTCTCTACCCCAGGCAAGAGGGACAAAGGCCAGGAGGGATCAGCCAAATTGAAGACAGTATGCTAGGGAAAGCAGAGGTTTCAACTCAAGGAAGATGTGCTACAAATGCCAAATTTAGATGAAGGCAAGTATCACAGAACCAAGAATTCACAGACTGATTAATCAGTATCAAGTGCTAAAGATACAAGTGAATAGATCCCTTAGCGTGGAAGGAGAGGATGAAAAAAAAAAAAAAGCTGGTGAGCTTGTTACACTTCAGTTAGGAGTGAAAAGATCTTGCCATAAATGTTGATATCTGCATTGATGAAGGCATCTTCAGCTAGCCCAGCAAAGAACAGCTGGCTGCACTGAGGTGAAAAGAGGGTAACACAAGAAGAAGGAACCATGAGAGGAAGACAATTATCAGCATGGCATGAAGGAGAAGCATAAGTCTATATAACTGATGGATGAATAAATGGCTTGAAATGAGTAGGGAGTAGCAAAGGGCATCGATAGCATTTAAGAGGGAAAATGACACAATTAGGTAAATATGGCAACGGTAAGTTACTGGATCTCAGGAGAGAAGGAAGACAGAACTGTGACTTCCCCTATTTTCCTCCTGAACATTCTGTTTAACAATTAAAAAAAATTTAATGTTCTTTTTAATTCCTCTGCCTCTTCTTTATCTTATCTACTCCAGGGTCCCCAGCACCTGCTTGCTGTCTGGCACGTAGGAAGCACCTAAACAATTAGTGTGTTGAAGAAATGAACATAAGGATAAATGTATATAAAGCTTAAAGAAACCTCAGATAACGACAGGGGGGATAGAAGCAGAGAGAAATCCATGCAAGTCTCATGAGATATTAAAAACAGGCCTTGGTGACTGATTAGATTTGGGGAAGAGGGAGCGAGTAGTCGAAGGTGACAGATTTAGGAACTAAGTGTCTGAGAGAACGATGCTACTTTGGGTGGGGGTGGAAGCTGCATTCCCAGGAGCCAGAGTGGGACCCAGTCCAGATGGAGATGCAGTTGGCTTTGGTCCTACTGGTTCAGGGGAGTGATGGTTATCACGCTGAATTGTCCAGAGGAGCTGAAAATACTGAACTGGGGCTCATAAAAGAAGCCAAAGCTAAAGAGAGAGGTTTGATTTTACCTGTGGAAAGGCGTCAGTTAGAGCTGTGGGCAAGGATGAACTTGTCCGAGAAGGCGGGCAGAGAAGAGAAAGCAAACAAAGACAGAGCCTTAGGGAGGGTGGCAAGATGAGCCAGTGTCTGAAGTTTATGAACCACGTCTTGATCTCCTGATTCAGTTATCTGATCTCTTGTTCCCCCAAACAACCCAGAAAATACCGCACACCCTTGTCCTTCCTGCCCAGGGAGAGAAGGCCTTTAAATGCATGTGGCATTCCAGCCATTAACTACAATCGCCAGTTCTTGCACCAACCATTAACAGCTAGAAGCCGCTCTGAGATTGCCACTCGAGGCTGTACATTGCAAACTTATTTTTCCCTCTGATGCTGTTTGGTTTCTGATGATGTTATTAAAATGAAAGGATTTCTTTTTTTAATGAGCTGGAAGGGAATCCACTTAACCAAATCGTTCGTAAAAGGAATAAAACACGTCAAGACTCTGCTTTGCACCAATCTGCCAATATAGGATCCTGCAAGAACCTTCTTCTGTAAATATTTACAAGGAGAGTAAAAAAAGAAAGTGGTTTGGGGAGCCACCAGATGGAATAATACAAGAACAAACTTGAATACAGTCAAAATGGTCTTCAGCAACTAACTGGGCGCCCTCTCAGGAATCTACTGTCACCTGGGGGCGGGGGGGGGGGGGGGGAGTGAGGGAGGAAGACTATAGAATGAAAAGGAAAAATTGCTCTGGCAGGGTGTCTCTTGAGCCCCATGTTAGCTAATCTCTGAAAACTGGGTTTTCGTTTTTATTAAGATCTTCAAAAACTAATTATAATAAACTCTATAATACTAATACTTTTGGAATAACTCATTATCCATAACTCTTCTATAGCCAACCTCTTCTCTCTCCCAAAGTCTTTCAGAAGATGCAGTTTGGGTGCATGGGGGCCCATAAGCAGGAATTAGTTGTCTCTCTCCTGGGTTGTCTTCTCCATGTCTCGTCCCTTTACATTTCATTTCTGAGGCTGCAGAGTCTGTTCATGCTGCTACCCATGAGCTTGTCATGCTTTCCCAGCTTCCATTTCTCCATCTGCCTCGTATAGCCTAATGACAAAGAAAAGATCATTAAAAGATAAATCAATTCTATAATGTCTTTGTAACTGCCTTCCTGCCCTCCCCCACCTCTCACGGGCTCCCCAACTCAGAGAACATTTGGAAGCAAACTTGACTCCTGATGCATTTTGCAAATAAACCACAAAATAACACGATTGTAAAAATGTTAGCTGCAAAAGTAATAAATAAGGAAATAAATAAGTGTGGAACCACAGAGGCTTGTCTGGCTCCTCAGTCCTCTGACCGCAGCGGCCCTCTGCTGCCTGTCCTCACTAGTGGGGAGGCCAGGAACACGGGAAAACACTTCATCCTTGCCCACAGGTCTCATAGGTAGAAGTTCCACAGAGATTGGTTTGTTTCTTTACGAGGTAGACAGTCTATGTCAAGGCTACACGACAATCAATACTATTACCAGGAAAATGGTAATGGTAGAGGAAGAGTAGGGCTTCTTGCCACCATGGTTTCAGATTCACCTACCATTTCTGAGCACATAATAGGGGACAGGCTCCATGTCCGGATGTGTTCATGTGACATCTCTTTAGTAACCCTAGGAAGTAGACAGGATTAGTCTCAATATGCAGATGAGGAAGACCGAAGCCCATCAAGAGGTAAGTAGAGATCAGGCTAGAACATTTCACGGATACTATGAAATCTCCATAATGATTGGAGTGAATAAGGGAGCAGAGGAGAAATGAGTGTGATTTTTTTTCTCCCTTCTTTCAGCCCTGACTATTGAGATGTCCTCATTTACAAAGTTTTGGGACTAAAACACTAACGTCTAAACACGAGGTTTGCCAAGGTATTACTTGTTTTTATTTACTTTTATGTGGAAATCCTGATATCCCCAAACTCTTCACCTGTGGTGGAAACCTGTGTGGCTGAAGAAGTCTGGCAAGGGCATGGCCAGTCCAGCCCAAGCAAAGATAACATGGAGGCTGAAAGCTGGGGCTGAAACTGGCTAGTGGAGGGAAAATACTCAATTGGGGCCCAGAATCCAGTATTCAGCAATATTTTATCCCCAGGACAGGACTTAACTATTAAAGTATTTACAGCAGGCCAGGTACTTTCCTCAGAGCCCCTGCACCACCCAGCCTCAGAGGACCCTTATTCACGTGGTGGGTCTATGGATGCTGCCCCTCCTCCACGGTTGTGCATTACATGTGACCCGCCAAGCATTTCGAGATATGTTTCTTCAAGGAGACACCAAAACAAACAAGAAGCAAACCCAATATCCAAGAAAAACACAGCCTCAAATAAGTAACAATCAAACGAGGGAGCTAGATGTGTATGCCAATGATAATTAGGGGTAAGAGTAGTTATAAGTGCAGTTACAGGCTGAGAAAGGAACCACCATTCATTTGACCAATCTCCCATCAAGTAATGTCTTTGAATTTCACAACTCCATGAATAAGGGTTATTATCCCCTTTTTCCAAATGGGAAAGCAGAGGTTCAAAGGGGAAGTGTGATTTTTCTAAAATCTCCATCTCTTTGGTAGGAAGCTAAGCCCGGTACCCAAGTCCCTAGGCCTTGCCTCAGAAGTCCTCCTCCATACCACCATGTTGGAAATGCTACAGAAGGGGGGGCCAGAACAGCTCAGTATGCTGGTATTGGGGGCGGGCGTGCTGCTGAAAGCCACAGTCAGGAAAGAAGGAAAAGAAACCTTAGGAATATGGGAGGCACAGAAATGATAAGGAGACTGGAAGTAGGGGGTATGACAGAAAATGACCCACAGCACTTTTGGATTTATTAAAAGTCAAATCAAATGAGTCCTTCCCTAGGAGGTAGCATTCCAAATGCTAAAGATTCAAGGTCTTAATACAAATTTTATGGTAACTTAATTGGGATGGAACACTGGCTAAAATCAATTATGTGTTTGTCTATTTTCTAAAACAAAGCATAAAAAAATGTAATGTAGCCTTTTTGATGAGGAGGGGCAATATAGGCTGTCACTTTCTTCCTCAAACTCTAATGCACGACATTCTAGTAGAGGACTCTACATTTAAAAGACTGCTTGATTTCCACACTCAATTCAGATTGCAGTGATTCTTTTTCATGTTTGTGGATTTGTGGTAGGGTTTCTTTTTTCTGTCTCCTCTCTTCTTTTTTAAGATTTTATTCATGAGAGACACAGAGAGAGGCAGAGACACAGGCAGAGGGAGAAGCAGGCTCCCTGCAGGGAGCCTGACGCGGGACTCAATCCCAGGTCTCCAGGACCACGCCCTGGGCGGAAGGCGGGCGCCAACCCGCTGAGCCACTCAGGGATCCCCTGTCTCCTCTCTTCTTATCAAGCCATCAACCTTGCACTTCTCTGCATTTTCAGCTGTCTGCTCATGCCAGCCCCTACTCCCACTTTTAATTTGCTGGGTTTGGTCTCATATGTATTTGTAACCATATTAATTGGCGGTTTTAATATATTAAAATTAATCAAGCTCTGAGTGAATGACTGTAGCCCATCAGCAAACTATTTAAACATTGGTGCATTAAGCTTGGGCCCTTCTTGTGTCTTTATCCATGTCCTGTGTTTATTTGCCAAGGTTTACTTGTATTTGTTCAACGAGTGGCCTTTAAGACCTAACTTAAGTAAAACCTCTTTCAGAGTCCTGTGAATCTCCAGCCAAAATTACTTCTGCTGCTGAACTCCCAAATTAGTACATGTGCCTTTGGGGGATGGGTGGTCACCACTTCCTACCTTGGGTTTGTTGTCAGTGGGGCTTCTCCTTTTAATAAAAGTTGAAAGAAAGGATTTGCATTTTATTTGTCTTAATATCTTCCCCCCCAACTAGGGCTTTGTCCATAATTAAGACACAAATATTGTCCTTAGGGGGATTTTATCCTAGTAGAAGGGGCAAATGTGAGGGAGAGAAAGCAGAAAAAGTTGAAAGAGGAGCAAGCTGGTGATAGATGTGGGGAAGGGGAGAAAGAGAAAAAAGACGTCAAAAACCCTCTTTTCCTTTAGCTTTGTCCATTTTCCCAAAGGATCAGCTGCACAAAGTTAGGAGCCACTTCTGGCATTTCCGGAGTCTCTCACTAGGTTCTGTGCAGTGACTGCCTGCAAATGTGGACAGCTGCCACCAGAGCTAGGACCCAGGGACCAAACACGAGCACCCAGATGAGCCCCCTAACCATACCCATTGGAAAAGAAACGAAGGCCAGGAGGCCCTGCTGCCTGGAGACTTGTGGGAGGAGGGATCAGCCCCAGCTGGCAGGAGACGCTGTGGGCTCAGCCCTTTCCGGCCTCCCAGCAGCCTGGCTCCATAGCACCTAGTGAGCGTGTCCTGGGGTGAACTCATCAGAGGCCCTCCCGCTTTCAGACAGGTATTCAAATGAGTGAATGTTTTATTTTAAAAGACTTTGTTTAAAAATATGGTCTCAGGACTTTCTCTGTTCCTCTTGCCCTCATACTTACTGATGCCAGTTTAAGAAAACTAGGCCAATTTGAAATCAACAAAATCAAAGCAATTTAACATTGGTTGGATGCCCAATATATGCCCTGTGAATATCCCTGCTTTGGAACTTTCCACAACCTGTCTTCTTTAGAGCAGTTGTTGAATGAATTGTGATGCTTCCAGTGACATGGGTTTTGATTCATCACAGTACCTACCTTCCCGGGTGTGCGTGGCATTACCACCTAGGGCATCAGCCCTCTTAAGCTCTCTTGGGTTTGATTGATAAGGCTGCCATGGTGGGTGCTGCAGAGTATCTCTGTCGTTTTGGCCTTTCTAGCACCCATTTTCTCCTATTCTGGCAATAGTGTTCCACTTTTCCTTTAAAGAACCACTCCTCCTTCTCACACCATGTGGTTTATGAGGAACTGACCTTATGGCTCTCAGTTTCATTCATGGAGTAGATCCAAGCTCGGTTAATCAGCACATCTAACCTCTCTAGCTACAGTAACTGAATTATAGAGAGGCACATGCCCCCATCAGTCCACTGGGAGTTGATTGTGGACTTTTTGTCAAAATTCCTTGGTTTGGGGGGACCCATTTTTTGGCTAAGTTTTTTCAACTGATAAGACTAATAACATGATAAACATGTAGCTGCTGAGAAATACTGACAGTTGCCTGATAAAGGAGCCAATGCAGAGAAAAGCACAGCTGATAAAAGAAGAGAAGCATTGGGGCACCTGGGTGGCTCACTCAGTTAAGCGTCTGCCTTCAGTTCAGGCCGTGATCCTGGAGTGCTGGGATAGAACCCTAAGTTGGTCCCTGCTCAGTGGGGAGTCTGCTTCTCCCTCTCTCTCTTCCCCTGCTCTTTCTCTCTCTCTCTCTGGATCTGTCAAATAAATAAGCAAAATATTTTTTTTTTAAAAAGGAGAGAAGCATAGTTCTGATTTTTTTACTTGATACCTGTTGCAATTATTCAGTTATGTGCCCAGTAACTTGTGATTTCATACTCAGTGTGCTCTGTGTTAGGTTTCTGTTAGTTGTAATCAAGTAAGTCCTGGTTAATACAGGGGCAGATACAAATGTAATATAAAATTCCTACCTTCATAATGTTTTATACTTTGCAAAGTACCATCAAATGCATTATCTCATTTAAATATCAGAAAAGATTCAAAAGTGGGCCATTGTCATGCTCCCAATTTAATCCATGAGAAAATGGAGGTTAGCTAAATTAGCCAAGCTCTGGTTGCTAGTAGGTACCAGAGCCAGAACTGGCATCCTTTGTTTCTGCTCTAAGCCCAAGGGGACCCATTGTTGTTTCGAGAGGTTTACAATCAAGAACAAAAGAAAAGCTAAGCCCATGTGTAAGGCTGAACAACGCAAAGCCAGACAGTCCATGCAATGGTGAAGTATATCTAATGAGGCAGCATTTGTTTGTCTGTAAAATTGATGGTCCTCGGAGTAGCTGATTTGTGTGTCCAGAGGTGAGAGAATGCCGAGGCTTGGCAGCAGTAGCAGAATGTAAGGAGGACGTCACTGTTGTTAAACTTCCCTGGAGGATTTTAAAGCACCTTGGGATATCAGATCCAGAAAGTCTTTGAAAAATCTGCTAGTCCAATCCCAACTTTTGGAAAAAAAAAGAAAAAGGAAACGGGACTGGTAAGGGAAAGGGAGGAAGGGGATTGTTATTTATCATTGGTCTTTCATTCATTTTCTATTTGGTTCCAGGCTCCATTTATGTACATTATCACCAATGCTCACATTAACATTGCAAGTTAAGAATTATTAACCCCATTTTCCTGATTTGGAAAAGAAAACTCATTTTCTTCTTTGGTTCCTTTGTACAAGCTGTGTTCTTATCTCAGAAGGCCTTCCTTTTCTTATCTGAACGAGGAGCACCAATTTATCTTCTCAGACATCTCTGAAGACTCCTCCCACAGGGACTTTCCTGCCTGGTACCATTCACTGTCCTCTCTCCACATTCAAGCCCAGCCAGCCATGTCAAAACACCAGACTTCTCTAGAACTAGAGGCCTGCCTTTACCATTCTTCTCCCTCTACCAGACTATCAGTTCCTGGAGGTTAGTTAGATACCATGTTTTGTGCATCTTTGTACACTGAGGGCCTCCCTTAAAAGCTGACACCAGAGCTGATGGGAGGAGAGAAGAAGAGAAAACAGAGGATGCAGGGTTAGCCTTAGGCAAGAGCCCACCAGAGTGAGGCTGTGAAAGAACTGGAAAAGGCCAGCATGGAGGTGTTGGAGAACCAGAGTAACCTTGAGTCTCAGGAAATGCTGGAGGGAAGATGGGCAAAAGCATGCAATGTGGCAGAGAGATAGCAGAAGGGAACTGGAGAAAAAGTCAGGCAGTAGATAGCCATGCTGGTGTTGCAACCTGCTGGTAATTCCTCAGAGGAAATTATCAGGGGTTTCAGATTTATCAAGAGAAATGCTTTTCTCTTCAGGCAATCTGGAGGATCTATGAAGTTGAGTAATGGTATAATTACACTTCTATGTCTGCTTTTGCCTGAGTGACCTAGGTTGAAAGACCTCCAGGGCTTCTGGTTTCCATTTTCAGAGCAGGGACCAGTTGTGGCAACTTAGCTCTCACAGGGGAAAACCCAGCACAATGATGGCAAAATACATTTCATATGCCAAGGAAATTGGGGTTTAACCAAAGTACAAGACAGACTAATAAGCTTCACAAGGTTTTAGTCAAACTGACAGGTGAGAGATTCTTAATGGGTCAGAGTAAGACATCTAGGGGCTTACTCCCTTAAGTTGGTCATTGCACTCAGAGAGACAAACCAGGCCCTTCTGCATCATACTGTCCATGGCTATGATCAAAAACCCAGTGAAATAGCCTTGGGTCTCTTCCCAGAGTGAGAAAAGAGCAATGAGCCAAAAGACCTAATTTCAGCAGTTCTACTTATCAGATGTGTGATGGTTGGGCAAGACATTTCCCCTCCCTGAACCTCAATGTTCTTATCTGTGAAGTGGGTAATATAATAACACCTTCCCTAGAGTGTTGGTGTGGGAATCCAATAAGACACTGGTCTTAGGGATCCCTGGGTGGCACAGAGGTTTGGCGCCTGCCTTTGGCTCAGGGCGCGATCCTGGAGACCCGGGATCGAATCCCACGTCGGGCTCCCGGTGCATGGAGCCTGCTTCTCCCTCTGCCTGTGTCTCTGCTTGTCTCCCTCTCTCTCTCTGTGTGACTATCATAAAAAAAAAAAAAAAAAAATTAAAAAAAAAAAAAGACACTGGTCTTAAAAATCATTGGTAAACTCTGAAGTGCTATGCCAATACTACACATTTCCAGCATAAATAGAAATGCTCTTGTCACCAGTGGAAATAAAAGGTGGAAATAGCCCCAAATTTTGAAACCCTCACCCACATAACTCAATTTGTTTTCATTTTTTATGACCTTTAGGATTCATTAATCTCAGCGTCCCTATCTGGGGAGATAGGGACTTTCTTTTTTATTCTTTCACTACCTATTTACTGAATACCTGTTATATGCTAAACATTATTCTGGGCACTGGAGATATGAAGGGAGGAAGAAGAGCAATAACGGTAATGAATATCCAGTATTCCTTGAGCACTTTCTACATTCCAGGTTTTAAATCAAGCCCTTGACATGTACTGACTCATTTAATCTTTTTAATGTCCCTAAGATAATATTTATTATCTTCATGTCACAGGTGAGAAAACTTAAGACTTGCAAAGGTTCAGTAATTTGCCCAAAGTCACACAGTGAGTAAGTGGCAAAGCCAGGGCCAGAAGAAGGACTGGCCTAAGTGCTTGTCCCTAAATCCTGTATGATGGGCAGGCTCTTGACGCTCCCAGAGCTCACAGGCTAACTGAGGATGCAAGACAGGTCAAGAAGCAAAGATAATGTCTGCCTCCATGGGGGAGTGCCTGGGAAGAATAACCCCTCTCAGAAAACAGAAATCTGTAAATTTGCTGATGAGCGCCTGGAGGCAGGGTTGGACTCATAGGCAGTACCTAACTTTGACCAAGTGCTTTGAATACTGAATATTTTCCTCTGAAATATTTATAGCCTTTTAGATCTAATCATAATACTACCCCCCAGGTTTCTGAAGGGTTTTATGACCTGTTTACAAGGTATTTCACACTCATCATCTCATTTGATCCTCCCAACAGTGATGAGAGGTGGGTGGGCCTGGGACAATTTTACACACGAGGAGACTGAGGCCCTGAGAAAGGTACTGGTCCCGAGTCATCCACTCAGCAGTAGCAGACCAGGGACTTCAAACCAGGTCATCAGACTGGGGTCCAGGCTTCACTAATACCTGGCCTTGAGAAAACATCATCTAGCATTTGGCCCGGAAGCTTTGACAAACTGAATTACCCCTCTGGTCAAACGTGCAGATGTGGAAGTTCTGCTTTCCACTTTATTTATTTATTTATTTATTTATTTATTTATTTATTTATTTATATTTAAAAATAAAGCTACTTTGTATTTGTAGACTGTCTTTTGTCACTTAATTCTAAACACTTCTCGGCTCAGAGTTTAGAGAATTTCATACTTTCAGGATAAATTAGCTATTGGCTTCAATCCCCTCTGACCTTGTCTAATGTCATGATCTAATGTGATCATTTTAAAACACTGCCAGTCACAGTACACAGTGCATATCACTTCAGGAGGCCTGGCACATGCAGAGCATATGGGTATCAGAAATGCAGTATACTTATTTCCTGAGGCAAAGAGAGACCTCCAAGCCGATTCTTCCCTGGGCCCCTGAGCTTGAGATATAAAATTGATTTCCAAGCATTAAGAAAAAGAGTCTTCAGAGATTTTTGAACACATTTTTCACTTGCTGAGTACAACCAATATCTTTTTAAATATCAGAATATGGTTTTTTTTATTTTTACTTTCTCTCTGTCTCTCCCACTTTTCCTTCTTCACCAAAAGGCACCCAACCATATAGCCAGAGGAAACATGCAGACAGTTACTTTTCTAGTCATTGACACTTGGTCAAGGACAAAAATTATTACAACTTACTCTTGTGTTCTCGGTGATTATGAGGGATAAGAAGGTTAATGTCTATGTAGAAGTTTGAAAATGATTCATTTAGATTTAAGGCCTCTTCCCTTCTGAATTTCATCCAGAGTTGTTCATACAATCAACCATCCTTGATTTTGGGTGTGTTGTAGAACTTCTGGGAATAAGCAAACTGAACTATGGATTCCTGTTTTGGGAAGGCCTGCATTGAAATATGTCGTGATCTTACTTATCAAACCCAAACTGTGGATATGTAATCTGAAACGTATGAATATCTGTACAGTGACAACAGAGTAGAATCCCATGCAACCTGTAAGATCCTGGGCATATGATGATCACCACCAGGACTAAAGGCTGTGGAAGAGACAAGCCAACCAGGCTGCAATTTGAATGCATATCCCGAAGACTCAAGGATATCAAGGCAAGACTTGGACATGATGACAGTGTAAATGAGAGCTACGGTCACCCCAACACAATCCTCCAGTCATCCTTTGAAAATCACAGCTCCGATCATGATACTCCACAGTTTAAAATTCATCCCTTTCCATCTAGCGCCTGAGTGGCCCATGTTCCTCCCTGGCCCTATATCTTTGCTCGTACCTGTCTAGAATGCCTCTCTTATACTGTTTCTACCCTCGAGAATTCCTACATCCTGATTTCTGGCAAGCTCAAATGTCACCTCCTCTGGGAAATCTCCCCTGACTACCAGTAGAGTTAGTTGTTTAGTCCTCTGTGCCCCCTTAGCACTTTGTACACATCTCTAGGGTAGCATTAAACACAGTGCATCGCAATTATTTATGTCTTTTTTCTTTGCTACATCAGATTCAAATGAGACCTCATATAGTTTTGGTGTCTTACACAATGACTGGCACATAGTTGGCACTTGCATGTTGGATAGAAGAAAGGAAAGGAAAAAAAAGAATAGAGAGAGAGAGGGAAGAAAGAAGAAAGGGAAGGTGGGAGGGAGGCAAAGAAAGGACACAGGAAGAAATGAAATAAGGGAACAATGGGGTTCTCTTGCCCCAACTGATAATCCTACTGTGAAACAGGAATATTCTCTCCTCCCTCTCCACAGACATGGTGAATCCATATTTATTTCATGGTCTCTCAATTAAGTGGCTCATTTGGATCTAATAAGACATTTATTGACTCTTGGTTTTTCCATTGATTCTGAAAAGGCCCCTAGAAAGATTTAATAAGTATAGAAAAGATAAATAAGTGTGCAGGTAATAAACTCTAGATTACATAAGCAAACATTACTTAATTATATTCCTATTAATATACTGACTCTGTAATGAATTTTTGAGGCATTTAATTATCAATTTGACAAGATAATCTAGGGGTAGTTAATGATTACACCAGTAAATTGTTTTTAAAAATCACTGACAATTATTAAGTCTCGTAACAGACATCAAATTAACTTGCTAGAGCTGTCTGGTTAAATAGACAGCAGTTAATTATGAGGTACTTTCACATTGCCTCAAATCTTAATATGTAAGCCGTTTTAATTGTGTAACGTCAAAAGTGTTGTGTAAGGGAACAGTTTACCCATGGGGAATACTCATATTCTGTGCAGTGTGACCACGGGACAAGTAGGAGCATGATCTGTGATGCTTAACCTGGTTTGTCCCACTTTTCATTTTAGAACAGAAAAATATGACTCTCTAAAAGAGACACATGATTGTCATCCAGAGTCAGGCCTGTGAGGCCATTCCGACTCTTTCTCAGAGGGAGCTACAGAAAAGTGGTCACATTACAAAGATCTAGGATAATGATGGCAATATTTGCCACCGTATGAGTACCAACTGTGGGCTAGACAGTACACCGGTGGCTTTATAAAGACTATCTATTTTAATGGTCAAAATATAGCGAGTCCAGTAATATGCAGGTTTCCCTTGGAATTCTTAGAGAGAGAAGCAGAACAAGGAATCATACACACCAAGCCACTGGGATGACTCACCTTAGCTTAAAATGGCAGCCAAAGGCTGCTGGCCACATGTCTGGAACCAGATGGAAGGCAATGGCCCAGTGTTGAAGATATACACCTAGCTGAAGGCCACTTACTTTTCAAGGGTCTAAAGCCAGGATACTAGCAGAACCTACTTTATAGGACTGCTGCAGAGAGTCCATTCAATTAATTCTTGTAAAATCCTTGGAATAACCACAGGTGTGTGGTTCCAAAAGACCTTTATCTACCCTACTGGCTGGGCCACTTTTTATTCAATGAACAGTAGACAGGAGATACTTTTTTAAAAAATATCATTTATTTATTCATGAGACACAGAGAGAGGCAGAAACATAAGCAGACTCCATGCAGGAAACCCGATGCAGGACTCGATCTCTGGACCCGGGATCATGCCCTGAGCCAAAGGCAGACGCTCAACCGCTGAGCCACCCAGGTGTTCTAAGAGGAGATACTTTTATTCTGACCTCACAGTTGCAGATTTGACAGTCTTTCCTGAGACTGCCTTATTCCCACTCCGAATTTTATCATCATTTTTTTTATATTTGACTTACCCCTTGCCATCAGAACCCAGGTTTCTTTGGTCCTTCTCCCCTGGCTAGCTCTTAGTGCAGTGATTACCAGCACAAACTAAACATTCAGAAGACCATTTACTTTTTTTTTTTTTAAGAGAGAGAGAGATCTCTCTCTTAAAAAAATGGGCGCTAGGGCGGCAGGTTAGGGAGGGGCAGAGGGAGAGGGAGAGGGAAAGAGAAAGAATCTTAAGCAGGCTGCATGCCCAGCATGGAGCTCAATGTGGGGCTTGATCTCACCATTCTGAGATCATGATCTGAGCTGAAATCAAGAGTCAGATGCTCAACCGACTGAGCTACCTAGGTGTCCCGTCCCCAGAAGAGTATTCCTTGAGTTGAATTGAATTAAGCTGAACAGGATGGGATTGGATGGGAAGGGTTTGCATTGGAGTGTATTGCTTTGGACTGGACTATATTGAATGAAACCTTGTGAAAAAGGAGAACCAATCCCAGAACCCAAGTTTCTTCATTTTTAGGTCAAGGCACTTTCGGTGATAACCAAGCAGCATCAGAGCTGTGCGTGGACTCTGTGACCACCACACCACCACTTACTGCCTCTGTGATATAGGGTGAGTTCCTTAAACCCCTTGGGCCCCCCTGAGTAAAGCCAGGATACTAGCAGAACCTACTTTATAGGACTGCTGCAGAGAGTCCATTCAATTAATTCTTGTAAAATCCTTGGAATAATGCCTGGCACATAGAACACATGTAAGTGTTCTTAAGTTTTGAAAATAAAAATAATTTTAGAAAACAAAATCACCACTTTGCACTATATTCCACTTTATATTTTACAAAGCTTTTTCATATACAGCAACTTACATCACATATTCACAGGAAGGATTGTTTCTGTTAATCCCCCTCTTGCCTAAAAGCAAGTACAGATCAAGAAGTCAAGGGAGACATAGGTGGTTATAGACTTGAACTCAGCTCTGTCTTATTAAAGGCATAGTCTCCTTTTGGCAGGGACTGTCATCTTCTAATATCCCTGACAGTTTTCATCCATAGTCCTGACTACAGTGTATGCTGCTGGCCGCCTGATAGGCAAGAGTTACATAAAGGCATAGTATCCCTCATATTATCAGAAAAGCCTTTTTCTTGCCCAGTACTCAGCACAGCAAGGGATTCCAGCCTGGATTAAGATGAAAGTTCTATGATGTGGTATGATAGAAATAGCCCTAGTAAGGAAGTCGGGAAGCCTGAATTGGAGCCCTGGCTCCGCCACTAACTCTGGTGATATTAATAACAAACGTTTATTGAGAGCTTTCTTGTGTCACGCCCTGGATTTTTATCACTTAAACCTCATGACAACCCATGGGCATACATATGTTTATCATTGCGTTTTGCAGAGGACAAAACTGAGGTATGGTGCATAAGTGACTTGTTCAGGGCAAACTGCTGGTAAATGCGATGATAAGTCTGATTTGTAGATTGAGGGGATGGGACCGCTATGACCTCAAAGGCACATTCCAACCCAGTCCATCTATAATTGAGTGCGCTCTTGCCTAATCCTCTCTCCTCTGGGGGGTAATTCTGTGGTTCTGGGCAACTGTATGTCAAACCTCAGACATCACAAGGCCTCTTGAGATACCAAGGTTGAAAAACTGGTGAATCGTTGCATAATGTGGGATTTTCTAATCACTGAAAGAACTGTAAGTGAAAAATTGGCAAAAGATAAAAACCCCAACTCTCCCCCAACTTACTGATTTCACATATACATTTATTACGTTTATAATCATGGAGTTAGTTTCATTTTGCACTTTTTCTCTCTTCACTTAATTTACTATCATAAACATTTTGCCAATAATTATTGCTAAAATTTTTCATAATTGTCCTTCTCATGACTACATAAACAACCAGCAACAAATACCAGGTTAACTCATGACCCTGTTGCTGAACTTTAAGTAGTTTTGGGTGGATTTACTGTTACATAATGCTGCAATAAATATCTTTGCACCATTCACTTTTTTTTTTTTTTAATCAGTCACACTGTTTCTAGAGCATGCATTCCCCAGAAGGCAAAGCTAAGGCAAAGGGCAGGTCCATGTTTGTGGCTCATACTCTCTGAAAAGGGAGAGTGTAATATTGATGGTTGACCACAAATGGCCCTGCACTGTTGAAGTCTTAAGACATTGAACAGTGCATCTGGTTCCAGATTTTGAGTGAATGTGACTAGTTTGCTAAGGTGAACAAACATTAATTTAATAGAGGTTTCGAATGCTGAATTTTTGGCGCCTGATTCCGAGGCAAAGCTTACTAACTGTCAAGGGGAAAGAGGTCTGTGAGAAGTGCCTACAAGAAACTGACTTATAGGAATAAAAAGAGATCTTAAGGGAATTTCTAAAAGATCAAAACCTCAAGGGAGTAACACTTGGGAGACACAGTAAACCAGTTCTCTTGGATCTCATTTTGATATTTTAATCTTAATACTAAAGAAACACAGTCACCAGTGTCAACTAATCAGAAAAGTGGGCTAAACCTGCGATTCATATGAATGCATATATTTTAACTTAAGACACTCATTTGCCACTCTACAGGCAAAGTTTCATCTTCAAGCATGCAAGTCCCAATTCCTATTTCCTCCATTATTTCCCATTCCGGGTGTTTCATTTTGCTGCTTTAATAAAGGAAGACTTCAAAACTTGCAGAACTCTTCCAGATTTTAAATTACTGTCCTTCTTTTAGAGTTGCCTCACCCACAAACAAATTTTAGAGTATGTTTCAGTAACTAATTCCGGTTGAGCCTTTCCAAAGCAATTAATTTCGTTTTCATTGAAATAAATCTCTTTAGGTTCACACTCATAATTGATCCGCTTGCATAATATTTAAATTATATAATTATATTAAGTACTACAACTGGCATAAACAGGTTTTGGGTAGGGGGAGAGAATCAACCAGCCTTTGATAAGCATGTAGCTCAATTGGCGGGAGATTATGGACATAAGGACACTGGAGAGCAGCCTGGTATCCACGAATATTTAGTGTGCTAGGGGCATCAGTCAGAACCTTTACATAAGGAATGAAGGGCTTCTGTCAGTTAGGGAGGAGTTACATGTACTTAATAACCAGATGTTCCTCAACCTGGAAGAGGAGAGAATGTGAACTGAATTTTGCAGAAGCCATGAGTTATATAAACTGCTGTCTTGATGTCATCAAGGGGCTGAAGAGTCACCAGTCTAGCTCTGTGGCATTAGAGCTAAGGATCAGAGATGGGGGTCTTTCACTTTCTTGGAAACCTCATTCAACCATTTTAACTCAGTGATTTTTTACACCTTTTGAGGTGGTCCTAGACCCTTCTAATGAAATCTAAAGAGGTTTCACTCCAAGAAAATGCACAGATGATTGGCAACCCCACGCAACTTCAGAAAGTTCATGATCTTCTCTTGAAGCTGGATCCTGTAGGAGTCTGTCCATCCTAGACTAGGGATCCTCATCTTAAAAGGGAGGAGTATTTTATTAATGGTAATAGTTTCATCACTTTGCTAAGAATTTGCAGCCAAGATACAATGTATGCTTGAAACTTTAAATAGCTGAGCTGGGTAAGCCCTTATAGATCACATGGTTACTCCATTTTAATAAACTGAGACTCAGAGATGACAGCAGTTGGTCTCAAGTCATCTGTGTCCATGACACAGTGCTCAAACAGATTATTTTTTATGATCTATTGGCTTAAGAAAAATAATTTCTTTTAAGTGGCCAGTGAACAGGACCATGAGGATACTTGGAGGCTAAATATCTAGCCAGATTTCAGCTTCCAGATTCACTGAAGGTCAAAGACTGGGAGATGTAGGAATTGGAATTTGAACCTACAATGCTAGCAAAAGCTGGTTCTAATTCAAGTTTTACTACAAAGTCACTGATGTTAAGAAATCATTTCTATTCTTTTGGTCTAAGATTTCTTGTTTGTGAAATTAGATCATTCAACTAGGAAATTTTAAGGTTCACTTCCAATTTTAAAAACAAAGTCTGGTAGTCCTCATTTTCTTGGCTTTTTTCCTCTTGGGTCCAACCCAGAGATGGTGACCACTAGGGGTCAGACTTGCAAGAAGGAACCAAAATCTTGGGTTTCCCCCCACCCCCACTCCCCCTCAACTGTGAGGAAACAAGAAATCTAGCCTAGCAAGTAGTGCCACATTTAAAGTCTTTCAACATGCAAGACTGTATTGCATTCTTAAATATTTCTAAGAAACAGAAGTTTCACAACCCTCTCTTCCAAGAAAGTCTTCCTTATATTTAACCTTGAGCCCTCAAATGTAATTCCAATCTATCTCCTATTGCGGTGTCTCAGTAGAGACTGGTCAACATTGACTATTGACTATTATCCTCTGGGGAAGATATGTATTCTTCTGAACAAGTGTCAGTTCATGTCTCAGTTTCCATATCTGTAAAATGGGGTCTAGGATTAGATTCACCTTTCCAATAAATAGCACATAAGTACATGCACCCTTGACCGGAAACAGAAATGGACCAGCCCCCAAGGAGCTTCGATGATCTTTAAGATCTGCTAAGTGAGATCACCCATAATTTGCTTAAGTAGAACCTGATTTTGCACTTTTCAAAATAAAGGAGTCACAATAACATCCTTTGAAACCTTATGGGTTTATGGCTATAGGATTCTAGGACTACTGGCCGGGCTATTCTGTTAGTGTTCTTTTAGAATGCCTTTCTTTAGAACTTTTCCCCTCTCAAACCCATATTTTGTGCCTGGGGTGCATCTTTTTGCTGAGTAACCTTCTCATGAAGAGTTGTCATCTCCACTCACTGTCCAGGCTCTGTCTATTCAGAAGCATGGAGAAAGCTCTGGCTGGAGGAGCTCTGGAGGCTCCTTGGCTCCAGCACCCCGGGACCCTCAGACCTCTTCCCATACCACAAGGAGCTTAGTTAAATTGTTGTTCTTAAAATACTTTTCTGTGTTCTCTATATATGTATAGAAATTCAACTGCTATAAAAGTATATATGTTCAAGAGCAAAATTCCCCATTTCCTCCTTTTGCCCCAGTTGCTTATCTCGGAGGTAAAGGCTATACACATTTCGGTGATTATCTTTCCAGATTTTTTTCTTTTTGTATACACACATAAGCTCTTTGTTTTTACCAACTCAGCAATCTCAAGGAGGTATGTAAAACCACTCACTAAAGATAGCAGTCTAGTGGAAATGAACAAACTGCCAATACATACGGTAACAAGAATGAGTATCAAAAATAGTATGTTGAGTGAAAAAAAGACTTATACAGACAAGTACATACCATGTTATTCCTTTTATATGAGGTTCCAGAACCGGCCAAATCGAATCCATGATGGAAAAAAGAACCAGAATATCCTGGTTGCCTGGGAGGAGACGGGACAGAAATTCACAGGGTGATGCTAATGTGCTACATATCCTAATAGGGGCTTGGGATTCACAGAGGTATGCACTTGTCAAATCTTGGTGAATGCATAGTTAAGATTGCATTTCATTGTATATAAATATATATGAAAAGAAAAACAGCAAACAGGGCAGCTGGGTGGCTCAGCGGTTTAGCGCCGCCTTCCACTCGGGGCCTAATCCTGGAGACCCGGGATCGAGTCCGCGTTGGGCTCCCTGCATGGAGCCTGCTTCTCCCTCTGCCTGTGTCTCTACCTCTCTGTCTCTCTGTTTCTCATGAATAAATAAATAAAATCTTAAAAAAAAAAAGAAAAACAGCAAACAAATATTGAACTCTAGCTAATGATTTTCATGCTGAAGAATTTAAGGGGAATGTATTGAGGTCTGCACAGTACTTTGAAATACATTAAAATGTGGATTAGTGGATGGATGAAGGAATGGATAAATGGATAGAAAAATGACAAAACAAGTTCAGTAAAATGTTGATGGTAGGATCTGCGTAGTGGTATATAAATGTTATGAAATCATTTTATCTTTGATATAGATTTAAAATTTGTTCACAGTAAATTGGAAAAAACATGCTTTGAAAAGCTTTAAACATTGTCTCCCTACCACCCTATACACAGTGACAGAGACAGCAATACCCCACCCCCCATATTAAGTAAATGTGTTCACCAAAAGAAAAAAAAGCTTTAAACACATATAGATGCAATAGATTATTACTTATAATAACAATGTCATCACATTTTTTTTGAGCCCTCAGGAAACAGCATAAAGGCAAGACTCCTAATGTTCTCCCCTAGATCCTCACCAACTAGTAGCTACATCATTCATATAAGCTCCAAGAAGATGAAAAACCGATCAGGAAATAATAGTAACAGCTACAGTTTATTGGACACTCCTGCACACACATTGGTAAAGTCCAAATACATTGTGTCATTAAATCCTTTCACTTTGAAAAATAAGTATCCGTGTTTTAAGAAAGCAGGCATAATAAGACTCAGAGTTAAGCAACTAACTCGAAATCACGTGGCCAGTGAATGGCTGGGCCAGGATCAAAACTGGGTCTTACATAATCGCAAAGTCCACATTCTGCTCACTAGAATGCGCTGCCTCTCACATAGTGCCCTTCCTGGCATCTGCCTGCTAGGGAGAAACAACAACCTCGCATCAAGGAATCCAGAGGATGGAGAGAAGGGGGCCCCTGAAGTTGTAGTGGAGCAGTAGCTGCCTTGGTCACCTGGACTGCTGTGGTAATGGGCTGAAATTAGCTCCAGAAACCCTTGACATCTCTTGGTATAGCCTTCAACATGAAGCGGCAAACTCCAGGCTTTGAGGAAGGAGCTGAAGGTAGTAAACTCTAAGCCTGCAATAAAAATCAAATGTGCTCTGATGTGTTAGATCAAAACCTGGGAACCTCATGGGCTCCGCCCAGCCCCCCTCCCCCCATAACAGCTGCAAATGTTTGTCTTGTTTCTCTAACATCTGGTCTACCCATGTGTAAACAGAATGAAGGCTCAGAGGGAGGAAAGGATCTGAATGCCCCATTTCTCAGCCTCAAGGATATAGTGGAATGGGACAGAGGTTGAGTTAGGAGGCTCTTTAATTTTACTGAGATTTGGGCAGTGGTTCCCAAAGCCACCTTAGAGTCCCTCACCTCCTCATCCTTTCTCATGCCATTATAGGAATGTTGTGTTGGAGAGTGGTGAGAGCTTCGGACTGAGGATTAGATGACCCAGATTTCAAGTCAGGCTCCTCCACTAACTGCCTATGCACCTGTGGGGAAGTTTTTCTTTCTACATCTTGTTTTACCATCTGGGTTGTAAAGGGTAGAGTCCTCTGTAAGGTTTCATCCAGCTTTAATCATTTTTTTTTTTTGGCACAATTTCAGTAGTTACCACATTACTGTCTCTGTTTATTCAGTAAGTGCATTCCTAACTGCTGCATCTTCCATTGTCTACAGGGCGCTTGAAAGGTTATGCCCCCAGCACTTCTTTATGTCAAAGAAGTTTCACCTTGGTTTTCTCCTAAAAAATATGTTAGGACTAACTTCAATGCAAAAGATAGCATTCAATCTATCAATTATTGCTTCTGTTTAAAAAACTAATTATTTAAGCAGGGTCTTCTACCTTGTTCAAAATTATGGGCAGATTAAGTATTTGCTGAGCCTGATTTTAATGTGAAATGTATGACTTTGATATTCAAATATGCTTTTAAAAATTTCAATACATTTTCATTTTCTAAAAACTAGATCAAGGTAAGGTTCTAGTTTAAAATAAGCATGCTATTAGCCTTGATATATGAATGCAAACAAAATAATGCATTATGAATTTACAAATATACTTTGAATGTTGACGTAAAGAATGATGACTTAGTTTAGTAGGCAACGAGTGGCCGATGAAAGTTTTCAACCTAACGAACAATACAAGCTGAGATTAGAAATCATTGTTCTAAGAAATTGCTCTTTGTAACCCAGCCATTAGGCCTCAAGAGGAAGGTTGAATTCATATTTTATGCCCACTTTCCCTTCTGTAAATCCCCTTTTTTCATCTCTTCAAAGATGATCTTTTGGGATTAATTGCCACCGTGAATTATTTCCATAAATACAAAGATGAAGCAAAAGACAGAGATTTAAATAGAGGAAATGAGAAATGGAGAGGCAAGAGAACCTCATGGAATGGATCCATCTTCTTTTGAGTTTGTGTTTAAATAGGGGCAGCTCAGAGCTTCCCAGAGTGGGAGGCAAGAGAACCTCCTGGAATGGACCCATCTTGTTTTGAGTTTGTGTTTAAATAGAGGCAGCTCAGAGCTTCCTTGAGTGGGAACTCCTCTCTCGTGGAAACCCCAATCTTCCTTTTCACCCTTATAGGGCTCCTGTTGGCCATCCTTCCAAGATGGTTGAGACTGTTGGGTCCTGCTCCAATCCAGCAGAGGGCGCTCTTGGAGTACAATTGGTTGATGGTGGTGGGAAATTCTGGGAGGACAATCTCGACCTCTTTCACCAGAGGGCTGGCTTGGTGTTATCTGAGCCTACTGTGCTGACCTGTAGGACAGATCATTGGCCCTTCTGGCCTTGCTTTATAGAATTCTGCTCACAGCCCAGTTAAATCTACTGAACACCCTGTTTTCCAGCTCTCTCTTTCCACTATAAGAAAAAAAGTGACTAACTGATCCTCAAGCGATAAGAAATGAGTAAGAAATGTGATTCCCAGGCAATTGCACAGAAAAGTTGCTAAGAACTGAGAAATCAGGAAAAGGTGAACCAGGTTAGGTGTGTGTCAGAGAGTGTCAAATCAGCATAAGCAAGATCGCCTGTCTACCTCTCCCTACCTCACATCTACAAGGGAATTCACAAATTTTTAAAAGGTGGTGAGACTCAAAATGAACTTTGAACTAGGAATGGGGAGCAGAAATCCACAAAGATTTTGAACCCAAGAATGATGTAATCAAACCTTGGCAACTGAGCTGCCTAGCAAAAAATTTATCCATTGCAACCCAGGCACTGAGCTCCAGCTCTTACCGAAAAGAATGAGCACCAAGGAACAGCGAATATCTGGGCTCCTGCCCCGACTCTGAGACTTCTTGTCTCTGTGTCTTGGGCCAAGTCCCTTGGGCAAGTCTCTTTGCCTTAGTTTCCTCATCTATCAAGCGAGGGAGTTGAACCACACAATCTGCCAGATTCACTTCTCATTCTGTATCCTGAGTCTATATGGGTTACCAGCATCTTAGAATTATTATTTAACTTTTCTTTAAGGAATTCACATAAGGAAGGTTAAGGGTAATTCTGTTTGTTCAGTCATTATTCAGTAAACACATACATCCTTCATGAGGACAATGGCTCGAATCTGAAAGTTCCCTATTTATTTATGCCCTTCAGCCACCAGCAGTGGGGGTGTGGTCTGAGGGCATCGGTTTCTTCGTCTGGTGTGTGGGCTCTAAGGTGGGTTGTGGAATTTGAGCATCCAACCCGTGCAGACTCTGACTTTTCAGCAAATAGAAAATGAGCACTAGAAGCACTCTATCATTTAATAAATGCTGAGACACACATCTCAAGGCAATAGAGTAATTGGTAGAATAAATCTGGAGTATGGTATCCTTATAGGCTAATTGTATCTCCTACCATATAAACTCCACACTTGCTAATCCCATAACTCCACTAGGACTATTTAAATTTTCTTCCTCCAGTTATCATTGGCTCCTTGCACTGCTTACAGATAATCACAATCCTGTCAAACCTTCTCACACAAAACTGCAACTCGAACATAGAAGCACTAAGTGGATCATCCGAGTGACGCTATGAAATTTGGATATTTTGCTTCAACTATAATTAGGAGGGCTTCAGTCGGTCCAGTAATCATAAGTGGGCTTATTTCTTTACTTCAAACACTAATTTACATCCAAACCCTTCTTTAGTGATTCATTTGTTTATGTAGCCCCAACTTTAAAAAATATCTAAGGAAGATTACAGTAAAAAAGCATAAGTACTTTCAAACCCACCCACAAAACAGGAGTATGAATGCAATTATCCCTGAGACCTAAAGGAAATATTACAACCCCAGAATGACCAAAACCAATTTTTAATGATTTTTGTTTTGACTATATGACTTTCTTCACTGAGGGATTTACTATATGGGTCTTTACATAGGAGCTATTAAATAATTTAACAGACAATGTGCCAATTGCACCCTCATAATAAAGAACCTTCTACATGACAGTCTTAGTGGGCCTAGGTAAACATCAACCTATACTGTCAAGTTGTACTTCCCAGGCATGGGTCTGAGACCCCAAATCATGTAGTCCTGGATAGTATAAGGCTTCCTGGGAACCTAATACAGGATGGGGGTAGATCTGAAGCATCTTGAAGAACAGCTGGTTAGCAGAAACCTCAGTGCAGTCTCCTCTGATATCAGCTGTCTCAGCCGGACTAGGAAGTAGATAGTAGACAAGTCTAGACAGAGGCTGCTGACCAGGCCCTAAAGTTCAGATGTCCCGTGTTGGGGACCCAAAGAAAGGTCTCTGGGCTCTGGATGCATAGGGAGTCACTCAGGTCTGAAAAGTCGAGACTGGTCAGGCTTCCTCCCTCAAGAATGAGGCTGCCAGACCTGGCTTTGTGTCTACTGAGTGGTGGCTTCATTCCCACTTCTTACACACACACACACACACACACACACACACACACACACACAGGCAAGCTGATTTTTCGTGGTCTCTACTGTAGGGTCATAGCATGTCAGAGCTATCCAGGGCATTTTACCCACTTATTTTGCAAAGATGGAAACTGAAGCTCAGATGGAAGGGACTGCCCACTTGCTTAGGGACAAACTGGCCCTGGGGAGAGAATGCAAGTGTCCCAGCCTGGCATCAGAGCCTTGAAGATAACAATCCTATTTGCTTTTTCATCCTGGCTCCCTGTTCCCTTTCTTGATGGCTAGCTGGTGTGCTCCTCACACAACTCTTGCTCCCACTCAGACCAGACTCGTTCCAACTCCTAAGACTGATTCTTTCTAGTTTTTGAGAGGTTGTTCTCAGTGAATGGAGGTGTTTCAGAAACTAAAGCAGAATCATAAGATGGCCTCACATACCCTTCAGGTGTGCCTCTCCAGAGAGTCAAAAAGCACACTGACAGCACATTTTTATTTTTAATAATATTTTTGCGTAATTACCAAGGCCTCTTCAAGCCTCAGCCCCCTCCTATATGGTAAGAATGGCAAATACGCCCATTTTATAGGGGAGACGAAGGAAGTGAGACCCAAGGCCAAGAAAGGGCATATGATTCATCCTCCAGAAAGCAGTGAGTCAGAGGAGAAGTAGAAAGAAGACCCAGGCTTCCTGACGCTGGTGCTCCATTCGCAAGACCAGGCATCTTGCCTGCTCTTATTTCCAAATCCTTGATATTTTCAAAAATACGTCAACAAACACACCAACGGGTTTACTTTTGAGAAAACTATTGTGATGAATGTTCACTATTTATTTTATAACAAAGCAGCTCTGAGCTTTTCAGGTGGTGACCTCCTCCTAAGACAACTGCATAATTATCTGAAAGTAATTCTGAGGAGTTGAACCGTCAAAGAAATTGGGCAAGACCAAAAATCCAGTTCCAGTTGGAAGTGAGGGCTTCGTCCCACAGACCAGGTGACCATCTCTGGAGTTTGAGACCTACTTCCAACATCCAGTGGTGGTCCTCCTGTTTAAGAACTCAGAGAAATGGGAAGAATTGAGTAAGCAATTTTGTGTGAAGTTAGAGCTTTTGGAAATGGAAGGCATGTCAAAAAGACAATGGTAATAATGGTACTGGGTCCTTCTGTAGTTCTTCCCCAAGGAAGAGAAAGGACACCTGGGAGTATGCCTCCAGGCTGGAGAAAGAGATGGGGCCAAGAGCCCCCAGAATGTGGGTAAGAAACAACTCTGACATGCTCTTCATGGCAGCTCACCACATTTACTGAGTCCTACTAATGTGGCAGGTACTGGGATAGAGACCCTCAGTAAGGTGAACAAATACTGTATCATCTAAACCAGAGCACTTAAGGGTGAAAAAAGAGCTATTAATCATAATACCAAAAAAATAGGCATAAACTGGAAAGGCAAAGCAGGATGTATGTTCTCCTTAACCTTCAGAGTGGAGGTCAACAAGAAAAGGGCCCTATGCACAGGGAAATTTCTCCTCCACAAGAAGGATATAATAAGCACCCAGATGACATGACCCAAAGCTAGCTGCTTATATTAAGACATTATGGAAAAGCCCCAAGAAGAGTTGAAGGAGAAAGAGAACACCTCTCGAGACAAAAATTGGCACTTGAGAATCGGGATGCAAAATATTTGAATGTGTGGCAACGAGAGGCCAAAGAGCCTTCAAGGTAACTTAAAAAGAAGCCTCAGCCATGGCTCTGTGGCAGGGGAGCATAGGCCTCTATGAGGCGTGGTGAGGAGCAGAGCAGATCTGATGTGGCTGCAGAGGGAGGTGTAGTGAAATCACGGAGGGATGAGGCACAAAGGGCACTGAGGCCCGGCTGGACTTGGTCCTAGTTTTGTGGATACCACCAGGGAGCATAAGTGGGGTTCTACAGATCCGCGTCCGTGGCCTCGGACATCCCTTGAGACTACGCAGATGTCCAGACACATCACATAAGCTGCTGCTGGTCTCAGCAGGCCAACTGTCCTGCCTCCGACAAGCAAGGCAGCCTCATCATTTGAGGAACTGCAGGACCTCTTCTGGTTTCAGTACCAAGCACTTTCTCTCTCCATCCAGCTGCTGGAGAAGTGGGTTTTGGACATTAGGGGGAAGTGTCTGTTTGGCAATCCTGAGGGCTAGACAGCTTGAGGGGGGTGGATTTTAGGGGCTATCCCCTGGTAAGCAGTCAAACCTTTGGAGTTCCTGATGAGACCACTCAACATCCCTCATTTCCAGGAGTGCACATAAGTCCAGAGGAAGTTTGGACCTTGGGGCGGGGAAGGATGTAAATCGAGGTAGTCAGGGAGAGTGTCTCTGGCACTGAGCACAACTTTGCAGTTGGCAAGAGACTTTCCAATGTGGGACCCACATTTTCGTGAGCTAGGTCGGGAAGGTGTTATTGCTGTGAACAAGTGACATATCAGGGAATTAAGGAGCAGACAAAGGGGTGACTCATCCAAGGTCACACAGCAAGTGAAGGAGCTTGTCTCCTGGAGCCAGGCCATGTGAGCACACACCAACCCCACAGCCTGATGGCCGAAGGGAGGCAAGGGAGCCGAAGAGGAGGGGACGGAGGCAGAGCAGGCAAAGCAGGAAGGGGGGTGGGGGGGTGGGTTGGGGGAAGAAGTCAGAAAGGAGAGAATCAGAGTAGATGGCTGGCAAAACCCTTCAGTCTAGTTGTGGGGTCCGAGGTGGGCCCGGAACGTTCTCAGTCTCCTTTTTCCTCTCGATCCAAGACAGTGAGGCCGAGGAGGCCCTGCGGTAGGGAAGGGCTGCCGGGTTACGTCTTTCCTGGGGCGCGAGCCTGGCCCCGTGGGGTCGCTGGGCCCTTCAAAGGCCACATGTCCACAGGGACGAAGCAGCAGGGGCGGCCCGAGGGCCCGGGCCAGGAGGAGGGGCCGGGCCTGCCTTTGGTGCCTAGAAATCAAAGCGGCCAAGCTTGGGCTTTTTCTTCCCCTCACACTGAGGCACTTTTATTGGCGAGATGAAGGGAGGCAGAGCGGGCCTACAGTCCTCGCTTAGCTTTTGGAGGTTAATGACCCAGTTAGCAGCTCTTGGCTGCGTTTCCGACATTTTGCAGACATCAAGCCCCGCGTCTCTGCCAAGTACATTCTGTTCCCTGGAGCTCTTCCAATGCATCTCCGATTACTATGTAATGCGACAAAGAGGGAGAGGTGGCGGGAGGGGCAGGGGAGCGGGCGGGCTGGGCGGCGAGGGGCGAGGGAGGGGTGAGGGGATGCCACGCTAAATATAGCTGCCCTCCTGGAGATGCACGGCCAAGGTGCTGGGACGGCGCCAGAGTGATCCCCGGGGGAGGGGACCGCGGCCCCGGGCGCCCAGGAGAGGACCGAAGGGATGCTGCGGCGAGCGCACCCCGGGGCGGGGCGGGGCCACGGGGGCGGGGCCACCAGGGGGCGGGGCCACCGGGGGCGGGGCCACCAGGGGCGGGGCTAGCGCAGGCCCCGCCCCCGCGGCCCAGCCCGCAGCCCCGCGCCGCCGCAGCCCGCGGCTAATTATAGACGTGAATGGAGCGCGTTGGCTTGTGAATGATCGCGGTGCTCGTGCTGCCTGGGGAGGCCGCGGAGCAGGTGCGGCGCTGCCAGATACAGGGATCGCCGAGAGGAGAGCCCTCTGCCCCGCACACGCGCGCCGACAACGCGGCTCCCGAGCTCCTTCCTGCCTCCGCGCAGAGGTGGATTCCGCTCCTGGCTTAAGAGGCCTGGCTCGGGGATCCCAGCCAGACGGGGTGCCGCCTGCCGTGCCTTTCACCCCGTGCCTAGGAGTCTCCCCGTGGGTGGGAAGAACCCCCACGCCTTCGCAAGCCGTCGGGGAGTAGGAGGTCGCTGACAGATGGAGACCCTGAGGCTGGGAGAGAAGCGGGGATGTGCCCCCCCCCCGCCCCCCCCCCCCCGGGGCGCGTGCTGGGCCCGGGCAAAGCTAGCTGCTCCCTTACCAAGTTCACCAAGTCGGGACCCGAAGCAGGTTGCACTCACTTCGGTGCCCGTGAACTCCAGGCGTGCATCCTTGACCTCTGAGCATCCCCTGCCCGCCTCCACCTCCCCCCCCCCCCCGCAAACCCCCCACCCCCACCCCGTACCCCACTAGCACAGGGAAAACTTGCCAGTGCTAACTGATGCTCATTGCTAGGTTTAAGTTCCAGGCCTGGAAACCGGGTAAGGTTAAAAGGGATGCCCATTTTCCTGCCACTTAGGCGGGAGTCAATCTGGTGGGCCCTCCGTCAGCATAATCCCGTCATGAGGCAAAACGCAGACTCTTCTTCCCCCTCAGCATCTCCCACGCACCTAGCACTCAGTTAGCCGCGTGTTCCCGGGAACGTCACCAGGTGATCCAGGCCACATGAGCACAAAGTCGTGTACCCATTTTACAGAGGGGTTGGAGGGCAGAAGCAACTTGCTCACAGTCATCTGCTTCTGAGTACACAACTTGAGATCCAAACCCAGGACTCCCACCCCGGTCTTGAGCTGTGCCCAGTTCTTGCCCTGTGCTCTCCAAGGTGGGCAGGGATCCACCTGGTCCTAAAGGGAGGTTGCTCTAAGGGGCCTGGTTACCTGGCTGCTGGCCTTCTCTCCCCATAGGGTCCCATGCCGCCTCCTCCGTCCTAATCCACAGTATACAACTGAGCGTGAACAGCTGCCATCTTTGGGACCAGAAGTCTCCAAGCCCCTCATTGCTCTGGACCTCAAATAACAAGGCCAGTCCCACTCACCTGCTGGACTGATCTACATCCTCCTCATCTTTGCTAACCACTCTGGACTAACTGCATCCCTGTGTCTCCCCAGTCCCCTCATGATCTCTACCAGGACATATGGATAAAGGAGCATCAGGTACTATGCTGAAAAATGAAGGAATAGATGTTAAGGAGATTTTAATTGTTTTTAAGTTGCCTCCTTGAAGCAAGGAGTGTATCTGAGTCTTTGTAAGTCCCTATCGGAATCAACATACAGAGGATGCAGCCCAATGCACTGGGCATAGCAGGCACACAGAAACGTTGAAGAATCATGGCTTCAACATTGGCTGAGGAAATTTGCATATACCTAGGCTGGCCATTGTCACATCTATCTGACAACACAGATGAGTGGTCGTATCTTTGCTTTGCATGTACACAATGAGGCTCTACCCTGATCAGTTGTATATTGGCAAGTTGCTTAATACTTCTGGGTCTCTGTTTTCTAATCTGTAAAATGGGCATAATTATACCTCACAGGGGCAATACTGAGGGGCATTGGCGCTGTTGGGCCAGAAAAGGAGGGAAATGCTCATATGTATGTCTCTATGGTCACCACCTAGTTTAGAATCCAAATTCAGCTATGGGACTTGGGTAAGGTTTTTAATTTCCACATGCCTCAACTTCATCACATATATGGTGAGGATACTAAGCATATCTATATTACAGTATTGCGTAAATTAAATGAGTTAACAGGTGCAGAGGGCTAAAACTAGTGCCTGGCACAGAGTAAGTGCTTAGGACAGATAATTATTGTTTTCATTGGAATTAAATGAGAATTGAATGGTGTAATGTATGCAAAGTTCCCATCACAATGCCTAGCAGAGGGCCAGCACTCAGTAAATAACTCATCTCCTCATCTGTAGAAAAGGATTATGACGGTTTCTCTCACACAGGGTTGTTCTGAGGAGTATTTTAGATAGCATACATGGACACCCTTTATAAAACTATATAGGACATGTTTTATTATTGACTTTAATATTGCAGTGTTGATTCAATTGTGGTCTATTAGCTGTGCCTGGTCCTGTTTGAGATGCAGAGATAAATGATATCTATGCTGTTAAGGTGTGGCTAGGTGGGTAAGGCCTAGGCTGGATATACAAAAAAACTATAGCACACCAGGCAGTTGGTGATGGATGCACTGATTAGCTAATAAACCATGCCAGGAGGTATCAGGGAAGAGGAGACAGAGACCCCAAGGTGGGGAGAGGAGCTCTAGAATGACTGTAGCAAAGAGAAAGGAGCATGAACAGAGCCTGGGAGAATGAGCAGGTCTTGGACAAGTGGAGACAAAGGTGAGATCTTCCTGGTAAAGGCGATCACCGAGAGCAAAGACTCCAGAGTAGCCCTGGGAGGGGAGTGTGGGAGAAGCACACCCATGCCAGCACTCCCAGAACATGGCCCGGGAAGTAAGCGATGAGGCCAGGCAGCCGAGACCCAGGGAGCCCCGGGGTCCTGTGATCCTCACTGAGGACATGGAGGGCAGATGTGCTAGGGGTAGTGTCGGGATGATGATTCACAGTCAAACTGCAAAATCTCACATAGTGGAAGTGGAGACAGAGGGGAGGCATGTTTCTCCAGAGCCAGAACTAGAGAGGCAGACACTGGGGATTTCTGCAGCTCCTTCAGCAGCACCTCTGAGATTTCATCATTGTGTAGTTTGTGTTCTGCTCTTCACATTGATATGTAAGCTCCAGAAGAGATGGGAATGGGAGTCTTTCCTTCCTTTCTTGTCCCCAGTGCCTGCCAGGCTGACTACGTAAAGTAGGAGCTCAATAAGGACTCACCAAGCAAGGATATGCCTCCTTGATCCTAAAGCCAAAAGGACCACCAGAGTGGCCTAGAAGTGGTCAAACAGGTCCCCAAGGAGGTTTCTCCTCCCCTTAACTTCAGCAAACAGCTGGCTAAACAGGAGTACAGAACACATCTATTCTTAGAAAATAAATATATCTATTTTTAGAAAATAAAATCAGAAAGGACTGGGAAGAAAGGTAAAAGAAGCCTGGAGTAGAAATAAAATTCCACCTGTAACTCTCCATATCTTATCTAGTTACCTTAGTTAGCCCTCTTCTATTTTCCATTCTCTCCTTCTTAAAAAAGGAAAAAGAAAAAGAAGGAAGGAAGGAAGGAAGGAAGGAAGGAAGGAAGGAAGGAAGGAAGGAAGGAAAAGGAAGGAAGGGAGGAAAGGAAGAGCGAGAGAGAAGAAAAGAAGTTACCCAAGAAAGATATGAGTGTGGGCAACTAGTCTTGTTGTCTTCTCATACCTTCCATAGTCTGGGTCCCTTCCCAGCTCAAGTTTGGGAGCAGAAAAGAAATCCAACTGGTTTCAGTTGTTAAGGATTTGGGACAAACAGCTAGCTGATAGAAGCCTTGCCTACTTTCCTATCCTCACCTTCTTTAAAATTATCAGTGCCACTGCCTTTTTTCTACTCTCTTGGGTAGACCATTCAAGACCTGTGTTTCTTGATCAGAGGCACAGAATGCTGGAGATGGAACAAACAGAAGTTGGAGGGGATTTAAATTCAATGCCTTTGTGTTTTAAATTAGAAAACCAAGGAAAAAGAGAGAAATGAATTGTCCAAGGTCTCTTGGTTTATTTGTAACAGAGAACAGGACTCAAGACTTCTAATTTCAAGGTTTAGTGGTCGTCCCAAACTCCATGACACTCCCTTTCAATGGAGTATCATTCATATTATAACATCTAACATTCCTAGCTCCCTGAAAAGAGGGTCACTTTGAGAGAAGAAGACGCTTCTACTGTACATTAGTTGTGTAACCTGAGGCAAGAAGCCAGACCTTGTACAGTAACAATAGCCATCACTGCAAGGGCCTATATTGTGCCAAGCTCAGAAAGGTTAAGGAATTGTTCCAAGATGGTATAAGTGGTGGACACAGAGTTTGAACCCGGTCTGTCATATTCTAAATCCCATAATTTTTCACTGTGGCATACTGTTTCTTGATACCTCAGCTTCCTCATCTACAAAATATGGGATTATTTTTAAGAATAAACTAGATTAAAAGGCTCAGTACTTGACATGCAGTAGGTATTCTATTATTATCTTGAACATTACATTCTGAATACTTGTTATACCTCAGGTTTTAAGATTTTGATTAATTTACTCAAAAATGGTAGCTATCATCAGTCATCATCACCATACTCAATATCCTCTACCTTCCCAGCCTTAGCTTTCCCCTGATATGTCCTTTCAAGGGGTAGTGTTCCAAACATGGAAGATCTAAGCAGAACAGGTTAGGCAGGATAGAAACTAAATCTGCCTGAAATGCTGGAATGCTAAGCAGACAGCTCAGGTCTGGCAACAGTAGCTACATCCTCTTACAGGCAAGGGGAGCGGAAGGCAACAGGATATCCAGGTGCAGGAGCCTGAAAGATTTTCCTCCTAGGGGCCAGAGTACAGGGATTGAAAGTGGGCAATGCCTAAGGCAGAGAGACCATGGCTTCAGAAAGTCCAAATCACAGGAGTCCAACCTACCATTTCTGGCAAAAGCCAAATAAGACTTCTGCTAGGAGGGAATAAAGTGGGTAGGAAGATCACCAGAAAAAGAACATAAAACCAGGATTAAAGCAAAATCCAGTTGAAAGGAGTAGAGATTAAAATCGACCTAGCCCTTCTGAACATGACAGATGAGTCTCTTTTTTCTCCCCTGATTATAAAATAAATAACCCTGCAATTCTTCTTGGCCATAAATTATAGAGACATTTGCTTAGAGTGAAGGCACCAAAACATCCATGGGTAGGATACCCACCAAATTCAGAAGTGTTTTCCTTTATAGAAAATAGGTGGGAAAGAAGGCAAGAGGAAGAGGAAATGGAAGATGGGAGCTTTAACTATGTGTGTTACATTTGATTTCTTTGAGTGAAAAAAGAAATATGGCAAACATATTTAAACATATTTAATAATTTAAAATAAGACAAATACGTTTAAAAATTAATTGTGTTAATATTAACATAATCATTATAGAAAATCTGGGGATTTTATGAGTAATAGGAAGATAATGAGTTTTTAAAGTTATGATGTTAGCTATTTAAAAGTTACGATGTGATATTTCTCAGGTATAACAGGTCTCACTCCAGTGAGAATTCATATAAGACCACTGTGGTTGATTTACATACTGACAGTCCATATATGTGTGTTAGAAGATTTCGGGGTTCTTCGCATCATACTCCCTGGCCAACCATCTCAGAAATGCCCAACTCTTGACTCCTAACCTGGCAGGACAGCAAGTCCCATCTTAAGATAAGAATTAGGATCGTATACTCTCATACAGAAAGAAAACCTAAAAGACTTCTGAATAGGGTGTCCCCCGGGTGGCTCAGCGGTTTAGTGCCGCCTTCAGCCCAGGGCGTGATCCAGGAGTCCTGGGATGGAGTAGGCGTAGGGCTCCCAGCATGGAGCCTGCTTCTCCCTCTGCCTGTGTCTCTGCCTCTCTCTCCCTCTCTGTATCTCTCATGAGTAAGTAAATAAAATCTTAAAAAAAAAAAAAAAAGACTTCTGAATAATCAAAGCCCATTTACAAATTTCACAAACTAAAACTCATGGATAGAAACACATCAAGGATAAAGAATAGAACAATACCATCAACCACTGGATCTAACTGACATTTTACAATGTTCTGCCCAACAAGAACAGAATTCACATTCTTTTCAAGGGCACATGGAACATTCCTCAAGATAGACCATATCCTCGGTCATAAACCTTATGGATGTCTCCCATGAAGGAGAGACCTTCAAACCCTCACTCAGGAAAAAAGACTCATTTTACATAAAATTGATAGAGCGTCTGGAGTCTCTGACCATAGCATGACAGAAGAGAAAGCAGAATTGCTTCACGATGGGTAACGCTCTTCAGTAATAACTGGCTGCCAAACCATTTGGGAGGAGACAAAACAGCTATAAAATATGGACCCAAGGACCCAAAGCAAGCAATCTGGAGCCATCTAGTTCAGGTGCGAAGGGTAACAAGCCCAGAAATGCCCAGAAACAAAGCACTCTGCACTAGTATACTTAATGGTTTAGTAGAAAGAGCATGGGAGTCAGCTGATGAGGGTTTGGGCATGGCTCTGCCACTAACCCACAAGAGGCTGTGGGCCTGTCTTTTTCACTTCTTCTTTCTGGGAACTAACTTCCTCTTGGGCAAAATGGAGTCACTAGAACCTACGACTAGATCTCCCAAGATGCTTTCCACTTCTACCTCTCTGTGGCTATTTTTGTGTTCATTCTAATTCCCCTGGGTCTTCAAGGAAAGGATGAATAATTCTTGATAATTTTTGTGTTTGAAGTCAGAGGACAGTGCGAGACCTCAGAGGGCATATTTGCTTACATGAACTAGACTGTTCCACCCCTGCTCCCCCCCATCAATCCTGGATCTGCTCAGAAGTATCCCGAAGGGTTCCACAAGGACATATTTACAAACAGCTTCCAAAAAGCGGTAAAATGGCAAAACAAGCCTTGCAAGAGAAATTCTGTATACCAGACAATTTAATTCTGAACAATGGACCACATGAGGGTGTATAAATAACTAATTACGCTGGACAACATGAACAGCTTTTTTGGATGATTGCAAAATTGGGGAGGAAGGAAATGTGATGGGTATTTATATATTTGGGCTTCAGTCAAAGATTTCATATTCACTCTTAAGCAATTTGACTTACAAAATTAGCTCAGACTAGAACACGGTCAAACGACTCAAAATTGGCAGAGTCTGCTCTCAAAGGAGGATGGTTTGTGCCCAAGCATCCAGGGGACTGGAATGGAGGATTGGGTGTGTCCTCTAGGCTCTGCAGGATGTTCGGTTAGAGGAGCCTTGGTCTCCACTTCTCTCCTAGAATAGTAGAGACTGTTCAGGGGGCATTTGCAGAGTGTTTCAATTGGAAACCAAGCTCATCTTATTATCACACAAGCACATATTCCTGGGCACTTGATTCCACATTTTCCCCAAGCCCCTACTGTGTGACTGGTACAATGTCAAATCTTAGAGAGGCAGAGACTGGATCCCTGTAGGAAGCATGGGATATCTTGCTCATCACTGTCTATCTGTACTGACCTCTGCCTCTGACACCCACACACTAGATGTGCCTACAGAGTAGGTGCACAGAGATACTGGTTGGATGAATGAATTGTTGAATTCAGTGAGTAACACATAGTCCTTACCCAACAGAATCCTTAGTCTAGTGGAAGACACAAAATTGCGTAGTTCTCTCTAATACAGAGCAGGTGTCAATACATGCAGTCACCAAGGTGCCAAGGGCTCTGTGAGCACAGAAGAGACAGAGCAGTCAATTCTGGCCTTAGGGGTTGGCAAAGCTCTTTCCTTCCTGCTGCAGGGCCCCTCACATCCATTTTTCCATTGCTACCTATTTATCTTTGTACCAGCACTTCCAGAGAAGCCTTCTCTGACTCCAGAGATGTGGAGTAACACTCCCTCTCTTTTGCATCATTCTGCCTTAGGGCACCATGTTCTTTCTCTTCAAAACACATAGAGAAACTCATTATTTATATTTATGTGTGTGTTTATTTGTGTAAAGTCTACTCTTGCAAGACTAAAAGCAACAGTGTGTGTGTTGTTCATGTGTATCTCCTATGACCAACACCTACAACGGTGCCTAATGCCCAGGGGTGCAGAGGGCATTTTTAAAGTTGTTTAGAGGGTATACACATACAAAGGAAGTAGAATTTGACCAGGACCTTGAAAAGGGTTCTGACAAAGAGAAACACAGGAGAGAATTCTGGAAGCATGGAACAGCATAACCAGGTAGAAGAAAAGTACAGACAGGAGACACTGACGTGGTCACAAGGAGCAGAGCAGTATTCGTGACAAACGACAAGCTAAGGAATAGCAGTGAGAACCATCAGTGGTTTTTGAGGAAGAGAAATAACATGACTAGAGCTAGAACTTACAAAAGTGGCTCAAGAAGCTCTAGGAAGGACTGCCCGGTAGAAAGAGAAACTGGAGAGAAAGAGCTAATTAGGAGGCTGCTAAAGTGATCATGAAAAAAAATGAAGGCAGTCTGACCAGGGCAGCCCTAGTAGGAAAGAAAAGATCAAAGATGGCAGTAGGATGAATGAATGGAGTTACATGTGTGGAGAAAGAGAAGGAGAATTCAACAATAACCCTCAAGTTCCCACCTGGGAGAGTAGGGGGGCGGGGGCAGCTGTGAGCAGAGATTGCACACACAGCAGAGCAGGGAGTGGTGTGGGAATGAACAAAGCAAAAGAACTTCATGTGTCTGAGGGGTTGACAAGCCATCAATGGCAAATACCAGGCAGAAAGAAGATGGGGGCTAAGATGTGGATTAGGGGACACCTGCCCCGAGTGTGGACTGGAGTTGGTGAGCCTCCCTTGAGAACTCCCTGGGACACACCCATTTTTCCTGCACAAAGTCTCAGCCTGAGCTTCAGACAGTGACCTCAGAAGAGGGGTTCCAGCATCCTCCAGGAAGCCTAGCACCCTGTTTCTGCCCTCTTTGCTGGATCTTGGACAGCGGAGGCAAACCCTGCTAGCCATTCAACTGTTGGCACACGTGTAACCATTGCTCTTGGATCCTGAAAGATAGCCTTTCAACTTCAAAGATCTTGACACTTTCTCCTTCCACTGTGCTCTTCCAACCAGTGTCTGTAGTCTGAGCTTACCCCACCTTAACTCTTTCCCATCTTCCCGCTCCAAGCAGTCACAGCTGAATTGCTCCTGGCCTCATTGCACCCTGTGTCTTTATCAAGCATATGATGGACTTGAGGAAAAAACAAAAACACACACGAGGCTAGAAAAAATTATCCCGACGGTAGAAACCTTTGTTTGACTGACAGTAAGATTACACCCCTAAGTGTTTCCAAACTGAAATAATGAGGAAAATCAGCCAAGTGCCAGACTCATGTGAAGGAATTTCTCAAGGTGAAGAGTACCACATGGGTAGTTGGTCATGACAGTTGACAGAGAGAACATGGTTTCTCACCAGTCATCCAGAGCCAAGCCTGGAGAGGGGTGAGGCCAGACTGATGCAGACGGGCTTAGCTCTCAAGGAGTTTTTCCTTGAAGGAGAAAGACAAAGGCAGGATGAGAGCTCTACCAGCTGCTTCCTTCAGGAGGCCTGCTGCGGCAGAAGCACCCCTCGCAGATCCGCCAAGACTGAAGCTTTTAAAATTACTACTGACAAGGACACAGGGTCAGAAGTTTCTAGAATTACCTTCCACTTGAGTCAAAAAAGCACAGGGGAGAAGGGGATTCCATTATCACGGGCGAGTGATTTTGAACCCTGGCCCACACTCTCACCCCCCCAGAGATACCTTTGGAGGTAAAAGGGGAGCCTGCCTAGTGGCTGAGCATCGACACAAGGCATCTGTTCTTTCTAACACCCCAAAGTGTGTAGCTTGAGCCTTTCTGCAGGAGCAAGAATATTCATGCAAGGCGAACAGCCCTGGGTCAGGACCACAGCACCTTCCTCCACCTCTCTAAACAAAGCCTGTCATTTTGTCTCAGTTTCAAAATTATATATCTTGTCTTCAGTATAGATAGTTTTTTCCTTACCTCGAGAGGCAGCAAACTTGGGTGAGAAAAGGTTGGGGTTCAAAAGTCACCCTTCTGACCTCTTGGTTTCCTTGGGCCTCAGTTTCATCAAGCGTTCAAACGAGGGGATGATCCTTGCTTGAGCATCCTCAGGTTGTTGTGTGCATATAGGAAAAGGCCTTGTACTCTCAAGCTCTCCACACATCAGAGATTATAATCATGCACTGACTAAACCCACCAGGTAGATTTTCTTCTACCTCAGTTTCTGCTCCATTTTCCTTGAGTGTCATGAAGTGTGTCAAGAGGCTGTCACCTGCCTTCTTGGGCTGGCTGCTCTCTGCCTGTGTCAACACCAGAACTATGGAGCATGAGGCTGGTCAGCACCTCCAGTCTGTGAGAGCAATTTGCACCACGTATGTTAGAACACGTAAGACAGGGAAGGAAAGCCGACTTCTTCCCGCCATTGGTACTCCTTAACAAAGAACAGCCAAGCTCGTCTGAGAAAACTGGATCAACCAACCTTGCCTAGAAGGTTCTCAAAATTAGAGAGTTCATTCTGATGGATGGGAACCTGGGGTCAGATCATCCTGGGTTCTAGTCTCAGTGGGCCACTCCCTGGCTCCCAGCAAGGCCACCTAACTTCTCATCCATACAACGTGGCTAGTAACACCAACCTACAAAAGGAGCTTTCGATATTAAATTCAATGAAGTAATAAATGTGAAAGTGTCTGTCACATAGTAAGTCCCTCAGTATGATTTCCTTCCTTCCTCGCAGGAACAGAGAGAAGTAATAGTAATGATAATAATAATAGTAATAGCAGCTATTGTTTATAGAGCATTTACGAAGATATAGAAGGATCTGTTCTTGGAGCTTTAATTACATTGGCTCATTTAGCCCTTATAACAACTGTTTTCATCTTCATGTCATAGGAGCTAAAGCTCAGTACGATTAAGTACCCACCCAATGTCCCGGAGCTCGCAGGAGCAGAATCAGGATATGACGCAGGCAGGTTGCCATTCGACACATTGCACTTACCCACCACGCTACAGTGCTTCCCTTGATTGTGGATATTATTAACCCACAAAGGTCCCTTCAACTTTGTTCTGGGATTTGATACATGGGCTTTTATCCTCTTATTAATATGGAATCACTTTCTAGAAAAGAGAGATTCTAATGAGGTTTTTTTTTGATATCACAAATGTGCTTTCCTGTCATTTGTAATGACTCAGCTTCTGACAAGCTTGTTAATTGAATGTTATTTTTTTCCTCCACCTAAACTACCCTTGCAAAGTTCACATACAGTTATTTATGGTTTAAGAGCATCATATATGTAAACTGAAGTATGTTTATTAAGGTTAGAATTAACAGCGATTGATTTGATTTCACTGATTGGGTAATTGGGGAAATGAACAGGTAATTGGGAATTTACAGAAGAAGGTCAGGAGCAGTTCCTGGGAGGGGCCAGTCAGACAGATCTATTCCAGGAGCCTTTGCTCAGCTTTGCCTGCCCCACTGTGGGGCAGGGGAAGAAAGCATAGTGTGCACACTTGCCTATGGCTGGTTCATTACTCGCACAAAAGCCACTGGTCTGGTCTGATCTACTCTGACACTTCCCGAGGCACTGCTGTCTGCAGAATGAAACCAAACCTCGGCTAAGCATCAAGGGTCCTCCACCCTGGACTGGCTCCAACCACTTCTTCCATCACACCTCAGACTCTGCTTTTCCCCAATCACTCCCTCCCCTGGGCCTTTGTGCAGGCTAGTCCCTTCCCCTTTCATTCTGCCAGTGTTCTAGCAAGTTTTCAAGGCTGTTTAAACTGTACCTTCTCCACATGTATGTCCCAGATACCCCCAATCCAGAAATAGTATTTTTTTTTTGCTTGAGTTTCCCACTGCATGAAATTATATTGCTATTTTAGAATTGAGCGCTGATCATCTTGTGCATGTGTGTCTTCTCCTTTCACCAAGGTGAGCCCCTACTTGGCAGGGTGAAGGTGACATTCATCTGGGAACACTCCCACAGTCCATCAACAATTCCTAGTGAGAGGAAGCTTTCAATAAATTTCAGCTTACTTGAATTGAGCTTCTAACATAGCACAGTGGAATCATTTCATGACTGTGCTTTGAGTTGAGAGTCCACCCGAAAAGCTAATCAAGCCAATGAACTTTTCCTACAGTGACTGTAACACAGCACAAGCCATCAATCTCTGAGAGCCAGAGGGAAAAGTCAGCTCTAAGCATCTGGAGATGTACTTAACTAAAGGCATCATTCTACCAGAAAGTGTGATTGTGATTTCTCTCACTATCTAGCATATGAATAAGCATCATTATAGTGATAAATTAGTGGCAGGAGCCATTGATTTTTAGAAAGGAGAATTAATAATGCATCATGGAATTGTAGTTATGGACTCTCAGGCATCCTTTACATAATCCGTGATCATAAAAATTCACTTGATAGCACTTTACAGTTGGTACATCAACATGACTTCACTCTCATACTGACACAGAAAACTGGACTCATCACCAATTTACAGAAAAGAAAACTGAGGACCAGACAGGCAAAGAGACACAAAATTATTCACTACTAGAGTTGGGTCCAGACTGAGGACCCCTGACTATATCCTGGGTTCTCTCCTCCCAGGCATTGTGCTGTCCGCTGAATGGCTGTGCCATATGTTGGAACCTTATGCAAATGGTGATGGTATTTGGAGGTGGGTCTTTGGGAGGTGATTAGGTCATGAGAGTGAAGCCCTCATGAATAGGATTAGTGCCTTTATGGAAAAAACAAAAACAAAAACAAAAAAACACAAAAAAGATCCCTCACGTCTTCTGCCCTATGGGGACATAGTTCTCTGCGAACCAGAAAGTAAGCCCTCATCAGACAAAGGGAATGCCAATGCCTTGATCTAGGACTTCCCAGTCTCCAGAGCTATGAGAAATAGATATATGTTATCCAAACCACTTAGCCAATGGCTGTTTGATACAGCAGACTGAACCAACTAAGACACACGGCCAGGGTTCAGGAGCCTCCTCAGGATAAAGTTTTCAGATAAGCAGCTTCCTCATCAGGCCTCTGGGGTCCTTGTACAGAAGGCTTGTCTGCATCACCACCCCAGCCACAGTTGGTGAAGTACAAGCTGGTGTCTCAGCTGTAGAATTATTCACTCCAGAGTGTGTCAGTATCCAGAACACTCCAGAATGTTTCAGTGTTCTCTAGTGACATTTCAAAGACTTACCTTCAATTTCTTTTTTTTTTTAATCCAATTCCCTGGTCTTCAAGAAATATCTATGCCCCAATCCTAAACCACTCCTTCACCCTATCACCTTTGCCCTACACAATAAATTGCCTGATTCTTTCAAAGATCATCTTTCAAAATGAATTTGGTGACATCACTATACTCAGTGGAGGAGTTATTCCAAGGGAGCTAAGTCTTCATCTATTTTAGTAAAATATTAATTCACAATATAAGCTCCCTGGTTGCCCAGAACAGAGCTTGGCAAACAGAAGGTGTTCAATATATATTGACTGTTGAATAAAGTAAACAAAATAAGAAATAATAATATTAATAAGTGTATTACTTAGAGTAATCACAATAAAAACTAGAGCAAGGATGGTTAGAAGTCATTGCCTCCGAGTGAAATGACTCACGGTGGGACGAGCATGAATCAGGAGACTGCTGCCTTCCTTATGTGCCTTCTGGAGTATTTGATTTCAGGGAGGAGTCTTCCTAACTAGACTGAAGCCTTTTCTCAATGTTCCTACCTGCAAAAACTGCACCCTCCCTGTTGAAAATGGAAAACCACCCACAGCACAAAGGCCCTGTGTCTGCACCTGTTTTAACCATGTGGCTGTATTACTTTAACAAAAATCCGAACGTTAAATATATTTTACAAATCAGTTTACATTCTTTGAGACTTGTGGTTTCTGAGTCGCGCAAACAAAGGACCAACACCTCTATCAAGAGCCCTTTCTTCCATTCTCCTTCCTGGAGCTTAAAATAATGAGGCCAAATGGAATAAATAAACACGTGGCAACAGGGGAGCACACAGCCCTTTTACACATTCAACAGTGTCTTCCAGAACGATTTGCTAAATCGTTCCCCACCAGTTCGGTCACAAACCTGTATCTAGAGTACACCAGAGCCCCCAAACTACCCCCATCTTGTGCAGAGAGTGGAGGGACAGTCCTTCCAGGTCGATCTAACAGGAATTGCCCAGGACATGCCCACGGGACTTCCAATTAGCCCGGCACTGAGGGTGAGTGTGGATGGCTACTGTACTGGAAATGACACAACTTAAGCAGAAGTTCAAAATAAATGTTCATGGCTGAAATTAGAGCAGAGAGACAAAGATCAGTGGGTGGAAGGAAGGAGATGTGTGCTCTGTGCCTGCCTGTGCTGCCCAGTGGCTGAATGAGTCACTTGTCTGGACCAGATGCTGCTCCTCAATCAGAGGAGGACAAAATCCTGCCCTGCCAGCCTCACCAGGTGGTTGTGACCATCGGAGGAGATACTGGGTGTTAAAAAGTTTGGGGAGCTATAAGGTGTATATTTTGAAAGATTTTTGTTGTCACACATTGGTCTGGAAAGAGAAGGAGAAATGTTTTTTGCCCTGGCTTGGGACTTTGAGTCGCAAAGCAGCTAACTCAGCACCTAGGGGAGGAATTTTGGCCTCCAGCCTCCTGTCCCCGTTGTTAAAATCCAGCACAATGCTGTAGAATAGAATGCATCATGTAGATGTTATCTTTAAAAGCAGACCCAGAGGGGCCCATGTGCTGCCCTCCAGGCCCTCCCTGCAGAACCCTTGGAGGACAGTCATGCTGACTCTCTGCAACCTATGCTTTCTCCCCAGGTTGAACCTTTCAGAGGCAAATTCAGAAAATAGGCACTGAGGGCCTACTCTTTCTGGGAAATCTTACTGCATTTACCAGAATCCCAACAGCCCTGTGAGGCAGGCACTACTATCTCCCTATTTTTAAGGTGAAGGTGGAGGTTGAGAAGGTTGAAGGGAGTTATGCAAGCCTGCACACAATTCAAGGCCCAGATCTCTGTCTGAGCTCCTGACCGTCACGGTGACTGGATGTGGGGCCAGGAAACCAACTTGAACGGTGCCAGCATATGAACTCCCAGTGAGGTGGAACCAGAGGTACACACCATAATCTATCCCCACTCCTGATAAACATTCACTCTCCAAGAAGGTTCTAGTGGCTTCCAAGGAAGGGCTTCTCTGACGCAGCAATAGTAGTACGGCCAGCCTTAAGGAAGATGTTGAGAGGTTTCACCTTCTCATGTCTGTTTCTGGCTTTCCACTCTGGGGGGCCCTCACATGAGACTGTTACACTCGTGACAAATCTCCAGGGGTCTCTCTACGGGAGCAGACCCTCTCCAGCTGGCATGCCCACCTCAATCTCATCCAGGCAGGGTGAACATGGCCTGTAGAGTTTCCCAGCTGGCCATGGCCTCGCCTGAGAGAATCTGAGTGCACTGTAGGCACCTGGGGATATCTACAATAGGTTTCAGAAGGGGTCTCTTGGCCTTGACGAGACTGAGTTGAGTAAGCTGTCAACCTGGAGGTTGGGCAAGTATTCTCTTCTCTCAGGATTTGGGGAGGCCCTGCAATCTTTGTCTCAGAGTTTGTTCTTTCTACCTTGATGATAGAGATTCCAGTTCAAGATTAGAGGATACTTGGCTCAAGAGTACCCTTAAGCCAGGAATTTCACTGAATCCATGGATCTGGAGGAAGCTGAGATCCCAGATGGAAAACGTTCCCCTGCTGGTCAAGGGCATGGGTATTTCCACAGGCCTAAGAGGCAGCTCTGCCTCTGCTCTCCCCAGGAACCTCCACTTCTTACAGTTATGCTTTTGGGCAGTCCCTGGGCCCTCTAGCTCCCACTGTGGGCCACAGGGAGGTATGTGGCCCTCAGGGCACTTCACAGTTCACAGGCTTCTTCTGCTTCTCTGACCACAGCCTGAGGCTTCCTGATCTGGGTTTGGGGGAGTCAAGAACCTTAGGCCCATGGGCAGTCCTGGTTCTGGTGCAGACTTGCAGTAAAGCACTCAGGCCCAGGCTCATGGCTGCTATGGAGGATGACAACAGAAGTTACCAGGTGGGCTCTTCTGTCCTTAGCCTTGGAGCCTGCAGAGAGGAAGTAGGTTGGCTGCCCTGGCCCCTGGCAGTGGGCTGCTAGGGATTGGATTGTGACACCTCCATTTTGAAAGGGAAGGCAGAGGTCCTGGCTGGGCCTCTCTATGCAGGCTTCAAAGGGTTATCTGGAGGAGGCACCTGGCTGGTTCAGTCAGTAAAGCATGTGACTCTTGATCTCAGGGTCATGAGGTCGAGCCCCATGTTGGGCATGGAGATTGTTTAAAAGGAGGGAAGGAAGGAAGGAAGGAGGGAAGGAAGGAAGGAAGGAAGGAAGGAAGGAAGGAAGGAAGGAAGGAAGGAAAGAAGGAAAGAAGGAAAGAAGGGAGGGAGGGATACCTGAGGCTGGGGACTGGCAGGATCTTTCCCTCATCAGAGTAGAGGCTACAGGCAGAAAAGAGGGCAGTCACAGAATTTCAGGCCTCAGAATCCAAAGTGTCTTGGAGGGTACCGGACACTAAACTGAATCAGACATTATTCAGAGAGAATGTGTGTCTATTCTGGCACTGAGAGAGAAGAACAGGATTTGGTGGTGCCTGGAGCATGGTCAGGCTTGGTTAGAGAACAGCAGGAGACACTTCCTTCCCTGCAGTCTCTGGAAATAAGCTCACACTCTCTCCTCCTGAGCTTTCTGAGATCAGTCAGGAGAGGCCACTGATGGATGGGCAGAGTCCTGTCAAATTCCTCAGGCACAAACCCAGGAGTTCACAGTAGAAGGACTAGGTGGTAAGCGTATGATTTAAAGGTGTCCTGACCAGACTAGGGGAGCCTGGAAGTTTCAAGTACAGTCAACACCTTCCACTTCCACTTCCCCAGCCCCAGAGGCAAAAGAAAGTCCAGGCTTGGGGGCATAAGCAACTTGTCAGGAGAGAGAAGGCAAAGAGTGAAGCCTGCCAGGCCACATAAACTCAGGAAGGTTCTGGGAGGGTCGTGGGGGGCAAGCAGAGCATGACAGCATGGTTGGGGCTGAGCAGTGAACAGAGACTCAGGTAGTGATGGGGGTTGGGGGACCTAGAAGCAGATACACATTCCCACACCTGGGCTAGGCTCAGGGGCAGGCTGGGTCCTGTTAGGGTGGGGAACATAAGAAAGACAAGGGTATTAGTAAGAAGATAGGATCCCATTCCAAGAGTTTATAAAGGCAGGGCCTGGGGGAGAGGAGGAGTGGGATTGGACTCAGGTTCTAAGTTTAGGCAGAGGATCATAGCACCAGGGCCAAGACTGACATGGTACTTCTTTCCCAGCACCACTGGCCCAAGGCCTCTTACACTGTGACTGACTTTTTTTTTTGTTTTTGTTTCGTTTTAAATAAAAACAAGATTCACACACTGCAGAACCTAGGGCCAGGCTGAGCCTCTATAAGGCCTACATGAAATCTGGTATAAGTTACTAGAAGAAAGCTAGCGAGCCAGGGGAGGCCTACAGAGCCCAATTCCATCCTAAATCCCTGTTTGACTTTTGACAAATCCCCTCACCTCCTTGGGCCGTAGTGACCCCCCACAACCCCATCCCATATGAAATGAGGCTGGAGGACCACAGCAGAGGTCTGTGAAGCCCAGTGACCCAAGGAGGGGCCCAGGGTGTCAGAGAAGAGCGAGGCTCCGAAAGGGAGACCAGAAGCCCCAACCCAGAATTGCTGAGAACACTTCCATTTTTAAGTTGAACATGTTGAGTTTCATTTGGATTTTAGGTAGCAATCCCAAGAAAGGGAATATAAAGGGAAAGGGGAGGATACAGAACAGAAAAGAAAAGAAAAAAGACAAGATGAGAGCGCTGAGCTAGATGGTCTCCTACCATCTCAGTCCTGTTGGGCTCTGACTCACCACGATGCTCTCCTGCCCACATTTTCAGGAACCACTTCTGTTCCTTTCTGTCATCCTCTCAGGGAAGAATCCATACATAAGCCCAGAAAAAGCCAGTGGTTAGATCTCATTTTCCAGCTCTGAAGAGTGGCTGGCTCGCAGAAGAGGAAACTGGGGGGTGATGTGGGCTGGAAGGGAGGAGGTCTGAGGCCCTGAGCTGTAAATCAGGCTCAGAGGTTTGGATACCCCACTGCGTGACCTTCAGATGCTCCTCTGGGCTCCAGAAACCCGCACACTAACACACAGGCTGAGGGAAGCATGCCAAGCTCCCAGGCTGCCCCTGGAAGCTGGGCCCACTCGGAGGAGTTATTTTGAATTTTCAGGAAAAACTGCTCAAAGCCAAACCTTCCCTCCCAAGAACAACACAGGCAGGGATTTTTTGACGTGCTTGGGTGATGAAGGCTTTGGCCGGCTCTAGGCCGATGCCAGGCCGGTGAGACACACAGATAACGTCCACGCCCGAATCAGTACGTATGGATCACAATTGTGATTTCATTTGGTTCAAAAATACCTCCAAGTGTTGCCAAGTCTCTAGGCTTCCTGACATATTTTAAATGGTTTTGCTCTACCATTTCTCAACCTGACTGTGCTATGGCACAGTTGTCTCTCAATATTCAGCCCACAAGGTTAAGGCATTCCATACGAGCTTGAAGATACGCAAATCCAGACGATTTCCTGTCTGTGCACACTTACCACCAGGTGAGAGCACTCTGCTGCTCTCTCACACGAGAGGATTAGTTGAAACCATGTGTGAGTGTAGGATAGTGAAATGAGCACTGGATTGGGAGTCAAGAGATGCATTTCCTAGAGCCAGCAACTGACCTTCCCTCCATGTGAGCCCTGGTAGGTCACTTCCTCTTTCCAGGCCTGTTTCCTCACCGTGAAGGCAGGGGTGGGGAGAGTTCTTTCCTCACACAACTGGCATTTACCAAGAACCTACTCTCTAATGAATTGGTTCTCCTTAACCAAGGTCACAGCTCAAGGAATGGCACAAAAGCCACATCAGACACATTAACTCTGGAGATCACTAGAGTATCTGATGCCGAAGTCAATTTTGCCTCAGTACAAGAAATGTGTTGGGCACATATCATCCCTCTGAATGCTCGTAGTGTAATAAAGGAGAGTGACATGGAAGGACAATCACCTGGCAGCTTGGCAATGATTTACTTGCAGTTACCTGGCTATCATGGGGATTCAGAGAGGGTAGCTCTTCAATGTGTCCCAGAAAAGGTGACAGCTAAGTTGAATTCTAAAGGTGGTGCACAAGACAGAGAAGCGAAGGGAAGCAGAAGGAGGAATATGGACAGGAGTTTCAAGAATTTCAAAGAAATTCCTCTATGATGAGACACTGCGGTGAGAAGGGAAGAGGAAGTAAGAGACTAGGTAGGTCAGATCTCCAGGAGCCTGCGTGCATCAGGCTGCGGGGTTTAGTTTTGTTTGGGTTCTTTGCCCTGAAGGCAATAGCGAACCCCCAAAGTGCAGGGTGATAACGGAATCACATTTGTATTTTAGAAATCTCCCTCTGGCTGTCTTATGGGGGGTGGTTTGGAGTGGGAAAGGGAAGGCAGGGAGATGGCTCCAGAAGCAAGAGCAAGAGGTCATGTCATGGTGGGAGAAACTGCATCAGGCATATGGGAATGAAGAAAGGGAAGTGAAACCAAAGTACATAGTAAGGGCCATGAGTAGATGAACATTTTCCATTTCTAACTTTCTAGGACTCCACAGCTAAAGAAATCTCCCTGCACACATTTCACCTCCCATTTTTACCACCCCTCCCCCCAGCGCCCCCACACTGCAAAGTCTGGCTGGCCCCTCCCACCCTGAGGCTTGGATAATAGGTGTGGCAGCCCGCCCAGAAGTTCCCGCCATCTTCTCCACCAGCATGTTCTGTTGCCTGAGCAGTTGGCCGCCACCATGAGTGTTAATTGGAGAGACATCTGAAGTGACCAGACTGGTTACGCCGCCGCCATGATAGACACACTCCATCTGCTCTAACAAGGCGCCTCTCAGTACACACACGAGGCCAGCCCGATTCCCTGTGCCCAGGACTTGTTAGAAGTGAGACTCAGAGAAGTTAGATTCATAGGCTTTTAAACTGAAAACTGTCTCAGAGAACATTGAGTGCGTGCCCTTTATTTTGATAAGGAAGAGAAGTCCTCCTCTTGCCCAGGGTCCTACTAGGAACTCCTGGCCAGGTCTCCTGACCCATGCACTGGCCCATGCACCCATGCACCTTTGTGGGATGGATAAGGTGTGAAGCTGGGGACTGAGCTTCTAAAATCACAAGATGACCAGTAGAGTTCCCTCAGCAGATTTGCTCGGATTATTATTGACTAACTGGATAGTGACGTGACTTCAGGGTGGAATTTTCATCGAGTACACCAATTTCTTAAAGATATTTAAGTCATTCTATCATCCAGCTGGAAGGGACTTTAGAAATAGCCTCCTAGTCCAATGGTTTTCTGACCAGTATTTGTTTGCTTTGTTTTAGGAGCAGATCCTTTTTCACGTGATGAAATGGAATCTCGGAAAAGGAAGCACTTGGACAAGAGGCCAGAATAAGTGACAAGGTGTGATTAGCACCAAGCTGTTGGAACCCCAAGCACGTATTCCACATCCGTGGTCTTATTTGGTCTTCACAAGGAGCCTCACTGCTGCCCACTCCCTGCTCTGCGCTGGGTAGGGATGTAGAAGGGGAGGGCTCCATGATGAGTAAGTGCGTCTATCTTATTTTCAGCCCTAAAATCTTACAGAAAGGTTCTTAATATTACCTGATTGTTCCATGGCATTTCCTAATTATTTAGTCACATTTACACATATAATCCTGTGGTAACTGTGAAGAATGCTTGTATATGCTTTTTTATAGAAGACACAGAGATAAAGGAGTTGCCACACAGTCCAATCAGCGGGAGTGCCAAGACCCAGCTTGGTCTCAGTGTTTGGACCCCCAGCCAGGGACCCCTGTAACCAAGAGTTATCCCTTAACCTGAGAGCACCCACACTCTCATCAGTCGCCGTTTGCGGACTCCGTTCCAGTGGTGAGTAACAGAGAACCGCTGTTGCTAAGCTGCAAGATTACAAATAGCATTGCAACTTCCTTGATTGTCGTTCATCAACAAGGGAGAATGGAAGTCATTAAAGAGGCCAATCGGGGACTTGTAATAAACTAGGAGCAAAGGTATCTTGAGGAACCAGCAGCAACTGGAGGTGTCAGTGAAGGGAAGAGGAACATAACTTCATGAAGCCCCAGCTTGGCCCCCTCTGCTCCCTGAGGTGTTGAGAAAGTAAATAGGTCTGATCCAGCCCTGCAATAAATGACAAAGGCCAAACTAAAGCTATGTGGCAGGTGCTAATGTCAGCAAGGCTTGCAGTACGGTTAAGACTGAATGCCAGGGGACCAAGGACATACTCTTGGAAGAATCTGGTCATCTGTGAGCCTGAGGCAGATGCTCCATCTGGGTGCATGGCCAGGGGAGGTTCAGGCCTGGGTCATCTCCTCCCCAATGAACACTTTCATAATAGGCAGAAATCTGGCTTAGAGTGATCCTGAGAGGGAGAAAGCAGTGGGAAATGCAGCTCTAAGCAAGGCCATAGCTCTGTATGAGGGGCTTCGAATGCATTCTCATTTAGCCAATTTTCGATCATATGGTGATTGAGTCACTTGGCCATGACAGCTGCCTGATTCTTAGAAGCAGCTAACAACTCTCCCACGATAATAATAGTGATAAAAATAATACAAATAGCAGCAATCATTATAAGCATAAATATTATAACAACTACTATTAAGGACAGCTAACAGACATAAACAGTTTGGAGTCTTCTGGAATTCTTTACTGTTATTACTGCATTTGCTTTTCACAAAACCCATAGGAGAGAGGCAGGGAAGGAATGACAATCATACCCATTTTACAGAAGACGAACCTAGGGTCCAGAGATTAGGAGTGGGTTGTCCAAGTCATAGAATAATTTAGTTGTAGAGTGACCAGGATTCAGAGGTGGGAGAGTAGAGGAGGGAAGCTGAATAATTTGGGCCTAAGTCCCAACAAAGAGGGATACTGATTTCCCTTTGAAAGGTATGCATCTCCTTGTTCCTTCTGGGGCCAACTAACATTGGAAGGTCACACTGATGAATAGGAAGTCAAGAATCTCAGAGATCCAGCCATTCCTGGGGAATGTGACCTATGAGGAGCACTTTAAAAAGGGAGATGCAGGTCTCTGGGCCTTGAGCACAGACCAAATGACATTCACCGTTGCCTTGTCCTCAACTTCATGACAGAAGCCACAGGACAGGGATCCCTGGGTGGCGCAGCGGTTTAGCGCCTGTCTTTGGCCCAGGGCACGATCCTGGAGACCCGGGATCGAATCCCACATCGGGCTCCCGGTGCATGGAGCCTGCTTCTCCCTCTGCCTGTGTCTCTGCCTCTCTCTCTCTCTCTGTGTGACTATCATAAATAAATAAAATTAAAAAAAAATTAAAAAAAAAAAAAGAAGCCACAGGACAGGTAGAGGAGAAGAATAAAGAAGCCACTGAATAGACACACGTCCAGCATTGCTCTTAAAGGTCACACATCCTTGCCTTGTCTGTCCCCTCTCCCCCACCGCCACCCCATCTCCCACTCTGATGGGAGCTCCCATATGGCCTGGGCTTGGTTTTTGCCTTCTGTGCATCCTTGGTGCCTATTACATTGCTGGGCACATAGCTATTGTTCAATCCATGTTGAATTCATGCATGCATAAAGGAATGAATAGATGAATATATCAGGAGACACCTAGCATTGAGACTGGGGTTACATTGAGCACAACTCTTGACTGAAACCACCTGCTCCTTTGTACCAAGAACGTGGTCTTTATGTGTCTTCTCCTGTTAATATGTACCACTAATATTTACTTCTTTGGAAAGTGCAGTGAAAACAACAGTGTGGAGTCTGAATGACAAAGGGTGAAACAGCAGCACAAGCCCCAAGGCATCACAGAGATGGGCTGCTTAATAAAAGCCACACAGCTGCCTTCCTCCTCCCATTAGGCCTTGGCAGGGTTACTAACCCGATAAAGGATCCTAACCACCTGAAATGATGGCCATGTATCAGTTCCAGCCCACCTGGACTCATGTGTACAACAGTTTCAATCTACCTCTGAGACTTCACCCAAAAGACCATTGACTTAAATTAAAATACCCAAAAGAGGGCATTTAATTGAAAGGCAAAGCAGAGGTCTCCATGGGCAAAGCCCTGTGTGAAGCTCCCAGGGTAGGAATAAGACAAGTAATCTGATTGGTTTTTGCTTTCAAGAATTTATGGTATTATGAAGGACAAGATAATACCAGGCAAAAAATAAATAAATGCTAAGTAGAGCATATTAATTTCCTATTGCAGCTCTAACAAATCACCACAAATTTAGTGGCTTAAAATTACACAAACTTCCTATCACACAATTCTGGAGGTCTGATGGGTCCACAGGGCTGCATTCATTCTGGAGGCTCTAGGGGAGAATCTCTTTCCTTACTTTTTCCAGCTCCTAGAGGCTGCTGCATTCTTTGGCAGCTGGCCCCTCTCATCCATCTTTGAAGCCAGCAGCATAGCGTCTTTCATCCTCTCCCACCTCCTGCCTCCCTTTTATAAGGACCTTTGTGATTACATTGGGCCCATTTGGATAATCCAGCATAATGTTCCCCCTCCAAGATTCTTTTTTTTTTTTTTTTTAGACTTATTTATTTGAGAGAGAGTGCAAGCAAGCAGGGGAGGGGCAGAGGAGAGAGAAAATCCTCAAGCTGACTCTCTGCTGAGTGGGGAGCCCAATGCAGGGCTTGATCTCAGGATCCCAAGATCATGACCTGAGCTGAATCAAGAGTCGGATGCTCAGCTGAACCATCCATGTGCCACCCCCGACCCAATTTCAAGATTCTTAATTGCATCTGCAGAGTTCCTTTTGCCATGTTAAGTAAAATAGTTACAGGTTCTAGGAATTAGGACATGGGCTTCACTGGGGGCCACCTATGAAGGAGCAGTTAGAAGCTTTGGGAGTATAAAGAAAGACATGATGAATTCCAATAAGAGGCTCGACTGGGCATCACAAAGGAGATAACATCTGGACTGGTCCTGAAGGATAGATAGGATTTTTTAGGGAAAAAAAAAAAAGAGGAAATGGTGGAAAAGAACCTGGTGAAAATGGAATGTAGGACTATACGGGAAGGAAGCATGGTAAAGAATATCATCTAGGCCAGACTATGAAAACTTTTAGGTTCTTTATGCAGAGGGAGGCCTGGAACAGTTTTTAGAAATGCCCTGTCTTCCCAAAAGATCATTCTAGTAACAGCATGGACAATGTACAAGAGAGCTAGGATATGCAAGAGAGGGCAAGGTGACCAGTATGAAGTTGCCGTAATAGTCAGGCCTGTAGATAATGAGCTAAGCCATTGGTAATGGCTCTGGTAAAGAGAGGAAGATTTAGACACACTAGAGAAGTCAATTTGTCAGGATTTGATGACTCTATGGAGGACATGAGAAACCTGAAAGAGATGGAGCTATAAGTGCATTAATTTGAATTGATACCCTTGTGTCAAATTGATAACCGTTGGCTCATTAGATGAATGATTAGTGAAAGAAGTACACGGGCAAAGGAACAAACTTGATGAAGGAAGGCGGTGCATTCAGCACAAGCTGTTGAGTCCAAGGTGTTGAGGGGTTTCCAGGTAGAGATGACAGCAGGTAGGCAGAGTTTCAGAATGGAATCTTAACTGAGAGATCAGGGCTCCCCCAAATCTGACTGCCATCCATTTGTCTGCTATAAGGGTCACAGCTGACATAAGTGGGTTTTTTTTTTAAGATTTTATTTATTTATTCATGAGAGACACAGAGAGAGAGACAGAAACATAGGCAGAAGGAGAAGCAGGCTCCCTGTGGGGAGCCTGATGTAGGATTTGATCCCAGGACCCGGGGATCACCACCTGAGCCAAAGGCAGATGTGCAACCACTGAGCCACCCAGGTGCTCAACATAAGTTTTTAAAATGAGTTCTGAGACACCTGGGTAACTCAGTCACTTGAGCCCCTGACTCTTGATATCCGTGCTCAGGTCACAATCTTAGGATGGTGAGATTGAGTCCTGCATTGGGCTCTGTGTGGAGTATGGAGCCTGCTTGATATTCTCTCTCTCTCCCTCTCCCCTTGCCCCTCCCTCTACCCCATGTACTTTCTATGAAAGAAAAAGAAAGAAAGCTTCTGAGACTTGTCATAGGATGGCAGAAATTCCAGTTCTTTTTTTTTTTTTTTTCTTAAAGATTTGATTTATTTATTCATGAGAGACACAGGCAGAGGGAGAAGCAGGCTCCATGCGGGGAGCCTGATGCAGGACTTGATTCCAGGTCTCCAGGATCATACCCTGGGCCGAAGGCGGCGCTAAACCACTGAGCCACCCGGGCTGCCCAGAAATTCCAGTTCTTAGGATTGAAGGAAGCATAACAAGACGACCCACCACTACCCCCAGACAGATGATTCTCAGACATAACACTTCCACATGTCACAATGAGGGAGCAGTTGTGGATGCTGTCTTCAAAGGAATGAGAACTGTGCCCCTGTATACCTGTGACTGAAGCCGGCCTGCGTGGACTCAGGCCTGTGAGCAGAGGCAGAGAAGAGCAGGTAAGAAACAGCTCGGCTTGTTGGCTTACTTCTCTCCAAACACACATGTTCCCCCCAAAACCCTCCTACTTTCCTGTCTCTGTGACTTATTACCCTTCCTTCCACTTAGATTGCTCTTTTTCCTTCCCATCAAGGCTCAGCTCAAACACCCCCTCCTCTGGGAGGCCTTCCATGGTTCACCCTCAAGGAAATAATACCCCTTACCATTGGTTGCATTTCTTTTATGATTCTCTGCCTGAAGTATCTGTTACTTTGTATTATAATCCCATGTGTATTTAAGGTTCTCTTCTCCAAACCCAGAATTTCTTGAGAGTGCAGATACTGCTTAATCTATTTCTGTGAGCATGCTAGAGTCTGACATAATGTTTTGCACACAACCAGTGCTCTATAAAGGCAGGATAAATCGATAAAAATGGTTGTTTGTGCACTTATGTTGTCCCCTCCTCTCTCTCCTACCTTTTAATAAGTAGACATTTTGTGACCTTCTTGTGGGCAGGAATTTCTTCTTATTAAACTCCAAGTACCACCCACGGATACCTTTCAAGTGAGCAAGCATAGATGATCATTGTTGACTTCAGTGGTGTTGATGACTCATGATTTGCAGCAAAGAGATCTAAAATAATGAGGCCTGAGGTATGAGCACGTTGAACCAATAGACCATGAGAGCTTACAGACAGACAGCTCAGCCTCGGCCCCAGGGAGAAGTAAGGCATCTTAGACTCGGAAGAGAAGAAAATGTGAGCCAGAAACAGGTGGATCTTGGCAATCTAGGCAGATGTGTGGACTCAGGATTAGGGAGGAAAACCAGCATGGGTCAGGGAGGGTGGAGAGGAAGTCCTGAGTCCTGAATGCTAGGCCTGGGTCAGCCTCTGATGAGACGTATGACCTTGAGCAAATTTTTCCATGACTACCTTCTCTCATCATTCAAGTTTCTACTTAAGTATCACATTCTCTTAAAGGACGGTCTTCCCTGACCATTCGAGCTATAAAACATGCCCATCACCTGATTTTAGATTTGTTATAGCAAAAGGAGAATACATAAAATTCTGTATGCGTTTGCTTAGTACTTATTGTTTCCCCTACTAGAACACGAACAGACTGAGGGCCTGAACTCTGCCTGTCTGATTCATCAGTGTTTTGCTTTTTCCATGTTCTAGGTACTCAATATTTATTGAGTGGTTTGACTACCTCGAAACTAGAGGAAGGTTAGGGAGTAAGAAGATTTCTAACAGACTTGATTAGATGATTTCTAATAAAAATCATGATTTTTATTATGATTTCCAAGAAATTCCTATCTCTTCTAACTATACAGTTACACATTCCATTCCATATACCTCTGATGATCTTGGAGATTCTGAAATGAAATATAAATTGAAGTCCCCAACATTATTATAGTGCCTTGCTTTTTGATGTAGTTGCTAACCTAATCTTTTCTCAAACCTGTGGAAAATTAATGTTGATAACATTCCTTTTTGTTGTTGTTGTTGAAGACTGTAAAGTGTATTTTCTTTCTGGATCCCATAACCACCTGTGGGGTTTTGCTATCTTATTTCACAGGTAAGAGAACACAAAGCTTGGAAGGGTAAGGTGATTTGCCCAGGGTCACACAGCATGACTGTGGCAGAGGATCCCAGTCTCTTGATCCCAAGAGTTCTGCTTTCCCATTAGACTTCATTACATCTTAGCCACTGGAAAGGTAAAGCTCTGTACTGTATTAAAAAAAAAAAGTGTAAGACAAATTCTCCAGTCTTCAGTCTGAGCCTTCTATGCTAACATTTAATTCTTCCCTCTTCCAATGCAAGATTAATCCAACTATGCCAAAACATAGGTCCAGGGATGCTGGTCACAGAGATAGAGAATGTTATGGTAGAAGATAGAGAAGGACTACTGAGATATTAGCCACTTTTCTTTTTTTGCAAGGAAGTGGAGACATGGAAACCCAGAGGAGGAGGTGGCTTCCCCAGTTCTCCCGAATCTAAACCTTTAAATCATTGTGTTTTAACTACTCCATGTATCATGAAGACACAGGGGCAATCAAAGCTGGATTTTCTGCCTTGGAAAGGGTTGACACCAGTCTGCATTTTCCCTGACCTGGTAGGGAAAATTGGAATTGGTAAACAACGTAGAATAAAAGCCCCTTCTCTTGGGGAATGGAGAAGAATACTATCCTAGGTCTCTCAGAGCACATCCCGCAGCAAAGATGCCATGGGGAGGTGGTTGAGGGGAGACTGAAGCCAGAGTCCTTAGAGTGAGCGTGACAGCCCGGTAGTCTCTTCCCTCTAGCCATAGGGTGCCTCTACCTGAGCAAGGAGGCTGAAAACAGGCTAGGCCCCTCAAAGAGGAGTGCCTGGGAGAGTGATGTTCCCAGGAACACCTACCCCACAAGTCCCAGATCTAGACAGCCTCCAGAGGATAAAGGGTGTAGAACTGGATTTTCTCTAAACTCACTGGAAAACATCAGTTCGAGTCCACCATTTTCTCCTCTGCAGAGCATGACGGGACAGACAAAGGGATCAAAAGTGACTTCATCTGTGACAGACACTAGCACATTGGAACACTGTTGTTTTACTTCTAAAGAAGCAGACCGTTTGATCAACGCACAAGGCAAGGAGAGGTGTTTTCGGATTAAGGGCATCAGACCGTGTTTTCTCCATTGGCGCTTAGAGCTCTCTATAGACAATCAGCATTTTGGAGTTTACTCAAAGTGTGCGTGTTCATCACCTCACTTCACCCTGCTAACAGCTCCGTGAGGGGGGCAAACCAGGTTCTCGTTCATTCGGTCACCAGGTTGTCAGGGCATCACTCTGTGCCAGGAGCTGTGAGGGTGCTGCTGGCAACGCATGTGCAAAATGTGACAGAAGGAGAAATTGAGGCTCAGGGAGCCAGTGTGGTTTTGCCAAGCAGTACAGAGCTGTTCTGTGGGGCAACTGGAACTCACACCCGGCTCTGCTCAGTGGGTGGGCCTTTCCTGTGTGCACGTACCCTGCTGCCCATTTCTGCACACAGAAATTCAGACGACGATCAGCGTCTCCTGTCGCTCCCTTCCTCTTCCTTTCTTCTCCTGATTTACATATTGCTAAATGATGAAATTATACAGTACATAATTCCACAGCAACTCTGCTGCTTAAAAAAAAATCGGGAATGGAGTAATTAGGCAGAAAGGATTCTCAATTAGGCAGTGGATTCTGTTTCTAAAGCAGTAAATGGGGAAGAGATATTTTTTAACTGTCTCTTGAATATATTGCCATGGAATGATTGCTGCCTTGTAGAGCAGCAGTGCGTCTCGGAAATGGAACCCTGTGGGCTGGCCTCAGAGCTGTGTTTTGTGTCTGAATTTCCTGCCTAGTTCTAGAACTTCGGGTTCTGGATGTAACCTCACACTTAGGGTCTCTGGCATGAAGATAGGCATTCAAGACTGACACTTAATGCTACATGTCTTCTCTTGTTTCTTTGTGTTTAGGTGGGTAATGGGAAAAGGAGCATCCAGAGGTCTTGCCAGGATCCTTTGTACTGGGAAGCAACAGAAAATGATGGAAGGTACCGTCATTTGGGTTTCCCAGGGCTGGTCTTGGATTCCTGACGTGTCACCTTGGGTGGCCTTGAAGAATTCCACCTCTCTGAGCTTCAGTGGGCTAATGAACATTGGCAATCCCAACCCCATACAATGATAGTGAGGATGGTAGGAGGTAATAGTAGAATCTAGCATATGGTAGGAGTAAGTGGAAGGCTCTTTCCCTAACTTAAGAGGGAATGTTCACCATGTCCAAATTGAGGAAGGGTTGCCATTGGGTAAAGGGGATAGATTTGTTGAAATAACCTCTCTGTGGGATCAGAGGATGTAACTAGAATCAGTCAGTAGAAATTCAAGTCGCTTATAGCTCAGCATAAAAATAGTGACTTTTTGTAAAGTTGTTCAATAGTAGAGTTCATCAGAGGTGAGTTTCCCATCACTGGAGATAATCAAGTAATGGCTCAACAATTATTCAGAAAAGATGCTTAAAGTGGATTCCTGCTGCCAGTAAAAGTTGAACAGTTTGACATCTTAGGTCTTTTCGAAAAGTGAAATTCCATGATTCTGACCATGGTCTCTTTCCTTTTATAGCATGAAGAAAGGACCAAAGACACCTAGTTCCTGTGCAAGGACTTGTCTCTGCTTCAAGGAAAATGAGCTTAGATGTGCTAACCTTGAAGATCCTGGCCTTTCTCCTTCAGCTATGCACGGTGTCTCATTGTGCCCATAGGCCATGATTTCCAGGAGACTGTTAAAAAGAATCATAGACCAAGTTTAGACTAGAGGCAAGAGAGTGGGCCTCCTGGCTTCCTGCGTCTTCTTATGCAAAATAAAGTCTTAAAGGACCCCAAAACTATTCATGGTGGGCTTTGCTGGTACTTTGTTTACTTGATTGTTCCTTGGAAGATAAGTCATTTCTTGAATGTGGGGCCACTAACTCATTATACCAAATTCTATATGTTCTATATCTTTGCCACAGTAGCCAGTGAAATCTGCCAAATGTTTATAATGGGTAAGCCTCAGAAAGCTAAATGGATTTGATGCCAGACTTTGAGGGAAAGACAAAGCTTAACCAACCATCTGAGGTCAACACATCTCAATATTTGCTGCGAAAGCAGAGCTTATCCTCTGAGTTTTCTTGGCAAGACTCAGTGCATTCTAAGCACACGATGGAAAAACCACTGACAAGAATAATCCTTCACATGGTACTTAGACAGCCACTACTTCAAACTCTATTAATTAAAAATGTATCAACACCCCCATTTTATAGTTGGTTACATGCCTTTGCAAAAGAGATTATAAAATCCACATGTAAGAAACAAGAGTATCAAAGATCAGCTGTGGTTCACAAAAAAAGATCTAGTCCCAAAGGCTTAGAGAAATTAGCAATACAATTTATTATTATTTTTTCTTTTTTTGTAGAAAGACTCAGATGTGGAGCTACTCTGGTAGATGTAAGAAGAAGGTCAGAAATGTGTTGAGAAAGCCAAGACAACCCAGTTAGGAAGTGACTCATTTGGGATCACACAATGGCAGGATCCAAACTGAGACCTTTTCCTACTTATCTGGGAAAGCATGAAAGAACCGATAAACATGGAAACTAAGGGGAAAGCCCAATCCTCAGATTCCCCAGAGGTGCTGGGCCCTCCAACTCTGAGAATGCCTCATACACTTCAAAACTGGGGCCCAGCTTTAGGACATGTGCTGTAGGAGAAAGTGCAAGTAGTGGATCCTCAGGTGTCAGATTTTAAATGTTGACCTGCTCAGCCTGACAAGAAGCACCAGATAATCAAGGAGGAGCACCTCTATTGGAATGGAAGCTGCACACCCTTATAATACCAAACAGTGAACAAATGTTCTTGAAGCATCTCCTCCAACAGAAATAATTTGCATTTATTGATAGCTTTCAAAGGATGCTCACATTCACTATTTAGTTCAGTTTTTACAACAATCCTGCAAAGTAGTGGGGCCTGGGGTCATTATCTCCTCTTGCTAGGGAAGAAGCTGAAGCTTGGAGAGGCTAAGTGATGGAGCTGTGGCCAGAGTTAGTACATGGTGGTTCTTGAGTGATACTCGGCCCCTACTCCTCATATAGTCCTATACCATGGCCTTCCATTTTTTGGGTGATATGTGGGAAATAGAAGGGAAGATATTAGAAAATTTTCTAAACATGTGTAGAGAGTATCTCTGATGTATTGGGAATGTTTATACCCCTCTTCACTCCACCAAACGAGAGGCAGATGTTGGGTAAAAGGAGATCATTACCCCTAAATGGTGACAATCACATGGCTGTCATGAAAATCATCCTTTCTTGCCCATTACCCTAAGTATTATCAAAGGAAAAATGGTGGAAGGATGTCAGGCTGAGGCATAAGAGAGTTGTGATACTGTGAGGCTCATCAATTTTTAAAGTTTATGAGCCTCAGGCACATTCTTCCAAAAGGAAATACAAGACAGTATGTCTGATCTTCCTCGTAGATCATCCAGAGGAGCCATTCCTATTCTAGTGGGAGGATATACGAAAAGCATTCCAGAAACAATTAGGAGTGTATAAATGTGAATTTCTACATATGTGTGTATGTGAATATATATAAAGATATATATAAAAAATGTGTATATCAATATTTTATATGAAGAGAAGGTACATAGTTCCTAAATGAAGATAATGTCTCATAGTTTGAGACAACATAATCAGTTTACAGTATTTTTGTGTATTAGAAATTTTGGTGCACTTGGATGGTTCAGTGGTTGAGCCTTTGGCTTAGGGTATGATCCCAGGATCCAAGAATAGAGTCCCACTTCAGACTCCCTACAGAGAGCCTGCTTCTCCCTCTGCCCATGTCTCTGCCTCTCTCTCTGTGTCTCTCATGAATAAATAAGTAAAATCTTTTTTTAAAAAAAGAAATTTTTATGGTGTTACATAACATTTAGTGACTATTCTATGCTAGGTTTTTATGTATTAATAATGATAATAATAATAATAATGACAAATCCCATGTTTTCCATATACCACACTAGTCTCGCAGAGTATGGGGACATGATCTTAGTCCCCAAGCAGTCCTGTCCTGGTCCTTATCCACACTTGTACATCTACAATCCCTATAAAGTTCTCTCAAACTAGTTCTGAGCAACCTGAGGGAGTGACTCGCGTGTGTTCCCATACACAGCATCTTCTGGCATGTTTCATTTTGCTCCCTCCAGTTATTTCTGTTGACTCTGGCAACAGACTATGGAAACACCCTCCATGCTGCTGCCCCAAATTTAAATGCAGGTAGCTGTCATAGGTGCGCCCTCAGAGCATTAGAGCCATACCTTGTGCTGCCTTTCTGTTTTCTAGAATGATGTTTCATGGGCCCCAAAGTGAAGCTGGCTGGGGCTCCTAATCCTTACAGATGTCAATGAAACCACAGAAACAGCAGGCAGACCAGGAGAAAAATGGGTACAATATCTTGAGAATGGCCCCTCTCCTTCCCCAAGGCCCATTTTCTGTAGACCCTGGTTGGAGGCCTCCATACTCTCTTGTCCCTTAGGAACCTTCCCTCCTAGCAGGTTTCTTGGTCACTACCGTGAATAGTCCACCTGCTGACCTACCTTATAGAGCTTCCAGTCCTCTGCAGACAGATCTCCACCCCAGGATGAACTCAGCCTAGCTGTACACCAACACTACAGACGTCCACATTACATACATATATACGCTCCACGGGTAATAAATGACTAACTTGCGTCATGCAAGTAACTGGAAAATACAATTACCTATGGGATAGATTTTCAGGCTGTCAAGTCAGAGTTGCATCTTCCCTGATCTTAAAAAGTGCAAGAAGCATAGGCTGTTCCAGGAACACGGAACAGGCACCAGGCTGCTCTGTAGTCTTGCAGGCATGAACGCCACAGATGTGAAATCCATTTCCAAATGCTCAGGCCAAAGGCTAAGGGGGCAGCCCGAGCCCCAGCTGTACTCAGACCAGCCCCCGCCCGGGGGGTGAGTTCTCTGCTCTCCTCCTGCCCTTGTTTACGGGAGCACACAGAGGCCCCAGCCGTCAGCCCTGCACGCCTGCAAGTGTCTGCAGCATCCTGCTTGGAGGTTTTGCCCTTAGAAGATAATGCAGAAAGTCCTGAAATGAAGAGAACCAAAGAACAATAGATCACTTCCTCTGTCCACTTCACAGAGGAAGACAATATTTCAAGGCAGCGGATGTTTTACATCTACACAGTTTTCCACTTAGCCTCTGACCTCTTCTAGTGCCACAGTAAATCTGATGACCGCCCCGCTGTCAGCCTTCCAGACAGCATTTCTCTCCAGTGTCCGTTTAGGACGAGAAGAAGTGCACCCCGGGAGAGGGAGAGACTGTCTCAGGCAAGGTCCTTTTCTTTCTCTGTCTGTGTGAACAAAGCGAAGTTGCAGCCTGACATCACCGAGAAGGTGACAGTGCCTGGGGGCGGGGGCGGGGGGGGGCGGGCGCAGGTGCGCATGCACACGTGTGGATGTCTTTCCGATGATCCCTTGGTCCTGGCACCTCGGTTGCACTTGACCTCGTTGCTATGGAGTCAGTTCCGAGGTTGCAGCTCTGAAAACGATCGCTTTGCCACACTGTATGATTTTAAAGGTGGATTTCACTCTTATCACTAGCCACCAGCCGACCAGGTGACTTTGCACAGTCCAGGTAACTCCTTGAGTCTTGCTTTTCGGCACAGTTGAGAAAAATGTATTTATTCCACAAGCATACGTGGAGCACCCACTCAGTACCAGGCTCTGGGCTAGCTGCCACATGTGTAGGGGGCGAGGTGGGGGTAAGGAGATAAGCAAAACACAGCCCTTTCTACCAGGTTCTTACTAGATGGCTAAATTCCCCAAACTCTCCTCTCCCGGCTTGTGGGATGCCACCTTCTGGGTCTAGGATCAGGGCTCGCCCAGCCCTGCCCACACACCTGCCCCTGAAACCCTCTGTCTCCTTATGCCATTCCCAAGATTCTTGCCATCCTGAGCTTGAGCGTACATGTGCTGTTTAGAATCCATTTTTCTTTTTACATTTTGGGAAAGCCATTTCTCTCACCTTCGTAGCATTATCACATTCATAATTTTATCTTTGTTTAATCCTTTAACTAATGGTCGTCTCATCCACTTCACTGGAACTTGCATCTAGGCAAGTCTGCAGAGCCCAGCCCTTACCTGACACAGAGCAGCATTGAACAGCTGTTACATGAATGAATAATGAACCTTTGGTTTCTACTCTGCTCTCTGGTATATTCTTCTTGGGCCTTATATAGCCCAACTGCCTCATTTTATAGATAAGAAAAACTGAATTGCAGAGGCAAAAAATTTGCTCAGCATCACACTCTGCCTGAAAAGCTGAGGCCCAATGAAACACCAGGTTTCCACTCCAGGGAAGGAATCCAGGGCCCTTTCCATGCTCTTCTTTTTTTTCCCCTAGTGGAGGGTAAGAGAAATGCCTCAGGCATCACCAGACTGTGAGGACTCAAGAAAAAGGTTTCCAGAAATTGGCTTCCCTTAAGATAGCTCCCATCTATAGTTGGGAGTCCCCAAGGAAGACAGCCACATGAACCCACAAAGCACAGTGTCAGCAACAGCCACAACTCATCCACTCTAATCTTTTGCCTCTACTCCCACTTGTCCATAACCGGATTTCTGCAGGATCAATTGTGGAGACCCACTGCTTCCATCCACCATCGGGAGAATATCAAGCTTGGTGTCAGGGCTTCTGTCACAGTTCCCAGTCTGCGGAATGCAAGACTATCTCTGGTTTCTTGAAGAAGGAAGGAAAGCATCTCGTCCCTCCCCCATGCCTTATGTACTGTGGTCTGTGCTCAGTCTCGCAGAAGCATCTGCAAATCCTCCAGATCAAGCAGCCTCCAACCCTCCTCTCCACAGGAGCCACAAATCCACCCCGGGGACTGGTTGGAACAGCAGGTACCATTGGTACTCTGAATCATCTTCCCCAGCACAAGCCCCTAGCCAAGTCTGGGTGGGGACACCAGTGCGGACCGGCCCTGGGAGAGTGGGACGCAGGGTCATGCTACTTTAGCCTGGGCTTGGCAGTCAGATCTGTAACTTTTCATTAATAACCTGGGCTGAAGCAACACAGCAACTTAGGTGTTCAGACAGCAAACCTGATGACCATGCTTCTCTGTAACAGAGGTATTTTGCTAAGTTCAAAGCTTCCCAGGTGAGACTGCCTATTTTCTCTCTGGGGCTTCCCTTTTATGGTTTGCATCTCTTACTGGATGCAACTCACTGTGCTTCTCATGGAAGGCCCCCATAATACATATGTTTTGATTTTATAGCACACCCTAGAGGCTAACTCATCTGTTTTGATGACATGGATTTTGCCAAAATGATCACTTGGCTAAAGCTCTTATGCCAGTCCAAAGGATGGTGAAATGGAACAAAATCCTGCATGGCCTTCACATCAGGATCCTAGTGGGGAAACAGGTTTCCCTACTCTCTCCTCTACCCTTTCATTTATTCACTTGTTAGGATTTAGTCTAGGATCTGGAGCCACCAACATAGATAAGACTCAAGCCTTGGCTTCAGGGTACATACGTCGTCCAACTGTAATGGACCCATGCAAACAGAAACAGTCAAGCATTACACACGCTCTAAAAATGCTAGCCACTGGAGCTTCTAGGGAAGAGATGCTCAGGATCCAGATATCAGAGGAGCACAAGTCAACTCCAGAAAGATCTGAAATGCATAGGGGAAATGCCAGAACAGGAAATTGAATATAATATTGGACAAACAAGGGCCAGGAAACAGAGTGGGGAAGCAGATGGCTAAACAGGACCAGACATCAGGCAAGATCACCAAACGGTATGTATTTGGGTGAAAACAGAACCAAGCCAGGAAGAAAGAGAACATACATAAGTATCAGAGCCACTACAACATAGGTAGATTCTCAGGACAGTGGGACTGACACAGCCAGCAAAGCAGAAAGGGCAGCTCAGACCCTCTGCTGGGCCTGATGAACCTTGTGTTTCCCTTTGCTGAGTGAAATTTGATGTGGGATCGACTTTACAACACCTTGGTTGTTTTGGGGGGCAGGGGGTAACTGTAAGTAACTCTATCAAGGTCATATGGAAGAAGATTTAGGGCTATACTTAGGGTCCTGGACTCCCTCCATAAATTCTCTCTGTTGTCTGAGGACTCCCAACTCAGAAGACAAGGCACAGAGAGCTCCACTCAGAACTGCGGATGTGGTGGGGAAGTGGAAAGCAAGCCGACATTTGGTGTGTTGTAGCATTCCCAGCTCTGGTTTAACACAAGCGATGTGTTTCGCTCACAAACTGGCACTGAGAGCTCATTTACATTTAAATAAGAGGCTTGTTAATGCCAGCAGGAGGACGCTGTCAATGCCAAGCCTGGCTCAGGATTCCTGCCAAGGAGTTTCTAAGAGCATCGCTCTAGGAAACTCCCCCAGAAGAGAAGCAAGCATGCCTTCTCATTAAGACAACTCCACCACAGTGACATTTGCCTCAGAGTGGCAAGCCTTTGGCTGGGCTGGAAGCAGGTTGTCGAGTCTTAGAAAGTTATCTGTTGCCAAGAAAGTCGTTTAGTTCAATTTGGCTCTATACACATTCAGAGACCACTGGCACATGTAAGGTGGGCTGGTCAGGAGGGCAGCAGGCTCATTCCTGAACCCTAGCCCCTCCAGTCATGTTGGGAGGGTGGGCTGTTAACTAAGAAGCGCATACAGAAGCTCTTCTTGCAACATGAAGAAAGAGAGGGCCTACCCTATTGTTGGACAACTCTTAATACTGGAAGATTCTTTCTGGCATTAACAGGAAATATGTCTGTTGCAAAAATAGTGCACTCAAAATGCCTACAGATGCCAAGCAGGGAACATAGAGGAGTGAGGCAGGCTGTTTATGAAACCCTCAGAAATGTTTGCAGTTTTGATAACTGAGAGTGTACCTGTCTAGTCTAAAGGGGATTATGCTACTTAGCAAAAACTGATCTTGGGTTTTATAGACATGGATCTTGTCCTATAGAGCTTAAAGACTGATGAGGAAGTCAGATAATTAGACAAGAGTTAAAGCACAGTTAATAGGTTTTATCAGGGAGAAGTAAAAGGTACTGAGAAGCACATGGGAGTGGTAGGGGTACAAGCTTAGAACCCAGAATTCAAAGGTCATCAAGGGATTGATATTTAAGTCCCATCTGAAGGATAAGCAGAAGTTACCCAGGGGAAGATGATGGGTAGGGAGAAAGGGAAGAACAGGTACAAAGACCCTGAGGCAAGACAGCAAAGTACATTTGAGAACTTTAATTTTCCCTGGTGGGAATTCAGAGTTCGAGGTAGGGGTAGGATAGCGAGGTAAGTAGGGATTAGAATTCCAAGGGCTTCCAAGCCACTGAAAGAGTTTGGACTTTAACTTAAGATCAATGAGTTAAGGGGCGGCTTAGTGGTGGCTCAGTGGTTGAGTCAGCCTTTGGCTCAGGACAAGATCCCAGGCGCCCTGGGATTGAGTCTGCATTGGGCTCCCTGCAGGGGAGCTTGCTTCTCCCTCTGCCTTTGTCTCTTCCTCTCTCTGTGAGTCTCATGAATAAATTAATTTTTTTAAAAAAGTGATCAGTGATTTAAGTGGAGAAGTAACAGGGTCAGGGATGATGCAGGCTGGGTCTTCTACAGATTGAATACTCCCAGCAGTAGATAAAGACCAGCTCAGGAGTTGGAGTTAGAGAGCTGTGGGCTCTGGTTCCAACTCCACTGCTCTGTGAACATGGGCAAGCCTTATGCAGCTCTCCTGTGAAATGGGAAGAACATATACCAATGTTGGTGAAACAATGGGGAGAAGACCCATTGTTGTCATACCCCGTTGGTGCTACAGTAAAATAGCAATCATGAAAACCTTATCAGGGCTGTTTGATGATATGTATCAGAAGTCTTAAAAATGTGCATTCTCTTGGACTGAGCAATTCCATTTCCAATATTAGCCTAAAGAAAAAATTATTTTTTGGCAAATATTTAACAACAGTAGTATTCAATGCAGTGTTGTTTATAAGAGCCCTCCCCCCCCCCCAAAAAAAGTCTGTGCTGACTGGTTATTTCTTAAATTCTTTATCCTGTTGAGATGATTTTGGCCTTTAATATTTTAAAACATGATTGGCTCAGACACTCGTCCCATGTGCAGGGAAAACCCTGTGACCCCTACCCCAGTGTCTCTGGTGATTCTTATTCTCCTAGTTGCCTCTGCCTCCAAGATCTGTTTAATTCTCCATCGTCTCTGGGTATTTTGCATGGGCCCCTGCTGTCTTTTTACTGCAATGTACCACTTTGCATAATATCATGCACCCCAAATGCCCTTTACTCCTCTGGGTACATTGGTCATAGGCAAGAAATGTGGTCAAATATTACTCAGAGCTTGAAAGGGAGGGGTTTGATGCCCAGTAGACAACCACCTTTCTCAGCACCTCCCTCCCCCATTCTAAGCCTCTTTCTATCTATTCTTTTTGTTTTCCAGGATCCCCCATTCTTGGCCTCCTTGTCTACCCACTCCTAAGTTATTTCCTTTCCCTTATATTTTTCAAATTCATCTGGCTCTCTACTCCTCAACTTGTATGCCATCCTACCTGGAGACTCAGGAGTGGATTCTATGCAGGGTCTTATTCATTAACAGCCTGGAAGTATCTTTTTGTTTTGGGGGCAGGGTACAGATAGAGAGGGAGAGAGAGAATCTTAAGCAGGCTCCATGCCCAGCAGAGCCTGACACGGGGCTCCATCCCATGACCCTCATGACCCTGAGATCATGATCTGAGCCAAAATCAAGAGTAAGATGCTTAACCGACTGAGACACCTAAGTGCCCCAGCATGGAAGAGTCTTAAGAGTTCCGTCCTTTTCATTTTTCCCCAGTGGTTTCTATAAGTGGAAGGATAGAGCATAAGGATTTATTTCCCTATTCATATGCATTATGCCAACCTCTTTCCATTTTAGAAGGCAAAAGAGACACAATAATTTTGTCTTTTGTTTTGTTTTGTTTTAATACTCATACTATACTCTTACTATCCTTGGAAATAATCTAATTGTCCCTAAGTGGGGATGAAATAAAGCAATGCACAACCACGCAATGGAGCAGAATGAAAGGTTAAGATGACGTTGTACAACAGATATCAACATGGGGAATTGGTCAGGAATTATGGGTAAATGATGAAAATACAAAACAATATATATGCTCTAACTCCACTAAAATATGAATTTATTAGTAAGTATGCAAGAAAAAAGACTGAAAAATGGTGTTACTGGTTATCTTCAGAGCACTGATCCTCAATGGGAGTGATTTAACCACTAGGGGGCATATGGCAATGTCTCCTGACATTTTTGGTTCCAACTCTGGGGATGGAGGGACAGTGTGGTGATGGCATCTAGGGGGTAGAAGCCAGGGATGCTTTTAAACATCCTACAATACACAGGACAGCTCTCACAACAAAGAATTATTTAACTAAAAATGTCAGTAGTGCTGAGTTTGAAAAACCCTTCTCTATAGGAGGAGCTTACAGAATACTAGAACTTTATTTTTTGCTTGTTTGTATTTTCTATTTTTTTCTACAGTGAGCCTATAGTTCACATGTAGTTGTTTTTTGTTTGTTTGGTTGGTTGGGTTTTTTTTAAAGCACATTAAGCGAACACTTCTGAAAAAAGATCTGGATCAAATAATTGCCTTTGTTTTTGCTATGAGAGAAGTCATGGGCAAGTACTTGGCACAGTGCCGTAGGTTTCCTGACCATCATAGCACCTTTCTCCAAATCCACACCTTTATTAAATCAGGACCAAGGGTGGGAAGCCCTGATATCCTAGACATAGCAGATGACTGTCTCCCCGACTGTGCTTCTAGGCATTCTCCCTCTGATGGCCCATGCTTTTGGGCAGTGTCATCTCACAGCCAACCCAGCGAACTTGCAGTTCACTGAAACTTCTTTAACTTTGTCACATGTGGTACCCTGAGGCATGTCACCAGAACCGCAGGTGGAGCAGGGATTTGACCACAGGAAACAGAGTGAAGGCCTGTGCACATCCACGTTCCAGGCTACTAATCCTCCACTCATGGAGCCATGTCTTGGGGATGCAGTTAGTTGCCTTGGAGAACTTTTGCAAAGGAATGGTTCTTGTGGTAATCAAAGTGTGTTCACTTGGAAGTTTAATCACTTGAAGAAGTGGTTTATTGCCCCCACAGACTCCTCTGCTGTGAACATTAGAACTAATTAGTAGTTGAAATAGTGATGATTTAGCAGAGCCTCTGCATTTGATCGTTGTGGTTTCGGGGCCACCAATCGCAGTTGAAAAGAAAAAAGCAATCATCTCTGCCATATAATGAATCTTTCTTTCTAATTCCCAGGGAACTAAAAGGCCCTGTGGGGACTGGCTTTTCATCTGACCCTAAAATTGGTAGAAACTCAGAGGTTATAGAAATGACTCACAACCTGGGAAAAGTGACCAAAATTGTTGGCAATGGATTTCAGAGAGGGGAGATTTTCCTCATTGCCCATGGCTAGCAGGCTTTCTCTGGATTGTAATATGGGTCGGTCAATCCTTTCTGCCACTGGACTGGCTGGGAGAGAGAAGCTGAAGCCTCTAGCTGTTCAGAACAAAGGCTGAAACTAACGAGATCTGCATCAAGAGGAACCAGGTGAGAATCTTGGGCTGACTTCCAAGATTTTGGAAGGAAAGAAGGAGTGGAGGAAATACTGGGACTCCATTTGGTCTGAAAGACTTATGTTTTTTTTTTTTTTTTTGAAAGACTTATGTTAAATAATATGTGCTGTTATCTGCCACTGATGAGGGAGGAGGGAACTCTCTGACCTTTCAAAGGTACATTTAGTGGGTGTCCTTCTTCTCTCTTTCCTCTTTTTGAAGATATTCCCAAAGTTTTGGTCCTGTTCATTTCTCCATTTTCTCCCTGAGAGAAGTCATTACCAATCCTGTCTCTAGTGATCTAGTCCACATGGAACAAGGCTCTGAATCTCTTTACTGTCTGCAAACACAACTTGTTTCCCAGAAGGCAGAACTATGAGGAATAGTCTACAGGGAGGCAGAAGCAACTGTTGGCAGCCCAAAGGTGTGAGGACTTGTTTTGGAAGGGACGGAGCTCCCGAAGAAAAAGAGTGTTTACATCATGCTTGAACAGCTTGGTGAGGATGTCATGGCGACACTGTGGATCTCAGGAAGGGCAGAGAGAGTGTTGGCTCCTCACTAGATGACCTGGACAAGGTCTTTTCTCACTTGGATTTGGATATTCTTTCTTGCTTTTGTGAATAACACAGAACAGCAAAAACAAAAAAAATAAAATAAAATAAAATTCAAGAACAACAACAACGACAAAACATTGCTAAACTTAAGGGAACTCTTGAGAGGATTTTTTTTTTCCTCTTCCATTTTTTTCCCCCTCTCTCAAGTGGTTATGATGTGCAGGAAGTCATTCTGTCCAGACAGCAATGTATAACAACGGCCTGGAACTTTTCCATTCTACTGAGTCAAAAAAAAAAAAAAAAAAAAAAGTGCCAGAGGAAGTAATATTAGTCAGTACTTAGTCACACTTGAAAACAATGGGATAGTTTAGGTTGGCTTGACATCACACATTTGCATCTGGTTATGGCCCAAGAAGAAGCCCTTTCAGTTGGCAAATTTTGTCCAGTGTTTGAAGGCATTTGAGTCCTCTCTCGCCCCTGTATTACACAGTAAAGCCTACAAAATGGTTCCTCACAGCCCTTGAGGGGAAGAAGTTTCACATACAAATTTAGAAGGATTTGAGAAGGGAGAAAATGGAGTGGAAAATCTCAGTGGCAAGAAAGAACAAGTCTATACGGGTTGATCTTCCTCTCCTCCTGGAAAAGTGTAATTGCCTTCCTCTTACTCAGCAACCAGACTTCTCACTCTCCATTTTTCCCTTGGGGACAACTCTACAAAGAGAGTACACCTTAACCCTTACAATCCTGCATGCCAGCCCTCATTCATTCATTCATTCATTCATGTCCACTTAAAATACATTTATTCAAGGCCTGTTGCATACTTGGCTCAGTGTATATATGGAGAAGCAAAACACAACTTCCAACCTTCAGGATTTTAGTATGGATGGAAGTTTGACTAGAAGAAAAATTCATTTTAGTTTGACGTAAGAAGTGTCCTAGCATATATCTGCTCAAAGTTGTATGTGCTTACATATGAAGAGTGACAGCCACCACCCTGGAAGTCAAGGAAAGAGTATTTCCTGGGGAAGGTCACATGGCAGCTGGGTCTTGGAGTATGAATAATGTCCAAGGTAAACAGAACTAGACTTTTGTTCAAGTGGGGAAAACATTTTTTTCTTCTGTAACTACTGACAGTAGGGGAAAGGACAAAGCTCCACTTCCACTTGTGCAGGGGGAATTGGGCATTTTAAAGGGAGCATAACGTAGTAAGGAAGGGAGTAGACTGAATCAGGGAAGTGAAAGATGACAAAAAGCCAGTAAAGAGAGTCGGTCAGTATGACAGTGACTAGGCCAGCTGTGTCTGCTAGCTGGCAATCACGAAGTCAGGATTCTATCCTCCCACAGAGACTGGCAGACAAAAGCCTTTCTGATGATTACATTTCAGAGCAATGGCTTTCAGTTCCTTGAGATATTCCTAGGCTGTAGATGCACACACACACACACACACACACACACACACACACACGTCTCAAAGGAACAGAGGAGGTACTTGCAATTGTAAGCTTTTTAAAGTCAGTGTTCTAAGAAAGAGGGGTCAGAGGCCTATTGCCAGGGTTGGTCAGATCTCAGCGTAGGCCTTTGGATGGAGTCCTTTCATATTTCTCAGTGGGCGCCAGACAGGAAGAGGAAGGGCAGTCTAAACACAAAGAAGGGACTACAAAGGCATGGAGAAGTGAGAAGGTTTGGTTGGTTTGGAAAAGTTGCCTGGTTTAATGGCAGGTATGTTGAGGGAGCAGTGGGAACTGTACATCTGGAAGGGTAACCTAGAGTCTTCAGGCTCATGCCAAGGAGTTAGTGTTGTGTCCTGGGCAATGAAGAAATCATCAAGAATAGCATCAGGGGAGCAGTGTGGTCTCATTTGTGGCTTGGAACTAGGCTGGCCACAGTGGAGGATGGTTTAGACGTGGGCTGAGGTGGTTGCTTCAAAGACTGAGACAGGGACTAGTGTGGACTCTGAAATGATTTCCTACAGGAATGAATGCCTGGATTATGGCAGGGTGGACAAAGTGAGGGAGATGGCTTTAAGGAGATGGGATCAGAATGGGGATCCATTAGGTGAGTAAATGAGAGGGAGGTTTTGGGGACCAAATTGGGTATGGATTCTGCATGACTCAGTGGACCTGGCAGACTTTGTTGGTATGATGGTAGTGTGCTTGTTTCTTCCTTCTTCCTACTTACCCAACTCATGCCCTTAATAAGAGAGTTGGGAGGGAGGTTCTCCCACCTGAATTCAGGAAAGTTGTTTGGGGTACTTCATGCTTCATGCCGAATTCTCTACCATTGTTAGTTTTACTTCATCATAGGAAAGTAATGAGTGTTTTACCTATTTCCTAAGCATAACAGCCAAGGCAGAAAGAGGCAAAATGCTTGGCTTTGGGCATGAATCTAGGGTGAAGCTGAAAGACCACCAATTTAATTCCACTGGATGATAATTCAATTAGGATCCGAGATGTGCCAGGCTGTGCAAGATATTTTGGGAGCACTTATATTAGTAAGACTTTTCCCTTCTCAGAAAAAAAAATCCACATAATTGTTTGGATATGCAGATAATGTACAAAACTGAGGGGAGATGGTATGCCAGTTTGCACCATAAAGGGAACTTGGGAGAGGGATTAGTTAGTTTCGATAAAAAAGTAGTGGAGACTTTACGGAAGTCTTTGTAGGAGATGTCAGGGGCAGGGAATTATGATAAGAGAAGTATCCTGTAATCCCATGGCCCACACTGAGAGCTTTGCTCTAGTTTCCATTTTCCATTCGTCCTCATCTACATTTAACTAAGGAAGTGGATTCTAGGATCTTGTATAAAAAGCACTGAGAGGAAACTTCCCTTAGCCCATTTCTGAAGGCAGCCTTAATCTCAGATATGTGCTGGTCACTACGGATTTATTAAGCACTTGACTCTGTGCTGGAGTAGAAAGTGGAGTTACCAGAGAAAACTTCTTCCCTCCTTTTTTCTTTTTACTATTATGTTATGAACTATGAGGCGCAGAAGGAGTTCATAGTATGATGTATCACAATGAGTGCCTATGAACCCACAACTCGACTAAAGGAATCTGCTCTTAATAACACCCCTGAAGTTCCCCTATGTCTTTCACCAATCGCATCTTCCTCCTTTTATCTTGTTCCTCTATGTATAGACCCTCAGACAGTATTATTAGTTTTGCTTATTTTTTAATTTTCGATAAATTATAAGAATATATTTGTCCCTTAAAAGTTTTTTCCCTCTAATATTATGTTTCTGAAGACTGACCATATCAAGTTACTCAGCCTATAGTACATTCATTGATGTTCAATTATATATTATTCTATTATAGGGATATACTATTATTTACTGATTAATCAGCCTAGGATGGACATTTGTATTATCTTCAGCTTTTTGCCATTAATAAACCATACAGCACTTTTTATATCTTTGTACTTGCCTCTGGGGTACGTGGTCATGAGTGGAACTGTTGGTTATAGGATTTGCACGTCTTCATCTTTATTAGATAATGCTAAATTGATTTCCAAAGTGATTTTTAACAATTTTCACTCCCACCAATATTGCATGTAAATAACCATTATTCCACATTATATCTCCAATACTTGACATTATCAGACTTTCAGATTATTGCTGATTTGGTTGATATACAATGGTAACTCACATTGGTTTTAATTTGCATTTCCCTAATGACTGACTTAAATGTTCTTTCATAGGTCAATTAGCCATGTGTGTTTCCCCTTCCATGAAATAATATCTGTTCTTGTGCCCATTTTTCTATTGAATTTCTTTTTCTTAGGAATTCTTTGTAGTTTCTGGATAGTAACCCTTTGTTTGTTTCATGTCTGGAAAATAGCTTTTCCCAGCTTGAATCTATTTATAAATCTTTTGATTAAATACATTTCTTAATTTTAGTGAGGTCTAAATGATCCGTCCTTTTATTTATAGTTTTAATGTTTTTTACTTTGTTCAAGAAATCCTTTGCAACCTAAAAGCCATAAAGATTTTTTTAGTAGATCTTAAAGTTTTGTCTACATGAGGTAGGGATGAGATGTTATTTTTTTTCCACATGAAAAACCAATTATCTCAGCATCTACTCCTTCCACAGTGATCTGCAGTATCATCTATGTCATATATTAAGTAACAATAAATTAATGGTTTTGTTTTAGGATTCTTAACGGTGGTCCATTTGTATATTTGTCTTTTTTTTTGTATATTTGTCTTTTTTAATACAAATAATATACTCCTTAATGACCACAGCTTTATGTAAGGTTTTATCTGGTAAAGAAAATTATCCTTATTTTTCAAAAATGTCTCAAGTATTTTAGCATTTGTTTTTCTGAGTAAATTTTATAATCAGCTTGTCAAAGTCAGTAGAAAAATTTGGTGGGATTTAGATTAGAATTCCATTAAGTCTGTGGATCAATTTAAGGAGAGTTTATATGTTTATGATATTTCCCTATTTTGGATATGGTCTAACTTTCCATTTCTTTAGATCTCATTAAATGTTTTTCAGTAAAATTTTATGATTTTCTTCATTAAGGTATTCTACATTTAAAAAAAGATATTCTTAGGTACTTTACATTTTTTGTGACTATTTTATATGATTTATTCAAAATACATCATCTAACTTTTTGTGGCTGTTGCACAGAAATAAAACGCATTTTTTGGGTATATTAACATTATAGCTAGCAAAATTTGTTAAGCTTTTGAATGCTAATTATATGCCTGTTTTGGGTTTCCCATTTCCTATACTTATATCATCTATGATTGATCATGGTTTTGCTTCTTACATTCCATTTTTTATAAATTTCATCCATGTTTCTAATATAACTGTACTGACTAAAGTCCTCAGTACAAAACTGAATGGAAGTGGTGATAGTAGATATCTTTCTCTTGTTTATGATTTAGTATTACTTCTAATGTTTCACTATTTGGGGTAATTTTTTCATAGACTTTACTCAGTGAAGGAAGTTTCTATTCCTAGTTTGCTAAAGTTTTTTTTTTTTATTATGCTTTTATTACATCCTATTTCTGCATCCATTGAGATAGGATCACAAGACTTTTCTATTTTGTTCTGTGAAAGTGGCAAATAATATTACAATTATAAATTATATTCTAAAGTTCAACTGTCCTCATAATTCCTAGGATATATCTAACTTATTGGACGTTAAGCTATATGGTTGCCATTTTGTTTGCTCATCACCCTGTTGCATCACTGATATTCCTTCTTGGTTTATTTTCTTTTAGAATTTCTTTTATTGGGATCTACGGGCATTGAGCCTTCTCTGTTTTTATTTCTAATGTCTTTATTTTTTCGTAGAAATGTAAATTATAGAACATTCTTCTCACTTTCTTCCACATCATTAAAATCATCAGTATGATAGCACTGGACTCAAGATCCAGCCTTGACATTAAATTATTTTGTGATCTTGAATAAATCCCTTCATGTCTCTGGGACTTGGTATTCCCTCACAAGATCAGAGTAAAAGCGCTCTAAGGGGCCTTCGTGCTCTCACAGTCTGTGAATAGGACAAATGAATGTATGTGTTGCTAGTGTTAGAATACAGAGAGCAGAAGGGGGCCACAGAACAGAAAATGAGGGGAACCCTGGGTGGCGCAGTGGTTTAGCGCCTGCCTTTGGCCCAGGGCGCGATCCTGGAGACCCGGAATCGAATCCCACGTCAGGCTCCCGGTGCATGGAGCCTGCTTCTCCCTCTGCCTGTGTCTCTGCCTCTCTCTCTCTCTTTCTCTATCATAAATAAATAAAAATTAAAAAAAAAAGAACAGAAAATGAGGAATAGGAGAAAAGGAAAGAGAAGACAAGATCATATGTTATATGCCCTTCATTATTATTTACAATTTTCTTTGGAAGAAATTATAAATACTCTGAATCCAAGTGATTTGGTTATTATTCACTTATTCAAAAAACTATCTTATGTCCGGCATCTTTAAAAATGGTGGCTTCTTGGGGTGCCTGGGTTGCTCAGTTAGTAGAGCATCTGACTCTTGGTTTTGGCTCAGGCCATGATTTCAGGGTTGTGAGGCCAAGCCCTGAGTTAGGCTCTGCACTCAGTGGGGAGTCTCCTTGAGATTCTCTCTGTCTCTCTGCCCTTCCCCTCCTGCAACCCTCCCCCAACTCTCTCTCTCTGATAAATACTTTTTTTTTTTTTTTTTAATAGTGGCCTTTTGTGTGCAGGCTTCTTGCATCTGTGTTCTCAGATTCCCCCAGCATTAGTAGGCTGACACGTGATGCTGGAGAGAAGAAACCTAAGGCCTAAGTGGGAAGGAGAGATACTCTTTTCTGAATTTTATGGAAGACTTTCACGTACTCTCTCTCTCTCCTAGTCACACTTAAGGTTTAGTGGATAAAGCAGTGGGCTGGGTTCTCTTATAGACCTGTTGCTTAATAAAAGAAAAAAAAGTTTTTAGTCAATGGTCATGTTGGGTTATTAACTTTATGTCTTTCATTCTCATCTTTAAAATGAAGGTAAAAATAATTCCGGATCACAGAGCTGTTAAAAATGATACAATGAACAGCGAAAGTTTTGAAAATGCTAAATTACTCTCTCAAGTGCCTTCCTTAGTCTTTCTTTCCTTTCCCCATATGTATGCATATCTATCACCTCTAGTAGACTATAGAAGTCTTGAAAGCAGGAATTGTCTGATATATACCCATATCCTTCAAGATGCCTAGTACAAAGCAGATTCTTGGTGTTTGAGAAGAAAACACAGTACATATGAGAAGAAGTGAGGAAAAGTCAGCCAGGGTTGGTGCTAAGTGGAGACCTCCCACCCCCATATGTAGGGACCCATTTGCTTGTATCCAGCTTTAAAGGCAAAAAAACCCTTTACTTGTAAGGTTAAGACAAGGAGTGGTCAAGTAATTTTAGAACATGTCCAACCTTAAGATCTTCTGTGCTGTTAGTGGAGGAGAGTGGGTGCCTTCATACTCTTGTTGGCATCATTTTTGCTCTGAGAGGCATTCCCTTCTCAGAAGACCATCTGGAAAGCAAATGATATAAAAAATGAATCACAGTAAAAGGGGTCAGAAGAAAGGAAACCAGGATTATCCAACTCAAAAAGAATTCCACACAAAGACAAGTATATGTAATAAGAAGTTTATTGGATTTCTAAATATAATAAAGGAGAAGCAGTTCTTTTACAGAAAAAAAGAATATCATTTTCATATTCATTCTTAAAGAGCATTAGAAAAACATAATTGAGAAAAACAGAAGGTAAATAGAAATGTTTTCATATAATTGGATAATACGTAAATACAAAGAAAATACCCAAATCACTTGCTTATAACAGGTTTTATGCTCTTATTTTCATAAGGAATCATGTGGGTTATTTTGGATGTCAGTGATGGTTCATGATGTAGTGGAGAAATGTGATTTGTTAAGAATAAAATAAGAAAGAGAAACCTATATTTTAGGAATATCATGGCTCTGTCAGTAGCACACATGTGAAAAAAGGCATATTCCCTCTAGGTTTTCATGTGGCTTTCCCTAAGTCAAGGAATGTTCTACTGATTAGCAGCTGATCGTGGTGGGGCTATGCTGTACCTCATGAAGTTCTTGTTCCTAGTAGAGAGAAAATCTGGCCTCTCTCTGTCTCCCCCTTCTCTGTTCTTTGTCCACTTGTAAGTACCACTTAACATTTACACAAAACTATCTCTCATAGTCATGGTCATCAGGCTGAAACCTGGACAGAGAGCTCTATTGTCTCTTCCCTTGCATCTATCTTGTTCCCAAGGAGAAAAACCCTGTATCCTAATACTTCTGATACCACAGAGATTCTTCAACCCTTATCTAGCACTAACATCTGATTCTCTAAAAAATAGAAAATGACTAGTGTTGAAATTGGATAAGGTAAAAACAGAAAACGAACGTCAACAGGAAGAGTAGACATTTTTAGTGAAGAGTATCACTCTTTCTCCAAGGAGCCAACTGGTCTCATAAAATGACAGCTAAAGCAGGGTGGTCCACACTCAAGATTATGCAACAGTAATCTGTTCCAGCCTCATCCCTGGTGTATGTAGGGGGGCTCCTTATATGGAAGGCAGAATGGTGGCTGACTGCAGTGCCATGGAAACCGTCTCCTATAGCTCGTCCCTCCTTACTTCCTTTTGGTGAAAGTGGGTGGGGCAGGAGATAACTTTGTGACCAAGACGACGTCAAGAGCTTCCTTGGAGAGAGGCTAACTGGAGGCATCTCTCTTTCCCAAAGGAGAGGCGTATTCAAATGAACATGGAGCCAAATGACTTAGAAGGAAAGAGAGCGACTTGGCAAGTGTAATTTGCCAGCTGGTTGAGTCAGACGACACATTGAGAAAGATCTTTTTTGGAAGCACGTCCTCCCTTCAACCCTTTTCCTAAAATCATGCACGGTCTACCTCGTCCTATTTCCCTGGACCCTCTCCTACTGCCACACCTGGATAAGAGTCCTACGGTCTAGGCTGTGCTGCTGCTCCATCAGCAGGATCTGTGCTTGCAGTGCCCATGGCAGAACTATGGAAACAAAAGCCACTCGATAACATATGCTACTATTTTTAGGAGTCAAAGTAAAGATGCTCTAAGGATCTGGCAAGGACATTTGGCCCCCTGAGCCTCCAATCCTCACAGCCAAGACTTTTCTTCCCTTTTCACTGATGTTAGCCTGTGAGATAAAAGGAGGAAAAAAATGTGCTGACATTCTAAACCCACCAATGCTTAGTTTATAAAACACACATATGACGCATATCCTAATACAGATCCTGGGCTCTATTAATTCTCTTAAACAATGTCGTTTTTTTTTTTTTTTCTGACTAAATATTCCAATTCCATGCAGCATATACTCCCTGGTAGCAGAGTACAGGAAGCCTCAGCAGTATGCCACCATCCAGTCGGATATAAATATAAAGTGGCTGTATCAGCAAGGAATGCTCAGGGAATGTGTTTGCAGCCTGTTCCACGGTGCCACTCGAGAGGGGATATTGGAAATGAGTGACTTTCTTCCATTTGGCAAGCGTTCCTTATCTTAGCACCTACTCTTCGAGATGGTATGTTTTTGAAGGCTGCACAGTATGACTCTGGGTACCGTGTGTACATACATATGTAGGAATAACGTTTATGTTTCTCAGAATAGGCACTTTTTGAAGGCAGTAAGTCTAAAAGTAAAGTTAATAGAGCCTATATTTAGTGCTCATCTTCTCACTTTGCTGATGTGTATGCTGAACAGAAGATCACAGATTTGAGTCAGTCTCGCAAAGAGGCCGGAGTCGGCAAATGGCTATATTCAGAGCTGGGGAAGTCTTGCCAACTCAACTGTAGCTGTTAAAAAGGCAGACTTGGAGAAGGTGGCATCGTATTTCTCAAAGGTGACGGCACAGAAGGAGAAAAGCCGGTGACAAAGCCATGAAATAAAAGCTCGTGTGTGCAGCTCCGAGAAATTACTATCCTCGGGCTCTGCATCTCCATGTCACGTCTCCTTCATGGCACAGATTTGCCACTCAGAAAGTTCTTTCCCTTCCTTTTTTTTTTTTTTTTTTGGGTGCGTCTCACAATTGCACATATTCCCAGTAGAGAGAGAGAGAGAGCCCCAAATCTGCTAAACTAATGATAAACGTGGAGTTTAAAAGACAAAACAAAAACAAAGTAGTTCCCTGCACAGATAACCTGGCAAAAATTAACACGGCGTCCAGCTGTGAAAATTCTGCATCTAAGTTTAAATTTTCACTTAAGGCACATTCAATCACAGGATAATTTTAGTCATGCCAAAGGATCAGACAATCAAGTGGCATCTTTAGTTCTGTTTGCTATTTCATGTTTCCTGAAAAAGAACAAGGGGAGAATTCAGACTTGGGGGGGCGGGGAGATTCTAACTTTGTTTAATAAGGAAATAATTCTTGGATAATTTGCTTATCAGCTTTCCCAAGAGAATAGATGGGGAGTAAAAGGGAGAAAGTCACTGAAACGTGATTTTGCAACTACTTTGCTACACGTACTGGTGACAGGATTTAACTTCCAGGGTTCTAAGTCTCTTTCCTCAAAGGATGCATCTCAATTCTGACATTTCAGCGCAGTGAGAAGGCTGGTAGGGTGCATACCAGCTTCAACCTAATGAGAGAGGTCTAAGGCACTTTGGCTCTTTCTGGCAATTTCTCCCTGATACACTGATGTGCTTGGCATTCATCTAAAAAATCGGCAGAAGGGTTAGTAAAATGCAAACACTGCCTAAATATCAACTTGCCTTTTACTATTTGAAATTAAAATCAGGCCATTTCTATTGTTGGCATTTAACTGCTAAGAATCCCGTTTCCTCTGAAGTCTGTGTTTGAAGGAATGAAACACGTTGGCAGATACATCATAACCCGGCTATGCTCTTCTCCTACTTCTGGCTTATGGTTCCTAAGTGATCATCAGCTGTCACCCACAGAGAAAAAGAGATGAGAAGGTATTGGATTTTTTTCCCCTTTGGATTTAAGTCTCCCAAGAACGAAAAGAAAGGAGACATGTATCCAAGAAAAACTAGCTCTCCCCTTTTTGCATGTTCTAAAGCAGTTCAGAAATGGCATTAAATAATTTTGTGAGGAAAGAAATCCAGACTTAATATTTACTCCCTTGTGATAGAGTAAATGAAGTTAGGAGAGCAAGTGTGATACTCTCCTCTTGGCAGGGAGCAAGCAGGCATCTTCCAAGGTGATAACACGATGCATCAATAACAACGGCCCAGGAAGAGTCTTTACCCTTTTCCCCACAGATAGAGATGTAAAGAGAGAATCAAGCAGGAGTGATAAATACTTTCGTTTCCACCCCCACCTCAAATTGCTTTGGCATATTTTAAGAGATAAATGGATCCATACAAAATTTAAAGAGCTTTTTCTTTTCCTTTTTGGCAGCCACAAAAATGGGTCAGGTCTAGGAATTATTAATTTCCCGGCCTGAAAAACCCAAGTGTTTTAAAATAAGATTTCTTTTTTTGAAGGATCAGCTTTCTTGGAAGATGCTTGTATGTGCATATGTGTGAGAGGGTGTGCACGCACGTGCACGGGTGTGTGTTTTAAAGACAACGCAATTGTGTTTTCCCTACATATGGAGGACTGTATCATGCAGAATGGAGGAAGGAAAAGTTTTATTCATAATTTTCTTTACATTATGTAAAGGGAGATCAGGGTTTGTGACTCCCTTTTTTTTTTTAAAGGGCTGCTTCTTCATCTTCACTGCCTCCCTGCCCTTTTGTTCCTGCTGAGGAGATGTCACAGGTTCCACTCATGGATGTCCCTACCTAGGTGTACTCACCTAGATAATTCTCGAGAGTTCTCAAAATTCTTCTCTCTCTACTCATCCGCTCTTGGGTGGAGATACTCCATCTATCCTACAAGAATTGCTCTCCACTGCGTCAGCCAGAGCATTGATCAAGCCTCACCAGAAGACAAGGCTCCTTTTTCCAAGCTCTGACTGTTGCCATTTCTGCCAAGGGTACTACCCTGCTGGCCCCGCTGGCACGTCCTTTGTATTCCAGGTGTGAAGTGTGGAAAGGAGTGAGAGGCCATTTGTGACTTAATTTGGCCCTCATTAATCCCAGGGAATAAGCAGAGGGACAGTGAGAGTGGCTTGATGGATGGTAGCTTCTAGGGAGGGAAAAGCCTAGAAAGCTTATTAGATGAGATCATTTTAAAGGTTTCCTGCAGGAGATTTAACTCAGATGAAGAGAGAACATCTTTCAATCAGTTCACCGACTTTAACTTGAAGCCAAACAACTATAATGAGAAATGGGAGGAAATAAAAACCTAAGAGCACCCATCAAAAGGCACATCTTCCTGAGAGATGCAGCTCAAGGGAAGGAATGGTGGGTTGTTGGTCTGCCATGTAGGGTAGCTTCTAGAATATACACAGTGGCTTACAAGCGAGCATCCTGGGGACAACACAGTACCAAACTCCCTGGAGTAAGCACACACAGATCACAAAACCACGATGGCCTGGGAAGCCCCGTCTGCCAAAGGGCAAACACCAAATAGGGAGGCTGCATTCGGTCCTGCTGCCTTTGCTCCCAGACATTTCAAGGTCATAGGTTGGTAAGGTGGTTGGGAAATGCCTGGTGCAGTGACATACTCTGTGGGGCCTCAATAAATGTGAACTGAGAAGGAGAATAATAGGCATTGCTTACCTCCAGCACTTTCCATCTCTGTGGGGCATAAATCGTAACCCCCGGGAGAGAGACTGTCTTAAGGACCGAGTCGCCTCTGCCCTCTGCCGCATTCGAAATGATACAATCTTGGTTGATATGCTGAACCTCACAGTTCCAGAGTTTTCCCCTTAATGTAAAGTAAACCAACCGTCTCCGGGGAAATTTGCTGCAGTGTGCTTCGGTGGCACAGCTGTTTGTTCTTGGCGGTGGCCTTCCCCCACTGACATCATCACAGTGCTGATGTCGGATCAGATGATAGAATGCCTAGTAGTTTCCCACAGGATGACACAGACCCTGCACGCAGGATGGCAAGGCAGCACCGGGCACACGTGGCTTTGCCACCTGAGGTCTCTAATGGTCCATGAGAACTGCCCTGGCTGCCTTTGAGCAGGGCACACGAGTGTGTGTGAAGCATATACTGTGCTCTGAGGTAGTCTGTGCCCTGAGAGTGGCCACTGGAGAGAGCACTGGACTTGCACGACCTGGCTGTGTCCCCAGATCTGCCACTTACCAGCTGTATCGCTTTTGGCAAGTCACTTAACGATTCCGAGCCTCGGCTCTCTCTTCTAGGATAGGGCTATTAATAACCTTCCTCCCAGGGCTGTTTCATGTGTGAAAGCAGTTTGTAAGCTCTCTTAGGAATTATTATTTTAGAGCTCAGAAAGCCACCCCCAGGTCCTGCCCGGGAGACTGATGACAGATTCTGCCGACAGGGCTCTCTAATTCAAAGCTGGGGAGGGGCACTACTGGCGGTGCATGGGAACCCAGGGTGCTGATAAGAGAATCTGTACACTTCTGCCTAAGACCAGAACATAATGTCACCCCTTCCTCCAGGGACGAATTTCCTTTGGCAAACAACAACTGGACAGAAGTAAAGACTTTTGACAGAACTACTCTCTTTTGCTTTTGACTTCTTCCTTTTTAGAAGTGGAGATCAGGGGCGGGCACGTTTCAACATTTCAAGGTCATTAGCAGCAGGCCAGGTAACTGGAGTGGACTGCTCATGAGTTGGTCACTGGGGGAGTCCAAAAAGCTACTTACCAACTGTCGGAACACTTTGTCTTTTGAGTTAGAAAATAACAACAACAACAACAACAAAATACTCATAAACTCTAAAACCTGACCCTCAGAAAATCCTTCAGACCATTTTTAAGGATTTTTTAAAAGGTTTTGTCATCTTTAGCTAATAATGAAGGTTTCCCTTTTAAAGTAATATGTTCCCAAGATGAAAACAAGTATACGTGGAAGGAAAATGAAGGGAGGAAGAACATTTTACTGTGTACTAAAGATTAGTTTTGTGTGGCACCTGGGAGAAGAAGTCATGAGCTTGTTGATGCAGGTGATGCTTCAGCAGAGTCTGGATTGTCACTTAGCAGTGAATTGGCAAGGGAATTTTAACACCAAGTGGAATAGATGATGGCTGGGTCCTTTCCAACCGTTGACCTAAAGCCATAGGAAAATAAGGATGACTTGCTTCTTCTCTTGCAGGGTTCAAAAGACACATGTGTTTGCTCCGAGAGTAATCTGTTATAAAGCTTCCTGTTCATAATGTATGTGCTGGTTTATATTTTGGCAGTCGTCCTATCTTCCAATTATAAAGAGGCAAGATAGAAAATAGCAATTGAATTAGATTTCCTCTATGTCTTTTACCTTCCCATTGACCCTGAATATCTGGAAAGTTTTCCTCCTGTTAAGGAAATTCCATAATCCATAATACTTAAAGTAGAGGGTCTTTTCTAAGGATAGCTTGTGCTTTTCTGTTGTTTCTAGTGCCTTAAATAGTCTTCCTTCAGCGTTTCCACATTAACTCAATAAGTCAGTTCAATATTTCTTACCAAGTTTCCCTCCTCAACGAAGCCCTACTGATGCCACTAGAAAGGAGTACCCTTCTTAATGCTATCGTCCTGAAACATATTGAACCTGTTTGATCTTATTGCAACTGGACCGAATCAAAGTTACTTAGGGGCTGATTCTATTATAGTAATTATTAAATTAATATGAGAAAGGGATGTTGGACTGCCATGTAGGGTAGCTTCTAGGAAATACACAGAGGCTTACGTGTTAGAAAGGTTAAAAAGACAAAATAAAGAGAAATACGGACTCCTAAGAATAGTTCCTAATTGATCATGTAGGGAAGCTGTTTGCCTGGTCTAAAGTGCAACATCTCTAGGTACAAACATGGGAGAACAAAAGAATGGAAGTGAATCTCAAAACCAATTAGCAAGTACGTATTTATGTTAAACCTAGAAAGTAGCCAGAACTCTTTTTCCGCATTCAGTAATGGGAACATGGGCAAAAAAAATGTGTTATTTCTGAGAAGACAGAGACAAAAGGAAGAGTAGGTTTAAAGAGACTTTATAAACATTAACCAAGAAGTGGGAATCTCACGGATGGCATACAAGTTAGCTTGCTTCTTGTTTTCAGAATGACTTTAATTTTGGCTACATCAAAAATAGGACACAAAGTAAAAGGTCTGTTTTGTACACATGGAAGATCTAGCCTCATCTGCCTTCCACTCTCCTGAGTCTGAGTCCTTGGTGGAAATTTCCACATTGGCTATCAGTTTCTTTTGGGTGACTTCAAGTCCATTTACTTTTCAACTCCAGAACAAAGTTTTTCCACCTAGCCTGACCCAAGGTGATTACTAAGCCTCATCAAGTAGAGTGAAATAGAATTAGAAACTATTTATACAACTGTTCAAAGGAGAAGCAGTAGGGTGATTGGACTTGACATCATGTCAATAAATGGGAAAGAGTTGAAAGAGTTAGTGATATCTGATCTTGAAGTAAAGATTTAGACATTAGAATCGTTTTTGCAAAGCCCTGCAGAAAAAAATTATACGCAGCAGGAGAAAGAACTTTTGTAGAAAAGAGTTGCCATAATAGTAGAATGGACTGCTGGGAACAGTACTACATACTGGCCAGGTCTAGGAAATGAGATGGTGACTTGGCAGCAAAATAACAGAAGAGATTCAGATTCTTAAAAGGCCCATGATTCTATATTTGTCTGGCAACACCACCAAAGGATGTCTGGGGTCAGCTATAACCCTCAATGCTAGTGTAGAACACAAGACGATATAGCGACATCGGTCTTATTCTTGGTAAATCATTCTACTTCTGGTGTTTAGAAGTGAACTAGAAGCTACGGTCAGTGACAGGTTGACTGAATCCATTATATGGGTTGTTTAATAAGGCTGCCATTTGGGTCAGTTAAATGTCTGTCAGAGTTAAATGAATAAGGTTTTCTCTTGCCCCTAAGTTAATGAGTAGCTTGGAAAACTTTAAAAAGGTGTATTGTAAGGAAAGATTAATGCCAGTATCTTAAATTATTACAAAAGAATTAGCTATAGGTTTTCTCCTCTCTCTAGTATGTATAACTTTTCATTTGCAGAATATTAATTTTTGTTTATAACAAAGGCTTGGAAATAGAGATATGTATTAGTGTGGTTAGACTGTGGATAAATTAAGTAACAATCAGAAATAAAGACCAAAGATTTTAGTAATTTTTTATGTGATTTTAAGGGGAAATGTTCATGAATTTAACAAAAATGCATCTTCCATACCACTTTCCACAAAATAAGCCACACATGCCTGTTGGATAACTAAATAGTGTCTATAACTTTTTGTACAAGGGGCAGAAAAGTAAAATAGAGAAAGGAATAAGTGTCCTTTTAAAGGAAGATAGGCCATTTTATATTTCTTTCTTTTAAAGTTAGTAAGATAAAGTTAATTTTCTGTGTTTGCAACTAAAAAAGAGAAAACTAGTCTAAATAAGTTATAATTTGGATGTTTAGGGATGGCATTACAGATTAGTGGATGATTGGGTTTCAACAAGAGAACCACAGATCTAAAAGCTTCTACTTACTGTCATCATCAGGCAAGTACTGGAAAGGGATAAAACCTTTCATGAGTGAAAGCAGAAACCTCTAACCTTCAGAGATGCTTAGGGTGCAGTGCGGTGTGCCCAAGAATATGTATCACCATCTTTCAGGCTGAGCATGAGCTATGCCCCTCTCTTGGAGGGGATGAAAGGACATGCATTATAAAGTTCTGGAGTAGCTCTGATCCATGTTGTGGGGCCTAGCAGCTGCTGTCATTTCACTTTCTTCTGACAAGGGAAAAAAATATTGTTATCTATAGTGATTTTTCAATACATAGTAAACTTGGAAGTATAAATATTTTACTTGTTCAAACAACTACAATTGCTGATCCCTAAAACCCCTCTGATGTTTTCAGAGTTATACTTTACAAAAACTCTCCGGCCATCATTTTAATTAGACTGTCCCTTTTCTTAAATCCCTCCTTTGTCTTCTGAATCCCACTCTACGTGGAGACAGGTTAAAAACAAACAAACAAACGAACAAACGAAAACCAAAACCGCACAAAACTCTGTTTCTGTATCAAAACAACATAGCCACCGAGACTTGGCAAATTCACTTACGTATTGAATTAACTATATATTAAATATGTTTTGCTTTCCTCACACATGACCCTATGAAAAAGGAAAGTCAATGTAAATCCTGTGAAAACTTAAAGAAAGTAGAAGTGAGAGCAGAGACGCAAAGTAGAAATATATCCCTAGAATTATAAGCTTTTTCCAAACAAATTAAAAAGAAATGGACACAGAGGGCATATTTTTATCAGTACTAGCCAGAGTTCAAAAGAATCTCAAAGCTGAATTTTAACAAGATGCTTTACTGAGAGATCCAGACTTGTTCTTCTCAGGTTGCTTTTTTTGCTTTTTATAAACATACTATAGGCCTGTGAGCTGTGATCTAGGAAAAACTCTGGCACTGACCTACCCTCGTTAAATACTGTGATCCGACTATTAGGATTTAATATTATGCTCATAGGCAAAATGCTGATATGTGTAAAAATTCCAGAAGGATGATAGTTTTTCCTTGCCAGCAGGAAAATTACCAAGTTTCATTAGGAATAAAATAACATGCCACACCACTTAAAAATATGATTGTTTTGTCGGTCAAAATGCTTCGGACTTTAAAAAAAAAAATTCTTAACCTAATCTTAGAAAGATCACTTTGCATATAGCTGAGAAAAGTAGGGCAGTCATAAGTGAATTTGCCAAGAACTCTATGATCTGAGTCCCTGATGAAAACTCATTAAAATAAAACTGAAAGACTCTATTATCTCATCTCGCTTTATGAATAAATACAATCTGGAAAATATGCCCTTTTTAAAAGGAAGGGTTTATGGATGCCATATATATTTGACGGTAGTCGTCTTCTTCCCTTAATGTGATCATAATTCCGTAAAGATCAGAATGCACTGATATAATTTACTTGTGAAAAATCCAAGCCACAATATCATTAATAGGTAGTATGAAAAGAAGGACAGAATGTAAGAAAGGAGGGCAGGAATGAAAAGGGAAGGAAGGAGAAAAAGAGGCAAAGAGGAAAAGAGGAAGAATTCTCACCAAATCACGGAGCTTTAATCAGATAATTTTTTTAAAGTTTGAATAAGCTACCCCAAACAACAGCCTCTTGAGAAGAGTTTCCTTCTAGCTATCTGTCACATAAATAACAACCTGAAATGTCCACAGTTGTACGTACCATAATAATGACTCAGAACTCAATCCTGCTCCCAACTGGTTCTGTCCACTATTAAATTAAGACCACAGACAAGCCAAAAAGCTATGACAATTACTAAAAGTAAATATGTGCTGAATGGTGGTAAAGGCTCATACTGAAGTCTGCCTTCATTATCTGACTAAGATTAGAGTAAGACCAAAAATAATCACTAAACATCTGAAACATCACCTTCTGGCATAAAAGTGTTCTCTTAATTCAGGAATCCATAAGGTACTTCTCCGAGAGACAAGGAGAAAAGAAACACTATTAAAATACATTAAGATAAAAGAGTTTACATTTATCTGGATTTTGTTTTCCTTTTTGATGAGTGGATCTTGGAAATTTGGGAGATGATTGCTAATGTTATGGACTCTCCACTGGAGTATTCGTAGTAGTGTAGAGATTCTTTAGACATAAGGCACACATACATGTTGCTCTCTGATTGTCTCCCATGAAAGTGCACTGAGAGAGCGATCTCAAGAAAGGGACTTCAGGCACATTTTGCAGAGGTACATCTTTTTCAGCCTACTGGTTTCCTACAGATGGCTAAAGCAGGGTATGGAACATGCTGTCATATTTCATTCATAACACACATGTACTGCAGCTCTAGGCAACAGATGGACAATCACTTGTTTAAACTACAAATGTGAAATACTAAGGTAGAATGGCAATATTTCTAGAAATGTCTATGAGAAAAAGAAGCCTTTCCAAGCCAAGAGGAGTGGTGAGAGGCTGGGAGGTCACACCAGTGTTTCCCTGATCTCCCTAGCAGCTGCCATAATTTCCCCGACACCCTTCAAAACTTGATGATGGAGGGATCAGGGGGCAGCCAGCACAGATTTGACAAGAGAAGCCCAAACCATATCAAATAGAAATAACACTGTTATTCATGGCTGGTTCACATTAATAGGGTTTTTACTAACTAGGAAAACTGTTGTTAAGTTGTGTTTTTTAGAGTCCTGTCTATATTCAATGAACCCTCTTCTAGAGCCCCATTGTAAAAGTGCTCTCTTTCTTCCTCTGAACCCAAATAAAAACACTTGTTTAAATGTAGTTAGAGTTTTATATACTTTAAACATCACCATAAACATCTTTGCAGAATCTTGTGTGGCGAGAAAACAGCGTTAGTGTTAACTCTGCTGCATTAGTCAGCATACAGCCAATGACATAATTTTGATTTGAGAAGTTGCCCCTACAAAAACAATTTATCAACGACAGGAAAAAGAACCCACATCTTTGAGCTGCAGAGATGTCCAGCATCTCAAAGCCTTGATGTCCTATGTTGGGACACATGACTTAGTTTTGAGTTTAATGCTATTTGAGTTAAATGCAATTTTGCTTGCAAATAAGACTCCACATTGAGTCAGTGTGAGCTAGGGATCCTGATAGTGAAGAAATTTGATTTTGAAACCGTGTGCAGAGCCCATGACATAGTGGGTTTTTTTTCCTTTTCTGTGTCTCTCGTTACACAGAATTACCAAATATTTGTGTTCTTGACAATTTTTTAAAGCCTGTATATTTTAACAAACTTTCTTTTATAAACTCTGATTTTTCTATTATTTATGAATTTAAATAATAATCCAGACAATATACTCAAAGACAAAAGAATTATAATTGTTAAGGTCATATCATCTTTCTGTCTCTGTTATAGGCAAAATTTCACATAACTAAAAGAGTAAAGAGTGATTTGGCATTGTTTCAACCAAATGATTAATAGAAAAGATAAGAAAGCAATATAAATCATATACTTAAGAAATCCTGGACTAAAATATGTAGGATCCTTTCCTTATTATACCTTGTGAAAGAAAAGAAATCTAAATCTAGATATTTCTGCATATGTGTGTGTGCACATTCATTATTATAAAAGTATAATAAGTCTATATTAAAAAGAGATTTATTTTAAAACTCTTTGGTAAAGATACTCTGAGGTTATGTGATAAAAATGTACTATAAAGATTGAAAGCAAGCAATATTCTGGCAATGCCACAGTGATGGGTATGTGACAGCATTTTCTTATAACTTTCTCTTTAAAATGTTTTGGCTTGTAAACATTTAGTTACACGAGGACTTAAATGTAACAAACAAGTAGAATGTCATTGCATTTTTATAGTATAAATATTTCATACATTTTCCTCTTTTAGCAAAATTCATAATACTATGACTGCTCTTCAAGAGATAAAATCCATCTCTCAATAAATTGGGCTTTGGGCCTAAACATGATTTCCCCCGAAGTATTTCATAGAAAACAAACTGCTGAAGCCATTCAAGCAAATTACATTCTCTCTCCAATTGTCTGAAAGTCAGTGCTCTTTGAGGTAATCAGCATGTCTGATCTTGGATTTGGAGGACAGAAATTCAGAAATATAGTTTCACTATTGTATCCAAAAATTCACATGCTGCCCAAAATGAATCCCATTGTATTTCACATTAAGAAAAATATAAGACCAATGATAAGAGTAGCAAAGTAAGGGGGAAAAAACAAAGTTTTCCAAGAAAACTTTGCAAAGCTGTAACTTTGGCAGTCACTTTGGGTGACCAAGGCAAAAGAGCCACAAATTAACTTAGATGAACTTGTGATCATAGGCTTAAGAATTTCTTAAAAAAAAAAAAAAAAAAAAAGAAAAGAGAAGAAAAGAAAACAGAACCATTTTTACAATCATTTCTGCTAAAGTAAAATAAATGTAATTGGCGTTCCTGAGGCACGGGGTATAAATCAAAACATGCACAAATAACTTTTCATTTCTGTTCTGAGCTTTAAAATAAAAAATTAAAGTAAATGTCAGAAGAGAAAATCGACTTTATCACTTTATAATCATGAAAAAGGTATTTGTGGACTCAGGGAAGGGCGCCTAAGGGAATGTAACTCTACTTGTTATATTTGATTTCTTAAACTGGGTGTTATGTATACAGGGATTCATTATATTATTATTTATATTTTGTGTCTATTTAAAATACTTCATAATTTAAAAGTATATACTTGTGGAAGATTTGAAGAAACGTTTAAGAAATCTCAATCCAAAATATTTGATTAGTTTACAAAATGGCAACCTGCCGTTACAAAAATGGGTGTCTCTCTTTAAAAGAAACAAGTCAGAACCCACTAGAATGGTTCTGTAGTTGGCAAGCAAGCGTTTCAATGCCCAGTAAGAGTTTGAATAAAGATTCCAGGCAGAGACTCTGCATATTTTTAGCTCAGAAAAAAAGCAAATTTTTTTTCAGTGATTGTCTTTGAAAGTGTGGTGTAAATGTCACATCCATGATAGGACAACATCTCCCCACGATATGCAATTTGAGTTGCGGCAGGATTACGGTAGTAATGAAATGGTTTCACATTTTTTTCAAGCTTTCCTGTCTTTTTAAAGTAAACTAAACAAAACTACACAATTTTATTTTGTGTGCTCTGATTTGCAGTTGTCAGGCAAAAAGGACCTGGGCCTGGGGGACAAAAAAAAAAAAAAAAGAATAAGAACAGTTCTTTACAACCATCTTCCTCCAGAGAAAACTCAACTTTGGTAGTTGTGTTTGGATATTATTAAAAAAAAAACAAAACATGGCAGTATTTCGGAGATGAAAAGTGGGACAGTATTGGAAATGTTACGTTCCAGAGAAAACAAAGTTTGTCTGTATTATTACATCTAGGTGGCATGGAAAAGGAAATTCTGAAGATGGTGTTGTGGGATAATAATAGGATTTTCAAAATACCCCCAAATGCTTTTTTTTTTTTTTCCAGCGTGTCCCACTGGTAATTCCTTTAGGAAAAAAAAAGTGAATTTTGGCTCTCTCTCACCAATATCTGTTTACAAATGAGCCCTGACCACTGGTCACTAGAGATTTTGAATTTCCAATCAAATTAGGTTGCAAATTAAATTGGGGCTTGTTTTAACCTATGTAATTTACAGCTTAAATTCTTTGTAGCCTAACACACGTGGCGCACCTTCCCCCCACCAACCCCCCAAGGGGCATGGCTGGTTTAGAGCAACAAGATGCGCTTTTCAATACACAGAGAAAGAATGGCTATCCTTTCTGATCCCAGGCCATGGGGAGCTGATAGGATGGGACCTTCAAGCCTCAAAGCACCTGTGAGTCGCCCGACTCACCCAGGAAAAACTGTGCGACAGCAAATACCACGCTAAAAAAAGCCATTCAACCAGATGAAAAGTGAGACAAACACAGGGATTAAAAGTTAAAGGAATGCAGAAGTGAATGGGATGGAGTATAATCCGTGCAAAAATGTGGAAGTCCTGGGGAACAAAGGCCCATCGAGGTCCTGCATGATTAAATGTGAAATGTGTATTTCGTGAGAACTTACAAGAAAAAAAAAATCTCATCATCTATGTGCTTCTAAAGAAAGGTTAACATTAGAGGAAGAACAGAGACTATCCCACGGCTTGATTGCCTTTCCTGTATTTTCCCATTTCTTTTCTTATCTTTTTCTTGTGTTTCCTTCTTCTCAGAGCCACCAACTAACCAGCTAAGCAGGCGACTGTATTTAAAGGTCGGTGCTGGCTTTGGCGGTGAGCACCCTGATGCGGGCAGAGTTGCAGGTCTTGCAGAGGATGTGTCCGTCCAGAGGGTAGCAGCCTTGGTTATCTCCTTCGGACAGGAGACCGCCACAATCCTGGAAAGACAGATGCAAGGGTTGTGAGTGCACCTGGAAGCAACGTGCGTGAGGACTGCGCTCCTTCGCTTGCCATTTGAGGCCTCCACAGCATGGCCACTAACTCTCCTTTCCCCGTACCATCAGCCCCCTCTGGTCCTTCCCCAGGATACAACACCCAATAAGAGATTTGGGGACATAAATACACACGGGGTAAAATGACACCCCCCTCAGGTTGCTTCATAGGAAATGCGAGTCCAAAAAAGAGAAGAACCTGAGGATCTGGGAGCCCCAGGTACTGGTTTTGTTTTCAGCTAAGCATTGAAAACAGCAAGAGCAAGAGAAAATAAGACAAGAAGAGATCCCTAACGGCTAAGTCCTCTTTGCCCTTTATCATGAGTCCAAGGATCTCTCAAAAGGAATGCACAGGTGCAGCGACAGAATTCCGGGGCTGTTTCTGGGCAGTGGCAAAGCTGTAGAAGGCCTCCTTCCAAGCAGAAGGGCCGAAGGGCCCACATTACGCTCTGCATCCTGGTTCAAGCTGTAGTGGGAAAATAAAACCCTAATGTGTGCTGGGAGTATTGCTTTGCTGCACTTTCTGAAGGAGACAGTGTGGTGTAGAGGAATGTGGTGGAAGGGGAGACAGCCCACCCCTACACCCATGGGGCATCCCTTAGCTCTCCCCCAGTGTCACTGAAAATAATTCCTCATGTCCTACCTCACCGAGGGTTGGGAGGATCAAAGAGGAAAATGGATGTGAATATACTTCGAAACAAATTCGAGGAGCTACAGAGCTGTAAAGGATCAAAGGACCATATGACTGTCCTTCGCACCTCTGCAGCTCCATTTTGGAAAGTGTCAAGTAACAGCCAGCCAAATTTTGGTCCTTAGCTTGGAGAAAATGGAAGTTTCTTTGCAAAGAAAAACACAGTACTTCATCTGGAAGTGCGTGCCCTTGCTAACTTTAGGAGAACTCTTCTAAAAGGCCACCACCACTGCATGCCCTGCTTCTACAGTCTATAAAGAGAACAAGGAGGTCACTGGGGCTCATATCTGCATTTGACTAACAATGACATGGAAGCTCAGAAAGGGTATCGCCTACAATACCCCAGCAGCGCCAGTGGCTGCAGGAGCCAGGCTTCCCAGAAGTTGGCTTTGCACAAATGAGCCAGCAGGTATTCTGCAGCTCTAGAGGCATTCGGGACACTGAGCAATGGAATTAGATGAACTCTTCATCGCAATAAAGAAAGAAGGAAACTTCCTAAATGATATGGGTGTAATTATTTAATGAGCTGACATCTATGATCACCTGGGAGCCATGAAGAGCCTAGAGTCAACCACAGTCTTGGAACCATCCACTCCTTGCATCTTAGAGCCAAAAGGGGCCACCTGGGGTGTCCAGGACACCCTCCCTGTTTGTATAGGTGGGGAAGTGAGAAGCAGAGAGGGAAGTGATTTCTCCAGTGTCCTGCAGCATCTGAGGCAGGACTAGAATGATGGTCTGTCCTCTTCTAACCCAGAGTTCCTCCCATTCTAGAGCATTGTTTAAAAAAAAAAAAAAAAAACTCATGGGACTTTAAAGCAAACTTACTTTTTACTTGCTCTCATTTAATCTGGAAGGAGAAAAAGGCACCCTTTGTGCAACTCTGGGCGCCAAATCCCAAGCCATGAAAAGTCAAAGCCTATTGGTATGCATAGCAAGTGTGTGAGCAATGTCGGAAGCTTCTCTTGCTTAAGCCTCAGTTTCTCCATCTGTAAAATGACCTTGAAAGCATCTATCTGCTCTCTCACACTTATGATTCAGGCCAGTTCTAAGGCTGGAGGTGGTTGTTCCTCTGTCGTCATAAAATCTGGTGTAAAAGCTGTTAGTTTATTATCTTTTCTCATGTTAAGTACACAGAGAGAGACATAGCTTGGGCTCTAGGGCCAAAGAGCCCTGCGTAAATCAGGTAGTCAGTTTCCACTAACGCAGTGAGTGCCATGAGCACAGTTCAAGAGAGCCAATGGCAGCTCCACCAGCCTGGGTGTTTTGGGAAGATCACCCAGTGGGACTAGATGAGCTACTGTCATGAGGGTGGGACGGTAAGGCAATTACTACTACCCTTTGCAGAGAGAAGAGGGAGCTGATAACCACTGCCCTCAGGAGAGCTAGTAGAAAACAAGGAAACTGCTTCCAAAGGGGGGCTCTGGGTAACTAGAACCAGGATAAGAAGATGTTTTAAACTCACTTTCTGAATGTGATGCCCTTTTGATACGCAGATTATAGGGGATTATATAGCCACTGCTCTTGGCTATGGAAAGGACTATTATCTCTTCGGCAAGAAGCCTTCCTGTCACCTGCAGCCTGAATCACCAGTCTCTTGTGTGTATTCCCATAGCACTCACACATATCTCCCCCGGAGCCCTTAGTGGTCGCCTGACCACCCGTCTTCTGAGCTAAGTCAGTGCTTGTAACTCAACCAGTCTCCATGACTTGGAGCGCCAAGTTCCCACCCCTTTGAGAGGAGTGAATTCTTATCCTTCTCAATGGGGTGAAAATGGCATCTCTTTCCCATAGACTAGCAGAGCCATGGTTAAAGATTCAGTGTAATGGTAATCATAATGGTAACAAGAATATCATTTGTCACTAATTTAGCATTTTGTGATTTACAATGTCCTTTAGCACACAGTTTTGCATTTTAGTTTCTCAGCCATATTTGGGGAGGTTAATAAGAATTTGAGTCCTTTTCACAGGTGGGGAATTTGAGAGTGGGTGGTGAAGTGACTTAGCCAGTATCACTAGCATTAAATGAAGGCCTAAGATCTAAAACCCAAGTCCTGTGAGCACAGGCACCCAAGTCCTGTGAGCAAAGGCCTTCCAGATTGAATAACTGCTGTTTTTGTGAAAACCCAGCTCTGTTGAGCCTCTCCAATGCCTGCTGTGAACTGACAGGGTGTGGGAGCATTTACCACAGACCGACCTCACACCGGTAGCAGTGAACATGGAAATCACGATCCAGAGCCACAATCCGGACAGTCTCCTCCTGGCCTGGGGCTGGCATGATAGGCTCCTTGCACACAGAACATCGGGGAGCAAATTTCCTGAAAATGGAGAATACGGTACTGGTTAGACATTGAGTATTTAAACTGACAAATGGGTGCGACCCAGAAGTGAGAAGAAGAGGAGCCAGCCGAGGGTCAAGACAACTGCTCTGTCATCTTGTGTGACCCTGAGCAAGTTCCTTTCCTTCTCTGGGTCTGCTTCCTCTGGTGTAAAATAAGGGATATAGACTGGGTGACTGTTGAGGTCCTTCTAGACCATAAATACTGTGATATCTGGGGAGGTGGGGAGTTAGCGTGTGTACCCCTTATGCATGAAGAACATCTAGGTGCTATTGGCCACCTGGTAAGTGCCATGGAAGTCTCTTGTGGATAGATTCTAAACACAAAACCTGGGCTCGGGCAGGGTCCTGGGGCCCTTACTTGTTTCTTTTGCTTGATTTTGTCTTGTTTGGTTTCTGCTCTTAGACTCTGCTTTTTTGGCTCCTAGAGTGCTTCCAGGCCCTACACAAATATTCTGAGGTTGGTGACTGTGTCATTCCCACTTATTAGAGCCTCTTTCTCTGAAACTGAGCTCTAGGAATTAACATGAGAAATCTCAACCCCTTATCTTTTTAAAACAGCAGAGGTCAGAGAGTTTAAATATGCCAAACTTTACACCAAACTTGCTATGACCATGTCTGGACTTCCTACGTTTTGGTTGTGTGAAACTCTGGTTTGAAAAGAAAAAAGTTCAAAAGCTGCCAAGTTCTTTATTTTTTAGAGGGTTTTAGCACCTTTAAAAGGTATGAGCATTTACACGTGTAGATATACATATATGTGTGCTTTTGAGGCTGTTGGTGAGGAATTTTAATATTTCCTCATCTCTTAGTATTCTTTAATATGACCAACGGCCCTAAAATTTGTTTCTCATAACAGATTAAGAGGCCGCAAATACAGGCTGTGCATTCATCTGCATCTCCTGGAAATTAGGGGTGGCATTTGGGAAGGTGTGAAATGAGACATGATTTGAAATGGCCAGGGATAAAAACTGAAAGGATGGGGGGAAAAAAAAGGAGAAACAGACTCTGGAAGTCAGTTTTTTTCATGGTAATGGTTTTGAGATTAATGACGTTAAAATTTATCTATTTGTAGTGAGACTTAAAAAGAAATAATGATAGTAATCTAATACTTTGCAGAGCACTTTATGGTTGTCAAAGCATTTTTACATACATTATACTCTATATGTACATATTAATTTTCTTGGCAGCACCCAAAAGGCATCTGTGTGGCTGCAATCTAAATAAATATGAATTAAGCAGCAGATCAATTGATTGCTATGAAAGAAAAATTAAAAGGATCATGGTACAACTGCAGCAGTAATCAGAGTTGTTATAATTGGCATTTTATGCGAGAAGTTTACACTCAGTGGTAAAAAAAAAAACTGCTTTGGACTACCTGATTATTTTTGAATCTGGGTCATCAGTAGTGAAATAAGCAGGCTTCTGGAATCCAGTGCAGAATTTCCTTTCCCCAAGCCTATCGGGACTGTAAACTCAAAAGTATGTCTTGCCTATCATTGAACTGTGAGCCTGCCCCTCTTTCCTCAAGTAGAATTACTTATTTCTTTAGGATAAAATACCTCTCACTGAATTTGCCTATTTTAGTAGTAATTATTCGCACACCTTTGGGGACCACTAAACTGTGAGCTTCCAGCTGGCAGGTTTTGCTCAACCTCTGAATCTCCAGAAACCAACTCCTGTGACCAGGGCAGACAGCAGAATTTCAGGCTATCTCTAATGAAATGAACTGTCCGCCATTTTGCTCTATAAAAAGATGTGAGTTGGACCTTCCTTTATGTTCAATCTCAAGGTCTTTCCTCTTTGGAGAGGCATAACTTGTATTCTTGCTGAGTAATGATTGCTTCCTACCCATTGGCCTCATTTCCATGATGGGGAAAAAACAATGTGAAGAGACAGGAAGTGGTTTCCACAGTCCCCACAGTGTTCCTTGGCCGGCATTTTGAAGACTGTTCTAAATCCCAGGTGGTCTGTTTCAAGGCTCAGCTCACTAAGCAGACAATAATAATAATAATATAATAATAAAAATAGATCTGATAAAAAACCCCTTTTGATGGTTCAAATGGCTACCATATATTGTGTGCTTATTATATGCCAAGGCTTGTTAAGCACTCTGTGCACTTGACCTCATTTTTTTACTGACAGCAACATTATGAAGAAATAGTTTTTATCATTTCTGCTTCACAGCCATGGGAGCCAAGGCTCCGAGAGGGCCGGTCTTAATCATCTTTGTCCTGGCACATTTCTGGCAATCAACAAATGGGTGCTGATTAAACAAATAAGTGGACGAGTGTAATGTCTCTGATAAGAAAGCACAGATAGTGAAATAAAGGCTCAAATGCAATGAAAGGGTCAGCTAAATAAGCCAGCTTTTCTGAGCTCACTGTCCTGGCAGTGGGAATATAGAAATAAACTAGGACTCCAGCAATCAGACTGGTGAGGAAGTTCTATATATTTCTGCAACTGTTCTATTAGTTGAGATATACACATCCTGTCATATTGCAGAAACGACCTAAGGTGGTAAGGGTAAAAGTGTTTGTGTGTGTGTGTGTGTTCTTTATGATTAATCAGGCTATGCTTAAGTACTAGGCATACCTGATTTACAAAACTCTGCAGAATATAGAGAAAGATATAAATTCAAACAGGGGGATAGGGAGGGGCTGTGGTCAGGGAAGCATTCTCCAAGGAGGTGGTAAATGAGTTGGCATTTGAAAGATGGCCATTTAGGTGAAATTCGAAAGCGTGTGTCTGTGTGTGTGTGTGTGCGTGTGTGTTGATGAGAGATACAGTTTGCCAGGGAACTAGTTTGAGCAGTCATCTGAAATAACATATGGGAAAAGAGTTGCTACCTAATAGGATGGAGGACTTGGGCCAACCTTGTCTGAAGGTGGTTATACAGGGGGTGGCCCATTTACAAGGCCTTTTTTTTTTTTTACAAGGCCTTAAAAATAGTATTTGGGAAGCTTATTACTCAAAGTGCAGTCCAAGACCACCAGAGAACTTGTCAGAAATGCAGAACTGTAGGTCCTACACCCCAGACCTACTGAATTAGAATTTGCAGTTTAACAAGATCCCTAGGTGACTTGTAAGCACATTAACATTTGGGAAGCGCTGGTTTAGAAGACAGGATGCTAAGCAGGCGAGATGAATCCCTTCTCATGGGCCTTCTGTATCTCACAGCAACTTCCACTCCCAGGCTGCTCCAGTTACAGCCAAGCAAATCTTCCTGGAATGGAGAGAAGCCCTTCCTCACTTCGTGGCCTTCTTTATTTCCTGAGTTGTTCCTGCTGTCAGGAATCTCCGTTTCTCACTTAAAATACTCTTCAAATTCTGCTTCCAGAAGCCTATCCAGATCTCAGGGCCAAGTAATCTCTTTTGACTCTGACAGCTCGAGCCTTTGCCTGTGCCTGTCTCATCGTGTCTGGCCCCTTCTGCCTGGTATCACACATGCTCTGCGCTTGTCCCCCCCTCCTCCTGGCAAGCTCCTTGCTGACAGGGGCTTTTCTCTGTGTGTCTGTGCATTTTCTACCCATGCAATTTCTCTCCTTGTATCTCTCTCCTTTAGCACTGGGCACACAGAGGGCTCTTGGTAGATGTGGTTGAATTGGAATGGAAAGATATTTCCTAAAAGCTCAGAGGGAGACCAAGAACAAGCGCCCCCCCAACAGTCCGCAAAAGGAGGCCGTATCCCCCTATGCACCCTCTCCTTAGCCTTGCAATGCCCACTCTGGGTGGGGCTTTTAGCTGCTTTGTGTTCTGGTACGTTCGAGGCTCAGACACAGAGTTCTGTAGAATTTCTCTCTTATTTTCCTTTGGGAAATGGTGAAAAGATAAAAAAGCTTCCCCTCTTACATACCTGCCAATCAAGCAGACATTATTTTTAAAAAATAATTTGTGTTTTAACATGCCATTGATTGGTGGTGGGGGTGGGTGGAGCTGGGGGTTGGAGACAGTTTTTCCCCTTTAGGGGCTAATAAGCCTGCTTGTCTGGAGTGTTGAGACCCCCACACTTACGTCACCAGTCCCAAGTCTCTAATTATGCTCCTCACTCTTAGAAATGAAAGATAAATGGCATAGATATAAACTTCCATTTGTCAGAATTGATTTCCTGTTTTAATTGGTTGGGGGGGGGGGTGTCATGGATCAGTCTTTTCCAGCAACAGAAACACGTGTGCTCTGATTACATCTACCAGTCTTTCTTGGATTAGGGTACGTCTAAGAAAGGAGAGAAACAACCACAGAAACACACTCCCCATCGGTATCTTTTCACTTCCCTTAAATAGATGCAGGTTTTTTTTTTCATGTGTAATTACAAGCTAAAAATATCAACAACGTGAAGTACAATTTATGCTGTGACTGCCCTTTCAAAGTGAGCCCTTACTTGTCTAATTCAGGTTGAGAATTCCTGCCTCTGGGGTTTTTTTAATTCATTCAGCCTCACGTCTTTCAGTGAGATTTTCACTTTCTTTGCTACTTGGAAAGTGGTCAGGAAATTCACTTTTAAAATAGAGGAGTCAGGTCCCCAGACTGCTTGTGGTAAGTTCCTCCTGATTGTTGACAATCAACAGAGCGGTGAAAATTAACCCGCAAGACTGGAGGCCATAGAACGGAGACCCAAACCGATGAGCCTCATGAGCTTTATTCCTGTGAGAGCTTTGGACTGTCCTCAAAGACTCAGACTGCCCAGCAAGCAAGCCAGGAAGCCTCCATGTCTACCACTTACTGATCACCTCTAGGGTTTTCATATGGTTCCTAAATATATGTAACAAATGTCATCAACCCATCAGCCAACTAACAAAAGGGCCAAATCAAAAGAAGCAAAACACGAAACTATGTGATTTTCATGAAAATCCCACAGCTGTAATAGAGGAAAGAGGACCCGATGAATGAGAAAACTGAATAAGGCACATTTTTCCAGGCCCATGAGTAAGTGGTCTTGACCTGGAGACTCTACTTTCCAATCTTCCTCAAAAGACTTGCACTACACTGCATTCGTTAATTTTATTAGCAAGTGTCCTGAGCACAAGAAGGCCTGGGTAGGCAAACAGGTCATGAGAGGATGTGAATATGTTGCTAATGACATGAAACTGCCCCCAAAATGTGAGAGGCTTGTACTTGGAAGAGGAAGTGAATTGTTCTGTGCCCATGTCCATCTCCCTGTGACCTCCTTGCTATAGACTGGCAAAGATGTAGAGGTCAGCTCTATGGCTGTGACACCTCGGGAGCTTTAAAACAGGCTCTGTTCTAATGACCAGACTGAAAAGCTCAGAGGCACTGAGCAGTTTGTCCACTGTAACACATCTTGTTCATGTTGAGGCCAGGGAGGGCTAACCCAGGATCCTTCCTCTTTCCAATGCACATACTCTGCAGCTGAGTCAACTTTCTCAGAACCAGAGCCACATGAAGATGTGACGGATCATCTCCAGGGGAGCCTTCAAGCAGAAGCCAGGCTGGAGGACTGGTTGGATTAAGTGATACCCATTCCCACATTAGAGGAGGGGGATAAGCAAGCTCTTTATAAGGTCTCACCAAATCCTGAGATCCTACGGCTCTGAGAAAGAAAAATGTGTGGCCCAGATATCAGGTAGTAAGAACAGACTCCCAAGGGGACTGGCAGACCGGAAGGGACAGAATAGACTGCCTACTTGTGGAAGTCCTCAATGCAGTGAATGAGGCCACCAGCATCCACGGTGAACGGGATCCCATCAAGGCTGCGGTGGCACATCACACAGGTAAAGCAGTGAGGATGATAGGCCTTCCCGGTGGCTCGCAGAATCCGCTCCATGATGGGCTTAGAGCACACACTGCACTGCTCCAGGGTGTTCTGAGGAGGGAAAGAAAAATGCCAGCGTCAAGTTGGATCTTGCAGAAGCTCCATGTATTTAGTCCCTTACAGCATGACAAGCACCATTACAGACACATTGGCTTATGTGCCTATCACAGTGCTTGGAAGAAGGCAGAGTACATAAGGCAGAGAACATATTAAGGAAACATATAAAATGGATCAAGTGTCTTCTCTAAATTCACCCAGGTGGTAGGTGGCAAATCTAGAACACATGTCTTCTGACTTCTATCTCTCTTCTACCACTGTTAGAAGGCTCAATGGCAAACATTTTTGTTAAGGCAAATATAGTAGCTATTTCTGGTTTTGTTGCAGCGATTTGGTTCTGCTGTCATAGTGTGAAGGCAGTTGTAAACAGCACACATGTAAACAGGCTGTGTTCCAATAAAACTTTGTTGACAAAAGCAGGCTGGATTGAGCTTACAGCCGTAGTTTTTTGAACTCTGAACTACATTAACCCAGGTTCTCCCCTGGAAGAACACTTCACTCTTCTAAAACTTGACTAGACATCAAAAACCTGATGAGGTCACCAAGGACCTTAAGATTTTAGAGTGGTCTGCCTGACAATGGAGACTCGCAGAGGGTGCCAGGTGTAGAAGCCAATCAGAGCTCAACATAATCAAGGAGGCTTTTGATGATTTAAAGCCTTGAATTGAATACCAACCCCAAGTGTGGTACGATGAGCTCTTGATGGAAATGGTGAACCCAGAGGGGTTGCCGTTTTGGGAAGTGAATTAAGAAAGTCAATTTCTCTGGCTTTAAAAATACGCTGAAATTAAAAACAATAACAACAATAAACCAAAGCCCTCCCCAAAAGGGAAACTATATATTGAGTCAGGACTCAGGAAGACTGTTAAAATTAGCCATTAATTTCCATCCTGCCCCAGAATCCCATGCTGTCTTCCCAAACAACCATGTTTCACATGTAATATGCTATATTCCAAATGAGATATCTAGACCGATTCAGTTTGCAATCTTGAATAAACCCAGGATGGGGATTTGATTAGAAAGATACAGGAATGGAATTGCCCTCTTACCATGAAAACTTTTAAATTGCCATGATGCGAGTAATGCCTATTGGTAGATAACTAGTGTGCTGATGTCTCAACCATAGCGAGAGTCTCTGATTGGCTTCCTTGTTTGCATCTCTCCTCCTGTAACACTTCCCTATTCCCAAAGTGACTTCTGGTTTCCTTTCCAAAGCACAGATGGGACCAAGTAACTTTGCTGTTAGCAAAAACTTCTACGGCTCTACAATGTGAAAAGAGCTAGTTCCTTGCCTGACATTTCAACCTCCCTTTCTAGGGTCAGATTTCCCTAATGTCTCAGACTGCTCACTCTTATTCAAACCTTTAAGAAACTTCCGCACTTCTGTGCACTGGCTAATACCTAGTGTGAACCACAATTTGTCATTTTGACCTTTCAAGGTACAGGCCAAAAGGCAACTCTCCAGTGAAGCCTTCCTCAAGGCTTTCAGTTGGAATCATTGCTTCTTTCTCCACCCTTACCAAGCACCCCATTAACATTGCTTATAGCACTTACAGTGTTCATTCTATTAACATTTTTTACACATTTGTCTATTTCTTCTACTAGACTAATTTCTTTAAGGGAAGGGGCCATGTCTTCCTTTTTTAATTTTTAAATTTTAATTCCAGTGCAGTTAACATACAGTGTTACAGTAGTTTCAGGTGCACAATACAGTGATTCAATGATTCTATGCATCACACAGTGCTCATCCTGAAAAATGTGCTAACCTATTTCACCCATCCCCCCACCTTGTTCTCTTTAATTAAGAGTCTGTTTCTTCATTTCTTGCTAACTCTTTTTTCCCCTTTGTTGGTTTGTTTTGTTTCTTAAATCCTACATCAGTGAAATCATATGGTATTTGGCTTTCTTTGCCTTATTTTGTTTGGCATTTTAATCTCTAGCTTCATCCATGTTGTTACAAATGGCAAGATTTCATTATTTTGGCTGAGTAATATTCCATTATCTATCTATCTATCTATCTATCTATCTATCTATCTATCTATCTATCATCTATCTATCTCACACTGTCTTTATCCATTCATCTATTGATAGATGTTTGGGGGTGCTTCCATAATTTGGCTGTTGTAAATAATGCAGCAATGAACCTAGGGGACCATGTATCCTTTCAAATTAGTGTTTTTGTATTTTTGGGGTAAAAACTCAGTAGTGTGATACTGAATCTTAGGATAGTGTTATTTTTAACTTTTTGAGGAACCTCCCTACTGTTTTCCATAGTGGCTGCACCATTTGCATCCCTACCAATAAGGCACAAGAGTTCCTTTTTCTCCACCTCTTTACCTTTCTTGTGTTTTGATTTTAGCCATTCTAACAGTAGTTTGGATTTACATTTCCCTGACAATAAGTGATATTGACCATCTTTTATGTCAGCCATCTGGATGTTTCTTTAGATCAATATCTGTTCATGCCTTCTGCCCATTTTTAAATTGGATTATGACGTGTGTGTGTGTGTATTGAGTTGTATACATTCTTTATATATTCTAGATACTAACCCATTATTGGATATGTCATTTGCAAATATCTTCTCATATTTATTAGGTTGTCTTTTAGTTTTGTCAATTGTTTCCTTCACTGTGCAATAGCTTTTTATTTTAATGTAGTAGTCAATGGTTTATTTTTGCTTTTATTTTCCTTGCCTCAGGAGATATATCTAAAAAAGCATTGCTATGGCCAATGTCAGAGAAATTACTGTCTGTGCTCTCTTCTAGGATTTTTATGGTTTCAGATCTCACATTTAGTTTAATCCATTTTGAGCTTATTTTTGTGTGTGGTGTAAGAAAGTCATCCAGTTTCATTCTTTTGCACGTAGCTGTTCAGTTTTCTCAATACCATTTATTTGAAGAGACTTTTTCCCATTGCATATTCTTGCCTTTTTATCAAAAATTAATTGACCATGTAATTGTGGCTTTGTTTTTGGACTTTCTATCCTGTTTCATTGATCTATGTGTCTATTTATGTGCTAGTACCATACTGCTTGGATTACTACAGCTTTGCAGTATAACCTGAAATCTGGAACTCTGATACCTTCAACTTTGTTTTTCTTTTTCAAGATTGCTTTGGCTATTAGGCTCTTTTGTGTTTCCATATAAATTTTACGATTTTTGTTCTAGTTCTGTGAAAAATGCTGTTGATATTTTGATAGGGATTGCATTAAATCTGTAGACTGCTTTGGATAATATGGACATTTTAATAATATTTGTTCTTTCAATCCATGAGCATGGAATATCTTTCCACTTGTGTTATCTTAAGTGTCTTTCGTCAATGTTATATTCTTTTCAGAGTACAGGTTTTTCACCTCCTTGATTAAGTTTATTACTAGGTATTTTATTATCTTTGGTGCAATTGTAAATGGGATTATTTTCTTAATTTCTCTTTCTGTTGCTTCATTATTAGTATATAGAAATGCAATGGATTTCTGCATATTGATTTTGTCACCTGTTGCCTTAAGGAATTTGTTTATAAGTTCCAGTAGTTTTTGGTGGAGTCTTTAGGGTTTTCTATATGTAGTATTATCATGTCATCTGCAAGTAATCAAAGTTTTACTTCTTCCTTACCAATTTGGATGCCTTTTCTTTTTCTTTTCTGAGTGTTATGGTTATGACTTCTAGTACTATGTTGAATAAAAGTGGTGAGACTGGACAATCTTGTCTCATTCCTGATCTAAGGGGAAAAATTCTCAGTTTTTTTTTTACCACTGACTATGATGCTAGCTGTGGATTTTTCATATGTGGCCTTTATAATGTTGATGTATGTTCCCTCTAAGCCTATTTTGTTGGTTTTTACCATAAATGTTGTACTTTGTCAAATGCTTTTTCTGCACCTATCAAAATGATTGTATGGTTTTAAACCTTTCTCTCATTGATGTGATGTATCATGTTGATTGATTTGTGAATACTGGACCACTCTTGAGACCTAGGAATAAATTCCATTGATCTTGGTGAATGATTTTTTTTCATGTGTTGTTGGATTTGGTTTGCTAATATTTTGTTGAGGATTTTTACATCTGTGTTCATCTGTGATACTGGCCTGTAGTTTCCTTTTTTGTGTGTGGTGTCTTAAAATGGTTTTGGTATCAATGTAATACAGGCCTTGGGGACCATGTCTTAAGAATGTATTTTGCTGTCTCATACCTAGAATAAAACTAAGTCTAGGATGAATGTGTGCAAAAAGAATGAATGAAGGAGTACTGTTTACATCATACCCGGGAATTGCTGGACTGGTCTGACTCTTCTGACTCTGGAATCCATACCAAAATGAATTGGTAAATTCATCACCATCCTCTCCTCAAAGCTGTGGTTGCTGGAGGTTCTGAAATTGCTTAGTATGCCTCTGGTCACAGTCTAAACTCATGGAAACTATTAACCTATTTTCCCCCCATTTTGAAGTGGTGAAATTAAAATAGCAGAAGAACATAAGATGAAAGTTTGGAGAAAATGATGCTCTGGACAATGAGGGCCCTGCTTTTTTTCTATCCTGGTGATCTGAGCTGATGTGGCTGCAAACTGTCTTCCCAGGGCTTGTGTTTTGCTCTTCTGTGGGTTTTAACTTTTTTTTTTTTTTTAAAGGCAGCCCTGTAATGGAGTTGAACAAACCAGAAAATGCTTGACCAGAGAATGTTTTTGTTTGCATTGAGGCTTGGCTACAAGATTTAGTCCATTTACTCAAAACCAGCAGCAGCATATAAGGTTGAGTCAGTTTCTAAGGAAAGACTTTATGGTCTGTGGAAGCACTGTTTAAAGGACAGGTAATCTGAACATTTATGCTACAAAGGAAAAAACAGTGTAAAATATGCCTAAAGTGAGACTACTATAAAATGCCCACAAATCAGAAAATAAAGTGTCTATGAATACAGCTGACTGGAAGCTTGGGCTACCAAATGATGGAGGACATATGAAACTTCTTTGGTCAGCTCCCTTTACTGTACTCTACTCCTTTCTTTTTTTTTTTTTTTTTTTTTTTTAAAGATTTTATTTATTCATGAGGGAAACAGAGAGAGAGAGGCAGAGACACAGGCAGAGGGAGAAGCAGGCTCCATGCAGGGAGCCTGATGTGGGACTCGATCCTGGTATCCAGGATCACGCCCTGGGCTGAAGGCGGCACTAAACTGCTGAGCCACCCGGGCTGCCCCCCTTCTCCTTTCTAACTCTAACTGGTTCACTAGGAGCCAGAGAAACATCTTCTCTTTGAAGAAGGGTAAAGACTCTTATGAAGCTTACCATATTAAGTGTAGTTACCATTCGTGACCATACAAAATTGTTACGGTATTATCGACTCTTTTCCCTGTACTGCACTCTTCATCTCTGTGACTTATTAATTTCATTAGTGGAAGTTTGAATCATTATCCTGTGCACATGAAACTAATATACCAGTGTATATCAGCTATACTTAATAATAATAATAATAATAATAATAATAATAATAATTACCTAAAGGATACAAACGTAGTGATTTGAAGGGGCACACACACCCCAATGATTTATAGCAGCAATGTCCACAATAGCCAAAATATAGAAAGAGCCCAGATGTACATTGACAGATGAATGGATAAGGAAGATGTGGTATACACACACACACACACACACACACACGCAATGGAATATTACTCAGCCATCAGAAAGAATGAAATCTTGCCATTTGCAGTGACATGGATGGAACTAGAGGGTATTATGCTAAGCAAAATAAGTTAGTCAGAGAAAGACAAATACTACATGATTTCACTCAGAGGTGTATTTTAAGAAATAAAACATCAAAATGACGAAAGGGAAGAAAAAATAAGATGAAAACAGAGAGGGAGGCAAACCATAAGAGATTCTTAACTCTAGGAAACAAACTAAGGGTTTCTGGAGAGGATGGGGTGGGATGCGGTAGCTCGCTTTTGGACATTAAGAAGGGCACGTGATATGATGAGCACTGGGTGTTACATGCAACTGATGAATCTCTACATTCTACCCCTGAAACTAATAATACACTATATATTAACTAAATTGAATTTATAATTTATTTATTTATTTTTACAGAATAAAGAGAGAGAAAGAGGGGTAGAGAGAGCAAGTGAGGGGAGCGGCAGAGAGAGAATCTCAAGCAGACTCTCTGCTGAGAATGTAGTTGGATGCGGGGCTTGATCCCATGACCCACGATATCATGACCTGAGCCAAAACCAAGAGTTGAACGCTTAACTGATTAAGCCAACCAGGTACCCTTAAATTGAATTTAATTAAAAAAAAAGATGCATTCTAAAAAACAAATAATTAAGTAAATAAAATAGTAAAGGGCTTTTACAACATTAGAGAGGAGGGAATAAGGAGTTCCTCTAATTTAGGCCTTTGATTTCACAGGTGAAAAACAGACCCAGAGCACTAATACAGTTGGACGTGAGTCACGGGGTTCATTAGGGACAGAGGAGGAACTAATACCCCAGGTTCCTGTAATTCCCTAATTCATATACAGACCTGATTAATTAATTGTGTTGGCATAGGGAGCAGAAGTTGCTAGATAAAGAATAGGGATTGTTCCTCTGCCTTTGTTAACACCCACTATATGGGTACTTGGGTAAATAATTTCTCTCTGTGGACCTGTTTTCTCAATTGTAAAACAATGATTAATTTTAACTCTGCAATTATATTGCTCTGTGATGGGTCAGAATGAACAACACTGGGAAGAGGGCAATGTTTCCATTACTAGAAATATACTAAAAATAACTGGGTAACCTCTCATCTAACGTTTGAAAAGTTCATGTGTTAGGAACCTGGACTGTATAATCTTTACTATGTCTTCACCACTTGAAATTCCAGAAATTACTAGTGGTAGATTTTCTAGCATGATGAAGGAAGATCTTTATGTCTTCTTATATAAGGTTATTTTAAAGCCAGACCAAAAGATGACTCTTTGCATAAACCTAAGGCTCTTCTAAAGTCAGTTAAAATGAAATGGCTAATAAATAAAATAGTTTTTAAGAAAATAGAAAAAGAAGTAAGTCTTCAAGCAAATAAGTGAAAGAAGGTCATCTCTAAGTTTGTCTACTCAAAAGCATCTTGTGTGTGTAGTAGGGGTGTTGTGGCTGATTGGGCAGAAGGTAAGAGTTGGTGGTGGTTAAGAAGGAAGAGCACACTCCAGCATAAGAACCATCCAGATCAGTAGAGTGTTTCATGACCTGGCTCTGGATCCATCTCAGCTGCTCTTTTCCATGGACCCCACCTTCCAGCTGCTACTCTGAACTCTCTCTGCCACCTCTTTAATAAGCTATGTTCTTTTACAAGCCCAGAATAGCTCACATCTTTCTTTGCCTAGAGAATACCTATTCAATCTTCAAAGTTAAGCTCAAATGTCACCTCTTCTGCAAAACACTTCTAATTCTCCCTCTGTTGTACCCTAAGTAAAATAAGTCACTTTTCTTCCACTCCCATAGGATTATACGATGCTTCTCTGATGACACTGCTATACCATACTCGATTTTATGGTTTACATCAAGCTCTGCTACCAAAAACAGTGAGCACCCCACTCTTGCTACAGGAAGCCATAGTCATAGGTCAGGCTTCCTAGGAAACAGATTCTGAAACAGAGATTTGCACGTGGGAAGTTATTGAGATCAGTACCTGTGAGAGAGTATAGGAAGCCCCTGGGCAGAGGGAGAACCTGGACTAGGATGCAGTCACAGCAAAGGCGACTCGTAGTTCCCTGGAGACCTCTGGAGCTGGGGTGGTCTGCACAGTTGTCTTTCCTGGACAATAGGGGGTAGGACTTTCATCTACCCCTGCATCTACCAGCCAATGGATATAGGAGGCTTTTAAGGAGGAGAGTGATCCTGGGTGAAGAGGTTACCTTCAACTGAGAGTAATTAGCAGAGAATGAACTCTGCTATGAATGGTAAACAGGGAAATGAAAGCCTAGGTCCTGAAGGAGGATCTGGACCACAGCATCCACACCATAACCATCCTTGCCCAGGATCTGCACGGTTCCAGACACACACTTCGGCAACTGATGACCAACTATGAAGTACCTTACAGCTGAAGCTGAACGAAGAGTCTAGATTTCTTTTCTTTTTCAAACACTCTAGGCATTGTTTGAGGATTTTTTTTAGAATCTTTAAAAATTGTCTTAGGCAGTTACTCCAATGAAGGTATGGTTAAAGGGAGAAGATGTGAGAGTAGCAGAGAAAACAAGAAAGCTACTAAAAGGCACAGCTTATAAATGTTTCCAAAGTGATGGCAATACAATTGTGATTAAAAGCACAGAGTTAAGTGAAAATAAAAATAAAACCACAATCAATTCTTGTACATGAAACTCCCAAATGTAACTGTTTTTAAATTAGAGATACAATCTGGTTGTATCTTTTCTATCCTTGGGTACTGTATAAATAACTTGTCTAATTCACAGGCAGAGAGCTAGAAGAATCATCTGAATATAAATGAAGCATATAGGTAACATAAGCATTAACTACTAGTAAGATTATAGGGAAATATTCCCAAAATTTACATATTGCATAGGTGTGTATGCGTGTTCAATGATGAGTATTTTAAATCAAGGCACGTAAGTATTTGAAGATTCGGAAGACTACAAAGTGCTGCCATTTAGAAATGTTAAAATTTTCATTTCATAAAATTAAAATGTGATCTTACATTCAATCTTTATTGTTTTTTTAGGTACAAAAGCAGTTTTGAAACAGCAAAGACTCTTGGAAAAAAACGAGGGTGACATCTCATTTCTAGATATACTTTTGGTCTTGTTGGGATAAGAATAACAAAGAAAAAGAAGAGTTTGAAGTTACTGGGCCTTTAAGATCTTTAGAGATGATTCCTCTTGTCCAGGAGTTTCAACTCCCCTCTCTTGCCTGCTTCTCCCATAATCCTTCACTCAGGGAAACAGTTACCAGGAAAGCACATCTAAAACAGTCCCAATCACTTCTGGATGAAGAGCATGAAAGGATGGTGCTGGGGGTGAGGGTGCCCATATTATACAGTTTAAAAAACCATGATTCTAGTCCAACTACCAGATTCTAGAAACTAAGGCACAGAGAGGGGAAACACCTAGTAGTGGATCTGGAGTTAGAATATTGGTCTCCTAATTCTCCCCGCTGTGGCTAATCCCCTGCCGCATCACACTATGCCTATTTTGTATCTCAGCAGACACACTCCGTATCACAAATATAAGGCGTTCAGGCTGGCTACCCACAAGTTACACGCATATAAATAGAGAGAGGATATGTGTCGAGATCTTAACACAAGTTTGTCTACAGTCAACTTCATGGGTTCCTACAGGGTAAGGGACAAAACTCATTGTTGCATCCCCAGCATCTGCCACTGTAACCTTGCATAAAATCGGTGCTCCCCAAATACTGGTTAGATGATGAATTAATAAACTCTGGATATGGACTTTACATAACATGAAATTATTCTATTTAACCATGGAAAAACACTTCTGTAGTCCAGAGCTTCTTGATAGGCAGGGTGAGACACAGTGTGCCTCACTGGGTCCCAGGTGTACCATTTAGGGGGTCAGAGGGGGCCAGGGGTTCCCATAGTTCCTGAGTGGTTACCCTGGGTCAGAAGAAGCCCCATCCACTGATTCCAGTATGCTGAATAAGTGCCATCCTTTCCCACGTGGACCATGATGTAAAGGAGGTTGTGAAGCACATATGAAGTGTTGGTGTTCACAAGGAAATAGTGGTGTGGTAAAGAGGAGCCGAGGGCTATGACTCACCACACCTCCACGGAAAAGCCAGTGACATTATACAAAACTCAAAAATTATATTCCCTACCTTAATTTTGTACTTTAAACTTTTTCTTGATTTTGATAATCAAGAAGACTTCCCAAATGATGACAGTACTGTTGGGTTTCCCTGTAGATGAAGACATCATTTTGCCTTGGTAGTTCTCTTAATATACTATGGTACAACATCTCCCTATAGTTCTGCCTCCCAGTGAGGCACGTTTCTTTTTCTTTTTTTAAAGATTTTATTTATTTTTTCATGAGAGACACAGAAAGAGAGAGAGGCAGAGACATAGGCAGAGGGAGAAGTGGCTCCATGCAGGGAGCCCGACGTGGGACTCCATCCCGGGACTCCAGGATCATGCCCTGAGCCCAAGGTAGACGTTCAACCACTGAGCCACCCAGGTGTCCTGGCTCAGGTTTCTAATTAAGAGGTTTTTGACTTTCCAAGTGTTCTTCACCTATATGCAGTTTTTTTTTTTAAGATTTATTTATTGATTTACTTGAGATTGAGAGATTTGCATGCATGCACATGAATGGGAGAGGCAGAGGGAGAGGGGGAGAGAATCTCAGGTAGACTCCCTGCAGCATGTAGAGCCTGATATGGGGCTTGATCTCATGATCCTGAGATGGTGATCAGAGTTGAGACCAAGAGTTGGACACTTAACCAACTGAGCCACCCAAGAGTCCCCACCCATATATCTATATTTTAATCTAAACTTTTATTTTCTTATTTTTTAAAATTTTTTATTTATTTATGTTAGTCACACACACACACAGAGAGAGAGAGAGAGAGAGAGAGAGGCAGAGACATAGGCAGAGGGAGAAGCAGGCTCCATGCACCAGGAGCCCGATGTGGGATTCGATCCCAGGTCTCCAGGATCACGCCCTGGGCCAAAGGCAGGCGCCAAACCGCTGTGCCACCCAGGGATCCCCTATTTTCGTATTTTTAAATCACTATGTATATCTCTGTTTGTATCTGTATCTAATATGTGCTTCGAAACAGATAAAAAATAATAATGGTAAGCCCAGTGTCATCTCATGCCCATGACTGTGATTTTTTAATCAGAATAAAGATTCCTATTCTATAGATGAGAGTTCTTATTTTTACAGATTGGAAAATTCTCGAGTTACTTTATTAGATGGCATCAAACTCTTAGAATGTGTTGTATTTGATGTCATTACCCACACACAAAAATGACAACTATGAAACATGTAACTGGAAATTTAGTAAAAGAACTCAACGTTCGTATTTTTTGTTCACTTCCGCTATTTTTTTTGAGCACAACTCTTTGCACCCAATGCCTGTATTACCTTAGCTTTCATATAAATCCCCTTTAAAGAAACTTTTTGCATGATTTTGTGATGAGCAGAGCAGCCGGCCTTCCCATTTAATTTAGCATTACAGAAAGTCTAGAGAGGGGAACAAAATGTTCAACATCCTGGCAGGTACAGAGGCAGAGAGAACAAAGATACTATCCCTGCCCTCAGAGGTTCCCAATGTAGTAGGAGGAGCAGACACTTCTATAAATAACTAACTATAGGCAAGGGGCAGAACACATTGCTATTATGGAGGAATGAGTAATGTGGGATGGAAACACAGAGAAGAGAGAGTAATTACTGAATGGTGAGGGAACAGGCAACATGGCGGTGGTGTGTGATGCTGGGAAGCCAACTGGGTGGGATTTGAGTTGGCTGTTGGGGGTGGGGGAAGGATATTATGGCACTCTCTGGAATTGATGTTGTGTTATAAGGAGAGTTTTCATTATCTAAGTCGCAGTTATACCTACAATGAAACAAAACTCCTTTCACAGAAAGAGTCTGTTACAAAATCAGTGTAGTAAGCAGCACTGGTGAAGGGGAACTCAACCTTGCCAGAGATGAACATCTGTGGATCAACCTAACATAAAGGATGTGTAGGACTATTAATGTAGAATTTAGAAAAAAAATTCTTACAAAATTTTACGTGTATATTTGGATTAAATAAACTGGATTTAAAATTAAGAAGTATGTCCTAAAGCCACAGGAAAAAAGGCTGATGGAAAGGACAGAAAGTACAGAACAATTAAGTTACTTTATTCAATTTTGCCATGAGCCACAAGTCACATTCTTCACCAAGTAAATAAAGCCCTGTTGCTTATTCTGAAGCACTCAATTTGGGATTATTATCTGAGCTTTGGGAAATTAAAAAAGAATCCCATTACAGGACATTTAGTTTATCTATACTTTAAAGCCTGGAATGGTGGTATTTGACCTTAAAATTGTGTAACCCTTGTAGTACGCTAGCTTTCCTTAAACACTTCTCTTGTATGTCTCAGAAGCCTTGAGGCATAGGATGAAGGCGGAGGGGGCTGAGCCCTGTTGAGTGTGCCAGACCTTCATGCCAGGAGCAAAATTAAAAGATCACACGGCACTCCGCGGAGACTATTGTGAGAGGGGGAAAAAAGAACAGAATTCCTTTCCTTCCCAGCCAAGTCAGATCACAGATTTGCCTTTACAACACCTTCAAGGTACAGTCTGTTGGGACTTGTCAACTCAGGAACTGGAGGAGAGCGTTTGTCATATGCAGTGAGAGAAGTGGTGATAGATTCAAGAGACCTGGGCTGGGAAGTCCAGGCAGTGTTCCTGACCTTGTTGGCCTTCAGCTTGCTCATCTACTAAATAAGATAGAGAATGTCTATATTGTAGTACTGTGAGCACTGAGATCCACAGATGAAAGCAAGTGCCCAGTGCCTGCTGTATACTAATTTGTTTTGTGTCATTCTCCTTACAAATTCGAAGGGTCTAGGACATATATTTAATTCACTTGTCATTCCTTGATCACTTAGTTGAATTACTATATATAAGCACTACATGTCTATTTTTTCTAATTTGTCCTTCACCATCAATTTTAATGTATTTTCATATCTCTACTTTCTTTTAAAAAATGCAGTATTTAAAGAATCCTGTGTATGATACTCTGGGACCACTGGATAATATCATAATATAAAATGAGCTTCTGGATTCCTAAGAGATATTCCTTCTGCTTCCCAAGAATTTTGTGGAAGAGCTGTTCTTACTTTTCTATGTAAACATTATTGTACCTCAAACCCATACATTTCTTAGTCCTTCTTAAAAGTAATTTATATTATTTTATGCTCCCCAAACAAAAACTGACAGCTTGCCTTGCTTGAGTTTTTAAAGTTTATGAAGTGCACATGAACAAGACCTCATTTAATCTCTAGAACAATGTTTTACAGTAGGTAGAACAGTAGAATTCTTGTCCTGGTTACATGCTGCAGGACTATAAATGTGTTCAGATTTGAACCTATGTCTTCTTTTTTTTTTTAATTTTTAATTTTTTATTTATTTATGATAGTCATAGAGAGAGAGAGAGAGGCAGAGACACAGGCGGAGGGAGAAGCAGGCTCCATGTACCGGGAGCCTGATGTGGGATTCGATCCCGGGTCTCCAGGATCGCGCCCTGGGCCAAAGGCAGGCGCCAAACTGCTGCGCCACCCAGGGATCCCCCGAACCTATGTCTTCTAAGTTCAAAGACAAAGTTGTTCATTCTTCTACTTCACGCTGTCCTCCTGGGTATCTCTATCTAGTTCACGTAATGCCAATCACACTGAATGTAGTTATGAATTTTTAGTAAACTGCTGTGCCATAGCTTACAACTACATAGTTTGCTTGAGCTTGAAAAAAAATATGAAAATCATCTTGTTCCACTCTCTCCCCTTAAATAGGAGGATATTGCATTCAAGGAAGTCAATGCCTAGTGTCGCAAACTAGGGAAAGAGCTGAGTTCAGGGCCCTAATGCCCCAGTTTCTATATAGCGCTTTTTTCCAGATGCCATGCTGGGTCATTTTGGAGTACCAAAACTTCACTTTGGTGTTCTCACCCTTGTCAGCAGTAGACATATGACAACTAATATTGGTTAGTTATTGACATAATTATATGACCAATGAAAAACCATTAGTTGAGTATTTGACATAACTTGAGTTTTTGCCACTGTCAAAACAAGGCCATCTCCCACTGGTAAGTATGGGGGCCCTCTGGCCAGTGACTCAGCTAATCCTATCCTCAGCCTCCTGGCATGTCTTAGGTTCACTTTTCATAATTCCTACTACTTGCAACTTGTAAATGGAGGTTACTAACAGAACTCAGATAAGGTTCCACTGAGGTAGTCGCTTTCTAGAGTAACTGGAACTTCAGAGCTTCTTGAATAAAATTCCATTATCTGAGTATCAAAGTTTTCATCTTAGAATGGGACACTAATTATTGTCCTGTCTACCTTATAGAATTTTGATAATTAAATGAGATAAGAAATGTAAAATGCACTCTTAACAAAGTAAAGATTAACTAGAGAACAAATTGGTTGTGACCAGAAGAGAGGTGTGTGTGGGGGAATGGGTGATGTAGGTGATAGGGATTAAAGGGTACACCTACCATGATGAGCACCGAGTAACGTATAGAATTGTCAAATCACTATACTGTAACTGAAACTGATATAACACTGGATGTTAAGTATACTGGAATTAAAATACAAAAAAAAAAAATTAAAAAGAATGTAAAGAGATGTAAAGTTGCTAGGTTTTTTTTTTCTTGAGGGAAAACCTTTCATTTTTTATTTTTCTTTTTTTTTTTAAAGATTTTATTTATTCATGAGACACAGTGAAAGAGAGAGAGAGAGAGAGAGAGAGGCAGAGACACAGGCAGAGGCAGAAGCAGGCTCCATGCAGTGAGCCTAATGCCAGACTCCATCCCGGACTCCAGGATCACGCCCTGGGCCAAAGGCAGGCACTAAACTGCTCAGCCACCCAGGCGTCCCTGTAAAGTTATTTTTATAAAATTCTTTTCCCTGGGCAAAATTACTGTTCCATAGGAGGAATGACCCAAATTCTTGGCTCTTCAGTCTCTAATCAACTGAGCCTACTTTCTACCACTCTTATTACGGAAAGAAGATAATATGAGATATACACAGAGACATCCATAATCCCATGCATATTGTGTTTCGGAAAGTACAGTATGCTTTTTTTCCTTTCAGTTTTCTTTTGGTGTCAACAGACATTTTGCGTTGTTACATTTTTCTTTCATTTACATAAATGGAACACCTAATAAATGATAGAACAGGTACATATTATGCATTTAGAGTGTGTGTGCACATGCACAAGTCTCAAGGAAGGTGTAATTTGTCACAGACTCTTCAACTAAGTCCCTGATGCCCGTGCCTGTGAGGTGCCATCTTGACTACCCTTAATTTACAGGGACAGGAGGCCTCAATTGGGAAAATGATTTATCTCTGGATCACAACACTAAGTCCAGCACTGTTTGAAACTAGGACTGCTGAAATAGATGTTTATGGAACTCCTGCATGGGATTGTGACATGGAAATGACCCTAAGGCAAGAGCTGTGCCTGGTCTTGGAAGGCCAGACACTGGCAGTGAGGTCTGTGGAAAGCATTTGCTTCTTCTGGCCTAAATTCCTATACCTATAAAATAAGAGACTTTATGAAATAAAACTCTTGGTCTCTTGAAGCTCTGTGATTGAATATTTGAGGACTGAACAGAAGTTTCCACAAGGCAGTGCTCTTTGTCCTGTTCACTGCTTCAACCCCAGTTCACTGAAAAATGGCTGGCATACAGAAGAAACTCAATAAATATTTAATTAAGAAAATGAATGAATGATTGGGAGTGAACACTCCATAGAGTCATCCAATAGCACATTACTAGCATGGACACACCTGAAATTCCCTAACAATCTTCAGATGGCCTTCCCTCACCACTCTATCAAGTAGCCCCCTTTTCCTTTGCCAGACTCGATCTCATTGCCTTGTTACTTTCTTTATAGACTCATCACTGTCTGATATCACCTCATGCATGTAGTTGCTGACATGCTTATTGTTTATTTCCCCACCAGGCTGAGACACCACAGCATTCACAGTCTCGGAGTAATGCTTAACACATACCAAGCACTTAATAAGTGTTTGTTGAATGAGAAAAGTAAACGACATTAATCTAACATCTAAGGTCTCTTCCAACTCTTGGGTTCTTTGATTCTAGCTCAACAAAAGTCTATTTCTCAAAAAAATTCATGCTACAAATTTCGCTAAGAAAACACACGATCTGAAGTTAATCACACAGCATAGATAGAGCGATGCTCTTTTACTTAATGGCATTTGTCAACTGTGGGTAACTGACCCATCCAGGGGCAAAACCTAAAACTAGGGGTTTAAGCAATGATGTTTTCAGCTACATGTATACATAGTAATGACTGCCTGCCTGCACATTTCAAATCTGAATTAAATCCATTGTGAATCATCCATTAAAGTCAGGATCTGCAAGCAGAAACTAGAAATGTTCCCAATACCATTCTGCTCACGTGTCAGCTCCCTTCAGAGTTGCCTGAAACTCAGCTCTGCCAAGTTGTTTATTTTCTACCTGGCTTTATGAATTGCAATTACTTCCTAAATTATAACAAGCCACAAGTGGTCTGAGCCAAACAACTAGGGTCATAGAAGGTCTATCCTTGTACTCCTGGGGATGACAGAAAAGCTTCTTTGAACCAAACTTGATCCTCTTTCAAAAGAAAGGGAAAACTTTAAGCCTCTAACTCCTGGGAGTGGCAAAGAGAACAGCCAGAGGGCCATGAGCTAACTTCGATTCTCTAGAGATCAGCTGAACAAATTTGGCAATGATTTGGCTTCTGTGGAAAACAAGCCCTTCTAATTACAGTTCTGCCGACGGGAAGACAAAAGACAGCACCATGGCTGAGAAAGGCCATTAATGACATGCCAACATCATGGCTGCGGCTGTGGAGTTTCCTTCTGAGCAGAGTGCTGTTGACGTGAACTCCAAACACCCGGCTCTGGAACCCATTCACGGGAACGCAGCCTCTTGAAGAGCACAAAGGGAAGTCGACAATGTGATTTACTTCCTTTAAACTGTGTCTTGGCTGTAATATTTTCTGACACCAGAAATAAAATAATTCCATGTTTTGGTTCCTCTCTGCGTCCCCAAGGAGCCCAAAGTGGTTTACATGAAGGAGGTATGAAAGGCACAGACAGGAGGATAGGGTTTTCCATTCTGTAACTGCTGAAAGACAAAGGGGACAGAAAATACAGATGTTTTCTCTTTACTGCTGCAAAAGGGCGGGGGGCTAACTCTTCCAGTGTCTCTGGAATGCAAATTTTCTTTCACAGTTTAGCAGTCTTTTTTGGATTTCAGCACAGTGAACTAACACTTTCCTGGATTCCAAGACCTCCAGAGAACCAGATGGAGGGGAGGAATTGGGAAAAAAAGAACCCACGCTACTTGAAAAAGGTATGAATTTCTCACTCTGCATTCAGCCAAAAGCTCTGAAAATTAGAAGAGCGAAATCACTTTTGATTTGTTCAAATGCATGCCACCCTAGAGTTGTTTGTGGTGGGTAAAAAAAAGAAAATCTAAAGTGATTTGATGGTTTAGAGTCTGCGTTCAGTTTAAGCTAGGAAGCAAACTTTAACAGAGATGGTATGTTTACTATCAAAGGCAGGAAATAATGTAGATGGGAGAGACTGTACTAGATGATCATGCTCTATGCGGTGCTCTAAAGCCAGGGACCCTTCCCCAGTGCTGGACTCTTTAACTCAACATTCAAGGCCCTTCAGGATATTGTCCCACCTGTCCTTTCCAGGCACCTATCCCACCATTCCCCCAAGGCAGTCTTCATTCCTGTCAACCCATGCTTATTAACACTTCATGCTTCTTGTCCTTGTATGGCTATGCATGCACTGATGCCTTTGCCTTGAACATTTTTCTTTACAAGTTACATGGCTCAACTTTCAGGCCCAGAACATGTGAATGTTGCCTCCTTTATTAATCATTTCCCTCCACTTTTGTTACTGCACAGCACTGCTCATACCGTCATTCTAGCAGGGACCCCATATAGGGGTATCTATGCTGTAGGAAACGCTACCACGAAGTCCACTTTCCAAAGATGACAACACCAACACATATCCCATCCTGCACGTTCCTTTTCCAGTATAACCCAGACAGTCCCACTACGCATAGGTGGGGTCGGGGAGGACATGTGAACTAGTTTTTTTTTTTTTTTTTAAGATTTTATTTATTTATTCATGAGAGACATGGAGAGAGAGGCAGAGACAGGCAAAGAGAGAAGCAAACTCCCTGCAGGGGGCCTGATGCGGGACTCGATCCCAGGACCCCAGGATCATGCCCTGAGATAAAGGCAGACCACCCAGGCACCCTGGATATGTGTAGTTTTTTTTTTTTTTTGATATGTGTAGTTTTTATTGGGATAAATACTTGAATAAATCTCTTCAACAGATTTTTATGGAACATGATTTCTGTCATCTTCTCCTCCTAATCATCATTCTCTGCACAAGTTCTAGGATGTCAGGCTCCCTTCAATGTGTGGGCCCTGGAAACGAACACATTACACTAGGAACTACTGCATTCCCTGTTTGGCACACTCATTTTTATACAGGTACAGTGGATGACAACATTTACTTTTCTGTGGTCTTATATATTATTAATGATCTTGGGGTCAGGCTATCTCCCCTGCAAGTCTTTAGTTTTTTACCTGAACATCTGTTAAGTTAAATGACCCTTATATATACTTGTATCATTAAGTTTTAAGCTAAGAACAAAATTGGCGTTTGCCCCACTTAGACCCTATGTTGTTGGATTTGGGTCATGGTGCCAGATAATTGATGGTTTTCATAATGTTAATGATCATATTTTATATATTCCAATTCCTTCTGTCCTTTACCTCAAAGCAACAAGTTCAGGTCAGATAAACTTCAAGAGCTATAGTTTTGCTACTGCTAAAACATGTTTGACATCAGATTGAACATCACCTTTCCTACATCCCATCAGGCACCAAGTCCTATTGTTTTGCCACTAAATATTTAAATTCCACCCATTATTTGCTATCACTGCCATATCCTTCCATCCCACCTAAATGGATGACAATAGCCTCCTAACTGGCCTCTCAGTCTCCCGTTTCCCCAGCCCCAGTCTTTCACATTGATCTGCCCCACAACACACCAGCCCATCAGACTCCCTTCTGATTCCCAGGTCACCTCCAGACCTATTTAATTGTTACCTCTGGAACCGGAGTTCAGGCATCTTAATTTCTAAAACGCTCTATGATTGTGCTAGATCTTCCTGATCTTTCAGGATTGGCTGGAATTTGAGTTTTTATAAAGCAAGAAAGAACAAACAGTGCATCTGAACAAATTTACTATGGGTACCTGGAGAAGAGTCGAGGATTTAGATTCCTTGCAATTATTTTCTGGGGAGTGAGGTTGTCTTGGGGTTGGAGGAACTCCGAGGGAGGAAGGAGAAAAGAGACAGAGCTGACACTTGCCAACAACAGACACCTGTTCTGTACGAGGCACAGGGCTGGGCTCTTTCATGAATACTATTCCATTTAATTTTTTTTTTTAAAGATTTTATTTATTTATTCATGAGAGACACAAAGAGAGGCAGAGACATAGGCAGAGGGAGAAGCAGGTTCCCTGCGAGGAGGGACTCAATCCTGGGACCCTGGGATCATGACCTGAGCCAAAGGTAGATGCTCAACCACAGAGCCACTCAGATGTCCTTCCCATTTAATTCTTAAAACAATGTCAGGATAATGATAATATCACTATTTGAGAGAGAAACTGAAGTTTAGAGTTTTTCTTCATTTGTACCCAAAGTCATAAATTGGCACACACAATAAATGTGCATCTGCTTGACTCCTATCTATGAGGCCTCAGGATTAATAAATACAAACATTTCTTAAGCAAAGGAGAGACACTCTATGGATGGATATACAGTGGATGTACAGTGATGAATTTGTACATGTTCAAAGTGATCTTACAGGCTTTAATTAAAGATCACATCTCCATGAGGAAAATCTATGGTATAGTAGAAAGAGCATTTGACCAGAAGTCTGGAAATAGAACACTAGTCCTGGAAATGTCATTAATTTGCTGTGATACCCCTTGATAGTTGTTTCCCTACAGCTGTTCTTCTCTTCTTTCTTTATAACCTTCAAATTTTAGCTAGGTACACAGCCGTCCAGAATACATAATACATTTTTCAGCCTTCAATGCAGCTAAGTTTGGCCATGAGCCTGAATTCTGGCCAAAGAGTTAAAAGGGGAATGGATGCATCCTTAGAAGTAAGGGGTCTGCCCTCAGTTCACTGAAATACGGGAGCAGCCATCCTGACCCTTCATTAGAAGCTGTGCTGAGCTCATGGCAGAGGAACACAGCAGCTGACAGGGTCCCTGCCTACCACTGTCCTGGGTCCCTTACCTTCCCCGGTGATAAAGAAACAAACATTACCTGTTTTGTCACTATTACTGTTTTGTGTCACTCTAGCTGGTCCTAACCCTAACTAAGACACTTGCTTTTGCTCAAGTCCAGCTATTTATTTTTCTGTGTCTCCATTTTCTTATTTACGTAACAAAGAAGTTGGGGTAAATAATACCAAACGTCTATTTCAGGCCTCATATTCTCTGTGACTAAATGGCAAGCCATAAAGAAAAGATTTGGAACTGAAATCAGGGTCTCGAAAGGAGATCTGCACTCCCTTGTTCACTGTAGTACTACTCACAACAGGCAACATCTGGAAATGACCCAAGTGTTCACTAACAAATGGATGGACAAAGAAAATGTACATACATACAGTGGAATATTAAGTAGCCTTTTAAAAAAAAGGAAATTCTGTGATTCACAACAACATAGATAAACCCGGAAGATGTTATGCTAAGTAAAATAAGTCAGTCACAGAAGGGCGAATACTGCATGATTTTGCTTACGTGACATGTGACATATCTAAAATAGTCAAATTTGTAGATGGACATAGTACAATTGTGATTGCCAGGAGATGGGGGAGTGGGGAATGAGGAGTTGTGGTTCAATGTGCATCAAGGTTCAGTTATGCTACATGAGTAAGTTCTAGAGTTCCGCTATAGTTAACAATTTGTGCACTTTGAAGTTTGTTAAGAGGGCAGATCTCATGTTAAGTGTTCTTACTACAAAAAACAAAGACAAAACAAACCAAAGAGAAGCAAGGAAGCTCTGGGAAGTATGGGATGTATCTATTATGACTGTGGTGATGGCATCACAGGTGTTTGCGTATGTCCAAACTCACCCAATTGTATATATTAAATATGTGCCACTGCATATCACTTATACCTCAATAAAGCTATTAAAGCAAACAAATAATCCAGTCCTAATATTAAAACAAACAAACCAAAACTTCCTTCCTCTAGCAGTTTGGCATGCTGATATACTAGTGATTGGTCCTTCAAAATCTTTGATTGCTACACCAATATCAGTAGAAGCTACTGGATGAGGGGGTCTATCCTGTGCACATTGCCGGTTTAGACAGCTATCAAGCCATTGCCTATTATTGGCTATTCCAGTGATATTCCAGGCAGCTCAGCCCCACCTGGAAACTCATGGGACCAGGTTTAGGGCTTTGATGGTCTGCATAAGCCTCAACCCAGAGCCTGTTCTGCTCGAATCACTGTATGGTGGGGACATACACAGTAGTTAGACAAGATTATAAATCCTCAGTGATTAATAGTAATCACAACCATGGAATCTCATGGAATGAAGAATGGCATCTTATGATGCCATCTGAAATCGGCATCTTAACATCACTCATTTGTTTCACATCCACTAAACTAAGGACTGTTTCTGCTGTCACCAGTGTGAAATATCACTCACGGTTATAGGACCAGCCTAGGGATTCCATACATCTCTTTTCCTTACTGGTTTTCCTGGTTTCAAGAATGGGTATTTGCCTGACAACTTGTTAGAGTTCATGATAGTGTGTATGAGACAGAGAATGGAAAAAAAAAAAGAAAGGATACAGCTGCTTGGGTCCTAATGTTAAGCTTTCATCCTGCAGCACAACTAGGCTATTGACTTTTAGGTATATTTTCAACAGTCTTATTGATATTTTCCAAAGCCTTGAACTACAAAGGACATTAAATACAACGCTATCTTTCCAAAGACCTCTCTTCATTCTTTTTGAGATTTTATGGGAATGCTACTCACTTATCCAAAGTAAAAACCCCATTCTTCTTTGACTTCTCTGTCTCTCTTGTTCTTTACACATCTAAACAATGCTCGCACCGTGGTTCAGATTCTTGGCATGCCTGGATGGATAATGGCAACATCGTTCATCAAGGATCTTTCGGACACCAGATTTGCTTTACTCCAAAAGTCTCATACTCAAACACAAGACCTAGAACAACCACGTCAATGAATGATGTGCTTTGTGTAATAAACAGTACCTAATAAACAGTGGCGGGGGGCACTTTGGCAAATTGCAGGATGTACGTGCCAACTGAAGGTCCTTTTAAGTTCCAGTTGGTTGTTCCCAGGGAGAAATTGTGAAGTCTACTTTTGATCAAAAGCTGTAAATCTAGATGTTTATGTGCATTCTCACAAATCATCGAAATTTGCAACTAGTTTAAAATTTTTAAAAAATCTTTTGAATATCAGACAAAATACATCTGAGAGTATCTGGTCTCAAAGCAACCAGTGTGTGACCTCTGCCCTATGCTACTGGGTCATCCGTGCTACCCTGTCAGAGCATAATTCTTAAATGAAGATAGCATCAGGTCTCTCTACTTTGCCTAAAAATCATGAAAAGATCCACCGTAACTATAAGAGAAATGCTCCTTGGCAGCCTAGCGAGAACTGGCACAATATTGACTGCTGGACATTCAGACATTCCTCTTATGTGCCAGACATTCCAGCCAAATCAGAGTGCTTGCATTTCCCTGAACATGTCCTACACTTTCCCCCTTGGGACCGCTCTTCACAGTGCTCTTCCCATTTCATCTCTGACCAGAAACTCTAGGTTCTGGCCATACGTGCACATTGGTTGCTATCTCTGTCTTCATCCATAGTAGTTTTACAGGTATATTCTGTGGGATTTGTTACACTGTGTTCTAGTTTTGTATACACATTTGTCTCCCCCATGCTATTTTGAGCTCTCTGAGAAAGGACCAAGACTTACCCATCTCTTGCATCTCCTAGCACACTGTCTGGTACAAATCAGTAGGCGTGCAATAAATCTTCCTTGGCTAATGGATGACTGAACAGAAGCACAAATTCTGAAAAGCCTTTAAGTGGATTCTGTTAAGGTAAACAGTGTGAATCCTCATCTAGCTTAGGTGAGACCAGACTTCAAAGAAGAAAGCGGGTTTAGAACACAAAGGGAATGGTCTAGAAGTCTAGGCAACAATTATAGCCATTCTCCTTATCTGAGGTAAGCAACAATAACAAACACCTTGTAGTCATGGAGCATCTTTCTCGGATGAGCTCTCAGCGCAGTGCGGATATTATCTCCTTCACCTTGTGCATGAGTCAACTTGCTCCAAGGTCACAGCCAGGCTTTGGCAGAAACAACAGACGTAAGAACTCCCAATTCCCACGTTAGTGCTGAGTTCCAGAGCATAAGTTCTCGGTTAACAGTGCTGTCCTTGCCACAGACACATAGCATATACACCAGAGGAAACATATGAAAGAAGGTGGCCATGAAACCTGTTTAGCTATGCTTCTCACTCTCTCACGTTCGATCAAGGAGAACAAAGTAGAGCCACTCCAAACCGTTACCGGAAGAGGGGACCAGTGCACAATTCTAGCAGGTAACATGTCTCCTGCAGGTGAAAATACACTATATAGTGTGGATTTTTAGTGGATCACTAGTCCTCTTTTCACGTTCAGCAAATTTTTAATTTCTCTTGAGGTTTTTGCCATCCTCTCCCACGCTTTCTAGAGATAGAGGGATGATTTCCAGATTCCAGGGCTGTCCAAGTCTCAGCTGCAGAATCAGGAGACATATCTTCCTGTACAGAGGTCTTATGTCTGCCATGAAGCACAAAGTGGTCACGTAACGAACATTCTGATTATGTCCCTCCTGGTCCTTCACTTCACCAGGTCATTGAAATATGTTTTCCTGGATCTAATCACAATTTGGAGAGATATAAGCAATAGTGAGAGGACTCAGATCCTGTGAATGTGAAAATAAAGTTTATGCTTCATTCTGGAAGTTTCAAAGTAGAGTTTCTAATTTCAGGCTTTAATATCAATGTTATAATGAGAAGTAGCAAGAGTAACAACTCCAAAGTAATTGCATTACTACCTTTATTGGGTTCCTACCTCATGTGCCATGAATTTTACATGGATTATCTGAGATCCTCAAAACAACCTTGAAAAATAGACATCACCATTCCCAATTTATAAGTAAGAATGCAAAAGCTCAAAGAGGTTAAGTGGTTTTCCAAAGCTGTTCACCTGGAACATCGGTGGACCAAGAGGAAAAAATTAGCCTTTCTGATTCTGTAAGTCCACATGCTCTTTCCCACCCACTGGGCTGCAAAGAATATATCCAAGGAGATGGATGATAAAAAAAATGATAGATATTTCCTAAATCCATTTTTGCTTAGAAACAGAATTTTGAATTTTCCTCTATATATAGATAAATATACTAGCCTCTAAACTCTCTTGGTATCCAAAATAATTATATTATTGACCTGAGAGAAGCTTGAAAAATATCCTCCTTCACTGTTCAACTACTTTCAGTTTATTTCATGCCAGGGAGAGATACTACTTCTTTAACTGAAGCAAAGTTTGCCTTTCAAATAAGAAATTCATAGACAGCATTTCCCAGAGGGAGAGGGATTGTATTTCAGAGGCCCTTTTCTATAAATTGTGAAGACAAGGAGAGAAGGTATTTATAAGTTGAGTTCTACTGTAACATAGACATTGTCAAATGAATATTAGCCCAGGAGCAGCTGAAATATAGGTAGGCCAGCACTTTGACTATCTGGTGCTCCAAATCAGATCACACAACCAGGACTACAGATCAGGACAGAACTTGAGTCAGCCATTTAGAAGCTACCACCAGAGGGGTGAGGAAGACAGAAAGAGCAAAACCATAATGTGGTATGATAAGAAGGATGATAAAGTAGTATAATAACCCTGATTACTTTGCAAAGTAATAGCAGGGTAAGAGTCTGACAAATGGGTAAAAATTTAAGACCCAACACTTTGAGGGAAATCTTTCTTGCAGCATCTTCTTTAGACAATGTATCTTCTCTGTGCTCCACGTCTAGAAAAGGGAAGTATGGGGCACGGGAGAGGAGGGGCCAGAGATATTTTCTCAAATGATCTGATGCTTTGGATACCTCACCACAGAGATGCAAAAGAGTGAAATCCAGGGTTGACTGAAGGAGATAAGGTGTCCAGAGCCTAGAGGAGGGATTTGCAAAGGATCACAGGAGCTCCAAGATGGGAAAGCCGAAGGTTTATACAATCCAAATAGACTATTTTAGGGATGGAGGGATTGAGGTCGGGCAATGAAGTGACCACTCATACTGCTAAGTGGGGGGCAGGGCAGCTGTTTGAACTTGGGTCTCTTGGCTCTCAGGCTGGTGTGTTCCCACATCATAAGACACCAGTGGAAACAACAGAGGAATACGAAGCAAAGGTATCTGTTTTATAGTACTGGTGTGTGTCAGGGCTCCTCATGGCAAATACCTGAGGCCTGGGATATAGAACAGAAGATGGGTCTGACCCAAGGATTCACTACTTATATCCCCAAGTTTTTCACGTTTATAAACACAGGTCCAAATCCAAAAAGAGGATAATGAGTAAACTATTTGGAGCTAATTCAGCCAGGGGGATTCTGATAAGTAAAAAAAAAGGAACAGATCGCTGACCTAATGACACCGACGAGCAGATGGATCTCAAAAACTGGCCTGTGGAATGAAATAAGTCACGTAAAACATAAACACAGTGTGGTTCCAAGTATCGGAATTAAAAAAACAGACTGAAAGAACTTATAGTGAGAGGGGTCAAAAAGTAGTTGCTCTTGAGGGTGGCAGATGGGAATTGGTGGGAAAGCGCCATGGGGGAAACTTCTGGGATGTCTTACAATTATCCAATCTCATCAATAGCGTACAGGCCTTCACCAGAGATACTCATGATCTGAGTATTTTAGTGAATGTAAATCACGCCTCAGTTAAAAACGAGAGAAAGGCAAGAAAACAAGGAGAACTATATTAAGTGATATTATAAATAAATACATCATGTTATATATACCAATATATAGTAATAAAATAGAAATAAATATAAAGTACATAAATAGGTAAAAATAGGGAAAACCTTAATTTTATGGCCTATTTCACAAAGATGAATGCCCTAACTAGGCAAGGGCCTGACTTTCTAAATGCAAACAAATGGAAATTGTGTCTTTTCTTTTTTTAAGAATGAATATCATTAGAAAGGGATGCTCTATTTCTTTGCTGCCTTAAATAGCTCCTATTTATAACTTAACCTTTTTTTTTTTCATAATGGAATCTGCGGCTCTTTCAATCAACTCTTTACAGAGAAAAGTTAAAGAACAATTTCAGAGGAGGAAGAGATATTTGAAATCACCTGGCTCAAACACAATGGTAGTTGAGAAAACTGATTCAGAGAGGGCAGGGTGACTTTCCCAGGAAAAAGGGGACTAGAAATTAGTTTTTTAAGTTCTCAGGATGAGCTCTTTTTACCATAACACGCTGTCCCAGGGCCTGAAGAGATGTCTTTAACCTCACCTGCCTTCCACATCGAACTTTTATAAAACACTATACAAAGAATAAATATTAGAAGCAGAAAGGAACAAATTTTGGATATTGTTTTCCTAACATGCCTTCCATATGAAAGACAAATAGAACCCATGAAGACTGTGACTTAGGAGCATATTTTATCATGAGGTTGGTCTCAATGAAGAACCCAGAGCACAACAGCCCCAGACCCTCCTAATTCTGCTGATGGCCCAGGGAGAGTCTGTTGACCCCAGAGCCCACAGCAACCTTGCTTGGGGCCTGAGAAGAAGACAAGCCAGTCCCCAAAGAGCATCATTTCCCAAGTGGTCTGGATGTCTGCCACTTCGGATTGCTTCATCTTTAGTACAAACCAAGCCCGAGCTTGCTCTGGAGGCCCAAGGGAGCCAGAAACAAGGCTGGAGGTGGAAAAGAATGTCACTGGATTTTAGAATGTGCTAGTGTGCTAGTACTGGCTCATGCCATTTCGTATCATGTGCAAATCACATCACTGTAGTCTCCTCATCTGTAAAATGTGGATAATAATGCTCCTTTCTGGGGTTGAGAGAACAAAATGAGATAAGATGGTGGAAGTCAAAGTCCAACCCTCTTCAAATGGAGGGATTCATTGTCATTAAGAGGTGACATAAGGTCTTTCCTCACTCATGGGATTAGCAATATGGCTTCCTTCTCCATATTCAATATCTGGCCCTCACGGTCTGAGAGGAAAATGTGGTTGTGTAGGGGTGAATTACAGCCTCCAGTGACCCCAACTATCCCCTGAACTCACAGACACTGGTTCCCAAAAAGCCACGGAGTGCCACAAAGATCTGAACATATCACGTCCTGTGCCTACCAATAGCTAGAAAAAGGAAGAAGGGAATCTTGAATTTCATAGAATACGAGGCAATAGAAAAAAATGATGCCTAGGAATTATCACCTCTGTCAAATGATAAATCTTTGTCTCTCGGCATTCTGGGAACTAGGACTGGATAATGCCAATTACCTTAAACTAACTGGATTGGAGCATTTTTTTCATAACTTATAGGTAAAGCAGCAATTTATAAATTACTGTTTGTGAATGGTAAAACTGAAGTTCAGAAAAGTACTTATCCTCAATGGGAATGTGACATTTTAGTGGTGACGCTGGGTTTTATATTCAGGCCCATCTGATTTGCTCCTTTGGCTTCTTCCGGCCTCTCTTTTGCTGTTCACTCAAATAACCCCTTTAGCAGATGTGCTAGCCCGGTCTTGGCAATGAATCCCACATTGATTGCTAGTCCTAGAAGTGATGTGCAAAATGTTTGCTGGAGCCTTGAGGGCTCTAACGATAGAATAAACATCAGTTATCCTTGTTGACCTCGCAAGGGAGCTGTGGGCTTTGAAATCTAACCTAGAGTAACAACTGATGCTTACAGAGAGCTTTTAGATATTTAGATAAGACTCTTTTATAGCACCAAGAGAGCCATTTCCCTATTTGTACACCAGACTGTCCGCCAGTTTCAGAGTTTAAAGTAGCTTTGTGTAGCCCAAGTGCCTTTTCCTGCTTGTACATGTAGTTGGGGTTGTCTCTTTCCCGGAGAATTTCAGGTAAAGATGGAAATCCTCTCATGAATCCTATCCAGTTGTGAGAAGGCAGAAACATGGGGGGATACTCCTGCAAATTGTGGCCTCTTTCCCTCAGTTATAACTTCCAAAGTCTTATAAAGATATTGCATTTCAGATTTTCAAATGGGAATGAAAACCTCTCCTTTGAAACAGAACTGCTTCCAATCCAAGGTTGTATATTTCCAGGTAGCAAAGTTCTTTCTGGAGAATTCTGAGAGAAAGAGGAGACCATAAGGGGTAAGGGGAGGGAGAAGCCAAGCCTTCCTAGGTGACTATGTCTAGTGTTTAGGAAAAGCCATAGGAAAGAACACGAGTTTATGAGTTTCAAAATTGTGTTTGAATGTCTCCCATTATTGAGAAGCAAATTTATGTCATGCGGTCCTTTATCCTCCTAGGATCTGTCTTTTGCCATCTGTAAAATGTAGATTATAATAAATCCAACAGTAACAGAATACTAAAGAGAACACTGCTTTTCATGCTAGAACAACATTAAATAATATTAGCAATAATAGAATGACAAAATAATAAAGTTCTTTGCAAGCCATAAAATGCTAAATAAATATTTGCCATCATTGAAATTGTTATTCACCACACTGCCTAGCCAAAAAGACATGGAATAGGAACCGCTGGAGGTAGTGTGTGTGTGTGTGTGTGTGTGTGTGTGTGCGCGTGCCTGTTTTTTTAAAATAATATGCCTTTGCATAGATTAATCTCTGTTCCAAAGCTGTTCCATGTTTCCCCACACTAGATAGACAGACAGATAAGGGTTCTTGACTCTCCTAAAATCATAAAGCTAAGAGGATGCCACACTAGGATTCAGAACAGATTTTATAAAACCTCTCCTCATTTCATTACCATGCTGCTTCCCTTTCTTGACTCTTGAGGAATGACCCCTTTATATTTCCTAACTTATCCTTGTTATGTTTTCTTATTTTTCTCTCAGGTAATGATCATATTTAGAAAGACCTTAAAGATGGAAAAGATTCTGAAAAGGAGTGATGTAAGCACAGAAGAAGCAAATGATGGCTTGAATATGTGGTCACTGGCCATCAAACTTTATATCAAATCAAATCTTGCAATTTCAAGATTTATCACAATATGAACAAGGTCAGCAGAACAGACTGTATTTCCCAGTTGGTTGTGAGGGGGGCTACTGTTATTCTTTTCCCTGTCCAAAAGCAACCCTGTTTAGCTATAAGCACAAAGGACAGAGAGGTCTTGTCTGTCAGTAGGAACAGTGACACTGGAAATTAAGCAAGTCATCCTGATTACTTCCAAGTGCTAGTCTGTGAATCAGTCTAGGAACAGTTACAAAATAGAGTAAACAAAATATTGAACAAAATATTGATCAAAATATTGTGAAAATACACATACTAGCTTGATTAAGGATAGTGCAAACTCCTAATTCGTTCAGTAACTCTCAAGTAAGCAGCTATGTCTGCTTCTTCATCTGTAAATGATAAGCATTTCGATAGGATCTCTGAAAGCCAGGGTAACTCTGGGAGTTGAGGATTTTAGGCCACGTGAACACAAAGTTAGGCAACTACGTTGGCCAGGAAACTCAGGAATTGAATCTACTGGATGCAATGCTATGCATTTAGTTAATGCTAAACATTAACTCTATAGCTGAAAATATTCTGATTTCTATTCATTGACGCTTTTAATGAAAGTAACAGAAGCTGTGTATTGAGTATTAAAAAGCAATGTGAAATATGTGCCCATGAAATGTCTTATAAAGATCTAGATAGTGCATCTGATAGAATTAAGCAGCTCATGGAATCAAACTGGAAGATTCATCCATGCATTCATTCATGCATTGAGCCCCTATTATGTACAAAACATAATTATGAGCCCTGCAGGGATAGACGGAAGAATCAGATCATGGATGTCGCCTTGTCAAGTTGCTCACATGGAAACAATATGAAGGAACTTCATACGGGATTGGAAAACTGACATAACTGAAGAGTCATGGAGCACCGAATGCTTATTGTATAAGGCGAAGGCAAATGTGACAGCCCTAAGACCGGCATCAATTATTTCTATAGAAGATGAACACACAAGAATGTTTCATGTTTGCCCTCCTCCAAGCCTGTACACTAAAGAAAATAATCTTTTATTTTAGGCTTAAAGGGACAACATCAAAGAGTTTAGGGCTCACATGTGGGGAAGCCAAAGCTCACACAAAGAGAAATCAAAACAGTAGTTTGGCAGTAGAAGCTTTTGATACATTTTCTTTATCCTCCCCACTTCTTTCAAGAAAATTAAAATAAACATTTCCTGGAGTTTAGAACATCCTAACATGACCCTACAGTTCTGGACAGAAAGTAATATATAAATTTATCTGAACTAAGAGACAAAATTGCCCAAAAGCATTTGTTCTAAATCCTGGCTGACAGGTGTTCACACAATAAGTAACAAAGCCCTTGCTTCCAGGGCAATGCAGAGATGGGAGCGCATTGGTAGCTCAGTTGGTTAGTCGTCCAACTCTTGATTTCGGCTCAAGTCATGGTCTCAGGGTTGTGAGATTGAGTCCCACGTGGGGCTCTGCGCTGGGTGTAGAGGCTGCTTATGATTTTCTCTCTCCCTTTTCCTCCATGCCTCCCTACCTCCCTGCTTGCATGTACGCATGCACTCTCTCTCTTTCAAAAACAAAAACAAAAACAACACAGAAAGAAAGAAGAAGGAAAAGAGAAAAAATGCAGGGATGCTCATAGGGAAAAGATGCACATGTGAGACAATTATAATGGTTTCTCTGGAAAAAAACATTGTCCTTGCCTCTGAAAACTGGGGATAAGCCTTACCATTGATTCAAGAACTGTTACCATATTATGGACACCTGTGCCATTACATAGTAACGCACATAGCCACCTGCCCACACATACCACCACTGATATCACAGTGATCAGAGACCCTTCCCCACAGCAGCAGATCTTCTTTCTGGAAGCCACTACTGATTGCTGGTTAGGGCTACTTCTGCTTGTCTCAGAGCTTATTCTCCAGTAGTGTCAGGACTCTGTGAATAATCACTATATCTAAAACTAGGTTAAATGTGCTTCCTCATGGGCCAAAGGATGCAACTAATTGGTATATGTGCCTATCATACAATGAGAAAAGACAGTAAGGAAAACACAAGGAAACAGGTAGAAGTTAGTTCAGCCATAAACTCTTTCCAGGAGTTCCAGTAAGGCAATGGCCCCTCTCAGGGTTGAGGTGCTACATCCATGAGACGGGAAGTCTAAAATGAGTGTATCCGTCAAGTTCTGTGAATTGTAATACTCATTCATCTCTGAACTACTGGGACACAATCCATCTATAATTTGGGAGCTGCCCACGTGGATTTTCACAGATCATTCAAATCCTCTCACTCAGTGTCTCAGATACTATGGCAAGATCTAGGACTGCATTATCTGGTTCCTGAGAAAAATGTAACCTATGAACATTCTTCGCTTTATGAAATAGATAGTTATGGAACATCAGGATTCTGCAAGACCTTGTGCTAGGCAGAGGGGTCATAATGAACAAGACAAACAGGTTCTCTGCATTGCAAGAGCTCACCACCTAATGCGGGAAACTGAGGAATTAAACAGATACAAGGAATATCAGAAATAGTGCAAGGGACCATATGGGAAAGAGGGGAAACTAAGTGAGGAAAAAATCAGGAAAACAAACAATGAAGGACTCTTAACTCTGGGAAACAAACTGAGGGCTGCTGGGTGGGGAGGGAGTGGGGGTATGGGGTAACTGGGTGATGGGCATTAAGAAGGGCATGTGACGTGGGTGATGGGCATTAAGAAGGGCATGTGACGTGATGAGCATCTGGTGTTATACTACATGCGGGCAAAATGAAATAAAAAATTGGTGTTCAATTGGTAAAAATTGTTTCAATGGTGGACTTTTATGGCTGGCTGGTGAAAAGTTCTCTAGGATCAAGGACGAGAAAGCAGGCAATTTGCCTCAGAAGTCTGGTAGGGTGACATCTGAGCCGCTGAGATAACCAGCCAAAGGGGTTCCAAGGAATCAGGCTCAAATATTTCATGCTAGTATTCAAATTAGCACTGGATCTCAGGCTTAGATTAGAAAACAGAAACAAAACCCGAAACAGAACAAACAAATAAAATCTCCAAACAAAGGAAGCGACCAAAAACCAAACACTGAAGTCACAGATAAGAACTGGGTTTGATGAAGGATGGAGACACAAAACAGCAGCACTGGTACCACATTTCTGTGGGTTTCTGACACTTGATGGCACCAAATGTGTCATCATGCCAACAGGACAATAGGACATGTACAGGACAGGTAAAATTTCAGACTACTTCTGTAGAAACAAATCTAACTGTGGACATTTTTAAAGGCATCTTTTTAAAAGGAGGAGTTTCTGTGAAGATTTTTGGTTTTAATAATGAGATCTTGGTCTCACTTTTCCTAAAGTGGGTTAATCTACAGTGAATGAACGATACTCTCAGTGGTAACGTGCACAGTGCAATATAAATGTAGATATGAACCATTTTTCATGAAAAATACAAATATAAACATTCTGTTCCAAACGAGGAGAATCACAACACGTAGATTGTCCATACAGAAAGAGTTAACAGGGCTTGCTGGGACATCCAGAGATAGATCGATTAAATACCTCCATAATTTCTCAGGCTCTTGGGGATTAATTTACTTCTTCATGGTCCACAGTTGTAGGAAGGATGGTGAAGAAAAGAAACGAATTTTGGGCTGACAGTGTAAAGGGCCTGGATTTGTAAGTGAAGACATTTTGCTTAGTGAAATCTTTCATCAGATAAACTGCCAAGGCTCCAACAGCCCTACAAGAACAGGGAAACATGTTCAAACCAGTTTTGCCTGCAGACAGTGGGACGCTAATTGCTTTACCCAGATTCTCTTGAACCTTCTTGCATGCAGAAGCATAAAAATAGCCAAGCTGGATACACTGCCTCTAGGATCCAACCCCCTCCACCTGTGGAAAGGAATTCAAGTTTCAACGCTGTCTCCCTGCCACAGGTTTTCTTTGGAGCCTAATTACCAACCAAGTTTGATGACAGCGTAACTGGCTCCAGGGGCTTCTTGTTCCTTCCAAACAAAACAAAAAACAAATTCCTGAAGCAAGACCTGAAATGTACCACTGGGAACCCAGAGTTGGTGATGCAATTCCAAACTGGGGCTGGTCTCCTTATCTTCACATCAGCAACTTCCCTGGAGAGCCTGTCTCCATAAGTGTGGACCAGCTTCAACAAATATTTACTGACAAATGACTATGATTTTAGTGGTAATCACCATTTGCAATCATTTGTTGATTTACAGCCAATAACACTTTCACCAACCCTATCTCACTTGATGGCCATAACCCTGTGAGGAGAAGTATGCAAGGCAGGCCTCATTAACTTATTTAACGGGGTGAAAGTTAACATCACTGCCGAGCGATAAAATTTGGGAGCAGGAGATCCTGTGTTGTAGACTTGTCACAGCATTCCCTTCTAGCCCTTTCTTTGGTGAAGCAGGCAGACATGGGCTGTTAACCACTTGGGATAGTCCAGGACTGAGAGAACAGGGAACCCCCCACCCTCACAATGCCCCAGCCTACCCAGGATCCATGGCCTGTTGCAAGCTGCCTCTGTACACTGTATTTCCCTTAGAAGAGTGGGACTGGACAGCATGCTAACAGCTGTTTAACACTGAAATGGGCTGCCCTGCGAAATGGTAGCTCCCCAACACTGAAGATGTTAAAGCAGAACCTTCATAAATGCTGATTTAGAAAACTGTAGGTGACTCCTTTATTGGGTGAGGATTTTCTAAATAGCATCTGTTTATAAAAGAGTGTTGTATTAGCCTTCAATTGCTGCCTAACAAGCTAAGTAGTTTATTTTTTTTTAAATTTTTTTTATTTATTTATGATAGTCACAGAGAGAGAGAGAGAGAGGCAGAGACACAGGCGGAGGGAGAAGCAGGCTCCATGCACCGGGAGCCTGATGTGGGATTCGATCCCGGGTCTCCAGGATCGCGCCCTGGGCCAAAGGCAGGCGCCAAACCGCTGTGCCACCCAGGGATCCCCAAGCTAAGTAGTTTAAAACAATGTACATATTTTTATCTTATAGTTTCTGGAGGTTCATGCATGGCTTTGTTGGGTCCTCTGCTCAGAGCCTCAGGGTGTAATCAGGGTGTTGCTGAGATGTATGCTCATCTGAAGGCTTGACTGGGGGAGAATCTGGTCTCAAACAGTATTCAGGTTGTAGACAGAATTCATTTCCTATGGCTGTAAGGCTCTGGCTATTTGTTGGCTGTTAGCTGAAGGCCACTCCCTTAGCTCCTAGAGTTAGCCCACAGTTCCTAGAGGCCTTAGAGTTCATGGGCTTCTCCAACACGGTTACTTACTTCCTCGAGCCTATTAGAAGCGTCTCTTGCACCAATCTGCTGAGATGGACTCTGATACAATATACTGTAATCGTGGGAGTTTGATCTCAATGCCTTTGCCATCCTCTACTGATTAGAAGCAAGTTGCAGGCCCTGCCTGCACACAGAAAGAGGGGATTACAGAAATAGGTAAACAGCAGGAACTGTCACATTACAGCCTGTCCCCCAGAAGTAACTCTGTATTAACTCTAAGATCCTTTGCAACTTGTCTTCCAGTGTCTCGGAATAAATATATTCCATCCACTGAAGCCTCATCAAAATCTAAGAGACACATACTTAACATCATCTTTATGAGACTTTCCTTTATTGTTCTGAGGGGAGGAGGCAGTAGTGCATATCCAGAGAGTATGATGCTCAGCCCAGATAGTCTGCAAAAGTCGTCTTTATGAAGCATAGTAAGGTATAGGTAGCTTGATACATTATTATAATAGAAAGAAGTGCTGCTTCATCATAGAGCTAGACTGAGACTCAAAAGAGTTTATCATCCATGGACTTATTAATGTGTGACTTTGGGCAGGCCATGTCCGAATGTTCAGATTCTAAAATTAAGTGGAGGAGAACCCTCTATGTGCTGAGAGAGCTGAGTCTCCACTCTGGGGTTTTCTTTTATTTTCTTTTTTTTTTATAAATTTATTTTTTATTGGTTTTCAATTTGCTAACATATAGAATAACACCCAGTGCTCATGCCATCAAGTGCCCTCCTCAGTGCCAGTCACCCAGTCTCCCCCACCCCCCACTCACCTCCCCTTCCACCACCCCTAGTTCGTTTCCCAGAGTTAGGAGTCTCTCATGTTCTGTCTCCCTTCCTGATATTTCCCACTCATTTTTTCTCCTTTCCACTCTGGGGTTTTCTATGCAGTGTATGCCTAATACCAAGAAGCAGGAGGCTGGAGAGGCAGGTCCACAGGGTTCTCTGGTCACCTTTCAGGCCCCCTGTGCAGAAAGCTTATCACTGTCAGGTGGTACTGAGAGGGAATGTATCCAGCTAAAGGCCAAAAATGGCATTTTAAATCCAGGCAGGTGGGACTGGGTTGAGATCTGAACGCTCAATCCTAAAAGGATCAGGAATCTCTAGCAGCTGTTGGGACAGCTATTACCAAGGAACCCCCCTCTCTCCAATGCTATGTCTCAGCCCCTTTAGATCTAATCCCTAATTTGGCTCCCCAGAAAGATGTCTACGTGGCCCTATCCATAGTATTCCATGAGCTTTTAGCCTTTGCACTATGGCTGGTTTCAAAGCTATAGGGATGCGGCCATGTCTGTGAGGATGTACTACTCATCTCCCTCCTCTCCATCCCCGCCAACTCTGATGATCTGGACCCAAATTCACTAAAACATGGAGCTCTTGTCTGGCTCTATCTTCTAGTAGTCCCTAGTACATTTTGGGGGAGCATAGCAAGACGACGATAGAGAAATCTCAGCACTTAAGGGGCAGATGACTTTTGTCATCCAGGCCACAAATCCTTGCTGCAAATATTATTCAGTCTACTTATATGTCCCTCTGTTGGGTGCCTATTATAAAACATAAAAGAGGTTTGAAGTTTCACAAAAATCTCTATACAACCTCAGAATTTCCAAGTCCCAAAGGGTAGCTGATTTGCGACGTGGCAATCAGTTCAACCACCATCCAGGATAACCATAGAATGTGAATAGGTTCCTGGACTCTGCAATGAACTTGGCCTGTAATGCTGAGCCTCTTACTATGACAAGAGATCACCACATCACTTTGCATCACTGAATTTTACAGGTCAATATAAACACCTTTGCAGTTTAGTGCAATGGAAAAAAACTTATCTCCTTCACTGTTTATCGAGCGTGTGTTCCTTGGGAGGGGGCTATTTTTAAATAATATTTGTGCTCTGGGGGTTGTGCATACTCTATTTTTTAACCCATATGTTTAAAAAGGCTTTCATGAATCCTATATTCTTTATCAGCAGTGCCAATGCTTAGTTATGCCTGAAAATTCTAAAGAGCTTTTCTTTTTCTGGGTGTGTGGAATCACAAAGTGTCCACTTCTTTCCTTCGTATACATCAGTCATTATATTTTTACAGAGCTTATTCATACTTCTGACATTTATATATGAAAATTTATACTTTCTGAAATTTCTTAACATGTCTTTTAATCTTCAAAATATGCCTGTGAGTCAGGATGGGCAAGAGTTACTTTTATTTTACAAAAGTGAAAACCAAGGCACTTCCCAGGGTCGTATGAGTAGACAAAAATGCTGGGGTGGGAATTCAATTCATCCAAGTGTCAAGCATAAACTTTTCCAAACAGGGATTCCTGGAGATAATGGAAATTCAGGTGTTGGCTCTGCCACTTTTAGCCATGTGAACTTGGGACTTTTCACTCCTCCTCTCTGAGCTTTGTTTCCTTATTAGAAACATGCCGCTGATAATACCTGAAGTTTGTGCCTCACACGGTTATTGTAAGAAGCACGTGAGAAAATGAATGAAATCTCTTCTACTAGAGAGTAGAAAACAGTTGTAGAAGTGCATTATCACTAAGGATTCAGGGCATACACACAGGTTTTGAGAGGGGAGCCACACAAAGGAGCCCACAGGACAGAAATAGTTTAAGATTCTGTAGAGGTAGAACAAAGCTACAGGAACTGGCTGGATCCACAGGAAATAATCTCTGGAAAGCTTCTGAAGGAGCAGAGGGGTGGGAGGGTCAGGGAGCCAGGGGAAGGAGTTGGGCATTCTGCAAGAGGTGGGAAGAATTGGTGGTTAGAGGCAAGCAGAGGAGATGGACGGAATGCAGCTCTCATGTGGGTAGGACCCGAGAACCCGAGAAGGATGAGGACCAGAGGAGGTGCCTTGGAAAGGGGTATTGGATTTGTTTCTAATTTAGCAAGCAAACGTAGAATTCTCTATGTGCTGAGGAACTATGGAGAATACAGAGGTCATCAAGATGTGGTCCTTGCCTTCAAAAGTGCACAGATAGCAGAAAAAGAGACACAGATGAAAATACAGGTTTTTGAGAAAAATGGAATATTATGGGTGCAAAGTTAATATATACTATGCCTATAACATATATGTATATACACACCCTATATGTGATATATGAAATGTATACACTATTATATACAGCATCATATTGCATCATATTGCAAATAATACAAACTAACAATCATTTAGTGTTTCTAGGGAGCCAGGTCCTGGGTTGAATACTTTATACATATCATTTCATTTAATCCCCTAAACCATTCAGGAAGATACCAGTTTCCCTTGTGATTCCAGACATACAGATGAGGACTCTGAAGCACAGTGAGGTCTATTAGCCTGCCCAGGTCACATGACCGCGAAGGATGGAGCTAGGGTTTTTATTCTAGCCCAGGCTGTCCAATTCTAGACTGAGACCTGGAGCCCCTTCTCCTCCTACACTCCCTTTTGCAACCTAGCTTATTTCTTTCCCAGCACATGCTACCTCTACTATTCTATATAACTTACCAATTATTTTGTTTATTGTCTCCCCACTCAACTGTAAACTTCACAAAGGCAGAACTGTTTGTCTGTTTTGCTCACTGCTTTGTTTACTGTTGGATCTTCAACAAGATGGTTGAGGCATAGTATGTGCTCAATAATATTTGTTGAGCAGATGTGGAAAGAGATCACATTGTCCTATTGCTGTTTCACAGCTAGGGGGAAATATGGCCAGATGCAAGCATTTGGAGGGGGAGTGAGATGCACCATGGAAAGGTAGAGAGAGGGGAAGGTAGGAGAATGGAAAATGTTATGTAGATAAAGACTGAGAAGCAGGTGGTCGGGAGGCAGATGGGAGGAACAGGGGTTGTTTGCAGGTCAGTGAGGAGGATGATGAGAGAGATTTACAGTCCACATTCCAGCAGGCACTCAGCTCAGAACACACTCAAAGTTCTGAATTCACTCACGTAATGCTCTGTTACATAGCTGGGGAAAGGAATCTTTTCCCCGCCCTACCATTTGGCTCCTACCCTCACCCCTTCTGAGGGCTGAAGTGCAGGACTTCCAGTGTTTTCCTCTCTCCTCCCCTCCCCGTTGAGGGAATGTCAGCCAGCTCCAACTCCCACTTCCTTTTGTGCTGCCTATGACCCGGCAGCCCAAAATTCAGTAATTAAGTCTTTTAGAAGTACGGAATTGAGTAAGACTTGTCTTATCTCCTTACCCGGGTTTCTGATTCAGCTGTGCAGAACCACCATATGATGAAAGTAGTCATGTTTCCATCATAAGTTGCTGCTATTTTGTTTGTGCTATTTATACCAGCAAGGAAATAAATGTATGGGCTGATGTGCTGTGGTGTAAAAAATTATCTTCTCACATTCATGTGTCTGGGCAATAGAATGTTTATGTCACCATTATTCTAGCCTTGTTTCCAAAGAACATGCTGGGTTGGATGCCAGATCTGAGTTACAATCCTTGCTCTATTATTTCTTTACTATGTGATCTGGATCAATCACATATAACTTTTAGTTTCTTCACTTGAAAATGAAGGTGGTATGGGACGGGATGTAGTGGCCAGATTATTTGGGAGTTCTTGCCAACTCTAATATTCCATCCCATTAATATTAAAATATTTCATGTCTCCTATATAATCAATCTCTTTTCAATAGTTCCAGTCATTGGAACTACTTGCATCAGCATTCTACACATGATTTCTGCCATTTATTCATTCATCTACTCAACAAGTACTCTTTGAACAGCTACAGTATGTGTGGAACTAAGCCTGTCCTAAGCCTAACCAGGAAGGGGGCAGGAGGAGATAAGACAGGACCATGCCATCATCAAGGAATTTCATATCTATTAGTAGAGATATGGCCTATTCAACTAATAACAAATATCACAAGATAGAATGTGATTGAAGTATGAGGATGTCATAAGAGAGAGGTAGAGAGAAAATAGTGGGGATTCAGAGAAGAGAGCTGTCAACTTTCAGCCAGCATAAATACTTTTTCAAAGGAAGAGGTATTTGGGGTGGGTCTTAAAGGAGAGGATACATGCTGCTGCTGCTGGTGATGGTGGTGATGGGGGCTGTGGTGGTGGTGATGGTGATAGTGGCAGTGGCAGGGGTGGTGGTGGTGGTGGTGGTGGTGGTGGTGGTGGGGTAATGTAGATGGTGATGGTAGGAGAGTGGTGATAGAGGCAGTGGTAATAATGGAGGTGGTGGTGGTGAAGGGGGCAAAGGTGGTGGAGATGATGGAGGTAGTGATGGAATTCTAGGCAGAGGCAATACAAGCAGAAACCGAGTGATTGGAAAATCTATTGCTAATGTGAGTGGAGTAAGAAGGAGTTTGAGGATATCAAGTTAGAAGTCAGATCATGGAGAGCCTAGAACGCCAGTCTAAGATATCTAGGTCTTATGTGATAGAAGTTATTTGACATTGCTCATTAAGCTGTTTGTATGTAGTCTTCTACCTACAGAAGAACATAGGCAAATAGAATATAAAATGTCTATCCCAAGACACACTACCCATGTAGGGCTAATAAGGCCAGAACTTTCCAGATAAGACCTTGAACTAATTACTGCTGAAAGTTAGTAGGATAAGGATCTACACTGAAGGAGGCAGGATGGCTCCAATAAATCAATCTACAGAAAACAGCGAGTATTTTGTTAGTCCTCTTACCCAGACCAAACATAAATTGGATGCATTCTAAAATGGCAAAAAACTTTAGTGTACAAGAAAGCATGAGCTGCTCTCTCTCTCAAGAGGTAGCCTGTCCACTAGAGAGTCTGGAAGTGTTTGTAAGTGTACTGATCTCTCCAGTCAGTCCTGGGCAGCTGCTTCTGCACCAAAATAAGTACAGGCTATACAGTACGAGCTGTACTCCGCAGAGAGTGGCACATAAAGACCCAGGGGAGGGGAGGGTAAGGGGGAAATCTGAGGGGGTGGAGAGAAGAAAGAAAGGCTAGGTATGATTATGTCACCAGGTATCCTTGGTAACCAGAAAACATCTCGTACATTCTGCTTGAGAGTTCAGCAGCACATGGAGGAAAAACGTGCCCTACTTCTGTCAACATCAACAGCATGGGAACAGGCCATCTTTGTGCCTCAGTCAAGGTGGGATCAGAGATCCAGGGCCCTTAAATCTTAAGTATATGGCAAAAAAGCAAGCAAGCAAGCAAGCAAGCAAGCAAGCAAGCAAGCTGGGATGTATGTATGTGTATGAGGGGGTTGCCAGTGGTGGTACTAGAGTGTGGTGGTGAAGAGAGCTCTCACAGTGCAGAAGTTCAGAGGGGGGTATTGTGAAGGTCCCAGAGCACTGGGGTTAACTAGTTCTGAAGGCAGCATCCAATCAACTGGAGGATTGGGTGGATATCCTGCAAGGGAAGGGCTCAATGCAAGTGGCTCACACTCTCCAAAGTCAGGATATGAGGGCACCTTGCTATCACGCTCCATCCTGCAGATCACAGGGCTCTGGGAAAGAAAGAAGAATGGATTTGGTATGTCCACTAGTAAGCATATTAGTGTCCTAGTAATTATGGCTAATTTCTACCTATTACTTAAATAGCATGTATAATGCACCAGGAGCTATACTGAGACATGTGTACACACACATACATGTATGTATTTATATATGTATTGTATGTATATATGTAAATGAGTATATATGCATGAATATGTGTTTATATATATAGACACACTCTTTTTTATTCCACATACCAATCCTGTTATAGGAACCCTTATTACCCTCATTTTAGGTAAGAAAACTAAAACACAAAGAAGATAAATAACTTTGTCCTGACCACCTAACTAGTTTGTGGAGGAACTGGGATTTGAACAGTCAGCTTCAGAGTCCTTGATGGGGAAAAAAGTAGGTGAAACTACCATGCCTGAAGAAAAAAGCATACTCTCACAGACACAGACACACCACTCAGAGAAAGTCAGGCATCGCTGTATCTATCTAGAAGTGAACCTCGGATGATTATGGCAGCAGAGACGGTCATCACACTATGCCTTTATTGTAGTGTTGCAAAAAAAAAAATCACTGATGATAATAATCAGTATTAACTTTGGTATATGGTTTTATCGCTTGTAAAGAACTTTCAAAATCAGACATTTATATAGAATGTGGTGGGGCAGCAAATTATAAGCAGAGGGGGCAAATGCCTTCTGTTTATTAGGCAGCTGCTTCTGGTCACTGAAGATGAATTTCTGCCAATCCATAACACCAGCCTGATTCTCAGATGTCCCCTCACTCCCCATTCCCGGCACGATTATCCCACTTCACTTCAGGCTTTAGAGCTCAGCAAGCCATCATCGCCTTGCCCTTTGATGGCTAAATTTATGAAGGGGACCGTAAGGCTTCATTTTGGAACTCGGATGAAGTCAGAGAAATGTGCCAAAGACGACACTGGACATATGGTACTTAAAAATGATTCTGACAGAATTCAGAATAAGCAGGCCCACTGATTCTGCATCTGTGATGATGCAGCTGACATGCCATCGAGACAAAGTAAGCACTCTCTCCTGCATGCCCTGTTTGCAGTCCTACAGTTGCTCCTCAAGGGAAGGAACAGAGGTCTCTAAGGATTGTATTGTCCCCAGCAGTTCACAGAACAATTCAGAGATACCATCTAACCTCAAGCAGCAATTCCCAGTGTTAGGGAAGGGAGTGCCATTCTAGAACAGTGCCACTCCATAGGGGTTTGTGATGATGGAATAGTTCTGTGTTGTCCAATATGGTAGACACTAGCTATATGTGAACAGTATGCATTTAAAAGGTGCTTAAAATCAAAATTCGTATGAACTTAAATGTGAATAAGCCACATGCAGCTAGTGGCTGCCATACTGGAGAGTGACATTCTGGATCATGTAGACCATGGATCATGGTCCTACTCGTCCTACTGCCAGTCATCTCCAACCCCCCACAAAAATAAAAAAAAAATAAACCTCATAACCCAGATGAGTGAATGCAATATTCAGAGGACAACTCTGGGGCTATACAGGGTAACTACTTGCTCAAAATCAAACAGCCATTCCAGAGTAGAGCCAGGATTACAACACAAACCTCCTGACTGCTCTAGTTCTTCTTCCACTTAAATACATATTTCTGAGATTAAAGTATGACACAAATAAATAGATTATTGTGAGATGAGTCATGACCATTAACGTTCTATTTTCTCCTTAATTTCAATGACTTTGGTAGCGGACTATACATAAGATCTACTGATTATAAAAATTAACAATAGTCACAACAACAAAAATTCAGCAACAGGGACTGGGTTGACACGTATAGGGTGGGATGTAAAAGCTTATCACTAACAACAGAATTTGGCAAGTTGAAGACATAATGTGGGAATCCTATATTAAAAATTATAATAGCACAATCTTCACGGACAACCAAAAACATGGTAAAAAACCCATTAAAATCTTTAACAACTGACCACGATAATTTTACATCTTACCTCTTGTTATTCTCTGACTTCATTTAACTTCATTTTTTCCCTGTTTCTATACTAAAGCAGTTATACAGATTTTCAGAAAATCCAGAAGAATTTTGGAGTCATGGGAATGCAAATAAGCCTCGGCAAAACAAAACATTTTAATTTGTTTTACTTGTTCTTTTTTTATTAACATTTACAACATAGAAATTGTGTTTGTTTTTTCCTCCCCCCTCCCAAATCTGTACCCAATAAAAAATGTTTCCAAACTGGGATGCCAAGTTTCCATTCAAATCCCATTTTATTTTATATCCCTGGGTGAACCTTCCTTAAAACAAAGATTTACACTGAAGCCTGGATGGACTTACTGTTGAACAGTGAGATGAACCACCCTACAGCCATCAGAGCCCACTAAGCCTCCACAGCTCTAGGAAGGGGTCCTTCAACAGCAAAGGGCCAGCTTGAACAGGGCTGGGGATGCTCTCTCTCCGGCACTACAGAAAGCTGCTTCTAATCTGAAGACATTTCTTCTCACTGTTCTCTTTGAGAAAGGCTGAGAAATTTCACACCTCTTTGCCACATTATCTTGATTATTATGCTGGCTTGCTCCTCGAGGGCTTAAAATTGGCTGGAATTTTAAATAGGGCACTCAGAAGGAAGTAATTGAATCATGAAATATCCAAGGAAGACCTTTACAGAAAAAGACATGCCACCTAACCTATGCCTGAGCCTTTGTGCAGGACTGTGTCTCTCTCAAAAGAGCTGCTCTAGGATACAGTTTGTAGCTTTCTGTAGAAAACAAACACACACAACACAAAAAATACTGCCCCCCACCCCACCAACACACAAAACTGTGAAAGGAGATTTACTTTGAAGTTGACAAAAAAAAAAATTTCTTGTACACATCGACAAAAGAATTTCTTGTACATGTGGTCCCCAATTTTAGACACAATGCATTCCTGGAAATTTTATCACAAAGCAGATCACCAGGAGAGAAAGCTCCGATTGTGTCTGCCTCTTTCACTCAATAAGCATCTACTGAATGTCCACTATGTCCCAGGCACAGTGATAAGCTCGGCCCATGTTCCCCTGGCCTAACACTGATCCTTGTTATCAGAAAGGGTAAGGCAGTAAGAACAGAAATAAGTGTTTACGAGGCTGTGGCAAATGAGCAGAGCAGGGGCGTGGCAAAGAGTGGGGACTCTGGGACATTCTTTGGACAACTGAGTTTTAAACATAATCATATATTAACTCAGGTCATGACACAGATGTTTTATTTCTGCCTACTTGCAAGCAGGCCATCAACATCTGGTGAACATACACCATGTCATCTTAGATGACCCAAATCCCAGTGGGATTTCAGTGTTCCTATCCATCTGCTGCTCCCTCTATCACATCTGACCCATTTGTCCCAGATTTTGGCCCAGATCTTCCTGAAACCTCAAGTCTCCAAATTCAGGCTCACTTTCCCCAGCCAAAGTAGTGACCTTTACTTCTTATGCCTGAGAAGACAGTGTTTGCCTGCTACATTGCCCAATATTTCAACATTCAAAGAGTCCTTGTCATCATTTCATGACCTGTCTCTTCCTTCCAGGGGAGGAGGTATACTCCATCATTCCCAAGATAACTTTGTCAGTTAGTAGGGACTTTTGCAATGCTAGGGTTCAATGCTTCTTCTAAAACCTGGAGCAGATCTGTATGGAGTTCTGCGTCTTGAGGAAGAGCAGAAAATAGCCACACCTCCAAATACTGGGAAGAAATGAAGCTCTAGGTAGCTCAAAGGGGGCTACTACTCTCCTTTCATGGGCAAAACTCAGCCAACACAGAAAGGGATCACTTGATTTATTCTCAAGGTAAAAATTGGATGAATGCCCCCACCCTCGCAAATTGTTTAACAATGTTTCCTGCAATCTTAATTTGTAAGGATAAAGAAATAAATAAACCATGGTATATTCATGTAATATAAGTGTTACACAAGTATTAAGAACCAGGTTATTAGAAAATAGTTTCTGGAGTATATGGGAAAGTATTCCTGGAAATAAAACAGATTAGGAATATACATGCATGTACATTTTAATCAATTACATGTAAATATATGAATAGATCTCAAATATATAAGCAGAGATATATAAAATTCACTATATTTAGTATACATCTATAGTATACGTATACGTGTGTATACACATATAAGTACTGTATCTTTATACACAAACATATATACACACATACAAATGTATACATATGACTGGAATTTTGTTTAAAAGAAGAAGAAAAATGGTAGGTTAACAAAATGCTTACTTACAGTGATTAAATAGTGAATTATGGGATTTTAGGTGAATCTAAATATTCTTACCCTTTTAAAGATGTTTGTGTAAAAATGGTGAACATCATCACAAAAGAATATTTAAACCAATAATTCTCAACACTGTAATCACTTAAACAGCTTTAAAAAATACTGATGCCTGGGACCCATCCCCAGATACTCTGTTAAAGTGGTCTGGGATGCTGCTTTGGTATCACTTTTAAAAGCATCTAGGTAATTCTAATGTTTAGCTATAAATGGGAACCACTGTTTTTAAGATATGTTTCCTTTCAACCATATGTCTTATTTATTGGAAATACACATGTTCAAAAAAGAGTCTGACCTGCATTGCAATTTAAAGTTACATTCATTAGGATTATTGTGACTACAATATGGAAAAAAAAAATCCCCCAAGACAAAACAAAAAAACACCAGACACTACAGAAAGGAATGGAGGAGAAAATAGTACCAGAAACCTAACAAAAAAGGTTATAAAAGCATAACATTAAATTTAGGCTTGAGCTCCCTGGCAGTCAGGAAAAAGAGGAAACTTAATATGAAATAAAAATGATAATTTCTAGAACTAAATTCTACAAGGAAATTATTTTGTATGTTCATTGACAGGGTGGAAACCATCATTAACAAGTTTCACAAAAAACACAGATACCTTTTCTTATAGAAGCTTCTTATACTACCTTCTTGTAAAAGTCAAAGGTAGAAATAAAAGCAAAACATAGTGTTAGATTCTACTTTTATGAAAACATTTCAGTGGTGAACTAAGCTGAATAGTCTGGGCTTACTATAGGTGACAATGTATGTCTTTATAATAAAAAGGATTATTCAAGAACACTGAAAACACAAATGTGTGTCCTTTCTGTTGAACTTCCGTGTACCTGCAGCAAAGGTTAATTTCCCAGTTCGGCATTTTCCAACATGTAAATTAACCAGATTTAGATAATTTAAGTTGGGGATATACTAGGGCATAGGGGTGCAGCTGGAAGAAGCAAACACAAAGAATGTAATAATTCACATCAGCAAATATGAAAGTAGGTTTTTTGAAAAAGCATTTGATGTAAACTTTTGAGAACTGCTTTCTGCCTTTTATACCAATTAACACACACAGAGGCAGACAGATGTAAACAAAAAGACACACACAAACTTCTTGGGTTTTTCTGTGCTCATTTCCAAAGTGTACTTACAAACACTGACTTGCAAGAACTTAAAATTATCAACTTGAGTGTCCTCTGGTCTTTACACAATTGCGCGCCTGAGGGTGCATGCACGCACACACGTACACGTATACACACAAGTTTACAGGACAGCAAAACACAACAGGGAGTAAAGAAATTCTAAGGGGGAAAACTTTTGACCTTTAACACAGAAGCAATGATTTCTTGCTAACAGCACTTAATATGATGGCCTTAAAAATGTGCTTACCACACTTCCTTGGGGGAATCTGCTAAAAACAAAACTGATCCTATTACACAACAGTGAAAATAACTCGAGTCCTATGGAGTATGCTTGAGTAGTTGAAGAAGTCACAGACACTATGCAACCTTTCCAAACCTCAGGTCAGCTTCAAGTTAGGCACAAAGTTTCCTTTTCATATAGGGCCACCCTACTTCAATGCTCCAGATCTTCCCCTTGACCATCAGTGAGGAGTGTATCATTCCCGACCGTCTGTGAATCAGCAGCCCCAAATGATCTTTCTATGCCTGTTTTCTCCTTCTGCCCTTTTGCTTTGCTGCTCCAGTGGCCAAATTAGCCCCATGCATTGGCTGAACTTCTGCACTTCCCTCAGCTCAGCTTCTCCAATCTCTTCCTACTTTTCAACTCAACATGACCTGCTGAAGATCCTACTTGGTCTTTAAGATCCAGTTCCCACCTCCTCTACAAAGTATTCCCTGACCACTTCATTAGAATACATTCCTTTCTCACCTAATTTTGTATTTCTCTCAGGACACCCTAAAAATTCAACTTTTACCATCTTGCAAACTGTTAAAGGTTTTTCCTTCCCTTTACAAACTCCCAGAGGACAGAGCCTGGCTGTGGGGGTGTTTGTAGCCCCTACAGAGACTCACAGAATGGGTATGCATATTTTTCAAAATATATTTGGATTTTTAAGACCAGACCAAAGAGTCATATAGGAATAACAGACATGGCACAAATTTAATAAATTATCTACATACATAAATAACATAAGTGATGCAACTCTTTAGAGAGGAGGGAAAACATATCCTTAAATTATCATCCACTAAATTCTCACGATAATTATTAGACAATTATTTTCATGACAAATTATCTTCTCTCCATACAACCCGAGCTGAGCCGCAAACAGACTGCTGACCATAAAAGGCTGGGAAGGAAGCTGGCATGTACTACAGGTTTACAAGGAATCAGGTGCTTCACATATATAATCCAATAGTAACACTGCAAGGGAAACATCCTTTTTTTTTATTTGAAGAATTTGAGTCTCAGAAAGATTAAAAATATGCCCAAGGCCACACTGCTAGAAAACTGGATAAACTTTGGGATGCAGAACTATAAAATCTGTACCCTTTCCACGCTACCAAGCTGCTGCTCCCAGATACATAATTGAAAATGTAGCTGAGGAGCAAAGAGAGAGTGATTTTCATGCTACCTTATACATATATTTTTTGGAGTTTTAGAGTAACACCTGTCCAACTGACACGGAACCACAAAACCCTGGCAACTGCTTAGAGACTGACGGGAAGAAATCACTCAAGAGAAAAAACCAGCAATAGAAGATATTATAGCACTCACAAGAGCTTGAGAATTATTAACAAGAGGAAACATACTTCTGTTAAGCATTAAACAGTTCTGTTAAATTACACATACTGTGTGCTATTGTTCACAAGAAAACTATCAGTAGGGGCACCTGGATGGCTCAGTGGTTGAGCATCTGCCTTTGGCTCAGGGCGTGATCCTGGGGTCCTGGGATTGAATCCTGCATTGGGTTCCCGGCAGGAGCCTGCTTCTCCAAACTCTGCCTATGTCTCTGTCTTTGTGCTCTCTCTCTGTCTCTCATTCATAAATTAAATAAATAAATAAATAAATCTTAAAAAAAATTCCCTCTTTAAATCCTTAGTAAAAAAAAAAATCAGTAGATGTACTAGAAAGATCAAAAGATCATTGGTAGTATGTCATAAAATCTGGATTTTAGTACACAAAACCACAAACTTGCTGGGGTATCTCGAGCAAGTCTTTCCTTTTGCTGGGGTGTTGTTTTGCCCACTTGTTCAATGAAGGGGTTGAATGCATGATTTCCCATGCATCCTTTATTTAGTTCTCGTGTTCTAGAAGCCTGAGGCTACTAACCGATACACCTACCAGATCTCACTAATAAGGATGAGAGACTCTGCTCATACTTGCACTCTGACCATGTACATCCCATTATGATCCACATTCTTTCCTAAAAGTATTATTTCTAGCGCACTGAAGGTACGAAGAATCAGAGGGAGGAACAAAAATGTAAACTCCTAAAATAGGCGTTTGAAAGTGATTCCCTCGCTGCATTTGTTTGAAGTGAGCCCAGACATCCCACTGCACTCTAGCATCTGTTTCTTCACTTCAGGTTAGGATTCGGAATTTCAGTTGTGAGACAAACACAAGATCTGGTTTTCCATTTTTGTTGTCTCTACAAGGTGAAGTTACAACCATTTCGAATTCAGGCAAAACTCCTCTCCACCCCACAGCCCACAAGAATTCTAACAGGGCTGGGTTTTCTGGTGGGGTGGGGAGTGGCAGGAGCAGGAAAAATACTTGTAAAATGAAAGAAGGTGTGATATGCTGCAGAAAAAGACGGCCTGCCAGAAGCAGCAAGGATGGGAAAACCTGGCATCCTAGCAGAAACAGCTGCAGAAGAGGCATCCAGTTTGTTATATTCATTCGTGCATCTCTATACTCCAGAGCCAAGTATGTTAGCAGTCCTTTTGAAATCTGAAGATGGATTTTCCATTCATGCAGAGCTGTCCATTGGTGCAAACTCGCTCTTGTTCAAAATGGTCCTCTGGTAGGTCATTGCCCATCATGCACCAGTTGCACAGACTTCTGATAAAGCTTCAGTGTAAACAAGGTAAGGGTTGTGGGGGTGGATGTGTAGCACTGAACCAGCATCTATGCCAAACTGGTAGCCAGGGGCCATGACATGGGGCGTTCCTGCAAACTACAATGAATGAAGCGATGACGGAATAGACCCATGTCCCCTAAAGACTTTGTGTTGTTTTCCGTCTTAGTTCATTTTCAAACTTACTTGAAAACATTCGTGTCTTTTCAAGGAGTCAAATTTCCCCTTTTCTATTATTTACAAATGCCGGATTTCACACAATAATCAAAAACAAACAAATAAACAAAAACCCCATAGGCACACCATGGTACTGCTTGCTTAATTTTGACAGAGAAGAAAGATCAAAAGTAGCTTTTCCTCTACCAGTTAAAGAGTTGTGTCAATGATTTGTAAGTAATTCAGATTACTGTAACATCTTTTGTACTCATACCTGGTGTTTAGTATTATACTAAGTGCCAAAGAATATACAAGATTTTTGCAGTATTTAGGAACACAAGGTTAGTTACTTCATATAACCTGGTCTTGGCTTTCCAAGTATATCCATGTTTTGTTCACTCTCCAGGAAGCAAATTAAAACAAAACAACAGCGGCACACTAATTTGGAAATAAAGCCAAATGGCATAGGATTTTGGAAAAGGGAGAGAATAAGAGAGAAGATCTCAAAAAGGCTTCATTAATATTTAAAAAAAATTTTAAAACATTTTATTTATTTATTCATGATAGACACAGAGAGATAAAGAGAGGCAGAGACACAGGCAGAGGGAGAAGCAGGCTCCATGCCAGGAGCCTGATGCGGGACTCGATCCCGGGACTCCAGGATCACGCCCTGGGCCAAAGGCAGGAGCTAAACCCCTGAGCCACCCAGGGATCCCAATATGTTTTTTTTTTAAAGACTCTATTTATTTGTTCATGAGAGACACCGAGAGAGGCAGAGACACAGGCAGAGGGAGAAGCAGGCTCCATGCCAGCAGACCGATGCGGGACTCGATCCCGGGACTCCAGGATCACGCTCTGGGCCAAAGGCAGGAGCTAAACCGCTGAGCCACCCAGGGATCCCAATATGTTTTTTTTTTTTAAAGACTCTATTTACTTGTTCATGAGATACACGGAGAGAGGTAGAGACATAGGCAGAGAGAGAAGCAGGCTCCCTGTGAGGAGCCCGATGCGAGACTTGATCCTGGGAAGCCAGGATCACGACTTGAGCCAAAGGCAGATGCTCAACCAGTGAGCCACCCAGGCGTCCCAAACTGATTTTAATAGATATGAAGGGAGGTATAAATTCTGGGTGATTTAGAAAGTGAAGTGGGAGAGCAAGTCAAAAAAACTTCCTAGTGGATGAGGAGGAGACATCAAAGGTCCGTTTTAGATAAAGGGAGAACAAGAAATGACTAGGTGATACAAAAGTGCCTCTAGAGCATTTTATAGTTTATCAATTATAGTTTCTGATTTTATATCAATTATCTCATTTGAAAACAAGGCCAAAAGTGGGCAGAAACTTTACTCAGTAAAAAAAGAAAAAGAAAAAAGAAAAAATCATTTTGAGTAGCATATATATATATTTTTTTTTCTCTTGTGAAATTTACTTTTGGATTCTCCTTGAACAGAATGAAAATAACACAAATGATCTGTTGATGCAAAGGCACTTACTCAGGCAGTGTGCTTCCCTGTGGCCTGTAGGCACCTGCCTGCAGCCCACCATTGGCTCGAGGCAGAGAGCAGCTAGCCTGCCCTGAACAGTTGCCAAGGGAACAGTCAGCGTTTTATGACACTATGGTAGGATTAGGGGAAATAGACTGACCCTGTAACAATGCCAGGAGAAGACCAGCTGCTTGGGAAATCACAATGATTAGCCAAAGTCTTCTTTCAAAATACACAACAACAGAAAATCCAAACGAACACACGTGATCATGAAAACAATTGCTTTTCTCAACAAATCCATTGTGGAGTCCTGGCCTAAACAGAAGTCAATTATTGCTTTTTCCTTCTTCTTCTTTTTTTTTTTTTATTTTTTTTAAAGCAGCTAGAATGCCTTGTTATTTTGTCTCATTCAGAGATATATTCTTAAATGCAGACTTAGATTATTATAACCAACATCAGCCAAAAAGGAAATGAGTCTATGCTGAAGTGCTTTAATAGCAAACCTATACCTGGCTCTATAGTGCTTGAACATCTTGGCTCCCCTCACAAAGTACCCTTGGGAAGGGATGCAAAGTCTAATTATGCCTGTATCACATCACTCACTGTGTTTATCGAAATGCCAGAAAAGTTATCCAGGTGGCCTAGGAACTGGCTTGAATGCAAGGGATACAGTTGAGTTTGGAACTAAATCCAAATGGCATAATAAAGCTTTGTTATCCATATGGTAGATATCAGAGTAAAGTGTTCGTGGCACTAAATTCTAGTCCATTGAACAAGTATTTATTTAGTGCCTGGATCTTTGTGGATGTTTAATACATGTTGGCTGAGGATAATAATAACCAGTGTTGATTAAGCTCTTATTGTGTTCGAGGCACTGGTTTGGCTACTTGGTGTGAGTCTTCTCATTGAGTTATCACATTTACCCAAAGGGAGGAGGGTGTGTTATCATCATCATCCCCATTATACAGATATGAGCACTAAGTCTTGGAAGGAGTACAGGAATCTGGCCAAACCTCTGCAGCTCATGGACAGGCAAGTCTGTTTCCTGGGCCCTGCCTCTAACCACTCTGCTGTATTGCCTCTCAAGGCTGAGGAACTGAAGTAATGCAGGCCTTCCCACAGTGAGCACAGCAGGTGACAGATGAATCATACATTATTTCTATCTTCCAAGAGACTTACAAGATGGTATGCATTTAAGTGCACACGTGTGTGCGCGCGCACGTGTGTGTGTGCACAAGACAGTAGGGAAGGCATGGGGAACACACTACAACTAAACTAAAACGGAGACACTTGTGTCAGGGAAAAAATGGATATGGTCGCTGCAGGAGCATAAAGGAAACTTAACCTGGCTTTATAGAAATTTACAGCTCTTTTCAGAGCTCAGCAGAAGACGCCAGCCAATTCCAAATGCCAAGTCTGCTCACACCATCTCTGGATTTCTTTATTCCCTGGACTCAGCTACACTGATCCAAATAGGAAAGAAGACCACTAGGCAACCAATCAGCTGAAAAAGCCCAATGACTTCCACATTGATCCCACAAGAGTCCCTTAGTCTGTGAGAAAATCAGAACACCTCCCGCTCACAGAGCCTTGAATCTCCCAGGCTTGCAGATCAAGTGCCTTGCAATAAACTCATCTTTTGGCTTTGCTTCATTCAGCAAATGTAGCCATTTGCCTACAGCACCCGTGTACAAACAACCCTCAGCTCAGCTGGAATGAATGTGATACTACAAGAGAGGAAAGAAGAATTTGGGGAATAACAAAGAGGACTCCTAATCCCACTTGACCTGGAGGAATCCATTTAATTTATTTGAAAGGGAATTTAGGGGATCGAAGTGAGGGGGCAGCTGAGTGGATTTTCAATTACTAAAAGTGAATAGAAAAGCTTAGTCCTCTAACCCCGAGCCATATCCACGAGAGTGGACTGTAATATGACAAGGGTATAAGCAAGAAGGGGGAGGGAAGATATTAAAAAAACTCCTGGGGTACTAATTAGCCTCACCTCTACTTCTAAACTGATTCAGTGCCGTATGAATGATACTGAGAACATGAAGGTAGGAAACTGCTCCCAAGCCAACTCCTTACTGTGTCTTGTTTTCTCCATTATAATCTCAGTGTACATTTTTGGGTAACCTTTTCATCTACTCAGAGTTCTGGGCCAGATGACTTCCCAAAAGTCCTGTTGGCATCTTCTAAGGTGATATTGGGATGCACTTCCCGTGACAGATACTTATTTAATGCAGTCATGACCAAATTCCTATGGGGGAAGGAGTTCCTCTGAAATAAGCTGGATTTTGCTCAAGTGGGGGCCTGAATTCTGCAACAGCATTAACCCTGTGGAGCCTGGCAGTTCCAAGGGGCAGAGCGTAGCCTTTGTGGGGTGTCTGGTGTCATCTAGCTGGGATGTTAACAATGCAACTAGAAAAGGGCCTACAACTCTGCCTGACACACAGCAGGCATGCAGAGATCTATTAAAAGAATGAACAATAAATACAGACTAAGGATTCCTATTCTGGAGACACTACTTAGAATTCAATTTTGTTGCTATCTACTAGGCTTTTAACTTAGCAGCAATCCTACTTTTCTCTTTCGGTATCAGGTAAACTGCCATAAAAATGGTAATAATTTAAAAGATCACTGATATGATTAAATAAGATCCAGCATGTCAAATGTTCAGCACAAAAATGAGCACAAAATGAAGCGTGCATGAAGCGATGTTCCTGAAGAACCCAGAGGGACATGGGTGATTGAATACACAGGTATTGATGTTATTGCAATTAAATAGCCAAGGTATTTGTTATCTCACTGGAGACTAATAGATTCATATGAAACTGTATGACACTATACACAGCATATAATTTCTACTATTCCAAGACCATTTTAAAATCTGATTCGTGAATTCTGTATATATCTGTGTGGCCCAAGTGTGTAAACTCTAAATGCTATATTTGGGGCTGGGATTGGCTCTAGAAATTGAGGGGAAAAAATAGAAAACTTCACACCGAGTCAGAGGCTATGTTTTGTTCAAAATCACCCATCAATCCCCCTATTTAATTGGGTTCATCCTCCCCATTGCCTTCCCCTGCCCTCACCAATTGAGACATTAAGAACATAAAGGACACTAAGAGAAGTGCATGTTTTTCTCTTGAGTCAAATCTGTACCTGGAACATTGGATGTTTGGAGCTAAAATTTATTAGATATAATATACAAAAATAATAACATATAATTAGTTTTGGGGGGTGGGGAGTGGAGGGAATCTTAAAAATTATCCATGAAGAAGGAGAAAAAAATGTCAGTCTGGGGCTAGCCCTATAAATTATTTAATAATCACATCTACACAGAATACACTAATCTACCCCATCCGAGAACATTTTGGAAACTATTTATTTGGTTTTTAAAATATAATCTCAAAAATTCCTCAATATGCACAAGAGAAAGGAAAAAAATAAACACAGATGCGAAAGAAACAAACTGAATTGTGCTTTTTTGAGTCGTCCTAGTCATCTCTGCAAATTCCTTCAAAGGATGCATTTAGATCTTGTCATGTTCTGATTATATTCACTATTAAAACACTGGGTAAAACCCACCACTGCTACCATTGTGGAGATGGAAGTTTATGCTCATTATAAGAAATAAGCTTGCAGAAGTCTCTGGTTACACAAAGAATGCCGTTTACCCACTGGCATTGCAGGCACCGATAAAAGGAACTGAGAAGTATTATAATGAAGAATTTTGTAGCTGAAAACACACAGAAGAAAAAGAGAGTAATAAGCAGGATCCTCCAGATTCTACTTTTATTCCCTGTTGCCTAGATCGTTATCTGTATAAACTACACTTGATTTAGGAAAAACAACAAAACATATTTACAAAATATTTATAAACTTGCTCACTCTTGCCCTTGAATGGGCCAAGAGGAATGTAAGGGAGTAGGAATTCTTTCCTGTTTTTTGCCAAGATCCATGAAGAGCACTACGGTAGGCTTTGTGGACAATATAAGATAATCAAGACAACGTTCCACTACTAGAGTTTTGAGGATCGTTGGGGGACTTTGACAAGTTCCTATCTCAGTAGACTGCAACCTTGGACAAGTTCCTTCTCTCTGGGCCTCAAGGGTCCTACACATTCCTTGAGGAAGGATCTAAGATTATTTTTACCAAGGCAAAAGACCCAGATAGCTTCAACAATTCCTATAAAACAAGGCTATAGGTTTCTTTCCTGACATAATGACTCCTAGCTCTATGAAATTTCCGAAGAAGATGGCTCTAAGGTAAAATCGATATAGGATGATGATGATGATGACAATGACGATGGCAGCAAACATTTCTTGACCACTTAAGATGTGCCTGATGGTGCATTATTTAATTTATGTCGATATTATGATGATTTCTATTCTAGAGAAAGGAAGATTAAGTTTTATCCAGCTAGGATGTGCAGAATTAGAAGTCAAGCCCAAATGCCCAGAGTCCAGTTCTAGGCTGATATCTACAGTACTATACTTAAAGATCCAAATCAAATAGCCTCTTTAGTATGCTTTTCCTGATTTTGCCAGTTATGATTACTCTCCCTTCATTTTTTTCATACAGTACTTGATCACATCCTACCTTTGAAACTCCTTAATGGCAGTGACTTCTCCCTTACCTTTCATTTCTGATGTGCCTAAGTATGGAACAGGTTCTCAGTTAATATTTGAGTATGTGAATATACACATATCTAGCATGTTGGAATTTAAAAGATGTCCTGTAGCCACTTAAGATGTGTGTACTTTTCTACCCACTGTGCCTGGGGTGGAGAAAACAAACCAGCTGGGGGAAGCTGAGACCTAGAGACCCAGTAGCTCCCTAAAACTGAGGCTAAAACAAAACAGAGGTCATCTTCCTGTTTTTTCCAACATCCAGTCAAAAGTAACAGCAGTGGTGCATGGGTGGCTTAGTCTGTTAAGCGTCCTACTCCTGATTTTTTATTTTAGCTCAGATTGTGATCTTGGGGTTGTGAGTCCGTCCTGGGGCATGGGGTCTGCTTAAAGATTCTCTCTCCTTCCCCCAACCCCCACCCCGCTCTTGTGCCCCAGTCCCCCCAAAAAGAAACTACACAAGTGAAAGAATAATGTGATAATGGAAGGACATCTTAAAGTGATGAAAAAGCTGTCAACACAATTTATTCCCCAGCAAGACTACCATTCAAAATGAAGGTGAATTAACTCTTTCAGGAGGCACCTGGGTGGCTCAGCGGTTGAGCACCTGCCTTCGGCCCAGGGCGTGATCCTGGAGTCCCAGGATCAAGTCCCACATGGGGATCCCTGCATGGAGCCTGCTTCTCCCTCTGCTTGTGTCTCTGCCTCTTTCTCTGTGTCTCTCATGAATGAATAAAATCTAAAAAAATAATAATAATAATAAACAAATAATAACTGTTTCAGGAAAACAAAAATTAAGAGGGAATTCATTTCCAGCAGACCTATATAGCAAAAAATATTAGAGGAAGTTCTCCAGGCAGAAGTAATAGGATACCAGTAATAGGACAACTGGATTCATATATAAAAGAACAAAGAGTACTACAAAAGCCTAAATAATTTTTTTCTCATAATTTTAACTGCTCTCCAAACTGTCTAAAGCAAAATTAGCAACAGTGTGCTGTGTGTTTGTAGCATATATAAAAGTCAAAAGAATGGCAAAAGCATAAGAGATAGCAAGGAGACTGGGAGTATACTACTGTAATGTCCCAATACTGTACATATAGTGACATGATATTATTTGAAGGTAGACCCTGATTAACTAGTGATGTATATTACAAATCAAAAAGCAACACTAATACTAAATTCAAGAGCATAAATAATCAACAAATAGGAGAAATAAAGTGATTGTGAAAAATGCACAATGCAAAGAAAGACAGAAAAAAGAAACAGAACAGATAGAAAAATTCTAAAAACCTAGCAAGACTGGTGAATTTTAATTCAGGCACACCAATCATCACATTAAACATAAATAGTTTAAATGTGCAAATTAACATATAGAAATAGCCAGTTTGGATTAAAAAAAAATAAGACTCAACTTTATTTGCTGTCTAAAAGTAACCCACTTCAAATATAAAGACATTGACAGGAAACAAACAAAATAAATGGTCAGAAAAAGAAATGTGACTAATTAATCAAAGAAAGATATATTCATATCATAGAATTAAAGAAGCACATCATATAATGATACAAGGATCAATTCTGGGGTCAAGAAAAATCTAATAATCCTAGTGTGTAGGCATTTAGTGAGCTTCATGATACATTAAAATACACAAACAAAATTCATACAACTAAAAAGAGAAATAGACAAACCTACAATTATAGTCATGGTTTCAGTACCCCTGTCTCAATGACTGAATAAGCAGATAGAAAATCAGTAAGAATAGAAAAAAAATCGGGACCCCCGGGTGGTTCAGTGGTTGAGTGTCTGCCTTTGACTCAGGGCGGGATCCTGGAATCTGGGATTGAGTCCCATGTCAGACTCCCTGCGAGGAGCCTGCTTCTCCCTCTGCCTATGTCTCTGCGTCTTTCTCCCTGTGTTTCTCATGAAAAATTAAAAAAACAAAAACAAAAACAAAAAACAAACAAACAAACAAAACCCAATACTATCAGTCAACTTAACTTAATTGACAATTATATACTCCATCCAACAACAGGAGAATACAAACACTTTTGAAACATTTGGAACATTCACAAGACAGACCTCATGTTCTGGGACATAAAACAAACCTTAATGAATGTAAAAGAACTGAAGTAATACAAAGTATGTTCATGTACTATAAGGAAATAAGCTAAAAGCTATTAACAGAAAGGTAAAAGAAAGGTAGAAAAAAGAATCCAAATACTTGGAAACTGCTTCTATTTAACCCATGAGTGAAAAAGAAATCATCAAGGAAATTAAAAAATAACTTGAATGAAAATCAAAGCTCAACATACCGAAATTTGTTAGGCTGCAGCGCCAGCAGTGCTTATTAAGTGTTTATATTAGAAAAGACAAAAGACCTCAAATCGATGACTGAAACTTTAACTTTAAGAAAATAGAGAAGAGCAAATTAAACCCAAGGCAAGAAAGAGGAGTGAAATAATAGAGCAGAAATCAATGACGTTGAGAACAGAAAACCGATAGAGACAATATTGACGGAGCCAAAAGTTGATTCTTTTAAGGAAAAAAAATATCCAGACTGATCAAGGGAAAAAATTAGGAAGACATAAATTATAAATATCATGAACAAAAGAGGGTAAAACACCATAGTACCTACAGACATAAAAGTGATAATAAAAGGAATCACCATTGTGTCTATAAATGCAGCCAGTTAGATTAAATAGACCAATTTCCTGAAAAATACAAATGGTTAAAATTCACTTAAAAATAAATTAAAATTGCAGATAAAAAGCAAACAATGAGAATTCCAGGTTCAGGTGACTTCACCAATAAAGTCTACCAAATATTTAGGGAATAAAACCGGTTCTCAAAAATTATTGCAGAATATCAAAGAGGAGAAAACACTTCCCAACACGTTTTATGAAATATACCTGCATTTGGTAGCATTACCCTGCTACTAAATCTGGACAAAGACATTACAAAAAAGAAAATGATATACCAATATCTGCTTGTGTCTCTGCCTCTTTCTCTGTGTCTCTCATGAATGAATAAAATCTAAAAAAAAAAATAATAATAAATAAATAATAACTGTTTCAGGAAAACAAAAATTAAGAGGGAATTCATTTCCAGCAGACCTATATAGCAAAAAATATTAGAGGAAGTTCTCCAGGCAGAAGTAATAGGATACCAGTAATAGGACAACTGGATTCATATATAAAAGAACAAAGAGTACTACAAAAGCCTAAATAATTTTTTAGGTGAACATAGGTGCAAAAATCCTCAACACATTACTAGCAAATTAAATCCAGCAATACATAAAATGATTTGTACATGACCAAGTGGGGTTTGTCTTGGTAAGGTAGCTGATACAACATTAAAAATTAATCAGTGCCATCCATCATATTAAAAGGCTATTGAAGAAAAATATCATTGTCATTTGAACTGATGCAGAAAATCATTTGACAAACTTTAACACCCTTTTATGATTAAAACTCTCAGATAAGTAGGAATAGAAGAAAACTTCCTCAACTTGATAAAGAACATCTACAATAACCCTCCATCTCATATAATCTTAATGACAAAAGATTCAATGCTTTTTCTTAACACTGAAAACAAGAAAGGTAAGAATGTCCACTCTTGTGATTTCTATTGAACATCTCACTGGAGGTCCTAGACAGTGAAATACGACAAGAAACAGAAAAGACATAGATTCAACAGAAAGAAATGAAACTGTCTCCATTCATAGAAAATAGACATTTTTTTTCATTAAATGACCTCTACATTAAAAAGAAGAAGCAACTACAATTAATAAACTAGATTAATAAGGTCACAGGATGCATAGTCAACATAAAAAATCAGTCTTACCACTATATAGAAATCAAGAACAATTGGAAATTGAAATTTCTAAGATAAAGTATTTAAAAAAGCACCAAACCCGAGATACTTCATTATAAATCTTATAAAATATGCACAAGACTTCCATGCTGAAATTATAAGACATGATCACAGAAATTACAAATCTAAATAAATGGGAAGATATAATGTATTGCAAGATTCAATATTGTTAAGATGTCATTTCTCCTCATCCAAATCCACAGATTCAACACAATTCCAATCAAAATCCCAGTAGGATTTTTTATTAAAGAAAAACAATTTTGGAAAAACAGGACAAATCACATTGCTTGATTTTGATATTTACTGCTATAAATAGCTGTAGCTGTCCAGACGGTATACAAACTGGAGAATGAACAAACTTGTAGATTGATGCAACACAACAGAAAGTTTCTGGTTTATATGGCCCATGTTTACATGGTTCACAATCCACATATGATTAATTAAATTTCAAAAATGATGCTGGAATATTAGCAAACCTTGATCCAGAACTCACAGTGTATGCAAAAGTTAACTCAAAATGATGGTAGATGTAAATGTAAAACCCAAAGCTATAAAATTTCTAAAAGGAAATGAACAATAGCTATACCTAAAATCTTAGAACTATACCATCATAGCATAGAATGAAAGAAAACTGGATAAAAGCAAAAATAACAAAAATAGTTAATACTAACATGTAGCATTATTAGTGAGGATAGCGGGGATTTACTCCTTGTTTGGGAAGGAGGAAAGGTACAGTATTAGTTGGCAGAGGGGAGCTTCTCAGGCACTGTGAACTGCTAATGTTCTGATCATAAAAGCATGTTCACTTTTTGGTAATTCAGCCAACTATATATATATGGTTCATAAATTTATCTGTATGTATGTTATACAACAATAATATGAGTATTATTTTTTTTAAAAGACACTCATTGGGTTCCTCTATGAATGCCATTTGATACTTATTTCTCTCCATTGTGATTCAATTCTTTAGATATAAATTAAGAAGTTTTAATTAGACCACCTTGGCTCTTTGCTGAGAAAAAAAGTGGTACTCAATGCACGTTTCTTAGGTTGAACTGAGTTGGTTGGATATTTTATACTGGGAATTCATGGAATACATAATTTGCATGTCTATCACTGATTCTGTAATTTGGGATGAAGTGTTGAACTTCACATAATAATATGCTTCTCAAATGGATCCTTAAAAGGGCCTATCAGGTTCTAAAAGATTCGTGCTCTCTTCAAGTTACCTCTCTGGTACCTTGTACTACTTTCCAGTTTGCTCACTTCTCCATAGTTACTTGGACCCTCTGATGTTCTTCCCACTGAAGGAACATTCCTGACTTGAGGTCTTTAGCAGAGAGCACTTTCAACTCAAAGCCCAAAGATTATCTCAAAGATATATACCCTGACTACCCAATTGAAAACGGTAAACTCCAATTGTACTGTACTCTTTTTTTTTTAAAGTATTTATTTATTTGAGAGAGAGAGAGAGAGAGAAAAAGAGAGAGAATGTGAGCAGGGTGAGGACAGAGGGAGAGAGATAGAAAGAATCCCAAGCAGATTCCTCACTCAGTGTGGAGCCCAACATGGGGCTCTATCTCATGACCCCCAAGATCATGACCTGAGCTGAAATCAAGAGTTGAATGCTTACTTAGCTGATTGAGACACCCAGGCACCCCATGTTTTGTACTCTGGCATATATCACCTTCAAATAAGCTACATAATTTATTTTTGTGTTAGGTTTATTATTTATTATATATGTCTTCCCCTGCTAGAATACAAACGCCAGGAAGACAGAACTTTCTGCTGTTTTGTTCTCTGATGCAGCCAAAGATCCTAGAATATCTGCAGAAAGAACTGAATGGGTAATTATAAAATAACTCTAGATAACTACAATTTTTAAAAGGGATAAAGAAGATTTTTGAGTATGCAAGAGTAAATTATCTTGTAATATAAATACCCACCACTTTCCCATTTAAAAAAATCTGTTTTGAATAAGTCTTTGAATAAATCTGTTATAACAAGCCTTATTTAACAATTAAATTGGTAGAAAAGAGGCCTGTAGATGATGTCAGAAATTAGGCCCTTCTTAAATGAACAAATACAGAAAGAAGAATTCCATAGAATGCCCTGAGGCTACTACCTTGACCATTTAGAGGTATTTCTCTGCTCTTATTTCAGAGAGTAGGAAAGAATAAAGCTACATGCAGTTACATTTTATTTATTTATTTATTTATTCTTTCCTTTCAAATCGAAAAAATTAATCCAGGAAAAATCAAGCCCATTTCAGAAGATACAAGAGCTAAAATATCAACACTGGTCTACTCGATTTGGGAATATGCTAAAAACAAAACATAGTGAATTACTGTAGTTGCTGTTCAAACTGGCAATTCTATATTTTAACACCATAATAAAGGGCCATAGATACTTGAATTATTCTTCACATTTTTCTAAGTTACTATGCTATTCATAAAAGGTAAGAACATTCATTATCCTTCTAGCTCTACCTTAGTCAGAATGTCAATGCATACATTAGTCCTCTCATTGAAAGAGAGAGAAAATAACTGAGATCCAGAAATGCCAGGAAAATTTTCCCAAGATTAATCAGCAAAGAAGAGCAAAGTGGGGAAAAGTACACTGCACAAGGAGCCAAGACACCAAGGGTGAGCGCCAAAACCTGCAGATTTGACAGGTTGGCCTCCATCAGCCATTCATATTTTTCTTATTGCAGTAGATTATTGCTGGGCCTTGAGTTAGGAGAGTCCTCAGATGAACAAATCAGCAATGGACTAAATACACTAAATAGTAATAAGAATCAAAATAATAATAACAAGCCCTGTGCATAGTCTATAGTCATATGCATACTTTGAGTTTCAAACATATGTTGAAGCTATTATCAAGAATAAAATACATATCCATATTCAGGCAAGCATTTTATGTATATCAACATATACTCACAGTAGTTAACATGATTGTGGCACTAAACCTCTGAGCTATCTAGGCTTGCCCGGCTCTTTTGATTTCAAAGTGCTAAGTTGTAGAGCCTGATACAGGCTACTTTATGACAAATCTGGTGCTCTTCCTCCCATAGAGCTGCTTTTTAATATCCTTTTAGTCTCAAGAGCCTTTGTTTAACTTCAAAGCCCAACATGAAATGCAGGTAAAAGTTGGGGTACTCTGGTCAATGTTTCTATGTGGCTGGGATAAGGAAGTGGGTAGGAGGCTGGAGATCCTGCCAGCCAGGCCACTTCTCACTCAGGGCCTTGTCAAGGAATCTACAGGACTCTGTGAAGGAGTTTCAAAATAACCACTAACAAAAGGGTAAAACTCATATATAACTTCAATAAGAAAAACATGAATACTCCAACCCCTTGAACACAGGATGGGAATAGGCAAGCATATGAGATGATCCTATACCCACCCCAAATTACAAAAATGCAAACAAACAAACAAAAAAACAAAATCCACCTCAATGGTACCTCATTCTTGACAATCTTTTTGGCAGAAATTTAAAAGTTAACCATGTACGAGGTTAGTAAGAGTATGTGCAATCAGGTATTCTTATATACTCCTGAGATTAGTTAACTGGGACCTCCTGTTTGGAGGGCTATTTCAGTGGGAATCAACATAGAAATGCACATATACTTTTGACTTAGCAAGCTTATTCTAGAAATTTTATCCTATAGCAAGCTTCAAAATTCCATAAAGATCACTGCATAAAGATATTTGTTTTCTTTAAAAAAATCATTTATTTTTTTGAGAGACAGTCACAGGGGCAGAAGGAGAGGGAGAGAGAAAATCTCAAGCAGGTTCCATATCCAGCGCAGAGCCTGACATGGGGCTTGACTTCATGACCCTGAAATCATGACCCAAACTGAAGCTAAGAATTGAATATTTAACTGACTGAGCCACCCAGGCACCCCAAAGATATTTGCTTGTACTGTCAAAAGATGGGAACAATGTAAATACCTAACCTGTAGAGAAATGACTATGATCCATGTATACTGTGGCACCATTAAAAAGACAAAGGGTAGAGCTTCCTGTACTACCATTTTCAGAAAGATATCAAACACACATGGTGAGGGAGAAAACAAAAGTAAGGTATAAATGCACACACACACACATACACACACATGTTTATAATGTATAAAGTTCTGAATTCTGGAGGTAGATACTGAGAACTGTTAACAGTGGCTTCTAGAGAGAGCTGTTGGGAAGAATTTCACTTTTTATTTTAGATATTTCTTTCTTTTTTAAAGATTTTATCTATTTATCTATTTGAGAGAGAAAGAGAGAGAACATAAATAGGGGGAGGGACAGAGGGAGAAGGAGATTCCCCACTGAACAGGGAGCCCATGCGGGGCTCGATCCCAGGACCCTGAGATCATGACCTGAGCTGAAGGTAGACACTCAACCGACTGAGTCACCCAAGCACCCCTATTTTAATATTTCTGCATAATTTGACTTTTTACTAGAAGATGGGCTATTTTTATAATCAAAACAGCCAGAACTCTGTACTCTTAGCATGCTGCCTCTCTCCATATAAACCTCTTGAGTGAGGAAATGTAAGCCTGAGTTTACACATGAAGTGCAAGAGGCTATTCTGAACCCCATTCACATTCCCTTTTTTCTGGTAAAGCCTGTAAAATGAAGGTGGCAGGCATGCTTTATGGGGAGCTCCATACCTATACAATCCAAAAACAGAAAACACCAACTACATCTAACGACGGGGAGAGAAAGGATCTTGACAACAATAAAAAAAGGACTTAGCAGAATTAATAAAGAATGTCCTTGAGACAGCAAATCGCTGCTAAAATAATTACTAGGGTGAAGAGGACACAGAAAGGCAAAGTGGTGCCTGGAACTTCAGTCACCCCTGTGCCACGTGGCCACAGCCCTTGGGGGGGAAAACACCTTCTGAGGAAAACTGGATCAGCATACAGGCCCTCACAGAGAGGTTTAAATTTTAAGTGGTTTTTGTATCTGTTATGAAGATAAAGGTTAAACAGGTATTAAGAGAGCAGTAATTCTCTCTGATTAAATTTTTATCCAAAGATAGAGTAAAATGTTCAAAATGAGGTAATGGCTGTATTAACAGTTATGGGCGATGCTGCGGGGCTGACAATCTAACTGGCAGAGCAGGATCTTTTATTTATTTCTTTAAGGTAAAGGTGATGTTGTAAAATTGGAAACTTCTCGCTGTGCCAGACTGAAGGAAAACCTGTTAAAAGGCAGTTGACTAATTCCGGATTATTTTTATTATTGAGAAGACTTGGCTTACACCGAAGGGGAAAGAAGCAAAACAACTGAACACATCTAGCTGCACTGGCAATTAAATAATTATCCCTCACAAATAGTTAATCACCCTTTTAAGTGAAGAGGGTGGAACCCAAATTGCAGCTGGATTTTAAGATACTGAGCAAGAAGGCTCACCAGCAAGTGACAGAGTTCATAAAATCTCAACAGGCAGAGACTTCACAGAGAATGGGATCTCCCTTCTACGCCTTGCTCCTATTTCTTGTCAGCATCTTCCCACCTTGGGCTTCCCATGTTATTACGAGGGCTTGTGGCTATATGAGAGTCCCATGAAAGTGTCCCCTGACATCAGGGATTACTATTTCTGTCACCTCGCTGCGTAGTATTCCAAAGCAACTGTATCTCATCTGTTGGGGACACCAAAAAGAATTGGAGCACATCCAGGGCAGAGAGCTAAAAATCTGACCTGTGAGGAAATATGGAATGGGCTTAGATTGTTTACCTTGCAGAGAAGGCTGCTTAGGGGAGAACAAAGATTTATCTTTGAATGTGTGGGAGAGTGAACAGACTTTATTATGTTCCTGGAGGGGTAGATTTACGAGTTGCATTGTCTATTTAGGTGATAATTCAAGATGGAGAAAGTATGAAGAAAGCTGCCAAGAGCACAGGTCCTGGAGTGTGACTGCCTGAGTTCTACTGCTAGCTCCTTCAACATCTGTGTCAACTTTGGACAGATTACTAACCTTCTCTAAGTCTCATTTTTATCTTCCATAAAATAGAATGAATCAGAGTATGCACCCCATGACAATGAAATGTACCATGTCCCCATGCACTGAATACTAAAATTATCATTATTGCTTATAAGATAGACCGTATTTCACACAAACATTAAATACCAACCAGACATATAAATGTATGCAGGATATAAAAAGTACTCTTTCTGAATATCGATCATAAGTTAGGCCCCACACTGGGAGTTCTCTTTTAAGTCTTCTTATTTGTTCCTTACTGATGAGATATCCCCACTCTCCCAGTGCAGCATTTGGGAGGTTTGGATAGGTTAAGAAACTTGTCCAAAGTCATAAAGAGATGTTTTAATCACAGAACTCAATTTGAACTTAATTTTTACTGACCTCAAAACACTTTTTCCCACTAGAAGGAGCTCTAAGAAACACAAATACAAAGATACAGGCCCTTCCTTCAAAGGCTGCTCTTATAGAGAATATGACACGCACAAATAAATGCATAAGAATATAAATAGGGATAATCTATATCATAAAGTGAGCAGAAGAGGGAGTGACTGATTTCAAAAAGTGAGGCAAAGAGAAGCTTCAGGGATGAGATGGCACTAGAGTTGGCCATGTAAGATCTTGATACAAAGATGTGGAGAGAGGCTTTGCAATGCAGGGCACAGAACGAGCAAAGGCAGAGGGTCACAAAAAGGTGGGGATTTTTGAGGAATACAAAGCAGGTCGGGATGGCTGGAGTCTAGGATGTGTGAAATGAGAGGAGATCTGATAATTCCAGTCACATGCAAGGCTTTGATCTCTCCAGCTCTTCTATATCTAGAAGTCTAGAAGGTTCCCTGATTTTAATCTAAGGCAACAGTTAATCTGTAGGAATGAACATTCATTAGGCAGCATGGACAGGATGGACCAGAATGACTGCAAAATGCCTTACCACAATTTTATTCATCACGAACCTCAACTCTCTTGCATGGGAAGTATTACTGCATATGCATCCTAATACAGGATGCATCAGCCCAAGTATTAACCGAGGGAAAGCGCTCAATAGCTTGACTGTGATTGTCTAGTGAATCCAGAACAAAGGCATGCCCTATCAGAAACTGCCTTCTCTTGCTTTCTTAAGTCACCAGAGCCCACACTCACCAATCGAGATCCCAGTGTTGTGTTTCCAAGAAATATAGCTGAAGACAATTCCCTCAAGTAGCTTTTCTATTCAGGGGGAGGACGATACAGTCAACAAATTCGTTGTCGGGGCAGATTTTGTAGAGATGGGAGTCACGAGTTCCAATATTAAAGTTAGTTGAAATTTTAGAAGGAAAACAAAGGTCATCTCAGTGGGGGAAAAATGGGATGAATAAGTGACCTGGTTCAATCAGAAATGATATTTCTAAGATTATGGAGAAGGGAGAATGATGCTTGGATCTTTGTGTAAAAGTATAAAGTATGCTGACTAGGAATCAGAAGGCTGTCATCTTGACCCATTTCTGAAAAATGACTTCTGGCAAGTTGCTGATATGATGGAATTGGCTAGCAGTGGAAAGGCCCGGAAATAGGTGTCTTTCTACTAACTCATACACTAGAAAATGCAGATAATGGCTCACAATTCGAACAGGAAAAACCTTTCACTCTTCAGGTTGTCTTCTTAACCAGACCGTGTGCCCTTGGAACTTGTCTCACTTTTAGCTCTAGGAAACAATGAGGAGGGCTGGAGAGATGGAGAATACATGGTGTGTGGCTGCAAACCACAACACTTAGGGAAGAGGTTCCGCTGTTTACTTACTCATGATGTTGCCTCCCTATCTCCCCTATTGCCAAGGCCTTTCAGGAAAAACCTGTGATGGATGAGTGGTGTATGAAGTAATGAAATGGCTGGGCTTTCCTTTACTTTTGGGAGAAAGGCCAAAATCCTTAGCGTGGCCTAAGTCCTTCATGGTCTATCTCTAAAAACGTGTCTTGAATCATGCTTCTCCCTCAACCTCTGAGCTCTAACCACACTGGCCTTCTTTCAGTTCCTTAAATACGCATGCTCCACAGTCTGAGATGTCTGAACTACTCATTCCTCAGAGCTCAGGGAAATTGTACTTCCCCAGGAATGCTTTCTTGGCCCTTCCATCTACGGCTCGTTCCTTTGTTTTAATTCTCTTAGAACAATACTCTCTTCTTTTAAAATACTCTGTCCATCTTCCTTAAAAGAACATATACTTCCCAGGAACAGGCTGCTTGACTGTTTTGGGTCACCACTGAGTATCCAGTGACCAACGTGTGGTAGGCTCTCAACAATATTTGTTGAATATCTTAATACATATTCTTTTCCTCGAAACAAATCTGGTACATCTTCCAATTGTGGACATGGAGGACTTAGAGGTTAAATCATCTAGCTGGAGCAAACTGAACCTGGTAGTCTTTATTTTAAATCAGACCAAGATAGAAAACACCTAACAGGATAAAAATATATAGGAAAAGTGTCTTTTACATAATTTGTTATGCTAAATAACTTAAAAATTTGACTTGGGAAATTCCAGGAAAGTAAACTGAATCAAATTCAGCTGAGATGATGATGATGGTGATGATGATGATGATGATGATGACGACAACGATGCAAGTCTGGCAGACCCTTGTTAGATGTACACCAAACCACTTCCTCTTCTTTGGGGGCACACAGTGTAGCTACGTTTCCAGACATTTTTTGCAACTATAGCCAAGTGACTGAATTCTGGCCAGTGAAAAGTGAGTAGAGGGATCATTATGCCACATTTCACAGTCTGGCCTTTAACCATCCCCCGTCCCCCTACCAGCTGCTTGTCTCCCTGCACCCCGCCCCACCTCCTGATTTCCTCCAAGCTTTCTCTGCCCTCATTTGTCAGATGCAGAGAATCTAGCACAGGACCTCCAGGCTCCAGGGAATGATGAAGCCAGGGGATGGAAAAAGCTAGAGCCTGATTCCTCAAGTAGAAAGCACCTGCCAAATATCCAAGGGGATTTTATCAGAGAGAAATAAATTACTGTATCAAATCATTGAGATTTAGGGGTGTGTTTGCTACAGCACAGAGCACTCTCTGTCCAAATTATACATGAAGTCAGACATTAAGAAAATTATATTTGTTTTCTAAGTTATCTTTCTTGATAATACTTGAGGTGAATGCATTAAATGGTAGGTTTGATGCATCAAATCTCCTAATATGGCTTTTCTATCCAGTTCTGCTGCTCCATTTCTTCAGCAGTTGTAGATTCCCAAGAGTGGGTAGGATCTTAGAGCCATTTTGTCTAGCTCTGAGCCAATGCAGAAGGCAAGCCTTGTCAATGCAGACTGTAAACAGCTTCAGCCCAAGACTTTCATAAGAGAGAGCACATGAGGACTCCTTGAGCTAGCTATTCTCAGCCTGTATTAATTGTCATGAAATTCTTCTTTGTGTCCAAACCTCCTCCATGGCTTTTTCTAATGAATGATTCTCTTAACACTTAAAAAAATGAGTTTAAAAAAGATCACTTTCTTCCATCTCTCCCTCCTTAGCTTCTAATATGAATCCAGCTAAATATGTTGGGAGCAAGATTGAGTGGTGAGGACCACCAGAGTCACTTAAGCTATAGCTGCAGAATATGCCCCAAATTAAAACAAAACCCCCAAATTAAATTCATTTATATGGGGGTGGGACCTGGAGACTGGGGAGTTCCAGTTCCCCACAAATGAGCCTTCAGACAGACTTTTATGTGATATTTCATTATTAGTGATTTGAAGTAATATATTGCCAATGTCTGGGTCTTACTTTTAAAGACTCGAATTTTTATTGTTCTGGGGTGGGGACTTGGGCATCATAATTAAAAAAAAAATTCTCCTGGTGATTCTAATTCAAATATTCAGCCAGAGTTGAAAAAGAGTAAAATATACCCCCACTTATCAGCTATTAATATAAATTATCCACACAGTAATACCACAGGGAGTAAATATACCGTTGCTTACAAAGATACCTATCCAAAACAGCCTCTGAAATGACACTGAATTCGTTGCCTGGGGAAAGGAAAAGCTTCTTTTCTTGTCATGATAGTCACTCATTATTTGAGTACCATAAGTTGGAAGCTAATGAAGAGTCTTGGTGAGATAGGCCTGGCTGGATGTCACCTAAGGCAAGAACTTATGTCCTGAAAACCACTTCCAAAAGAAATTACACCAACAAGTCACAGTGTTTATTATGCAGGAGAAGCCCAAAGCCCCTTACAGACCTGGGAATGTGAGCTTCATTAGGGCAAGGACCAGAGTATCTTGTTTGTGGCTCTGTCCCAACACCTTTAATACTGGCCCAGCACCCAAGGGTGCAAGTTCTCCTTAAAGGTTCTGAGCCCAGCTAGATAGAGGACTAGAAAAACCCACTCACCCAAATGGGAAAGGGGTTGGCTCCCAACAGGCTCTGGATACCCCTCTGCTAATCAATAAAGCTTATCTGCTCCTGTAAGAGCAAGCCTCCCTTAAAGGGTAGGTGGGTGGTTACTCTGACTTCAGAATGTCAGTGAAGTGATGGGTTAGAGCTCTCATCTGGGTTTCAATTTCCCTATTGGTACAATGGAAAAGTAAGACTTGACTCCATTATCTTTATAATTGCTGCCTTCTAGGATTCTAAATAAAAAGAAACTTCTCTGTGCCTCTGACTGCTGTTTGCCAGCCCCTCCGAAGCTACCAGCCACCACAGCTGGGTTCCCTGTGATGTGGACCAGTGCCCACCAGAGGGACTAGAGGTACACTCACTCACAGTCCTGACTTCTTCCCCTTCCACAGAAGCTTCAGGATGCTCTTGCTTCTACTTTTTGTAAAAATCTTCCCTCAGGTCAAAATATGGGGAACTTTTAAATTAAATGTAGCATCATCTTTATCTTACATTATCCATTCAGCTGATACTTGAGTGCCAGTGCCTCATGTGTCCCAAAGGTCTTATTAGCAGGGTGGGGTGGCTGAGCTGAGGGACTAACCTTAATTTTACTTTATTCCTGATCTCAACACACATTACAAGTGAGTGGAGAAAAGAAGGGACACCTTCATCTCATCCATTCTTGCTCGCATTTTCTATTTCTTCTCTGCTCAGGGTCGCCCTGGTAGGTTTGTTTACTCTAGATGAAATCTGTGGACTTTCAGATGGCTTCCACTGCTCCGCACTGTGCCAGAGAAGCTGGTCCTAACAGAGGAACAGTGGCACTTTGGCAGAAGAAGGAAGGAGCAATTCTGCAACTCTGCTGGTGCAAATCTAGATTCTTGTATCAAGATGTTTAATGAGAAGTTTACTGACACCCTAAACAGAAAGGCGGGATTCAGGGCCTCACTCCTCAGCAGTGGCAGAACTGGAAATGTCCAGCACAGTCTGAGGTTGGAGGCAATGAGTGAGCTTGCATCTGGCGGGAGGACAAAGAGTCATTACAGTGTTACTTCTGAAAGCCGTATGCGGACTGGACATGCCCCATCTATCTGGCTGAAGCTGAAACCAGGACAGACAGAAAACAATTCTGAAGTGAGAGCAATGCCAGGTATCATATCCTTACCCTGTTAAACAAAATCTTGAAGGACATTAAATTCTCAAATTCTCTCCTGTCTTAAAAATTCCAGTGGGCCATACATGATTAGGCTCCCACAGTGCTTGGGCTGAGGGAATAGAACAGGGGAAGGCAGAGGGAAGAGAGCCTGGTCCAGGAGAAAAGCAGGGCACTTGGGCCTGGAAGCTGTAGGATCTGTCTTGTCTAGAGCTCATTCTTTTGATGCCTACTAATGCGGCATGGACTGGGTTATGGCAGGGGAGAGAAAGCATCCTCAATTAAACCTGAGGACAAACACGACCCCTGTTTTCAAAGAGTAGGATGCAGACAAATCCCAAATCCATGCTAAAAAGTAGTGAAAGCTATGAAGGGAGACTCACAGAGCCCCATGAGCTGGCCAGAAAGCAGGACAGTTTTCCCAAGGCCAGGAACTCAGAGGAAGTGAAAAGTCAGCAGAAACCTGAAGGGTGAGAATGTGTTGGCCAAGCTAAAGCCCAGGAAAGAGTGTTCTAGATAAAGATTGGACATAAGCAGTAATGGATAGGCCAAACATAGTGCAACTGGAAGATGGAAAGTAGTGCCATGGGATCAGAGCACAGAGTGGAGAGGTGAGGCTGCAGAGATACAAAAGGTCTGTCTTATCTCAGAGACCTGGTCTCGGAAGCTCATTCATGCCGCATAGGCATCCCCGGCTCCCGGCCAGTGACAAAAGGTCACATAAGCAAAGGCACATTAAAATAGGTTAAGAAGCTTTGCTTTTATCCACAGAATCACTAGTGACAGGGAGCACTGTGAAGAGGAACCCCTTGAAATGTTTTAAATAGAAGAGCAACATGATGAGGTTTGAATTTCAGAAAGATCATTCATCCCTCTTTAAGGAAGATATGTTGGGGTGGGAGTCAAGTACAGGAATCCAGATGCCAAAGGAGCTGGAAAGAAAAAGTGTATGGGCACCCCTTCTCTCTTGTTCTGCAGAATGAGGCTACTATCGTTAAGAGGTAATGGGTGGCCTCGTGGGGCCCTTCCACGCTGAGGCCTACATTCCACGACTGCTGACACATCACGAGGTGTAAGAAATGCCAAAGATGAGTCATCTGCTTGCTATTATGTTTTGAGGCTGATGGTGGGAATTCCGATTTACAGAGTGGGATTATTAATATTTTTTTTACTTTAAAAGTCATATAAACCTAAGGCTTCTGAAGTGTTTTTTGTTTTTTTTTTTTTTCCTTGAAAGTTTTTCTATTTGGGTCAGTGAAGTTGGGCAAACCAATAAGCTACACCGTAGTTCAGGGAATAATAAAAGCATTTCAACTGCATGTAACTTTTCTAGTTTTTCAATGTATGTATGTATGTACACTCATTCAAAATTTTAACTGCCAGAAAAAAATGAAAATAAAATTTTAATTATCAGAGCAGCCTATAAAGTGAAAAAGTAAACCTCCTCCCCAGAGGTATGCATACCAAACTTGACTGTTCCTATAATTTTTCTATGCCTGTATACGTGTGTGCATGTATATGCGCACACACACATGCACACACATTCATCACATATAAACGTTTTTTTCATTAAACACAAATGAGATTTTATGTACTGCTCTGTATCTTATCTTTTCTTCAACCAGTTTTTCTTGGGTATCTTTTGTAGTACCTATAAATTTATCTTGTTTTTTTAATAGCTGCCAAGTTATTATATGAATTAGCCATATTTAATTTATTTTGTTATCTTATTTACCAGTCTGTTTATACTACTACAAATAATTACACTACATGTATTCTTGAAGAGGTATTGCTGGGGGCCCTTGTGCAAATATGTCAAATGGCATATTGCCGTTTGAATTTTAGTGTCAAAATATATATACAATTAACATTTTGAGAGAGAATACTAAATTTTGTTTCCAAGAGGTTGTATGAACTTGTAATCCAATCCAAAGTATAGGAGGGTACGCGTTTCCCCGCATCTTAGCCAAAACCAAGTATCAAACTTGTAAATTGTGGTCAGTCTGATAATGGAAAATGGGATTTTAAACTGCATTTCTTTAAATAAATAAAATAAAGGGAACCTCCTGTCAGATTTTTATCAGCTATTATTACTGTCTGTTCTCTGAATCTCCTGTTGATGTCTTCACTCTTGTTGTCTAATGGATGGTACTTTTTAGATCAATGTTTATGAAATCTTTATGCAGACTCAAAATGATTGGCTCCACTGGCTATTATTTTTGTTCCCGTGAATAAGTCACTGAGCCTCAGTTTCCAAATGCGTAAGGATGAAACGAGACGATGGATGTGGAACCACATTGTGAACCATAAAGCCCTGCAGGCACAGAATTCTTCTATTTTATAAAGATGTCTTCACTGGCATGTTTCAAATCATCATACATACATAAGCTGTCCATACAGTGGGTCACAATGAGATAAATGCTTACTGCCCTAAAACACAAAGAGCGTCTTTAAAAAGGACCCTGGGTGGGTCTTTGTGAACCAAATGGACAGGCACAGTCAGGTGCTCCAGGGCAGGCCCTGGTCAGTGGCAGAGCCAGGTGGGCCTGGTTTCCTGGCTGCCAGCTGAATGCACATTGCACTAAGCCAGGCATGGCACAGTAACTGGGATCTATTACCCGGGTTCAGAGGGACCACACACTGGCAGGCTCCACATGCTCCTCCTGCGATGAGATGGTGCCAGCAGAGCAGCAGCCACAGAAACTGAGGAGGGGCCCCATGGGCCAGTGACGCAACACTTACAGTCAGCACTGGTTAGACTCTGAGTCACTCCGGTCCATACAATGTAGAAAGAACTTGAAAAGCAATCGAAAAGAGTGCTGGCAAGGTTCAGAGGAAGTGACTAAAAGGTCTGGCAATCAGGGCTGTGTGGCAGGGTCGCAGAAACTGGAAGCCCTTATTATCCAGTGCAGGGTATTTACCCCACAGCCACCCCTGCAGTGCTGACACATTCAGCTGGCTAGTCCACCATCTCATCCTGTTTCATTCATTTTTATTTACTTATTTTTTTTTAAGATTTTATTTATTTATTCATGAGAAACACAGAGAGAGGCAGAGACATAGGCAGAGGGAGAAGTAGGCTCCCTGCAGGGAGCCCGATGTGGGACTCGATCCCAGGACCCCAGGATCACACCCTGAGCCAAAGGCAGACGCCCAACCACTGAGCCACCCAGGTGCCCCTCATCCTTGTTCCATTCAGAATAACCATCTGTCAAGAAACACAGACAGGGGGCTTACCATAGGACGTACTGGGGAAGAAGATAGCGCCCCATACGGCTAGTAAGGGACATGAGAAATAAAGAAGCAACTTAAATGCCATCTCCTAACTGGCAGGAAAGAGGTAAAGCAGATGATGTTCTCATACCACACGGGGAAGGCCTGAAGGCGGAGGATTCTTGGCTGGGTGATGGAGATGGAGGGAGAAAGCTGCCGCACATTCCAAGAAGGGAAAGTAATTGCCCAGTCCCAGGGGCAACAAGCAACCTTTCTGTTTTGGAAATGTGTGTGTCTGTCTGCACGCGTGGGCACACACCTGTGCATGTGTGAGGCCATAGGCTTTTTATATGCCGATCCAAGGAGGGGGGACTTTATCCTGAAGGCAATAAAAAGTCACTGAAGAATTTCGAAGGCATTTGCTATAAAAACGAAGGTAGACATAAAGAAAGCCAAAGTATTCCATCAGAATTTGGCGAGTGCGTGTTTAGTAAGAGGAAAGAGTGAAAGGGCTGGAATGCACGATAGACCACTCCTGTGCCTTCAGTGAGGGCAAGCGGGTGGTGCCAACCAGTGACCAGGGACACAGGCAGGAGCAGGAACAGAAGAGAAAATCGTGGTTCTGTTTTGAAAGTGTTGAAATTTGCGGGCCTATAGACCTAGGTATGAAGACTGTCTGGTCAGTTGACAGATCCATAGCCTGGAGCTCCGAGAGATCCCGGCTGCAGATTTTGGCCGGAGAGCTTTCAGCACATAGATGATCTTTGTAGTCATGGGGGCAGATGAAACTACCAGAAGAGTGTGCAGTGAGACCAGAAGAGGGATTAGGGCAGGAGTAAACAAACAAAACCCCCTAAAACTAACTTTTTATCCCAACCCATTAAAAACACACACACACACACACACACACACACACACACACACACTCTCTCTCTCTCTCTCTATCTCTCTCTCTCTCTCTCTCTCTCTCTCAATTTAAGGAGTCAAGAGAAGAAAGAAACTCTGCTACAAAAGAGTAGGATGTTACGAGTCGAGAGGTAGGACAAATATCCAGGAGCGGGCAGTGTCAGACACCAAAGGAAGAAAGTGTTTCAAAGAGCCAGCATCAACAGGTTTCCACGCTTCAGAGGGCTCAAGACAGATAAGGACTGACAAGCCCTCAGTGTATTGGAGGCCGCTGGGGTTGTTGAGGAGTGCCGCATAAATACAGAGGTGGGGACAGAAGTCAGGTGGCAGGCTCTGGGTTGTGAGCAGGAAGGGAGATGGGCAGAGAGAACAAAGCTTAGATGTGTGTGCATGCACGCCCACGTGCTCACACATGCACCTGCACTCGTATCTGGTCCTAGGCAATGTTATCAATGTGTGGATTCATGTGTCCACCACCCTGAATACGATCCAGGACAATTCCCTCCTGTTGCCTTTTATAACCACATGTACACCCACCCCTCCTTAAGCTGAGTCCTCCTCCAACCCTAACCCCTGATTATTACTCACCTGTTCTGCTTTTTTCTACAATGTCATTTCAAGAATGTTATACAAATGGAACCACACAGTATGTAACTTATTGGGACTGACCTTCCACTGGGCATAATTCTCTTGAGAGCAGGGTTAAGAATACTGGCCACGAGTAGGCTCACAATTTTACTACTCTCGATGTGCCTGTGTGCTTTTCTCCCACAACATTTAAGTTCTTTGGTGAACAAAGACAAGTCATTGGGTTCATCCAGACTGCAGTGTTGCCAGGAGAGTGTGACAGGAGAGAAAAACAAAGGATTGAGGCAACATATCACAATATAAATTTTTATGGTGTATTTATAGAATCTATTTGCCAGAGAAGATCTGGCATGACCAGGGTCTTCACGGTGAATATCAGGAATGATAACTAGCATGTATTGAACATCTATTAGGAGGCAGGCACTGCTGTTTGGCACTTACCCCACACGAATTCATTTCATCTTTCTGGTGGTCCCACATGATAAGTACTATCAACCTCCTTTTATAGATGAGAAGCAGAAAACTGAAGAAACTCTGTGACCACTGTTACCAAGTAGGAAGTAGTTCTAGGTTTAAATCCCTGTCTCCTTGATTCAAAGGCTGAGTTCAGTGTGCTGCCTTACAGTCTGCAAGTATGTGGAAACTGAGCCAAGTAGCAAGGACAGTTTTGAATGTCATGAGACACGGAGTTTGGATTTTTGCATCACGATGTTTCCTGACACGAGCTTGCCATGGCAGATGAAACCAAATACCTTTTAATTGCAAAAGGCATGGACTAATATTACCATATTATTTTGTCCAGGGTACACGAATAACTAATCTACCATGTGGGCCATGGGCAGAAGTGTGTCAGGAGTGTACAAACTGGCTTTTCTTTTCCTGCTTTCAACTATAATGGTGGAAAGCCTAGTGTAGGTCATGTCTTCCACTTCCCCAACCTTGACAAGAGTCCTGTCTACTGCATCACTGATAAGTGGTCATCTTGTCTCTGCCCCTTTCCTTCCAGTGGCGAGATGCTTCTGTTTCAGTGTGTCTAATCTCTATGGATATCTCTCAAGTGTCCACCTTGCCTTTAGCGTAGTACATATTGTTGAAGGCTGAATATGTCCCATGAATGGCACTAGCCACTGCCCCCAGATTTGTATTGAGATTCACAAAACCCTTATAAATATTGTTATAGCTATTTTACATAAGGAAGAAACCGAAAATCCTGTGTACCTCTCCCATGAGTTTTGCCCAATGAATACACACAGGACCATTTCAAACTGCCCTTTCCCCCAAAAGCTCGCCAGTGTTGTCAGTCTGGGTCCAGAAGGGCCTTTCAGCATCCAGACTCATGGTTTAAAGTACAATTTGCAGATGGTATTGCTCAATCACTTTTGAAAGTGTAACCCATTGCCTAAGAGCTGAAAGTGTCTCTTCCTTTACTGGAATTGGCTGTCCAGTGTTGGGATTACTGGAAAGGGATGTGAGGATTGGGACATTTAATGAAATGTGCACACTTTCAGGAGTCTTTTCAAAAGGACAGTGGGCCCTATTTGATAAAGCAAGGGATCCAGAGACAGAATGATGTAGGTGAGAAGGCACAGGGGCAACCCGAAGTGGGCTGGGTGTGGAGTGAGGGTGGTGAGGTCCAGGAGGCAGTGAGGAGGAGGTTCGCTCAGAAGGGAGAAACCGGTAGAAGCACTGGATCTTTACCAATATTGCCGAATAAGCATCAGCTTGCGCTTCTGTAGGACTGCATCCAATTGGCTGGAGAAACTGCTGGGAGACAAGGAGCCCCGATCCCGAAGGCTTTCCCTGACTCTAGAGCTGACTCCTTCAGGAACATCACCCTCCTCATTAAAGACTCCTGTCTCCCACGTGTGCTTAGGGATCTGGATACAAAATGGGTCTCCCTCTGGAACATTCTGGAGGGTTCCATTCGCTGCCTTAGTTCTGGCCCTCCCAGACTACTTACTCTTACATGCTATTTCAGATTCATTTTGGACAGAGAGGCTGCAATGCTCCCAAGAAATGCTCTTCTCACACCTCCTAGAAACCCCAAGGATTGCTTTCAAATTTACCAAGTCCTTGAATTTGAGCACCTCTGACGAGGTATTAAACACAGAAGCTCTCCCTCCCAAAGAACCATTTACAAATACATCCTAACCAGGGGGAAACCCAGGAGGTGACACAATCCGACCTAGTGATGGTCTAGCCTAAATGACAGTTTGGGGTCACAATCAATGCCTTGCATTCAAATCCTCTGACCAGCTCTGTGTGCTTGGGCAACCCCTTAGGTCAACCCCTTAGGACCTGGACATCCTCACACTAAAAACAAAAGCAGAAATAAACACACAAAGTAAACCTGTACACTGAGCTTAAATTTAGATTGGAAATGTTTTACAAACTGGCAAGCAGTATATAGTTACTACTATTGGCTCTTAATCCAGCAATCAAGGGACATCAGATATACCAAGACAGTGTTGAGTGCTAAAGGTGCAAAGAAATTACCAAATTATCCCTGGATGGAGATGAAATATGTACTTTTTTTAAACAAAGATTTATTTATTTATTTGAAAGAGAGAGAGCAGTGGCGTGGGGAGGAGCAGAGGGAGAGCGAGAGAGATTCTTAAGTGAACACCACACTGAGCACGCAGCCCAACATGGAGCTTGATCTCATGACCCTGAGATCATGACCTGAGCCGAAACCAAGTATCTTACGCTCAACTGACTGCGCCACCCACGCATCTCTGAAACACATACTTTAATGTAAATTAGAGAATGATAAATGTCATAAATCTCATTCCACTTCTGCTTAAAATAGATTGAATAAAACAAGATCTAATACACAACCTTACTTGACTCCACTAGAATCTGGAAATGGGTTATAAACTTTTCCTTCGACTTTAATACATGTAGAATAACTGAATCTTCTTGCCATTTTGTTGTTGCTCTTTGCCTGTGAAATTTGGTTTTACATGTCCCATTTGGTCAGTTTCCGTAGTTAAGGCAATGGAAATTCTAAACACTGAAGAATGATATTGTCATGCTGGAAAATCCAAAAGAAAGTGATGAGAATGCTGAAAGGCTTTGATATCACAACAGACAACACATGGATGAAGGAACTAGAATTTAGACAGAACAAGAGAAGATTCAGATGGACTTGAGAACTTTCTTTAAATACCTAGAAGGCTTGTAAGGGGAAAATGTATTAGTTGTCTTTTCTGCGGACATATGATGTTGTAAGGAAATAGACTTGGGATCAAAATAAGAAGTAACTTTATGACCTTTAGAGAGTTCAACAAAGGAAGAGCTAGTAAATTTCCCATACTTGGAACTTTGCTCATTTAAAAGAATATAATGGTAAATCCATTGCAAAATAACCTTGCAAAATTCACTGCAAAAAGACTGCTTTTGAAAAGTGGGCAAGCACTCCTCTGTTTACTTCATTTATAAATTGTTCACTTGGTTACCTGGCACTAAATGAAAGTAGACCTCCATATTTCAAGACCCACCCAGAGAAAGAGAACCAAATGGCACATTTACTGAGTTTGAAGGGGCCTTTTATGTACTACGAGTCAGTGAGCCTCTGCCATCATCTGATCTCTGTGCTTGAGCCACTCTGATCCACGTCCCTTCCGGATTTTCTGTCAATTGTACTAGATGAAATAACTCATTGTCATTAAGTCTGCTTTACAATCCAGTTTTAGTCATCAAGGGAATGTGTCTGTGATATGCACTTTCTCCAGCATCCTGATCTCTTGAGCACATTATCATCAGGTACTTTTTTAGAAGGGGAGGTGGCAAATTACTTCAAACTGCATGAATTTCTATAAGTGCAATAACATTCCTCAGTTTTTAAAGGGCATCTTTTTTTTTAAGTTGTCATTTGAATTCGAACTCTTTGGAAAACATGCATAATAATCTTAATGATCCCATTGAGCAGTTTAAATTCAAATTGTGGAGCATTTGAAATACCATGCTGGCAGCACTTTCCATAAATTACTCTCAAATTCAATACATCCACACACTTCCACACACACACATCCACACATACACATGCGCGTGTGTGCACATATACCAGACTCAAAAATCTTTAAATTACAGTTTCACTTTTCTTGTTCCATTTAAATTGTGATTTGGTTGATAAATTAGAGCTGTAGTGTCTGATTATAAATTTCAATATCATTTTTTAAGACAATAATTCTTAAAAGAATTATTTAAGAAAAAAATGTAGCAGGCATATATTTTTATTTCCCCTGAGGGTAAATGCAGATTGTTGTGTTACAGGGTTCCTGGCTTTGGTGTGAGCGTGTACTTGTGTTTGTATGCACACAGGGCTGTGTGCCTTGGTGTTTGGCAAAACAAGATTAATTTATTCCTTTACCTGGCAATGCACCCTGTATGCCAGATTTTTAGGAAACGCTGGGAAACCGAACCAAAAAAAGGTCACTTCTGCTAGAGAGACTGCTCACCTAGGATCTTTATAATGAGCTCCTATCTGGAGCAGAATTGGACTAATTACAGCTGGGGAATTTAATGATTAAAGGAAGTTCTTTTAGATAGATGAGAGAAAAGACCTAATTTTCACTTCATTTCTAGTAGCTCTGAAAATTAATATTTGCTTACAAAGTTTGGCAATAAGATTTCAAAAGCCAGAAAATGTATATAAATGTGCTGGGAAATATTGTTTTTAATATATGGCCAATGTAAATCAGTCCAGATGCAAGCACTGTGCAGGATTCCAAGCTGGTGCAATTCACAGATTTAATCACAACTTTGCTCTGAGGAAAAATTTCCCTGTAACTTTGAAAATACGGGGTTCTTTGCCACTAATATCCATCCTCTTCCTGTGAAAAACAGTTGAAATGCTTGCTGCCACTTAAAACATCAATGAAACAGTAATGATTAGATACTTGGGAATAATTAGATTTTTTAAAGACTGATTAAAAGTCCTTTTTGATGTGTTAGCCCCTAATGAAAGTTACAGTTCACTGATTTAAGAGAATAGTTGATATGAGTACAACCCTCTAGACTGCAAATGTTGGGCGTGAACTGGTTAAAACAGAGTATCATGACTACAGTGAGTGGTATTTGGAAGCTATCTCATAAAGTTGCTTAGTTTCCTTAAAAACGATTTTTAAAAGGCAAACTCAAATTGTAAATTAAAATCTATTATACCCAATGGGCAGCAGAAAACCTCTCCAGTGTCGTGGAAGTCAGAGGAAAAAATCATCAGTACCATCATCCACAAATGTGAACTGAATGCCAGCACAGTGTGAGGCCTGGGCAAGGAGCCTTCATGGAGGCTGAGGGGAGACAGGGATGTAACCTGCTCAAATAGTGACAAGATTAGTCCCTCAATCTTTTGTGTCACACCAACTCCCAAACACTGTTGCTATGCTCATTACGCACTTAGCATTCTTTGTGTTGGTCTGTTTGGATGGCTATCTCTCTTTCAGATAGTGAGCTCCCCAAGGACTGGGATCCTGTCTTTCTCAAGTTCATATCCTCAATTCCCTACACTATTGGAAATATGGAAGGTACTCAGTAAATATTCACTGGATGAATAAGTGACTTAAAACTATTTAGGCAGGCAACTGAGAGGCAGAGTAAGAAAACTCGACTCAGGCAGAAAATGGAGGTCAGAGCCCTGTTTCAGGTTCTTTGCCATACGGGCTACCTTCTCTGGACCTTGGTTTTCTCATGTTTAATCTAGGACTAACACCTGCCTCATGGGACTGTTGTGGACATCAAATAAAAAACAAGTATAAAAGTACTTTGGGCACATGCATGTAAGTGTAAGGTATTATTAGGCTAAGCAATTGGTACAGGTGGTAAATGCTATAAGATATATAATTAACACAGCTGAAAAACAAGTAGATCATTAAATGAAGTTGCCTAATTCCATACAACGGTGACTCAGAGAATTGAGAATCAAGTTATTCTTCCTTGAAAAAGCCTAATAATCATCTTCTACCATGTAAAGGTAACATAAATATTGAATAACAAACTGGCTGCCATCTGATTTAGGAAATTTGCGTGGTTCTCTTTTACCTGGAAAAATCGTACTCCTACGGGGCTTCGGTTTAGTAATCTGCAGAAAGAGGGGCTTGGGTTAGAGATTCTTCAAGGTTCCTTCCAGCTTCAATGGCTAAATCCTTTGTCACTCAATTCTACCAGCAAAATGGATTTAAACTGTCTAGAAGTACATACATGCTTCTCTGCTAGTTTTTTTTTTTTTTTCTTTAGAAAAGGAAGGGTAGTATCACCAAGACCATTCCCTTGGCTCTTGTTTCTTATGGTCTCAAGACAAAGGAATTTGGCCTTTGTGATGAATCCCTTTAAGATGTCATCAGAGGAAGGTGATGAGTCTAGGATGGTCTGCCGTGTATACAGAAAAACCTATGCACCTGGAGATACTTTTTACCTCCTTCACTCCCAAATTTTCCACGGAAGAGCACACAGGCAACGAATGCTCAATAAATCCCTACTTACCATCAAGGCTGAGTTCTTTTCCTTTGATTCCAGAAATTGTAAAGTTCAACAAGGAAAATAAATATTCAGAAATTGGAATTGTGAATTGTGCTTGTTCCTCCTCTTCCCCCTATCAAATCCTACTCCACTTTCCAGGCCTGGCTCAAATGCTGCACCATCTGGGGGATCTTTTCTGATGCTGGTCCCCTGCACCCCCACCCTCTTCTCTGAGCTCCCACCACTGCCTGAATCTCTCTCCCAGATAGATTCGGCCCTGTGTTATGGTCGTGTGCGTGTCTGGTAGTTCTCATTCAGCTAAGGGCTCGGTGAAACCATAGCTGAGTCTCATGCTGCTTGTAGCCCCCACAGCACTGAACTCAGCCCTCAGGTGTTCATTCATCGGCTCTTAGAATCGGCAAAGAGTTTACTCTTTAGTTAAAAATATTCAAGTAACATGTGTTCAAATGCTTGCTTTAACGAAGGCAGTGGAGACCATGACCCCTCCATTTTCTGGATTCTCCTCTATAAGAAGTCAGAAACACCCTTGAGAATGGGACAGCACAATTTCATAAAAAACAACCTTCTTCATTTTATTTTACTTTGAACTTAATTAATGGTAATGCTTAACCTTCCACCTCTTAATTACATTGGCAAGTTGGTGAGGTTTATTGATCCATGCATGAGGAGTTAATTCCAAAAAAGACTTTGACAAGGAGCACTTTATGGGAGAACACATCGTTATTCCAACAGCTTTGCTGGAATGACCTGCAGACACTGCCTGGCCAGACTCAGGCCAGTCGGGCTTCCTGCCACTTGTGCCAATTTCCTAATGATCTAATAGGAATGCACAACAACCCTGTAAAGAACCAAGTCTTTCTCTCCTTCTGGTCTTAAAAATGAAGTAAGATCTAGTGGGTAGAAGTGTATCCTTAAGGGAAAATGCAGCATGGCTCTGCAATGTTTTGGACACTAATAGGGCTCTGCTGAGAGTGTAGCAAAAAAAAAAAAAAAAAAATTAAAGGCAACAGGATGCTTCATAAACACCTGTTAACTACCTAAGTACACAGCTTTTATACCCAGAAACACAGGATATTCTAATTGTTACCCCATTACCCAGGGCAGATAATGCACTCACAGACATATGGCCAAAAGATGTAATCCATTGCTATGGACTCAATTGTGTCTCCCCCCAAATTCATATGTTCAAACTCTAATCCCAATGTGATGGTATTTGGAGATGAGGTGTTTGGGAGGTATTTAGGTTTACATGAGGTTATGAGAGTGGGCTCTCACGATGGGATTAGTGCTTTCATAAGAAGAGACACCACAGAGCTGTTCTCTTTCCCCTCTCTGTTTCCTGGGGACATGGTAAGAAGCCAGAAAGGAGGGATCTCATCAGAATCTGACCGTACACACATCCTGATTTTGGACTTGCAGTCTTTAAAATTATGAAAATGAATTTCTTTTGGGGAAGTCATTAAGCTACTCAGTCTACTGTATTTTCTTATAGTATCCCAAGCAGACTAGTACCTTCATTAAAAAAAAAAAAAAAAAAGGGAAGAAAGAGAAAACAATGAAAACCCCAAACTTACGCACAAACCCAAAACTAACTGGCCTTCAGGGAGAGAGGTATTGCTCTGGGCACTATTTTGGGTGATGCAGGGTAAGGTCTGGGGTTGAGCAGGGGAAAGAGGCACCAAAAACAACGGAAAAAAATGATGAGCGAGAATCCACGAGGGTAAGAATGCCAGCTGATATAAGGTGGGCACAGAAAGGTGGGCTGTTGGAATAACGATGTGTTCTCCCATAAAGTGCTCCTTGTCTTAAAACAAAGGTGAAGGAGTAAAACCAAGGTAGAGAGAAAAGTTCTGAGGACAAGTGGAGTGCTTGTCTTCAGCTTAGAAGAACATAGGGAAAGATTCTCAAAACAGTGGTAACCAAACTGGGGTCTGAGGTTTATTAAAAAAAGACTTGCTGATTTAAAAAAAAATCCTATCTGATGACAGGCCATCTGTTAGGTTGAATTTACTTCAAGAGAAAGGTAGAGGCTAAGATTTAGAGTGCAGGAAGTAGCTCAAAGTTCTGCTCTAATCCTAGGCTAATTCCTCATTTTCCAAAGCCCTTGGTTTATTAAGCCTTCATTTTGTTAATTTGTAGAAAGGAAGGAATAGTAACAATTCCCGTTTGTCTTGTCAAGAGTGGAAAAAGACTGACTATGTGGCATTAGGAGAAAATCAGATTAACCATGTGACACCATGGTATATGCCTCTTCCTCCATGAAGACTTTCTTATCAATGCCTGTTTCCCCCCAAATGTCCCTAGTCTCCTCCCCCAGTCCTCTCCTGGGAGACCCTGACACATTTCTTACAATCTATTTTGTGGAAACCTATTTGTGTATTTGTTATGCTTTATAATAGAATTTAGAGTCTGCCTAAACTAAAAATACAAATTTTGACTTTTTAAAGGGATACGTTTTAGAAGGTTCAGTTTTATTCTAACTAATGTGTCCCAGTGACTTTCTTAATGTAAGCTGCCTCAAATACCTTTCAGCATTAATAAAGAGTCAGCCCATAAGGTGAAAAATAGCTTTTGTGGAGACATTTTTACTCTCCTTTCAAAAACAATATTTTGATATAATTTATAAACTCATTACATATGTGTGTTCATGGCTTTCAGGGCTTAAAGAGGTTTTTTTTTTTTTTTTTTGGCTTAAAGAGTTCTAAGCACCTCCATCCACCTGTGATACCCTCGAGCATGTCTTTCCCCCTTCTTGGCATCCTGCTTTCCCATATTATAAATGTAAAAGACTATTTTATTAAACAATCTTGAAGTTAAGAAAAGTAAACTTTTTTACTTAAAAAAATTTTTTTAAAAGTAAACATTTTTGAAGACTTACAGCATACCAGACCCTTGTCATCATGAAGTGTTCAAAAAGAGCACTCCCCATGTTATGACGATGCCAACCTTGCTGGCATCACTTGATTGCGGGGACGTGAGCAAAAGAGAGATCCTGGAAGCAGATTCTTTTCTTTTCTCTTCTTCTCTTCTCTTCTCTTCTCTTCTCTTCTCTTCTCTTCTCTTCTCTTCTCTTCTCTTCTCCTCTCCTCTCCTCTCCTCTCCTCTCCTCTCCTCTCCTCTCCTCTCCTCTCCTCTTCTCTTCTTTTCTTTTCTTTTAAGTAAGCCTGGTTGGAAGCTGGCTTCCCTGGCTAGAGGGAATTACCATGGCCCATTCAAAGTCATCGGAACATCAGAGAACCCCCATTCAAACTCTGGCAGTTTTCATCCCGGAGTCAGGTCTGTGTGTTTGACCTTGAGAGCGCCAGCTCTTATGATAATTCTACGACTGGAAGCTAGACAGCTGGCTCCACTCTCACATCTTTCTCTTCAATCTTTTACATTTACATTTCAGCAGTGACTGCTCACAGGCTCCCAGAGCCAAGTTCTCCTCTCTGCTTCTTATATGCACAGGGAGTCTCAAACCCAAGGTGTACCAAAGGGCAAAGAGTCAAAGACCTTCTCATGAGACACTAGAATCTAGAGTGAAACCAGGTCCCTTCTGCCCCCACCCCCCATAAATATCGAAGCAGGGATGGCTCACCTATCGTGACAAGAATCATGGAAAAGATAAAGAGGAACAAAATGAGATACCCTGATTCCAACATGGTGCACTCTCTACTGGGTTCAAACAGCAAGAGAATGTATCAAAGACAACTGACTTTAATCCCAGTTGTAGAGAGTGAAGTCATAGGAGAAAGGAAGAAACAAAAGCACGGCATCGGAAAAGGCCACATCTATTTGGGATAGCTCCAGGAAAGCTTTTTAAGGTTGGTTGATACAGATTTTCAAACCATGAAGATGGGAAAAAGCACGAGGCAGACAGCAGCCTGGAGCACAGACAGAAGCGTAAAACATCAACATCCAGGAGAAGACAGTCCCATTTGGGCAAGTGTGGTAAAAAGAATGTGAAGGAAAGAGATGGGAGATAGTGAAGTATTTTGGGACTACTTCTTAGATGAGCTGGGCTAGAAATACAGACACATGGATCTCAAACTGAGCATGCACAAAAACCTCCCTCAAGAGTCTTGTAGAAGATGCACATGTCTCGGCTCCCTGCGCAGAGATTCTGGGGAGTGGTCCAGAACTCTACTTTTTTCATGAGGACTTGAGGGTGATTCCAAAGCAGGTGACCTCTCATACATTTTGGGAAAACCAAGCTTTGAGAGTCTCATGACTCGTCACTGCCCCTCAGATGCTACGAGCTCTCGAACCAGCAACATGCAACATTCTGGAGACTGCAATGCTGACTCATAACTGCCCTGTGGGGATTCAAGGGAAGCAAAGTTCTCCATTGCTGATTCTGTTGCATGTAGCATGTAGGGATTGGCCCTCTGCAGTTATTTACTGTTCAAAGTCCCCACACTTTGATTTTTTGTTCAGCCCTGTCAGCCTCTCTGAACCCTCATTTAGCAACTGAGGTAAGAAATATTACTTCCATTCTATTCATGGGGGAAGTTTAAGGTAAAATAAATGAGGTGACTATAGAATGGTAGCTGGTCAAGCTGGGTGTGAACCAGTCGGACTCTACATTCCATGATTTTTCTTGATAATCATTTGTTGCCTCACACTGGGCCTGCTAAGTGAAAGATTGAATGTCTTACCTAGGACTCTTGACTCTTATTTTCAGGTTTATTTTTAACATTGATTTTAAAGCATAAACACTCTTCTCTTCTCTTCTCTCTCTCTCTCTCTCTCTCTCTCTCTCTCCCCCCTCTGTCCCAGTCCTTTTCTTCTAATTGGAAACATAAGGTTATAGATACTTTTTCTCTTTTGAGGGGACAGAGCAGTTCAGGAGACCCTGCTAATACAAGATTATGTGCTGTATCTGGGTAATTATCATTCCTTTATCCTTTCAGAGACAAACGATAAATAGGAAAGAAAATGAGGAACAGACTCCTTTCCCTGTTTTCTTTCCATCCTTTTATCTCTAAAGTAGGAAGTTTACTGAACCACTGCCAACAATTCACTCAGCCTAATGAAGTGTACAAGTAATAGGATTAAATAATCTTAAACCATTATTACAGTGGCCTGATGCTGACATTCATCCAAACTCTGGCAAATACCGAGTGGTGAGTTCATGCTTGATTTAAAAATAAACAAACTAGGGCAGTGGGAAGGTTCTAGCATAAAGTTTCAGAGGCATTTAACCTGGAAATCTGAGACTCTCCATCTTGGTTGGAGCTGAAGCAAACCCTGTCCTATTTCTACATTCTCCAACCAAAATTTATGGAATCCAACATTTTCTAGGGATGTTTCTCTGGAGTCTATAGCCACATATGATTAAACCTCTTCATGTCAGTCCCAAAGAAAGCAGATCTTTGAAGGCATCATCAAGGTTCATAGTTTCTATTCCTGTCTCTGCCATTAATAAACCATATAACCTCAGGCAAATCAGTCAGCTTTCTTGGGCTTTAGGTGTTCTCAGCTGTAAACTGACATTATTGAATTTCTAAGGTTCCTTCCTTCTGGCCTTTGAAATACATTCTAATACTATAACAACAAAAATAAATATACTTTGGGATCGGAACTGGAAAAAAAAAAGGTTACACTCAGCTAGCCTCTTCCTTTTTCTGGGCAGTCTGCCTGCAGGTCATGCCTGCCTACCCTCACCAAGGGTCGGCCTGGAGCCTATAGGGATGTGGTGAGCAGCAGCCTTGGTCAGCAGAGGACTGGGGGCTAGTTGGGAAAAAGGGCTAAATAAAAACCTTTACAAAGGGCAATGCAGTAACTATCTCCCCTCCCCTACAGCCTTGCTCTTGTATAATTACAGGGTAATGATATGAATGCCTGTTGAAGAGAGGTGCTTTCCAAAGTATATTCAATCCCCAAATCATTTTGCTCACGGGTTAATTATCCCTGTAAAATTTTATAGCATTCTTCACTTAGATCATTTATGCTTTTAAAGATTTACCTCAGTATTTTATACTTTTTGTTGCTTCTGTATAGGGCTTTTGTTCCTGTTGTATTTTCTAAACCTAAATTTATAATTGTAATTTTGTCAACCGACTAAACTTTTATTATTCTAAGACTTTAGATTTTCTCAGATTTTCTAGAATAGTCACATCATCTATAAATATTGATACATCCTAGTTTTAGGACTTTGAGTGAGAGTCTCAGAAAAATAGGTATGATAAACGCTATTCATCTAAAATTGAGAAACACTATACATACAAATGACACCATATTTTTAGAGATATGTAGGCAAAATATAAAAAAGTGCATGGATATGATAAAAACAGATTTAACATAATGACTACTTCTGTACAAGAGTTCTGGGAATGTGATTAGGAACAAGAACCTAAGGGTTTCAATGGAATTTCTGTTTTGTTAAACTGGATAAAGGGTACATGAGATTTCATCATATTATGCTTTCTATCTTTGTGTGTTAGAAATATAACATAATAAATTGAAATACACATGTAAGACAAAGAAAAAGTTACAGACACTAAAGTTTATATAAGACTTTTTGTTTCCCAATTCCCATAATGAAGGCTAGAATGTTAAAAACAATATTAATATAATAGCAGTGATCCTATGCACATCCAGCAAAATATAGGAAGAAGGCTGGCCATTAGTTTATTTTATTCTATTAAACATATATCTTCTTTCCTCTTCTGTTTTACTTAGAGCTTGTTTTGTGTTCTTGCAACTGCTTTTGTTTTAAACAAGGATGTGCGATAAATGTCATTAAATGCCTTCTTGGCATTTATGGAGATGACTAATTTATTAACATTTGATATCTATGTAATGGATTATGTTAAAGTGTTCCTAACATTGTCCTAACATTGAATTACCTGGGATGTTTCATTACATGGCACTCAATTTGCTAATACTTCGTTTAGGATTTCTGCATGCGTGAAAGTCCGATGAGCAGACTTTTCTTTTGGGGGCAACCGTGTTTAGGTATTCTTGATCAGGATCAGGTTAGCTTTCTAAAATGATCTGAGAAGCTTATCTTGTCTTGCTGAGCTCTGAAAGTTGAACTAGCACAGGAATCATTTGTTCTTTAAAGACCTGAGAAGTCCTTTTGGTGAAATTTCCAGGTGCTTTCTCAGGTAGTAGGTTTGCATTCTACCCCTGTTCATGGAATTATTCAGGTGTTCTTCCTCTGCATGTTAAGTGTGCACAGGTCATAGTCTCTTCTATAAAATTTTAAGTGCAATATTAATTTTTAAATTTTCAAAGAATCATCTCCTGGACCTGAAAATTTTAATATTCCTCAGTTTATCAATAACTGCCTTTAATGATTTCCTTATTCCTGCAGGTTGACTTGGTTGTCCTTTTCTAGGCCTTTACATGAAAATATATGCATCCTTTCCTGCTGCAGTTAATGATCCTAGCTGTACTGGAATTCAACTCTGGCTGAGTCTCATTCTGGTTGTCATGCAGCATTACCATCAGCACTACTTTCTAAGAAGTCTTTAACCCACGAGTATGCTTATTTCTTTATCCTTTGATAGGTTTCTTGTCTTATTGTAATGCTACGTGCAACTCTGCGAGCCAAAGTAGAAAAATGCCTATATTTTCCTCTTAGACTATGAGACAATGTTTTTTAAGTCTTCCACAGAGATTTGAAAAGAAGATACAATCTCTTTGCTTATATGGATCAAATCAATCACATTAATCATATTACTCAACTTCCATAATTGGTTTGTCAAAGACTGCACAGAATGTGTTAAAGATTTATAAAGCATATGGTTTAAACATTTTCGTCTTATATTTCATCAATATTTTTGTATTATATGTTTCAATGTAATGATATTTAACAAAGAAAGGCTCAGGGCTGTTTTTCTAGAACTGTGACATTTATCAATAAAGTAATGTATTTTGGCCTATGTAATAGTTTTGTTCTGAGTTGTACTTTGCCATTAATATTGTAGTTAATAGGTGATTAATATTATTTTCTTTTAGCCTGAATTTGCTATTTATCTTTTCCTCTCTCTTTAACTATTAGTTGCATTGGTTCATTGCTTATCACCATTTTATTAGTCCTGGATTTCCCACATACTTTATTTTGATTATCTGTCTGCTGGAATATTTCTTTGAGTCTTTTTTGGGGGGGGGGAAGGTATGTAGGTGATATATATTCTTTTTTTTTAAATTTTTATTTATTATTTATGATAGTCACACACACACACAGAGAGAGAGAGAGAGAGAGAGAGAGAGAGAGAGAGGCAGAGACATAGGCAGAGGGAGAAGCAGGCTCCATGCACCGGGAGCCCGACGTGGGATTCGATCCCGGGTCTCCAGGATCGCGCCCTGGGCCAAAGGCAGGCGCTAAACCGCTGCGCCACCCAGGGATCCCCTATATATTCTTTTTGAATGCCCATAGAAGGTATTTTTTTTCTTTTCTTTTTTTGGGTGTGTGTGTGGGCGTGTGTGTGATTTATCTTTTTATTTAAATTCAGTTTGCCAACATATAGCTTTACACCCACTGCTCATCACATCATGTGAATGCCCTTTGGAGAAGGCAAAGTTTAATGTACTGTCATGTAACTAAAGCAAGTTACTAATTAGTATGGATAGTATGATCCCATTTGTGTGTATGTGTACACACATGTGTAAACCACATGTATATAGATGTATGATTATATCTATACACAGATATATTGAAAAAGGAATGTGTGGTAAAATATAAACTGTTATATCAATTAGATGGGGGAACTATGCATATTTTAATACATTTTCTAATTTTTCTTTAATGAGCATATAATACTTAAAAACATGGTTGTATTTAAGAATGACTACCATAAGAAAGGATATTTTGAGCTTGATATTGTTCTAATATGTCCAGAAATAAGGCAAAAATTTTTATAAAATTCAGGGTGTAGGTTAACTGTATTTTTTAAACTTGACATCATGAAAAAATGGTAATAGAGAAAAAATTAATTATGAGAAAAGAAACCTATTCATAACAGATGAGATTTCCAGTGACTGGTTGGGTGCATGAAAAGAGCTGGACTTGAGAATCAAGGGCCAAGGTCAACTCTCAGATCTGATGCTCATGCTTTATGGAACAGAACATGTTGACTTTTTCTAAAACTCAGCTTCTTATTACTGGAAAGGAAGGCAATAATGATCATACTATTTTCTAGGATCATTAGAGGTGACATAAAATAAAAGAAGAGTCCTCTATAAAATTTAGAGCACTAAACAAATGTTATTATTATTATTTTTAACCATAAAAAGAAGTGTTTTCCTTGAAACTTGAGGTATTTCAGGGAGAGTCACATGTAAATATTCAAGAAAAGAAAGGCTTGACTTTTTCTGCCAACAGAAGTTGAGCATTTCAAGTTCTGGAATGCTGGAAGGCACGACTTATGTGGTCATCAATTCAAATGTTGGAAATGGAAGGCTCTAATCGCAGAGGGCTATCAGTGTCTTCATATTTTTAGGAATTGAATATTAGTTTCCAGGTGGTAATATGGATCTAGTAATCAAATACAAGTTAGAAGATCTGTCTCTAGCCTTAGTTTGTCTTTCCTTTTGAAAATACAAAGCCACTATTAGGTGGGACCAATAATTCCCCATCCCCCACCTCCACATCCATCTATTTCACAAGGTTCTGGTAGAAATGGTAACATGCAATGAGAGGTGCCCAGGAGCACTGTAAAATGTAAGGAGGGGGTGCAGATAGAACGATCAGTAGTAGTTAGCATGGTGAAATCGCTTTAGAGGATACTTGACAGATGTCCCTCTTTCTTGAAGCATTTTCTCCTTTCTGAGAGAGTGCTTGAGGGATAATGACGTAACATCAAGGAGGAAGTGTGTGTGCAGGTCCACTTGATGTGAGGGGAGAAAGACACTCCTTAGAGGTGAGGGAGCAGGTGTGGGCATTTGAGAAAAGAGAAGGGAAGTTCACATGGATTTTTCAACTTTTGTCCAAACTGAGCTCCTTTCCCAACGCCCACATAAAGCACTGGCCATAACTGCTTTTAAAACACCATTAGGAGGAATTGAGCGTATTAAAGGACAACTTTCCTGCAGAGGTAGGAGACTGTGGCCATTTAGTGACATAAGGGAGCAAAAGGCTGCTAGCATGTTGGCCACTAATGTGTAAGCTCAGGAACCTCACAGTGTTTAGTCTCCTGCAGAGTTGGCCTCCTGTTTCCTGAGGTCTTTTAATCACTTGGATTTTAACTCTAATAAAAAATGTACCAACTTCCACTGTTGGGAGAGTTAGAAGTTGGATTTGATCCACTCTGAGTAAGAGACCTGGTTTAGGGGAAGATGTTTGGCTGCCATTTCATAAACAGACTTTGACTGAGAATCTCGGATGTGCTATGTCTCAGGCCCAGACTCCTTGGCAATGCTAAGGACATAGCAGTTCTTCTGTTAATCTATACTTGTGGCATGTCTCATTCAGGACAGAAGAACAATGAATGGGAGGTACAGCTACTGCCTCTCATACTCAAACCAACATAAAAATCTTAAGCAAGGCATGAACCTCTTCTTCTCACGTATGTCCTCATATTCCTTCTATGACGTCCATTTATTTCAGTATTTCCATAGCAACTGTAGCTATGAAATTACCCCAAACATAGAGGATTTCTAAATTGTATCAGAGTATGCTAAGGGAAAAAGCAATGATAACAATGTTATTAATGGATTAAGCCCTTATATTAGTAAAGGATTTTGTAATGTAAAAAACATCACAATTGTTCATTCCTAGTCTTAGAAGACAAAGAAGAAGCTAATATCTTCCTTTCATAAGAAAAGCCTCATTTTATAAATGAGGATACTGGTTCTCAGAAATTAAATGACTTATCCAAGGTCACACCAAGGTAAGGTCTAGAAGCAATATATTCTGTTTATATCACCTTACTTCTTAAGGAAGCTTAGTGCTCATCATTTTAATCTGTTGATTTGTTTACACAAATCCATAAGAATAATCAAAACTAAGCTTTTAAGAGATCACTAAAGTACAAAAGCATCTCATTGACTTTGCTAACAACTATACATAAACTTAAAATAACTATTACAGGGGGCTCTGGGTGACTCAGTCAGCTGGGTGTCTGTCAATTTCAGCTTGGGTCACAGTCTTGGGGTTACGGGATGGGGCCCCGCATCAGGCTCCATGCTCAATAAAGAGTCTGCTTGTACCTCTCCCTCTGCTCCTCCCTCTACTCAAGTGTGCTCTCTCTCTCTTTCTCAAATAAATAAACAAAATCTTTTAAAAAATAAAATAACTAGGCGCCTGGGTGGCTCAGTTGGTTGAGCATCTGCCTTCAGCTCGGTCATGATCCTGGGGTTCTAGGATAGAGTCCTGTGTTGGGCTCCCTGCTCAATAGGGAGCCTGCTTCTCCCTCTCCTACTGCCCTTCCCCTCCCTTGTGCTCTCTCTCAAATAAATGAATAAAATCTTAAAAAAATAACTATTATGTAAGACTTATTAAATTTGTTCAAAGTAAATATAAATAAATCTCAATACTGGATAAGTTATAGTTTAATATATGGCTTCACATTGCTGATGGTTCTGTGAATTTGAAAAATCTTTCTTAACAAATCTAGCAAAAGTTCTCCAAATTGCTACAAAGTAAACTTGGTAATATAAATCAAAGAATTTTGTAGGGAAAAAACTCAAAATAATATAAAACTTTTACTCAGCTACTTATTGGCATGTTATTCACAATACTGAAAGAATAAAAAATGCCCAATATCCTTCTAGTGGCAAACAGCTTTAAAATGTAGTATACAAATGTAATGTAAAACTAAACAGATAAAAAGATAAAAAATAGAGGTTATTAACAATGGAAAGCTATATACATATTTTATTAAGTCAACCAATAGAAAACACAAAAGAAAGCACGTATAAAATGATTAAAGAAAATTAAAGTGCCCAGAGAACCAAACTGGTTTAATTATAGTTATGTATGTGTAAGGATTAAGGATTCAAGAGACAACAGGAAAATCAGAATAATCAGTGAAGCAAAGATAAAGACATAACTGATATATTTTCCCTCTAAATTATATAAAAGGTCAATTCAAATATGATCTAAGTTGGTCAATAATCAATTTAGGCAAGAACAAATTAAAGTTATATAAGAAGTCTTCTTTCTAAACTCAAAGCATCATACATGGATGGTCTTTACACAGAAATAATGAACTAAACCATGATCATTAATATTCTGATTCTATTGAAAAAAAAAAAACCATACTGACTGAGGCCCAGGGCCTGGGTTTTTTCCATTTTTTTTTATACAGGATGTCTCTTGGACCTCAGTTTCCACCAACAAAACAAGAGACAGTTTGAATGGATGGCATCACAGGTGCTTCTGTTGGAGAGTTTTGATTCCAAGACACATGCTCCTCCTTACTACACACTCTGTCTTCAAAACCAATTTGTTTCCTTTTAGTCCCCCAGCTTCCCTAAATCTCATCAAAAGAAAACTTTTACACTTCTGGTGCGGCAGCTTATTGTACTAATGAAAAGTCCCAAAGAAATTAAAACACTAACACATCTATCCTAGAGCTTGAGGGCTGTGTTGAACTCTGAAATCAATACTGAACAAGGGTCTCTGAATCCAGCTTAACTGAATTCTGATAAGAATTAAATTACATTTTTAGAGTCACCATGGATAGATCTCATAAAGAAAAATCTTGATTAAAGGTTCTTTGGAGGGAGAGAAGTCAAAAAGGATGGTAAGAATTTCCATTGTTTGACTTCACCCAGCTCTTCCAAGGATGTGATTAAATATTTCCCAGATACTCTCCCCTTGTCATAAGCACAGTCTGACAGTAGGCAACCAAAGCAGAGAGAATTACCAACTGAAGAATCACTGAGCTCCTATGCCTGGCATGGAGCTTGGAACCTGAGCCGACACACAGTAGAAACCCATAATTTAGCCTGATTACACCTTTTTTTTCAGTCTCATTACACCCTCAAAAGGGCAAGAAAAGCATTTAAAAATGGGACAGGGGTATGCCTGAGAGGTTAAAACAATTTGCTAGAGCCCAAGGAGTCTCACGACACATGTAATGTCCTCATATTCAGAAATACTAAATATGTCAGAAATATTACCAAAATTTATCTCAGAATAACATGCATTCCATTACCATTCCTTGGGCAGGCCAAGTGTGCTTTACAGGATTGCTTCATTTCATCTTCAGAAGCCACTGGGGAGAATCCTGCAATCACCCCCATTATATATATGGGGAGGGCAGGGGCTTGGAAAGATCGAGTAACTTTCTCAAGGAGACAAAGCATTAAGTGATGAAATGAAATTCAAGCCATGTTCTTCACACCATGTTACACTGTTTCCCAATATTGTTCCAATGCTTCCTAGCCCTGAGGGACATGAGAAAAAATGAAGGAGGCTACTGCCAGAGCACCATTAAAGTGGCAAGAATCAACAATACAGTCCCCAAAAGGATGAAAAACAGACATAGAGCTACAAAGAACAAAACACAAAACAAAACAAAACAAAAAAAACCACAGCGGTGTGTGGTCACTTCATATAAGGACGAATGGCCACAGCTGCTTCCAGAGGCTCTGCGGACCTCATCGCATCGTCAGAGAGCTCACTGCGGTAAATAATTTCATGCAGTGGCCCTAAGTCATTGTGAACGAGTCCATACAGTCTGTTTACAAAGGTAGGGGATTTTGTAATCTTCCCCTTTTCAGGAAAGATTTCAAAAGGTGAGATTTGAAATATTCTTATTTCCTGAAGAGGGAAGCTTTCATTCAGTAGACTTTCTCTCATATGTAACAGCTCCTTTCCAGATCAATAGGACATTATGGTGTTTGTGTTTATGTTCTAAACAAACTAAAAATGTGTGGTGTCAGCAGAGACTATAGGACCAGGGGTGTGAACAACTGAATATAGCCCTGGCTGTGACACCAAGGACTGAACGGAAGAGGTCATCTTCCTCCTCTCTGTGTTTCTGTGTTCTCACTTCTAAAAAGAGGAATCTGTTCCCAGCTCCCGCATTGTGAGGCGCTATGACGATGCCATATGTGTTTAAGTTAAGTCGCCTTTGGGGAGAGAAACAAAATCAAATGGAACCTAAGAGATGCAAAACAATATTGAGCCCTGCAAGATCTTCATCTTCAAGAACTTTCAGATCTGCGCCACAGACTCCAGGGCTGCAATGAGTAGAGCCTTCAGGTCATGGAAAGATACCAATGAGGCCAGAAGCTTCTGCAGTGAACTTGAACCTCCGTGTTCTGCAGAGCTATGTAAAACTCCTGGGACCTTGCACCCAAGGCTTCTTTTATGTTAAAATGCCTGGGCACTGAGGCCAAACCATGTCTCTTTTGCGGGTTTGCAAAAATGCACCAATCTTTCCACTGCACCGATTTTTCCACTCATAAGTGTTAAACAGATTAAAATCATGCAGAAAGAGAGCAAAGATATGTATTTTAAATTTTAAAAAAGTTTATGTTCCTTCATCAAATTGCTCTACCACAAAATAGCTTAATGTGTAGATTTAAGTAGCCCGGTAAGAAATGAAGATAGTGTGAGTATTTATTAGCCACCCAGCTATGTTATTAAAATATAGTTGCTGTGTTCTTTAAAAAAAAACAGAATTATTAGCTCAGTCAGCATTACTATTCATTTTCCTGTATAATAAAGGATCTATCTGTTTGCATCATTGAAAACCTGCTGGGTATGGTAGGTAAGAAATCTTTTGGGAAGATAAGAGGTGACTCAAAGGGCTCAGAAATTTGAAAGAGCATTAAGGAGTCTAGAGGCCCTGAAATGTTTCTTTATGAATCCTGGCAAATTCAAATGCACAGTGAGACCTAATAATAAGAGGTATGGCTCTGCTACTTGGGAAGCCTTCTGCTGTGCAGGGGTGGGGTGTGAGCTTGTACATACATGCTGGAAAGGCACAAGGGGGGTGATCTTCCCAGCAGACCACTAATTGATGACAAGCAGATCTTCCTAACATAACATGCCTTTCTGACCTCATATGAACAGGGGACAATTGGAAAAAATTAAGATATGCCAACCTACACACACACACACACACACACACACACGCACACACTTTGAAATCGGGGGAGAAATAAAGATCTGCTGGCTATATTCTATCTGGCGTGATTGGCATTCTGCCAAAGAAGACATCTCTGCAAAGCAGCAGAGCAGAATGTGAACTTACGATGTAGCAGGGCTCGCAATAAGCTTTCTTCTCCACCGCATAGAAGGGCTGTCCCCGGAGCTTGTTGTTGCAGATGATGCAGGTGAAACAATCCACATGGAAGACCTGATCCATGGCAGTGCATCCTGTCCCTTCCCCAACCACATTTTCTCCACAGCGAGCACAGCGGCCTAAAAGAAAAAAGAGATGGACTCCTAAGAACACACCGAGGAACACCTTCAGTCCTCCCAGGACTAAAGCCAACACAGATGAGACAGCCGATTCATCATGTCCGCAGCAAGAGGACTTTAACACCACCACCGTCACGGCCACCAGGAGCCGGATCGCCAGTACAGGCACCACTGGCCCGAGTAAGGCCTCCACGATGGGGAGTTTACATGCGGCCTTTGTGGAGAGGACCCTCACAGCTCAAGGACCTACAGAAAGTGACAGAGTAGAACTCAGGTCCTCCAATGTCGAGGCCAGTGCTGTGCCTCTAATCTCACACCAAGGGTTGAGGAATGTGACTCAGCACGGTAGCAGTGGAAGGCACGGTCTAGGCAACGTCTTTCTGCTTGGAGAGTCTACTTGTCTAGTTAGACTGTGAGGGCACTGGGTAAAAAAAATCAAACTTCAACTCCTTTCAGGAAAGCCCAGGTTATAAAATCTCTACATCCAGCCCTCAGTGACAGACAGATCAAAAGGGAGTCCCTTTTATTTCCTGACAGTTCTGACTGCTAGAAAGTTCTTTCTCATACTGAACCAGACTGCTTCCTCAAGCTAACTGCTACCCAGTACTTCCAGTTCTGTCTTCTAGGGCCTCATGAAATAAGTTTCATCTTTTATACCTGACACCCTTTAAGTTATTACAGTTCAGTTAGTATTGCCTCCAAGTTTGATCATACTTTGAACATCCCTAAAACCTGCCAACAGTTCCACATACTATAGGGCTTTGAGTCCTGATGGTCCTGGTTGTCACTGTCCAGCCCAGTGTTCTGTGGGCTTTCAGCATTCTTAAAATGATTTACTGGGCATCTGGACCACATATGGACATCAGATTGAGGTTTTCAAAAATTCATTGTTTTAAATAGGAACAATAAAGCATAACTCAAGACAAATATTTATGTCAGTGTGAGGCACTATGCTGGCCACAGTCTGTATCTCTATCTGGTTCCGTCATGGGAATCTTGAGTCAGGGATCAGATCCACATCCAGTTTTCCTTCTTCTTCTTTATTTCTAGAAGTAAAAAGTCTTAACAAATAATCACAGGTTACTGGGAATGTCAGCAAGAATCTGGGGGCTGTAATACATAAGCTGTAGCAAACCTAGTGCTTCCTGTGTGCCAGGCATTTTTAAGGGGCTTCATAAACATGTTAACTCATTTCCTGTTTATGACCATCCATGTCATAGGTCTGTTATTATCCATATTTCACAGATGAGGAAACTGAGTCACTAAAGTGGTTAATGAAATTCAAATCCAACTAATCTAGCTTCAGTGTCCATGGTTTCAACCACTATGCTGTCTGGCTTCTGCTTAGTGTCGTGCATCAGGATTGAACACAGAGCTGACATTATGGGGAGATTTCTCACTGAAGACTGCTTTCAGCACTCCATCACATTGGATTGACAATCATTTCACACCTAAAAACGGGAGGGCTAAATGTTTCAACTTGGGAGAAAAGAGGCAAATATATTTCTAATCCTCTCTGGTTGCATTGGCACTGGAAAATATTTCTATATGTTCTGTTGCAGGCCTTGAATGTATTTTTAAAATATAACCCAAACTACAGATCATTTTCCCCCTAAGGAACAAGAAGTATCAAGTACTGGAAAAAGAGTTAAACTCTTGGAAACTGAGCTGCCTCCACTGTAGTTGATATTATAAAGTCCTGGTGTCATATTCTTCACACTTGATTAAAACTTTTGTAATAAACTTTGTGGCTTGTTTTACAAACTTCTACCCAAGAGTTAAATTTGCAACTGTTTTTATCATGAGATGTGTATAACCTTAGAAAGTTGCCTTTAAAATTTTGGGTTTTAATTGCCTTTAGTAACAAAACTAGGTCATTGTGTATGGTATTTGTTTTCTGATTATTCAGGAAAAAAACAACCAAACAACCCAACAGCTTAATTGGTTTACTAAAAAGTTCATTGTGCTATATTTGAACTTGATGCTAAACTTCTCAAAGCTTTATTTTATCTGTCATTTTATCACAAAAACACACTGGGATCATAGGCAAGTGGATCACCAATTCATAAAGTCTTATTTTTTAAAGAGCCATCATCATTCTTAGTATTCAAACCTTTCTTTTTCAACTGCTTGTGCAAATCACCAAAATTTACATTTTTAAGATTAATCCAAAGTGGTATTTATGGTATTATCTTTATTACTATTTTTCCTGCCTTTATTGAATCATATTGAAATCACTGTTCTATTTTGGTGAACTAAAGAAATAATGCAATACAACAGTGATAATGAAAAATAAAGGTTTAGTAGCAGCAGAATAAATATACTAATGACATGAAAATATTTTGAGCTACATGGCACTGTTGGTGAACACTGGTCAAATAATACCAATCAATAGTGGTCTGTGATATATGTGCAATCTTTAAGAATGTGATGATTATTAAGAAGAGCATAATGGATTCCTGAGACACCTGGGTGGCTCAGTTGGTTAAGCATCTGACTCTTGGTTTCAGGTCAGGTCATGGTCTCATGAGTCATGAGATTGAGCCCTGTGTTGGGCTCTGTGCTGAGTGGGGAGTCTGCTTAAAGAGTCTCTCCTCTGACCTCCCCCCACCCTGCCCCTGGTCTCTCTCTAAAATAAATAAATAAACCTTTTTTTTTTTAAAAAAAGCACACTGGATTCCTGTGAAAACTGTAATTTTACATTTCGAATCTGTTAAATCCAGGTCAATGGAATTATTTTTAATTATTACTTTTTCTCTTTCTAGACCTTAAACTGGGCTCCTTGATGGTCCACCAGACTACTAGCAATGGATGAACCACAACTTGGGGAAAAAAAAATTCTGACTAAATGTTATAGTTTGCTGGTCATGGTGGTCTGTAAGATACCTGGAGGTAGCTATTTTGATTCAGACCATTGCTGGACCAAAGTATAATTTCTGGAACCCAAAAGTTTGAGTCTACATGGTTTTCGGAGAGTTTGCTAGCTAACCCTGAGGCTCTGGAGGAGAATCTCAATCACTGATCAGAGAGAAAGAAAAGGGCAGACCCCTAAAGGTCAGGTTGAAAGACAAGTTTTGAAATTTTCATTCTGTTCAAGAAACGTTCCCCAGGTATCTACTCTTTGCCAGTACTATACTCTGCTTCTGTGTGAGGATATACAGGAATGGATGAGACAATGTCAGCGCCTTTAACAAGATGATATCCATTCCTCAATCACATGAAAAAACGTGCCAAGTGCCATAGGAGAAAGTGCTATGGGGCTGTGGAAGGAAAATCACATGAGAGGGGTCCAGAAAGGTTTTGTGGAGAAAGAGGCACTTGAGCCCAACTCAAGGATGGAATTGTGACAGGTGGAGATGGGAGAGAGAAAAACATTCTAGTTTTTTCCAAAGAGAATGAGTGGCTCAGCTTGACTAGATCCCAAACCTCTGCAGTAACTTGGTGCTGGCACAACAAGAATTTGTCTTCTCCACTATGAAAGCAGATGGGCTGTATTCATAAGGAACAATCTTCTCCTTTATATTTTGGAGAACATTCTTCCAGAGTAGGTCAGGCTAATATGCTGGACCCAGACATGACCAGCTCTGCTGCCTCCCGTATTTTTCCTATTCTTGGGAGAAATCGGGGACACAGGCTCGAGGGCAGTCAGTCTGGCACCTTTAAAATCACAAGCACAGAAAAAAAGCTAAGAACAAAAAATAAAAATAGCCCTACACATCAGCAGGACAGAAAAGGTGCCCGAATGTTCCCTTTTCACATGAACAAAATTTACAAACTATGCCTTTTAGGGAAGCATTCACAATGGAAAGAAAGTTACTCAAGCATAGTACATCCTTGCCCCTTGAGGGGCATACACTACATATCATTAAAAGCAGACTACAATCTTAATGCCCATCTTTCAGACAAGTATCTTAGTACTTTTAAATGTGAAAAACCAAGGGAATGGTACTAGACTTGAAGGCATCAGAGCATGAAGGAAAAAGAGTTGATCAGGGGCTGGTAGGAAGCTCACATTCAGACTCAGGGCTGGTATGAGGAGCTTGCTGGCAAAGCTTAGCACAGCAATTTAAAAAATCCAATGACAGAGGATCAGTCTGAAGAGAATTTTGATAGTGAATTAAGATGCCTGAATAAAAAAAAAAGAACTTGTTTCCAAAGCTTGCCTATATATTATCACTTTCTATGTATATTGCTTCATATTTACTGTGGAACCAGGCACGGGTTCTTCTCATCCCTTCCTGATGTATCCTGTCACAACTATAGCAACGTTTGGAGTGAAGCCTCTTTGAAAGGCTTCTTTCCACCACACTCCTACTACCCAAATCAGGATCCATTATCTTCCATGGGCCATTCCAATGGTTTCTTGACTGCTCCAGTATCTGATCTATTTACTCTTATAAATGGGAAACTTTAAGGAAGTCTTAGTACTGAGCTAAGTCTGAAAGGTTATCCAGAATTTGAACAAGTCATTTTTAGAAATGGCATGGGTGGAGGATGACATTATTAGGCAAATAACAGGTTGAGCAAGGGAGGTAGAGTAGTAGGATCTGGTTTTCATATTTATTGCTTCCAGTTTTGTCTTTTGGTAATGTGGACATATTTAATGTGAAAATAATATTTTTATTGAAAACTGTTTTTGTGTGTGTGTGTGTGTGTGTGTGTGTGTGTGTGTGAGAGAGAGATCCTTGCACTATTAGTGTAATAGGTCACAGGCCCTCTTTGGCAAACACTGCTTGTTTTTGAAGTAGGATAAAAAATGTCCATAGCCATTTGAAAGCTGGTGATACTCCCAAACTTGTGCATTATTTAACATCAAAAGTAAAATAGAAACTGTATGCATACACAGGCATCAAGCCAGGTCACATTTGTCTTCATGTCATCCCTGCTATCTGACTTTAATAACTGAAATTTTAGGCACAAGCAAAAGTAATATTCTATTTTTAAATATCACAATGAATTGAAACCTTATATGCCAATTGTATGATATATCAGCTTTCTTATTATGCACCTTCTGCAAAATATTCTGAACAGAGTCCCGTTTGGAAAGTTGAATCAAGTTATATCAGGGTAATGAAGTCATGGTAAAGTATTCCTAGAAACAAAGATTGCTCCAATTTATCCTACATATGGCCACTGGGATTATCTTCCTAGAGCAGAGCTTCCATTAAGCTGATTCAGAAATTATCTTCCACTGAAATTACAGAAAGATAATAGAAGAAGTTTGCATTCTTTTTGTGACAGGTGCATATGACATTCACTGAAGGTTTTAGAATGATGGCATTTTCTAATCACCAAACCTTCTGCTTTGTAGAAACCTGGAGCATTAATGCATGTAATAATAGACATCCTGTTTTTCAAACTACTTAAGTCCTAGGACAGTGATTTTTTAACCTTGTCAATATATTGGGTAATCTGGGGGTACTTACAAAAACAAAAATAAAAACATTGATTTCTGGGTTCCAGCTCCAGAAGATTCTGATTTTATTGGTCTGAGGAGGGATGTCCTAGGATTGGAATTTTAAAAGGTCTCCTGGTGATTCTTCATGTTCAGCCAAGTTGAGCCACTCTTCCTAGGGATACCTATTTCTGTACTGCTCATCACGATAACAGCTGACGAGCATTGCCCAAATAGGTTTGTTTTATCTGCATTCAAAACAGTTCAGGGACAGACCATTAAGAGCAAGTTGGCTGAAAATAGTTCTGCTTTTCACCAATGACTTTTCACCCTAATGCTGTCTCTTTTAAATCTTAGTTTGAAGAGTTTTCAATGGCTTTCTACTCATTGATAACATACAAGAACAGAATTGGCTAAATTGTCTCATATTCTGCTAGCACTGAAAAAAGTTCGCTTATTTTAATTAGAAGCACTCTTACAGAAGTCTTTTGTGTTGTAAATGAACATATCATATGGCACTGCTGAATGGTGTTAGACAATACAGAATCTAACAAGAATGCCAACTGATGGACATTTAAGATGTATAGTATGTAGCACATCACACATCAAATTCAGTTTTTTCCTACTTCCTTGAACTCTGCCTTTAAATAACATATTGAGTCTCCCACGGTTAGTGCTATTTAGCCGTATGAATAATGGAATCCTTATCATATCTTAAAAGCTGGACTTTAGGACAAACCTAGTTTTGTCACCCTGCTGTGTATATACAATGGTATTATACTAGTTCATCATGTTGTCGCTGAGATGATCCTTGCTGAGATGCTTGCACATTCAATGGGGACTTGGGTGGGAGGGAGGAGGCAGCAGATGGCAGTTTCTCTCTCTCTCTTCCCTACACACACGTGCTTGTGCTCTCTCTCACACACATGTGTGCACAGACACAGCAGGCAAAAGAGCAGTGGCTACTATTGCGCTATGATCACTGGTAGACATAAGCAGCCTTGGGAGAAATTAAAAGCAAAAAGTCAAAGAAATTAAAATAAGAATTTAAGTTAGAGGAACAGAATGAAACAAAGCAAAAACCACCCCAAATTGTCAGAGAGAACAGTATAGGAGTGGGTGGATAAAGGCCAGGGCCACAAACCTGATAAGATGGAGTAAAGGCTGAATCCTTCTGATTAAAGGAAGTCATTATGAAGTCTAGCCATGAGGTGATTCATTTATAGATACATATTTGCTTAGGCTGGACCTTCAGGGAAGGGGGTGGATTGGGAGGGGGAGTCCCACCTGGGGTTGCAAAAGCAAGCATGTTCCACTGACTTAATTATATTGCATGTGAAAAAGCACTAACAAAAATACAGAAGAAAATTACTGTGTTTTTTTCTCTATGTCAAGCACTGCCCTAAGCACTCCACATACATTCTTTCATAGTGCTCTAATGCTTACCTATTTTTATTTGATAGTTAAGATGTCTGAGGTTAAGTCACTTGGCCAAAGTCTCAGAGACAGAAGGAGGTGAGGCTGAGATCGGAACCAGCTCAGACTTCAAAAGCCCATCTTCTTGATCAGCATGTGTTTTTCTATGAGTACAGTTTATTATTCAATCATAACTCTGACATCTTTGGTGTTGGTTAGGAGTGTGGGCCATTCCCACACCCAGGGAAAGAAGAGCCAATATAGCATCACTTCTCTGACCTCCAAATCTTGGGAGCTCTCAGTAAACATCAGAATCTTCGACAGGTAGGGAGATTAGTATATAGGTGGTGGTGGGTGGGGGGGTCCTTCAGAGAAGATTTTAAAGAATTGAAACTCAAACTCTGGCTTCCTATTTCAAAAGCTTTTTAAAAAAATACTGATATTCATGCTTTACCTCTAGAGGCTCTGATTTATTTGGTCTGGGGTGGGGCCCTGACATAACAATGCTAATGTGCAGTGGGTTTGAGAAGCCTTGCTCTAAAAGGAACGACATGTTTATGTGGTCCACAATATAGTTTGTTCTAGAGAATTCTTACAAAACAAGGATGGTTAGGACTAAGAGCCCTAGCCCTACAGAGCTATATCCTAGTAAGTTGCACTTAGCTGTGTTCAGAAAGGCAGTGAATTGGATACCAAGCACCTTAGTCCCAACCTTCACTCAACTAAGTAACATACACATGCACAGTGTGTAGGTCAGGGCAACTATTTTCTGGCAACTTCCATCCTCAGGTAACACGGCTCCAGTAAAAGCAAAAATCAGATAATGACAAAAGCAAAACAAAAAACAACACTGCTTTGCAGTTTTGAATGTAATACATGGCACCCGTTGACAAAGTTATATATAAAGGTGTAAAGGAAATCAAAGAGAACTGCGAGTCTTGCCTTTGTTACGAGCCACGGGAGCCTGGACAGATATCCTAAATTTTCAGAGCTTGAGGCACGTGTTTTCAAAACAAGCAATAAGTAGACCCCCATCAAGGATCAGGTGGTCTCAGCCAAGTCATCTGTCCAGTCATTCCGTAAGCCCCTCGACAAACCCACTTAGGAAGTGTGCATTCTGTGCTAAGTACTGCGTGCAGCAGTAACCTTTTCTCAGCCTCTGTACCAAGGGGACAGTGATGACTGCCTTCACTGTCTGGCCACAAAGTTCCACAAAAGCCACAAAGGGGCTCGAACAGGTCCTGATTCTTTCTCCAGCTGTAGGAGGTATAGCTCAACTTCAAATGGAGAGCTCATTGAAAGCACAAGCAGGGAGATGTGTGTTCTGGACCCATCTGTAAAGAGGACAGTCAATATGAGGATAATAGAGACACAGCTGCATCTGTGAGGCAGTTCTGTAAGATTTATATTCACCGAAACGTTACTTAGACAATTTAGCGCTACAAATTCAACCCCAATCCTGCAGGAACTTGGGGACCCCAGAGTGAAGATAAAAGTCAACATTTATTCAGCGCTTAGTATTTGCCAAGCATTGTTGTAAGTATTTAAATATATCATCTTGGGTAATTCTTCCACCGACCTGCTGGTGTAGGTCCAATCATCATCTCCATCACAGCTACAGAAATGGCAGCCTAGAGACAGTAAGTCCCTTGCCTGCGGCCACAGAGTGAAATACTGAGCTGAAAAAGGGGCAAGAGGGGCCCAAGCATTGTGGTTTTGGAGCCCGCTCCACCTGTCGTCTAACCTGGCCTATTGCTTCAGAACTCTAAAATTCCTAAAAACATCCAGCCTGGCGGGAAGCTTGCACAAACCTCACAGCATGGGTCCTGGGATCGAGTCCCACATCGGGCTCTCTGCATGGAGCCTGCTTCTCCCTCTGCCTATGTCTCTGCCTCTCTGTCTGGGTCTCTCATGAATGAATGAATGAATGAATAAATAAATAAACCTCACAACATCCCTAACAGGAATATCAGCATCTATTCTGACTAAAGCCAAATTGTCTCTTCAACTTAATGGACATTTTCATACCCCCTCCCCTGAATTCTTAAATTATTTTCCTATATTTAAAATTCACTTCATGATTGATCTGTTAACAGGAAAAAAATCAATATTTACCAGTACAGTTACAACTGCTGTTGCATCGGTTATTTTTGATTCATGATCTGCTCTATGGTATCTCTCGCGGGAATTTATATTTCCCTAAAGCTCCATCCCAAGCTGAAAATACTTTGATTTGCCCAATGACTCTTAGTGTCTGTGATGGGAAATCTCCAAATGTATTCTAGTTATTTAAGAGCAAACTTAACCCTGAGGTAACTCGAGAGGGTGTTTCTTAAGCTATAGCATTTCAGTGCCCAACAATAGCCATGAGCATCTTCTCAGGATGTTACTAAGTCCTCCTTATATTTATACGGTACTTTACGATATCAAATGTGCTTTCTTACTTGATGATACCATAGAGAGTGAGAAGAAAGTTATAACTAACATTACTTTTAAATTTCTGATATATCAAGATCGTATCCTGCAGGTTTGCATAAAACTCCATCACTTTCATATTGTTGGAACCTAACCTCACAATAACTAAAAGCTAGATAAGGCAATTAGCTTTCATTCGTAAATGAAAGAAGAATCTTGTGCATGACCTGAGAGGTAGATAGCAAGGCTGGATATCAGGTGGGGTTCATCTGGCTCCAAGTCTAGAGGTCTTTGAATTGGACCACATTATGTGCACTCATGGTGCTGAACTCCGAGGTGGGGGGACATTCTCACCTGATGCTACACCCCAGCGTTGGTTTTTCTGCTGAGTGCTGAAATGTCCCTAATATACTGCTAAGAGGATTTAAGAGTCTAAGGATGAAAGAACATGTGGAAAAGCTAGAAAACATCTGGTTCAAGCTCATTTACAGATGCAAAAAACAAAGCCTTGGGAGAGGCTGTGCCTTGACAGAAGAGATGAGACCTGGATCCAGGCCTGCAGGCTCTCAGCATAGTGCTCTTCTAGCTCCCAGGTGAGCCACCGCAAATATTAGCTTCTTCCCACTAGTAGGCGCTGTTGCCTGAGCATAAGGAATGTCTCCCACCACATATGGTGAAATTTCATTGCAAACATGAGTGCCCTGTGGGCCACGGTAGTCCACGAGGATGGCTCCTGCAGGATTCCAGAACAAGGTTAACTACGTTACTGATTCAAACAGTGGAACCAATCCATTTCTGAAACACCCTGGCATGTTCTGGAGTTTTCCACCTGGGTGTTCTGAAAAATCAAAGGGATTGCCAGCAGCAATATGTGAGCTAGTGGGTTTTGCAGAGATACCCTGAGGCCAAAAAAGGGCAGGCTCTGCTCCCTGTGTGTGACTATACCTGGTCTGATTGGATTCGTTTCTGTACATTGGAGTTACATAACATACACTTGACAAAAGTCTTCTGTTTTTTTCTGTAACTTTATTTATTTTTTTTTAATTTTTTTTTTTATTTATTTTTGATAGTCACAGAGAGAGAGAGAGAGAGGCAGAGACACAGGCGGAAGGAGAAGCAGGCTCCATGCACCGGGAGCCCGACGTGGGATTCGATCCCGGGTCTCCAGGATCGCGCCCTGGGCCAAAGGCAGGCGCCAAACCGCTGCGCCACCCAGGGATCCCTGTAATTTACTTTTTTTAAAGGATAAAAAACACTCGAGGGGGATAAGTAGTAGATCTGTGGTTAGAACTGGGTTCTGATCCTGGCTCAGGATATATATATATATAGCCTATGACTTTGGGCAAGTCACCTCCTGCACCTGAGCCAGTCCTACGTAACTCAACCATGATCCCAGCCCTTGGTGACTTGAAGTGATCCCAGAAGGGATTTACATATTAAATCATAAACAATAAGAAAATGTATGGAACTCCTCCAAGATATATCACCATAAAATAAATTTCTGTTATGAACGTTGATATAAATCACATGCACAATAGAGCACAGTGTACTTCCATATCTGGGCTTTCATCCAGAGTTCATATTCTAAGGAATTCCTGTGCAAATCCACAAGATGGAATGCAGTCCTGGATGTAAGTGGATGGATTTTGAGGCTCTAATAAGCTCCTTGGAAATGCCGGCAGTGCTGTTCATCTTCTCAGTAGAGTGGGCAGATGGATGCCATGAATACTTGACACATGATGCCACATCAGGGCCCAGAGGGAGACCCTGCCACCACATCTCAGACCTGCGGCCACCTCCATGTCCGCCCTCGCGCGTCTGTAAAATTCCCGTTGCTAAACTGCAGTCTGCATCGATTCCGTCTCTGGCACTTGCATAGCAACACTGAGCTCTGCAAGTGTTAGCGTGACGTCTTGGGAACAGTTATTAATACATGTATGTATGCACACAGTATGTGGAAATATGCAAGGCTGAGAGCAATTAGTGTATGACTTTTAGGTAATACTTCCCACCGGGACTATGCTCCTGAAAAAAAAAAAAATTCCCTCTCTCTCAAGAAGCTTCAACAGTCGTCTGCTATCACTTACCAGAATGTTTGGGATAAAAATGGTGTCAATTTTAAGGAAACACTTCTCAATTTTCTTTGTTAACATCTGAATAAAACATGAGAAGGTTCCCACTTTTCCCCTCTCCCCTTTCATTCAGAGAATAAGTTCCTTCACAATCTTGCCTTGTGTGAGAGAGGAAAAAAATAGCCACCCTTCTTTGCCACCTCCAGATGAGCAGATTCACTGGGTTTAGAAGTAGACAAGTTTACAGTTCGTTCTAATAAACTCTGCTGGCTATCATCATTTCTGAGGTGTGCCACAAGGCTTTATAATGAGAACACGGCTAGAAACTGCATTGCTTCCTTGCAGGAGCTTATAGCCCTGTGGGATCAGGAGAGAACAGCAGGAGAAAGTCTCAGAAAGTTCTACAGGAAGAATTTGGTTGGGAATATAGGAACAGTTTTGGGACCAGAGAAGAGTTTGGAAAAACTGGAACATTTCCTGCCATATACCTAGAAGGGCAGATCGTCCCTATCTCCTCTGAGAAGATGTATACACGGAATCAAGTGTTTCTCCAAGGACCTTCCCAAACTTCAAGTTTTCATTCTCAGATAAATTAGAGTATGCCTGCCTGAGGGTAAGGAGAACCTCCTCCATGGTGATCTCCAGATAGCCCTTAAGACTCCAAAATGGTTGAAACACTATAAAAGCTATTAAATATAAGAAACAAGAAATGGAGCAATGGGCATGTTCTATTTATGTCAGCAGAGTATTTCTGGGCGAATCCTCTTGCACTAACGTAGTTTCCACTTTTAGATTATCATATTCGGTAAGCACATTTAATTTTTATAGGATGACTAATGCCCAAGTGCCTAATAACTAGAGAGATAACACAAGGGTTCTTCCTTCTAACGCTTATGGGGAGAGCTCCCAGAAACCATATAAATCCACAGAAACTGCCTAAAAACAGATAAGCTCAGTAATGGGTTCTTGCATCAGCTCCTGCTAAGTGCTTTTATTTGTAGTTCTGTCTTGGGCAAGAGATACCACACAGGGGGAGTGCAAAGTTGAAGGTCTTTAGCAAAAATTTGGACTGTAAACACAGCTTGGCATTATCAGCATTCTGTTAAGTTCAAAGAAGAGATAGTTACAACAAATACAGCTTGCTTTATTTCTGAAACAAAACTGTGCACATATTTGTGGCCATACTACTAATTAACCTGTAGATTGTTCCTTTCATCTATTCAGTGTGTTTTTCTCCCCCCTGTTACAACATGTTGGGGTTATTTTTCCCATCTGGAATATACTCAGACTGTTCTCTTGTAGGCACTAGGGAGGAGGATGGTGTGCACGATGAAGGACAAGAGAGACGGACTCGTATGGGAAGATTAAAGGAGCCATATATGCACACACAGCGAGGCTGGAGGATGACTAAGGAGTGCCATGATGACGGTCTATAAATATTTGAAAGGTGTAAGCACTGAGGAATAATTTAGCTTGCTGCAGGTGGTACAAATGGGAGCGGTGGTGTATCTTAAAGAAAAGGAAAGATTGCTATGAAATAAAAAAAAATTCAAACACAGAAGATATTATCCATGGGACACAGCATACTTGGAACAGAAGGGTGGATGGAAAAGTGATGATATTCATAGAGATGTGTGTGTAGGGATTGACTTTACCATGTGTAGCTGGGTGACCTTAGGGAGGTCAATTACCCACCCTGGGCATCAGATTCCTCTTCTGTAAGTTAGAGTGAGAACCAGAATCAGAGCTTTTAAGAATGTGCTCGAAAGACCACTAAGGGTCCTGAGGACTCAGCTACATTGAATCTGGAAAATAGGAAGAAGGGCTGAGGGGAGTGGTGACTATCTAGAGCCCCTTATCCCTATCATCCCTATACCATCCATTTCCTCAGAATATTTTTTCTGCAATTTACTGACAAGAATGTTTGCCTAAGAAATTTGTCTCCTTAATGAAGTTTTATTATTTAAAAAAAAATTTTAAGACATAGAGAATACATGCTCATGCATGAGTTTGGGGGAAGGAGGGACAGAGGCAGAGAGAGAGAGAATCTCAAGTTGACTCCCCCGCCAAGCGTGGAGCCCAGTGGAGGCTCGATCTCACAACCCTGAGATCATGACCTCATCCAAAACCAAGAATCAGATGCTTAATGGACTGGGCCACCGAGGAAGCCCCCTTAACGAAGTTTTAAGAGGTATTTTTAGAGATTGGTTTTAGACCCACTCCTGTTCATAAGATTTCTGCCAAGGCAGCAGAGGCATTGAGGTTATTCTTTCAGAAAACGTTTAACTGAGTAACTACTGTGGGCTGACATGGCAGATACAGCAGGAAGACAGTTATGCCCCTGAGGAACTCACTTTCCAAATGCACTTTTAAAGTAGGATAGCCAAAATTAATGTTAGCAAAGGAATAACTCATGTCATTCCCTGTAAGACTGCAAATAATCAATTCAATTTAATATTTAGTAAGCACCTAACTGCCGATTGTAAAGACTCCTGATACCTCATGTAGAAGATCAACGTTCAAATTACAGTGGTACTGAGGATTTACTAGGTGTCAGATAATCTGTATCAAAAAGAAGCAATCCTCAATTTCCACCCCAGTGGCCCCCCAGGTGTGTGTCTTTCTGCACAACCAACCAAAACCTCTAGGAGCACAGCCTGACACCTGCTCCAACCTGTTACCAGAGTCAGCTGTCTGTGATCCCAAATCTAGTCATACCATTTGAATTTGTTATTGTGATTATCCTATTCAATTAACTATTAAGTAGATAAACAAAAAAGAGTGAAAGTGTTTTAATTTTTTTAAAATAAAATCTAAGTAGAATGCTTTGGGGAAAGTTCCATAAAGACAATGTACTTAGGAAGAAGATAAATTATTCAATTAGGTATCGATAAGTAACCAATTATCAGAAAAAAATTTAAAAAGCTTAAACATCACAAAGCATTCTCACTCACGTTGTTTCACAAGTGTCTAAGTTCTTCCTCTCTTTTAAAAGAGCCCAAGCTGGAAATGGTTAGTGGACTCATTATGACATTATGTACTAGGACTCATGCAAGGTGAAAGGCCAACAGCCTTTACACAAATATGCTTGGCCACGTTTTTTTAAATGGTGAAATATGCTTTTTGTTGTTTATTTATTAAAATAAACTTTATTGAGGTAGACTTTTCATGCAGTAAATAAGCCCGTTTAAGTTGTGAATTTTAATAAATTTTAATAAATTCATAGGCCCTTGTAACTACCACCATGATCAAATTCTAGAACATTCCCATTATGGCAAAAAGCTCCCTTGTGCCCCACTAGAGTAAATTCTTTCCTCTAGCCTCAGAAAACCACTGATTATTTCCTGTCACTATAGATTAAATTTGCCTTTTCTAGGGTTTCATAAAAATGGAATTATATAATATATATTAATTTTGGGGGGGTAGGGAGAGGGGTTTGGCTCTTTTCACTCAGAAAAATGTTTGTGAGATTTTTCCATGTTGCTGTACTTATTAGTAGTTCATTTCCTTATTACCAATGGGTAACGTTTGGCTGTAAAACTGTCACACAATTTGTTCTTTCACCTATTGATAAATAATTGATTAATTTCCAGTTTTTGGCCATTGCAAATAAAGCTGCTATAAAGTTTTTTATGCAAGTCTTTCTATAGAAAGAAAAAAGTTTTCTTTTTCCTTGGGTCAATATGTGGGTTGACAAAGTTTGAGTCATATGGCAAATATGCATTTAAGTTTTTGAGACACTACCAAACTGTGGTTGCGCCATTTTACATCCTCATCAGCAATCTAGGAGAATTAGTTGCTCTACCATCTAGTTCACACTTGATAATGTCATTCTTCTGTCTTTAATCAACGTATAGAGATACCTCATAGGGTTTAAGTCTACGTTTCTCTGATGACTAAAGATTTAGAACATTTTTTTATTTGTATATTGGTTCCCTCTATATTTTATTTAGAAAAGTGTCCAAATGTTTTGCCTCATTTTAATTGTTTGTCTTCTTTTTGTAGGAGTTCTTTGCATATTCTGAACACAAGTCCTTTATCAGATACATATATTTTGTGCTTATTTTCTCACAGTATGTGTCTTGTAATTTCACTTTTTTTTTTTTTTTTTATTTTTTTTTTTTTATTTTTTTTTTTTTATTTTTTTTTTTTTTTTTGTAATTTCACTTTTTAAATGACATCTTTTGAGAAGCAGAAGTTAATTTTTTTCTTCTTTCCTGGCTTAACTTTTTTTGTATCTTCTTTAGGAAATATTTGCCTACCCTACCATCATGAGGATCTTCTATGTTTTCTTGTAAAAGTTTCATATTTTAGTTTTTACATTTAGGTCTATGGTTGAAAATATGTGCAAGACTTTTACAGTGAGAACCAAAAAACATTGCTGGAGAGAAATTACAGAAGATCTAAGTAACAGGACTGATATTCCATGCTCATGCACTGAAAGATAACATTGTTAAGGTCTCATTTCTTCCCTATTTGATTTATTAAGTGCAAATCCTACAAATTTTATTGGCATTCACTGACAAACTCATTTAAAATTTGTATGGAAATACAAAGAATGCAGGATAGTTTAAACACTTTTAGAAAAAGGAGGACAAAGTTGGATGACTTACATTACCTGGTATCAAGGTTTGCTCTAAAGCTACAGTAATTAAAACAGTGGGGTACTGGCACAAAGATAGGAAATACATAGCATTTTAATATCAAATTATCTATGAAGATATTAAAAGCTAATATTTTGATTTTTTTTCTGATGGTGCATACCTGTAAAACACACTAATAGCTTTTTATTTCTTCTCTCTTTCAGAATGGTGTTCGTATATACCTTGTAAAGTAAATTAATGTTTTGCCTCAAATGTGTTTATTTGCCAAAACCAATAATTGTGCATGGTCATAGAAACTAAGAAGTGGCAGAGGATCAGCAGAGAGATTTTTCATTTTGTCAAGAGATCAGAATTAGTATCTAATTTTTTGATGTTAAACAAAGAAAAACACTTTTTTTTCCTGGTGGGGGAAAGATGATAATCATTTTGCAACTTACAAAAATCAAATTTAAAAGTGTTTCATTATGATGAAGTCATCTCCTATGGATCACCACAGAAAGATATGAATTTTACAACCTGCTAAGCACATCAAATAAGTTTAACTGTATGATCACAGTCTGAAGACAAAAGACTTGTAAATGGTTCTTACCCTATGAATTTCAGGCTTATTTTTCATTTCTTACCATTTATCGTGCTTGAAATATTTAAAGTTATGAGGTCTTAAAGCATAAAGCACTCCTTATAAAGAAATGTTCTTCAGTAATAAGTGAGTGTAATTTTTCTAACTCTGTGGAATAAAATATTCATAATGGATTAATGTAAAAGGATAGAGACACAATTAATGTAATTTCTCTTTATGAAGACTGGTGTCAGGTACTGGGCTTGGTATGCTCTAATAGAAACTATGAATGTAGCAAAATATAAAACATAGTTCTTTTTTCTTGCAGATCTAAAATGCAATAGTGTATTCTGAAGTCCAGAGACAAACCCATTTACTCACTGTTATTATCATGAGCAAATTAAGTTCAGAGCCCATTAGGGAACACAGTCCCTACTGCAAAAGCAACATTTAGTAAACTACAGCAACAGAGTAATTGGCTTGATGGTGCCTGTGTTAATGTCCACATTAGCTCTCATAATGACAACCTGGAGGAAATTACCTTATAGAGTCTGTTAGTACATATGGGGAATATTTGGGCTTTGGGTTGATATGGATATCACCACTGCTTATTTCTGTGGACATTCAGCCTGAGAAGCAAAAGACAATTTTTTTTATACCTCTTTTGTATCAACAAACTCAAGGCAATGACAGCGACTGAATGTAGTCATTGATCATTTACTTTCCAGAAATGTTAGATACAGAAGACCCAAGAAGTGATTGCTTTCAGAGATTGTTATAAAATGGCCCTGCTGTCAGTCAAACAATGTTATTATCAAAAAAGCATTTAAGAGGTAGCTCTGAATACAGGTGTTTAGCATGAGATAAAGGTAGGATGACCACAACTCCAAGGCCTACTGCAAATTCTGGTCTTTATGAGGCTCATAGACAAGACTGTTACATCCATATAGAATTGGTTTATCAAAGATACTGTGACCCTGAGGTAACTAACTGCCATCTGTAGTTACAGGCCCATTCTCCCAGATGGGATCCAACTGTGATGAACTTCTAGATTTATCTTATCACCTTTTCCCCAGCTTTCCCAGATTTGACCTCTTAAGAAAATATGCCTTGACACACCATCTGCAATTTGAAGCCCTTCTTTGCAGATGTAAGTGTGATCCCTATACATCTCTTAAGAACCTGCACAAATCCTTCAGCCTTACAGGGAATGAGTGAGTTTCCCTCATGACTTCTGCTTCTCAAGTGCTCCACATTTTCCAACCTCTACATCTTTATTTAAGTTATTCTTAACTTCCTGATGGCCTGCATCCCATTTTCACCAGTCATAACCATACATTATTATCTAACACTTGTGTCAAATACTGTTTTCTCCTAGAAGCCAGGTGAGAAACCAGTCCTTTCCTTTTTACTATTTTCCCTCTTTCTAATGAATACTGCAATGTTTCCCCTTCTGTCAGTTGCAAGTTTAAAACTTTGGCCCATTTTTCTGTTTGGTTGTCCATGAAAACTTTCTCTGTATCTTCACAGTATACATAACATCTCCCTTCTTCAAATTATTGTAGAGATTTTAACTCTTTTCAGACAATCTATTCATTTATTTTGTGCTACAGGCATTTGCCTACCTGTCTCATCTCCCCTACAGGATATTGAGAAACTTTTTCAGTAAAAACTTTGCACATTTGTTGATATATTCCATGTGGATTTCAACCAAAGCCTGATATGAGAAAGATTTCAAATAAGTATATGCAATGGCACATAACTATTTTTGAGAATTTTTTTAAAACTCAGGACAGCAAGTCTTTGCAAGAAAAGTGTTTGATACTTACGCCAGCTAACATTCTCCTAGTAAGAGCCGAAAGGTGTACCACTAATTAGTTTTATTATGGAATATGTCTTGCCCATGTCAAATGAAGGAATGAAATTAATGTAATTTTCACAACAAAAGACAAATATACATAGCACCAGGGATCCAATTAAATGTTCATAATTAAGAGTTAGGGGACACCAGAAGCATGATGTAACAACTGAGAAGCTATTTATATTTGTTATTAAAAAGCAGCCCACATTCTATCAAGTGACTGTTTAGAAATGGGGATCTCGTGTACTTATGTAAGTACCATCATAGAAAAGCTCTGAATTCACTACTAGGGTGGAATAAAATTGTCCAGATAGTCTAAGTTATATTACTATATTGAAAAAAAGAACAATTAGGAGTGAGTTTTCTGAAATCGTTCTCTGTCTTTAAAACCTGGCTCTGTCAACTTACCTGCTGTGTGTTGTTGGGCCAGTCACCTACCTATCTGGGAATAAGTTTCCTCATCTATAAAACATGGATGCAATGGTACCTATTTAATTAGAGCCGCTGTGGGAATTACATTAAGCCAATGCATGAGAAGAGTGTTGGATACCACCTGGGAACATAAATAAATACCACCTTTTTTGTTGCTGTTATTGCCAAAGAGTCTATAGATTCCTTAAGTGTTGATCCTTAAAATTTGGAAACAACGCTGCTGAGGACTTGTTTGCTATAAAATCTTATTTTCTTATAATAACAGATGAGGGGCAGCCCAGGTGGCTCAGCGGTTTAGTGCTGCCTTCAGCCCAGGGCCTGATCCTGGAGACCCAGGATCGATTCCCACGTCAGGCTCCCTGCATGGAGCCTGCTTCTCCCTCTGCCTTGCCTCTGCCTTTCTCTCTCTGTGTCTCTCATGAATAAATAAATAAAGTCTTAAAAAAAATAACAGATCAGGATGCTGGACTAACAACACAACTGCATTCCAAGACTCTACTGAAATAAAACCATACAGGTACCAAAACTAATAATGGCAAAAAGTAGAGAAGATGGGAAGGAGAGAGAATGTAAGTGGAAGAGGGAGATTATAACAGATAAGATATTCTGATTTATGTCTGGAATTAAAAGTCAAAAACAAAAACAAATGAGAACAAGTTGGTTAAGTGGAACAGGCCACATCTTGGAATAAGGGTTGGACCAAGGATTTCCTAGAGACTCTGACTACAATATCAGTCTGAATCACAGGGTTGGAAAAGGTGCATGACGACTTCCTCAGTCCCATACCTAGAGGGCACTACCACATTTCCTGAGGCTATAAAAACAGTTCAAAGGTTCATGAGGAGTATATTCAACAACAACAACAACAACAAAACCATAGCTAAAGTCAGTCAAAAATCACTCTGGTGTTGCAGTGGTATTTGGGCCTAGAACCCCCTAAGACTCAAAACATTGCTTCCCCCATCTCATTGCTGATGGCAAGTGGGAAGGAGGCAGAGGGCATCAGTAATTCCTTTATTCTCTTCCAAAAGAGTGAAAGGGGTGATCAATGGGGAAGAGTTCTGAAATGCATCCATGGAAAATCAATCTGTGTTTGCCTGTTTACCAGGACTGGCAGACCCATGGGTACGCTAGGAATGGCTCTTTGGTAAAATATTGGATTGTAGAATATTTGGGCCAGAAGAGATGATTTCAACCAATCTCTCCAGATTCTAGAATCTTGGGCCCCTGACGCTCAATCTAGGCATCTCATCACTGCCCGGCTCAAAACTTCCTTTACTTGTTCTTCCATTCATTCTCATTTTGCTAGTTTTCTTCTTCTTTTTTTTTTTTCAAAAGTAATTTTATGATTATAAAAATAACACACGTTCATTATAGATAATTTGAAAACTAAGGAAAATGATGTAGAAAATTATAATCATATAATCTAATTACTGAGAAAGAGTCTTTACATTTTAAAATATGTGCTCTCTTAAGACAAATACCATATGATTTCACTCATATGTGAAATTTAAGAAACAAAACAGATGAACATAGGGGAAGAGAAGGAAAAATAAAATAAGATGAAAACAGAGGGAGGCAAACCATAAGTGACTCTTAATCATAGGAAACAAACTGAGGGTTGCCAGAGGGGAGGAGGGTGAGGGGATGAGGTAACTGGGTGATGAGCATTAAGGAGGGCAGGTAATGTGATAAGCACTGGGTGTTATATGCAACTGATGAATCACTAAATTCTACCCCTGAAACTAATAAATCACTATATGTTAACTGAATCTAAATCAAAATTTTAAAAACAATGTGTTCTCTTAAAGACTTTCTATACATATCTTAAATGCAGGTTTGAGCATATCAAATACACAAGTTTAATCTATTTTTCCCCCAAAGAAGAGCATTTTAAAAATATATTAAATTCCTCAAATATAGTATTTTAATAATATCCTATCATTTGGGGTCTATAATTTTTTATAAAACAAGTCCCTGTTTTTGGTCATTTAGACTTTCTATTTGTCATTAAAAATTGTTCCTTAGTGAACATTTTAGCAGATAGATGTTTGTTCAAATTTCTATTCTCTTAGGATATAGATAGGTGCACCTCTTTATATGTATATCTGTCCATCTATCTTTCTGGGTTGAGAGATATGAAACATTTAAAGCTCTTAAGGAATATTGCCAAATAACTTTCCAGAACAGTTGGGCAAATTTATGCTCTCACCAGCTGCAAATGAGAGTAGTTTCTCTTCCTAAATCTTTGCTAATTTCATAGATGAAAAACTACTTTGGTTATTTTAATTTCCATTTTATACCAGTGACAATGACATTTCTTTAAGTTAATTATCTACTGTGTTTACTCCTTAAGAATTATATCCATTTTTTGTCTTTCCCTACTGAGATTTCTGCAACTGCATGAACATTTTCATATCATTTATTTATCATATTTATTGCAAATATAATTCCCATTTATTTGCTTCTTATTTTTTTAAAGATTTTATTTATTTATTCATGAGAGAGAAGCAGAGACACAGGCAGAGGGAGAAGCAGGCTCCAGGCAGGGAGCCAGATGGACATGGGACTCCATCCCTGGTCTCCAGGATCAGCCCCTAGGCTGAAGACAGCGCTAAATCGCTGAGTCACGGGGGCTGCCCTGCTTCTTAATTTTATCTGACTTTATATACTTTTAAATTCTGTTGTCAAATCTATTGATAATTTATTTTATAATGTTCCTATTGTTTTTACATATAAGGCATAAAGAAAATCGCTTCACAATATTAAAACAGTATTTACATTTCACCTTAGTTTTTAAATTAAAAAAAATTTTTTTTGAAGTTAAGCTGTATGCCCAGCATGGGGCTTAAACTCACAACCCCAAGAACAAGAGTTGCATGGTCTATTGATTGGGCCAGACAGCCACCCCTCACCGTAGGTTTTTGTTTTTTGTTTTTTTTTTTTAGTTTGTGACATGTCCGTTATTAAACATGAAATTTTTAATCCTTCTGGATTGGGTAGATAGTGAAAATTAAGGGGCTTTTCCCCCCCTCTGAAAGTGCAATTCCTTTGATAATTCATTACCCTTATTTTTAAAATAGTTTAAATTTTCAGGGTGCCTGGCTTACTTTCAGTGGTACTTGTGGCTCTTGATCTCGGGGTTGTTAGTGTAAGCCCTGTGTTGGCTGTAGAGATTACCTAAACATTAAAAAAAAAAAAAAACAAAACAAAACTTAAAAAATAAATACAATAGCTTAAACTTTCAGGAAAGGTTTGTGGCTGGCCCTGTCTACCTATCCTAATTAGTACATTCTTCCCCCTGTTTTTTCAAACAACCTTTCCCATGCAGGGCTATCCTAAATTGTAATTCCTCTAACTCTCCTGGGATAATTAAATGAAATCAGTTGGCCTATCCCACGTCTACCTTTGGTATCTGGCCAATTTGTCACCTGTGCAGAAAACTGTCCAACTGTTGGTTTGTAATTCTAATCCTTATGTCTGCCATATCATTCTGAAAATATTTTGGGGAATTTCTTTCTCTCTGACTTTAAAGTAGATTAGTATATTACACATGGTGGAAATGATCACAATGAAGGTAATCTAGTTTGGTTAATTTATTTAAGCATTTTGTCTTTTGCACCTATAATAAATTTATTGTTGAGATGCTTAGGATAGCTCTACTGAGGGATTAATCAGGACATTTAATTGCCTGAAACAAACACGGAATCACCTCTGAGGAACAAGGTTAGAAAAGTCAAGCAGTAGGCCACAGCATGATGATAGGGCTTAACCAAAAGAATCAGATTCAACGATGTATCTAAATTTCTAGGCATAGATCAGTTGAGCTATCTGTTAAGATATAACTGTTTATGATCAAACATTTGAAGAACTCCAATCTGAACTACATGTGCATATACCAGGGTGGAATAACTTACAAGGGTGGAATAACTCACTGCCAGATTCACATGTAGAAGATGACATTTTTGAATTCAGGGCACAGGGTGACACTGAATAGCTCCAATTTCAAGAAGGGCTGAAAACCTTCAGGCTCTTGACCATATGCTCCCCAAACCTATCAGTGTTCCTCCTGGACTCTTTTCAAACTCAGCAAATGCATCCTTTGCATTGAAGTCACTGGGATGGATAACAATCTTCACAGGTCATCTAATCCATGCACCTGCCTTTAGGCAGGGCTGCTCTTAAAACCACCCCAGACAGATGGTTCTTTGCTGCTCTCAAAATTCCCCAGGGAAGGAGGTTCCACAGGCTGCCACAATAATCCATTCCCATGTCTCCCAGTCACCCCTAGGACACTGAATCCTAAGCATTTAGTTAATAGCAGGTGGCAATGAGACAACTCTTTGTCTCTCCCTGAGGAATTGGAAATTGGCCAAATTAGCCATGGGGCAATTGCCAAAGTGTACAGGAACCCCAATGCTACTCTGAGCTTTGCAAATATCAAGTTAAGTGGGGGTATTTAGTGTTCCCAGCTGACAAAATACCAAATTCAGCAATGAGCAGGGTGAGTTGTATAATGCTCAGTCAGGAATTTATATGTCAGTAATAAATTTCAAGGCTTAATTTCTTTCAATTATAAAACTGGAAAAATAGCAAAAAGGATAAAATAACTTGGAAATAAATTTCTAAATAAGTCATAGGTGGAAGAACAGCTGAATTATAAAATATTTACAGTAAATTAAAAAATGTATCAAAATCCATGGGATACAGATGAAGCCAGAAGGATGCTTTCATTATTAAACAAAAATATAGAGAATGAATGAACATTCAGATTAAGATGCTATACAAATGAATGAATAAATAAGCTAAAACAAAGTAGGAAGTAAAAATTAATAAAGCTAAACACTAGAAATAATGAGTTAGAAAACAAGCAAACTCCACATGCACAAAACACAGACACACCAGGAAACTCTTAAAAAGACTTAGCTAAAGTGAAAACCAGAAAATTAGACAAAATAAAAAGACATATAAACATAGACAGATATTCTAAAAATTATGAGTAATATACCTACATCATGCTAACACTACCAAAGATCTTGATGGAATGAATATTTTTCTCACAAAATACAAACTACCAAGTGGATTCAACTGAAGTAAAACAAAAACAAACATGAACTTCAGCAGTCCAATAAATAACCACTGAGGAAACTCAAAAAAGTTTGTTAAAGATTTACAAATGAAAAAGATAGATGGCTTTAAATTCCAGTTTATCCTAATGTTTAAAGAAGACATAATTTCGAAGTAATTCAAACTATTCTAGACCTTATAAACAGAGAGTTTTCAAGCTGATTTTTAGAAGGTCATCTTGTGCTTCACACCAAAATATCATATGAATAGAAAAGGATAGACCAATTCAAATTTATGGACATAGTTACAAGAGTTTTAAATGAATAACATTAACAACTTGAAGTTACCAGATTATTAAGTAGCATATATTATAAAATAAGGATTACAATGTAAGGATGTATCTACATTAGGAATTCTATCATAATTCATTTAAATGACAAAAAAAGAAAGAAAGAAAGAAAGAAAGAAAGAAAGAAAGAAAGAAAGAAAAGGAAAAAGGAGAACAAATGTAAGTAAGATTGAATAAATCTAAGAATATAATAAACTTTAATGGCCGTTTCCAATTTATGAAATCTATGTAAGGGAGAAATAGAATGAAATTTCCTATAAGAAAAGAAGCATTTGACTAAAACTAACATTTTTACATAAAAAGATGAAATGCTAAAGGCATTGCTATTAAAATAAGTAACAAGAAGCAATGTCCATTATTATCATTATCATTAAAATTGTTTCAATCTTTTGTAATTAAACTGTAAGATAAGAGGATGATATAAGCAATGTAAACATTGAGAATGAAAAGATAAAATTGGTAAATAACACTGTATGCTTGAAAATAATCCAAGTGACTGCCACAAAAGTGTTTGTTATAGAACAAATAACATAAATAAGGTGTTTAGATAAGTAAGCATAAGTCAAGTGCTTCCTTTTATAGAAGCAATAGCCACTTAGAAATGGAAACAGAGGGGATCCCTGGGTGGTTCAGTGGTTTAATGCCTGCCTTCAGCTCAGGGTGGGATCCTGGAGTCCCAGGATCGAGTCCCAGGATCGAGTCCCAGGATCGAGTCCCAGGATCGAGTCCCATGTCGGGCACCCTGCATGGAGCCTGCTTCTCCCTCTGCCTGTGTCTGTGTCTCTCATGAATAAATAAATAAATCTTAAAAAAAAAAAAAACACAAACAGAATGGTTGCGTAACAGCAACAAAAATTGATTAATCTTCAAATAATATTATTGAGAGAAAGCATATGACTTAGATGAAAATCTATAAAAATGTATTGAAGGGCACAAATTGCAAATAAAGGGAGAGAATACCACAGGGAAGCCTAATTTTTAAAAACTGACTTTAGTACAGATTTGTGGGGACATGTCCTGTGAGTACAGACTTACAGGGCAACATGCAAACAGTAAATTATTTTCAGAAGAATTACATAATTGGTTTTTCTACAGATGTTTTTGTAATTGAAGCCTATTAGCATGCACACACACAAACACACTTTTTGGTGAAGGAAAACAAAATTTCTGAGATAGTTGAGAATTCTTTACAGTAGACATAACCAACCACATCACAGAAAATAGGAAGACTCCCTTTACTTATATAAACTATCTCTAAGGTAAAATAATAGAGGAGCAGGAAGAGGAATTTTTACAATTCCAGTAGTTTAAAGAACATTTTCACTAATATTATTTTAGCTAGGTCTGTATCACAGCACTGTAGGAGATATATTTTCACCTTAATTTTCTAAAGAAGAAATTTGAACCAAATACTTAAGAATGTTTATCTTTTCTCATTTCAGTAGGATATTCTTTTATGATCAATACTGGTGAATCTAATTATCATAATCAATTATCATTAGTACGGCAATTTAGAGTGTGGAGTAGTTCCTGGAAGAGGGAATTTTGGAATGTAAATGCATATGTATCTTTAGGGCTATTAAAACACATTCTCTTATTTCTCCTCCTATCCAGATCTTGGAATAACTTCATTTGAATCTGAGTTCTATCTCACCTGATTCTCATCCTTAGAAGTAAATTTTTCTGCTTGGCAGCCATGTTTTTTTGTTATTTTGCTTTTTTTTTCTAATTCAGAAAGAATGAGATGCTTTGACGAACGTATCCTTTTCCATGGTATCAGCCCCAAATTCCTTAATTTCCTTTAGTCTTTCATGGAGCTACTGCTACTACTCCTCAATTATTGAGTTCCTATCTTAACTATTTCAGAAAATAAAACTGTCTCATAAGACTACCTAAGATTGGTGTGGAAACCTTGTATAGAAAACCTCTTCTCATCTTCTCTTTACCTACATACTCTTGGATAGAAAAACTCTTCTCCTCTTTTCTTTACCTACATACTCTTTAACACAGTTATTTTCCCACATCTTTCTTTCCTTACTCCTCTGCTTCCTTTCTTCCAGTACTTCTCTGTAAATGAAATGAAGGACAGAAAGGGAGATGAGGGGAGGAGGAAGGAAAGAATGAAGGAGAGGAAGAGCCTAGATACATTAAGAGAAGGGTTGGACCAAAATGGAATTTGTTGGGAGAAACTACAGTTGGGCCTTTAAATGCTTATAAACTTAAATGTTCCAATCAAAGGACTAGGGAATCAGCAAATATATTGTATTCTAAAATCTTCATATGGTTATAAAGCATAAATTTATAAGCAAATATCAAATTTTCCTTTACTTCAAGATTAGAATATATAGGAAGAGTTGAGCCCCTTAAGAAGGAGGCTTTTGGGGGGCACCTCCATGCATAGCCCCTAAAACAGGTCTGGCATTGTTATCCTTAGAAAACCATTGGAAATTCACCAGAAGGGCATCGTGGTGGGTGGATAATGATTTCCCAAAGACAACCATATACTAATCCCTAGAAACCATGAATATGTTACCATGTATGACAAAAAGGATTTTGCAGATGTGTTTAAGTTACAGATCTTAAGTTAGGAACAGTGAGATTATACAGGCGAGTTCAATCGAATCACTTAGGTCATTAAAATCTGGGAACTTATTCCAGCTGTGGTCAGAGAGAGACCTGACTATGGAAAAATGGTCTGTGATGCGATGTTGCAGGCTTTAGAAATGGAAAGGGGGGACCATAAGCTAAGAAATGCGGACAGTTTCTAGAAGCTGGAAAAGCAAAGGAAATGGATTCTCTCCTGGAAGCTCCAGAGAGGAGGGCATCTCTGCTACTACTTTGATTTTAGCCCATTGAGTCCCATGTTGGACTTCTGACCTACAGAACTGTAAGATAATAAATCTGTGTTGGAAGTTTTTGGTAATTGTTATAGTAGCGATAGAAAACTAATACAGGCATCACAAACTAATATTGACTAATGTTATCTAATCCTTTAGAGACAATAGATTACCCTCTCCTATGATGTTAAACCAATGTGAGCGTGAAAATAAAGGTGGGGGGGAGGCTTAATGTATTCTCATGCTTGGCACACTCCTGCCCTATCAGCTATCCCTTTTGAAAGATGACTTGAGCTAAGGTTACCCATATTAGATCCAATCATACTTCCTTATGGACATGAAATGTCCCAAATAGTCCTTTCTTTTTGTCTCTACATTTTTGAGTGAGTACACCAAGATACCTGTTACTTTGGGATTATTCACTCAATTCATGACTACCCAACAGTGTGCAAATATGTGATACAAAAAGGAAAAGAGATTTCCAGAGATAATGGAAACACAGGATTTAGCTTGGGCACTGTCACTTGGTAGCTATGGCTTAGACTGCTGTTTCTCTCTGGATATCATTTTCTTCATCAAAGAATGACAGAATTAGGAGATGACTTCAAGGTATTTATCACCCTAAGCACAGGTGAATTATTAAGTAGGCAAGGAGAGCTTGAAATGTTTTCTGCTTAAGGGTGGGACCAGCACAAGGAACACATATGCACACACATACATATATACACACAGGATGATTTCTGAGGATCTGCCTAATATTTTTTTTGAAAATACAAAATAACCTTTAAATCTGTTCACAGTATGCACTTTGAAAATCTGATGATTCCCCCTAGAGCTGAATTTGGTGGATTATTCAGATAGTAATATTCAGCAGGATTATTGCTGATGTGGGAGAGTCAACATACATGCAAAACTTACTAAAAACATAGTTGACTTGACTTGCATTTCTGCATACCTAGGCACTTCCTGTTTTGAACTATGAGAAAAAAAGATAGCAGTGCTTTTTTTCCCTCACCCCACAAATGCCTTAAATCCGTTCTCATGAAATGTCCAGCCCCTGTTACCTCTGTGAACTGGTTTTCTAACATTATGCAGACCATTAATACTGTTACATGGCAATACAAGTAGCTATCCCCTCATTTGAAAACAAAAATCACTAATCTGATGTTACCTTCTATTTAACAGTAGTCAGTGATTTCCCATTTTGCACAGAGAAAGATCCAAAAGATCCTTTTTTATGGCATATCACATCAGCTCTTTCATCACTTGACCCTGAGCCTGAGGACATCTTCAATGTCCTCCCACTTTTACTTCGACTTTGCTTTAGTCCCAGACAACTTCCGCTATCAAGTCTGCAATGTCTTACTGTTTCCCAGGACCTCATCCTTTCCTCCTTCTATTCTTTGGCACATGCAGTTTCTTCTCTGTGTAACATCCTTTCCTTCTTTCTCTACTTGGAACAATTCTGTTCCCCCTTGAAGACTTGGCTCAGATGTCACCTGGAGGCACTCTCTCCAGGGCCACCAGACATTCTACCTCCTGGCTATTCTGTACAGAGCTCCTTTTCAACATCTATCACATGGTAAAAGAATCAGTATATATTTTTGATCTTTTAGTCTATAGTAGTCTGTGTATTTCTTGGGAACAGAGACTTCTTAATTATAACATCTTTTTTTTTTTTTTTTTTTTTTTTTTTTTTTTTGTCCCCAAGAAAGGATTTATAGCAACTCTTGATTCATTCCACCTAGGTCACTGACAGACATATTAGGCTTTCAACAAGTATTTATTTAACAAACAAAGCAAATAACTTTATAATCTACCAAGTCATTACTAGACACACTGACTCACTAGAGAAAAGAGATCACAGAAAATCTTAGGAGATAATTCTCCTGCTGAGTTTCACCATGTCTGCTATTTGTTTAGTTATCAAAGGAACAGAAATTGAAAACAGACACAAAAAAGCTATGCAACCCACAACCTACTATTACGAAAGTGTGCATTCCATATTGATGAGCTGTTACTTAACTAGAACCAAGTGACTAGGTGTAGAATAGCATAATCAACTTATTTATCCGTTCTTGATCAACTGATTTGTTATGGGATTCCCAGACAAATTTTCACACTCTTCTTTTGGCCATCTATTCCTCTAGAACCATCAAGGAGAACACAGCACATTCCACAAAGGCAGTTTTGAGGACCAACCAAGAAAACTGTCCAATGCTGAATGTCAGAAGGACCCAGGTTCTATATGTAGATAATGTAATGAATTAGCTGTGATCTTGATGATGTTACTGTCACTCTCTGGCTCTCAATTTTCTTTTTTCTTTTTTTTTTTAAGGTTTATTTATTCATGAGAAAGAGAGAGAGAGAGAGAGGCAGAGACACAGGCAGAGGGAGAAGCAGGCTCCATGCAGGGAGCCCGATGTGGGACTTGATCCCGGGACTCCAGGATCACGTCTTGGGTCGAGGGCAGGTGCTAAACCTCTGAGCCACCCAGGAATCCCCATGTTTCTCAATTTTCATTATATGAAAACTGACCACTAATTCTCAAAATTTTGTTTCCCCCTTTCCACCACACCTGGGGAATATGGAACACTCCATCAGCTGAATTTTCTCAGACTGATAGCATTTCCTCAGTAGAGGTGGGCCTACCCAGGGTTATATGAGAACCACAGTGTATATACAAGGTAGGTGGGTTGGTACAGTGATAAAGTTCCCTCAGGTGATTCTAAGTCTTTGAGTTGAGAACCAGGAAACTGCCTCCAGGTCTTCTCAGCAAAAAGTCATCTATGATTTGATAATTCTGTGAACGAACAGTAGGAATGGCATAGAAAGGATGGTAGTGTAAAGCTCATATTAATTGCAGAATATAAGTAGCTAAGTGAAAAAAGTTTACCATTGAAGGCAGATATGCTGAGCAAACAGAAACAGAGATTGGCTGATGAAAATCTAGGTTGTGCCTTTTACTATCTTATCTGGGTGACCTTAGACAAGGTACCGAACTGCCTTCAGTCTAAATGTTCTCATATGTAAAATCCTGATACAAATGCTTCCCTGCAGTGAGGATTACATATGATCAGCTATGTAAAGCATTCAGTGTGGTGCTTGGAACATAGTCAGTACTCAGTAAAGGGGTACTGTCAACCATGATATGGCCAATCTGTGCTAGATATACATAAGTGAGTAAGACATGTCCCTGTCTTTAAAGGCTAGAGCTCTACTTCTGGTTTAGAATCTCGTATAACTCAGCTCTAAGATGGAATGTCTAGAACTTCAATGAATGAAACAAGTATCAGATATTTTAATATGTTTTGTACTTACTCAATGACCCCCAAAAACTAGTTAATATTTTAACATCTTAATTAGAAATTCCAGAAGGTCTTTTTACATGTGTAGCCTTCATCAGAGATTGGTTTCAAGTTTGTGCTCAAACACACAAAGCCCAAACAATCTACATCTTGCTGTTCAAATGCCTTCAGTATTACAGTAATGTAGGGAACATTTTCAGAACACTAACAGTATGACAGGCACTGTGGAAAGTAATGTACATGTATTACCATTAACTTATTTAAACCTCAAAAACACTACCATAAATACTATTGTAATCACCCGTATTTTGCAAATGAAGAAGTTGGTGCAAAGAGAGGTGAAGCTTGCTCAAGGTCACTGTGGTAAAGTAGAAGTTCAAACCCAGGAAGCCAGATCCCAGACTCAAGTTTAGGTTTCTCTGCTATGGTGGGTAATGGTAGGATCCCTAGATGAGCTAGCAGGGAACCTCACTTCTAGACCTGCCTGGGAGTCCTTCAATAAGCTGCTTCCTAACTGGAGCCAAGGTTTCTCTGTCTAAAATAAGGGATTTAGGTTAAATCTGAGGTTCCCCTACATCAAGAATATCAGAATTATTAAGCTGGCTCAAATACGGATTCTCTTTCTCTCTCCTGTCTGTGACTTTGTAATTCATACTATCCAGTGATCTCAATGACAAGGATGAGCATCTGAAAGAACCTCCATCTTTCTCCCCCCTTAAAATATTTTTTTTGGATATTTATTTTTTTTAAACTGCTGTTTTCTTTTGTTTTTCCGGCATGTGATATGTTGGCAACATAAAGCATTGTGTATACATCTATGTGTTTGTAAATGTTTATGTTACTATTTGCTGTTTAGGAGAAATAATAATTTATAAAACAAACACAAATGGAAAGCAAACAAAATTAGGCAGTCCAGATTTCACCAACAATAGGAACTTCATGATTATATTTGTCACATTATTTACTGTGTTATTTCCATCTGCACCACCATTGTAGCACTTACTATCCCCCTTCTCCTGCTTAATTTTCTCTGTAGGATATACCACCAGCTGATATGCCATAGATTTGACTTATTTATGTGTTATCTCTCCTTGCTGGAATGAAAGCTCCACAACACAGGCTCTTTTGTTTAATTTAATCACTCATGTTGTGCCAATGCCTTCAGCAGTGTGAGCACACAAGAGGTGCTCAATGAGCATTGATAAATGGAACTCAATTGTTTTCCAATAAGTATGACCTCTAAGAATTAACAGCACGTCACTACTGAACTTATATTTTCTCACTTCACTTTATAATGATGTCATCACCAAACCAAGACAGAAGTCCAAGGATGAGCCTCAATTTATCTCTCTCTCTCTCTCTCTCTCTCCTGAATTGTCACCACATGAACGTCTTGATTTAGGCTCCTATAGTTCCCCATAGACTAATGTAAATGATATCCAGGCTGACTTCCAGTCACTGAACCCTCTTCTGTTCAACACCCATCCCCCTGGAGGTACCAGAGTGATCTTTAATCAATGTCTATCAAGTCATGTCATCCTCTTGTTCAGATCCTTCATAGATTCTCAGGGCCTTCACGACAGACTCTACACTCTCTAGTAGGAAAGAAAAAGCCATTTTGATGTGACCACTGGTCATTCTTTGGTCTCATTTTACCTCCAATTTCCTATTCTCTTGTCATTTTTTACTTTGTGCAATTTTCCAATCTTTCTGTACCCATTGAATTGTTTGTCTGAAATGTCCTTAGTTTGCCTGGAATGTCCATAGTTTGCCTGGAAAATTCCATTCACATTCAGTCTGTTAGAATGTAACATCACCTGTTGCAAAACCATTCCCTCTTTTCCAATCACAGTAAGCCATTCTAACCTTTTTCCTTTTGTAGCAATTTTCACCTAACTCCTGTAACACACTTATCATACTGTCACTGAGTTGTTTTGTAAATACATATGTCTCCATTTTGTAGACTAATGTTGATTGGAAATGCCTAGCACAGTTCCTGGCACATAGCAGGCCTTCAATAACTATGAAGGAATGAAGGAACAAATATAATACATTTCCTATCTGGAAATCCTCATCCTCATTTAAAGCATGTTCATAAATGAACTCAAATCCCAGACCCTCAGCAACAACAAAAAGTTTAGAATTTTCCTAGTCTTACCTAAACAAATCTCGTGGCCTGTCTAGGGAATCTTTTGACTTCGAAAGTAACTGCAATGCTGAAAGCATTGCTTCCATAGAAATCTTCTTACGTGATCTCCGAATGAAAATCCACCTTGAGCTTAATGTGTCCATGAGAATGTTGCTAGTACAAATTTTGGATGGCAGCTGGATGCACACATCTGAGCTGTATTTCCTTGATCTGCCAGAGAAGAACTAGAAGCAACAGTATCTCCACTCCACCTGTGACCAGAGATGTAGAGCATGGGAGATTCCAGGATAGCAGGATGTGGGGTAGATTGTTCCCAAGGTTGCTTTAGAAGCACAGAAAGTTTTCTTTAGAATCAGGGTGTCACAACAGCTGCCTGAAGACACCACACATCCGAAATTAGGAGTGGGAACTAAGTTGAAGAAATCAGTTAATCAGCGTCTGGCTTCCTGAACCACCTTAATGAAATAAAATGCCAAAATTCACAGATACATTGACACTCCTGCTGATGGCCTAAAATAGCATCAACTTCCGACTGAGCGAGCCAATTGCTAGCTATTGCATTGAACTCTTCTGACTGATGATATATCAATAGGGTGACCTTATTTTCAAGATGAGTTCCCTTCTCCTTGCTCTCTCTCATTTCCACTTTGGCAGTGAGACTGGACTTGGCTTTTCTCTAACACTCACTGGACTAGAAGATGCCAGGATGGTGGATTGATAAAAATATTAAGTAACTTTTATCCACGTGTGAATGAAGGCAGCCCTGGATTGGGATGAAGTATTGGGAGAAGGGAGTTTGTGGATGTAGATATTGCTAAAATCCCAAGAACCAGATTTCCAGTTTGAGAGAGAAAAGAGGAAGAGAGATGTAGATTTAAGTGTCGCTATCATAAACAGCATAATATTCAGCACTTGTCTTAAATCATCTGGACTATGTAGCACAGCTGGGCACTATTACTCTATGGGAGAACCAAGACAGTGTCCCTGAAGACATCTGGTGTAGCACAAACTGAGTGGTAGTGCACCTGGATTTCTACCCCCTGTCTGATTAGTGGTAAGACTTTTCAATCAGAGGAAATTATATCACACCGAAAAATCCCCTGAGCGATGCAGAAGGACAAATAAAATGGAATTTGTCAGAAAATCCACATGATGAGCACAGACTCTGAGGGCTCCAACTTCTACCAGACCTTCTGCAAACTGTAGTCACAGGTACAGTTTATCTGGGGGTCCAGAACTGGGCTCTAGGCTCAAACTGCAACTCCAATAGTTACTACACTCTGGGGCAATTATTTAACTTGTCTCTGCTTCAACTTCCTCATCTGTGAAAGAACAGTATCCCCATCATAGGGTTAGAGTCCACAAACACTGACTATAGTCAACAAATGCATGCAAAAATTGTAATATGTAGCAAGTGGTCAAAATCTGGTAATCTTGCTTTCAGCAGAAGCATTAGTGGGAATATCAGGGATCAAGCCAGACTAGAGAATCTCTATTGCAAGTAAAAGTCTTGATGGAGTGGCATTGAGAGATTTAAGGATTCATTTAGCTCTACCTCTTCATTTTGCATCTCAGGGTGAGGCAAGATAAGATATGTTCTCTCCTCTCAGTGGTCTTAAAGTAGGAGACACAGACATATAAACATATGCATTATATATATGTGTATTACATATATATATATACACACATGAGAAATAAAGGCCACAAAAGTTCTCAATAAAATATAATATTAATAAAAATTAGAAAGAAATTAATTCTGACTTAGGAATTGAAGACCATGTCCTAGGATAGTCTATAGTGCCTCTCTGTACCAAACCCTTTAAAAAATTTTAAAAAGCTACATTTGCAAGCCAAGTAAATTATATATTTGGATCCTAGACTCCAGCAGGACAAAATCTTCATTTTTCTTTAATCATTCACATCAACAATTCAAGTAAGTTAAATTCAGGGAAGCAGCAATTCCACTGTGGCCAAGTTTCTGTTGCCTTGCTGTCTCCCTGTTCCCTACTGCCTGACAAAAGGACACTAGGATAGAATGTTGTTCAAGCTTGTCTAGTTTTTGATTGGCCTCTAACTGTTCAATAGAGATCACTGCATTTCTGAATGGTTTGGGCAAAATTTGCTGATAGGTCCCAAACTCTCTTGATTATGATATTTTAACCAAGTCAGAGAAAGAAAGGCAAATTCAAGCAGACTATAGACAAAGAAAAATTAACTTGGTTTTCTACTACCTGAAATTCTCAGCCTGGTAGTAATGCACTCTTTGTTCTGCTAAAAACACTCTATTGATTATGCTGACACTGACAGTAAAGCTGTGTGGTGGTTAGTTTTCTTTAATTTTTTTTCTTCACATCTCAGATGAGAAAGTGGGTTATGATTCATCCTGCACAATCTGAGTCAAAATTCATTTTTGTCTCTTTTCAATTAGTTCTTCTGCATTCCACATTAAAAAGCAAGAGTAGTTTGCTCAGCAAATGAGGACACTGTGGTATGTCTTTGTGTGTTGGTTTCTCACACACAACTGAAAAACATTTTCTGTATCCTCTAATGATATTCCATTAACAAGAGAATACCATAAGAACACACAATGTGCTAATTCAAAGAGAGACAAACACTAACATTAAAAATTCAGAGAGGTTGATTATTATATACACTACTTGTAAATGGCATAAATCAAGCCAGATGCTGCACTGGGAAGCAATAGTAACAGCTCTTAAATTTTTGATCTGTTCTGATTTAGGATGCATTTCACATCTATTGATTTTACTTGATCCTTACAATCTGCTTATAAAATAGGAATAATGATCTTCTTTAATCGGTGAAATAAGTGAAACTCTAAAAGGTTAAGAGGTTAAATAAAATTGCTGAAAATATACAGAGTTTAAAAGAGAAAACCTAAATAAAGAATTTGATTCCATCCCTTAACCTGTCCTTGGATAAGCTGGTTTCTTTGGCAAAATGGTAACTCTAACCTCAAAAGTGCCAAAATAAGGTTTTTAAATAATGTTTACCAAAATGTTCTAGAGCACATTGCAAATGTCAAATGTCCACAATGTCATACAGAGATGACACAGAACTTATACTTGGACTTCCTGACTCGAAGTCCAGTGCTTGTTTCCCGATGCCATGTAACAAAAGATGAATTCTTCATTTTTATGACAGTGCTATATTATCTACACTGAAGATCACTGTTACATTAATGGTTACTAATATTAATTTCACTTATGTATGCCAAGCACCATTAGTGAACAACATTACTGACCCAGGAAAATCCTTAAACAGTGATGCTCTGAGAGTATCCACCACAGGAAAAAGAATTCCTTATATCCTATAATACTATTTTATTTTTATTAACTGACAGTTAAAGCTACTTTAAATTCAGTGAACCTTCTCATAAGCCTTAAGAAATGAGGAACAGTACGGAGCAGAGTATAAAATGGTCTGGGGAATATAATTCTTGAGCTTATTTTCCAATTCTCCAGCTTATTTTCCAATTCTTCTGTGGAAGTCTGAAGCAAGAGCTGTTTTCCTATCCACCTATGTCTTAATGGTATGTGGAGGACAACAGATGAAAAGTATTTGAGGCCAAATAAATTAAGGGGCTAAAAGATCCCTATAAATCGTTTAGTTTAATCTCCTAACACAAAAGATGAGCCCCCTGGAAAAAGGGCTGATGGAGAGGTCACAACAACTCTTCAGGATAGTGTCAGGCCCAGACTCTGGCCTCTGAATGCTTGATTTCTGGCTCTTTACACCACTTCTCTGCCTCTCATGCTAACATAATTACTCTGGGTGGAAAAAAAATGTTTATTTTGTAAAAGTCAAGTCAATGGGTGACCTTGAGGCAATTATGTCATCATGGTGTTCCATCATGGTCTTCTTGTTAAATTATATCCACATTTCTCCATACTTTGAATGCTACAGGATTCATGGATGAACATTTTAAAATTTAAATATGGAATTTAATTTAATGTTTTTTAGGGGGAAATAGGAGCACCTATTTCCACCCATAATATCAAAATATGGATATTATTGATATAGATGAAGATAAAGTAGGCTAAAAAGTTCATTGATTTAAATAAAAATACTAGGCAAATCGTAGCCCAGATAGTTCATGAATATGGTAAAAATTATTAAGGTGTCTCCAATTACCACAGAATGGGAAGTTCTGAAGCTAGATAATTTCTAAGCACCTCTCTAACTATGCCATGATCCTAAAGCTAAGTAGGAGAGAAAGAGAGGTGTAGGTTAATTAATTGTTTTCTAGTACTTCTGGCCTATTGCATCCTTTTAGCCTCCTTGAACAAGTCACTTCTGCACAGCATTTTTGTTTTCTCATTGAAGTGAACACATGATCTCACTTATGGGTAGAAGTGGAGTTGAGTCCAGGATTTGGAGAGATTCAAGGTTTGATGGTCAGAGAACCAACCGAGGTCTGAACTCGGAGCTGTGTAGTGCTGTAACAAATTTGGGAGGATTCAATACAACATGACTGACATTGGAGTCAGTTAGGAAGAGAACTGGACCTGTGTCTGGGTCTTCCCAGTTTATTGGTCTTGGTTATTTTCTGCTTGTTTTTCTTTAAAAGGATTCAACTGTCTTTGTTGAGAATCCCGATCACAGACAGTATGTTACCAATCAGTCTACTCCCTAGCAATAGGTGTCTCTTCATGTGAATTTCTGTGACATTTAATCAGGCCAAGTCAGCTGGTAATAGTGGGAAAAGTCCCTGAACCTGGATGAAAAACAATGTATTTTCCATTGCCAGTCATAAAATCAGTTCACCATCAAAGCCATTGATGTTACAGGACTTAACCATGCTTTATCTTCTTCGCCATTACATTCCATTCTCCTATTTCCCGTTGTGTACACTACAATGATTGTATAGTGTATAGTGTATAGTAGGAACTCAATAAATATTTGTAGATGAGTGAACGTATTCAATTAAAAGTACAATAGGTATCTACCAAATAGAACTCCACAGATGTTCAAACAATGGCTTTGCTGACAGTCAATTAATTAGCCCTTCTGACAAATCTAATGTCACTTCAAAGTCTGGAAGGAGATGATTATCTGTGCGTTTTAGAGAAAGTTGTGGGGAGAGAGCAGGTGAGGGGGAAGAAGGATGTTTGGAGGGTAGAGGGAGTAGAGTTCACAGTTATCTATATTTGTGTGTTTAAAATCAGAAAAATGCATAATTAGCACTTGCTGGTTCAGATCTCAACTCTAGCCACATAGTTCAGCACACAACCATAACAACTTATGAATTGGAATCTTTTTTTTCGGGGGGGGGGGCCATACAACGTGTGCTCTGCCAGCTCATTTTCTCCCAGAATGCCAGGATGGCTGTCAGTTATTAGGTTAAAAAAAAAAAAAAAAAAAGAAAGAAAGAAAGAAAAAGAAAAAAAAGTTTCATTATGAAGTAGGAATCTCTTTTCTACATTATATTCTCTGATGAAGGGAATGATGATTTCAATGTAATTGAATAAGTGGGTGTCTGCTATTGATATAAAACTATATGAAACAGCCATTCTGGGTGGTGGTTCACAGCCTGGAAGGGGTTTAGTTTAAGCGAATGACCTTTCACAGCTTGTTGCTATGGAAAACACACATAAACATGGGGTAAGGATGTTTCTTTCAATGTGATGCCCTGCTCATCTGACCTGATTAGATCAGAATAGCAGAAAATTGAGGAGTTAAGAGATTGGCCTGGGAACCAAAGACTATAAACTCCACAGTAGGAAATGAGAGAAATGGGGAAAGTGTAATCTAACAGCTTAGAACATCTCAACTATGTAACCCATCAACTGACCAATTTCAACCCTTAATTTTCATAGAAAATTCATGCAAAAGAGACCAAGTTCAAGGGTATCAACTTAATTTTCACTGAAGTTCAATGAATATAGCAATTGTATCTTACTCTACACATTCTCTAGAACCTTTAAGTGATTAAAAAGGGGGAAAGTGAATTATAATCCATGGCTCTATCACTAATTTGCGACTTAGAAAACTCATTTGTTTCATCATCTCTAAAATGGAGGGGATTTTCCTTAGATAGTCTCTGATTCTCCCCAGCTCTAACCTTATGATTCCATAATGTGCTAAATAAATATATGTTAAATGAATGAAGTATTTTCCCTCTGTAATTTGCTGTATGCCATGTCCTGCCACAGGGGATATGCAATGTCTACTCACAATTTTCATTTATATGCCCATTAATTAATTAAACAAATATTGAACATATTGAAGCCAGTCCTTGTTCTAGAAGTGAAAATGGGAACACAAAAGTGAACTAAACAAAACTGTTGCCTTCAATCAGACTTTCATTCTAGTGTGGAAAACAGACATGAAATATTACAAACACACAATTTGATGAAAATGGAAAAAAAAGATATTGAGAATCTCTTCAGTAATTTTTTATCTAAAAATCAAGGAGCTCAGGACAGTATACACACAAAGGTCCTCGCTAGTTACTGATTTTATTTTATCATTTTTTTTTAAATTTTTATTTATTTATGATAGTCACAGAGAGAGAGAGAGGCAGAGACACAGGCAGAGGGAGAAGCAGGCTCCATGCACCGGGAGCCCGATGTGGGATTCGATCCTGGGTCTCCAGGATCGCGCCCTGGGCTAAAGGCAGGCGCCAAACCGCTGCACCACCCAGGGATCCCTTATTTTATCATTTTTAGGGGCAATGCATTCTTTACTCAAGTTGAATAAGGTGTGGATAATAATAAGGGATGGGTTCACAAAAATGTCAGGCTAACCCACTTCCTCACCTTTGTGAATAGCCCTGCCATCCCTCTTCTCACCAGCAGAGACTAATTTTTATTCTTTATTCAGAAAGGAACTTCTGACCCTTGAATTTTAAAAACTTCCAACTGTATGACCTTGAATGAGTCATTTGGACTTCAGTTTTCTGGAAAACGGAACATTGTTCTGGATAGTTTCTAAGATTAAATTCTTCTTTATGACACTATAAGTCTAGGTTCTCGAATCAATACTTAAAAACACACTATATAGCCAAATTAATTAAAAATTAACGTGTGCTAAGATGGAACACATAAATGCTTAGGATTATTTATTTAGTGCTGTAAACATATATTGCCCCAAGCAAACATCTTACCAGAAATCATTACCACAAAAGGAAATATATCTAATATGTCTCATTAACTAGAAAACATTCTATTCCCACGACCCACAGATATCTTAAACAAAGAGCTGGAGAGAAACAAAACCAAGAAATCCATTTTTTCCCAAATCAATATAACCTTTTCTCTAAGCCATTCATTTTCTAATTTTTCTTCCATTGTGGTTTTGGGGGTTTTTAATTAATTAGGTAATTTTTTTTTCCCAAAAATAAGATTCCTAAGGCCTCAGGTTCCTTCCATCTGTACCAAAGGCAACTGCCCACCTGGAGTCATTTCCCAGTTTGTAATTGACAGGAACACTTTGGAAATTGTTTTCTTGACAGAAAATAATAACAACAAAGAAAAACAAATTATTTAGTACCTCTCAGTTGAGACCTCCCTAAGCACTTTTCAAAGCAGACACATTGTTCCTTGTACAGATGAAAAAGCTAAAGCATAGGGCATGTTCACTGATCTACCTCCCAGTTCATGACTCTCTAGCAACATGGTGGGAAGAGTGTGATGGGGAAGAAAGAGAATAGGATCTGGAGTAAAGGCCTGGGTGTGTCACTGCAGTGCTGCTGTTAGGGGAGCTATGCTTCTGGGATCTTTGACATGTTAGGGGTGGGTGGTGGCCCTGGAGAGTGGGGAGTCCCTTAATTACTCAGATCCTGTATGTCTTCATATGTCAAATGGGGAAAAAATAGTCTGTTTTGCAGGGCTGCTGTCTAGTTCAAATGACATAACAAGAATGAAAGTGCTTTACAAATCATCATATTGATGTCAGTTATAATCACGTTATAGTAATGACAATCTGGGGGTCAAAAAGAAACTGGATGCAAGAGGCTGATTCCCAGGCCAGTTTAGATGCCCATGTCACTGAACATCAGAGTAGGACAGTACTTTCCAAATCCAATCTCATTGTCCATGAGACTCTTGAATACATATCACCACCCTTCCCCACTTTGTCCAGTGGTGGTTATTGGATGTTGGGCCAGACTCTTCCAAGAACTTCTGTCTGCTCAAAATGTTAATTCATTATACTGAATGGGAATCACCCACTTCTCCTCACTTGCCTTGCTTTGTTGCTAGCTTTGGAAATATGGATATCAAGTTTAATTCTTTTCCACATGGCTGTCTTCCAGAGGCACCTGGGCTCCAGGTTTCTTTCCTCCATACCTTCAGCCATACCTCAAATAGTGGTTTGCAGCTTCCTAAGCGTCACAGTCCAAGTCCTCCACACATGCTCACTTATCAACTGGTCTTACTTGCATCAAAGACAAACAGACTACTGATCCTCATTGACTGGGGCACTCTGTTTCAACTCCTGAACATTCACTGGATATCCATGTTGCTCTCAACTGAGAAGCTACATTGCACTAAGTATGGTGAGTTAGCTTAACTAATACAGTAATTATAGCACATGTCTACTCAGGCCTTTCTTCTCTTGAGGCTTACCACATGCCAGGTCCCTACTGCCTCTTATCTTCCACTTCTGTTCTACCATCCTAGTTCCCCCAGAACAAACTTCCGGCTTTATGCAAAATTTCCCAATATACCTCAATAACAATACTTGGAGAGTATTTGAACAAAATTCGGAGACCAATGCCAAGTTCTGTGACAAGAGTTTACCTAGTGCTGCTCTGAAGGCACTGAGATTCTTCAAATAGCTCCCTAAACAATTTTGAGACTCACACACTTCATTTTTTTTTAAAAGAAGGAATAAGACAACACTATGTAAGCAATGCCAAGATAATTACAGCTTTGTGCTTAAAAATAAGCTGGTAGATATTTTCATTCTATCCTCAGATACATTACAGTTCTCATTTCCAGAGATACTATATTCTAATAGTATTGTCTTGGGTCTTAGGGTCTGTACAGCCAGAATGCCATTATTTTGGGGAGAACTGTGTCATGGATACAGGGATAGACCAATGTGGAACCTCTTGTACACAAACCTACTTTTTCTTTCAAAATGAATGGAAGCATGAAACTTGGAGGCTCTGGGTGTGTCAACCAACATGGAAAAACTCTTGGATAAATTCAAAATATGTGGCAAAATTACCTAGAGACAAACTCCACTTTCCATTACATTTCCCCCTTATAACCGTCTGAAAAATATAAACTCCAACGATGGCAACTAGCTTGCAAGCTCCTGAATATTCTGGCAATGGTACCTTTCTTCCCATTCATCTTACTAGCTAATTTAAAAATTCTCCCTCTCATTTTAAGTTCTGGAGTTTACCCTAACATAATAATTCACAGCTCATCACCTCTTGTTCTTCCTATACATCTATCCCTGACACTGAGAATCTCCTTTAGTATAAACATACTTTTCTAGTTGCCCAGGGAAACAGGTTGCTCTAAAATGCAAGCCTTGCTGCAAATGATTTGGGCCAAAGACCACTGCCTGGTTATTGAAGCAGATGAGAATTTTCTACATCTCATTTCCTTATGTTTCCTTTCTTTTCCTTATAGGGTAGTGTTTTGAGGCCCACTCAACGACTCCACTGCTCATGGAAAAAAATACTTGGGGAATCTCCTATAGCTCAATCACATAAGCCTAAGTAGATGGAAAGTGTTCACAGCATGAGAGACTTTTGTTTCTCCTTTAATTAAGATATGGACTTACCCATCTGCCGTGTTATGGGTTCATTCCTTGTGGCCTATACTGTCATACAACAATTCATGATTTTGAGGAAGATGGAAGAGAGAGAGCATTGAAACACTAAAACTAACACCTTTTTGGATAAAACCATAAAAAATATATATATATACCCGGCTGAGATTCAGTTGAAGGTTCCTGCTTGCAATATTTATCAAGGATTGGCTTAAGAAAACAAGATGTGCCGTAGTTATCAGCAATTTGCCTCTCCTTGAGGTCAACAGAAGGACAAGTCAGCTAACAGAGTTGATAGGAAGGCACTGGGTGTCCTGTGTTTAAGTATGTATCTGAACCATGGCCAAAAGGCCATGCTTAGTGTCACAGCAGTTAATTCAGGCATTATACAGAGTTAAGATATATTGCCAGTGACACTGAAGTTCCAGCTACACAACTTATGGCCCTGGGCACAGATGGTCTCTTACTTGAAGATCATGACATTGGGAGGTAAAGGATGACATGAGGCGGAACAGCCAACTAGTGACTAGCTCTAGGAACAATGTATGCCTTTCTATAATGGTAATGGATCAGTATGGACTTGAGATGAGAAGAAGGAGTCCAAATCCTGAATCCTATTAGCTATGTAACCTTGAATAACTCATTCAGCTTCTCTGACTGTTTCCTGACCTAAAAAATGAAGATATCATCACCAGACCTGTCAGTCAGACTATGACTCTGAAAAGAGCTTTAGATAAATATCAGTTCCCATCATCGCCACCCTAATGACTATCATCTCATCAGCAGAAGAAAAGGTATGCATCCAGTAGAAAACAAGAAAACATACACAAGAGGGGGAAATATCAAAGATCCACTGTAATCATTAAAATATTCAAGTTTAGGGCAGCCCCGGTGGCCCAGGGGTTTGGTGCCACCTTCGGCCCGGGGTGTGATCCTGGAGACCCGGGATTGTGTCCCACGTTGGGCTCCCTGCATGGATCCTGCTTCTCTCCCTCTCCCTCTGCCTGTGTCTCTGCCTCTCTCTCTCTCTCTCTGTCATGAATAAATAAATAAAATCGTTAAAGAAATAAAATAAAATATTCGAGTTTAGAAGGCACAGGAATGTAACTCTCTCTATTTCTCCCACCCAAGAAAGGAGTCTTAAAATAATTCACTTCAATACATTTTGGGGGAAGAAGGGTGTCCTAGTAATGGTATCTCTAGCTGTTTTAATCTAAAGTGATACTGCCTTCCTCACAATATCTTTATCTATCTATATCATCTTAGCTATATATGTAGATCTATTGATTGATGTATCATCTGTCTAGACTATTTCAAAGTAAGTTGCAGACACCATGACACGTCACCCTAAATACTTCAATACGTTGTTCCTATAAACAAGGATACTGCTTCGTGTAACCGCAATGCCACTGCCACATTCATATTCAAACTTTTCTAAATTTGCCCCAAATATTTAAGAGTTGTTGTTTTTTTTAAATCCAGAATCTAATCAGGTCTCCTGCCTTCTTCCTCAACTTTATTTCTCATTATTTGTTCCTTTCTACATTGGTGATTCACTCTAATGACTTTATTCTGTATCATGTTAAAATTTCCCTCCTCAGAAATGACATTGCTTCTGTACTATTATCTCTCTTCCAAATCTCTTATTAGCATACTTTTAAAGATGTAACTCAAAGGCTAACCATTCCATAAACATGTTTCCATTCCTGCCTGGGGATGTCTAGTCTCATTTTTCCGAATTCTCAAAGAACTTTGGCTGCACTTCGATTAAGTCACTTGTCACTTTCAGTCTTGTGTTAGGATTAAACATCATCACTCTGTCTACATTCTCTATTAGACTATAGGCACCTTTAAAGGTAAGATCCATGTCTGCCTATCTCTATGCCTCACGCTACTTAATAGAATAGCTTGTATATTATAAGCTCTTGGTGAATATTTTCCACCTAAAGTAAATTTTCCTTAAATAATTCTGGCCTCAACTCAAATTTTGTTCATTCTATCTACTCAGAAGAGAATAACCTTCTATTTTCTGTGTATCCAAAGCCGATCTCCTCCATAATTATCCAGCCTAAACTTTTGGAGGTGATGGATATGTTTATTACCTGGATTGTGGTGACAGCAATACAAATGTATACACATGTCTAAACCCACTATGTTAGGGACACTGTTTATATGCAGCCGTTTTTTGTACATCTCAATAAAGCCAGGGAAAAGGTTTTTAGAAGAAAAAAAACAGTATAGAGTGGAGTGTGGATTCTAATCAAGTTCTGCAATTCATTAGCTGTTGATATTGAGCAGATTACTTAACATTTCAGTGCTTCAATTTCCTAATATGGAAATAATAATAGCATTTACAGGGTTATATATTTTCTATAAGGATGAAATGAGTTAATTCCTATAAAGTACATAAAATAGTGATGCCATATCATAAGCACTCAATAAAAGTTAATCATTATTTCACATTCTCTCTCATGGTTCATAATCCTTATTTGGCAATGATTATTTACCAATTGGTGACATGTGTTCTATTTTTGCAAGGAACTTAAATTTAAATCAGGTAATATTAATGGATTTTTAATGGGCATATCTTATTTTCTTAAATAAAGCATGGGATAACTTTGATTATTGAGGATATTCTATATGCCAAGAACTTGTCTAAGTGCTTTCTATAAATATTTCACTCAATACTAAAATAACAGTATGAGCTAGCGATTATTTCCATACTACAGATAAAGTGAAACAAAAACAAAGATTGAGAGAGCATAAGTAAGTTGTTCAAGTTGTCTAAGCTAGTAAGTATCATAGCTAGGATAGTTCTTGAAGGCAAAGATGAAATTTAATTTATGTTTGTTTCCCAGAAGGCTTAATACATATTCATTAACACAATTACTATCTATGTTCAATTTTCTTTATTGCCGTGTATTTAGTTGCTACGATATTTGAGGCATATATACTTGTTATGTTGGTTTGCTTTTTATTTTTAAAATATACATATACAGTATACAGATAATATACATATACAGTAACGTTAGTTTTTGCTCTTAACACGCTCTTCTAAAAAGTTTACCTAAGATTCCAATATAAAGCTTTTTACCACATCAGTAACAAGAGCATGATACACTTTTAGTATACTTTAATATAACTAGAGACTTCTTAAAAATATTCTCCATGCATTTGTCCTATCAATTTATGTTTAGCTTTTAGCTTTGTTGTATTTCTTTGGATTAATGCTGTTTCTATGGGAACTTACTTGTGTCGAAAGAAATTCTAGGAAACATTTGCTCCACACTTTTGACTTACCAAGGTGGGAAATGGGGCTCAGGCAGATGGGGAATATTTCAATACCGCCTAGCTAGTCAAGGATACAGAAAGGACCAGAACCAAAATTCTTTATTCCCACTGCTGACCTGTATCTATATACAAATCAATACCATGTTTTTCATGCCCTATCCCATTCCATCTATGGCATAGCTTTGGACCAGTGCCTCAGTTCACCTGCTATATTACCCATTCCCAATAGGGAGCAAGGGGAAAACATGAAGATAGTAAATGTCTAAAGAAGTAAAAGCCCTGTGTGATGTATTTGCCTCTATGCCTTTGCTCCTGCTGTCCCCCAAATGTAGTCTCTTTTCTCTACATGTCCTTAAAGTGATGTTACTCAAACTGTGGTCCATGGATGGGTGTCTAAAAAATATTTATCACCTCACAATGAGACAGGACAAAAACATAGCGTGAGTATTTAGGAAATGATATAACACTTTGATAGAGTAATTTATTCCTGTTAAATCTCATAATGGTAAAACTTGGCCTTCCATTTTGTATTCTTTTGATTTCAATGTTTTAAGTAAGTAATTTCAATTGTGCTCTAGACAAATATCAATCTCCAACAGATTGAGGATGAAATAGTTGTCATCACAGAAAATCTGGGAGGCACTGCCTTGAAACATCCACGTTCAGGTACCACCAGTTCCTTTGTAAGGGATTCCCGATGCTTCTGATGAATAGAGCTTGAACATTTTATAGTATCTCACACATCCCTCTCTTATGCCTCTTACGGCTTTCTACCAAGATTAGTAATTATTTATGTATTTTCCTTATGTCTCCTGAATAATTATAACTTCCCTGAGGACAGGTTATGCATCCATAACAACTCATAATTGGCCTAAAGTTCATAAACTCCCATTACACTAATGGACTGGATGGTATAACCATTCATAATTATTTACAGATTTGGAGAGGGGAGAAGGTTAAAAAAATACAATAGGAACATCTTTTCCTAAATTCCTGTAGGTAAAAAATTGAGAGTGCAGAAATTAGATACTATCCAATTCCATATTCTGTATATAAATATTTAGACCAGTAAGGAACCTGAACTTATACAGAAGCCCTATTTCTGCTTATGGAGAAGCTTATATGATGACAAAATTCATTTTAAAATTGAATTTGTATCTCAAGAAACTGTACAGTACCCTTGCTAAAAGTGCAACAGAGATCACACTTATGGCAAGCTCACAGAGCAATTTCCAGAATACTCAGTTGTGTGCAGATACATATCAATTCCAATGTGTCTAGACTCAAACCCTTGCCAGCAGAGCTGATAAGCTCCTAATTAATAACTAAGAAAAACAGAAGGCATTTACTTCGGAAGTCATCTCTAGTCCCCACTCACCAAAGTATTCATCAGCAGGTGGATTTTCCATATCATACAGCATCTTCTTGGTCAGGTGTTCAAGCTCATCTTCAGGGCGGAATGATGGGGGAACAGCTGGAGGCCCCATGGACCCTGTTTGTCCACCCTGAAAGGCAAAGAATACATAGTTCTTTAAATGCAATCTAGACACTCAAGACAGTCAAATAGTGTTTTCATTAGAGAGGAAAAAGTATTGGACATGACTACTAAGAAATCCGGGTTTCATTATGATCAGTTTAATCAGTTCCTCAGTGTCTGACCTGGGACATACCATTTTACAGGATCCACTTGTCTTATCAAGATGAGTCCTCTACTGGGCTTTAGAAATCCATGTTTACAACAGTAGGAATTCATGTCATTCAAAAATTGCTAAGCAGTTACTATGTACCACTTGTATATTTATAAAAACAAGATGAATAAATGAGTCCCCACCCCCCCAACTTTAAGGAGTTTATGGACAAATGAGAGATTCAGGCTCATTAATAATCAAGGATAAAGCAACTACAGAAAGTACATAACCATGGCACATAAGGGACCTCTCCTGTAGCCTGAAAGGAAGAATTCAAGAGGAGAGACAGACTAGGACTTACTCAGCAAAAGGGCAGGAAACTTATGATAGAAGTTTTTTACATTCAGGAAAGAAAAAGGCCAAATGGCATAAGGAGCTCCTGGCAGTGGAATATTTCTGCACCACGTATAAAGCTTGAGATGTGAGACAAGATGGATCTTATGGAATACAGGGGTGCAGAAAGTGAATGACCCTGTGTTCCAGGGTAGCTTCTTCCCCTAGTACTACAAATAGCCACATACCAAATGGGGAAGGTACATCAATAGTACTGCTACTAGGCTGGTGTTTAAATAGGTGGGTGAGCCAGAATTATAGCAATCTCAGAGAACCAAAGTATCAGCGAAAGATTACTTGAGATGTTCAACCAAGAATCTGAAGTATGTAGAGAAAGAAGGAAGGCCAGATGTAAAATAGCTTTGCACTATGGAAATAAAAGGGACTCTATTATTTTATTTTCCTTTGCCTATATTGTAACTTTGGCCATTTCCAATATCATATCCCCACATTTAATCAGAGGGTTTGTAAGAGAAAAATGTTCAAAAAGTTAAGAAAGGACATCCACAATGGCTGACATGGAGAGCTGAGATTGTGAGAATGTTTATGTACTCTTAAGCTGTCAATCAAGAGTTTTTCCTTTCATGAACAGTTTACAAGAATCAATTCAACAAAACCTGAAGCTGCATATTCATTCACCTGCTATCCTCACTCCAGAAAATGAGTTCTTGGATGTGAAAATCGTGTAAAGTATAAATCCCTGTACAAATGTTTCATTCTTACTACCCACATTTATTTCAATCACTGCAAGATGCCTATTAATTATCTGTGTGATGTCTGAGGCATAAAATGCTATCTAAACATATGTGAAGCTGTTAACCGGCACCTACTCGAACTTTTCTCCGTATTTATTTTCCTTTCTTTTTTTTTTTAAGGTTTTAAAAAATGGATAGAAAGTTGGGAGTACAGACAAAAGAAGGCCAGAATGACAAGAATTTTTTATGTTGGTTCATAATCATACCCTGGGATTCTATTTCATTGTTGAACAACTTGGACTGGACAATGGACACAGTGAATAAACTATGGCATGTAGCTGGTGACAAAGACAAAAAATAGAGAGCGGCATGCCACAATCTCTTATTCATAGTGAGATAAAGAAATCTGATGCCCAAAAAGATCAGGGCAGGGCTAGTCATGATAAGCCCAGCAAAAGAGCCCACCCTAGCTTCATTTATTCAATAAACATTAAGTGTTAAATCTTAAGGCCTCCTCTAAAGTGCAAATAACATTTGAATACTGGACGAGTGATTTGCTAGTAATATTAAACTTTCAATGGCACACATGTTATCTACTTCTAGGAAATTTTTGCAGAAATAATCATAAAATTTTATAACCAAGGCTAGTCACAGAAACTATATTTGGAAAAAGGAGGAACCAAAAGTAACAGTTTGTTACTTATTGTTCCATGGGTAAAAGGTCACTTAACTGGACAATGCTAGATACATACAATAGAATATGAACACGTTTAAAGAGTATATTATAAGTCTATCTGCTCAAGTATGAGAAAATGACATAGCCATGTTATTGAAGGAACAGATCTAGAGACAGAATAGGAATCTTAACTGATGGCCCCATTCTATCTACAGTTCTATATACAAGTAGGAAAAAAAAGTCTGAGAGGACACAGACTCGTGTTAAAGGGGATCATCTCTGGGTTTGGAATCCTAGAAGCCTTTTAATTTCTAAGTTTGTGTTTCTTTTACAGTGTGTAATTTGACTTCTGCAATCTATGAAACACAACTTTTCAAATGCAGTGAATTCAAGTGATAAAGATTTGCTGGATACTAGCAAAGCCATGGAACAGGGTAACCCAAGTCAAGTGGGAGCTTTGAAAGGAGCAAAAGGCTGAAGGTGGGTCACAATTTAATGTGAGTGGGGAACAATGTAAGTGGTTCTGCGTTTAGGACTAAAGAAGCAAGAGAAAGGAAGGGCCAGCTAACAATTGCCATGCCATACTGGGTGCTTAGTGCTTCTCTATGGGCCAGGGCCTCTAAGCCTTGTATGAGACCACAGGCAACTCAATTCCCTTTTGGCAGAGATTGGCACCCATAAAAATGCACATTGAATTTACTTACAATTTTGGGAAGCTCATAGGCTACAAGGAATGTATCTAAAGACCCTCAGCAGGTAGGAACGTACAGGCAACAGAAACCTATGTGGGGATTTTTAGCTGGGAGGTGAGCTAATCCAATTAGAAAGTTCTCTCTGGAGCTGAGAGAGGACAGGAGAGCCATGAAACTGGAATGAGGTGGGAAGCTTATCCTAAAATATCTGTGGCCAGAGACTGAAGGGACATACTGTGTGCCAGTGGCATTATGGTTGGAGACAGAGATTTAAATCTGGAAATGGTTTCGTGTCCTTAAGCGAGCGTGTGAAATCTTTATGATTTCAGATTTCTTTCTGTAAAATGGGCTTGTCAATGCTACCTCACAGTCGCTGTGAGGATTAAAACCAGAGAGCTTGGGCGGGGTGGGGGTGGGGGGCGCCTGAGTGGCTCAGTGGGTTAAGTGTCTGACTCTTGATTTTGACTCAGATCAGGATCTCAGGGTTGTGAGATCAAGCCCTGCATTGGGCTCCACCCTCTGGAGAGTCTGCTTGAGATTCTCTCTCTCTGCCCCTTCTCCCATGCTCTTGCTCTGAAATATCTAAATAAATCTTAAAAAAAAAAAATCAGACAGCTTGCATCCCATGCTGTAGACAGCTTAACTACTTTCAAAGGGTAATAAAAGGACTCTCTTTGGATCTGCAACCCACCTCCGAGGGAGGGATAATCCCCATTCACGTGACAGAATTAAAGACAAGGATGGAAAAATGACCTACATCTTGTTTTCTAGACTTGCAATAAGGAGAGAACTTGAGCTCAAAATAGGCTGTCATCTGACTCCAATTGCCATGCATTTTTTTCCAACCAAACATTGCTTCCCATGGAGGAAGTGGAGAAATATATGAAATATTACCTGTAGTATTAATGGCATTAGTTGTTTTAATTTAAATCAACAACTATTAAGGAAAATCTGATAATTCCCACTCCCAGTCTTAGGGTAGACTCTCGGGGAATGGACAGGACTTATCATTGTCTGGGCCTAGTATATCTGCTCTCCTTTTAATGTCAACAAAGGCAGCAAGAAGGCCACGTCTGTTCTCTGCCAACAATTCAGATTCTACCCTTAGCGCTTATGTTACAAGTAGAGGTCCTACTTTCAAAGCACTTACATTGTTAGGACTTCAAAGATTTTAAGGAAAATATATCATTCCTTTTTTTCTCTCAAAACTTCCAATTTGCTCATGATACGGTTTCTGAAAGAACTCATTTGGAAAGGTGCTTTCCTCTTCTTTTACATTCTAATCCCATATAAATGCTAAATGTGGATTCCTGGTTTCTCTCTCTTTCTCTTTTAAGATTTTATTTATTTATTCATGAGAGACAAAGAGAGAGAGGCAGGGACAAAGGCAGAGGGAGAAGCAGGCTCCTTGAAGGGAGCTCCACATGGGACTTCATCCCAGGATCCCAAGATTATGATTGAGCCTAATGCAGATGCTCAACCACTGAGCCACCCAAGGTGCTAGGATTCTCGGTTTTCCTTATAAAGAAAGACCCCAAGAGAACATCTCTTCCAGGGTTTGTGAACACAACGCCCACCACCCTGACCCTGACCCCAAACAGTGCACAAAACTTAACATCCATGGAATACATATTGGTAAAGACACAGGCTCTTTAAAGTCGGCATGTCTCCCACACGAAGGAAGATCGGTCCAGGACTTTCTTTGTGGTTCAAGTCCTGTAACTATGTTAGGGCTTTTCTCACTGGGCTGAAGAGACCCCCTCTTCATTTCTCTTTCTCAGTGTTCAGGGCTCCACATGACCTAAGAAAAAGCAGCACCTGTCCAATTTATCTTTTAAATAAGCAGCTTCTAGCATTGCGTCTAGGTAGGTAATAGAACATGACTGAACATTTGTGGGGTGGGGGCCTGGAAGGGATGGGTTCCCTTATTTTGTTTTTTATTTCTTCAAATGCAGAGATGTGCACAGTATCCACAGCATAGCCATGGTGGCATAATAATAATTCCTTGAATTTTTGTGATGCTTTTCCAGGGGCCTGTGTTCACAACACACAGGTAATCTCAAATGTTTATGCAACAGCCATGTGTAACAAGTAGTCCTCCTTAATAGTGAACAAGTTGAGGCCTGGAGACGGAAAGTGAGCAACCTGGTGTGGAGGACCAACCCTGAAAATCGGTGAAGCCCTGACTGCCACCGGGCTGTACTGGATCGGGCATGGCTCAGCTATACAGCAGTGGCTCCCCTCAGTGCCGGGGTCATCTACAAGTCCTTCCACTCTATCCCTCTGTAGGAACTTGGGTTTTTTTGTTTTTGTTTTTGTTTTTGTTTTTTTCCAGAGTAGAGGTTTACTGCTAAATAGTGAAATGAAAGTCCTGCCAAGCAAATATAAACAAAGCATCTAGCCTCTTCTAAGAAAAAGACCGTCCAAAAGTATCAATATTAATCACTAATATGTATGTTCTTTGAAATGCCTGAAATCCTTAGAAGAGGCAGAAAAACATTGTATATCCTACAGATGGGTTACTGAGAACTGAATTTCAGAAGACTGCTTCAAAATTCTCTTAAACATACCTTTCCTAAGAAATTGCCAAGTTCTGAGCACTATCATTATAAACTCAAATTATTCATTATTCCCACCTCTGACAACTCGGAAGTCAGAGATGTGAAAATAGAAAAGCACAATCAAGTGTAAATACTAAAAAACAGAGATGAATTCAGTGATCTGAGGTGAGAGAAGGCTACCAGTAAGGATATTACCTCTTAGTTTGATCTTGAAGGATAAATTGGATTTCAACAAATGAAAGAGAGAGGAGAGAGAGAGAGAGAGAGAGAGAGAGAGAGAGAGAGAGAGAGAGAGAGAGAGAGAAAATACAAGACATTCCCAGAATAGAATGTATAAAAGAATATGCATATTAGGAAAAAAAATGTTAAGAAATAGAGGAGGAACAGAACCAGATGAGGCTAGAGAAATGGCCTGTAGTCAATGGCAAGACTATTATAGGCAATACAGAATCATCCAGAGAGTTAAAACTGGGTGTTCAACATCTTTAAACACCACGTCCAAGGGTGCCTTAAAAAATGCAAGCAGACAGCATGGTATTTCTGAGGAATTTAATGGCTAAAATGCTTAAGGACTCTGATACTGACTAAGTGAGGCAGAGACTGCTCACTGCTCACCAAAATTGACTTCCTCTTTCTGAGCACACAGCTGGGCTCCATCTTCCACTCTTCCCTGCAGTTAGATGTGACCATTGGAAGCCCAAGAAAGGAGGAGCACACTCTGTGGAGAGCTGTCCACTGACTAGGCTGGCCTATCTCAGATTGCTATAGAAGGGAGACTGGGAAGAAACATGCTCAAAGGCTAACGGTTGAAAGTGATGGGGGAGTAGTTTATATTCTTTCTATTTTCCCATATTTCCCTCTTTTTATATAGTACATTCATTTTTTTCCTCTTGACACCAAAGTGTCAGAAAATGGAAAATGTCCAAGCATCTGCCACTGGTTCCTCTCTGTCATGGTTCTCTTCTTGCTAGTGGCCCAGCTGATATTATTCCAGAGAAGGCTTATTGTGACTACTGTAGCCAAATTGGGATCTAGGTCCCTGATAAAAATTACAGATGAGACTGTGCAAAATTCAGGGCTGTTTCTGCAAACAGAGTATGGACAGAGTCCTTAGTGAGCAAGGTAACTGCCAGATTAAGAATAGCACAAATAAGGACTTTTATCATCATATTTATATAACACTTGACAGTATTTGGAGGGTTTTATATATTCTTACATAGGAACCCAGAAGCACAGAGGGGCCCGTTTATCTCTCTATTCTGTGTTCTGCCTTTAACTGGTCCAGTAATTTTGATCAAATCATTTCTATTCCCTGAGCCTTCAGTAGCATTCTGTGCAAAATGATGTTTACAAAGATTCCTTTGATTTTACCCTATCTTATTTTTGTGCCCATAATATGCAGGGCACATATCATTACAGATATTTATAGGGAAATCACAGATAATTCATATTTTCGGGTACTTTGTAGTCTATAAAAACAGACACACACTGAGTAAGTGGAAACATCATCATTAAAGAGATTTCCATTTACAGGAGGATTTGAACTACTTGTCAGCATCCCCTGAAACAATCTAGAACTTCATTCAGCATTCTGAATCTGAGTAAGCAGCTGGCAGGTCACAGGGTTTCTGCAGCCTACTGAACTTTCACTACATGTGGGGCATGAAAATCAAGAACAAACAAAGGTTAAACACGCTATCTGACCACCACCCCTCCTTGGGTGGAGAAGGAATTTTCCTATCCCTCCTAAATACAAAAGGAAGCACAGCAAATAGCCTGCATGGGGGTGCAAACAGTGAAGATCCCAAGGAGAACACATACCACCTTGAATCTCTGTTACCACCAATTTAAGCACTTAAATATATGTGTTAAAGGAACCATTTTACAAGATGGCCATCCACATGTCAGCCTCTTAAATTGCTCTGATAGTGACCTCAGTGTGGGTCACTTTTCTCCTGTGAGTCCTTACCCACCATTCCCTTCCTAGTTACAAAGAGCTAGAGAACTTGAACTTAGTACAGATCTGAACTTTACCAGAAAAGCACCGCCCAGGCAGATAAACACCGGGAAAAGACAGCCAAGACATTCAGAGAGATTACATGATAATGAATACTCTATCACTCGGGACCAGAGCTGTTCACTTTTCTTGTCCATTTGTAATGATGTACAAGAGGTTCCTTCTCTCAGAGGGAAAATAACTTCAATTATGTGTTCTTGAAAAAAGAAACATTGAAATTATCTTCTTTCAAAAGGTAGAATTAGCCCCATTTTGGAGCTGAAAGCCTGCCAGAAAAAAAAATATATATTTCTGATATTTTCCTTCTCCCCCCCACCTTCTATTTAACTATGTCAAGTTTGCAGTTTGCAATTTCCTGAGGCTGCTTCTACTTTCTGACTCTCACTGAATTATCATACTCCACTCTCAACGTCTCACTTTTAATGGAAGAAGAACCCTTTCAAGGCCAAGGGCAGAAGACTTACTGTATACCCACTCTGTTTCAGGTTAAAAGCAGTGGGCCACAGGAAAGGAAAGGGCAGGGTGAACTGCCTCTTAACAACTAGAAACCCATAAATGAACACCCCTCACAGCTGCAGAGGAGCAGAAAAGCGTGCTCTTAGTTCTTCTATTCTTAAGTTCCATTTTCTTGGAGAATGAATGGTAAGGCCACAAAGAAGATGACCCAGCAATGCTGACTTGAAAAGTTGATTCTAGTTTTGAAACCCATTCCAGTTAGTTTTCAACTTTCAAAAGCTTGATTTTCTTACAGCCTCTTTTTCACAGGCTCTTTTTTGTGCCATGCATCTATGCCTCTAAATCACCTCTCTTCAGTCGAGTTAGGAGTCACAGCCAAGGATGGAGGATTCCGAGTTCTACCATGGTAGATGTTACTGCAGCCGAGGGGGAAGTACCGGCGGGCATCCACTAAGGGGCTTTGTGCTATTTGCACACAGGGTGCGATGGGGATATAGGCTGAACCAAGAGCAAGTGACCCCTCTCCATGCTCACCACTCTGAGTCAGGTAATCTCCAGAGTGCCTGGGCTTGGAGCATGCATGTTCCTGGGCCTAATATCTAGGGCACCACTTCAGTTCCCCGGTATTTGTTTCTCTATTATTGATTTTCTCATCCATCAGCTGGAAGTTATAATATCTAATTCATAGGAAGAACTTTTGTAAAATATTAAAGATCACATAAATGGCAGTTCTAATTACCAGGAGGGACAGCTGACAAACCACTAAAAAAAGATGATTTTCTTCTTGGAAGTGGAACGTCTGCAGGGTAATATTCTCTCTCAAACTCCTCTCCATATTTGCTGACAAAGTGCTTCAGCATAGTGTATCTGAATTGCACACTAATTGTGTGAGCAGGAGATGGAATCACTCGGAGTTCCTTTAACTATAAACATTGAAATACACAATATTAGTGAAGGTATACTTTGCTGGCTCTCTGAACGGTCAACTGTCCCACATCCTAGCCTTTGACACCAAACGATAAATTGTACAGCAGGGCTCTCATGTTTGGTTCTTTGGAACAAGGTAGCTGCCCTCTTTCCTGCCTTGATGAATTTTAGGCAGAAAAAGCACAACTACAGACGCTGTCCCTCTGGTAGGTAAGAAGTAGGAAAGACGAGAGGCAGGAAACCCAGAGCATCAGTGTCAGGAAGAAGTGAGACCAAAGTTCTCTTGCCAACCTAACCCACATTTCCCATGTTAGTGCTCCTGGGCGGCCCTCCTTAAGGGAGAAAGTGAGTTGCCTCTGCACGGTGATAAGATCTCTCTCATTTTACTCCCCTCTTAAAATACACTGTTTGTACCCAAGGCTAAAAGAAGCTATTTCCACTATATGACAGCTAAAACCCACATGTATTTTTCCCCTATTAATCAGGCCTCCAGTATGTTATATCTAAGGGATTAGCTGCAATAAAGGCAGGATAATTACAAGACATTATTTCCATTGGCAGGTTTCACCTCGATGAGACATGAGACATAAAAGTTTGATGAATGGAATGAGCTGTCTTTCCAGGTTGTTTTCAAACTAAACCAGGTCTTGGTCTTTGCTATACCCCCCTGGCAGTGCCTACAGTGACTTCTGAGAAGATCATTCATCTTCATTTGGTTGCCTGGGACAATAGAAAGAGCTAGTTGCTCCAACTTTGGGAAGAAAGGTCTTAACCACAACATACTCATTTCTGTGCACTGTCCCATGGAAGAGTCATCCTCAACCAGAAGCTACATTTTAATAAACTTCTATCAGACGTCACAGTGTGCCTTTTACCAGGGCTCCAGCCCTGACTGTGGTTCTAATCCACCATGTTCAAGATGGGGAATTTTGCAATTCCTTCTTATTATTTGGACTGTCTCATAATTCTTGCCATTGTCATGTTATTTAGACTGTCTCATAATTGTTGCCATTCACAAGATATTAAAAGAGTGCATCTATTAATTCCAAATGTCTAAAAACATATATGTAAGAGGGGCAGGGCCAGTGTACGTATCTATGCAGGTAGGTATTAAAAAAAAAAAAAAAAGCAGTTACTAGAGGGAAATACACCAAAATGTTAATAGCTCAGGCTAAGATAGTAGGATAATGAGTACTTTAAATTGTTTCCTAATAATTTTAAAATTATCTACATGGAATATGGTTAAAAATGGATGAGACTTAGAAAATAATAAGCAGACTTTATAAAACATGGAATTTCTGTCTTTTCTCTCCTCTTTTCACATATGAAGTCAAAAGGGAATGAAGAACCTCAGGTGGGGACAATTTGTTGAAAAAAATAAAGGCACCTAGATTTTCAGTCCCGATATGCACAGAAACACTTTCCTACTGTACAAGCTGTTTTTATCTAGTGGGCTTGACAGATGCCTGAACGTGACACAAGACACTGAAATAACATGCAAATCAGTTTTTCGGTTTTAATATGCAAATATGACGCTTGGCACATCACTTTCCATGGCTGAGGTAAATTGCTGTTTTTGAGTTTTTCGTGGGAAATGCACGCCAGCCAACAAATGGTTAACTCCCCATCTATCACCTAAGGCAAGGTGGTTTTCATTTGAGTCAGAAAGAGTCTTGCTCAGCGATCCAAGGCACTTTGGATGCAAAGAAAGGCCATGTGTTTTGTTCAGTAACAATGCCACTGGCAGCAAACGAGCATACCCTTTGACAGACGCACTGATCATAGTGGATTTCTGGGCCTTGGCAGGAAGGCAGGCAAAGTGTCTCCACAAGAATAACAGAGAAAAGGTTTTCTGCTTGACCTGTGAAAATCAAATCAAAGTAGTTCAACACTGTGGGAAGATGAGCTTCTGGCTGGAGACAAAGAAGAGGGAGTCAAAAGTCCTTGCTTCCAGGGTATGCGAGAGGTGAGGAACACTGTAGCCTCTGGTGAAATCTACATTAAATTATCCACAAATACTAGTAATTAGGTATTAAGGCAATCATCAAGATAATTGAGAGATACCCGGTTCAAGGAATTCATAATCTCCATGAAGGAGAAATAAAAGAATAAAGCAAAGAATCGAACTGTTGATGGTAGTGAGCATGGCTTAGACACTTGAGAATATAGGCTCTAGGGGCTACTTACTTGCTTGGGTTCAAGTCCCACATCCTCTACTTACCAACAGAGTGACCCAGGGCAGGATGTTTCATGGGACTATTAGTTGCCTAAATCATAAAATGGCATCAACTGAGTTTACCTCATGAGTTCAATAAGGAGGTCCATGTGAATCATTTAGCTGCTTGCACTAGTTAAGAAATTATTACTATCCTTAAAAATATGGTATAAGTATCATGTGAACAGATCAGTGGATAAGATGGATTCAGAGGAAAGAAAGGGCACAAAGGACTGGAGCATACCAAAAACATATCAAGAAGATCAGGGGGCTTGATTTTAGGACTTGAGGGAAAGAGAGAAAATGCTTTGTAGTTTTATGCTCCTTTACAGCCAACGGAGAACCCCAGCATAACACTCACACACAAACTAGATTTTAGTTAATACTTTCCAAAGCATGAGAGCATGTTTTCTGTACAAAGAAACAAACCAAGTTAGTGGCTTAAGTGACTATGTTAAGTGACTTAGCCAAAATCACACCCATAATGAGTGGCAGAGCCAGGAGTTAAACATGAGTCTTCGGATCCAAGCTCAGTGTTTTTCCACTAATTTACAGCTGCCTCTATATATTCATTTAGAAATATGAAACTTACATGATCTATCATAAAGGTTAATCAAGACAGTCAACCTCACTGATTAAAGCATGATGCTAATTATATCAGAGGTTGGAGACCAATGTGGCCCCTTCTACTTTCAGAAACATTGATTGTGGTGTAATGGAGAAAGTGTGGGCTTCAGAAACAGACAAAGCTGGTGCAAATACCAAGCTATACCGCTTCTTTTGTATAACATTTTTTAAAAAAAAAAAACATCTCTTAGCATTAGCTTCTGCATCTGTAAATGGGGTTGGGGGCAGGCAAGAGAGGGGGAATGCCCCATGTCAGGGCCATTGTGAGTAATACCTAAAATGATACACGGTATGTGCTAATATTTAACAGCCGCTTATGACTTGTATTAAATGCTCACAAGCAGTCTGTCACATCTGAGCTACGGATGTCTTTCAAATGTGGCAGGAAGGTGGATCAGGGAATATGAATGAGTCAGTGTCATTCATCAGTACTGTGGTAGAGGGGAAACGAGCACACTCTGCTATAAATGTAAAGACCAGCAGCTTTAACATGGCTAACTGCTCATCAGCCATGATTCAAATAATAGTAATCCCCTTGAAGGAATATACCCTTCCATAAACTCTGACAGAAATGCATAAGTGATTAATTTATGACGTTTACCGATTTATAGCTGACGAGACTGAAAATTAGTAAGGACCACTGAGTGTTCAGCGGGGGCCAAGTGGTGCTCAAAATATTTTACATCAACTCATTTACTCATCACACCCACCCATTAGATGATTACTATTCTGATTTTACAAATGAGAAAACTGAGGCACTGGGATCCCCCTGATGAGAAATGGGAATTTGGAATTTGAATCTAGTCATCAACTCCAGAAAGTGCACGTTTAACCAACCACACAATCTCTCCCAGCTGCTCAACCCATCTGCATTTTATTAGTGGGATTTTATGACTTTTTAGGGGAATTTTTTTAAAAGATGTATTTATGTGTGTGTGTGTGTGTGTGTGTGTGTGTGTGTGAGAGAGAGAGAGAGAGAGAGAGAGAGAGAGAGAATGGCATCGAGAGGAAGGGCAGGGGGAGAAGGAGAGGGAATCTCAAGTAGATTCCCTGCTGAGCATGAGCATGGAGGCCCCGATGTTGAGACCCGATGTAGGGCTAGATCTCACCACCCTGACACCACCACCTGAACCAAAACCAAGAGTTGGACAATTAACTGACTGAGCCTCCCAGGAGCCCAGATGTTTTAGGGGAATTTAATCATTTATTACAAAGTCTTGAACTATCAAAGGAACCTTCCTAAAGCACGAATACTACATTTTATGATGCAATATTTCCTCCTCATAGAAAGAGGGCAACTGAGAAAATAGTAAGCACCCAGGATAATCCTGCTGCAGATGGACCGAGTATAGGACTTTGAGAGGCATGGTCATTTCTGAGATCTTCACTCACAATTCAGCAAGGGAAGGAGAACTGCTCTTCAAAGGACTACTTACTTACTTCAAAAAAAAAAAAAAAAAAGACTACTTACTTCATCAGTCTCTGATACAAGGTGGTGTGTTAATGCCAGATCTTAAAATAGTAAAAGGAAATGCTAAGTAGCATTGTAGTTAAAGGTGGGTTAAAGGAAACTCATGTAGAAGATAGGAATCCACTTTCATACTTTCATGTGAAAAACTGAGAGATGATGCCATTTTCGAGCAACCAAAGTAATATTCTCTTCTGCTGGATGATGGCCTAACCATGAAGAAAACTTCTATGAAAGTATTCCATTTGACAAGCACCAAAGCCTTTCCAAAATGTGTCAAGCAGTCTACCTGGGAGGAAACTCCAGATCCCCTGCAGACTCTGCGAATTTTAGAAACAGAAGCCACACTGGAGGTCACTGAGTGGTAGAGGAGTCCCTTCATTTATGACGTTAAAACTGAGCGTCAGGGAGGAAACTGAGTCATCCAAGGTCACCTAGGAAATGAGTGGTAGAGTCAGGAAGGAAGCTCAAATCGGGGAAGCAAGTCTAATTCAAACCGAGTGAGTTCACTCTATCATGAAAGATGCACTGAGAACAGCGATGCATTCTTGATGCCCTATAAAGTACGCTCATTCTTGGCAAAAATTTTGGGAGCTCTAATCTACATTTATGCAGCATTCTGAGATCCCAAGATGGAAGTTGCTATAAAGTGAAAATCATTGCTGTTATTCTCAGCGAGCCTACACAGGCTGACAACAGCTGGCACAAACAGATGTGGTCCACAGAGGATTTGGTCAGGCTCCGCTGGTACCATCCCCGTGCAGGCGCCTTCTCCTCGACTTAGCAAAGGGTGTTTCTCCTCAGTTTATACAGACCCCCTGAGCTTCCCGTTGCTACAGGTGAGCTCAGAGTCTTACTCAGGCTGGCTTTAATCCCTCCTCTCTCCTCTGTCTTAGCTACTGTTTCCTAATGGCATGCCTTTCAGAGATACTTGTCACATGGGGAGAATTTTCTTCACCTGGGGTCTTACACAATGCCTGAGGATGACGACAATAACGTCTGTGGAGTCACTACTCTGTACACACGTTCTCTCCTTTAACCTCTGAAGTAATCCAGTGACATGAGTACTTCTGCTACCTCCCTTTACCGAGGAGGAAACACAGAGAGAAGCTAAATAATGGGCCCCAAGGCACAGAGCCGGTATGAGAAAGAGCTAGGATCTGGACCCAAGCACTCTGATCCTAGAAACCTTCTCCCAGGTTCCAGCGACTAGAGATGAAGACACAGAAAAACGAGGCCCAAATTGTCACTCCAATCAGAATGCACTGGTTTAATATAAGTGCCGCAAACATACAAAGGATGGTTATTATAATACCAACATAAATATCCTCATAAACTCTGCCCATCTCTATCATTCTAACTCTCCAGGGTAATAGGTGGGAAGCAAGTTATTACTGACTCGACTCCTACTCTAGTTAAGGAATATAAAACAGTCACTGACCCAGGTCTTTCAGCAATGCCTGCCTCAACCCTCAGGACAAGGCTTATGCACTCAGGCTTCAGTGCTTCTTGAATATAGAGTCTTCTGGCAAACAAGTAACTAGATGTTACAGTAGCATGGAACATGTCCTTTCACTTATGAGATGCAACTTAGAAAGCTTCTAATAAACACAAAAACCCAACACAACTGAGATGTTTGTAAATAATACATTTGTCCCAAATACATTTGCTGTGTGCCTAGTATGTTATTAGCACCACGGAAATAACTGAAATATGGGTCCCGCCCTCTAGGAGTATAATAGGAAATACAAGCCTCTTGGAAATATCCAAAAATAAAATATTCAAAGTACAGTGGTTTAATCACTGGTGCCAGAACACAGAGGAGATGGCTTAAGCTGGGGAGATGAAGGGGACCCTCATAGGAGAGGGTGATGCCTGAGACAAAGATGGAATTCACACATTCAGAGATGTAACAAGAATGACATCCCAGGTGAAGACCCTAGAGAGCGCACACAAGTGAGTCAGGTTGAAAAGTTACCACCTTTCATTCCAGGTAAAAGCACATGTAACTGAGCTCTGGCTCTTATGTCTCTCTGTGTTCTTCTTCCCCATGATTTCATGGTCTGTGCTGTGCATGAAGATGTCAGGAATATTTTAGTGAAAGTGAGGGAGCTGTCTGCTGTTACAGTCATCCCATATATGAGGCCACCGGGGAAACATGTCTGCAGATCAGCCCCGGGACCCTGGACAGCAAGTCAGCTGGTCTAGACTCGGGCAAACACTACACACTGAGTACACTGAAATACATGACTTTTATTTTTAAAAATTTTTTTTGCTGCTGCTGCTGATCTAAAAAAAAAAAAAAAAATGGTTGCTTTGGGGCACCTGACTGGCTCAGTCGGTGGAGCATGCGACTCTTGATCTTGGGGTTGTCAGTTCAAGCCCCACATTTGGCATTGAGCTTACTTAAAAAAAAAAAAAACAGTTGCTTTACTGAGAGGCTGAAGAAAGTGAGCCACAAAGTATGATGATTTCTAGTGCTAACAACTCAAAGCCTGGAGGAGGGCCAGGGTGAAGAGACATGGCTGCCCTGGGATTCTGCTGCAAGGGCCAACTGCCATATAAGGGATCAGGGGCGCCCTGGAAGCTGGTTTTGTTTGCTTGTTTGTTTTTGCAGGTTCCATTGTGTTATGTGCTGTTTTTACATAAAAGTGTGCCTGCAAGTTTCCAGGAGTCCTTTCTATTTGCTTCTTACGTGTCTATGTTCCAGGGGAGATGAGGCACCTGTCACACGAAGCCAGCATTATTATAAAAGTCACACTGAAAGAGCTCGGTGTGCTTTCCTGCCTCTGTAACTGAATCCACAATATCAGTAACTAAGAGTCAAGAATTCCTTTTTCTGGCTAAGAACATAAGTAGAAGGTAAGGACAGAACAGCCTGGCTGTTATGAGTTCTAGGTCCCTCTACGCTGAGAGCGGCCGGGGCTCTCTGGTCATTTCCCTTCTCTGAGCCTGGTTTCCTCCAATGGCTATGGTCTTCAGTCTCCTAATGCACATAGTTCTTGTGATAAGCAAAGAGAGAAGGGGAAGTAAAAAATTACCCAAGTAATTTGTGAGCAGCAACATGTATAATGTGGACACAAAAACCATCATTATCATCATCATCATCATCATCACAGCTAAAATTTATTGAGCCAGGCCTTATTTTAAATGCTTCAAATGCACCTCATCGCCTCAACCACCTGTTTAGGTAGTTACTCTTATGGCTCCCACTCACCAGGGAAGAAATGGAAGCCAGAGTTGTATGCAGAGTGCTCAGAGCACTAAAGCCAGGACTCAGGACTCTCGTCCATGGCGCACCACATGTGGCATTGCGTGTTGCACCTTGTTTTCTCTTCTCTACCTTCTAAATTTCTGGCTGTGTTGTTCTTTTGCTCTCATAACTAGAATGTAAGATTGGTCCATCCAAACTGTATTTCCTGGGCAGGCACAGGGTGGCCGATACTGCAGTCGTCATATTTTGATTACACAGGTAAGGCTAAAATGGGAAATGCAAGGGACCCGGTAACACAGTATCTTAAACTGACATTAAATGTAGCTGATACTGTCTCCCCCCTACAGAAGACATGGATGTAAGTATCTCAAGGGGTAAAAGAAAGGGTCTTAGATGAAGATTAAAAAAAAAAAAACAGTGACAAGAGGTAGCAATAATCAGCAACTACAAATGTTCAGGTGTTGTATAAAACGGCTGTTCTACAAGTTACACGTAAGATAATTAAATCTCCTTCTACAATTGAGGAAACAAAGGCCCAAGAAAGTTAAACAGGTTGCCTACAGACTTGTAGGGAGTACAGGAAGAGGGCAAGACTCGAATCCAGGCTTGTCTGGCTCCAGTATTCGTGTTCTTAACTACCAAACTACCTCCTGAAGAGGGTGGATGATATAGAAGGAGAAAAAGTGCCTTGGCCATTCTCTTCTTCTACCTGGTTCTGACTACAGGGATTTTGGTATTTATAGAACCCATCTATATTTCACACTGCTCTTTATCATCCTTTAAAATGTGTTATTGCTCATGCTCGACGGGAACAAAGAAATTAGGCCAAGCTCTCACTTCCAACTTGCAGATTAAAGGGAGACTTGGAACAATTGGGGGGGGGGGGCATTAGAAAAATTGGAGGTATAGTTGGGAACTAAATACAAACCTCTCTCCAAACAAGTGGAGCAATCCCTTTGAGGCAACACACTTCACTCCAAAGGGTACATCCTACTAGCCTTACTATGGCAGATGTGGAAGCTTGTAGGTTTAGGTTTACCAAGATCTAACCTCCAAAGGTCAGATCTGAGACTGGGGTGCCATGTGCTATAACAAACATTGGATCAAGAAACCAGAGAACAGGATTTAAGCCTGAAATCTGCCACATACTAGTCATATGACCTAGCATATGTCACAGAACCTCTAGCTTCACTTGCCTATTCTGGACCAAGTAGGATCCATGTATACCTCCCAAGGTAGGTTTGAAGATGCCTACCCTTGGAAGCACTATATAAATCTTTAAGAGTTTGTCAAATGTAAATATTTACAATACCTTGAGTAGCAGACATGGCCTATGATGGGATAGCTTTACCTTACGATCAGTGGAAGAGACACAGTGATCTCACAGGTCAGAAAAGCAAATTCATCTTAGGAATCCCATTCTGAATTTCCTAATAATCTCACTCACTGAGCCAAATAAATGAGCTCAGATCTCCTGACATGTTGTCATGTGCTAACCAGACAAAAAGTACTAATATCCTTCTAAAGTTGCTTTGATATAAAAGCAAACCTCTTACAGCACAAGAAACTATATGATTTAGGTAAGTCACTTTACTTCCCTGAATCTCAATCTCCCCAGGGATTGAATGACTACAATGCAGGGCACTAATTCCTACATTGGGACCTCAGAGAGACTTTATTCAGAATGAGTGAGATCATGAATTGTGGAAATGCTCTGGAAATAATAAAATGTCAAACAAAGGCCGGAGACAGCCAACACCTCCTCTTTAAACCACTGTGAGAAGGACTTTGTCACCTGCAAATACAATTGATTGCATGAGCACAGGCAAATCAACTTCCCCTGCCAAGAAGATTTGTTGCCCTTGGTGAAATAATAGCATTTTGGCCAGAGAGGGAATTTCGTCATTTTCTTTTGACTTTGGTTCTGACTTTTGCAACATGCATGCCTGGGATGGAGGAACTGAGCTTCCAGAACCTAACACTGGCCCTGACTGTAGTTCACATCCTGGAGTAAGCAACTCACTTTGCTGAGAAGGGGCCTACTAGCTACAGACTCCAGGCTGCAATCCTGCCAAACCTGAGGCTTTCCAACCAGCCAGGCAGCAGAGGTGTATTGAATGGCTGCCATGTGCCAGGCACTGTGATGTAAAGAGAACTGGACTTATAGAGTTCCTGAAGCATACAGTGCATCCTATCTTTCTCTCATTTACTCTCTCCACATCTCAGTGAGCTAGGCACTATTAGTCCCTATTTATAGGTCAGTTAACTGAGGTGAACAGAATAAAAAGAATAGAGCTGGAATTAATATAATATTAATATAATCCAGGTTGAACTCTGAGACTTACACTTTTTTTCAGGTGAACAAAAGTGCCTGCCCTCCAGGAGCTCACAATCTAGTGGGAAAGTCAGAAAGGCAACTCAATAGACTGTGAGCTCCTTGAGGGCAAGGACCGTTTTTAATTCTTGTATCTTCAGAGCCAAGCATGGTGTTTGCCATGCAGAAGGTACTCAAATAGTGTTTATTGAACGGATAAACCATAATCAGATGTTTTCCGTCTCAAAATACAAGTCTAATTATGTTACTCTTCAGTGCTCACAAACTTCTGCTAACTGCTCTTTGCTAATCCAAGAATTATTTTAAAAAGTTCTTTACAGGGGTGCCTGAGTGGCTCGGTTGGTTAAGCGTCTGCCTTCGGCTCAGGTCATGATCCTGGGGTCCTAGGATCAAGCCCCGTAGTGGGCTCCTTGCTCAACAGGGAATCTGCTTGTCACTCTCCCTCTGCTTCTGCTGCTCTCTCTGCTTGTGCTCTCACTCTCCATCAAATAAACAAATAAAATCTTCTTTTTAAAAAAAGTGCTCTGCATTCCTGCCTTCATAGCATAATGCTCACGATTCATTCCCCCCCACATCCTCTGTGTACCAACCACCTCCATATCTTCCAACTACCTTAGCCTATAGGTGGCATTCAAAAAAATGTTCCTGAGTGAACATACAAATATGAGAGGGGTTAGATCCGCACTATATGTGAGCCATGAATATAATAATGCCTGTGAACACCAAGGTTAGATTCATCCATTAGGAAGCTTTGCAGAAGACAGGACAATTGATTTGGGCCATCTAACTCTACAATCCCAAAGGCTAGATGACATTGCATCAAGAAAATGCAATCTTTTTTTTTTTTTTTTTTTTACTATTAATTAGACAAATTACATCAGAAGAAAACATTTTTCTTTAAATCAGAATATGTGCTGTGCCAAATTCCATCTTCTAAAGGATATGGGTGCAGGCCAAAAGCCCATCATATACATTATTGTTTTTCTTCTCCTAAGTACTTAGGGAAAATTAAGTCTCATTTGGCATGCAGCGGCTCTCGGCAAGGTCGTGGTGCCTCTGCAGTAGTGCCTGGGGCAGTTAAGGTAAGAACTATGTTTTCAAAATAAAGAAATTTGCACCATCTTTGCAAACAAGATCTTGGTCAGCCAGCGTGTCATGGGAACAGTTGGGGCTTTGGTGGAGAAACCAGAGCCAATCGGAAAGTTGGAGATACTCCCAAGTTAGCCCTCCCACCCTTGAACTCAGGGCTGAACAGACCAGGATGTGTCATGCAAGGGGAGGGGGACAGCTCTGCCACTACCATGCCGTGAGATGATAGGCATCACTCGGTTTGCTCATCTGTAACATGAGACAGCTGGGACTGAACTAGATGATCTCTCATAATTTGGAAATTACAAATGCGAAAGCACGGGGAAAAGAGATAAGATATAACCAAGCACAGAAATCTAAAGACTCATAAGGAAACCACCAAATTCCTTTATTATTATGACAGGAAACAAAGCTAAGATCTCCATCCTTTCTGAGAGCCTGACGCTGAGGCTCTCACATCAGTACATACCCTCACCTCAGCCCACATAGACCAGGTGCTTTTGTTGTTCCTCAGGCTACACACTTCAGGCCGCTGCCTACCATCTATTTGAAGATTAGAAGCAGCTTTCACATCCTTGATGTTGAGGCCCACTCCTCCTCTTGTTTTGTACTGCCTGCAAATGCCACACCGAGACGAGATAGGGCAGAAACAAAGCCTCAGCTAGCCGTACACTTGCTGGGGCTGTTTTATATCAATTCTTCTCATGGTCGCTCTAGAGCACTTCCATTTCCTCCCTGGGCCTGCCCATCCTGTCAGTCGTAGGTTCTTCATCCTGGCTGCCCATCAGGATCGCGTGGGGAGCTGAAAAAGTCATGCTCATCCTTCTGCTTCCCACCCATGAACAATGAACTCAGTATCTGTGGGGCTGAAGCTCCAGAGTTGGCATGGTTAGAAGGCTCCCCCAGATAATTCTGATAAGCACAGGGAGCAAGAACAAGACACTAGCTTAAACACTGGTGGTCCTACACCAAATTAACTTCTTTATAACTGTCTGGCATTGCCATGGGGAATCGTGCAACCACCCTGTATCCGTGGTTCCCATCAGATTTCTCCCCAGCGATGGAATTGCAGAAGAGGTGGTGGGGACAAGCTGGAGCCACTCAGCTTAGGACAAAAGAACTTAGAACTTTCCATTTATTATTATTGCCTTTGGTCCAGGTCCATGGCTCCATCAGATAACATCATCCAGAGAAAGAACCAGGTACTTTGGTCGGCATGATCCATCCTCAGAGCTTCATGTTGTTATGAGGAGTAATAATGGCTACACTTGTTGGACACTTGTGTGCAGATGCATATTTTACATAGATAATTGAATGCAATAATCCCCAAGTCCCTGTGAAGCAGGTACACAAATATACCCATTTTACAGATGAAGCAGTTGAGACCCAGTGGGGTGAATAATGCACGTTACAGTCCGGTCCAGGGCTGCCTGATTCCAAAGCCTGGAATCATACACACTAGGCTGTGGTTATACCCTTATTGCATTGTTGTCTTCACAAAGGTGGAGGGAGAATGAGGCTCTCAGGATGTGAACATTTGACTCCAAGAGGGAAAAGTCCTCCTCTGGACCTATTTATGTTCCCCAAAATACCCCCAGACACTGGCCTAAATAAAAGCCAGACTGGGTAGGGAAAAGGAGATTGGTGGTTGGTGGAAACAAGAAACGCTCAAAATCTTTAGAAGAAAATCAGTTGGTAAATTTATAAAATTTTTAAGCATAGGTGATAGGACGAGCAGCTAAACTCAACACAGGCTCTGGAATCTAATGTCTTTCCAAAAGACTCAGGGGACATCTAACAAAGTGAGCTGTGCAGCCTCCAGTCAGCGCGTTCTTCTTGCTGGTTCATCAGATGCCCTGTACGCGGGAGGCAGTGAGCTGCAGCTATGGCGGGGGGGGGTGGGGCTGGAACCGATGCCAAGGAGGGCAAAGATGCTTCCCTTAGCACTTGCCCTGCCAAAGGGTGCTCCTACAGGGGGCTCTTTATTCCTGGCTCTCTTCTCCTCAGAGGAGACTTGTCCCTGCCTAGCTAGGAATACGCCAGAAATTCTCTTTAACAAGAAGAGAGGAGATTGATCAAGGGAGCAAGAAGAAAGTATACAACTCAAAGTTCCTTGGCTCTGAAGGGCCCCAAACTTGTATTCAAGTGGGTGCGTTGAATTTGGGAAGCTTCCTTCACCAACACAAAAATGGATACTTCTTAGGGAAATGGTCCAGCTTGCTTAATTGGGTTCATGCATTGAGGGTGCTCTCTCGGGCCAGCAGGTTTTTGCAGCTGGCTTCTTGACCTCAGGTGGGGTGCTGCTGTGGACACAAGGCATGGTCTTCTTGCCACACTGGTCTCAGACTTGTAATTTCCTGGTGGCCCCACTTGGACAAATTAGATGAAATGGATGGGCTCTCTTCCTCTGACTTTCAATGTCCCTTATACTCCAGCACTGAGCTTTGTCTTCCATCTTACCTTCCCCTTAGCTATACTCCCTATTCCAGAACACACTACTTACTGTTCTCTTAACACAGCCACAGAGCCCATTTTCCACTGCCAGGTCACCAAGGTCACCACTACTATGTCCACTGCTATGAATGCCAAGAGCCATGTGTTCCCAAACACCTCTTTATAGATGCTACCAGTCTTCACATCCTAATTCAGATGCCTCATTCCTTGATCCACACTAAAGGCCAGAGTAACCCCTTCCTCCTATGACCCCTCCGAGCACAGCATCGTGGTGAAGAGCATGCACACCAGAGCTCGCATTCCAAAGGGCTGTTCTGAAGATGATACGGCTTAATGAAGTATACGGAACAGTGCTTGACATGTAATAAGTATAATATAAGTACTTGGTAAATAAATAAGTGCCTCCTCTGAGGCACCAATTACTGTCTAGCCAGTAGGGTGGTTATATGCTTTTAGCACATTATAGGGATTCTCAAATGTCTGTTTCATTAATGGTGCCTGTGCTTTCCAAAGCATGGTCTTAGCACCCGACCCCTGAAGGCAAACAGGAAGTGGTCACTGAATTGAACTATGTTAAGCTATTGGGCATCAATACTGCATTCCAATGATTCTGCAAGCTGGATACCAAAGCAAGTGGTTTTGACTAAGTGAGTACCTTTGCTATCCTATAGCATGTTCCCAAGAACACATAGAGAGAACTGGTAAAAAGGGACATTCTGTTTTCCTTTCAGTGTTGTATAATTTTGGTCTCATATTAACATGCCTCAGGGAATAAAATATGTATTTACATAAAAATTTCTGGTAATAGCATCTTGAAAAGTAATTAAATGAAACAACAGATTCTATCTGTTGGGGGCTCCATTTCCAGCACGAGGTGTGTGACAATGTCCTGAAGTGAGACCTGCATGGACATTGCACCCCTTCATCCCAAGACAGGCTCCACCCATGAGCCACCATGAAGGACCTGGCTCACTTGGGATGTCTGGACTACAGAAATATCTTAGGAATATGCAAGAACCAAATGGGTAGTAGATTCACTAGCATAACTCTATGGGCGAAGGGAGTATAGGTGTTTCATAGTGTAAGAAAGCACACTTCTCTCCCTCTTTCACTGCCACCTTCCTCTCCCCAGAAAAGGTTAAGGCAGAATTTAGCTACTAAGAACCCATAAAATGGATGCCTGGGTGGCTCAGTGGCTGAGTGTCTGCCTTTGGCTCAGGGCATGATCCCAGAGTCCTGGGATCGAGTCCTGCATCAGGCTCTTTGCATGGAGCCTGCTTCTCTCTCTCTCTCTATGGCTCTACCTCTCTCTGTGTCTCTTATGAATAAATAAAATCTTAAAAAAAAAACCCAGAAAAGTCTTCAGAAATCATCTAAATTAATGGTTCTCAACCTGCTGCTCCTGGAGCCTTGTGTGTCCATGATTCCTGTAGAATGGAGACTAGAGAGGCCTAGAGACCTAAAAGTTCACAGCGTGTATTAGTGATTAAGCTGTTGATTATTAGATTATCAACTCGGCGCAGTGACCCTGGTCTTGTCACTCTACACAGTTCTGGCCGGTCAATGCATGTGCACCATGGAGCATAAAAATGGACAGGGAGGCAATGCCCGGGTGGCTCAATGGTTTGGCACCTGCCTTTGGCTCAGGGCATGATCCTGGAGTCCCGGGATCAAGTCCCACATCGGGCTCCCTGCATGGAGCCTGCTTCTCCTCTGTTTGTGTCTTTGCCTCTCTCTCTCTGTCTCTCATGAAAAAATGAATAAATAATTAAACAAACAAACAAACAAACAAACAAATAATTAAAAAAAAAACAGACAGGGATGCACATGTGCTTTGTAAATGCAGTTTGCTGTGAAGGACCTTCAGTACAGGGGACCCAAATCTCAAAAATAAAACAAAGTCCTCTTCTTGACGGGAAGACCTGGCCTGAGGTTAAAATGATACAGTCACTCAGGTTCCCTGACGTCAAGTGTAATGTTACTTTAACTATGTCATAGCTGATACCTCTATAGCTGGAATGTCTTCGCAGGGATGTTATTATGCCTCTGTTTATATTTTGTGTATGACCTTTGTGTCTATAGGATAGGATTTCCTGTCCTTCCTACAATTCACTTACCTTGCCTTTCTTATTATCACAGGCTGTAAACATTTAGACAACCAGACACACACACACACACTGCCCTCTCCTCCCCTTGCACAAGAGGGATTTCCCAACTGACCATTCATTTTCATAAAGTTATTTTTAACCAAGGTAGAGGGAGTTCCCCTTCTTTGGGACCTAGTGCCTTTCTGTCAGATTAGGAAATAATCTGGGTGCACAGGCAAAAACCCAGGCAGGCGAACCAGATGGACAGAAAACAGGAGCTCTTACAAACTGTCTCCCTAGGAAACCAGGCAAAAAGCAGGATTTTGCGCAAATATAGAACGGGCAGTCAAAATGTGGAAATAGAAACTTCGAGTTGCAGACCAGTGGGAAATCCCAGCAGCCCATCCCTGCAGACCACATCCAGGAGGTGAAAGCAAAGCTGAGGCATGTCTCATTGGGCAAAGCCAGCAAGCTCAGAGGACATGCACTTCCACAATGACAGTTCTGGGAAGAGAGCACACGTGGTTCTCCACGGACCCTCCTGAGTCATTTATGAGAAAGGAAAAGGGAAAGAAATGAGTCCTACTGCCGCCGAGAAGCCCAAGTCCCTGGACGGCAGCCTGAATCATGGTCACATGGAGCAGCAGACTTGAGAATCCTAGAGAATCCTAGACTTGACAGTCCACCTGTCTGAGTGAATAGGAGAAGAGGCTTTGTGGGGTTCTGGGGCTACTCACTGCCACTGCCACGAAGTCTGTGACAACATATGACTTCAGATCCCCCTTTGTATCATTTGCACTGACTCATCCCCCCCTCCAAAACTTTAGATAAAAATGAAGGCCTGTTTCCTCTTCTACTTTCCAGTAGGATCCCCTATCACTGTATTCCTTATGCCCCTTTGTAGTACGCCTCCGCACGTGGCCACCAAGGAAGCCAGGGGTGTCACCAGCTCCTTCCTGGCACCAGGACCCAAAGGAGGCCCTTTCCCGGCTGATGTGTCCATGCCAGATCTGTAGTGATACGGGGAAACCCTGTGGGCTGCCTGGCTTCGGTTCCACTTGAATTTCACGGAGATTACTGACATCCTTGGACTCTGAGTACAACTTAGTAATTTGCATGGGTGTTTACGCTGCTTGCCCACGTGAGCTACAATTAAGGCGAACATAAAGGTTTACAACAACCACCCAGCCTGGTCCTACTCCTGAAATGCCCGCTGTTCCGCCTCCCTCAAGCCCTTTGCATCTGCCAAAGTAACCATGACAGATCCCGCGGCAGGTCGCCTGGCCTTGGCCTGCCCAAGCAGCAGCCCCGACAGGAACTGGGGTGGTCAGGGCAGGAAGAGCCTCCGAGAGGAATTAAAAACAGACTGGAAAAGTTTGAGTGGAGAGCTGCACAGCGTGCATGTGTGTGCATTGACACATCCGCTAATAAAGGCAAGGGGATGGGAAAGAAAGGCTTCTCCTCCTAAAAATCACACAATCTGTGTTACCGTTGGATTGAGAAGTCAGTAATTTCTTGTGTATGCATCATGCATTTAAATTTGGAGACCAATTTTCCTTGTGTGACATTTCTTGCTTTGCTATTAATATAGCAAATTCCCAGAAGAGAGAATGAAAGGAATATAGAAATAGAAAATCGGAGTTCAAGTCTTGGTTTGGCCAGTAACTAGCTACGCGACCTCGAGCAGGTGGTGAGGCCTCAGTTTGGCTCTCTGCAAAACAGGAGGCTAGGATGCGGATGTTGTATTCACCTCACGAGGTTACGGTCAAGATCAAATGAGGTCATACCTTCATTCATTCATCTGACAAACATGTATTGAGCTTTCCTTCAATCAGGCACTGTTCAAGGAGCCGGGGATACAGACATGCATACAACAATGTCGTGGCTCTCACAGAGCTTATACTTGTGTGCATGTGCAACGTGTGAGTGCGCGTGTGAAAAGGCAAGAGAGAGAACGAGAAAAGAGAGAAGCAATCCACATACACTCAAAAGATACATGTGCACATACAGGCTATCTACCCACGCACACAATAGCAGAATGATGCCTAAGAGATAGACACAAAAAAAACACAAACAAAAAAAAAAACACCCCAAAAACTAAGTAGTAAAATGTCATACAAGTAAAAGGTATTATTTACCATTATTACATTAGGGCCCTAGAGAGAAGCTTCCTGCAGTTGTAATAATTCATTCCTTCCCTGCCTTCATCCCTCCATCCCTCCCTCTCTTCCTCCCTTCCTTTATCCCATTGAACACTGGTTAAGGGCATGCGTAGACTATTGCATCAGGGTACAGATCCATATGGGAAGCATATTAACTACAAGCAGATCCTGCCCACAGGAAGCTTACAGATGGCATAAAGACGAGGCACTACAGAAACTGCTGTTGTCCTAGGTACACAGCGATAAAAGCCTTCTCAGACAGGTGTAGGTCTAATGCCATGGAACTTCCTCCATGTGGGAGAGAAGCAGCTCAGGGAATAAATGCCTCCTGGAGGTGAGCAAGGTATGGTGCCTGGGGCAGGGAGGGCTGTCCCAGGCAGGGGGAGAGGAGTAACAGGAAGGTACCCTAACATGGCCATGCACACGAGGAAAGCACACCTGCTCCCTCCACGGTGGACGACTGGCCCACTCATGTCCTCAGCTCCATTTTCTCCACACCAGAAAGTCCTCACTTCTTCCAAAAAACTCACTTCTGCCTCCACATTCTGGTATTCACCAGAGTGAAAGGAAATCTGTGTTTCATAATGTGCTTTTCCCTACTTCCGGATTTTTGAGTAACTATAACACAGGCTCCTTTTCGGTAACAATGGCACGATGATCCTTTCAAAGACAATTTCTGAGTTAAATGATAAGTCATCTTCCCGCATTGGGTCTGCAGCTCTACCTTCTTCCTAAAGACAGGCTTTCCAGAAAGCTGAGGCCTTTCCCACAAATGTAAGCAAATGACTCTTTCCTTTCTTTTTTGCTGTTTGAGTCTGAATGCTTCACTGTCATTTTCTGTTGCTGATCTGGGGTAAGGTCGTGTTAGCAAAAAAAAAAAAAAAGTTCTTCCGTCACTGTAGGCATCTGTAATATGAAGTTCGAGAAGTAAGTTATGCTTTTTGGCTTTATTTCAAATACCCTTCTTATTATGAAGGGTGTGAACTGGAAATAAAGATGTCTTCTTTCCTTTGAAAGATTGTGAGCATTCTTGCTTGATAGTCCAAATAAATGGATGAAAGCTGCCAACAGTATGTGGCTTCAAATCAGCGTGTTCTTAAAGCCACAGAGAACTGAGACCATCTGAAATGATCCAATCTTGAAACTCCTCTAATTGTTACGGGTTATGAACAGAATCCAAGGAGAGGGTAAGAAGGCATATAGTCATGGCCCACATTTCTGATTTCCCTGAGAGTCGGGAGACAAAACAAGGATGATGAAGGGGAAGGAGAAGGAGGAACAGCCTCTGCTCTGTGTGGATCAAAGAGTGATCTTAAAAAGCATCAGAACAAAACCATTCCTCCCTCTGATGGGTGCTCCTTTGGGGGCAATGAGCATTCAGTGCTTATTGACTCATATACGTCAACCACTCTAACGACTGCTTGGCTGCTTCTTCCCCACACCGGAGATTAGAACCAATAAACATCAGAAGGTAGTGGGGAAGCCTGTGAGAGGTAGCACAGTGACAGTAGAGATGGCAGCTGACAGCCTGAGCAGCCAGGAGAGGAAAGTCACTGAATTTTAGCAGAGCACAGTAATAGATGGTCATGTGGATGACCCCGAGTCATCAAGAGGATTCAAATGCTTAGAATGGCCTCTCTGGAATGGGAGAAATGTGAAATGCATTTTAATAAGGGTTCCACCAAAGTCAATACAATTGTTTATTATTACTATTACTGATTTTGCCTGATGGAGGAAAACACTTAAGCTTTGGCGAAAAGTCAGGTAAAAGGGTACAATGACCACACAGAGCATCCATTTAACACTTTCACAAGTACATGCAAATTCACCAGTTCCCAATGGAAGCCAAACATTTTTAACACTAATTAAACACACCACACACACTCAGAGGCTATGCAATGTCTTGACAGACTAAAGCAAGATAATGACGAAGACTTAAATGCTCATTTGCTTGGCTACTGTGGACATAGTCAAGGCAAAAGAACACCGTGATTTTAAAAACAGGTGAAAGGATAAAATCCTAGAGAAGGGGGCTCTTTTTTAGGTTCCTGAGAGTACCACCACCAACAACAAATCGAGTGAGATTTTCCCACAGATTTTTTTGATGTATAACTGCACTTGTGCCATTATCTGCTTTTAACCAACTGGTGAGGTGGACCTTCCAGCAAACTCCATCCCCTTGAGGAGGCTGCAAGGCCATGTGGCTACAGGCCAGCCACATGTTTCTGGGTGACTGGAGTCCAGGTTCATTGATATGGAACCCCATATGCTTCTTAGTCTGCCTAGCTCCACCTCCCTTAGCTGGGGGTTTCTCTACCTGACATGCCCAAAAGTCCGTGTTGTTACCCCTATTCTGGAAGGCTGTTAAATACCAGCCACTTTCCATGTTTCCTCAACTAACCTGTGAAACAGAGATTATTAACACCCACTCTTCACTTGAAGAAAAGTTCTTAAAAAGGTCAATATACTGAACGACACCAGCAGATTTATAATCTAATTGCACTCACTTGAGCCTGGCCTTCTTTTTGTTCATTTTTTCTTTCTTCCCATAAAACTCAGAAGTTAACCTATTTAATTATCTTTTTCCTTATAAGGAAAAGTTCTAGGCTTTATCCATCTGTATATCCCTCATCATATCTAACAGTGTACAGGGAACAGAGGCAGTACGTGGAAAATGTCTGCTAAATACAGGTATGTGTATAATGGGATGAGGATAAAGTTTAGAACCAGAAAGACTAGGATTTTTATGTCTTTCCTGCTGTACTTGAACTATGTGTCCTTGGACAAGTCTTTATAACCTTCAGGGGTTCTCTGCTCACTGGTTAGGCAGCACTATATGACATACTCTAAGCCCCGAAAATAATCAATACTTCCCTGGTTAGGTTACAGTCCAATTGATTTCCCCCATTCTTTGGGGAGACCCACTCAGAAATGTTTTAGGAATGGTTTAACAAAATGCTTAACCCATAAAAATAAATCTGAGCTATATATAGCTACATCAAATGCAACATCCCTCAAGAAGAGACTGGCTCGTTATAATAGCATTTAAAGCATCCTCATTTGCTCATTCATTCACTTGTTCATTTGGAATTGAGGAGAAAATGCTGTAAAACAGCACCACGATGGAAACTGAGGCTCCAAAGAGGGGGGGCTTGCTTTGATGATGTTGCAGCAAAAGCTAGAATGAAGCAATATAAGTTAAGAACTTCATAAAGCCCTCATTCTCTTCTAGTTGGTTGAGTGACTAATGAAATGCCAGAGAGCTTGGTGGAGGGTTTGGCAATCTCCCCTAGAAGTCAGAAGTAGCATGACCACACTGGGGCCATGTTTGGGGTGCTTTAGGTGTACCACTTGTTTCAGGGTATTAAGGATCTTCTATGTTTTCCATGCTGTCACACCCCTGTCTTCCAGTAAATTACACTGGGCGTCCCTCAGGCCCAGGAAATGGTGGAAGAGGCAGTACTCATACAGACACCTCTGTCATTTGGCCAGTTAGGTTACCTGCTCTGCTTCTTTCATATTCTGCAGGCTAAAGAGTAATCTTGTGAAATAATTGCTTCATTTGAAGACTCCTTTTAGTAATTTTTAACTTAATTCCACTAGTTTTCAGATGACAGAGAAGCTCGAAGAACCATCTCCTCACCCTATTTCCCAGCAGAAGTTCTGATAAGTCACCTATGACACAGCCACAGGAAGATTTAAAAATAGCTTTCAGGGACACCTGGGTGGCTCAGCGGTTGAGCCTCTCCCTTCAGCTCAGGGCATGATCCCGGGGGTCCTGGGATTGAGTCCTGCATAGCGTTCCCAGTGGGGAGTCTGCTTCTCTCCCTGCCTATGTCTCTGCTTCTCTCTCTGCGTCTCTCATGAATAAATTAATAAAATCTGAAGAAAAAAAAAACCTTTCAGAGAAACTCATCTTTATATAATTCAACTGGATTCAAAAAGTATTTATGAATAATTTTCAACTTTAACCAATTCCCTTGTAGAGTTGAAGGGCATCTCCCTTAAAGAGATACTACAGGCTGAGAGGTACATTTATGACCCACACAAAGTCATGGATAAATCAGCTCTTAAAAAAATACCCTTCACAGTTTTGAGGATGGGGTAACAAGCCACTTTCCCTTAGTAACTGTTTTGTAGAGAATCAAAGATGAAACTGATGGATTCTAAAATAACGATTGTATTAGCTACCTATTGCTGGATAACAATAAAAACTTAGTAGGGTAAAACAACATACATTTATGATCTCAGTCTCTGTGGGCCATGAGTGCAGTCAAGGCTTAGCTGGGTCCCCTGCCTCAGAGTCGCATAGGCTGTAAGCAAGATGTCAGGCAGGGTTGTGGTCTCACATTAGGTTCTACTGGGGAATGGTCTATTTTTAAGTTTACATGGTTGTTGGCAAAATTTAGTTCCTGCAGGCTGCTGGACTGAAGGCTTCAGTTTCCTTCTAGCCACAGGTTACCTGAAGCTCCACCTGGAACTCCTTTCCTGGTGGCCCTCTCCATGTAGCAGCTTACAACACGGCAGCTTGCTTCTTTAAAGCCACCAAGGGAGAGGTATTCTTGTACGATGGATGAAACAACACTATAATCTTATCCAACATTATCTCATACAAGTAATCATGTATATCCCATCACCTTTGCTTTAGTCTGTTGGTTAGAAGCAAATCATAGGTCTGGCCCACATTCAAGAGGAGTGCCATATCCAAGAGTGTGGATACCAGGAGATGTGGAAAATTGAGAGCTACCTTCAAGTCTCTCTCCCTTCATGACATCTTCTGCCATCTGTGTAAGCCTCTGTGAGGTCACTCTGGTCTTAATTTTTTTTATTTATTTATTTATGATAGTCATACAGAGAGAGAGAGAGAGAGGCAGAGACACAGGCAGAAGCAGAAGCAGGCTCGATGCACCGAGAGCCCGACGTGGGATTCGATCCCGAGTCTCCAGGATCGCGCCCTGGGCCAAAGGTAGGCGCCAAACCGCTGCACCACCCAGGAACCCCCACTCTGGTCTTAAAGATAAGAGAGGAGTTTTCCTTTGCTGACTGAGAAGGAACTTCTGGTGTTGATATACGCCATCATGATTACTTTGAAACAGAAGGCATATTTTCTTTGTCAAGCACAAAGGAATATGATAAAGAACGGAGAAAACACTTTTGTTGTGGTTGTTTTAAATCCTTTACAGTATAAGCCCTAGAAAGAGTTAGAAAAGTCGGGGGGCAGGGTGGGGTTTGAGATGTGTTATTCCTGTCTTGAAGTCCAGCCCTATACTCAACTTTGGTGCCCATGGCCTATCCTATGTCTACCTTTAATCACCTAAGAAGTGGGGATACACAGAGTAGACAAATAAAAACACTTAATGGGAGTTGGTGCAACCTGTTCTCGGGATAAAGTGTAGCTGATTCAATAATTTAGTGTGTTCTTCCAAAAAATATAAGATGGGGTTTTATCTAGAGCATTTCATGAATAGACAGATATTTAAGGATGGCATTCCACCAGAATATGGTAGTGACTGCTACTTATTTTTTCACCAACATGTTCCTTTTTAATTCCCCTTAAAAATATTATTTTTTTGTCTAGTCTCTGTTAAGATAAATTCTGAATTAGAGATGAGTAATCTTTTACTCCTGGTACTCTTTCTGTTTAATAAAAAAAGGCGGGGGGGGGGGGGGGAGAATTTTGAAGGGGTTGTTAATCATTAAAACTTAAAACTGGCTTCCAATGAAGGAGGAGGACCGTAACAGCACAGACACTAAAATACAAGAGGGAAAACTCAGGATTAAGAATTCTGAATGTATGATTCCAGAGTGTTTTCTATAACAAGGTTAGCCTTCAGCATTTTTGAAGAGAAAGAGTACACCTCCTTTGATGCATATTAAAGTAGTTAATGTACGTCCATGTAATTCAATGAGCGATAATCAAAGCACACTAAAAACTTTAAAAATCATTTAATTTGCTGGAGTTGAAATAAAACTTTATGATCATACAGCCTAATTCCTAAGATTCCACAAGGACACTAGGGGCCTGAGAGTTCTGTGATTTGCCTAAGGCTATATGATAATTCGATGGTGGAGCCAGAACCAGAATTATGGTATACTGATTTCTAAGCTTACGTATCTTACCACTACTTTTGATGTGTTTTCTCCTTGTATACAAACATGCACATATGATCCAGGCAATACAGACTTGAAGCTATGTCTCCAATTTGCTTGAGTTATTCAGTCTCTCTTTTCTGACTCTGTTCCTTCCATTCTCCTTCCCCCCTTCCTCCTTATGTTTTTGCTTGACTTTTTGAACAGGGAAGGAAGCCAGATGGAAGAAGTAGAGACTAGGCTACCTGTTCAGATCTTATCCTCCCTTAGGCCTGGTTACAATGTACCCGCCTTCCACACACACACACGTGTGGCACCTTCTCAGTATACTCCAGCCAACACTGACTTGACACATTGCCTCATCTCTATAAATGAATCTAAGTTATTTCACTGTTTCAACTCTTCCATCATTTTATCTGCCATCTGGAAGGACTACCCCCTGCTTTTATGTTATACAAATAACTAAGCTTAATGCTAGGCATGGAGAGATTGCTTAAAAATACTCTGGATTACTCCAATGGCTTCACACTTGTCATAATGCTAAACAGCCCAGGATCAGAATGGCACCAAGATGTTGTATTGTCATTACCTTCTATAGCATAACACTATTATTTCATTTACTCACCTCTAATTGCTTAAGGACTCATGCATGGTCTGGGATTATAAATTTTGAAGTAATAAACATGTCATAACTTCTGAAGGTTTTCCATGAGGTGGAAAGAGCATGGACTTTGAAGTTAGATATAACAGAATTCAAAGCTCAGCTTTGCCACTCATCCTCAGGCAAGGTGTTTAATATATCTGGGTTTGAGATCCACATTGCAAAGTACAGTGGTAATCCATCCTTAGCAGGGTCCCCATAAGGATTAAATGAGAAATTGTGTAAGAAGAAGCCTAGCCCGATGCCTGTGGCCCCCTCACCACTCACCGTATATTAGCTTTTCTTCCTCCCCTTCATAAAAGTAAGGGATTAAGTTCATTCAGGACTTGGACACAACTGTGTCAACAAAACCAACTGAGGTCTATAAATAAAAAGTTTCCGAATTTAAATTATATTGTGGTAGGCTAAAAGATTATGCATTCCTGTGTATTAAAGGCAGGATGGAGAAGAGGGAGGAAAGCCAAGCCATTTCTACTGTGAATGAAAAGTGAGAAGAGAGAAGGGAAAGAAAGCAAGCACAAAATAGTAAAAATTTACCCTAATTTTTCACAGAAAAAAAGTTGGGAAACAATGAGCTGAACAGTGGTAGAAAGAAAGATTTATTAGGAGCTTCAAAGTTGGGAACTCCTCGGAGCCAAAATTAGGCGTTAAAAAGTTCCCAGCTACATTTTTGTAAGCTCTGGTACCCGTAGTGTCCCCAGATGTACTATATAAATGTTGAACCACATATGAGCGGTTCAGAATGAGCCAATTCAATAAAAAGTGCTTTCAGGAGAATTCAGTAAACCCAGAGTTCAATAATATATTCCAGAGGGCTGCTGTTGTATTTGCTAGGACATGCCCATGGCTATAATGGGTAGGGAATGTTCTTCTCCACACTACGTGGGAATGAGATGCAAATGACCCAAGGGTGTATTTCTTGAATTATCTCCTGAGGAGACTGAACCTGACTCAATCTTCTTTGAAGGTAAGACAAGGAAAAAAAAAATAATTACCAAAAAAAAAAAAAAAAAAAGGCTTTAATTTTTCTCAAGAGATTGGGTGTTGGTCTTGGCCATATTCCAATCTGTCTCTTTTCATTCACTCCACCAATAAACAGCCTCCCCACCCCGCTTGACTCCTCCAGTTTCAGTGGAGCATACTAAGTTTTCTTTTCCAGTCCTCAATATGGAGAAGCAACAAACCAGTCGATTTTTTTTTTTTTTAATGTCAGCAGGGGCAGGAGAGTGCACAGAATCAGAACCACAGCTTCACGGAGAATTAGAATCATGGGGATCAGTGGGTTAAATTAACCCTTAACTGTAAGTAAATTCTGCTAAATGGCTTCCCCTCATGATGTTTTAAAAGCCTCAGGGAGATGGAAAACATAAGTCTAATCATCATTGATATGGTCGAAGCTAATTCAAAATGAAAAAGTATCATAGAAAACGTGCTATGTCCATTAATTATGGAGGCTGCATGTTACCCAATCATTTATAAATCATTAATAATTTATACAAATGTTGACATGAGTGAACACGTCTCCATCTTCCCTTGACACTATTCCATAGTGGTTTCTTGTTTGTTCATTTTCATGTGTAGGGCCCTCAATCGTTCAAGAGGTGATATAAACTGATCAACTCACAGAGGCTCTCAGAGTAAAAATAATAAAAGAGGGCATTATCATAAATTTGGCAAACTCAAAATGAACTTCTAGCTAGAAATGAGCTTTCTCTCACTGAACCGCCACAGGTTGCTTTACTTGTACCTCCCTCAGCATACTTATTACTCACAGGAATGTTATTTATATGTTATTTCATTTTCTCTATGTGAACAGACACACCATGTTGCATCTTGGATGGGGCTTAAGACAGCTTGAGGATTCTCAGTAAAGGAGTGCTGAATGGAAGCAGAACAAACAAACAAAAAAACCAAAATAAAAAGTGAACTTAGCTCTACCCTTGGATATAGAAATTAAAACGTCAAGGGAAGAAGTTTGAGCTACTGAGGTATATGGTGATTCATATATTGCATCCACTTTATTCCTCCAGTTCCTCTCTTTCCAGGGTCCAGATGATTAGAAAAGAGAACACGCTACTCACTTAGGCAGCTCAGAGAGCAAGCCAAGATGTTTTCAAAGCAGAGAAGACAATGAATCAACTTTTCTGTGGAAAGAACAGGTGATTCAAGAGTGGTGAAGGCACAAAGCCATCAGAGGTATGGAGGGAGAGGAGATGGAAACACGTGTTCTGTGTCTGCCTGAAGCTCAGGACCAGTGGGCAACAGCAAACAGAAACAAAATGGCACCAGTAAAATCACTCTCCACCCCCTGTCGGTACACACTCCAAATGGGAGGAGGAGGCAAAAGGCAAATAGCAGTTTTCCTGGGATCTTTAGACTATCTCCACACAGTAGCAACAAATACAGCAACAAAACAACAATCCATCAAAAAAAAGTCATATATAGGAAAACAAAATAAGAGCCTGGAAGACTAAGCGCCAAACTCAGCAGGTGAGCCCTGGGGAGTGGAGGGAATATGAGTGCCCTTCTACTTTTCCTTTCATGTATTTCTGCAATGGGTGATTAAAAAAACAAAAACAAAACAACAACAAAAACGTTGTTTAAACAAAAGAAATAGTCTCATTTAAAAGTTACAGACAAAAAGCTCACTATAAACAGCATTTGGAAAACAGACTCTCTTTTATTAGAACCATGAAAGATTATAATAAACCTGAGTTCTGCCTTCCAGGAATGCAAATAGCTTCCTCATTTCTGCTCCTCCCAGTTCTTACTTAAATTCTTGTACAGTCAGTTCAGACTCATTCAGTCCCTTGATACCTAAAGTGCGAGCAGGGAAGCATTCAAAATGCAAAAATGAAGATTAATGGAGGATTCTCAAGCACTTCTATTTAAACACTGTTTTGCACAGAATGTGTTCTTTCTCTTCTGTGGCAATGTTGCTAGGGCCACTGAAGAATACTTATTTTTTTTCATAATTAGATATCCCACAAATGCAGTAAATGATGCAAAAACAGCACAATGTTCAGAGCTGTCACTTACGGTGAAATAATTAGTCAATGTTACATTCAAATGCTACCTCCAGTATTAGGGCCATTCTGGGCATGAAGGGCGCTGTACTTCCACTGCATGTGGGGACCTATGGCAGTAATTTGTCTAAATTTGCTTTAAGGAGAGAATGGGCCAACCCCACCATGCCAGTTACATTCAAACGCAAATAAGGAACAGGAGAGACTTAGTAGAAGTTCTTTTTTTTTTTTAATTTTATTTTAAAGTAACTGCCTCTTGATCACTTTGGACGAAATCATTATCTTTATTTAAATCCACATCCACACACACACAAACACATACAGGCACACATGCATGTGCATATACGTGCTTAATAAAAGTGTTAATTAGGCTATCTCCACCTCAGAAGGAAAATCATGTTTGGCACGGGCAGATTACCAAGCGTCTCTTTTGAAAACTAGATGACACATGGGTATTGAAATTAATTCCTTCTTTCACGGGATATTTATTGCACCTCTACATGCAAAAGACATGCTATATATCATGTGCAGAATCAAAAGACACAAGTGAAACACAGTCCATGCGGGAGTATGTGGTACAGAGACGAGACTACTATGTGAGCTTTAATATAGGGTGTCTGGGTGCCAAAGCTATATTTTATCCCAGAGGTTTTCCAAAACTCAATATTGACAATAGTAGATGGAGAATGGTTAGTCATCTTAAGCATCTTTAGAAAAATACAACAGAAGCTCAGAATAAGATGCCAGCCTACTGCACATGGAAAGGGGTGACATCTTCGATATCTCTGTTATCTCCCACTCCACACCCTGTCCACTTGGCAAATTCTGTCAACCTCTGAAATATATCCAGTATATGAGTACGTCAGCTACCACCTTGGTCCATGACACCATCAGCTCTCCCCTAGTCTGCTATAACAGCCTCTCAACTGCTCTCCTGCTTCTGGCCTTACCCCTACAGTCTATGGTCCAGAGGGCTCCCAGTCATCCCTTTAAAAAACTCAGTCAGCTGATGTCTTTTCAATTCACTCAGCATAAAATCCACGTTCTTAGCCTGCCTTATAAAACCGTGCGGCATCTGGTTCTTGGCTACCTCTCCAAGCTCATCTCCTGCCACTCCTCTCCACTTGGCCTCTCTAGCCCCTGCATATTTCAAACATGCCTATGCCTCAGATTCTTGCTTTTCTGTTCCTTGGCCTGGAAAGCTCTTCCCCAGATCCTTCATACAATGTATACTTCATTTCAGGCTCAGTTCAGATGACATCTAATCAAAACAGCACTTCCACAATCTATCCCACTGCATCTGTACTCCATCTTCTTATTCTTTATTTTTCTTCCTCGTATTTATTAGCATTGAACCCACTGCTTACTGTTGTTATTATTACTAATTGTCCTTCTCTACTCTCTGGAATTTAAGCTTCACGAGAACAGGGTTTATTTTGTTCACTGCCAGGGTGAACACTGTGGCAACTAGGAGGACCACATGGTAGATGTCAATAAATTCTGGAGTAGGTCCTTGAGGGATAGAAGAAGGTAGACATGGAAAGTAGGGATGGCAGCAGCATTCGAGGCATTCAACCAATGAACTAAATCAAATTCCACTGCTGTGAGGACATTCATTCATTCAAACCATATTGAGTGTCAACTATGTGTGAGGCACTGTGGTATTCTGCATTAAGAGTCCAAATAGGAAATTAAGGGTATGCCTATGATTAGATAAAAAAATTACACAAACTCTAAGAAGCTGGAAGATCAAAGAAGAGAGAAGGAGAAGGCTAAGAACACTTGATTTATTATTAGCAATGACATCAATCCAAAATCCTTACTATTCTACTTATGATGCATGGAGCCTCAATGACCCTCTTGACCAATTTTCATTTCAGGTGGCATGAAATTTACAGTTTTGGAACACATCGCTTCATTTCCCATTGCCTAATAGGGCAGTTCTAATGAAGACGCTACAAGATTCAACACTGATCAGGGCTCCCTGACCTATTTTGCACCATTGTTACTGAAGTTTGAAGAGTGGATAGACGCCAGATTCTTAGAATTCATGAATATGCGGGTGAAGGGGGCAATGGGACAAACTATTAATATTAACAAAAGATTGTATCCTTTTATTATGTGAAGATATTGCTTCATATTGCTGATGTGAGGGGGAAGTGGTAGAGGCATTAATCAGTTGCATTTGTGCTTTCTGTAGAGAAAATGGCTGGTGTTTTTTAATTTTTTTTCAATTTCAATAAAGTAAATATTGAAATGTGATAAACTGAAGAAAGGCTGACAGCTCTGCCAACACATCTAGATGTCAACTTTTATAGTTTTTAACTTGATTGCAAAGGGAGTCATGTGAAATTCTTAGGGGTAAGGAATATTAGGTGAAAATAATTTATTCCTCATATTATTATTAACTGAAAGAGGCAGTGCTATGTCCTAGAGGGACAGTCACTGTGAATACAAACTATTTCTCTTTTTAAGTTTTCAATACCGTGTCAGTATAATAACTATAATCCAAGGCAGGATTTCATAAATGACATAAAAAAGGCAGAGCCATTTTAAGCTGGGAGGTACTTGATCTGAGACTTAAAAATTGGAAGGATTTTAAAAGGTGGAGAGAGCAATCCAGGAGGAGCTAAACTGCATGAACAAATATGTGGAGAAAAGGCGACCTATGTGGAATATGGGAGGGGGGTGAAATTCATCCATTAGATTAGAAACACATAACTGACATTGAGCAACAGTGGGAGCCAAGGCCACGAAGACAATTATGGAAGGCTTAGGATGGCAGTGGGGACAGCATTAATAATGGTACCCGGCAAAAGAGATAGCCGGTTGCCATGAAATATGAGAGTTCAGAATCTCTTGATTTCCCTCCTGCCTCCTGTACCCAACCCTACCCACTTTGGAGGCAAAGGAGGCTGCATCCAAAAATAAGTATAATCTTCAAATATGTTTGTGGTCAAAACCTTAGCACCAACCACATGGGTTAAATCCAATAGCAAAATTATAAAGGGGGAGAGGAAGTAATGTGTGTGCCAACATGGAGGTGAGTTTAGTTCAACAGGCGATCTCTGTCTCAAAAATGCCCTCATCTGGAATTGGTTCAAACCCCAATGGCTGGCCTGAAGTAGCCTTGGGTAACTGTGGACACAAATACAAAACTAAAAGAGTGGAAAGACTTTGCCTTGAATGATGACAAACCTAGGTTGCCATCCTGGGTTTTGTATTAAATCATGTTAAACTTCTACATGACCTTTGGCAAATCTCTTCCTCGCACAGACTCTCGTTTCTCTCATCTGTATACAAGGAGCTTTGACTAGAGGATTTAGGATATGTCTTTTAACATCAATAATCTAACTTCATATGCTGCATGCTGTGAGCAGGTAAGATTCTACTATCACCTGAGGGCAGACTTGGAATTTGAAATGGCCTCCTCCGTATCATAATCTCATTGGTACTGTCCATTATCAAAAGGCTCCCTACTTCTCAGTTTCCCTAAAATTACACGTTCACATGCTCCTTCTCTAGTAGCCTCTACACCATTTTTATATTCTGCTGGACTCATGTTCCTATTTGGTACTCCTAACTCAGGGTCTTGCAAAGAACGATCTTGAAGAAATATTTGTAAAGTGAAGAAATGAGTGAAATGTGAGAATGTTTGAGCAAAGTAGCAGGTGATACTTATCAAAAAGAATTTCGAGAAAAATCTTGGAGAAAATGTTAATAATAAATATCAAGGAAGATCACACATTGCTGCTCCTGTTATTTTTTACTTTTGGATATTTCTTGGGAGTTGGCACAAAAAGCGGAAGCAACTGTCTCCTGGAAAAACAGCAAGTCACTCGGCAATTTGCACTTCTGGGCCAGACTGTGATCCCAGCTAAAGGCATCGTCCAAAAACTTATGCCTCTGAGAGGGAAGTAGGAGCCCCAGGGATCTAACTTCCAGTCTTGCCTCTCATGCTCATATACCCATTTAAGGAGGAGATTTCTTGGCTATTCCAGTGCCGCTGGTAATTCTGGAATGAAGAGTCATTCCGCACTGACAATTATTTGTTGGGAAGTGATAACACGTACTGCACTTCCTCAGTCATCCGGTAAATCTTTAATACCTGAGAAGTTACACAGTTCACAGAGCAACCACGCCATGGAGGGCGGCTGAGAACTTAGACATGGTGTTTGCTATAAACACCTCCCCACACCCACTCTGCACATCACATGGCGGGTGTGAACTAAATGACTTCCCATTGTACATTGTTCATGTCACAGGCATAAAATTATAAGAGTTTCCATCTTCAGAGTCAAAAAAAAGAGGAAATAGCAAAAAAAAAAAAACCACCCTAATTTAACACATCATCTTTAAGAATAAATGAGGTTACAAATCTACATTTGGAAGAACAGAATCTAGTCCATATGTACCAGATACCATTTTTTTTCAAACTCAAACTCCGGATTCCAAAATGTATACTCTCTCTCTATACTGAGGTAACAGCTTGTCAGAGGAATGTGGCAAGCAGCAGCAGGACTAGCACAGCAGATGGGTAGTATTTTTATACTGGCTTTTAAGTGATAATGTGAGTTTACATAGGGTCATCCTAAATATTGTTTTAAGTGCATAGAATGACTCGAGTCACTGTCTAACCTTGAGTAGGCTGTTTTGCTTTCCATTCTTGTCTAAATTTGCCACCATCAAGGCTTTACCGAGAGAAGTCTATCTTTTCTTTGAAATAAGAGCTGCACACATTCTTCAGAAATTCTCTTTTCAGATTCCTGTATGTGTTTTAAATTGATATTAAGAACATAGAGAAGAGAACAGCCATGAAAACTTTCCTAGTTAACACAGTGGACAAACTCATTCTCTGTCAACAGGTCACAAATGATCTGTGTCCCGAGAGAACACACATGTAGCACTGGGTGGCTGGTTGGGAGCTTTAAGACTTAATTTCAACTCCCCTACTAATTGGCTCCATAGCATCTCTGAGCCTCAGTTGCCAAATCTGGAAAATGTGCTTATCAATAACTGCTGCACAGAGTTGTCAGGGTGGCAGGTGTCCAAAGCAGATGAAGGACCTATCACAATACTTAAAGTTCATACCTCAGCCTAATTCACTTTATGATTAAATGAAGGGAAAGGTTTTGCTCACCTTCAATTTCAATTTCAAGAGATTTTTCTACATTTAAAACAATCTTCTGTGATTAGAACAAAATGTTCATTTTGTTCATTCACTAATAATGGACATGAGTCTTCAGAAATTCTCAAGAAAAACTTGTGATGATCACGTTTATCAATAGTTTTAATATGCGGGCACACCTGAGGGATATAACATGCAATCACTGTAAATAGTGGTCCCCCTTTGAAGACTTCTTAAGTAGAGTGGGTGGGTTGAAAGAGAGTAGAGTGAAGATTTTAGAATTTTGGCAAGGTACTAGGTACTATTTCCTTTGAAAAGCTGGGGCCATAACATAATACCATCCGAATATAAGTGCCCAGGAGGCACACATATTTGACCATGATGTTCAATACTGTATCTCCAATGCCTAACAGAATGACTGGCACATAGTAGGCACTCAGAGATAGTTATTCAATGACTACTGAATATGTGATAGGCTCACCACTCAAACACATTCCTCTCTCCTGCTGAAAAACCACTATTCTAGAGATCCGGGAGGTATACTCTCTTTACCAAATAAGAGAATGCTGTGTTCAGAATTAAGCCCCTTACCTAAGTTTGCATATCCAGAGAGTGCCTGAGGTTGATCCCATCCTGACTTATAGTTCCCTATTCTTTCTACTAAAGCCATACAGCTTTGAGGAATCTTACTAGTTGAAAGGTATATATAGGTTAACTCATGTGACTATAGACAAGGCTGTGAACCTTTCAAGTTCCATACCTATAAGGATGGGTTGATAATATGATACTTCAGAGAGTCACTGGATCAAAAAGAAGTGAGTAAATGGTGAAATAAAAAATGTGTTCTCAAGTCTCCTGGATACAAACAGAAATAGATGATTTTGCCCTTGTAAGGTACAAAACACTACAGAAATATTTACTAACACTACAGAAATGTTACTAGCGTTATGATGCTTAATTTATAAGCTTCTTAAGTCAGGACACTTATCTTATTCACCCACTTATGAATGAATTGGCCAGCATTCGATAGTGTCTGGCAATGTTGACATTCTGAGATGAAACAACTGGATAGATAAATAAGAATGATGAAATCTTAGAAGTATAAATGTAAATGACTGCATTTCTGCTAAAACATTAATTGTGGAATTATAGGATGGGTCAGGGCCCGCCAAATAAGGCAGAGGCTAAGAAAAAATTATGCACTAAATGCAAAATTTGTAGTTCCCCACCTCTTCAACAAAACTGATCCATGTTACAAAGGAAAAGACAAGTTGGCCTCAAGACATGTATTTTTAAAATTGTATTTAGAAACAAAATAATACGTTGGCTATGGTTGGAGAGGAAATTACAATTTTCTAATAAAACAGTAACGACTCAAACATGATTTGTAGGAAATATGATGAAAATAAAGTGATTTACCAGAACCCTTCTTTCCTTTGCCCTAAAATCCTACCCTTCAGATTATCTGTAACTTTTACATTTTCTAGAGATTAACAATTTTCAGCAAAGACAAGCAGCACACCCCTTCACAACAATCTTCAGCATATGCAATTTCACTAAATGGTAGTTATGTAGGGCAAACAGGGCACAGAGCAGAAAAATCTGAACTTGAGGCATTAGAGGAGAGAAACAGTACACAATCCTCAGGCAACCCTGAATCACAGTCTTAGTGGACCACAGATCTAGACAGTGGTTCTCAAAAGATGGGGGAATGAGAGGATGTCCTCCAGGGGGCTTAATGCACTAGGGGTGTTTTCGGTTCTAACAATGTGTGTGCGGGGAGGTGCTACTGGCATTTAGTTGAGTAGAGACCAGGCATACTCATGTCCTGCCATGCACTGGACACGGCCAAAAAAATGGGGGACTCTCTTGCCCTAATCGTGAATAGCACAAGTTGAAAAACAGCACTGTAGTCTATATCTTAATTTACTCTCCACTCTTTTCCATAATCTTGATCCCCAGTAATATTCCTACAGTTATTGTGATGTTTAACTTATGTGTTAACTTGACTGGGCTAAGGGATGCCAGATAGCTGGGAAAACACTACTTCTGGGTGTATCTGTGAAGGTGTCTCCAGAAGAGAGTAGCATTTGAATCAGCAGACTGAGTAAGAAAGATCTACTTTCCCCAATGAGGGTGGGCATCATCCAATCCCCTGAATGGAACAGAAATGCGGAGGAAGGGTGAATTTGCTTTCCATGGAAGCTGGAGCCTCTATCTTACGCCCTCTGGCATCACCGCTTCTGGTTCTCATGCTTTCAGACCTAGACAGGCACCACCTGTCCTTCCTACCAACCCCACGACCCCCTCTACCCTGAATCTCAGACCTTTGGACTCTGACTTAGTTACACCTACCAGCTAGCCCTCCTGGGTCTCCAGCTTACAGATGGCAAACTGTGGGAATTCTCAGTCTCCGTAATTGCTTGAGACAATTTCTATGATAAATCTGGATACATATACATACATACATATACACACACATACATGTATACGTATATATCTACACACACATATACAAATGCATATCCTACTGATCTGTTTCTCTAAACCCTGACTAATACACTTTTCACACACAAATTCAATCTTTGATCAATAAGATCACTAACACAAAACAGAAGATACTGACAGTCTTAAAATTATTTAAACATTTTGGTTGTTTTGCAGAACTAGAAGACTGAACCAATGGGTCAATGGGCTCTCTCTCTCTCTCTCTCTCACACACACACACATATGCACACATCCAAACACACACACATTCTCTCTCCTCTATTTCTCTCTCTTTCTCAAATGGCAAGTCGAAGTAGAACTTTAGAAACTTTCTTGAGCAGGCCACTGAGTATATGAAAGTGTTAGAATACACAGAACCTGAGCTTCAGTTGTTTTAACAAATGCAGAAGTCTCTTGATAGTCAAAGAAATAGGTCAACTTGAAACACCTTGTGTGATGATGTTGTTTGTTCATTCATTCTAATAAGGCTATGGGACACCATCCAGTTTTTATGCACTTAGCAGCATACAAAAATGAGTCAGTAAAAAATTCATTTTCACAGAGCTTTATATCTATGAAGGGTGCTAAGACACACAAATAATTTTAATATAAAGTAGAAGATTGAAACTTCCATTAAAGGTGTATGATTAAGGGCACAGGAATTCAGAGAAGGTACATTCACTTTTAGCTCTGGGATCTGAAAAGGCTCTCAGGCATGCTGGCACCCGAAAACAAAATGTTCCTGCTCTGCCCTCCCTGCCACTCTGTCTCAGCATGGCATGTGGCGATACGTGGTTTGTAATGGGTTTAGTGTGCATAGCAGGTAACACTTAATGGTATAAATTCTACAGCCAATTCCACTACAATACCTTACAAAATTATTTGTCCCAATTATAGTTTTGGAAACATCATACAGAAGATACAAATGACAATATTTTGCTTTTTTTCCCACTCACGATAGCTTTCCTTTTAAAAAAAATATTTTACTTATTTAATAGGAAGAGTGAAAGGGAGAAGCAGACTCCCCATCATGATAGCTTTTCTTATTGCATCAGAAAACAGTGCCATAGCATTGTGTTCTGAATATATGTGTAATATTTGCCTTGTGCACACACTCCAAGTGTAAGAGCATCCTACTTGCTTCTGTTTTAAGCAGTGACATGCTTGATACTTAATAAGACAGAAGAGGGTAGGAAAAATAGCAAAAACTTGCTTGAGAGGGTTTGTCTTGAATTTATTGGGTGCAAAGAGTTTTAGAAGGTTAAAAAAAAAAGACTCTCCCATGGAAACATTTCATTTACCTAACAGCTTGAGATCTTCACTGTGGATTATCTTTTATGGAAGGCTCCTCTACTCCTTTCTGAGTTTGTGTAGTGCAATTAAAGGAAATGTAAAGCTTAAAAGCCAGAGACACTGAGGCCCTTTAATCATCCCGATCTGAAAATGCCTGCACAATATACAAGAAGAGGATGTCCACACAAATGCAGATTATTGCACAGCCTCATGTTCCAATAGAGATGCCTCCCAGTGATCTGCACCCCCCCCCCCCACCTCCCACAGTCTGCCTGGGTATTTTTTTCTCCCCCTTGCTTCTCCCTTCTCTTTGCTTCTTCAAGGGACTTGTACTGTCTTTTGCTCTGTTTGATGATACCTTGTCAATTAGATGCATTCTGTTCAGTTCAGAAGTTCATTAAATTCAGATAACACATGATTCTTGCAAGCAGACTGATGTTTATTAATGTAACATGTGAAATGGGTAATTCAGCAGGGAATATGAGCCTTTCTTTGCATCACTTAGCCATCTAGAATAATAGTGTGTTTCGAATTCATCAGGGGCTTTATAATATTATTTACATATTTAAAGAATTCTTGAAAGCCACATGCCTTTGAGAAATTCAGGAATGTATGCACTGTGCAGACATAAATCAGATATAGGCGATATGCTGATTCACACATCCCTAAATAGCTTTGATTTTTGTGTCTGCATCGTGGGGGAGGGATATAGGAAGGGGGGATGGGAGAGGCAATGAGAAGCTCTTTATGTAATTAAACATTGGGTTTTTAATAAGACGTTTGAGATTATTAACAGCTACAGTAATATTAACCTTTAAATAGTGAGTGCAATTTTCAAAGTTTTTCTTCTCTATGTGTTATCTCATTAAGCTGGATTTTTCTATTATGCTTTTCAGAACAATAAAAACAAACATGAATGAAACAAATATTAATTGATCCATCAGTCCTCCATCGCTTACATAACCTTGCCAGCAGGAAGGATTTCCAAGTACATGCAATGAAAGAACTAAAACTCGGAGAATGCATAGTACCCACCACCCATCTGGCTCCCTCAAATTCTTCTAAGCTTTTGTGCCAATCGAGCCCATTGAGATAGAGATGGTGAGAAAAAGCCCAGTGACGCCATATCATCTCAGAATAAATAAGGCTAGCCAGTTTAACTCAACTAACATTGCTTAAATGTCTATTCCCTGCTGGGCACTCTTAGATTCTATGAGATAAATCCCTTCCTCTCAGGGAGCTCACATTTTAGGAAGAAATAAACAAGCACCATGCCTGCATAACTGAGAAAAATTATTTAAATACTGTTATTGTTTCACATAAGTAGAGGATTGAGCCAATGATTCTTCCTTTTTCCTTTCTCTCCCCGCTCTTTCTAGCTTCACTAATAGCAGGTGTTGAAATGTCAGCATGTGTGTACAAGTGCACTGCAATAATAGTCAAAAATTTTATTTAAGAGTTAAAAAAAAAAGATCAAGTACTCACTAAGCATCAGAATATTCTTGTGTCCTCCCCAAGGCTGCTTTCTATTACAAAAAGAAAGACAAAGGAATATAGTTCCTATGAAAAACCAGCTGCTCTCAAATTAATCTCTTAAACCTATTGCAAGACGTGCCATAGACAGAGAGTAGCAAATTGTAGCAGATATGGCTGGTCGAGAATTTTTCTTTGTCAGGAGGATGAGAAGACAAGCCACAGATGGGGAGAACATATTTGCAAAAGACATATCTGATAAAAGACCACTATCCAAAATATACAAAAACCTCATAGAACACAACAATAAGACAATGGATGACCTGACAACCGAAAAAGACCTAAACAGATACATCACAAAAGGAGGTATACAGAGAGCAAATAAGCATATGGAAAGATGTTAAACATCCAATGTTATTAGAGAATTGCAATAAAACAACAATGAGATATACCACACACCTACTAGATTGGTCAAAATCCAAAACATTAAGAACATCAAATACTGTCCAGAATATAGAGCAACAGGAACTCTCATTTATTGCTCTGAAAATGCAAAATGGTACAGCCACACTGAAAGAGTTTGACAATTTCCTACAAAACAGACTCTTACCATAAAATCTAAGAATCACACTCCTTGGTATTTATCCACAGGAGTTAAAACTCCTGTCCACACACAAAAACCTGCACATAGGTGTTTACATCAGCTTTATTCATAAGTGCCAAAACCTGGACACAAACAAGATGATTCTTGAATAGGTGATTGGATGAACAAGCTGTGGTACATTCAGACAGTAGGATATTTTTTTCGTACTAAAAAGAAACGAGCTATGAAGCCATGAAAAGACACGTGGGAAACTTAAACACATATTATGAAGTGAAAGAAGCTCATCTGAAATGGCTACATAATGTACACTTCCAATTATAGGACATCCTGGGAAAGGCAAAACCATAGAGATAGCAAAAACATGAGTGGTTGCCAGAGGCTGGGGGAAGAAGGGATGAACAGGTGAAGTCCAGAGGGTTTTTAGCAAACTATTCTGTATGATACTATAATGGTGGATAAATGCCATTATACATCTCTTCCAAATGCACAGAATGCACAACTCCAGGAGTGAGCCTTAATGTAAACTATGGACCTAGGGGATTATGATGAGTCAGTGCAGGTTCTTCAGTTATAACAAATGCACTAGTCTGGTGTTGAGATGTGACAGTAGGGTAGGGTGTATGTGTTTGTGTGTGTGTGTGTGTGTGTGTGTGTGTGTGTGTGTGTAGGCAGGAGACTGAAAAACTTTCTGCTCAATTTTGCTATAAGCCTTAAACTACTCTGAAAATTAAAGTCTATTCAAAACACACACACATACACACACACCGCATCTTTGGAAACCTACTTCATGCTGGGAAGGACAAAAAGTCTTATGATGCTTAATATTAGAGCTTATAACAAGTGAAGGAAAGAGGGTTTTAAGACAGAAAGGATGGATCTGACTCCTGGTTCTTAGTTCTTATTGGTAATAGCTGTTTAACAACCCTCTAACAATCAATCTCCACATCTGTAAAATGGGACCAAATACCCACCCACAAAGGAGTTTTGTGAGCATGAGAATGAGCTGATGGACACAGAGATAATCCACACACTTTAAAGCATGTACATGTTATTGAATGGCTCTGAATTGAGGTGCACTGAAGCAGCTTTCTTAAAGAACTGGCTCCAAAGACCTTAAGTTTACTGTTTGCATGTACAAAAAGAGGACAAATAATCATGCTGCTGCATTCGTTATTTGCATTAAAATTGGGCTGGGGAGTAACAACCTTGTCCTTGGTGGTCTTCCAGGGATCTTTCTCATCTCCTGAGGGTAGAGGCAAAAGGAAGGAGGTTGAGAATGTAAAACACAATGCACAAATATGGGAGTTGTGTCACACGCCCTTCCACTTCTATTTATTTTCACAGCCCTATGCCTTAAAAGACTCAAACAATGTAGTCCAGAATCAACTCATTTCTGTTATAGGTAAAGTGAAAACCACTTGACTGGGAGATGAAGAATGAGGAGAAAGAGATTAAGAACAGTAAGAGGGGGATGCCTGTTGGCTCAGTCCTTTAAGTGGCTGACTTGTTATCAGCTCGGGGTGTGATCTCAGGAGCCTGAGATCAAGCCCTGAGTGGGCTCTGTGCTCAGCGGGAATCGGCCTCAGTTTCTCTCTCTCTCCTTCTCCTTTTGCCCCTCCCCTTGCTCTCTCCCCTTCTCTAAAATAAATAAAATCTAAAAAAAAAAAAAAAAGAATAAAGATTAAAGACAAAGATTAAATGGATTGCAAAACATTTTTCAGCTCTCAAATTGTATATTGTATGTATTGTGTCTATGGTGAGGCATGCATGTGTAGGATCCAATCTGCCAGTGGAACCAATAATATAAAGTTAAAACTGAATAAACTAATCGAATATGTCCCTGTGCAACAGGCTCCATGCAAGAAGCCTGACAGCAAGAACCCCTGTGGAGGGTGAGGTGGAGTAAGGCTCTGGAGCAATCTTGGGGGAGAAGTAAGGAACAAGTCAAAGACTGTACTTCTGGGTTCCAACAGGGCCTACCCCATACTACCAACTGACCCGCGTCTGCCAGATTTGCTTAGTATAAACTGAACTCTGGAAAACAACTGAGGAGACATTTGCTGAGATGAATAAATGAATGGCAAAGAATATATTAAGGGTCATCCTAGTTTTCCTTGTTAGCATAGCAACTTGTGAGCTACACAGATAACCAAATATGCTAGCTGGCTTGATTGTTAAACAAAAATGTTTCCCCGGGAGGACTGGTAATCCTACTTTAAAGATGCAAACACTGAAGCATTGAAAGAAGATGCAGCCTGTGAAGGCGGCCTTGCTACAAAGCAGTTGAGTCCAGGTCTGCAGACTTCAATAACTGTACCCACTGTGACATGTTCCAACCACTTCTGGACAATAATCATTAAGCCTCTGGGAGGCAGACAAATACATCATATATAACCAATCTAGTGCTGAAGAAAAAATCATGCCTGATACCTAACAGATTATTTTATACCATAAAGAACCCATCAAAACACACTATTATTTATCAATACTTATTAAGCATGTAGACCGTATTTGTTAGCAGAGCTGAGATGTAGGATAGGCGGCCGGCTCTGTGATCACCAAGAGCTCCTTGTATTTCTTTGAAAGGATGTTAAAAATTTCCGAGGTGTTCTTTCATTATTTCACTACAACCACTCTTGCAATTTTCAAGTATAAGTGTTGTATGGAAACGGGGCCCTAGAGGATCATTCAGTCACTCTTTTGGCTCAGGCAAACACAATTACCCTAAAGCACCGGGTCAGTGGGCCAATAATGAGGCCTGGCAAGACAGGATCTGACTGTCATCGTTTCCTGACTGCAGAGGGAGAAGGGGAAATGCCTCCAAAAAAAGGAGGCTCTAAAAAGTCACACACACACACACACACACACACACACACACACGCACACACACACTGATGGCCTATCCATATATATATATTTTGTATTGTTAATCCACAGATCCTGTCTTTTATTCATGAATCCACAGCCAGAAAACATGATCTTTTTGTTTTTTCCCCAAACATGCCAGGGAGAAGCCGCTAAGAGTGTTTTCTCCCAAGTAGGATGGGGAGTTGGGTGGGGAGGGTAGAGAGGGTGGGCAGAAAAGGGATGATGGTGTTTGTTTACACTTGTTGGTCCTGTTAGATTTGTTAAGCTCTGATTATGTATTACTTTAATAAAAAACCCCACAAACTTGAAAAATATGAAACATTTATCCATATGTTTAAATGATCAGAAAAATTGTTCATTCATCATCTTTGCCACTTTGTGTTGGTTAATAAATACATCTGAAGAAGGCAAGGGGATCAAAATTTAGTAAAGATATTAAGATTGGACTCATGGAAGCTGTACCATTATATATTTTTATATGTCACTGATCAGTTTACAGAACACACTCTCATAAGGCTATAGGAGAGGTTCACTTTAAAAATGTATTGTATTATGCAGCAGAAGAAATTATTATTTCTATCTAGAGGAATCTATAAAGCTATCACAGAAGGTGGTGTCTGAGCATATCCAATTGAGATTTAAAAAAAAATCTTCAATTTGAAGATTTGATTAAAAGCAGAGGAATGGACAAAATGCATTAGTATGCATACCAGCTCTTTGTTTGGACTATGTAAACTGTGAGGAATATGAAGGAATATTGGGAAAAAAATTGGCGAGGTTAAAAAAAAAAACGACGGATATCAGGATCTGGAGTACATAATTGATTCCATAGACATGGGAAGCTGTTCAAAGCTAAATTAATGAGTAGCAAAGTGACTAAAGCAAAATGAAAAAGCATATAAAAAATAAGATAACTAGTAGTAAAGCTAAATTTATACCAGCCTGTGATCAATGATTTAAAATACTGAAGAAGGCCAAGTGTAGTAAATAATATCAGGGCAAAAATTTTTGAAGTTAAGGCTATAATGATAGCCACATCAAATTCTTTGACTTTTTGTACTGTTTCTTACTGAGATCAAAGTCAAACAACTATTGTAAATGTCTCATTCTCTCTGTATTGGGGTATACATTCCTTGGCAGGTCTGGGAAGCTAATACATCACTCCAGCATTAGGGAGAATGCGCACATGGAAGGGGAACATAAGTGGATTCACATGATATCCTGGGACAACCTAAATACCCCCAGCAGTTAGGCAATAAATAAAATACCCCCAAACTTGCAAAATATCCCATGGAAATGGGCCAGCATGGACTCTGTCTGGAAAGCCCTGTGGGAAAGTAGAGATGTAGTATTATCTTCAAAGGGGGTAACAGAATCTCTTTTTCAAGAGCTACTGAATGGGTGGTTAGCGAGAAGCAGGATCGTGTAGGAGAAAGAACAAGTGATGTGATATTAGAAAACCTGGGCTTGAATTCTCACTTTGTATTTTACTGGCCCTGTGAACTTGACGGAGTCTCTTCTCTAATCCCCACATCCTTCGAGTATTTCATAGGGCTGCTGTGAACCCTCGGGGGCCTTTTTCCAGTGAATGTCTGATGCCAGTGTTAGTTATCATTCACTATTACCGCCTCAAGTGGAGAGCTTTCAAGGCACCCTCAACCCAAATGGAGAAATGAGCTTGATTTGCTCAATCTCATAACTCTAGCCAGTGGGAAAGTCATGTTACAAGTGAGTACTCCAAAACCCCTCCAGCTTCAACTACTAGAATAGTTCACCTGTCAGTATAGGACATGGTCTGATGTCATTTGCTATAATTTGACAAAAACAGAAGCTCAGCAGCGAGGCCTTGGCAGGTGAGCAAAAAGGTTGTCGCTGTTTTTTTCCAACACTTTGTTTTTAAATGTAATTGTTTGTTTGCTTTTTTTTTTTTTTTCCGAGTCTACACAATCTGTTCTTTGATTTGGGATCTCAAACAGTTTGCTATTGCTTCACGGCTTTGAAGATCAGCTTCAAGAAATGAAACCAAGGAGCTGTCACAGGCTGTGAGCATTAAAGCAGCCAATATTTGCAGGCTTTGCAAGTGGAAGGAGAACTCAGGTTTGTCTTCAGGACCCTCACTTGGAGGCCTGGCAGCGCCTTGGGTGCTCCTTGGCATGGGCGCTCTTCTTAAAATCAGAACGTTGTCGAAATGTGAGATTTTTCACTGCTTGCTATTTGCGAAAGGAAACACCAATATCGCAGGCTGATGTTTTCCAAAGTCACAGCTAAAAACTGCTTATAGGAGGTTTTGCTTGAAAAGTTCAGAGCAACGTCAGGATTATCTAATTTAAATAAGCTTGTTGATGGGCCAATTCTGTCTAATATCTAGTGGATCTTTCTCTATACTTTGAGAACACCTCATTTTAACTGCTAAAGTTTAGAAGCTTCGTGTTGGAAGCAACCACTGTGATGATCCATTCAGCGCTCAAGGTGGGCTTCACTTGAGGACTGAGACCCACCGTAACCTTCCAGCCTCTCCAGGACAGCAACCACCTTAAAAAGCAATGGAGCTGCTCAGCGATTAGAAACGACAAATACCCACCATTTGCTTCAACGTGGATGGAACTGGAGGGGATTATGCTGAGTGAAATAAGTCAATCGGAGAAGGACAAGCAGTGTATGTTCTCATTCATTTGGGGAATATAAATAATAGTGAAAGGGAATATAAAGGAAGGGAGAAGAAATGTTGGGAAATATCAGGAAGGGAGACAGAACATAAAGACTCCTAACTCGGGGAAACGAACTAGGGGTGGTGGAAGGGGGGAGGAGGGCGGGTGTTGGAGGGGAATGGGTGACGGGCACTGAGGTGGACACTTGACGGGATGAGCACTGGGTGTTTTTCTGTATGTTGGTAAATTGAACACCAATAAAAATTAATTAAAAAAAAAAAAAAGCAATGGAGTCTTCATTCAGACAGCTCTATTTTGGCTTTCCTGTCAGCGAGCTAATCTATGCACCCATGCAACTTCCACACATGACTATTATATTGTGATGTGTAGTAAGCAATCTTCTTAATTTTGTCTGACAATCTTGTCTCACTCATTTTCTAAAACCCACCTTGAAAGTTATTTCTCCCCTGAAGTCCAGCAGAACCGCTCTACCCTTTCCTCTCTCTCTTTTAAAGTTTTTAAGTTCCAGTTACTGAACATACCATGTGATAGCAGTTTCAGTTGTACAGTTTTGTGATTCAGTCTTTTCTGATGTCTCTTCCTTCATCGTGTTCTCCTTACTGTGCTGACTGATAACCAGGTTCTTGGTTCTTTCTAGAGACCGCGAGGCACTGGACTTTCTCTTCTGGGCACCTTCCTACCTTGTAGTTAAAGGAGGAATAGTGATCTATTTTAGACCCATACAGATATTTGGTGACTGGATCATCCAGATGTATCCATTTGGGCTAAAGGAATAGCAGTGCATGATACTCTTCACTGCAAAACAAAACATAAGCCTAAAACCAGTTCATTGTATATCTTCTGTTCCTAGTGGGCCTCTCAATGATATACATGCTTTACCTGATTAATAACTTCTGCCATTTTATTTTATAAATATACATTTTTTCCATATAAATTATCTATCTTGGCCCACCCCAGCCCAGGGTAATTTTCTCCTTCTACAGGATGCTGGTCCAACCCCATGAAACTCAGGGGTTGAGACTATTCTATTGGTCTGTCCTCTGAGTATGATCAGGATTATTTCCTCTCTGCTGGTGTAACCAAGTTGAAGCTATCTTCCTAATTGTTGGCAAAAGGTACAGCAGGTTAGACTGGTCTGGAATTTATTTGTGTTGAGGTCCTTGTACTCACAGATGCAGAATCTCCTATCCTCAACCACACATCCAGGCAAGGACTGGCTAAGCTATTGGAGACCACGCAGAAACTCAGCAGGACTGAGAAATATTGATGGACGTCATCATTTTGCTGAGTGCGGGGCTTAAACATGCAGTTATTTGCAGAAAATTGTGGAAAATTGTTTCATTTCGCATTGTCATCAATTTGTGGAAACATGGAGAGTCTGTGTATGTGCATGTGTGCATGTACACACGCCATTCACAGAGAAAGAGTTTGTCTGCATTGTAAGGGTTTTATTGACATTGGCCCAAAACTATGTGGGGATCTTGAAGTAAAATAAGATTTGCCACTTTTCAGGCACAAATGAGCACAAACAGATTTAATTTCGAGTCCCCTACTTCCCTAGGTTTTCATATTATTTTCTCTATCAGAAATATCACTCTCCTAATGCTCGCTACACCGAGTTCACGAACTGCCCAAGCTAGTAGGCAAGACCCACTCTCTCTGAACTCCTCTTTCCCCCTCAACTCCTCTCAATTCCCAGTGGATATCGCTCCTCGTCCTGGAACTTAATATATTCTGCTTTCTATACCCATTTACATATTGGTGCAAATCAACCTGGATCTTTCTTTGCATAAACCACAGTACTTCTCCTAGTTCCAGGCATATGGTGGGATCCTCAGAAAATCTTTCATGACTTCAATTTGTAAAATCTGAAATAGGGGTCATCGACATTTTATAAAGCAAGCAAAAACCTTCAGTGACACTGAGTTCCCAGATAACAGGGGACACTCTACTGCCAAACAATGGCCATGGTGGCAAAATCCTGAAGTGAGCCTAGTTTACAAGCCCAAGGACAAATATGATAGGCCAACCAACTAGATTTGTCAGTTTTACATCCAAGACTCATAAACAGTAACCAGCTAACTACTGTTATTTATTTTTAAAAAATTAAAGATTTTTATGTATATATTTGAGAGACAGACATAGGGAGACAAAGAGCAAGAGCAGGGGAGGAAAGGAAAAGCAGGCTCCCCACTGAGCAGGGATCTAGCTGTGGGGCTTGATTCCAGGACCCCAGGATTGGGATCAGGATCTGAGCTGAAAGCAGATGCTTAGCCGACTGAGCCACCCAGGTGCCCAACTACTGCAATTTCTTAACTAATAAAAGATAAAACAGATAAGGTCAAAATGCAGAGAAGCAAAACCAACAAGTAACTAAATTTATTTCATAAACCAAATGATTCAGGACTGTATACATGACCCTGATTGGCTTATGTCTGGTGCATTAGAAATGCTTATTAATGGGGATGCCTGGCTCAGCGGTTAAACATCTGTCTTCAGTTTAGGGCGTGATCCTGGAGTCCCAGGATCAAGTCCCACATTGGGGTCCCTGCAGGCAGCCTGCTTCTCCCTCTGCCTATGTCTCTGCCTCCCTCTCTCTCTGTGTCTTTCATGAATAAATAAAATCTTCAAAAAAAGAAATGCTTATTAATGTAAATTCAAAAGTACCATACAGTTTGTATCAATATTTTTGCAGACTTTTTTTTTCTTTTTCTTTCTTTCTTTTTTTCTTTGTTTTTTTCTTTTTGCAAACTTTCAATTGTCTTTAACCACCAAGCTCCATCTTCAAGCTGGACCTTCTCTTACAGATGTGTGACTTCAGTCCAAGGGTTTCTTTGTAACTTAATAATTAATTTTCTCATAAAAACAGTGCTATAATCAGATGTGAGTTTCCAAGACTAATCCAGAATTCCATTAAAGCTATGATTATGTTAACCATATTTACTGAACCCCAAATAAAGAAGTGGCATGCAAAGTTCAAGTACAGGAAAAAATGTAATGAGAATAATAACAATAATAATCACTGACACTTCACACAGCCAGGAAGTGTTCAAAGAACTTAATATGTGATCATTTAATCCTTACAAGTCCTAGGCTAGAGAGGTTAGAGGTGCTCAAGACCCAGGGCTAGTAAATGAACCAGCAAGACTGGAATCCTGCCAACTGATTCCAGAGCCCATCTTTTACCCTCTATGCTTTCTCACTCCTGGCTAAGAAAAAAAAAATGCACTGAAAGCTCTAACTTATCTCTTTTTGAGACCACTCTCATTGGGGTAAGAATTGGTAGTAGAATCTGTTCCTTCTCTTGCTGCACAGAGGTAGTGGGAAAAGAGACATTCCCCCCAAAACAATGTCAGTGGTTTCCATGGCCTAAGAAAGAGAAAAAAGGAGGAAATAAAGGTTTTTTGAGGGGTGAAGATCTTGAACATTTGGAGCTAGGGATCTGGAATGATGACTAAACATATCAATGTAGAACAGGCATCTGGAACAGTACCTGGTAAAAGGAGTGAGCCTAAGGATGGAGGACCACAGAACTAGTATGGTGAATAATGGGATTTGCTGAATGGTGAACTTGAGGAGCCTTCCGTCTTCTCTCACACACCAGGGGTATTGACATTGGAATAGATTCTCGCCCACCCCTCTGTCCACAATTCCATTACTGAAGGAGGGAAATGTGTGATGAGGGAGCACAATGTTGTAGAAGGTCTATGATCTGGCACCCATGACAAGGAAGGGAAAGGAAAACAAACCAGAGAAATGTCTCTTAAGAATAAGAGAAAGTTCTCTATCTAATCAGGGCACCCATGCATGTATAGCAGAAGGCATATGGAGTCCAGGTCACTATTACTTCAACTTGCAGCACACAAATAATGTCAGGTGCAAAAAACACCTCTTGGCAAGTCTGAAATAGCAGGTTACTCTAGTGCAGGCAAAATCAAAGGCCCTTTTTTCTCCTGTGTTTTAGACCAATTACAAGTTCCAGGGAGTATTTGTAGACTTAGGCCAGGGAAGTTTGACTCAGGGAGACAGTCCTGTGGCTTTAGAGTCAGAAGAAGTAGGGTCAGGTCAGTTTTACTGTTTACAAGCAATGCAACCTTGAGCAAGTAACTTAAGTGTCCTGATCAAGCCTTAGCTCCTAATACAATGTAGAAAATTATTGTAACAGACATCCATTGTAAAGACCAAAGAGATTATGAATGAGACAGTATTTTATAGGCCAGAGTGCAGTTACTAGCATATCAAATTATTTCAAGGTAGAGATGGAAGCCTCTAAAAATATACCATTTGTTTCTAGCCTTGTTCATCTCTCAAGGCTCATCCTTTCAGACACAGGTCAAATTTCAACAACCCCATGATATCTTTCCCAGAATTCTAAGAAGGCAGGCTGCCCCTGCTCTGCCTCTTTATTCTAATTCCTGTATAGCATCTATCACTGGAAGAAGCATTTGTTGATTTGCATGTCTGTCTCTGCTAACAGACTAGGAGCTCAGATTGTGTTGTATTTGTCTGAATATCCAGCATCTGGGAGAAATTCCTGAAACAAGTTGGTTGAAGAAGGGGCAAGGGATAGAGTCTATGGATTTCTTACCCATCATTTCTTAGCCCAGGTTTTTAATCTTTTTTTCAATTCTCCTGAATTTTATTGACTGAACCATGTGTTTATTTATAAATAAAAAAAAATATGATTAGGGCACTAGAGTATTTCTCCTTTGTCTGCTCTCTTTCGGAGATTCACAAGTTTTCCTAGATTGGCAAACTTCTGTAGAGAGTGAGATAGATAGTAAATACTGTAGGATTTGTGGAACATTTAGTCTCTGCTGGAATCACTCAGCTCTGCTGTGTAGAGAGAAATCAGCTACCAAAACCACAAAAGCACATTGGCCATGACTGAGTTCCAGTAAACTTTATTTATAAATACAGGTAGTGGATTGGATTTGGCCCATGGGCCCTTGTTTCCTGACCTCTGTTCTAGATACATAACTCAAATTCCCCTTTCTCCTATTTCCAATAGTTCCGAGTCACTTAGAGAATGTTAAACTCTATGCATCAAGCGCCTTATTGGTTCAATGGCCAATCCTAAGCTACAACCAAGTGCTTAACTCTTGTGAAAATGCTTATGCACCTGGATCCTTAGTTTCTCACCTTCTGAGAGTACTTGGCATACGTCCACTGAAACCCAACCACACAGGCAGAAAGTAAAAGGAAAGACAAACAGTAGAGCCAATATGTATATCCCTTGGCTATCAAGGATGGGCCAAAGCAGAGGTCCAATCACAATGAGAAGCATCCAAGTTAGAAGTAGTGTCTCCAGATATCAGAAGATCATAGAGCCCCACTTTATGATAGTATCTGACATGGAGTGAATGCACAGTGAACACAGTGAACTCATAGAAGAGATGAGAAAACAGGACTTCAGCTCACCAGCCACCATTATCAGCAGGGACTGCCCATAATCATTGTATGATTATAATGATGTCATTTTCAAGAAGCTCTCCATGTCTTTTTTTTTAAATTTTTTTATGGATCAATAACATTTTCTCAGCTGTCTTTGTTTCCATTACTAAATTACATGTTACTGCCTAACTGAATTATGTATCTCCTCTAGGATATAGCAAATGTCTGTCATACCAAGTTTATGGACTTCTATAGAATGGATGGCTGGATGGCTGAATGCAAAGTATCAGTCAGACTGCATTATCCGCTGAAAAATATTTGATAATCTGAAACATACCACTAGGTGGAAACTCATATCAAAAAAAGATACAGACAAAGGACATGGTGGAACCCAAATTAATAATGATGACCTGCGGCTGAAGCAAAATTCCCTCAGGAAGAATTCATCAAAGCCTCCTATCTGCTTCCTTGGTATCCTATTTATCATACCTAGTTTATAAATTTGGGAATAGCTATGTACATTTCTGTCTCTTCCTCAACTATGAGTCCCTTGAGGACAAGAATCACAATTGACTCAGGTCTCTATCTCTGAGACCCTACTGCACTTCTTCTATGGCTCAACGCAAGGCTTGATACAGTGAAAAACCTCCGTAACTATTTGAGGACTAAAAGATTTTGGATGCCTGATAGAGGAATGTAGGGATTTTGCTATCAGCTTAGTACTAGAAAGATACTCTTTATCTAGCTCACAGGTTCATCTGTGGTTATCACTCCCCACAGGGCACTGGGTTTCAGTGCAGGAGTTCTAGGTTCTCATATGGCCAAGACCAGTCTCTTGGGGTAGCTGAGATGTAAGCTGGTTTGGGTTGCAACCACTGAAATTAGAGAAGCATTAAATCAAAGTGCCTCAACTGTCATCCAAAACCTAGAAGCCATTCTGGCAAATTGTACTACTCCCTTCCTCCAAGAAGGGGCTTGAGCAGTTACAATGCAACAATAGACTGGGTTAAGCATCATCTTTTACCTGTAAATGGTACTGTCAGAGCCTGATGTGCTAGAAGCTAAAAGCTATTTTAACTTTAGGGTTTTGAGAATATAAAACTAATTAGCGTCTTCAATAACATTTTTTTTGCATAAGAAATTTCCATTGTTGAATTTACTTAAAATATGAAATATTCTTGGTACAAATAGAACATTCTTGCTATTAAGCTGAAAATGACAATGACGATAGTACTTTGACAAGATAACACAGTGATAAAAACATTTTGTAGCAAACACTTCATATGCCAGAATCAGAGTCAAGCAAACACTCTTTTCCTATCCTGAAGCATTATAGAAAAGAGGGAAGACCTTTTCAAAGAGAAAGAAAAGAAAATGTTTTTTGACATGTACATCTTAGCTTGGTTACAAGAGCCAAGAAATCAACACGACTTAGCAACATGCTGGCCCAAACTGGCCAACAATAAAATAGGGGAAAAAATGAACCTCTAGTGCTAGATCCACCTCCAACGGAAATTTTCTCGGTGCTTGGTCATCAGTAAACTTTGGAGAAAACTCCCAGCCTTAGGAACACTGGAAACAAATATCCCACTGAGGCTACCATTTACTTAAAATAACAGTACCATTTGGAAGATGGCTCAAGACCTCTGGAGGCCGGAGAGGGCAACAGAAGGATAAAGTAGAAGAGGTAGCAAGACAAAGACAAAGCTTTTACTGCCTTTTACAAGGTGATGCCTTGATGAGAACTGAATCAGAGCTACAAACAAATATCTCACATTCTTCACCAATCTTACTTGGTGGATATTCATTATCTGAAGCGAAAGACTCCATAAGCCATCAATAAGTACTAACTAGGAGGAAAATTCCCATCCTGACTTGGCATTGTGTAAACCACCTGTGAGCTCAATGGATTTCCAGGGGCCTGGGTTCATCATCTATAGGGTGGAAATAAGGCACGATCCCTTGGAAGCCTGTATTGTTGGTGGAAGTAACTCATCTTTTGCAAAGCCTGCAAAGCCCATAGAATCACACCAATATCTAATTTTCTCCAAGTAATTCTTAAAGTTTAATTTGAAGTCAACGGCAACATGTGCTCAGATCAGCTACCATTACAATGCAAAGTATCAGTTTATTAATGAACATGAGGGAAGTCCAATAAAAAAAAAAGTCCTATTGGGCAGCCCAGGTGGCTCAGCGGTTTAGCATGGCCTTCGGCCCAGGGCCTGATCCTGGAGACCTGGGATCGAGTCCCATGTGGGCTCCCTGCATGGAGCCTGCTTCTCCCTCTGCCTGTGTCTCTGCCCCACCCCCTGGGTCTCTCATGAATAAATAAATAAAATCTTTAAAAAAATGTCCTATTTATATCATGCTCTATTGTCTACAATGCACTTTTTATGGAGTCTAACATCCAAACCTCACAAAAGCAGAATGAAATAGACCAGACAAATATAATTCCCCCAGATTTCCAAATCAAAACACTGAGGCCAAGTAAGACCAACTGGCTTTGAACTCAAGCCCTATCTTCTGACCACAGGCCCAGTGTGCTGACCACTAAACCATGCAGCTTGCTTCACCTGGAGCTGCCTCATCTCTAATTATGAAAGAGTAACACTTTTTGAAAAGGGAAAAATATGGTACTGAGGCCAAGGTAGAGCACAGAAGACCAGGCCAGGACACCAGTGAGACATGAGGCAAATGACCGGCAATGACTCTCTACTTGAAAGAATGTGCTTGAGGTAAGCTCGGTGGTCTCTATTAAATCCTTGTGGACAGAGTAGAGGTGATGGTTGTCTGGGGCCCCCAGAATGATGAAGACTCAGGTGAACACATGTTCTGTCTCACATCTATACCCCTTTGTTGTCTTTTAAAGATATCTGGGGGTACATGGGGGATGGCAGAGAGAGGTTTCTCTTAACCTTGGAAGAGCTTCAGTACCAGCTGTGTCGTATAAACACAGTAAATTAAACAAAAAGTAAAGGAGGGCAAAGAGAAAAGGAGCAAGTGAATCAAGTCTTCTATTTGTTTATAGTCCCTCCTGGCAAATATTTTGTTACTAATGAAAGATCCATTCATGAAGCCCTATCTCCCAATTAGGCAGGCACCCTCAACCAGGCTCTGTAGTAGAAGCCCCTAGGCCAGATTGGTCCAGGTCCCCAGAAATAGGAAGCCCTGTATGAGGACCACTGCTAGCATCCCATGGTAGACAGTGTCCTGCATTGGATAAACCCAGAGCTGTCATGGTTGGGACCTGGGGGTACACTGTATTCCTCTCCAAGTAAAGCTGCATAGGGAAATCCAGAGTAGAAATGAATAGTACAGAACATTAGCCCCAATAGCATGAGGAGGAACAAATGAATGAAAGGAAGTATGTATTAGTTGAGCATCCATTGCAGGCCAAATATGAGGCCAGGCACTGCTAGCTATCTCTATCTTGCTTAATGAATGCCAATACTGTGCTTGGGCATGTGTTATTCACAGTGAGCCTCAGGGATGGGAAGTGACCTAGCTAGACAGAAATGCCCAGGAAGTGGCAATGAGATCTGTACCAAGGTCACAATGATTTCAAAGACTGTGCTTGCTTTTATAGTTCCCTGATGATTCCCTGGGCTTATGTATCTAGTCCTCAGCAGAATGGGAAGCAAATGGCACTTGTGTTTTGTTCCCAGCTCAGAAGCTTTTTTGGCCTTCTCTTGCCAAATGGGGGCATCAGATGAGATGAATTCTAAGCAATGTTTCAGATCTTGTAATGCTCCAGTTCTGTGGAACTCAAGGGGCTTTCTGCACCTAACTGCAGCAAGATACCAGTGGTTTTGAGGTCATGTACCACAACATATCAGGTTACCATAGGCAACCCTACTAGATATGGTCACCTTGATGAACAACCTTATTTCTACGGCCTCAGTTGCCTCATAAATACAACTGAGGCAATAATAAACCTGGCTTAACAAACTCACAGATTTGCAGGACCTAATGAGTTTATAGTCCTTTGTATACAAAGAATGATTTTGTAGGTATTACCAGCACTCCTGCTTCCCCAAGGGACAGCATCTGGAGCTCCGGATCAATAATTCACTGCCAATATGCAGAATGTTGGGTATAGCTCTATCTAAGGTGTTCTGTTCCATGTGACCAATTAAGGTTCTAATGGCCATCCTTGGCTAGTCCCCTGGGTAAATCCCAAAGGAATATGAAGGGCAGAGTGATACTAGGCTACTAGGGTGAATGACTGAAGCTCTAATAGTATACTTCCCTAGCAAAATGCCTTATCATGTCAACAATGCCATTCCTTTTTAATAAACAACCCTCTGATAGAGGAAAAAAATGTTTTTCTCCACTTTACAAATGAGAAAACACATACAATGTCAAAATTGGAAGAAATATTAGAAATGACTTAGTTCTACTTCTTTGCTTAAATTTAATAAAACTGAAACCCAACTTTTGGGAGCTTTGGGCAAATCTATAAGATATAAAGATAAGTTCAGTGCTCCTTGACCTAATAATTAGAAACGCTTTTGCTCCTGCAAATTTTGTTCAGAACCATGCTCATTTTTTTTTTAATTTTTTTTTTTTTTTTTTTTTTTTATTTATGATAGTCACAGAGAGATAGAGAGAGGCAGAGACACAGGCAGAGGGAGAAGCAGGCTCCATGCACCGGGAGCCCGACGTGGGATTCGATCCCGGGTCTCCAGGATCGCGCCCTGGGCCAAAGGCAGGCGCCAAACCGCTGCGCCACCCAGGGATCCCTCATTTTTTAAATCGAAATTATTTTTTTTAATTTGGGGGAGAGTTCCTTTCTCCTTCCCCCTTTTTGTTGTTGTTGTTCAAGAAATGGCATTTGACACTCAGTGCAAGTGAACTATATAATCCGTTCAGGGTAAAGTAAGCATACAACAAATTTCTCTTAAATGTACTATCCTTTTACAAATATTTTTCTATGAGCAAGAAAAGAAGGGCTCAGCAGGTTTCTCTTAAGCTACCCTTGGTTGCAAAGCACCACATGTTAGAGGAGATGGGATGTTAGAGAGAGGGACCCAGGTTCCTACACAGCAGCTCTTATTGGGCACCTATCACCTACAAAGAAAGTTAACAGCTCACTCCATTGGTGAGTCCACACCTCCAGGATGACATCTGTAAGCTACATATTTCTTACCAGGTATGAGGGCAATAGCTTGAATACAGATAGTCCTAAAAACCATATTAATAAAAAATTGTTTAAGGCCTGATAATGGCCATTCAGATGAAGGGAGTGTTGAAGGCATTTGTGAGTACTGCCTTCAATATAACAAAAGAAAGCCACATAGACAGGTAAGCCCTTCCTCCTTTCCTTTCTTCCCTCTCTTCCTTCCTTCCTCCCTCCCTTCCTCCAATATCAGAAAAAGACCCAGGGCTTAAAAGTATAGCCAGAGTTTAAAAATAATGGGAAACCATTTTCAGCATAATAAAAGCAGAAAAGATCTCTTCAAAGATGGGATGAATTGCTTTGGAAGGTAATAAGCATCTCAATCACCAGGAATCATTAAGCTTATAATAATTAAAATGACCATTTACTGAGTACAAAGTATCAAACTGGGATGTTTACATGTATTTTCTCATTTATTCTTTAACATGATCTGATAGGTAGACGCTATTATACCACTCGGCAAACAAGAAAGTTGAGGCTTAGAGAGATTGAGTAACTCAACACATAACACAGACATGAAGACATTTTGAGCCCAGTTCTGTCTGATTTTAAAATCTATGCTACTCCTTCTCTTCCTGTTCCCTTCCTTCTCTGGACTCCACCCCCCAGGGCAAAACCACCTAGGAATGGATCTTTTCAACAAATATAAGGTTCAGAAGACCTAGTGGTCCTTTTGCTGAGTTAATGAATCTGTTATAGTCCATTTTATGCCATCCATCATCTACAATCCTAGTATTTGCTCCCAGTTATTGATTCTTTAAGTTAAATACACCATATTAGGCCATATAACAAGACTCAAAGATGAAGCCAATGCGTCCTGAATCCCAAACCATTCAAAGTTAATCTCTGAAAGAGAGATCTTACCAAACATGAGGACATTTATTCCACTTCGCAGTCCGGCACTGTGTGTGGCTGCAGGAAAAGTTGTTGACTACTGAATGTTAACCAAATATCCTATTTTTAGAAGAATATTTAGCTCCATCTTTATAGCATCTGGACTTGTAACTACCCATTTCTCTAACATTAAGCTGAGCCGCACCAGAAAATTACTACGGTGATAGTATTTCCAGGGCACATTGAGTCATTGTCCAACGTCTAAAATGGGAAATAAATAATTTATGAGGATTTGTTGGCACAACGAGAAGGAAGACATTCTACTGTTCGTGTTCTGTTGTAAGCCTCTGGGTTTAATGTGAGGGGGTGTTCTTTTTACCCCAAAAGTGGGAAGTTAGCTTCTTTTTTTTCTTTTTAATACTTCAGGCTTATGAATAAAAAAAATAAGAATGGGCAGAGGCCAGTATCACCAATAATTATCAAGCTTAACTGCTATAAAAACAAGGATGCGGTTTGCTTCTGATGGAAATAGGCCTTCTTAGGAGAATGAATGATGAGGGCCACCCTACCCAGCAGCCAGCCAGAGGAGAGGCCAAGGATCAAAGGCCTCCAGATTCAAATCCCAGGCTACACAGAAAGAAGGAGGTTTCTATTAGATCAGGCCAAATGTCACAGGTATTGTGGGAGGTTGCCCAGTCTCCATGAGAATTGACACAAGCATTGTTTCTGTACTTTGTCCATCTGAAACCTCCCTTCGCTGTCAGCTTTACCTCAAATAAAAAATATATATATATATATTAAAAAAAGGAGAAAAAAGAAAACAAACAACCCCAAATGATTATAGAGGCAATGGTAATGTACCTGTCTTCACTGTGGCCAACATTATTTTGATCAAACCCAGGGCTCTTTTAAGATCGTTCTCCAACAAATATTTCTCTATAATTTTGATCTTTTTCATAGGTGAAGAGAAAGGAAAAGGATAAAAGGAACAAACAAAACTCAAAATACTATTTACTCTCCCAGCAGAGCAGCATGGTGTAAACAAAAATAATAGTTAGCTCCTGGGTTCTGAACCCTCACAGTGTTGCTGTAGAAAATGGTTTTAATGGAGAGCCAGAGTCTTGCAAAACACGTAACGAAGCCATAATAAAATGGGATACTTATCCTGCTGCTCCGATTAGACCACTTCCATTCAATAGTTGTAACTAATGACTTGTTTTTCCTTTGGTATTAGGAGCCCTATTACTGTGCTGAACATAACATACCTCATTTTGTTTCCCTAGTCATGCTTGTCTCTTTCACTGATGACTGCAATTTGATATTTATGAAATCACATAAAAATAATGTATAATCCTCCCTATTACCCCTTTCCAAATTGTATAAAATTATTCAGAGGACAATAGATTAATGTACACTCCAATGCATGTGTCCTTTTCTCTAACCACTTCTAACTGACAGCCTCTCTCTCTTTCGCTCCCTCTCTCTCTCTCTCTCTCTCTCTCTCTGGCTAGAGAACACACTGTACTTTGGAGATAATTGACTGTGGAATATGATGATGTTTATTCAAAAACAGGTCACACAGACTGCAATTTGAGAGTCTTCCTTTATCCTCCTTACTTATTCTTATCCAAGGGAAATGCATAATACTGTTTCCTGCAAATCAGAAGTGCGGAGTCTTAATTACTTCTTTAGATTTAACCTACTGAGAAAAATCCACTGCAAATGTACCCTCCTCCCTTGAGATTGGTGACATTTAGGAAACTAACTTCAGATTACTCATTTAGAACAAACTGGGATGAGACAGAGTATGCACTCCTATCATTTTAACAGCATGTTCTACTGTTTCTAAAAGAGCACCTTATGGCATTAGACTGTTTTGGGAGGAATAACCCAAATGGACAGTAACTCTTGGATGGAAAGGTTTCATTGAAAAAAGCAATCTCTGGCTATCAACGATCTCTGGCATGGTATGGCCGTGAAGACTGGTCTCTGATCTGAGGTTAGCACTTTTTTCCTCCTGTCATCAGTTATTGCCATTCTGACTGATTTCAGGTAAAAAATGCGATTGTCTTGAAGAGTTACATGGGAAGGCAATGAGAATCCTGCTATCAGAAGTGGGTCTGCACACATTATTTCTGCTGCAAAAGAGCTAACCACATGGAATGGGTTCGATTTTTACCCTTTAAGGTGACTTTCATGACATGTCATTAGAGATCTAGTTCTCCATTTATAATACAATTCAACTTTCATTTGAAAGATCTAGGCCAGACACTGGGTGGAGCAGGTGACATATTGTTTCAAATAAATAAATAAATAAAAGCATCCGTCACTTTCGAGCTGCCTCTCAACATAGTCTAATATAGTCTGTGTTTAGGAAATGGGGGCAGATCACAATAACAATTACCTCATTTCATTGCAGTCATTTAATAAATCTTTACCACGTGCCGGCTAGGTTCTCGGAAAAAAGACAGGTGCTAGAAAGAGAAAGGGGGTGAGATACAAACCTGGAGTTTGCCTAAAAGCAGCAAAAGATTATTGACTATCTTGTCATCTGAATCATCTCTATCCATACCTCCATGGCATTCTATGAATTTATGAGTTAATACTAAGCAGGTATATTTCATAAGCTCTTTAGGCCTTCACAATAAAGAAAGTAGTCCAATCTCCTTGTTTTATATAACTGAGGAAAAAGGAGAGAGTCAACTCGTCTTATCAATTTATGAATTATTAACTGGGATTAGAACTCAGGATGCTAGATTCTGATCTATCGAAAATGGTGTATGGAAGCTGATTAGTGAGGTAATCCCCACTCCCTGTACATGTGGAATGGAACATCCTAGGAAGGCAGGCAGGGCCATCTGTACTTTCGGTGTATGCAAATATCCAGCTCTCAAAGGGCTCAGAACATCCTGTCTGAGCACGTCAAAACAGTCTGACAAAGCCTATTCTCACAATATTTGGGGGGCTGGGGTGGGGCTAGAACCAAACATACTAGCAACCTGTTGAGGACAAACTGGCTTCTATGGCTTATGCTCCACAATTCAAATGAAAGAGCTTTAGAAACACATCTAAACTCTGTGTATGTCTAATTACACCTGCAAGCTTTCCAAAGTGCCCATACTGCTGCTTGAGAAGCATTATCACTGAAGGGAACTTTTCTGGCAACCTCGAATGTGAGATCAGAGGCTTCCAAAAGCTTAGAGAAGTCAGGAAATTGTCCTTTCTCCTTCCAGATTCTATGGAATTACTATTAGACACAAAACGCATATTTCAAACACAGGGTTTCAAAACAGAGTCCCATGTTCTAACCAGGAACAAGAATTACTTCAGTTCAACTCTAATTCTCTGTGTTCTGGGTTAGGGACATGGAGGGATGAAGGAGAACCAGAACTGAATGAATGGTGCGCTTGGAGATCTTCCCATCTCAGTTCTACTTTCTATGCCAGTGCCTTGGCTTGAGCTTCCTCACCTATTTCTTATCCCACTGAAATCTCTTTGAGCAGGGATGGCTTCTTCTCCATCTTGGTATATGCAACACCTAGCACAGAGCCTGGCACATATAGTAAATGCCCAATAAATGTCTGTGGAACCAATGAGAAGACTGAGGGCTCAAACTAGATGTTATATAAACACTCTCCATGTTAAAGCTTAGTGCCACCAAGAAAACATTAGGGCAGTCCCTTGAATGTCTGAGAAAAGGAATGAAAAAGAAGAAAGCTTTGATTCCAGAATCTGAGGCACTAAGTGGTTCCTGGTACTTTCTTTTTATTAAGATTTATGTAACTACATTTTATGTGAAACATTTTCATTCAGCCTTTTGTACAGATCCCCTTAAAATGTATCTTATGCTGAACTGCTAGGCTGACTGCAGTGGGTAGAGCAGTCTTGGTTGAAGAAAGCTATGCAGTTTATCTGATAGTTCTGTGGCAGACAGATTTAGCCGTGTCTGGAACAAAGGAAAAAATGAGATTGGAAAGTTAAAAGCCTTCAAATTAATTCTCACAACCAAAAGCAAAAGAGTAAAAAGGCAGAGTACTATATTACATTATATAACACACGGACAAGGCATCAGTTAAAGATGGATCTGTGATACTTTGGAGAATTACTGAACGATATAGAGATATATTTTTCAATTATATCCCTGCCATTTTACTTGTAAATATTGTGACTGTATCGCCTGCTATTTGTCAGAAGAATGATTGATTCTTTTTATTGGCATGTTCCCCTCACCCACCCAATTTTATTTTAATATTTCATGCTATTAAAATAACTTATCTGGAATAAAATTACCACAGGGAGTAAGATTATGTGAGATCTAAATGTGTTTGAGACAAGTGTGCTCATTCACTATTAGTGAAAGAGTAGTCTTTAGACAGTTCTTCCTGTTATAATTTCTAATAATTCAGTATATAGACAGTCATTCCCACCAGAGAGGAATATTAACAGGACTCACAGGGCTGCTATCTGCCACCATTAAACCCTAAAATACCAGTTATGTCAGCAACTGATTCATTACTTTTACTCCTCAAATTATAGTTAACAGTCATGGAAGCCACAACAATACAACATTTACTGAATACTTACTTTGTGCAAAGAATTGTCTTTCAGCAATGGAAGGGGAGGCAACCCTGCTGAGTTCTGTTTACATTGGTTGGTGCCGGTGTACCACCAGTCATCAAGATAGTGTATTTTATTATTACATAGTTCCTTACCCTCAAGCAGCTCATAACCTAGTATATCAGTGACAAAGTACCCGTGTCACAAAGATTGAAACAACTAACAGAACTACATGATTTGGCAAAATCATGGAAAGATTGAACATTCAAATACCCTCCTACTGGTTCTGTCACCAGGTCACAGTGGGTGATGCGAGGCCAATGGCCTGCTTCAGATTACATAGGAATGAGATACTTTGCTAGATTCCTCTCTCCTGGGCCAAGTATAGTTCAGAAAGAAGGTCATACCTAAGATGTCTTTTATGGGAAAGAGAAGTCAATCTGGCATTAAAACAAACAAACAAAAAGATCAAATGAGGAATGGGGAAAAAAAGACAACAAAGCAAATACTTAAGTTTGGCAGAGGTGAGGACTAGCGAGAGAGAATAGGAACAAGTCAACGTTGTGTGAAAAGCGGAGCATGAACATTGATATCAAATATCATTGAAGAATAAATTCCATTTAAAATGGGTGCTGGTTTTATTTTATTTATTTAGTTATTTATTTTTTTTAAGATTTATTTATTTTATTCAGAGAGAGAGAGAGAGACTGAGAGGCAGAGACACAGGCAGAGGGAGAAGCAGGCTCCATACAGGGAGCCTGACATGGGACTCGATCCTGGGTCTCCAGGATCACACCCCAGGCTGCAGGTGGCACCAAACTGCTGTGCCACCGGGGCTTGGGCGCTGGTTTTAAAACATGGTTTTAGTAAAGAGGGTGTATGAAGTATATTTCTGGGGAGGTAGGTAAAAACTTGTAGCTTAATTACTTCAGATGTTGCCACAGAAATTACCTACAGGTTTCCAGAGCAGAGATGTGATCAGATGTTCTGAACCTTGAGCCTTGAAAGAGCCACCAAATCCTGGAGGATACTATCCAGTAGGTTCTATCTTTAACAGCTTTGGTTACCCATCATTTTATACCTGTGCTGTAGACTTCATCACATGTGTCTTCTCTTTCCCAACATCATGTCTGGGATATGGTATGCACTAAAGAAATGCTTGAGGAAGAGGAGGAAGGAAGGAAGGAAGAACTCTGTCCAAGCAAGTACCCAATGAAGAAGAAATACTTTTAAATATGTGTTGAATGGCACAGAAGGAAGCTTTAGGGCCTCTCACTTGCTTTGGCCCCTTCAAATGGCCTTGGAAGGGGAGGTGGTGCTAAGCAATGCCTTCACCACCATGTCTTTCCACTTTGTTCTCTGTCACACTCATGTGGGCAGTGTTGAAATGATCTTGGAAATTTGTGGTTTGGTTAAGGGAAGTTCTGTGGAGGATACACTCAGTATGGTGTGATACATCTACATAGTCGCAGTCACTATGGTATTCACCTAGGCCATTGCCGGTTACCACTGGAGTGATGACTTCCTGGAAAACTTTAAATGCCCCTGGCCCACTGGCTCTCCTAGTTCTGGGACTCAGAGATATGGAGCCAGAAATCCTGTGATATCAATGTTTCCTACAGCATCCAGTGTGTGGGTGGATTATGCCGGTAGAGGAGAGAAGCAGAGTGTGAAAATGTGTGGAGCTAGAAGCTGTTGGCCGAACATTCTACCAATCATCAGATGTGTAAAAGTATACATGCAGGGAGGGCTACTCAGTACTCAATGATGCAAAAGGGGTTGCTTTCTCTTACCAGGAATGTGCTCAGCAATGGACCAGAAGCAATTATAAATGCACCACTGCCTTGACTTGACCTCCTGGATATGAATTTCACAACATAGCATTTGTCGGTGTACGAGCTTTCAGCAACAGCACAGGCGTTTTTCCAACCGCTGACAAAGGAGAGACACCGGACAGCAGTTTCCCCAAATATGACAATCACCTTAAGTTTTACAACATTACTGATGAAAAGTTGTACAGATGAAAGGAAGCTTTCCAAACTTTTAAGAATAAAGACATAATAGTAATAATAACTTTCTACCAACAATGTTAGAAGAATGACTGAAATTATCTTTCTTTTCTCCCTAAAGAAAACATTACAAAATTAGGTTGCATGGGGAAACAACCAGAGAGCATGCAGCCACAAAATATAAGACAAGTCATTGGGCTTTTAATGAATTATTAATTAAAATATATTTTTTCTTAATTTTGTGGCTTTTTATCATATTTTATGGCTTTTTATCAATTTAAAATACTCACAATTGCTTTTCTCTTTTATAAGAAGCATTCGTTTCTTACATAATTGTTATGGGGAGAATTCTGTCCTCCACAAAGTCATATGTTGAGGTGCTAACATTCTGAGTACCTCAGAATGTGACTGTATTGGGGGATAGGGCCTTTGAAGAGGTGGTTAAATTAAAAAGGGATTAGTAGGCTGGGTGTGATCTAGTAGGATTGATGTCCATATGAGAACAGGAGATCAGGACACAGAACAACATAGAGGAAACATCATGTGAAAACATGAGATCATCTACCAGCCGAGTAGAGAGGCCTCAGAAGCCTAACCTGCCAATACCCTGATCTCAAAACTCTACCCTTAAGCAATGTGAGAAAATAAATTCCTGTTGCTTCAGCCACCCAGCCTGTGGCACTTCATTAGGACAGTCCTGACAAACTAGTACAACAATTTTTTAGGCCATAATTTTATATTTTTTAAAGAGGTCCCCCTAAAGTTATAGGCTCCAAAGCATTATATCCCACAAAATTTGTGGGATACACACACACAAATGCACACAAACTAATCTCATTATTCACTCCTGGGTGTATTAACTGAGGTAGCTACAGTCAATGCCATTTTGTCAAACATCTTTGCATTTTATACGTACTTCTTTATAAACACTTTCCATGTTGAAGACTCAATTATATTGTAGTACCTATCACATGCTTAATAGAATTGAATCATTTAATCAAAATGTTTATTTGGCTTCTGAGGGTTGTGTAACCTTATCATGTATAGAGTCACTATGAGCAGACTCTTCTCAGAATACTAAATAATGCCTAGATCTCACTAGATATCAGCCCAAACCTTTTATTCAGGGTCTTGTTTAACAAATTTCCTATTTTTCAATCTAAATGTTAAGCAACAGAAAGGGGCATTCTGCAAACAGAAAAGTTGGGAACTGTAATTTCTTTTAGTTCCACATGTTTCATGCTATGGCTTTTATAGACAAGGAACGAGGATTCTATGATTTATATAGTGTGCAAAATTGGGGAAGTGACTTTCTTTTCTGCAATTTTGTTATCATCTGTAAAAGAGGGTTATTATTCATTCTCTGTCCATCTCAAGTTCTTTTTTGAGGAGCAAATGAAACAACAGATATGGAATATGTTGGATTAAGATGTTCCCTGTTGTTTTATTAAAGGTAATCATAAAGTACCAATCAATGTAGATACAGAATTATCCTTGATCACCCAGATTTAAAGTCCTACCTCTGCTGTTGAAGCCTTGGATATTCTCTGGATCTTGGTTTCTTGTGAATGTGCACAGTGGCTTCTTAGAAAAGCAAAGGCAACTCGTTTATTTGATCTCCAACCATCTAAAAATCTATGAACTCCCCAGTCACTGAGCAAACATGTCAGGGTAATTATGTTCCAGAAGTCTATTCATTAAATTTCATTTAATTTCTAGAACTTCTTTTTGACTTTGCCATTAGTTTATTCAAAATGGAAAAGTAGGCTTCTGTTTCTTAATAGGAGAAGTGAACATTAAGTAAGGATATAAGCATTGAACAGAAGGCTATACAATGCAAACCAATGACTCTTTCACCTCAAAACCTTTTGCTAAAGAAATGGGTTTTTCTAAATATGATCCATGAACTTAAAAAAAAAAAAAACAACAAAGCAGCAGCACACTCCCTATTAATAGCCTGGTACTAGAACTCATAGAACCACCACAGAAGGCTGAACAGTCCCAGGCTTCTCACATGATCAAGTTCACACTTCCATGGTTCTCCAAATAAGGCTTTCCAAACAAACCTGGCCTAGGCTTGCTCATTTGGCATTTCTACTGTAGGAACACAACTCAGTGTTCTACCCAAGGGTTTCAAGAATGGCAATTTTTTGATATTTATTTATTTATTTATTTATTTATTTATTTATTTGATCAACCTTTTCTCAGAACAGGCATATTTTGAGTTAATGGCAAATGCTGTTAGCATATGGAACATTTGTTTGACTGACTCAACTTCAGATACAAACGGGCTGGATTTTACAGCTTATTTTAAGAGTTTCTTTCCCCTTACCTTTTCCTGATCAGCCAATCAATGATGTTGTAAATTATTCATGGAAATATATAAAACAATGTTACTCCTGGCGTTTGGCAAAGAGTGGACACGTTTGGATCACATTTCATCACTGTTGAGAAATTGGCCCTTGCTGGTTTTGCTACAAGTCTTCTCACTGTGCTGTGGCAGTGCATTGACTCTAAGGAGGTCTTCAGCTTGTCTTGCATCTCTCAGAACTCAGTAGTACTACCTTCCTCTCTGAGGTTAAAGGCATTCACTTAACTCCATTCCATAGTCACCCATCATACATCTCACTCTGCCACTTGCTTCAAAAATGCCTGGCAGGGCAGACTAGCAGACAAAAAATGAAGAGATGAGCTTAAGTTCTCTGTTAGAAAAAAAATAATTAGGAAGCTTTCCTGGAAGATAATCTCACAATACTTTCATTTTAGAAGAGGAATCCTCAGCAGCTTGGTAAATGGAACCTGCTCAAGATTGGAAGAGAACTAGATTTAAGATTTAAAGCTGGATAGTTACACATTAGTGTGAATATCTGTAAATATTTTTTTACAAAGAGTCAGTGTGGTATAATGGCTAAGAGCTTGGGCCACGTGGTCTTGGGCAAGTAACCTAATCCCTCTCTATCTTACTTCCCCACTCAGTAAAAACAAAAAACAAAAAACAAACAAACAAAAAAACCAGGATATTAATAGTATTTTCTTCATATATGTTTTGAGAAGTTTAAGTGAACCAATGCACATGAAGGCATTGTATAAAAAAATAATGGTTTAACTTGGGTGATTCCTAACATTCACACTTAAAAGCAGGTTTAAAAAAAAAAAAAGCAGGTTTTAAAAGTTCAAAATGTGTGGACATTCTAATATATATAGCATTTTAAACATAAGGGTTCCCAAGGGATTTAAAATTACTTCCTAAGGGGACATGAGCTCCAAGTCACTAAAATTCACCATTATAGAATATATTAACATTGAATTAGGTGTGTTATTTACCTACTAACTTTGGTTAGTAACAAAAAGTTATGTTAGGGTCTTCATTATGCATGCTTGTCTTTATGCTATCACATGCAAAGATATAAGTGGTGAGTCAGCTTTGAAATTGATCTTATTTTTAGAGGCAGATGGCTATAAATGTGGAGAATCAGAAAGGCAGTCAATTAATATTGAAATTAATCTAAGTTAAGGAAGATCTTTTGATTCTCCAGCCTTTAGAGGATCCTGACAATTATACATACTAATCTTGTCTACTTTCTCCACTCCTCATCACCATTGATTCAAGACTAACAGAGGTCATACCCTATATGAAGCTTTGTAAAATTGATCTACTCTTTCTACCTCTACTAGAACTTTCTCAGGGCCTTTCTTTTAGCATTTTTACAGTATTTGCTTCATGAGAGCTCTGGGTCCATATGTATCTATCTGATCATGGAGGGAAATGTTCTATTCTCTAAAAAAGTAGGGATATTAGCTCTATTTTTTTAGCTCTATTTTTAAAAATAATACTTCACACTAAAGAATAAGAAGTTAAGAATGATCAGAGGCCAGTCATCAGTAATACATATGTGATCTTCCCTATCAGATTTTAAGCTCTTTGAGAATGAGCTAAGTTTCAATTGGTTTCTGCATGTCCTTTGGCATCTAGAAAAGTGGCATCTGGATGGTATGTGTTATTTATTGAAAACAGAATTTTAAGAAAATAATTTTATGCAGCTATATATTAGCATTAGTAATTATAACTAAGACCCATATATCTCATCAACATTTTTTCCCAAAAAAATTACTACACAACTCATATATGCTTGGTGGTACTAGTGGAATAAACAATGTCGATAAACTACTTATGTGTCTGTCTAAATAGAGTTACTTTGTAATAAACACATGAGCTGCTCAGAAAACCCTTAACATGTCCCAATATTGGTGCTGGGAAAGCAGACTTCTGTTGACATATACTTTGGGCCATTTACACAAAGACCCATTATGGAGAACGTAAAGTACTGCAGAGGTTATTTTAAGGCAAAGGGATAACTTGAAAAGGGTAGAGTGAGCTGATAAGACATGTGCTTCTTTTGAATTGGTTAAAGTTCCATGGTGGTGGAGGAGGGAAGGGGAGGAGAGATGGAATAAGAAGACCAGATGGCTCCCTTGCTGCTTAGAAGATGGTCCTGTGAACCTACTGATCCTGCCTCTGAAACAGAAGTAGGTAAAACTTCCATCCCTCACCCATGTTTACACCATCTCTGACTTAAGAGAATTCAGTTTTTAATTGCTCAAGTGCCATTAAAAAATGTAGTCATGTCAGACTATGCTCTTTTTGGGCTAAGTAATTAAAATTTGAAATTTTTAAAAACGTGTGACTATTTAGGGCATCCCCAAAACTTACACATCTGAAGTCATTATTGCTTCCATTACTGCTTGCATTACATTCCATTGCTTGCATAAAACTCCCTGACACTTGAGAAAGGGAGTGGCATGTATTTTGTATTCACTTCTCATTCAATAACCATACCCCTCCACTGTCCCTAGAGCTGGAGGCTGGGAGTCGGCTTCAGTATTCAACTACAGAATTTGTAGATATAAACTCCATACCAAGAAAGTCACCTATACTTTCATGTTTCTTAATATAAAAGCCCTTCTATTTGCAAATGAGAAAGTTCATAAGCCTATCTTTTCAATAATTTTAAGGGAAACTACAGAAGCACCAGAGCCTAACAAATCCTTCTATATCTACTCTGGTCTTACACAGTGGCTGGGATTATCTTAAAACAAAACCAAACCCTAACACTCCCTTGCTAAAAATGCTCCGGTGGATTTTTATTTCACTTCAAATAAAGACAAACTCCTTACTGTGGTCCATAAGATTTAGACCCTGCTTACCTCTTCTACCTCATTGAACTCCATTCTCTTCCACCGACTATGCTCCAGCCACCCTGGCTTTCTTTCTGTTCTTGTAAATTTCAAGTCGGAGGACTCATCCTTGCTGTCCTCTGCTTGGAATGTTCTTCATCCAGATCTTAGAAGACCCTTAGGCTCCTCTACACTATTCAGGTTTCAGCTCAAAGGTCACCTCTTTAAGTCTTTCCTGAGTTGGCTACCTAAATCACTCTATTCCCCAATATTAAAATCCTTCTTTTTATTTTATACTGAGCCAGTATCATGCCTAAATTATCTTATTCCTTATAATTTGAGAAAGACTTATTAGAATATAAGCCTTAAGAGGAAAGCAACCTTATTCTGTTTCTGCCTCTAACCCCAGCACCAAAAAATGGACAATGAAGAGTTTTTAATAAGAGAACAAATGATCAAATAAAGCCACTGTTTTCAGTGGCTGTAAATTCTCCTGCTTTAACACTTAACTGTTTATATTCATGAAAGTTTATAAAAGAAAGTTTCTGGATTGAGAGAACTACTTAATCTCTTCAAGACTCAGTTTTAATCAGCAAAATATAACACTTTTCAAAAGTGTTAGCGTTACTGAGAAGATTGTGTGTTTTAATTCATGGACAGTGCTTAGCATGGTACCTGACATCAATGCTCAATCAATATTAGCAGCTATTAATCCACAAACTGTGAAAATATTTAATAGTCCCATCTGTCACTTAAGACTTTTAGTCCCCCTCCTGTAGCCTAAGCCTTTCCAAATATTATAATAACCTCTATACAGGTATGATATTTTATAGTCGAAAAGTACCTCTACATCTGTCATCACACACAACTTTCCTTCTTGGTTTGAAACTCAAATTCAGATTTGATTTCAAGTTCCAAAGTCTCTCTACCTTGTAGACCATATCAAAATAGTGCGGGGCAGCCCGAGTGGCTCAGCAGTTTAGTGCCACCTTCAGCCCTGGGTGTGATTCTGGAGACCTGGGATGGAGTCCCAAGTCAGGCTCCCTGCATGGAGCCTGCTTCTTGCTCTGACTGTTGTCTCTGCCCCTCTCTCTCTCTCTCTGTGTGTCTCTCATGAATAAATAAATAAAATCTTAAAAAAAAAAAAAACAGACAATGCCTGATGTGGAAAGGAGGGCCGGGAAGCTTGGGTATAATGGGGAATGTACAATGTGGGGAAATCTACATAAAGTGGGAGTCATATACTGGATGACCTCAGAGCTCTGTGCCCTTTCCCACATAACAATAATCTGAATAAAAGGTTATCAGAGAGAATGATTCTGTGCTCAGCACTTACTCATTCACTTATTAATGCATCTTTTCCAAGGACTTACTGCTTGTCAGCCAATGGTCACTAAACAGCAGCTAACATCAAGGACAAACATCTTTGCTATTATGATACATTCTCGGGGGGACAGAAATGAAGAACAAATGATCCACAAATTGATGCTGGATGGTGATAAATATTGCAGAGAGGAAGTAAAGGTAGATAAGGGCATTTTAGGGCAGGGGGGGTATTTTTTGTAGCGTAGTCAGGGAAGACATCTCCAGCAAAGTAGCATTTCAATAAAGTCCTGTAGGAGGTAAGAGAATAAAACATGTGGATATCTGGAGAAAAGCATTCCAGACAGGTCAGCAAAACAAGGGCCCTGAAACATGTGAGTGCTTGCATGGAGCGTGGCTAGAACAGGATGACGGAGGGAAAGATATATAAAGTCAGGGAGTTAATGGGGAGAAACAAAGTGGGGTCTTGTAAACACTGTGCCTGCTTTTCTTAAGGGGACGTAGTTGAGATGGGAAGCTGCTGGAGAGTTTTGAGCAGGAAAGTGAAACAATATAGCCTTCAAGGATCACTCTATGTGGAGAATAGGGCAAAGTGGGACCAGGGTGGAAAAGATAAAGCAGTAGGTGGCCATGCAATGACTTGGGCAAGGTGGGGCAGGGCTTCAGCCGAACCACAGTTCGGGCTGAAAAGGTGGTAAGGGATAACATTTTGGATCCACTAACAAGAGCAGTTCAAGTAGACCACAGCAAGAGAAAAAACTATAATGATGTAGGCTGGGACATTAACTTCAGTGACAAAAACAGAGTGCATCTAAATGAAGATTAATCTACTGGCAACACAGCTAGGATCTAAAGACTAGATGAGATTGGGAACACAGAATTAAAAGAAAACAAAACAAAACAGAACACCAAAAAGAACACACCCATTTAAAAAAACCACATTAACAATTCTCACTAATGGGAATTGTATGCAAATTCACGTCAATTCAGTAACTCATGTCCTTTCACTTACTGATGGATTGATGGATTCATGCGTTCATGAGTTCCTGTTACAGGTGCTGTACCATGTTAGGTATATAAGAAACAAAACTAAAGTAGACACAGGTCACACCCTTGAAGAACAGAAATGTCTACTTGAAGAGACTGACATATAATGTGATGAAAATCCAATATGATGAAAATCCAATGGGAGATGTGGAAAAATTAGAATGCTCATGCACTGCTGGTGGGAATGTAAAATGGTATAACCCCATTGGAAAGCAGTCCAGCAGCTTTACAGAAGGTTATCTTGAACTTAGATTAGGGCACAGTTTCAACTGCTTAAATCTTCAAATAATATTGACTGAATCTTGGGGTTCAAATAATGTTAAATACATGTTATGTCTCAGAAATACAACTCTAAAGTTGTATTCTCTCAACTTCTGGGTCCAAGGGATGTTTGATATTTGAATATCTACTATGAAAATGGAAGAAAGTGCTATGGAATAGAAAAATTCTGGGCTAACAGCAGTCAGAAAACCCACCTTCTCACCTTATCTCTGGTATTTGTTATTAGTAGGATACCAGGCAAGTTGCCTCTGGACATGATACAGAGTTTTCCACATATATGAAAATGCTGAATTTTATAAGTGGTTATAAAAATGTTACATGTTATTATTACATATTTCAAAATGATATTTTAAATAAGTAACCCGAAAATACAGAAAATACAAATTTATTTTCTGAAGAATATTCACTGAACTCTAAGGATAAAATAGAGCAAACACCATATTATTTGCCAAGACTATACCTAAAAGTTGAGTTTTCCAAATTCCAGAAAATCAAAGAGCTAAACTAACTAGTAAATCTTTATTACTGAGACATTGGCACTTTTAGAAAAGTCAACTATTTGACTTTCACTATGGGACTATTTCCTAATACCCTGTGCATAAAATCTTTAAAAGTTGTTATACTCACCATTAATCATTACACATCAACAATGGGCACACTTCTTTGTTTTCTGGGGAAAAGAACAACTATAATCTCTCCTCTGAGACAGGACAGTATGAATGCTTGCAGCTGGCCAAGAAAAAAAAATTGAGATTTCTAGAGGGACATTATCATTTAGTTGAGTAGTTCTTATATTATAGAACTGAAATAGAACAAAGATAAAACACTGGTAAACTGAAGGGAGTTCTCTTAGTTGTACAAATGCAAAAAAATACATATTGTTAGAATCACTTGTTTAAAGTGATTTATTTAATTTTCTAAAAAGATTAAGGATCAGGGGTATTTCTAAACATCTAAATCCCTGAAAAAATAGAATTAGTAAAATGAATAATGTTCACAGACATTTCTCAGTGTATGAAGACATCTATTTTGATGATAAATTTTAAATTCAGGAGAAGAAGAAATTATGCACTGAGTCAAAATCATATAGACCCTAAGAACAAGTCTTTCCGCAGGAGGAACAACTGTGCATGAGACAGAACAAAGAACACTGAAATGGAAGCCATTTTCTGTGATTAAAAGAACTTTAAAAACTGATAGAGAGGTCTAAAGGTAGGTGTAAGTTCCTTTTGGAAATAATTATCACATCTTTTAAAGATCCTTTATACTTCTGATCATACTTGTCTTGAGCCAATGCAGAGGAATTGTGGTATAAAAAGGCATTAGTTTTTTTTAATTATTTTTTTTAATTTATTTAAGTTCAATTTGCCAATATAAAGTATAACACCCAGTGCTCATCACATCACTGAAATGTACCACATACTAGTTATATAACTAACTCTTCAAATCCTTGTAACACTTCTAGCTTCTGTGTTCTTATCTGTAAATTTTAGGAGTTATGATATAATAATTCTGAAGTTGACTTCTGACAGTTTCGGTATGCTAGTAAAGAGAAGCGGAGGGTGAAGGTTTATTATTTTTTCGAATTTACATTCTTCAGGTTTGTGAGAAACTGTTTTTTCTTCAACCAAAAAGCACATCTTCCAAATACAGGAAGTTGATAGACTGTTATCCATTACAGAAATAAACAATTAAATCAACAATTTATTCGCTGATGAAATGGTTAGGTAAAAAAGCCAAAGGAGTCTTAAACAGGCTCATAAAACTGTTAGATTTAACAAAGTCATATGATACAAGGTCAATACAAAAAAAAAAAAATCTACATATGAACAGGCAACAACTACAAATTGAAATTTTTAAAAATTCAAAATGTGAGATGCTTAGGAATAACTTAAAATGTGTGTAAAACTATAATATGCTGTTGAGAGAAATTAATAAAAATAAAAGTCAAATGAGAGACATACCATGTTCATGTGTTGGAAGACAACATTGTTACAATATAAACTCTTTTCAAATTGATCCATAGATTCAACAAAGTCTGAAACAAAATCACAGCAGGCTACTTGGGGAAACTGAGAAGCTGATGCTAAAATTTATAAGGAAATGGAAAGGACTTAGAAAAATGATAACACTTTCAAACGAACAAAGATGGAAAATTTGCACAGCCTGATTTCAAAATGTACTATAAAAATCAATAATAAAGGTAGTGTGGAACTGACTTAAAGATATGTAAATTAGTGTAATGGAAGAGAGAGTCCACATAGACCCCCACATATGTGGCCAATTGATTTTTGTCAAATGTGTGTAGGGTATTCAATGGAAGGGAAGTCTTTTCAACAAATTGTGCTGGAAAACACTGCATATGCCATTGGGGGAAAATGAATTTTAACCTTATCTAACATTACACAAAAAAAAAATTAACAAGGAGTGAATTATATCCCTAAACTTACCTATATGTACATTTTTTCAAAAAAGAATACAGCCTTTGTTACCATGAAGAGGCAAAAATATAAGGAAAAGAAATACAAACTATAAAAGGATAAAAGTGATAAACTGAACTGGATCAAAATTAAAAACTCCTGCTCTTCAGAAAAAGACATCAAGGAAATGAAAAGCCAAGTCACAGACCTGGAAGAAATATTGCTAATGCATATACCTAAGGATTCATATCCAGAATATACAAGGTACACTTATAACTCCCAATAAAAAGAAGAAGCAATTCAATCAAAAAATGGGCCAAGAATTTGATGACACTTCATAAAAGAACATAAATGATGGCCAATAAGTACATAAATAATAAACATCCCACATCATTAGTCAAAAGGGAAATGTAAATAAAAACCACAATTAGATAAATTATTATAAAATGTAAATAGCTAAAATTAAGAAGACTGACAAGTGTTGCCAGGACTGAGGACCAACTGGACCTCTCATACTTTGCTGATGAGAATGTAAAATGGTGCATTTAGGAAAATAATTTTGCAGTTTCTTATGAAGTTAAATAGTTAACCATATGACTCAGAAATCCCTCTGCTAGGTATTTTATAAGAGGAATAAATACTATGTCCATACAAAAACCAGTACATGGATATTCAAAGTAGCCTTATTCATAATTCAAAATGAAATTAAAAATGTGTCCAAAGAAGTTAATGGATAAACAAAATGTAGCATACCCATACAATGGAACACTGCTTAGCAATCAAAATGAGTGACTACTGATATGCATAATGACATAAATGGATCGCAAAAATATATATATATATAGTGAGTAAAAGGCGCTCGGACACAGGAGTGCATACTATATGATTCCATTTATATGGAATTCTGAACAGAGGAAAGTAACCTATACTGGAAAGCAGAATGGTTACCTGAGGCTGAGGGTAAAGGGGAGTGAATGTCACAGGCGATGATGAAGCTCTGTGGGGTGGTTGAAATGTTCTCAAGACTGTGGTGGTGGTTACACAGGTGCATACCTATGTCAAAGGCTCACTGTTACATGCTTTTAAAATAGACACACTTCATTGTACTTAAATTAAACCTCAAAGGGTTGATTAAAGAATATGAATCAACAAATTCCATGGACATTTGGCAAGTGGGGAAAACAGGAAGACCGTGTACATAATAGCATACATATACTCACGCATATTCCAGAAGGAATGTAAAATGTTAGCACAATGGTGAGTGTGAGAAATTAGGTAACTACTTTGGATCCTGAGTTGCTGATGATACTATTTGAATGTTTGAAATACTACTATATCAATGTTCTCAAATATTTTCTGAATCTTAACAAATTAAGACTGACCCCAAAAGTCCACTGCCTTCAGTCTCTTCTCTGTACTATTAAGTATCCCCTAGATTCAGAAGCTAAATGAAAAGCAGTGATTTGTTCTAACTCTGGATATGAAAAACTTCATGTTGGGATTTATTGAAAAGTGTTTTTTTGATCTCCACACTCTCACCAGCATGAAGGGTTTTCCAAGAAGATGTTAACAGTAAATGATTTTAGAATTTAACCAACCCCCAGACCAGGTGGGTCCCCTCAGTTTTCCGGGGATGCACAGCATCAGTGCCTTTCACACACTGTGGGGCCATTTGTCTTTAATGAACTGAGACTGGCACAGATTAGGCTGATGGCAAAGAAAGGAGTATAAGGCTGCCCTGCCCTTGGGTCATTATGTACCCAAGAGTGATAACTAGCCTCTAGGTCTTGGCTCCAGCGCTTTCACACTGATTCGCCTTATCTGAATATTAGAGAACACACACATCCCGCCTCACTGGTGTGTGGAGATAATGCAAGGACAAGAGTTCTGTGAACTGCACAGCAGCTAGGAGCTTTCATAAAGGAGCCAAAAGAAAAGATTCCACTGTGTCTTTAAGAGGATTTCCAGTGGGAAAAGGAATATTTCTCTTATAAAGACTTGCTTATAACAATATTTTTCAAGGAACTCAGCTCAGATGGTCCAGGAAACACATTATGGTCGACTGCAGCATGCAAATTCACTGCTCAGCACATTATGGGAACATAAATATAATCATGATCCCCCGCACTTTGCAGGTTCTCAGGCTGTCTCCTTCCTTTCTGCATTTTTTCCTGTCTTTCCTCTCCTTTTCTTTCCCCTTCTACTTTCTCCTCTTCTTTCCTATTGGAAGGAAATTACAGCAGCTCATCTCAGATATAGGGAAGATTTATGTCTTTCACTTTAACAAAAACAACTTTTTCCTTAATGTATCCAATGTCAAAATTCCTTCAAACTTCTCGATGTAACAAAAGAGAACTATCTTAAGGTATGAAGGTACGTTTTCCACTAATGACTAAACCCCTCCCCTCAAAAACAAAAAAAAAAAGTGGAAATAAATGGGAGGCGGTAAGAAAGTCGAATAGTCCTCACTTGGCAATTATTCAGCGCTTGGAAATTTCCAAGCCCTCTGCAATCATTAATTAATTAGGGAAGATGACGTTCCACTTTACGAAGGCTGGGAGCGTGACATAAAGAGGTCTAGAGTCTTTCCCCAAGCTGAAAGAGGAATGTCAAGGGAGGAATTGGGACTAGAATTAGGAGCTCATTTCTCAAGCCAGTAGTCACATCACTAAGCCACTCAGAGTCAATACTGGGACAATGAGCTCCTCTGTACACAGGTGCAGTTGAATACAGCAGTGTCCTGCTCAAAGACCAGCTATGGAAGAGCCCCCACACCCACCCCCTGTGCCCCCACAACACACACAGGAAATATCTGTAGTTTTGTCGGCCTCTTTCCCCTTTCCCAAAACAGAGAAATGGCTAAACACCAACCCCTAACCACTCTCCTTTATAATCCCAGCAAAAATAGACGATTTAAGTTTCACTTTTAAAATACACAAGATGATGTCCAAATGCATGACACTCTCGAAAATAAATTTTCAAATGACAGGAAATCTACCGATAGCCAGAATGTGTAATAATGTAGTAGATCATCTTGAAGTAGATCATCTTACTCCAGTAAGAAGGAAAATGATGTTTTGTGCTTTCTGGTGCCTGGCTGATCAAAGCTGATTCCAACACCCTGACTAGGCTGCTGATGGCCGACCAAATGCTAGTCATGTGGCTGGACCCGACAACATAGATCCAAGTCTTGCAGTGGGTGCTGATTTTTTCTTTCCCCCTACAGTGCTGGATTGGTTCAAAATGTTGAAGAATGACTATCTTCAGTGCTCTGTGACATGATGGGTAGACAGGACTGGCTCCGTACCTGTCACCAGATGATTCTCTCTACCTAGACATACTTTTACTTTGTCTTGCGTCTGTTTTCCCAGGTGGGGTGATGGGATCCTGAAACAACTCAAGGCTCATTTCTTTCCCTTGGGAACATCAGTCAAGCTGCTCTAGACAAGGCAACACTGCATGCCTAGATGAGCTTAAATGGCGATGGCAATTTTCCCAACCTAGGCTTTTCATCTTCCATAGGAGAATTTGTTTCACTTATATCCAAGTGAGGTAAAGTTGAATAACCCCATTTTTTTCTGACCTGGTTGTTTTCTGGTCCAAGAGGGACTACTGCACACGTGCTGTAATGATAATAAAGGCCAGGCCTTTGGCTTGGCTATTTTCAATAAACTTTATTTAAAAACAAGGCAAAACAAAAAACCCCGAATAAAACTTTGCATGGAGAGATTTTGAAAAGAAAGGCCTTCCAAGAGTAATGTTCCAAAAACACGTAGCATTCAGACTTGGAGAATAACTTTGGCTAGTCAGCTTTCATGTAATGAGCCTTCATAAGGTGAACGGGTGGGTGCCTCTAGCTACTCACAGGCCCTACCAGGAACCTAAAATTCCTTTGGAACATACTTAATAGAGCAGACACTTTCAAGTGAGAATCATGATTTAGTAAATACCTTATCTAGAGAGCAAGGACCTGACAAATTTTTGGTATAATTTTAAAAATGTGAATAAGTATGCCTGGGAATTGACAATCTCAAATGGGTAAAAGAATTGCTCGCTCACACACACACACACACACACACACACACACTTCCATAATCCATCTCAATAATTACCATTTAACTTCCAGATAATCAAGGGCTCTCCAGTTTCTGAATTTTCATAGCTCTAAAAGGGTGGGCTCAGTTCCAACCCAATAACTGGAAACTAGCTTGGTTTCTCCCTCACATTCCTTCCAAGTAGATCACCTTGGTTCCTCTTGATAGGGTGGGAAGAAACATTATGTTGGTTCTAGTGTTCATGGAAAATCCAAGTTGTAGCTGAGTAGCTATGCGCAGTATTTTAACTATTTGCAGGAAGTAACTGAACATGTTGACTTAAAATGTATGCTTGCAATAAAATCCAACTACTGTCATAAACAATTTTTAAAAATTTCTTAATATCTTAAAGGCTGGAGAGGAAGATAATTCCTGAAGGATCAGTAATGGCGATGAACAAGAGGTAATAAACAAGTGCCAAACTACTACAGCTCCTTCCCAAAGGAAACTAGACAAGGTGTCTGCATTATTTTGAATCCCCTGCATCTTACCTACCTCCTGCACTCTTGGATACTTGTTCTATCCCAGCAGCCCTAGGTTTGTCCTGCCATAGGCAGAACCCAAAGCACCAACTTGCTTGGGTTCTAACTGGCTTTACATGAGCCTGACCTGATAGCACTTCACCTAATGTTGCCTTATATACCTCTTGCAAATCTGGGAACCTCTCGCCCTTATTAAGATATGAGGTCCTGCAGATCTATTCAGATCCCAAGTAAATGTAACGTCTTAAGTGTGAGGAAGTTTCTTACCCACAGAGGGAAGTTTTGACGAACAGGAGACAAGAGCTAGAAGCTAAATTATTTTCCCTTCCTCTTCCTGAACAGACTGTCCTGATTTGTTCATATATAGTCTTTTGGAAGATGATCCTCAAAACTGAACAACTGGTTATATTTGATACTAAACAGTAGCCTTACTGGTAACATAGCCCACATAGCATCTCCCCACTTTCCTGTTTTACTCATACTTCCCTGGGACTGAACATCCTAATGGCATAAAAGTAGCGTGTACACTTTTGCCCTAGGCTCTGCTTTCTGGGGAAAGCAGGCCAAGATACATACTCCTTCAGCCTCATTGCTACATTAATGAGCTCCCTACCTTTTGCTGCAGTGGTGATGCACAGGGTGCTGAAACTGGATCTGTGATATAGGTCTTCTTGGGACCAGCAACTGGATACATCCCAGCCGGGTTCTGGTTTCCTGTTCCAAAAGGAGGATACCCTTGTTCTCGCTTCCAGGTATTTGGGTGACCTTGTTGACCATAAGGCGGATCAGAGTCATTTTTGCCCCCATAGCCAGGCCCTGCTGGGCAAGAGGCTTCATAGTAACGACCTTGGTTGGGGGCATACCCATACCCAGGCTCAGGCTGAAGTCCTGGCGGTGGCATATAGGCATAATCCATGCCCCCCCGTGTGGAAGGAGGTGGGCACTGCCCAGAGATAGAAACTGGCTGAGTGTTATAGCCCTGGGGTCCTGGGCCTGTGCCATAAAATTGTCCTGATGAAGGAGCAGCCATGTAAAGAGAGCTGGGCTGAGCTGACTTCACTTGTACATTAAAGGTAGGCCTTGAAGGGGTGGACGCCGTTGTATAGGAGGCAGGGACCGGTGGAGGCTGGGGCTTTAGTGTTCCAATCGGTGCCACGGGGATGGGTCCAGCCTGGGGTGCAGGCTGGGGTTTCAAGGTAGACTTTTTGGTTGCTGTTAGAGGGGGTTGGTTTGGTATAACCATTCTTTTGTGTCCTGTGACAGGGGTGGAGACTGGAGGAGAGGCTGTTGAACTAGTAGAGCCCTGAAGTGGGAAAAAGGAAAAAAAGAAAAAAGGAGATTACTGTCAATGAAACATAAAAACACATATTAGTGACGGCTATTATTATCTCATATTAACTTTGCAAAATACAAATAAGGCATGGTTCCTGCCTTCTGAGAATTCACAAACTAACACAAAAATCATAGGCACTTTTGTGTACTAAGATGAACAATCAAAAAAAAAAAACTTAAGGAAATGACTATATATCATTACACCAGAATGAAAAGAAAAATGCTTCAGAGGAAAGCCAACCAAAAAGAGCAAAAGACTTATATACACTAAAAAGTAAAAATGCTGCTGAAATCAATTAAAGACATCAATAAATACAAAGACATCCTGTGCTCATGAATTGGAAGACTTAATATTGTGGAGATATTAATACTATCCAGAGTAATGTACAGATTCAACACAATCCCTATCAAAATTCCAAAGGCATTTTTTTTTATATAAAAAGAGAAGTATATCAGCCTAAAATTCACATGGAATCTCAAGAGACTCTGAATAGCCAAAACAACCTTGAAAAAGAACAAAACTGTAGATCTCCACTGTGTAATTTCAAAATTTATTACAAAACCACCATAATCCAAACAGTATGATAGTGGCATAAAGACAAACACATAGACCAACAGACTAGGACAGAGAGTCCAGAAGCAAACTCTTGTATGCATGCACAATTAATTTCTGATGGGTTTCAAGATTCATTTGTTTGGGAAAGCATAATCTTTTCAACAAATGGTGCAGAAAACTGGATATGCACATGTAAAAGAGTGAAGTTGGACTCTTACTTTACACCATAAGCAAAAAGTAACCCAAAATTTTAGCCCCAAATATACGAACTAAAACTACACACCAGGTTCCCTGCATGGAGCTTGCTTCTCCCTCTGCCTGTCTCTGCCTCTCTCTCTCTGTCTCTCATGAATAAATAAATAAAATCTTTTAAAAAAGAATAAGAAAGCAGAGGGGAAACAACAAAACAAAACTTCATGACATTGGCTTTGGCGTCTTTTTTGATATAACACTGAAAGCACTAGCAATAACAACAAAAATAAACTGAACAATGTGATCTCAATCAAATTACCAAAGACTTAGTCATCATTCAACTAAAAGGAGGTACCAGAGAAAGAGAAGGACCAGGCCAAGGAAAACAGAAAAAGAAAAGCAAAGAGAAACAACTACCCTGAGGACAACCAAGAAGATGCTAAATTTTAGATCAAAGATTCCTGTCAAAGAGTGATTTTCCAAAGATAATTCAAATGCCGAATGCTCCTCCTTTTCTAGCTTTTCCATTTCTGTTGCATTCATTCATTCAATCCAGAACACTTACTGAATACCCTAAGAATGTTTAAGGACACAAAGATGAAAAGATCTCACTGCCAAACTATGAGAGGCCTTGGTTAGGCTGGAGATAAATAAAGGCTCGGAGAAGGCTTGAAGATTTAAACTTCTGTTCTCCAGTATCAGGCTACTGGGGAATCTGCAAATATGCCAATGACAGAATGTTTTTATTTTACTCTGAGTTATTATTAGATTTGTTGCTATAACAAATGAATGACCACACCCTGATTTTGTTATTAATTTCCATGCAAATTAATGTATGGATCGATGGAGAGAATGCAGGGCCTTATATTATTCTAGTGTCATTCATCCACGCCAAACCACTAGAGATAAGGGGAAAGATGCCGCTAACTGCCTCTTCATGCCCACATATCCTCTTCATTACTCAAAGAATTGTAATTCTATCTAGGGTGACAGTGTGTCCAAACTTAAAATATGTCTCTTAACTACGTTGTAGGTAGGAGTTGCCATGGGACACAGTTCTGACCAATGAGATATATACTAAGCATCTCTGGGAAAACTAAAACTCATCCTTACCTACTTTGCCAATTTCCTCTTTCTTGCCTGATATGTGGATGTGGGGTCCTAGACTGTGCAGCTATCTTCCCCCTTTGTAATATGCAAGTCTACTGGCACACATATATAGGTTTCTGAAGATAGCCTTCTGGTGATCTACGCTGATCTGAAGATTAAAATTTGGTTACTTGGTTAACATATAGTAATTCTCAACTGGAGAGGAAACCACCTACTGACCAGGGAAGATTGGGAATGAGTGGGGATAACTTGATTGTCACAGTGATTAGGATATACTATTATTATTATTATTACATGGGCAGACAGTAAAACACAGCATTGTCGAACCCAGATGGCAACAGTGCTCCTGATAAAAGATGACAGATTCTTTGGCCACTTTTCTTCTGCCAACCTACCTGTGAAGTTCCCAGATGTGAGCCAAGGACTTCACTGATCCCCTCTAGCATCTTTCCTCTACAACATTCTCCACTTCTTGGTTCAAATAACTGCTCTCCCCTTGGTCCCTTTGAGTCTGGAGGACACAACAACTTTGACTTTGCCTGCTCCAGATTATTGCTCTGTCCTTTCAGGCTTCACCCTATCCCAGTGGGCCTGTGTACACAGTGCATTTATAAATCAATGTGCTACCATTTTTCTTGGGATCCTGACCATTACAGCTCTCTTTTCCACATTTTGTCTCAAATTTTGTCTACTTTCCTAGGGAATTTGTAATTCTAGATTTAGTTCTCTAAGTTACAGGAGGCTGTTGAATACAGTTATCTTTTATTCCCCTCCCTCCTTTTCTGATACTAGCCTTTCAGGGGACAAACTTGCCATTTACTTTTGTAATTTAAGCAACTTGAGTAATCTTGTCTTGGCAGAGTCGCTCTTCCCTTCTGCAAGAAGATGGCTCCCATAGTACCCAAGAGAAAGAGATTCAGTTTCCTTTTTAGCAGCTTATTAAAATATATATCCTGAAGAAATTCCTACATAAATACACAATCAAGATCCTAACATTCTGTAGTAGAAAGCACAGTAGAGTCAGTTTGAACCTTAAAAAAAGGCAAAGTCAGGTGTTTTGTTTTTTTTTTCCCCTAGTCAACCATGTCAGTCTTAAAAAAATGTCAGCATAGATGGAATTGAATATAAGAAGGAATAAAGCTTTTCTTTTCTTTGATGACTCAAGATCAGCAGAAACCCAGAGTTCCTATTTTGAACACTTTACAAACCCAACTATAAATGGAGACAGTGACTGAGCAACTGGCTAATGACAAGCATACACTCTGCTGCAGCTGTAAGGAAGCCTGCCCCCAGAGCAGATCCTTCAAAAGTCACAGATTTGAAAATGAAAGCCAATCACATTGATAAAATAAGCAAAAAAGACTTAATGTAGACCTATCTCTTTAGAAGCAACTTTTTCCAACAAATTTCTCTTTCTCCGTGAATACACACACACACACACACACACACACACACACACAATTTAAACTTCCCTAACATCTTTGATGGCATGCATCAGGGCACAGACTCAGTAGCCGTGGCTTTCTTCTAGGAAATATGTTGCCAGTAGAGCTCTCTTTGGGGCATAAGAAGGTTTCTCAAAACTTTATTATGAATTCCGCTGTGTATGTGCCGGCATGTTTCTGAGTACTTCCTATATCATAACTCTGTTAGTGAAAATAGCACATTTATCTATATATTTTTTTCCTTTGCAATTTCACATTCTTTACCTCATTGGAGGTGGAAGGGGTAAAGAACAGGAATCATTTTAAAGCACATTTATTTATGTTCTTTATAGTTAAAGAAAGCTATGGCAACATTTTCCTGGCCCACATATTCAATTAAATACATAGTGAATCTTTTCTACTCACTGAATTAGTTGGCACTTCCGAGTATTTATTTTTGGCGTATCATTTCTTTTTTGTTTTGCAGAAATTCTTAAAGTTTTATCATGATTTAACATTTTTATTTTGAAAATCAAGCACATTTTATAATTATTATATATATATATACACATATATATATATATATAAAGATATATTTTTTCCCCCTGAGACTTGAATCTCTGTAATAGTCTTCTCGTGTGGTTATTTTTCCATTAATTATTCTCTCAAGATCTTTGACAAGAAAAGCTTTGTGAGGTTAATGGGAGAATGGTAACATCCTAGGATGAACAGTGAATGCATGTCTCCCTGTCCTTCATGAGTTTCTAGTCTGGTAGAGGGGCGAATACAGAATCAGCTGCTGTTGAATGGATGTTCTCATTACCAGGAAGAATTGGCTGTGGCTATAAGACAACAACAGACAAGGGATGTTGAGAACGTCTCTCGTGCTCACCCTGTGGCGCAGGTCCTTGACTTGCTTTATGGCCAAGTCAGAATAATGTCTTATTCCTCAGTCTCTCTTGGCCCTGCCCACTCACTCCCTGAACACATCTGTACACACACACACACACACACACACACACACACACACTCCCCTTCCCTAATCTACTACTTTGTCTTCTCTGGAACCCCTGCTTACTTCTTACAGCCTGTACTTTACTCCAGTCTTGTTTTGTTTTCCCTACTATTCATCCTCATCACCATGTCCCTGAGCTATTTATTGCCATCAACTCACTCCACTTCTTTCTCACTTTCCTTCCTCAATAATGCCAGTCTTCTAACATGACCATATGAGCCTGATCCCAATTTGCAAATGACTCTGCCTTGTGTTGAACTCTTTTTATTACTCTACACTGTGTTTTTTTTTTTAAATATATTTTACAAAGACTTTCCAGTCTAGTCCCTGCCTCCCTGTCCAGCCACCTCCTTCTTTCCACCATCACTCACATCACACTCCAGCAATTTTAGACTGATGCAGAGACTGGAATAGATCACACAGTTATGTCTGTACTCATATCTGTCAGCCAGGCCCTCCTTCTATAGTCTCTGATCTGTTCTATCCAACTCTCTACCACGTTGCTCCCCTGCTGCTCAAACATAGCCATCTGGGCAGTTGCTTACTTATTCTGCAAGTCTCAGATCAAATGGTGCATCTTCTGTAATGTCATTCCTGACTCCCCTGTAAGTATTTTGAGGTTTTTTTTCTATGGTCCTTCAGTTATGTACCCCATGAACTTTGTACATAACCTCATTAAAATGGTTATGTTATGGTGTTTTAATACTTGACTTGCATGTTTTAGAAGTTGGAAAGAAGTCAAGCTGTAAGATCTAGAAAGTCAAATTATCATGATCTCAAACAGACAGAGATTTGTCTTTTATAATAGATAATCCAGGAATAGGCAGCCAAGAACTAATATGTCTGCTCAACAGTGACAGCAGGGATTCAGGCTCTTTCTAGGTTTCTGCTAGAAGTACTTTACTAATCTTTCTTTCAAATTGCTACTGAGGACAGTCTTGAACATACTGCCCAATAGCCCCAGAATCATGATCTTTTTTATCTGATATGGGACCTCTTCTCTTCTCGCTTTCTCTGTCTCTTTATTAACTCTCTCCAGGACCATAGACATAATTTAAAATGCCTTCTATGTTCTGAATATTCTTGAGTGCCTATCTCCAGAATTCAGCAATACTCTGAATACTAGGCCCAAATATTCAGCTGTTTATTTCACGGTCTGCTTGGATGTCTCAAATGCTCTTCAGGCTCAACACAGTAAAAACTGTTTCATCATCTTCCTTGAATCTGCGCTTATGCTTCTCGTCGTCTGGTTTTCTCATCCACACAGGTGTTGCTCAAATGAGAACACTAGGAGTCATTCTTGAGCCTCTCCCTCACATCCTCTTCAAGTACTAAATCCTGTGGATTCTATTTCCCAAATAGGGAGTTCTGTAACTCTCAAATATTTCCACATTTCTTCATTTCCTTTGCTGTGACTCTATTGCAAGATGCCACCACCCGTCACCAGGAATTGTCCAACAGCATCCAGACTGGTCTCCAAGAATATACTCTTGCTCCCCACTTCAGTGAATCCTTCATTCTGTAGACAGAGTGCTTTCTCTCAAATGCAGATTTAATCACACTGTTTTCCTGCTTAAAAGTTTTCAGTGGCTTAAGGGAATGGTTTGGACTCTAGCTCTTCTCCTTCTCCTCAAGAGCTACACATTATATCACTCTCTGACACTGGCTCTCTCTCATTTCAGGGATTATACCCATTTGGCTCCGCACCTCTCTTTGAATTCTAATGAGCTAATTCCTAAGAACCCCTTTAATCTCAACCTGAGTATCTGGCTCCTCGGCAACCTTTGCTGAATTCTCTGGCAGAGTAAGCACTATTTACTCCTCCCCTTCTACACATGTCACACTTGTACCTGTCTGTTTTCACAAGGTTAGAGATGGTCCCTCTTATTCACTCCTGCTTCCCCAGTGGCTTTTTCATACCGTAGCCACTAGTAGGCATTAGACAAACATTTGAATGAATGAATGAACGAATGACCAATAGACTCCATGAAACATTCATTTCTCTTGTCAGATTATAACCAAACATGCAAAATAAGAACTAGCTCATTTTTCTTATTACTTGACAATCAAGAAACTCTGTCATGCATTTAATGTATGCTTAATTACAGTAATCTCATTAGTCTCTCCCTTCCTCTAAATAGTTCAATGACTTTACTTTTTGAATTTATTACTACTACTCTCTTTCAAAGAAACATTGAGATGCTTATTTTCATTTTGATGGTTATATTATGTATGCAAATTCTACTTGATGCTGGCTCAAATCTCTTACAGAAATAGTCAGGGGCAAAATTTTAAATAAACTTTGAAAGAAAGGAGACTAATGCATTTAAAAATAATCTTTAACAACATGTACTGTGACAAAATGCATGTGGACTACCAAGTAATCACAATACCCTGATCTCTAGAAATTTAATTAATCAAAGTTATTTATTCAATTAAAAAATTGAATTATGCTGTTTGTCAATTGCTGAGCTGGTTGCTAAAGGCACAAAAAGACAAAGGCAGAGTTACTGCACTCAGATAATTATTAATTACATTTTTTGGACAAATCTGGGTGTGATAAGTAAAAGTGTTTCTACTAAGAAAGAAAGCTTTCTCAGGTAACAGAAGGGGAATATATTCAAAAGTTAAAGTCCTATATGAAAGCAACTATATTAAAGTCAGAGCCCCCTCATATATTTTGATTCCAGCTATTACAGTGATGTGGAAAATGCCTAAGACAGTAAATGAAAATGTAAATGTTAAATGACAAACTCAGAATGTGAAACCAATCATATATGCAATATGATTGAAGCTACATGAAATGTTATTTCCATACAGACAAAGAACAAATAAATTCTGGAAAGGGGAATGGTTGATTTGCTGGAATGGATTCTGGGCATTTCAACTTCAATTTTATTTTCAATACACTTATTTCCAGTTATGTGAACAATCTAGTGATTCTAAGAGTAAATTCTGAATATTTACAATAAGTTTTAGTGGCCAATAAGAGCCTGCTCTCATCACTAAAAATTCATACCAGGTAGGTACTGAATTGGTAATAGCTAGATAAAGAAATAGCTAGACTTGGTTGCTAAGTTTATAGAATTAGAAAAACATGCAAACAGAGCTGACCTATGTCAGTTATACTGTCATGCATTCCTCATATTTGCTACTTGTTTTTGCTTAATAAAAAAAATTACTTCATTGCTTTCTTCAGGTCCTTAATTGAGGAATAACTTAATTTTGAGTTCTTGAGTCCCTTTAGCAATTATCTTCCAAAATTTAGGGTTGATTGATTGATTGAATTTTAAGTAAGCTCCACGTCCAGCCTGGGGCTTGAACTCACAACCCTGAGATAAAGAGTTCACATGATCTACCGATTGAGCCAGTCACGACTCAGAGCCCAGAATTCAGAATTAGTGCCCCCAGCAAATAGATTTCTTACTCATTCGGGCTACTCACATTGTTCACTTGATAGATGACCCTATGAGCTAGAAAGCAATCTAACAGACTAAGAGTATAATACATGAACATACTACTGTACATTTCGACAAGCATTTTTCAAATCTGGCATCACAAAAGGATCTTTGGCGGCTTTTTAATAAAAATTATCTTTTGTCCACCCACTTAGAGAATGAAATCTGGAAATTAAAAAGGAAAGGAGCAAATAATTCTTCTTTGAACCCAGAATTCACAACTGCATCCTTAGGTAGTGTTATTAAAGCAGAATAAAGAGGTATACCTGGAGATGGGAGGTAGGAGTAATAGAAGGGGTTACCTTAATTATCTTCAAAGGAAAATGTTTATATGAGTTAGACTTAGGGACCAATGCAGTATTTGTTTAGTTCTATAAACTCCTTATGGGCAATCTATCTATGGGTTAATTTGTTGATATGTGTACCAGAAGTCCTGATAAAGTCCATACTTTTTGTTTCTTGAAATGTTCATATAAAAATGAAAGATTATAATCTTATAAACAATTTAAATAATGAATATGGGAGTTGTTAAAATAAATGATGGTGCATTCATATAATGGAATACTAGTCAGCAATTAAAAATCATATTGTTGGGATCCCTGGGTGGCGCAGCAGTTTGGCACCTGCCTTTGGCCCAGGGCGCGATCCTGGAGACCCAGGATCGAATCCCACATCGGGCTCCCGGTGCATGGAGCCTGCTTCTCCCTCTGCCTGTGTTGTGTCTCTGGCTCTGGCTCTGCCTGTGTCTCTGGCTCTGTCTCTCCTTCTATCTCTCAAGAATAAATAAATAAAATCTTTAAAAAAGAAAAAAATAATAATAAAAAAAAAAGAAAAAAAAATCATATTGTTAAATATTGCAAAACCGATCAACAACCGACCAATCTGCTTCTGGATATATACTCAAAATGAATTGAAAGCAGAGACACTGCACACTCAAATTCATAGCAGAATTATTAATAATGGCTAAAATGCAGCAGCATTCCAAGTGTTCACTGACAGGTGAATACATAAACAAAAGGTGCTCTATGTATACAATATTGCATTACTCAGAAAGAAATTCTGACAACTGAATGAACCTTAAAACAGCATGCTAGGGGTCCTGGGATCGAGTCCTGCATCATTCCCCCTCCCCAAGGAGCCTGCTTCTCCCTCTGCCTATGTCTCTGCCTCTCTCTGTGTCTTTCATGAATAAATAAATAAAATCTTAAAAAAAACTATTGTGCTAAAAATGCACTAGGCCACTTATAAAAGAATGCATACTGCATGATTCCAATTACATAGGGTGCATAAAGTAAGCAAATTGACCAAGACAGAAAGTAAAATGTGGTCACGAGGGAGGCCGAGGAGGGAGGAATGGCGAGTAATTACTTAATGGGTATGGAGTTTTAGTTTGGCAGGATAAAAAAGAATTCTGGAGATGGATGGTGGTGATGGTTGCACAACAACATTAATACACTTACTGTATTCTTCAAAAATGGGTAAGATGGTGGATTTTGTTGGATACTTTAACACAGTAAATGGGCAAAAAGAACAAAACAAAGAGAATCAATTTAAAAAAATCAATAATTTTATACATTTTAAAGTCAGTTTAGGAAACATTTTATAACCGTTAATCAGTATTTGCATTTATCTCTAGTTCTCATACATGGATACATACACATATGGCTAGAAAGATATATCCTCAAAATGATCCAGTGGGCATTTTAAGGGAGTGGTTTTAGGCGCTCTGTAGGCTTTTCCTATTTTCCAAAGTTTCTAACACAACCACAATTTACTTTTTTTAAATCAGAGTGTGTGTGCACATGTGTGTGTATATATACATTTATATTTTTTGAATAATATATATGAAAAATATCAATTACTTAAAAAATTGACACACACCGAAAAATAATAGCATAGTCTCCCAACTTGTGTATGTGTGTGTCCATAGAGAAAAATAGGAACATAGTCAGACACTGAAAATGATTTAAAAATATTTTTAAAAGGTGCAAAACTGCATCAGCAGGTGTAATTTACAGAAATTTAGGTTTTCATCTTCATAGTTTTTTTCCATATTTTCCATACGAAAGAAAAAAGTCACCTCAGAAATGGTAGCTGAAAACTGGTGAATGGTTAAAATGATCTCAATAATTACTTTTGAAATTAAAATCACAGGATTTTAATTGGTATCACAGAGTTCAAAACATTACTGCCAATACAGGGACACTACTAGTACACAAATTTTCAGCTGTTGCACACCAAGCCACACACACACACACATGCACACCCTCCCCCAGGAGTTCTTGTCAGAGAGATGCAGACATAAATCTCTTACTTCCGTGCGCTGTATCAACACCTGTTCACTTCACAGCACAGCATTCTGCAACATGAGCTACAGCTAGTGAGAGGGCTCCTCTGAACAGCGTCAGAGGTAGATACAGCAGAATCAGTAGGGTCTGGTGTGGCAATCGAGAGCAGTTTTTGTCTTAGAAGCTTTTCCATTTAATTATTTCTCTCAACAATTTAGAATATGTATAAGAAGACTCTGGGGCAGCCCGGGTGGCTCAGTGGTTTAGCGCTACCTTCGGCCCAGGATGTGATCCTGGAGACCCGGGATCGAGTCCCACGTCAGGCTCCCTGCATGGAACCTGCTTCTCCCTCTGCCTGTGTCTCTGCCTCTCTCTCTCTCTCTCTCTCTCTCTGTGTCTCTCATGAATAAATAAATAAAATCTTAAAAGAAGAAGAAGAAGAAGAAGAAGAAGAAGAAGAAGAAGAAGAAGACGACGACGACGACTCTGAAGGCACGTGGCTCCCGGACTACTGAAGACACCAAAGCCAGTATGTCTAGCTTGTTTGCCCAGAAATAAAATCATTTGGGAACATCAAGATGTAACCTTGGAAGCTCTCATTTCTTTTCTTTTTCTTTTTTTTTTTTTTAAGATTTTATTTCTTTATTCATGAGTGACACAGAGAAAGAGGCAGAGGCATAGGCAGAGGGAGAAGCAGACTCCCCACTGAGCAGGGAGCCTGATATGGGACTCAATCTCAGAACCCCAGGATTACAACCTGAGCCAAAGGCAGATGCTCGACCACTGAGCCAACCAGGCACCCCATGAAGCCCTCATTTCTTACTTCCTAAATATCAGACAGGGAAGCAACTATCTGGGTGAGGTCCTGCACTCATGTATTGATAAAACTATCATGTCATCATGTCAAAATCAAGAAAGCCAGTATTTCAAAGTGAATTTTCTCCCCAAATAACTGTGAAATGAGATGGTAGGTCATCACTTTTGAACTTGAGAGGTCTCCGAGGCTGCTCTTTATACAAATCCCCATACAGTACACTACATTGAGTCCCTGGCATGCATGTGGCTGGCCCTGGATAAAATGCCATTATGATGAGGGTTAATTTGATGTCAGTGTGTTCAGTAGTCTAGGAACGTAGTGACAGAAGAACCTATTTCCATAGCAAACTACCTCATACATGGAATCATCCCTTCTATGTGTTCTTGTCTAATCATGCCGGGGTTTGGTGAAAAGTACCAAGCACAGAACCAATTAGCCAAAGAACAATAAAATGTAGTCTCAGTGAGAATATAATAGTATAGGTATATTTTTACATGGCTGGTAGCGCTGGAAATTGGAATAATTCTTTTGGTAGGTAAACTGGCAGTAAAGAGCCATTAAAACGCCCATAACTTATGTTAATTGCATATTTACAAACTATTAGAGGACGCTTTAAGAAATCATGGCACACTGATCTGATGGAATGTTCCCAGCTGGTAAGCAAGGGAACATGTATTCAAAATAAGTCTATAAAGAAAAGCAAAATAATAGTGCATATATACAGGGACAGAACCATTGTGAATCAGTAACATGTTAAGCTTAATGGGTATCTTAAAGATACATAGTCATGTGATTCGATGTTTTAATACAGCCATACAATGTTTTTTCCCCTCGGTATTGCAAAGGTTGTTGGTTCTATTGCCTAATTACGTGCAGCCTTCCGGTTCTCAAGTCCAACTTATTATGATACCCTAGTTCAGTCCACGATCACTGGTCCCCTAATCCACTGCAATACATATAACAAATACATGTAGACATATGCTTTTATATGTATATTTAAAAAAAAAACCTGAACTCTAATACAGCCTCTACACTGTAACCAGAATATTTCTAAAACCCAAGGCAGATCATCTCCTTCCCTTACTAAAATCTCCTGAAGATTGTCATTGCTCTTAGAAAAAAATCCAAATTCCTTCTTGACAGAGCCAGGGCTCAGCTTTCTAGTCTCCTCTCTTCCCTCCCCAGGGCTGGATGCTCCAGCCATCCTGTGGGTACCTGACTTGAACACTTTCCAGCCTGCTCCCACTTCTCCACTCTTCACAAATATTCATCCTTTAGGTTTCAAATGAATGATGCCTCTTCTGGGAAGCCTAGGTCTAGGTGAAGTGCCCATCACCGGTTTCCCTTCAATTGATTGAACTTCCTATATGATAACCCTCGTCCATTGTTTTGCAATTCTTTAACCTTCTTCCCACCTCCCCTCCCAGCTTCCTATGGGTGAGGACTTGTCCTTCTCATTCAACATGATGTTTTTAGCATCTCACAAACCCGTACTCCATAGCACTGGTTCAATGAGGAAGTGTGATTTCCATAACTGACAATTGCTGTAAGCAAGGGAGATGTTTAATTACAAAACAAAACAAAACAATAATGGCAGTCGTTGGTTCAATTATAACTGTCCCATACTCTTTTTGGTCTCCTCCCAGTTTTGTAAAGCTGAAGCCTTAGTTAGATGAATAACTAAGTAACAAGTATTTAAGTATGATAGTGGATTCTATAATTCAATCTAATTAAAATGATATTCTGGGTTACTCTAGGTGTTTTAGGTTTCTTAGCTGTAGGTAACAGGAAATGCGGGGAGCGTGGTTCAGTAGTTTTTGGTTATAATCAACTACTATAACAGAGCCAACCATTCCAGTCTCTTAGTGTTACTCAGAAGCCATTAAGTACAAAGAGATGAATAAAAGAGTGGGATCCCTTCTCTCAGGAAACCCCCAAGTCGTACAGGGGTTTCTCATTGCTCAAATTTGCATGTCGGTGGTAAAATTTAAAATGTAACCACCTTTGAGGCACAGTCTGAAGAGAGTTGTCTGGGGCAGATGGAAGCACAAAGAAATTTTTGAGAAAGAGGAAATAAAGTTGGCTTATTTATGTATTATTATACAATATCCTTTACAGAACTGTGGCATATTAGAGCTTGAAGGAATTCAAATGTCATGAACTTCTACTTTCTCCTCAAGGAAACAGGGCTCAGGAAGGATTCACCCCAAGTGACAGGCCTTGACAGGGTCAGAATTAGAACTCAGTTTTCCAGACTCTAAGACCAGCGTTCCTGCCCTTACACCAGAGTGACCAGACTTAGCAACAAGCCTACAAAAAAGGCAACAAATCCAGTTTTGTTTTTTGACAAAAGTGAACCTCAGTGGATAGATACCAGGCAGCACTGCGTGGAATCACCAAGAAGGCTTGATGGGGACAAGTTGGGTTGCTGTGTTTTCATACAGGAGTTTCCAAAATAGTAGTGGAATTCAGTAAGGGAAGCCACCAGTGTGAGCAAGTGGCTATATTTGCTACAGTGGAAACAAACAGACCTTCGTTCACATATTTCCAAAGGAATTTGGGTGACCGAAAGCAAAGCAAAAAAGGAATAGGTTCTGTGTCACAGTCCTTAGGGATTCTATAAGCAAGATTTGCTAAGACCTCCCGGATACTTCAAATAAAAGATGGAAAGGACATCACATTCCCAGCACATTAAGCTCATAGCAAAGTCACTAGATGGTTGCTCTGGTGGCTTTTTTTTTTTTTCTTTTCTTGTAGAAAACATGCTCATTTTTAAATGATCAGTGTATCTCTGTGATTTCAATGTACATCATTTATACTACATATTGTATGGGAAAATAAAGTTTCCTTTCGAACATATTTGTTCTCAGAAATGGAGACTGTTTGTCCACTTATTGTAGATGGACAAAGGGGGTGAATCACAGAAGGGTATAATTTCTAAGGAGAGAGCACTTCGCCACAGAGTAGGAGGTAGGGAAGAAAATGTTTTCATAAAAAGCGACTATTAGGGACAAATAAGAGCTCTATTCACCAAACCTGTACATATCCCTTTATCCTTGTAAAACAAGCTATGAAAGCCCATAATGACTAACTGCAGCAAAATTACTCACATTCTAACTTTGCATAATCGCTAAAATGGTTCTGGTTTTTTAACCCTCCCCCTTCGACAATTCTGCACTCTTAAAAAAATTTTTTTTTCAACCACAGCACAAATGGTTATAGCAAACGAGTGTACCAGGCACATCTGCTGTTCCAGAAAGAATTCACTCTCCTGTGCCAAATCCACGTCTATCGGAAGAAATAAAAATAAATTGCGAGCAGGTTCAGCAAATGCCCAGATAAATCCTGCAATGACCACATGGAGTAGATGCATTTCTGGTAGCTGGTGTTGCCTGAAAAGGGTGAGGCAATGGAGCAATCTGGAAACAACGATTGCTCTCCCACCAGTCTTCATTCCTCACTCCCGGAGGGCACAGTGGAGGTAGCTCCTTTCCCATTCTCTCCAGGAGACTATTTAGAGAATAGTTTATAACCTCAGAGGTGAAGGGAAATGGGCAAAGTGCTTGCAATAGATGGATAGTCATCTTAGTAATGACAAGAGCAATGACAGTCCTAGTTTGAATGATCCCCCAAACCACTCCTTGCTATGTTGTCCATTTATACTGAGGAAAGCTTTGCTGATAGTGTCTATGTGATATTTTAGACTGTGCAGTGCAGAAAACATGCCAGAATTTGGAGTAATAATTTGTTTTCTCTTTTCTTGACAGCCACTGCCAGCTAGAAATCTGAGGATGGCTTGGGGGAGAGATCACCATGATTTTGGCCATGATACATGGTGACTGAGCTCTGTGGACGAGCAAGGGGAGGGTGGCTAAACCAAGAGCAAGGTATTAGCACCACTACTGAAATCCTTTATCAGCTGAGGGGTGCAAATGGCTGATAGAGCTCAATCATTCTGGACTCCTCCTTCCAGAGGCACCTCCTTCTGATGATAAAATGAAGAGTAGTTTTGACCTTTTGTTTTGTTTTGTTTTGTTAATTACAAAATACCAAGCAATAACAAATTCAAAGATAAATAAATATTCTTTGGGACCCAATGTTTAAAAAAGATTTTATTTATTTATTCATGAGAGACACAGAGAGACAGAGAGGCAGAGACACAGGCAGAGGGAGAAGCAGCCTCCACGCAGGGAGCCCGACATGGGACTCAATCCCAGGTCTCCAGGACCACGCCCTGGGCTGAAGGCAGCGCTAAAATGCTGAGCCACCTGGGCTGACCAAGGACCCAATTTTTAATTGAGATAAAGTCTGAAAGTCCTGAGTCAAAACAAATTCACTTATGTTGTTTTCAGTGTCTTCTTTACAAGCAAGGGATTGCTTGGGAAACTGTAAACATCTCTGGTAGCTTAAAACAGCTAAGAAACACCTTCAATCACAGATAAATTCTGATACCTGAGGTCCTTTGGAATGGCATAAAAACTGAGACCATTCTCATTCTGATACTATTTTCAAGATTCATATTAATAAATCTCAAGATCTATATATGTTGCAGAATGCTAACCCCTTTGTTTTCAACTGTTACATGAAAATAAGAGGATGTAGGTACACCAGGGTTGCTTAGTGGTTGAGCATCTGCCTTTGGCTCAGGGCATGATCTTGGGGTCCCACATCGGTCTCCCCACAGGGAGCCTGCTTCTCCCTCTGCTTGTGTCTCTGCCTCTCTCTCTGTTTCTCTCATAAATAAATAAATAGGATCTTTAAAAAAAAAACATTAAAAAAAGAAAATAAGAGCATGATTAGAGTCCAATATCTGAATGAGAAAAAAATCTGAATGATTATTATAGTATTAGAAATATAGGTATTTTGCTTTTTCTTCCTTCCTTTTCTTTTAATGCAAGCATTGTATTTGTATTTAAAATAAAAGCTTTATGTACAGAGAAAAACAATCTATCTCCAAACATCTTTTCCTTTCAAAGAACACATTGCATCTTCCCAAACCACCCTAAAGCAAAGAAATATGATATTAGTTGCCTTAAATACATGACTTTAGAATTTCTTTTTTAAAAATGGTGTCATTCATACAGTCATTGACCATTAACTGACCACCTTCTAAATACCAGCAGTTTTGCCAACTGCTGGGTAACAAGTTATGGTTCCTAGCCTCAATGAATTCAACTGTAGTTGGGTGAAACAGGCAGAAAACCAGTGGAAACTTCTCAGATTCCCAGAAGTCTGACAAACTCTACTTGGAATACAGGGCTCTATAGCAACCCATTCATTTTTTAAAACAGAACTGAGTTCCAGCCAGCCAAAGAACACTGGCTTAAGAGGCTGAGAAGGAGGGTCCTTCTCCTACTCTGACTACAGGATGACATTAGGTGAGCTCCTGTCTTCTCTGTTGCTTAGCTCCTTCCCTTTCAAGGTACTGGCTAAAAATGTCTTTCACACTTTACATGGGCAGCTGAATTCGAGCTTCTTCCCCTGGTCTGCTCTTCCTGATATCCCATGTATCTCCAATAAATGTCATCACCTAGGTAATTCTCACGCACTCTCAAGTTAGAGAACTGTACTTAAATACTATGTAACTCCAGAAGTTACCATATTCTAATATTCATTATTCATCCTTTCATTTAGTTATGGTAGCCCAAGGATTAAGCTACAGAAGGCTATCAAAGCTTCATTGAGGAATGACTGCATTGATGAATGAATATATTCAAGTGTAAAAATCCCCTGTTTTCTTAATTTTCTGTATTTAGTCTGTGTGTGTGTGAGCCCTTGCGATTCTGGGATGACTGGCATTATAGAAATACAAAGAAGATGATAGGTAGTGTGAACAACATCATTATTTGGTAGGAAAAGAGGAAATCACTTTAAAAAATGATAAAAAAAAAATCACAAATGATCCTAGGCATCAGAGGTGCAATTTATGGACTAGCCATTTTATTTCTATATTTCTTCACTCAATACCCCAGCAGTTAAAAAGCAAAAAACAGGGACACCTGGGTGGCTCAGTCAGTTTAGTATCTGCCTTTGGCTCAAGTCATGATCCTGGGGTCCTAGGATCGAGCCCTATGTTGGCTCCTTGCTCAGCAGGGAATCTGCTTTTTCGTCCCCCTCTGCTCCCTGTCTCATGTTCTCTCTCTCTCTCTCAAATAAGTACAATTTTAAAAAACAACAAAACAAAACAAAAAGGCAGCAAAACATAAAATTTCCCAAGGATACCATTTGTAGATGGTACACAACAGAAATACTTAAGAAGATATTTTACTGTTAGAAAAAAGATAGTTCAGGGCACCTGGGTAGCTCAGTGATTGGGCATCTGCCTTTGGCTCAGGTGGCTCAAGTCCCACATTGGGCTCCCCATGGGGAGCCTGCTTCCCCTTCTTCCTATGTCTCTGCCTCTTTGTGTCTCTCATGCATAAATAAATAAAATCTAAAAACAAAGAAAAGATAGTTCAACTTTTTGTTTGTTCTGTTGTCACTCCATGGTTTTTTAGTGATGGTTCAACAACGTATTTGCTGTTTCTCAGAGCTGTGAAGGATAATGCTGGGTGAATCCTCACGTTAAGATACAGTTTCTACATTAAAATAGTAATACTCATTTCAGAAAATATGGGAGATAACAACAAGATTATTAAAGAAAATAGCAACATCCATAATTCAAAACCTCAGTGTTAATAACTGTTATATTTGGTAAATGTTTCTATGCACTTACATGTACATTTGTATGTGAGTGTGTATGTGTGTATATGCATAGTCCATAGGAGTACTGGTGTTTAAAGGTGAACCTCATTGGTTAGCAATTTAATATCTTATTTTTTTTCATTTAACATATCACATATGGATTATGGATTGAAAAATTCTTCAAAAAAGCTGTTTACAGTGTGGTCACCAAGTAGTCAATCAGCCTGCACAGATGGGAATAAAGGCAAGGGACCTCCTCACCATGCATGTTTCACTGCAAAGCCAAGACTAAGATGAGAAACAATAAAGATTCTCCCACTGTCCTGAATTGTGCTATAGTCTCTTCACAAGGTAGTTTATTTCTGATAACAACGATTTGAAGAGGTGCAACGGTACAGCAAAATACCAGGCATGCACTTCTAACAAAATGTCAGCTCCCCACCTACTCACTTCTCATGACTATCAGATGATCTTTCCATCAGCCAAACTATACACATGCATTTCAGACCCATGCCAAATACCTCAATGATAAACCCTGTGATATTGAATTTCAAAAGTCTTGTTGTCTCAAGACATTTGATATTTGAGATGGGGCATCTAAGAGCATTTGTTTAATATTATTGTTACTGCCATTATTACCATTATAATTACTGCATTCCTTCTATCTCTGTAACATGTGATTGTTAGGAAGCCAAATACAGAATGACAGGACCAGGGCTGTGTTGAAGAAATACTAATCTGGAAGCCATATGGTTATGAAGGGCATAAAGGCTGCCAGACAAGAAGCTACTGCAACAATCCAGGAAAGAAAAGATGGGGCCCTCACAGGGGCCAGAGTTTGAAGGAAAAGTCTCCTAGAGCATTAACTAAAGAGTTTATACTTGTAAAGATTGTCTCTGGATACATTTTCCTAGCAACTTTTACCCTGTACAATGATATTTCCAAATACGAATAGATTTGAAGTAAATGAGACCCTCTGGTGCAGCTAATTTAGTGGAAACCAAGCAAATACGCTCGAAACACTAAGTGTTAAGACAAATATAAAACTGGGGCACCAGAACAAAGAGAAATAGAATCACGGCATAGAGCTGTCATGACTGAAGGCCTCAATTTGGGCACTCAGATTTTAGTGACACTATCAACACTTCGTAGTTTATGGCTCCTTTAAGGAAGAGAGTGATTTGTTGCTTTTAGGAAATGTGAGCAGCACAGCACCTTGCATATGTCTTACAGAGGGGGCAGTTTTGTGGGGAAGCACCATGTATGGGTACAAATGACCTAAATGATGTTACTTCTGGCCAAAATTCAAAGATTTTATTTTATTTATTCATGAGAGACACACAGAAAGAGAGGCAGAGACACAGGCAGAGGGAGAAGCAGGCTCCCTATGGGGAGCCCGACACAGGACTTGATCCCAGGACCCGGGGATCACAACCTGAGCCAAAGGCAGACACTCCTTAATGAGCCCTCAGGGGAAAGGGAGAAAGGAGCATTAGCACACTGACCAAATTGTACCATATTTTACATATTTCCTAGGCTTTGTCTAACTAGTGTAACTAAAATTGGGATTCAGAATTAGAAAGGAACTATCAATTTAGCTTTGTCAAACAAAGCACTAAACTAAATGTTTCAGTGCTGAATCTCACAAATTGAGGGCCTCAAAGGTCATGGGCCATCCAAAAGAACTCAGTCAAGGGTGTCTAGGAACACTGGCTCTGACCTCACTACAGGTAGCCGCGGTCAAAGCTGCTGCAAGCCTCACCACTCCCTAGTATCCTCCAATCGGACGCTAGCATCAACTAACCATTTGTCTCCTTGCTTCACTGTGGTTTGTCCTTGGATCAAGGGTAAAGAGAAATACTTCTTTGGTAATAACTTGTCTATTTAAAAAATGAATGATTTGCTTTAGGAAATATGGAACACAGTGTAGATGATAAGTGTCATCTATATAAGTAAGAAGCATCTATATAGACAGAACATAACCTCAAATACTGTTATGAAACAAACCATTAAGTTTGGTCAGCTTTGGTCGACTTATCCGGATCTGTGATATTGTAATTACTGCCCCAGAAAAAATGAACTACGGTTCCACATTGAAGAACCAAAGAGGGTACGTAAGTCTATGTAAAAAGAGTGCTGTGTGGGGCAGCAGAAACAGAAGCAGGCACACCCACAGCACTGCAACAGCAAACAAAACAGTAGTAACAGAGCAAAGATAAACTCCAGCATAAATGCTGCGAACAACAATAGCAAACCCTCTCGTGTTCAAATGGAGCTATACAAACCAAACAATCCGTGTCTTTGATTCATAAAATTTTTAATAAAGTCTGTAGTCTTCAAAGAGTCCACAAATAAAATAGCTGATAGAATTAGTGAAGTTATTGTGTTTAATGATCCTAAGCTTCAATGTATAAAGATAAAACTATTTTGAGCCTCCTAAGTTTTCAACAGTAAAGTAATAATACAACATGACTTTGGTCCTGGAGTACAGGGCACTAAAACTTCATTTCAGAATACAATTATTCTAAAGATGTAACAACATTAGAGTTTTCAAATTGTAATCGTTGTTCTCTAACCCACATGAACATGACAAGGAAACAACATACAGGCACTGAGAGTTTCGTGCACAGTTTCCATAAATATATTGTAAGGTGCTTCAACAATATGTAAATACTCTATCGATCCATGGATAAAAAAGTACCTTTCAAACAATAGAAGTAACAGATCTGCTTTCACTTTCCTTTAAATAAGGAATTAGTCATTCTTTTGCAAAAGTATTGGGCGCTGAGGGAAGGAAACACAAGAGGAACTTACATATTGCTTAAACGAACTAAATGTATTTTTGTTCCTCCTAATTTTCTGACCTTTGCCAATGCCCGGAAGTGATAGGATTAATGCAAAAGTAAGCACATCGTATATATTGAAAACTGTCTGAAATAAGACTCGTGTAAAGAAAAGCATCCCCCAATAATAAAATAAGCACAGCAGATGACAAGGTACGGGGGCTCTTTGGAAAAGGGAGAGATTTACGATAGAGCTCCCGGGATTCAAGGAGTTCACAGTGCAAAAGAGACAGGGTAACACTGGTGGATGCGTAGCGCCTGCCGTTGGGAACGCTGAGCAGCACAAGAGAAGTGACTCAGGTTTCAGATGGGACTATTCCCAAACTGGCAGGCAGAGAGGAGGCTCTCCCAGCGATGCCTTCTTGGGGGGATAGAATTAGAACACAGAGACGGCTTCCTGTGGTGGGCTTGCGTGCGCCTGTGTTGCAGGAGGGCGGACTGTTTCGAGCAGATGACGTGAGCAGAGAGGCACAGGCAAAAGGAGAGGGCACTCTGGGAGAACAAGCAAGTTGGGCAGGAATTTAGCAAGAGCTGATCGTACTACGCTTCGCTCCTTATCTTAGTGTTTGACATATAACTGAGGAAGGGCCTATCACCCTTCCCGCGTTACATTATTAGGAAACTGAGGTCTAGGGTGAGATGAAGGAACTTGTCCAAGGTTCTAGCACAGTCTCACGTTAGTATCCGAATCTGGATCTCGTAATCCCAAAGCTGCCCTGTTGGCCTCTTCTGTACTAAAAGCAAGCACCTACATCGAGGCTGTACAATTAGGTCAGGAGAGACTGTGAAGGCTAACACCTGCCTTTAATTTTAGTTGACAACTAATCTGATAGAATTAAGGGACGAATATTAAGGCAAAAGAAGGGCAGGGGAGGAACACTGAGTGCTGAGGGAAAAAAAAAAAAGAACACGTTGCAAGAACAATTACTCTCTGAAGAAAGGGACTCTTGTTTCATTAAGAGTAAGGACATACACAGCTCTGATGCAAATCACATCTGTTTAGCTGAGGGTGACATTTTCAAACAGTCTTGAAAAAGGCAGCTTACGAAATGTTATTAAAGCCTTATTGTCATAGCAATATACACAATATTCTGTATCCACATATGATCTCAGTTTAAAAGATAATATTATTCTCAAATATCAAAGTTTTTTCCCCATGTGTGGCGCCATATAAAATTCTTTCCTCACAGGACAAGCAGGGGAATTTAATTATCATGTTAACACATTGCGAAAATTAAAACCACATCAACAATGGCCACAGAACCAGAAGCATGACTTCCCATTCATTAGAAACCATCACGGTTCAATGTACTAAATACTTGAAATTAACATTTTGGGGTACTTTTTTGGTACTGCCTGGGTTTTTAAAAGGAGAGGAGGGAGAGGGCATAAAGGAAATAAATGAATTATCCCCTAAGCCTCTTAATTAGTGAGCCCACTGAAAATGAAAACATATCTATTTTATTTTAAAGGAAACAAAATAATACTAGATCCTAAAAGATTCCTCACTAATTTAGACTCTTGAGTGCATTGCATCAGATAATTCTGGCCATTAATCTCTTAATCTAAATTCAAAATTCAACAGACACAAAGCACATAACCACTTTAGGAAAGGCTGTTTCAAAACACACTGCCTTTTTATTAGCTTATTACACAAAAATTATGGTAATTTCTTAATAAAGTTATGGAAACAGGCCACATTATTAATTGTATTGCAAATATAATATTTAATTAAAGATACATTATGTTGATAGAATTTAGCATCTGGCACTCAGGCTTTGCAGACCATGTAGAGCAACAGCATGAAAATAATCACTCTAAATGCCCTCTTGTGTTCCAGCCCTCATCAGAGTCAACTTTGGAACACCATTTAAGGTCCATTATATCTTGCGGAAATATCTAGGATGAGGGGACAAACTCATCGCAAACTGTCACGTATTACATCAGCCAGCATTCTGTGGTCCATTTCTCTTAAGATACACAGGGCTTTTCTATAAGCAGGTGTTAGTGAGAGGGCTGCTGCTTTGTGGGGCCTAAAGCACAACCAACTGTTACTAATTTTTTAAAACAGACACTAATAATTTTTATTAGTTCAACACCAAGTTTTCTTATATATACTCCCAAAGTTTTCTAGATTCCTTTCTAATGTCAATTAAACGAAGTCAATGGTGGACTAATGAGACCTATTTAGTAATGATTCATAATTTACTGCACTTGTACTGTTCCCTGCGGGGCTTTTCTTCCTCCACTAAACCACAATCATATCTCATTACCGTGGCTTCATGACTACATTCTGGTCTAAATTTTGTCCCTGGCATTTAGTTAAGAAAAAGATTTTTCTATAATACCTATAGAACCTTATCCTTTTAAAAATGTCAAATCAAAGCACCCTTAACTTAAAAATACTGCCGTCAAATTACGACAGCTAATCTCAACAACATTAAGAACAAAAATATTTTAAAAAAAAACCAGCAACAAAAGAAGTTTTTTTTCCCCCCTTCTGGTTTAAAAGTTATTTCATGTTGCTATGAAGATAGAGACAAATCTGCAAACAGCCACTTCTGTAGGTACCGATGACCCTGCTCTACTTAAAAGCACAGTGCAAAGGATCTCCAAACCTCATCCTGCCCCAAGGAGACCCCCGCCCCCAAACTGCAATCTTTTATTACAAGATGTAGCCAGGAACTGCATGTGACAGCACCGGGAGGATGGACTAAGAAACACTAGGACAATGTTAATAATGTTGCTCTCTCCATATAAAATAAACGTGTGTGTATTTGAATAGAAATAATCTTGGCAATTCAGATATAAAACAAGTACACTTACAGTTTTTTAAATGTTTTTCTCTCTGAAATACTCATGTAAATACATAGTAATAGTTACTAGGTTTTCAGTTATAAACGGTTTTGACATCCTCCACTTGAGAATTTTAAAACCTGGATCTATAGCCCCAGGGCCAAAGCAATGTGTCTATGCATCAACCTTAGGACTAAAAGAGGAATGCCAAGTCCCTCATGCTGGTCAGGCCAGCGAGGGAGCAAAGGGGGCATTTCTTGTCTCTTCCTTCCTCACTGACAACAGAGTTCCCAGAGTTCTGAGAGCAGTCTCTCACAAATACACTCAGTTACCAAGAAAAAGGCTCAAAATCAGAAGTCAGTCTTCAAAAATAAGGAGAAGAAAAATAAAAAAAGAAAAAAGAAAAAGGTAACATAACCTGATATACCCTGATCAAAATGTTAGGCATACGAAGAGAAAAATGTAAATGGAAGAGGGTGGCAGGCCAGTGCAATTTACAACTCCTATGAACTTGTTATGAAAACCAAGTATTAAAATGCCAAAGGCAACAAGTTCAATAAACTTCTAACATATTATTCTACCTTTCTGAAGACTCTGATTCTCTAAATGAGTCACCAGTTCTCTGTGGAATCATAAAAAAAAAAAAAAGTTATGTCAAATGATTTATTTATTTGTTCCTTTAGGTTCTCTGAAATGTCAGGTCCCTAGAGAAAAGATCGAATGACAGGTATGTTTGCTAGAACTCAGTGGAAATGCTTTACATTTCAGTCATTTTTAAAATAAGAAATAAGAAAAAATATAATTTCTAGCCTCTTATGGCAATGATGCTTTGTTTCAATAATGCCAAATAACTTGTGTTCAAGTTTTCATGCTGTTGTAGAAATATTGCATGGATGGAGTTTTTCAGGGAGGCAGGAGTTTATATCTCAGAAGTAAGTTAGACTGTCTTCACCAGTTTTAACATTAAAAAAGAAGTGGGTTGAAGAGATCTGGGGTTGAGAAGTAGGATGATGTGGGAAGTATTAAAAATTAGGCCCACATGCAAAAACATGAAAGAAAAAAAAACAAGCAATGGGACAGGATATAGAATAATCAGATATAAAACATGAGACATGAATCATCCCAATAAATAGACATATTTTAAATAGAAAATATCCTGTGATTATTTTATGTCATGACAAAATTTGCACGTATACACAAAAAGACCAAAAGTAAAAAAAAAAGGAAAAAAATCTAAACCTATTTTTTTTCTAGTCTAAAACTGGAAAAAGGAGCTTACTTTTTAAAGAAAAAAAAAAAAATCCCTCATTTAATTCTTGCTCTTATCAGAGAACCTTCTTTGTCAGTTTTAACAGCAGATTAATCACTTTCGCAACCTACGGAAAAAGTTTTCTGGAAAGCATAACAGCCTGCGAGTGTAAATGACAGTATTACTTTTCCTGCAGCTCAGCCGCCTACAAATTCTCTCTCATCCATGACTCAGCATGAGGTAAAGGGAGCTAATGAAAAGGACCACATTTCCTTTTAAAATTTATGAACTTTCTTTCAGCAAAGAGAACTGTTAAAAAAAAAATCCCCCAAAAGCTTGATAGAAAAGAAATGCAGCTCTCCATGAATGCTCCTCAGTTATATACCTAGAAACTTCCTTCCAAGTAATGCTAAAAATAAGTGTGTTATCTGCCTCCCATACCCAAGGCTTAACATGATAATCGATTAAGGATTTAGTGTGTAGATACTTCCATATTACATTTATCGCATTATTGGGGGGGGGGTCAAAAAGTTGCTATGCTGAAACCAAAATTTCAAGAGGAAAAGACAGAAAACATAGAACTTTGTGGTCAAGAGAAGGGACTTGTCCTGGGGCTTTCCCTCCTTGTAAAATACCACTTGATTTGATTGTGTAAACAGCTCTCTAGAAGTGCTCAGGTTCTCAGGGAACCATTACAGAGGTGGAAAAATTATATTTTATGATATGTTTTCTTCTACAGAAACAAGAAAAAAAAAAGATGTGGTCGCTTTGTTGGAAATGTTTGTGAACTAGTGAGTCCGTTCTCATAATCATTCATCAAATATTTACCGAGTGTCTGATCTCTACTAGACCATACATCAAGCACTGGGCAGCAGGGACAGGAAGTTTAGAAAGTTAGGGTCATGGTCTATGTCTTTGTGGAACCCATGATGGGTAGAGAGATGGGTGATCATGTGGGAGGAGGCAGTGAGGGAATGAAGATATCCAGAATCGGGTGAAAACTGTGGGGATTAAAAGTTCAGGGATCCCTGGGTGGCGCAGCGGTTTAGTGCCTGCCTTTGGCCCAGGGCGCGATCCTGGAGACCCGGGATCGAATCCCACGTCAGGCTCCCGGTGCATGGAGCCTGCTTCTCCCTCTGCCTATGTCTCTGCCTCTCTCTCTCTCTCTCTCTCTCTCTCTGTGACTATCCTAAATTAAAAAAAAAAAAAAAAAAGTTCAAGGAGAAAAATACAGGCGCATATAGCAAGGGTATTTAAACTAAGTAGGAGCAGAGGAGGTTGATGAATATATCTCAAGGCAAATGACATCCATGTTGAGACATGGCAATAGAGGGCCGGGGCAATAGAGTGTTCCAAGCAGAGACAATAGCATGTGACTGTTCAGTGGCAACTCAATGACCTTGGGGATCTGAGAGAAGTCCAGTGTGGCCAGAGCACTGGAGGGGAACTTGTAGGAGAAGAAATCAGAAGAGGCACAAAACATCTAAAAAGGAAAGTGCTATTAATATTTCTATTTTACATACGGGAATGAATCAAAAATGGTTACTTGTCCAAGTTCACGCAGCATGGAAGTGAGATATCGACATATTTCTGTTTGATTTCAGAGTCTATTTTCTTCATCATTCTCTTATACTATGGGGCTAAGGAGATAAGGTGCTAGACAGGGGAGCAGTATAATGAGATGCGCATCTTAGACGCAGCTGAGTGGATAAACGTGGGCACAAGGGGAGTGGCGACAAGGAAATCAGTTAGAAGGGTATTACCAATGCGATAGCCATGCAGTACATGTGAGATGATGGTGATTTGTAATCCTTTACAGTCAGTGCAGATGGAAAGAAGTAAAAGTCTGTGAAGTATCATGAAGGTAAAACTGACAGTAAGGGAAAGAGGGGAGTGTAGAAAGAACACTCAGACTTCTGGCTTGGGAAGCTAGTTAGATGGTGACCCCATTCCATTTAACAACACAGGAGTAGAAGGAATTCTAGGGAGAAGTTGTAAATATATTTTGACATGTTGAGGTTAAGCTTTCTGTGATATATTCAAATGCACCTGGCCAATAGGCAGTTAGAAAGACCTGGATCTGGGCAGCCCGGGTGGCTCAGCGGTTTAGCACCACCGTCAGCCCAGGGCCTGATCCTGGGGACCCGGGATCGAGTCCCACATCAGGCTCCCTGCATGGAGCCTGCTTCTCCCTCTGCCTGTGTCTCTGCCTCTCTCTCTCTCTCTCTCTCTCACTCTGTGTGTGTCTCTCATGAATAAATAGAATCTTAAAAAAAAAAAAAAAAAAGAAAAAGAAAGACCTGGATCTTAAATACAAGAAGGTTGCTGAAATGGATTTATAGAATGACATTATAATACAGCCAGAGAAGTGAGAGTCAACAAATCAAATATGGGAAGTAGAATAAGAACAGACTCAAGGAAAGATGCTCCCACCCCCTCACCACCAAGGAAAACCAACATCCAAAGGGAGGTGGCAGAGAGGAGCTATGAAGATCGGGAAACAAGGAATTATTCAGAAAAGTAGAAAAACCTAGAAAACTTAGCGAGATGGCCCGAAAGTACCTGCTGCAACAGGGCAGGTAGACTAAGTGAAACTCTAGAAGGTCAGCAGTGAGGAGATAGGGCTCAAGGGTTGAACCACAGAATCTACATTAGATAGAGAAAGAAAGAAAGATTGGTGGTCCAATGCAAGTAAAGGTCACCGAAGGCCAAGACCCTGAGGAAGACCAGAGTTAGGAGCTGAGAGATGGGGGAATGTGGGCTTATGCTCAGAGGGAGTTTTTGGTTTCTGTTGTTCCAATTTTATCATTAACGAACCAAGAAATGACAAGACCTGGAGTGTAATCTGGGGAATGGTGGCTGCAGCTGAGTGGAGATTAAGAGTCACGGGAGATAAATGGTCAAGGGGCTCAGAAGCTGGGGTACTAAGCCCTCAGATCTTCCAAAAAGACAGAAATCTGGGACACAGGTGAGAGAGTGAGTCATATGCCAAGTGGTCAATGAGTGACAGCTAGGGCCAGGAGACTAGGGGATGACAGCAATGTGGAAGAAACTGTGTTTTAGATGCTTTCCACACTGAAGAAGCACATATTAGTAAACTGCAACTCAAGAATGCAAGAGAAACTGCCACCAGTTCTGCTGTTCGTTAACTTAGAATGAACACGAGGAACTATTTGACAGACAACAGCTCTACTCCCAGAGCAGGTGGGCAAAAGCTTTTCAGGTCTCCACATGCTGAAGACAGAACACTAGTCTGTCCACATTTACTGTCGTCTGTGTCTGCCATCACTTCCAGCCACCATTCCCAAAGATGACCCTGGCATTCTCACAACTCCTCCTGCACCTTTTCCGCTCTTCCTGCTTTTTAGCATCAAGTGCCCATGGCTTCTCTACTTTACACTGTTCTTCTGTAGGAAATAGCTAGCCTTCTGTGATGGTCAGTTTTGCTAGGCCCTCCAGCTCCCGGATATTCAATCAAGCACTAAGCTATCTACGGCTATGAAGGTACTTTGCGGATGTGATGAAAGCCCATAACCAGTTGACTTTCAGGAAGGGAGATGATCATAAATAATCTGGGCCAGCCTGACTGAAAGTTGGAATGGAAGGCCTTGAGATCAGAGCTGAGGCTCCTTTAAAGGAGAATAAATTCCACCTGCGGACAGTAGTATCAGATCTGTAGCAAAATTCCAGCCTGTGGATGTTGGATTACTTAGCCAGTCCACACAATCGCATTAACTAAATCTCTTTATCTCCTACTGGTTCTGGTAAAACATTAACTAAAATACCCTCTCTAGGCATAATCAGTCACACCCTGGCTGATCACCAACTTTAGGCGGAAAACAAACCATTCACAAGGGCTGCCAATGTAACTACATGACTGTATATAGGCCATATATATGCATCTTGCTGCATTATGGTTTCCACCCTAAACAAAACTGTGAGCTTGCTTCTGAAGAAACACACCTTCCTACAAAAAGCCAGTAACACTAGTAGTATATCTTCCTAAGGGCCTTTCAATAAGTCAGGGACTTCCTGGACCCCTTGGAAGGTTCCAGCTGTCACATAAGGAGGGGGAAGCAATTACATAGTAGAGAGAGCTACCCCAAGTGTCATAATACTCTACATAGGAAATAATTAAAATCAGGAAGAGGGTCACAAAAGGTGTAATAATAACCATGGAGAAAAAAACACGAAGAGGCTAAAGTCGTAGATATTACTGACACATCAATCCTTTATAGTTTATATCTGCCTGCCATTATAAGTAAATAGTGAGTGCACTGGACCATATTTCTAAAAACCGGGAAAGAAAGGATCCATTGAAAAAACAACTTCGGTAGTATTATTCTCATAGGAAATGGGACAGAATGGTGTTACCTTTCGGTAAGATATCTCTCGGTACTGTGTCACTTGTACAGCATATAGTATTACAGTTTGTATAAGCCATCGTTTGAACCTGAGCTCTTAATCCAAGTCTTTAAAAGTATAATTAGAACTGTTAAATGAAGCTCGACATTAACCGGAAGTACCATATATATATTTTTTTCTTTTTATTTATTTTATTTTTTTAAAGATTTTTTTTAAAGATTTTTTTTTTTTTTATTCATGAGAGACACACACACAAAGAGAGGCAGAGACATAGGAAAAGGAAGAAGCAGGCTCCATGCAGGGAGCCCAATGTGGGACTCGATCTGGGGTCTTTAGGATCACACCCTGGGCTGATGGCAGCGCTAAACCACTGAGCCACCCAGGCTGCCCTTTTTTTTCTTTTTAAATTGTGATTGTTTTTGTTGTTTTTTAGTTTAGCTTAGTTTTGTTCACACAGACACATAATGAACATGCATGACCTTTCTGTGCTGGGATAGTTGAAGCTCAGCATGTCAATGATGAAAGATCTTAGCCGGGATCCCTACTTTACACATGGTAACTGAAGTTCCAAGGAAGGTAGATAAACTTTCCAGTATCAGGAGATTAGGTGGAACCAGGTCTAGAAAGCAGGTTTCCCAGATTTCTGCCAGCGTTCTTTCTACTACACACGGCTGGGTAAGAAAGCTTTAAAACACATTCGCATGCACACCTCCATATCCCTCGCTTTCCCTACCCTTAGCAAAATCCCACGGGATGCTTTTGGCAGGACTCAGAGATTGCTTTGGCAACTCTAACAGCATTCCTGGAATCCATTTGTAAATGCTGGTCAGCAGAGCCCGCTCATTCCCTTTTTGGTATTACTCACTCAGTAAAGGTTAAGTGTATGTGAATTATCACAAGTTTATTTTTGTTCTCCTACCACCCCCTTTTTTTGGTAAGTGATCATTGACTACCAGGCACAGGAAATACATTTCACTGAATGATTTTTCTAAAATCAAAACTCCATCTGGGCTGGAACTAAGACAAATTTAGGGATGTTCATTTATAACATTAATACCAGCTACACTAAGCCACTCAAAGATGATCAGGGTGTTGAAGGGGTCTCCACATTTCCTGAAAGTACTTCCCAGGCTGATTCTTGGCTACCCTGCCATCTAACATGCTGTGTGTAGGAACAGCATAAGCAGCTGGTGATCGCATTGTGACTCAGTGCACCACAGGGAGAGAGGGCCAGAGGAGGAACTAACTCAGAATTGTAGACCACACGTCTCAACTAGCAAGTACTAAATGTGGTCTCCTTCCTTGGACAGATCAAACTGAAAAAGGGAGGGAGGGATGCCAAAGTCAATCTCCTTAAAGTGAGAACTGCCCCCCCCCTAAAAAATTCACAGAAACACACAAACACTGGCTATCTTCACTCTGGTTTAAATTAATATCATAATAGCTACAATTAGCAGCATAACACAGACTGATGAAGAAAATATCACAGAAAGAAAAAGTCTAGGGAGAGGGAATGAAATTCAAACCCCTAGCGGACATCTGGAGAGACAAAATAAAGTACATAAAATTTAGATACTAAGAACCCAACTTCTGGTTGCTACAAAAAAACTAATGAATCCAGATCTTGCAAATACCTTGCAAAGAAATCATAATGGTCACTGGGAATCATAAAGGTCACTTAACTTGGAAGTAAGTTACTATAAATAGTGGACTTGTATTTAAGTGTTCTTTTTCTCTCTCTCATCAGGGTGGCTGGCAAAGAAGAGCAGCTCTACTCAGTAAATATTTAAAATAGTGCTAAAAATCATAGTTATACTTTTGTTTTGAGATAGGTTCAAGTACCACAATGATACATGGATGCAGGAAAGAGTCATCTCTTCTTGAAAGACTCATTCTGTATGTCTAACACACTATATTTAAGACAAAAATTGTTTCAGTTTCTATTCTGAAAGACACTGGGCAATGACAAGAGAAAGGAGGAGGAAAGAAGGGAGAGAGAGAAAGGTAAGCAGAGAGATGAAAGAAAGGAAAGGAAAGAAAGGAAGGGAAAGGTAAAAAAAAGAAAAATAAAGACAAGAAAAGGAGAGAGGGAGGAAGGGAGGAAAGAGGGAGAGAAAAGCTAATAATAGTTTTTAAATTTGTCCTTATAGGGATGCCTGGGTGGCTCAGTGGTTGGGTGCCTGCCTTTGGCTCAGGTCATGATCCCGGGATCCGGGATTGAGTCCCACATCGGGCTCCCTGTGAGGAACCTGTTTCTTCCTCTGCCTATGTCTCTGCCTCTCTCTCAGTTTGAGTCTCTCATGAATAAATAAATAAATATTTTTTTAAAAAAAAAAATAAATAAATTTGTCCTTATAGATGTGTATTGCTAAAAGGTGCTTCATACTGCCAAAATATCATATACGTGTACACAAACCTACATACATATATTTACACAAATTTATAAAAAGTACAGATATTAAAAATGGCTATAAAAATATTTATATACATTGGGTATACATAGAAAACAAAAGAGAAGTAGGCTCATTATAGAAAGTTTAATATAGAGAGAAGTAGAAGTAGTATCTCCCATAACCCCAGAAATAACAGAGTATATATATCCCTTTAAGTGTTTTAAAATATGCATACGTACTTATATGGGTATGAAAATATGAGTCACAATTCAGAAAATATAGAGATTTGTATCTAATTAAGAAAAATATATAATAGATGTGGATGGTGTTACTTCCCATTTCACATAGAGAAAACGAACGCAAAAAAGAATTTTTTTTTGCAATTGTCAAAGTAATAAAAACAGAAGTAGGATTTTTAAACCTAAGACCCTGCAGTTATACATAGGAATATCTCAGAGAATTCCAGATTCATTTACACAACCAGAAAGTATTGGGGTAGAGAAAGGAGGAGAATCGAGAGACAACTAGATGAGTGCGAGAATAACATTCGTCACTTACACTGAGGTTACCATTTTGCAAAAAATGCTTCTGGCTTATTTCTTCGTAACTCAACATTTTCATCCAATGTTGTTGTTCCATTTTTCTCATGGGACAAGAGGCTCAAAGATATCAACTACATTGGTTAAGGTCACCAAGCCAGTAAGTGATGGAGCTAGAAAGAACTTCAATGAATGTCTTCAAACAGATTATTCTACAGGTGGCAAAGCTAACACAGAATACATAATGTTCTGTGCAGACATGTAATTCTCTTCATCATTTTAAATTTCTGATTCTGAAAATCTGCTCACTGGTGACAGAGGAAGTGATGGAAATATCACCTCTTCAGGGGTATATAGTAGATGCAGCCCTTCTCCCCTCCAACTCCTATCATTCTAGACAGGATATGTATACAAAATTTTTTTTCCAGACAAAAACAGTCAGGATGTTGGAACTTCAAGAGTTCAGATTCGGTGGTTTTAGTCTGCTCTGTTATCTGAAATAAAGAAGACTGACCTTGAGGCACTAAGGCATAACGGACACTGGACTGCAAGCTAGGAACCCATACTCAGAAGTCAACCTCACTGAACAGCCCTGCAGATGAGTAAGCCATGTCTCCTAGCTATGCTTTTACTCCTCTGCAAAACAGAGCTAATAATAGAACGGATGGACCAATGGCAAGTAATGGGTGAGACACCTGGCCTGGTGCTCGGTATGTGCAAGGGGCTAAGACCACATTGTGCCAGCCTGCCAGTTACCATCTCAGAGAGTGGGCCAACAGCCAAGTAGTAGCAATAATGTCATTCCTCTAAGTCCATATCACTGGACTGAGCAGTGCCCATATTCACTCAAGTCTACTTAAATCCTACATATTTAAAGGAAACTTATTAATCGTTTTGAACCAAAACAAATTCTTGGCCCATCAGAAATCTGTAAAGGGCCATAAACTATCAAAGAGCTTCGACTTTTCCTGAACGAATTCTGGGTATATATAAACTCATGGCCTGAAGTCAAATTAGAACCATTCTAACAGCAACCAACCGGGAGCCTCAGCTGTTCAGATCAGGGCCTTAAATCAACAGCCTGTTGTCGGGGTGCGGGTGGGAGTGGCTATTCAGAAGGTTGGAAGAATTCAGTCAAGCTTCCTTCTATGCACTTCCATGCATCTCCAGTCACTGCTGGAAGCCAGTGGTCCAGAAAGATAATCCGAGGTTACCCTCCAAATCCAATCAATACCCCAAAGAATAATTTTGTTTTGTTTGGTTTGGTGGAGTCGAAGGGAATGACCCCAAGCAGCCCTCAGAAGCAAGAACAACTGACGAGAACCCATTTCTCAGCATCCTTCAATCAAGAAGTCCACGTCATCAGCAACGCTAATTTAATAAAACCGGAGCGGTGGTGCTATAATTGGATTGCCATTACAGCTAGTGGGTTTCCAGGGTAACTGTGTTCTTGCCACAGATAAAATCCACCTAGCAGCACAAAGATTAAGGGTTTGGGAAAAGTCAGCATCAAACAAGAGGTCAGGAATTCTAGTTGAAGAGAACTACACCAAAAGCAAATTAGTTAAAGTGGGCAAAATTCAAAACCCCAGCCCTGCCACGTCTTAGCTGTATGATTTCAGAAGAAAAAAAAATAATATTTAACTTCTCCAGGCCTTGCTCCCTCTTCTGTAAAACGAGCATAATAATGGTATCTGGCTCAAAGGTTTGTTACAAGGCTAAAACAGGTAGTTTAAACAGTAATTGGTACATTTTAACCCCTACTGTCAAAAAAAAGTGGGGAGGGAACAGGACAGATGCCCCTAAATCTAGATATTCTGGAGGCCTAGAAAACTAGAGAAATAAGGAGTTTGTTGTTTTCACAAATTTGGAGGGAAAGCACCCTGGAAGCTTCTGAAGAGGGCCCGAAATGGCTTATAAAATCACAATGTCTTGTGCTTGTGGTCATGTTATTACCGTCCCCAGGCCCTGACTTCTGGGAATGTGCTGTCTTGTCAGAGGCAATTCGGCAAGTCTTAATTGAGGAGGGACACAACTTTTCAGGCCACAAATTAAGGATCGGGAAATCATCCTTGCTTAGGTTAGGGTGTAACAGCTAACTGGAATGTTTCAGAGCCATAAATACAGCAGGCCCATTTAGCAGTTTCCCCTCGGGGCAAAGACTCAGCCACTGCTAAAGTAACAGTTATGAAGAAAAGGGGGAATTTTTCCATTTGAGTGAAAAACAAGACCAGAAAGAAAAATGAGCACTTTAAAAGATTCTTTGAACGTGTGAATTTCGGGGATGGGTGGGGGCGGGGGTGGGTGGGTGGGCACCTTCCGTTGGCTCTCTTTCTATTAGACCAGGGATTTGAATGCAGGTGAACAGCAAGAATGATCTTCAGCTGAAAAAGCCACCCTGCTGGGTCATCTGTCCCCCATGCCACCCCTCGCCCCCCACATGGACACATTCCGCTGGCAAAGAACCACCACCCATCATCCGCACCTGTGCCCGCACATCATCCGCACCTGTGCCCGCACTCGCAAAAGGACTTCCAGGCAGCAAACGTCAAAGCAGCCAGAAAGACGAAGTTTGAGAGCAAGAACATGCGCACACACAAAAAAGTTTCTGTTGTCCTAAGATTAAATGCTGAGGCAGGAAGAGATACTATTCTTGAATCAAGTGAGAAAAGATGGTAAAGCGCGATATTAAAATGCAGCACACTGGAATAAGTTTGCCTCTATAAAAACTGTTATGTTCTGTATGTGATTTAAATTAATGCCTATATTTGTTGGAGATAAAATTAAAATGAAGATAAACGGTGCCAACATATAGCGTGTTCGCTGGAGCAATAAATAAGGCAGTGAAAGGTACTTTACATTTCAGTCACATGTATCCGAACGGGGAGCTCAAAGCATTTGAGGAACATTTGTTAATTAAATGCTATAATAGGTTTGCGAGGCACTCAGACGGTGAGTATACACGTCTTTCAGAGAGAAGACAGGGAGGTTCAGTGACCCGGGCCTTCTGGATGTTGCTACAGGCCGGGGTGCTGAAGGCAGCATGCTTTCCAGCTCAGCAGCTTCTCTGCCAGGTGGTAGGGCCCAGAACCCAGAGCCATCCAGTCCCCTGAGAGACCTCGCGTGCCCAGTTTTCCTATTAGCTACCCCAGTGGCATGCAAGATTACAGTTTTAGCTAGGGAGAAAGGCAATCATTTTACAATAATACGTTAACAACAAATCTCTCCTTCCCCCCCCCACCCTTACCTTGCAAGAGCGGCACATGAGTGATGAAATACCGTCACATCATTTATCCTCTGCCCGAAAACTTGTCTACGGTATTGATGAGTGATGTCCTCTCTTCACACTGATTCCTTCAACCCTGTCCTCCACACGCCCTGCCTGAGCCACCAGCACAGTGCTCCTGGCTGGTCACCGGCTTTCCGTTTCCTGAATCCTGTTCTGCGTTCCACAAGCCCACAGAGCTCAGTCTGCCTTCAAAGCTCTGCTTGATAGGGGGCCAGATTAATTTACAAAGCTAAATCAAGCAAGGCTGGGTGTGCACTGATAATTGTGTATGGATAACTAATAAACTGGGTTCACTATAACCTTGGACTTTCACATATGTTTGAATCTCCCTAATAGAAAGTTCAAATAAGTCAAAGGGGGAGCATTCACAGAAACCCGGGCAGCCTGTCAATAGAGACAACACCCCTCTCTTGAGCTACTAGGAAAGTGCTGGCCAAAGGAGGGTCTCTGGCTTTTGAAGATGAGGCTGTAAAAGAAACATGGGAATTTTTTATTTTATTTTATTTTATTTTATTTTATTTTATTTTATTTTATTTTATTTTATTATTTTATTTTTGGCAGGTCATTTTAAGCTGATTCAGGTGAAATTGTAGGGAGCCTTAGGGGTCACCTAGTCCACTCCCCTGTTTTTCAGAACAGAAGAATTTTCCACTATATTTGTATGTTCCTTTTTAACTTCCCAGTTTTTTTTAAAAAATGCATTCAAGTCCATTATAGTTTGATGCAAGTATCAATGTAATAGATGAGCAATCCCTGTCCTGCTTCCTCCACACATACTGGTTAGCCTACCTTTTTGTGCGTTGGCTTTTCACTTGTACAATGGAGATCACGTGCATGCCTTCCTGCATGAGGGCTTAACAGACCCTGCACATGGAAAGTACTTACCATGGTGCCCGGTATAGATAGGACATACTCACTGACTGCCAACTACCATTACTTCAAGTGTAAGAGCCATCAGTGCTGCTCTCTGCATAGTTACCACTCTCCTAGCAAGGGGGACTCCTATGAATAGTTGTGGGTAACAAGTTGTGAATGGAAGCCCACTTGTGCTACTTACTACAGGCCAGAGCATGTACTTGCAAGGTCAAGATCCTCAGAGCTCTTTTACTCTGAGGTGGGGATCAGCAGTGTCTGTTCCTTAGCTTGCAAAGAAGCCCTTCTGGCTCACAGTGAACAAGTAGCATAAGCAAGAAATGAGCCTTTGTTATAAGGCTTGCGATCTGGAGAGTATTTGCTGCAAGAGCATTACTTAGGCTACCCTAACTGATAAGTCTTACTTTGGTTTGCAAAGTGCTTTCACTTCTATTATTCAAATTTAATTCTCATAATCAAAAGAAAAGTGCAAGGTATATGCGCTTGGCAGATGTGAATTTCAGCCCAGCTTAGTGCAATATTCACCTGAACGTATTCAGACAGTTGTGCTGATACAGGTACAAGTCCAGTGCTCTGGACTTCTGGTCAGTCCAAGGTATTCTTTCAACACACTCTACTCCAATTCAAAGGCATTAGGACTCCTAACTTGGACAGTGTAGCTACTACATTAATTTTAACACAAACCTAATTAGAATTGCTAACATTTACTGAGTACTTCCTATAATATCTCATCAAAAAGGATGCCACTAGCTATAAAATATACCATCAGTTACTGCACTACCAGAAACAAAGAAACGCTACTACAAAAATGATGACATGGTATTTTTATTATTACTTAGCATTTTTATTATATCCTTATTTAAAGAAATGTCTTAAAAAGTTATTTAGACATAGTATTTCTTTTATCATCTGTCACCCACTTCTTATTTAAAAAGGAAAGTATAACTGAAACAAATGGAAGCATTCCTAAAGCTTCTTCTTATTCAAATTCAACCCTTTAAACCACTTTTCAAATGAAAATCATGGGACTTCCATGTTTTTTTTTTTTTTTTTTTCACATAAAAACACACATTGTCTTCTCTGGGCCTACAAGGGCAATGACCAAAGTCACTGGTCTCCAGGATTCTCTTCCAAGTAAGTTTCGATGTTCATGTGGGACAATGACACTCATGCCTTGATTGCCACCTCAATAACAGAAATTCATCACTAATTTCTGACTACAGGACTTCAGTTGATGAGCTAGAAGTATGCTACAGACAACGTGCTTTACTATGTATATGTATTGCTGATTTTTTTCCTCATAACAACTGCATGAGGCAGGCTCTGTATTATTATAACCATTTTGAAACCAGGAACTGAGTCTGGCTGGAGAGATCAATCTGCATACTGAAGGACACACTAGTGAGTGGAGGCTCTAAGGTTTTCTGTCTGAGGTAGTTGACATCTTTAGAGCAACTGCTCTCAGCAAATATGAGGTCAGGCATCTCATAATAGTAATTAGATGAGCTTTTTCTTTCCCCAACAGTGGGGGCACCAAAACTACCAAAACTCTCTAAAGAAAGTGTACAAAGATTTAAGTCTCTTAAAGTTTACATATTGGGCTTCTTATTTGTTTAAAGCAAACCAAAGCGAAATTGACCTTTGTATAACTGCCAACTCCTTTTGATATAAATAGATAATTTAGCAGATGTCTGGGCCTCCTTTTGCTTATCTTGAAATAATTATTGGAAAGATCTGTAGATACGCCTATCTTCTGAAAATATTGGGATATGTGTGCAGTGAACACAGATATGTAACATCCATATGTATATGAACATGGGATAGACCTTCAAACACATTTTTAACACATTTAGTCTTAGTTATGTCTATGTTTCTACATGGACGTTATCTTTGGAAAGGCAAAGAAATTACTGCTATTAAATATGAAGACCAAATGTGTGCTTGATCCTCATAGAGCATGAAATTAGACTCAATCTATGCCCAGAGGGGAAAATCTTACTGAACAAGTTTAACAGTTGATTTTTTTTTCTTTTTTAGCAGTTCTTTATCTCTTCTCCTATTTTAAGGACAGTTAGCACAAATGAACAATTACTTAGGAGGTACAATACTGAGCTTTGAGTGTAGCTCTTTATACACTTATCAAATGAGTATTATAATTTGCTATAATTCTCCCTCCTGATTATATACAGTAGCTATTTCATTCTCTAAATAATATCTTATACATTTTTTTAGAAGTTGGTTAAATTGCTGTGGAGAATATTAGGCTCAGTTTCTTTGAAGGGTAATACAGTGGGAGTGACTGTATAATTATCTCTACCGGGCTCTCACCCACTATACAATGTCGTCTACTACAACTATTGCTCTCCTGTTGAGAACTCCAGTTAATCCTACTAACACACAGGAAAATGAGGCAGGCAGATTTTATTTTTAACTTGGGTCTGGGAGAATAAGAGAAAGAAAAACTAAGATTGATCAAATCTGGTGCATTTGCAATTTTTATTTTAAGCTGTTGTAGATATATGTGCTACCAAATAGGTACAGTAATTCAGGCATTATGGTTACTTGTGTACTAGTGTCCTAACTGGTAAGGTCTGCCTGAGACCAATTGTCCTCCAAGCTACTCTAAGCTGGGCTCTTTTATGCCTGACAATTACCACTCTATTCTGGATGGGAAGTTTTATTATATTTTAAATTGATGTGGATTTTACTCTCAAAATGCTAAGCATTCCAAGTGCTTCATATATACTAGATTTTTACAAACAACTCAATGACTTGCAGCAGAAAGAAGTTTAACACAAGTCCTTCAATAAATGCATCAGGATTTCTAGAAGAATTCCATTTCCCAATGTCATTCAATAATTTGTCTTTTTATATGTCTGTCTCTCCAAAAGAATTCAAGGGTGGGGTCTGGGACAGTCTTACTCATGGGTACATGACCAGTGATTTGTACAGGCCCTGGCATTTGTACCCTTCTCTGCCCCAGATTATGAATAGAGAACACTAACTGCATGCAAGTATCAGAAATTAGAAGTTCAAACTGTTTTATATTCCTAAATTAGCGAATTAGGCTCTCAGATTGCTACTATTCAAAACAAACTGTCACTAAACCGAAGTTACATTCATTTAAAGACATTTCCACTAAAGTCAATTAGAGGTTACCGTAGGGCTGGAGGGGAGAAGAGAGATTGACTACAAATAGGTATGAAATTTCTTTTTTGGAGCAAAAGAAATGTTCTAAACTTAGATCAAGGTAATGGAAATAACATCATTGAATCAGTGAGTTGCAACAAAACAAAACAAGGCCTTTTACCCAAAATCTCTCTTCATAAACACAGTTACTGTTAGTATTTTTCATTGTGCATTCAGTCATCAATTCAAATATTTAGATTTGGAGGTAGACCATACTGGCTAAAATGCCAGCTCTGCATCTTGCTAATTCAGCAAGCTATATCTCTCTGAGCCATAGTCTCATCTGTAAAATGGAGGGAAATGTCAGGTAGCCTCACTGGGTTGTAGTAAGAATTAAGTATTGACAGTAAATTCTCAATGCCTGATGGTTATCATCCCATGCATTTTATTTAATTATACTTTCTTAATATTGAAAATGATCAGCCATTGTTGCAAAGGGTAACTGATCAGTAGAGTTCTTGTAAAACACTAGCTAGATAAGCTAGTATAAGCTTATCTTAGGATAAGCTATTGTATCCTAAACAATACAGTGACTTACTTCTGAGTTCCATTCACAATCCAGAGTTGCTCCAATTGAAGTATATCCAGAATAAGTTATCTTTCTAAAGCATACTTTTTAAAATAATATTTATTTATTTATTTATTTTAGAGAGAGAGTATGTACGTAGGAGGAGGGGCAGAGGGCGAGACTCCCCACTGAGCATGGAGTCAGATAGGGCTTGATCCTAGGACCCTGGAATCATGAAATCAAGAGTCCAATACTTAACCAACTGAGCCACTCAGGTGCCCCTAAAGCAAATTTCTAATGTATTTTCTAAAACCTCCAGTCTTCTCCCAGAATGCTGCTCCTAAGAACCTCATCGGCCAACAGGTTAAGAGCCCAACGTACAAATTCACTGCATTCCACAGAATCCGTTGATAAGCTGCCCTTCCAAACCTCATCAATGTATTATTTTGACTATATTCTTTCTCTGCTCCACATACCTCATTCTCCAGCTACTTCAAATTCCTTGTCAAGCTGAAAACACCATTCTTTTACACACACTTATTTTTGCAATTGCAGTTCCTTTTGCCTGGACTATGTGTAGTTTATCTCAAAACACTCTTAGATATCCTTTGTGACCTAATTCAAATGTCACATTCTTTAGTTGACATCATCCTTCTCTATGACCTCATAGTAGGATAAACACATCTCTGTAAAAGCACACATTGACAGACTCTCTGCCCTTCTGGTCCCACAAAAATTGTCCTTCCAAACTGCCCCCGTCCCATGCTCTAACCTTACTGAGCTATGGTGGCTTACTTATGTTTCACCTCTGTGCCTTGGCACATTTTTTTTTAAAGATTTTACTTATTTATCCATGAAAGACACACACACACACACACACACACACACACACACACAGAGGCAGAGACAGAATTTAGAGTTAGGAGTATGGACTGTGCACACACCAAATACTAGAAATAAAAGTTATAAATATATTTGGAAATAAATCACACACACACATACACATACACACACGATCATATTAAACAGGTGTTGCTAAACATGAAAAAAGTAATAAACTCTTGGCTTGATATGAGTCATTATTTGATGGGCGATTTCAAGACAGAATTGATATTTCTAAATGGCTGATACCACAAGAGGCAACACCAAAGAACCACAGAAAAGCAGAGGGAAAAGCTGGCTGCATGCAGGGAGCCTGGTGTGGGACTTGATCCCAGGACCGCAAGATCACGCCTTGAGCTGAAGGCAGATGCCCAACAGCTGAGCCACCCAGGTGACCCCTTGGTATATTTTCTTTCCTCTTCCAGAATCACCCCTACCCCTCCACCTTACTTTTCCTGTGTCATCAACCTAGCAAACTCCCATGGGTTTCCCAGACTTTTGTTTAGAGATGACCACGTCTCAAAAATGTCTCTAAGTCTACCAAGACTAGGTTTTCATGATCTACCTCATGTGTTCCCAGAGTACCCTTTGCTGATCCTGAATATATGTCTCTAACACCATATGGAAAATAGACTATTGAGGGACATTCTGTGAGAGGTTAGGTTTTATACATCTATTGTGTCTATAACTCCAGCACTTAGAAAATCCCTGGTGCGTGGCAGATGATCAATACATATTTGTTGAGTGAATGTACTGATTACCTCCTTTAGAAATAATTTCAATCTGGAAATTATAAGGTAAGTGAATTATATCTCAAAAAAAGTCTGTTATACAAAAAGACTGAGTTACCAATCTGTGCTTTTCACTGAAGCTTCACTTCCCAGTTGCTGGACAAAGGTCTTACTGCTTGCATCCTTAATATGTATCCTGGTGCACATAAAATGTCCAATTATATTTGCCCAAATTTCATAAAAGTAAACTGTTATGCCTGATTCTGAGCCATTGAACACTTTCCACAAATGACCAATTTATATGATGCTCCTCAGTAGGTAAATTGATAGTGATATCATAAATCATAGAGCTGGAAAATTCATTTATTTCAACACTCACATTTTATAAGTAAAAAAATTCGGTTCAGTAAAAGAAGCAAATTATGCAAGATCATGGAGATAGGATCCCAAAAGAATATCTCCTACCAAATCAATATCATTAAGGGTATCTGACTTAGATTTATATCATAGCTGAAGCCAGATTTAGAGTTAGGAGTATGGGCTGTGCACACACCAAATACTAGAAATAAAAGTTAGAAATATATTTGGAAATAAATCTCTCTCTCTCTCTCACACACACACACACACACACATACACACACGATCATATTAAACAGGTGTTGCTAATCATGAAAAGAGGAATAAATAAACTCTTGGCTTGATATGAGTCACTATTTGATGGGCTATTTCAAGACAGAATTGATATTTCTAAATGGCTGATACCACAAGAGGCAACACCAAAGAACCACAGAAGTGGAAAATAATCACTAATGATTTCTTTTATGGAACAATTCCATAGACTATGAAGAATTACCACTTAAGGATTCATAGTATTGGAAATTTCCACTTGGAAGATTTTAAGCTTTTAAAAACCCTCCAAAATTGACTCCTAGGAGTAAGTATGTGACTCAACTAGATATCACTAGTACTGTATGATATTGGAAAATTTACTAGGGAAAATAATTTTATATCTCTGTTTTTCAGCATACTCATCTAGAAAAGAAAAGAAAACAGTCCATGTGCTCACATGTCTCTTCATAATGCAAGGACTTCCCTGAAGTACCACCTGCAAACAGAAGCTTATATAGTATGGTTAACGAATAACCAAATTCATTGCTCCTCAGAGATAAAACTCAGCATATGCAATCTGAAGCCTAAAATCCCAACTATATATTTCTTTTTTAAAAAATATTTTATTTATTTATTCATGAGAGACACAGACTGAGAGAGAGGCAGAGACACAGGCAAAGGGAGAAGCAGGCTCCATGCAGGAAGCCCGATATGGGACTTGATCCCGGGACTCCAGGATCACACCCTGGACCGAAGGCAGGCACTAAACCGCTGAGCCACCTAGGGATCCCCCCAACTATCTATTTCTTATCAATAGGACCAAAGGCATCTATTCTCATGGCCCATCCTGGCTCACTCTATTTCCTTAAAGGATCCATGCTCCCTCCAGCCCATGAATTGTTCTGCAAATGCGCCTTATCAATTTGATGCTGAGGTGTCATTTCAGAAGTCAGTTCCTCTGAGAAGAATTACCTGACCCTCTCAGTAAGCATCACTCCAAATACCCACCCCATTTGTACCTTTTATCCTGTTTGACTATCCAAATTTGTTTACCGGCTTCTTGCTTATGTCTTTACATTCTCCTAGCTTCTCTTCAAGCATCTACCATCAGCCAGAGAAAGCAGCTCATCTGCCTTAGTTAATCCTTTAATCAATCCCAGTACCCAAAGTTCATACAACATAGTAGGACTTAGTTGTCATGAACGAAGAATACATAAAACAACTGGAATTTATAACCTCGATCTGTTACTCACCAGTTGTGAAGTCACTAGTAAGTCTTCCAGACCCTATTTACTTGAGTATAGACCAGGTAATCATAAATATATCTGTCTTACTGCAGAAATCCCTAATATTAGGAACAAATATCTTATAAACCACAGGTATGGTATTCATATACTGATAACAGTATCACTCTGTAAGACCTATTGTATGCCAGGCTCTGTTCTAATAAGCCCACTTTACACAGGCATGATGATGCTTTTGACGGTAAAATGCGCTATTATGTTTTTGTCATGAAGACAGAAATAATTGGCGCCACTGAATCTCTAACACGATGATTTCTCATCATACCAATCATAGGATGTGTTTCAATCTCAAAGATATTAATGGAAAAAAAGGTACTTCCTAGAATAGAATACAGTTTTCTACATTTAATACTCATCTAACAATCCTAGGAGATCAGTCCTATTTCCATCTTTATTTTATAGATGTAGAAACTGAGGCACAGAGGGGTTAAGTCACTTATTCAAGGTTACAAGATTTTTAATGATAACAAAGAAAGATGAACAAGGAGGGATTCATAAAGCTCTAGAGCTTCAACTCTCCCAGAATTATCAAGATTTAGGTTCACTTCTCTAAATGATACAACTGAACCAGGAAATTCTCCTCCCTGAAGTGACTGGTGCTCTGACTTCTAATAATCCTTATGGCAAAGTATTATGAAAATAAAAGTAGAAAGAGAACAGTTTTAGACATTTCCTTAATTTGCATCCTCTTTGCAATTATATAACTTGGTTTTTACCAGACCAATTTGCACTCATTTAGATTTTGCTTTTAAGTTTTCTTAATCCTTTCGTTTATCTGTTTTCTGTATTCATAAAGACACTGAAAGCTATTCTGGAAATGATCATCTATTTGTGTTTAGATCTACTTTCTGCGCATCTCCACTCACCACTCTCCTTGCTCTGAGCTTACTAGGCATTAAATAAATGTTGCTGACTAATTAAAAGCAAAAAAGAGATCTGATTTGGTATCATATCTCATGGCATGATATTAAAAAAAAACCCAAACCCACAACTCAAGCATATGTTATCGTTAGCTTCCCGAATATGATTAGTGGCAATCTTGGTGTAACTTACATAATGAGAGACCATGGCTTTTCGAGCCAAGCAGAAAAATCCAGGGATGCAGTATGTATTGTGATAGGAGGAAAGCTGAAACACTGAAACTTTTAGAGATGTGACTGTAATATGACCAAAACTTGATTATTAAATAGTTAATAAAGCTGAGATGAAATATGACACAGATTAAAAAGAGTACATACAGTCACCATCAATGCTCATTTTAAAACAATATTATTTTACATATAAAACACTTCAAACACAGAAAAATTGCTTGAGGTGTCCTGATCCTCCATATGAAAGTCAAGACATGTGATATTCCAAACGATCCATGGAATTCTAACATATTTATTATTTGGAAAAGAAATCAAGACATAAATCCCTTAACATCATGTAAGAAAAGATCAAAAAGAAACACAATTCTATAATTGTCTAATTGTTCATCAGAGATCTTGGCTAGATGAAAAGCTACTGAGAATATAAAAAAACCTTATTAATCCATTTGCAATCATATGAAAATTTCTATTAACTACACTATAAAAGCTTCCTTTCTCACATACAGGTTAAGAACTCTTCCAGAATTGCTTTGTCTCTAAATCCTGCATGTCAGTATATAATCCTCCACCCACACCACCTCTCAGTAGCAGGTAGAAATGACTTGTATATTCTGGCCAACAGCTTTGTCCGTATCTGCAAAAATCTGGAAGTTTGTGAGTAAAGGAAACTCCATACATTTTCCAATAATGTTAATAAAAATAACCTTGAGGCATAGTAAAAGTCCTGAGTCATCAAATATTGAATGCTTTCAATTATATTAATATTAAATGTGTTCTACTCTATTTGGTTCTTCAAATTCTTTCTCCAAAATGCAAGAGACACAATATGTACTTGACAACATGTTTATAAACAAATAAAAGTATTGTTCAGGGTCTTAAGAAAACTATTAGAAATACTAGCTTTGAATAGACAGAAATAGAACAAAACCCTTTAAAGGTTCTAATAATACCCACAATTGCTTTCTAATGGGCTCACTGTTACATTAATTCTATTTATCAGAAGTTTGTAAAGTATGATGAATGTGTGTATATTGCTAATTCATCTCTTTTAAAGGATGTTGGCATTTTGAAGTAATGCTTACTTGGACAGGAGCATACTCGCCCTATACGCTCAGGTGTGTTTGTGTATAGAGGGGCATCTGTGAGGAATTTGACATTTGATGTGATGGTATAAGCAATGTAGAAGTGTCAAGGGAGCCAGTTTCTCCTGCAAGGATTTCACTATATGAGCTTTGACTAAATCTCTTTGGCTGCTAGTTTTATAATCTGTAAAAAAGGTAAGTACAAAAAGTTGTTCTTACATACCTTAAAGAGTCATTAAGATGTGCGCATTACTTGAAATATAAATCTTTACTAATGACAGTAATTTCCTCCATTAATTGTCTCTTATGGGAAATTTTCCATGTTACATGCTAACTAAATTTCACCACAACTACACATCAGAAAGCATTCCTCTTACTGTCTGGAGCAGCCAAAGTGATGATTTTACAAAATCACTTTAGATTCTGTCACAGTAAGCACATCTCAGTGCAGATAAGGGAACAGGATTGTGACGTGATACTGATACACTGGAGGCAACCCCACGTGAGCTTTTGTGGAAATCTAAACATTAGGAGTAATTATACAGGCCATGCTGTCTTTCAGGTAACATAAACCTGGTGACAGTGCCACCCAACATTGGAGTAGATCTGTTATACTTTTGAAACTACAGTCAGTGAAAACGAAGTATTGATGAAACATAGATCTAGAGCCAAGGAAAAGTCAATAGGAAAATGAAAGGAACAAGTCTCTACATTACAGAATTTTTTAACTTGGGAACATGGGGGAGAAATCCCATCTCAGATATTCAGTTCACCCTGACTTCATAACCCCTCCTTCCTTCCAACTACACTGACCGTGCATGTCAACTCAGCAATCCCCAGCACCTGGCTACATTCCAGAACTCACCTCCACATATCACCACCCGAGCTTAGGATATGTCCTTTTAGTCATCTACCTTTAGCCATCGGGAGTCTCTTTGCCTTTATAAGACATTGACTCATTCCACCTTAACCTGGTCCCCGAAGTCCTATTTGGTTGTACCAGGCTGGAGGCGAGGCTCATATATCACTACCTTGAGTGCTGCTGTCACTAAATGCAGCGGAGATGTTCACTCTTTGCTCTAGAGTTTTCCATGGGGAGGGGACTTCTGTGGAGAAACATTCATAACATGTCTGTGCCACACACATTCTTCTGATGAAAAACTCATTGAGGAGTCAGTCCAGTGACCTAAGTGATTGCTAACTTTGAGGACAAGAACAGGGCAGGTATTGTTTGGCATGCTGCAGGCAAGACCATGCTTTTCTCTGCTTTTTCAGACTCCCAAACTCTTTGGAGGTGGGGCAATCCCACCTCAAGAGGAGCCTGCAGGGGACCAGTGTTGACCACTCTCAGGAGGGCAAATCTGTCCAGTCAGAGGGAAAACAGCAGTAATTTCTCTTGACCTAAAGCTAATGAAGTCAGCCAAGGCAGTTTTATTGGTCCCAAGACTGACAGTTTGGTCTCCATCTGTCTGCCTCCTCTCTTTCTCAATAGCTTCTGAACAAGGATAGAAAGGAGTGGCACTGTTTAGTATGTCCCTTGAAAGCACAGTAATTAATGCTCACTCAGCCTTCTAGCTGACCTTTATCTTGAAGTCATTCTTGATGTTGTTGGTTTCTTTCTTTCTGGTGGCTCTGGGGTTCTATGTATTCTTGAAAAAGCCAGGAAATGGTGCAAACTTGACGATCAAGTTTCAGGGGGGATTCAGTGTGGCACCACCACCTTTACACAGCCCATTTATTGCATATCTCAAAAGGTCCATCTACATTTTCTTGTCTTCACACACGCTCAGGCCCACTTCTGTGCACCTCACTTCCCTTTCTTCTGTTCAGAAGAGCAAAGTTATGTAGCATACATTTTCCCCTCTAGTGACCCTCTGTACAATAACCTGTTTCTGTTAAGGGACTCCTCTCTGTACAGGAACAGAAGAAGAGATGTCCTGTCTGTGTTCCCATTCATGTCCTTGCTCCCACCTCTCCTGCCCCTTCCAGAACTGCATTCCCTTGTTCTCTTCCTCCTCCACACTCACTAGCATCTTACACAGCTCCCAGTCCATGAGACCCTCCCCTTCAGCACCTGAACCCAAATCTCACTTTGATTTGGGAGTAGTGGGAGGTCAGCTTTAATTCTCTTCTCTGAAGCTAGTTTTCCCCCCTTTTTTTTTTTAAATCACAAACTTCCCAAAAAGATAGAAAAACATAAAGCCTAGAGAGAAGAGCTAATCTCAAAGAATGTTGCACCATGGTTAGAACCATGTCAGAAACAGAATCTACAACTCTTGAGCTTCTGGAACCCATGGACTTGAATCCTACATCCTGAAAACCTTCCATATGGCCAACTTAAAAACCCACTGTGATAGAAGAGGAACACAGAAAGGTTGAGTCTCTACCACATCCGCAGCTCTGTTTAAGGTTAAGAGCTTCAAAAAGTTGTTTGTTAGTTTTTAAGAAATACATTTCCCACAGCTTTGTAATAGGTAATTCAGAATTCTGGCCACAACTAATTAGATGAGAGACTGAACCCAAACCGGCAACAGAAGATGTGTTGGAGGAAGAATTTCTTCCCAATTTGTACTGGAGAAGAACCAGCTCTAATAATGGGCCTCATTGTTTCACACATTTGAGGGCACGGCATAGCTTGCTGGTAGCAGAAGTAGAATGGAGAGCAAACAAGAGATACACAGAGCTGCTTAGCTCTGAGGCAGGAGAGGACATTACAGAGTGAAGATCATGGTGTCCTGTCCAAAAGAAGGCTACAGAGCATCGCTGACAGGAGCAGCAATGGAAACAGAAAGAAACACTGAGAGAAGCTAGGCCATAGGAGTGGAGACCCACTGGATAAGGAAACACTGGGGGTTTACTCTTGAGGGATGACAAAAACAGCTAGTGGTGTGTCCTTGGTGATATTCTGGGTTTCCGTGCGGCTTGGTGGTCTGGCTGCTGACATGGTAAAGTCAACCAAGGTAACACTGAACGCAACTTGGCTTCCAGCAACCTGAAAGAACCTAACTACAACAGACCCGAGGAACTATTTCTTTATTTTAAAAGAAGTTAGACAAACATGATTCTGACCATATTGGCATATCATGGTTTAAAATATAATGAAGCCTTTGAACACAATGAAAAGGAAAAAGGAAGGAAGGGGACAGAGACAGTTTACTTTGCATGTCTGCTTGCAATCTTGTAACACCATACAAACTGTTCAGATTAGCTCTTTTCTCTTCCATGGCACATTTTCAGGTTTTAGCTCCTTTTAATTACCTCCAGTCCAAAGCAGCTAGGAAAGGTGGCAAGAGGTAGGAAGCTTGGGAGTAGAATGAACTCTCTGGACCTTTAGATCATATAAACAGTACCAAAGGTTGAATCATATATTTTTCAATCCTGATTATGCAAAACTCTTGTTTCTTAACAAAGAATAAGCTAAAGGTCTTTTTAGTGCATTGTACCCTTCTCATTTTTGATTAAAGTCGACATTTTTATTGTACTAAATACCTTATTCTAGCTGAGTGAAGAATGTGGCTGTTTTAAGTAAACAAAACTGTCAGAAGAATATCTTACTCTTCCTCCATAGCGAGCACCTGTATCCAAACCACAGAGCCATGGAAAATAACCTCCCCCCAATATTTACTCTCCTGGCCACAAGTAACTGTTTAGAGAAGTATCTGGATTGGTCTGAACAGCACATCCCCAAGTACCGAAGTAGAAGCTCAGCTCGATAACGGTAGCTAATATGAAGACTCTAACATTTGGGGCTGATGGTTGAAACTTACTTTTAATAAATCTCAAAATAACAAGAAGATACAGGGCACCTGGGAAGCTCAGTGAATTAAGCATCTGCCTTTGGCTCAGGTCATGCTCTTAGGGTCCTGGGATCAAGCTCCTCCTTGGGCTCCCCGCTCAGCCAGGGAGTCTGCTTCTCCCTATTCCTCCAGTTCAAGCTCACGTGCTTGCAAGCTCTCTCTGTCTCACTCATATAAGTAAATAAATCTTTTAAAAGTCAAAAAAAGAAAAAAAAAACCTAACCAAACAAGTAGTTCCAGTTCTGGATGCCTAATTCTAGATTCACACAAAGATATACATGTAAGAAAGCTCATCTTAACATTTATAATAAAGAAATGCCAACCCTTAATGCCCAACAGTAGAAGAAACAAGTGATGGTATACTCATGCTATGCGGTAGAGGACAGGTATTAAAAATGATATGGCAAATCTGTTTATGGCACGAAAAGATCTGGAAGCAAAGGGCAAATTGGAGATAATATAACATTTGTGTTTAAAATAAATATTACCTATATAGTCATGCTCATAGGCATGTGTCTTTATGTACTGTTAAAAGACTGTAAAGATGCATGACAAACCAACAATACTGATTATGGAAAAGAATGGAGTTGGAGAAGAGTAGAGCAGAAGTTAACAGAGTGGGAAGTGAAGGAATGCTTTTAAATTCTATTCTACATACTTATGATTGCTGGAATATGTTGTGATGATAATTTATTCACATATTCCATACCTATAGTGTTTCCATAAAGTTAAGAAACACGACTGACCCTATGTCCTCCAATGTACTGCACACACATGTGACTGGTGGGCCATCACTGATCAATGGAGGGAATCACTGGATTCAAAATCAAAAGGACCAAGAATGAGACCCAGTTAGGATTTGGGGCAACTCACTCAAAATCACGTGTAATACCAGGATGATAGTGTCTGGCCAGGCAAACTCACAGACTCAATGTGAAGGTAGAGTAAGAAGAACACATATCCACTCTACAAGCTATGAAGCACTCTATTAATCTCAACTACAACCAGTATTATTATCTATATTATTTGACCTTTTAAATTTCCCTGGAGAGAAATAGATAAGTTTGGAATAATAGATAATTTGTTTTAACTCCTCTATTTGAACCACGTCATTTTATCCTGTCTCTTTCCACTAAGGTCTGGAATTAAAACAAACATCAAATGAGGCCGTAGGATTTTATTTTATCTGTCACATACTGCTGTCATTAAACACACTTGAGATGAGTGGGTTTAGTTCAAATAAAACTGCTTCTTTCCCAAACTCAACAAACATGAAGCGAGGAGAAAAGGAAGCTTGCACTTGAATCGTGTTCAGAAGCACTGCACGTTACATTTCAAGGAGATCCATCTGGCAGGCTGACACAGTAATAAGTTCTTTTAATTGTCAGGTCACTTAGATTATAGATCCAGGCTGTCAATTTTTCCACTGCAGTTTTTTTGTTACTGGTAGTTCCTTTAAACAAAATTCCTCTATTTACTGTACATGAGAAAAATTACCTTCTTTCCCCCTAGGAATGTAACTAGGCAGCCATTCAATGCAACAAGCTTTCACTAGTGAGCACCAACTATAGTGGAACGAGGCTTGCTGTTGGAAATTCAAGAAAGAATACATAAAAATCCCTGTCTTGCAAGAAGTCACAGCCAAGAGGGGTGATAAACTCTTAAAATCCAAAATGATACTGATAATGGGATCAAAATTTCTAGTCCACCTGATGCACCCCATCTCTTTGAAGGAATTCCTTCTCAAACGTACAAATCTACTTAATCCTGGCAGTTAATCTGCTTGCCAAAGTAAGAAGAGCGATAGTCAGGAGACCCTGGAAAGGGGTAATGTATGTGTGTGTCCGTTCATGTGCAGTACATACTATGGAGGTCCTCTAAACTCAGCCCAAAATGTCCTTCCACACAATCTCCTATCCACCTGCTCAGTGCCATGCACTGTAGATATTCAGTGATGCTCCATTCTCAGCAGAATGTGTACTTTCAAACTGCCATATCATTACTCATACAGTTTCCTTTTCTGGATGCCTTCCTCCTCCAAACTTCTACCATGCTTTCATTATATTGCACATAGTTGGTACTCAATAATTAGGAAGGAGATCAACAGGCTGGAGAATCTACCAAACACTGCAGTTGAACCTTAGACATGATCTAGTTTGTTCCTTCATAAAAGATAAGCTAGATGTTCAGAGAAGTGAAGTGATATCCCAAAGTCAAATAACTAGTGGAAGAAGTGGGTTGGGAATCCACTCTTCTGATTTGTCCAGTGGTCTATCTATAAGATGCTGTTCCCATACACCTTGAGGAGTGACAGGGACATGTACTGACAAGCTCAATGGATCAATGCATACAGATGGCATTCCATTAAAAAGAAGGGGAAAAAAATCAAGAGTGCTCATTAAAACAAGTACACTTTCTTTTACAGTGACTGCTTGCCCGTCACGATGAAAAAATGTGCACTACTAAGCTCTGAAGAAGCCAATGGCAATGGTGAATTTCTACACTGAGTAAAATATTCTTGGTGCTTAAGAAGGAATTTAAGGTTAGGGATATATATTAGAAAGGGAGGCAAATGCAGATCCTATAGGCTTAAGAAAATGCTTCCAAGTCTCATTTCATTCTCCTGCAAGAAAAGACAGATTTTCTTAGGGACTAAGGAGCACACAGACATCCTAACTCAGGCTGGAAGTCCCATTTACATTCAGAACAGAGGTCAGGGTATTAGATGGGGAAAAGGCTGCTGCATGAAATTTAGGCTACGTGAAACTTACTATAGGACTCCAGAGTACAGTATTTCTTTTCTTTTCTTTTTTTAAAGATTTATTTATTTATTTTTGAGAGAGAGCGAGAGAGAGAGAGAGAGAGAGAGAGAGAGAGAGAGAGAGTGGACAGGGAGGGGCAGAGAGAGAATCTCAAGCAGATTCCCTGCTGTGCAAGGAGCCCAATGCAGGCATCGAACTCACAACCCTGAGATCATGACCTGAGCCAAAATCAAGAGTTGGATGCTTAACCAATGCATGACCCAGGTGTTCCCAGAGCACATCATTTCATATTTCAGCCTATTTCCTCATCTCTCACAATGTACAGAAGAATCCCCATCTTCAGGACTTATTGTGAGATTTCAGCACTAATGAATAAATGAAGAAATTCTATAAATATTAAGGTATTAATTGAAAGCACTAAATTGTCATCACCAAGAAGGAACATCAGCTTTCCAAGGGCCTCTAGATCTGCCAGGCTCAGAAATGCTTACTATTTCAGGGTAACAGTGGGAATATATAAATTTTGAATCATAGAAAAGGAAGAAAACAGAAATGGATACCCTCAATACTTGAGCATCTAATAAACTAAGGGTTAAGTGAATGAATGTGAACACTCCATGCAGCTCTAGAGAGACTTAAGGGATAGGACTCATTTCAATATAGAGAAGGAAATGAATTGGCATTGATCAATAAGTAGGTAATTTTAAGAGTTAAGACTGGAATCCAGGTCTTTGGGATCCCACACTCCATTCGTATGAGACTATGAAACAAGAGAAGCCTAAGAAACACACAGGGAAATGGAGTGCAGAGATTACTGGGGAGTGATTTGAGGCCTCATTAAACTAGAAGGAATCCTCCAGGCTGACTGTAGGCTATTTTCCTCTCCTTCTCAGAACAGTGGAAGACCCTCAGGGGTGGTAGCATAACACAGAGAAAAACCAGGGGAAAGACATGCCAGGCAACCCAAAAGAGGAGAAGTAAAGCTGTATCTACTAGGAGTCAGTCCCCGAGTTGAAGACCATCTATGCATTCTCTCTCGTAATTCTAGCCATGTCATAATGTAAACAAAATTATTCCTCTCTTACTACCGATGGGAAAATGAGGATCTACAGAAGTTAAGCATCCCTCCAGCATTCACAAGCTGCTGAGTGGTAGATGGAGAATCCAGGTCCCAGACAGCAGAGTGCAAGCATGAGCTCATTCTGCTTGGCTGCATAAATGCCCGCAGCAGCCCCAGCCAGGTAGATGGTAAGGGTCTCAGATACTGGACACGGGAGGTCAGTAGAGCTGCTGTGTGCACAACTGGCATTCAGAGGAGAAAGTGGTTTGAGGAACAGTGTTACATTCACATTTTCTGAAGTGAGTTTATGTGAGGTAAGTGTTTTTATTTTTTCTGATGCAAAATTGGGGGATTCTGGGTACCTTTCTCAAAATACAAATATTTCTCTTTGTGGTACTGGCATGGCAAAAGAATAATAAAATATGCATAAGTATAAATATAACTGGTGTGGGTGAAGAGTCAGAATGGCTCAAACAAAGAAGCTAATAAGCAGCTTTGTTTTCTAGTTCCGAGTGAAATAGTTGATTCTGTGAATACTGAAAGACAAGAATGAAAACAACGCATTCTCATTGGTTTTCCCTACTAGACACAGCTCTACATACTTCAGCTCCAGCCTTCATATAACTGAAGCTCTTATTACCATCATCCTTAACTCATAAAAATCAAATTGTATTACTCCGTTATCATAATGTTCTAAGTCTTTTCTCGCTTGGTGCATATTTCACATATCATTTTACACTCTAATGAGATCCTGAATAGGTTACATTACATATACATCTGATAGAATATTTAGGACTCAATTTTCACCATCATTGAACAGCTTTATGCAATTCATATATTCAAAAGTGTGTGAATAATCAGGTACTTGTGATCATGATGGTGGGCCAATTAAGAGCTGAAGGTTGGGCCATATGTCATCGGAAGGAATTACTTCTCAATCCCAGCCTAGAATTCCAGGCTGGAAGAAGCACTGACAATTATACCACTTCAGCTTCCGCATGTGACATCTGGGGAGACTAAGGCCCAGGCAGAAACAGGGACATGTTGAAGGACACAATGCCAGATAGAGGCAGAGCGTATACTAGAATCCAGATATTTTGCTTCTGAATCTCTGTAATACCTTCTTTGTCTTCTATTTGAGACAAAGTCAAGATCTTTGTTTTATCAATAACTCCTCTTTCCCCCCTGAATTCAGAATAAAACAAAGGCACTGCTACTCGGAGAAAAGCAGTTATATACATGTCTCTCAGTAGACAGAAAGTTAATCAAATGTAATCAGTGTGACCCATTGTACTTTAGATCATTATATTCATTTTTGACATTTAGAGAACCTATGGTTTTATTTTGCTTTTATTTAGAACAGCAAGTGGGAGGTAAAAATGTCAAAATAACTATGGCCTAGCAGTTCTGGTAACTCTATTCACTGCCTTGTTTTAAGGATTGAGGGTCTTATTTTTTCTCCCAATTGTCTTCATTTGTTCAGCAAGGATTGAGGGTCTTATTTTTTCCCCCAATTGTCTTCATTTGTTCAGCAAACATTCACTGAGGGCCTAACCCATACTAAGTCAGAATGTGTTAGATACCATGGAAAACCAGAAACGGAAGCACACATAAACACTCTCCCCACAATTTATAAGTATCTCTTATCAGAGGAAGAAGGTACACAGCTGACCTTCATGGTACCAGAGTGCAGAACATGACAAGTGCCAGAAGAAATGCATACATCAAGTCAGATGGGGAGGGAGACAAGTCCCAAGGATGAGAATGGCAGGTAGATAGTGATGAGGCATTATGGGTAGCTACAGACTAAGAGCTAGAAATTAGAGAGACCACTGGAGATGTGTGCAGTAGAAGGGATTATGAACTCAGTAAACTGTAGCACCATCAGGTGTAAAAATTAGGTATGAAGATACAGATTTTCATCCTGATACTCCTAGTATCTAATAGTTTTTCCCAAATTACAGAGTCCATTTAAGACAAAGGCTTGTGTTTCTAAGGAAGAACAAAAGAACTAAGAAGGAGGCAAGGAACTTACTGGCTAGGACTGGAGAACATATTTGGTCTGTCTGTCTATGTAGAAGTAAACAAGCACGTGTACACACACACTTGGCTTGCTTTCTTCTCAAGAATACTGATGGGGGTGGGTGCCTAGGTGGCTCAGTGGTTAAGCATCTGGCTCTTGATTTTGGCTCAGGTCATGATCTCAGGGTCCTGATATTCAAGACCTGTGATGGGCTCCTCGCTCAGTGGGAGTCTGCTTGAGATTCTTTCTCTCCCTCTCCTTCTGCACCTTCCTCCACACTCTCTCTCTCTCAAATAAATCTTTTTAAAAAATTGATGGGGATGGAGGGATGCACTTGTTATGATGAGCATTGAGTGTTGTATGGAAGTGTTGATTCCCTAATTATATACCTGAGACTAGTATTACACTGTATATTAACTAACTGGGATTTGCATAAAAACTTGAAAAAATATATCGATAGGGCACCTGGGTGACTCAGTCACTTAAGCATTCACCTCTTAGTTTTGGCTCCGGTTGTAATTTCAGGATCATGAGATTGAACCCCCCATCAAGTTTCTCTTTCCCTCTCCTTCTACCCCTCCCACCACCTAGCATGCTCTCTCTGTCTCTAATAAACAGATATATCTTTTTTTTTTTAAAAGAATATTGATAATATCCATTCTTTACTGGACTGTGAGATCTTGCACAAGTCCATTCGCTTTTCTGCACCTGTTTGACAATTTCTGACTAAAGTACTAAAACTGGGCTATTCTCATGACCCCTGTTTTTATGCTAATTGCATGATTACAAGCAGGGAAGAGGATACCAGAACACCATGAGCACAATTCTACACACTTGAACAAATCATGGCATTAGCAACAATAAGTTGAGACTTCCTCAATCTCTGGCCTCCTTCAGGTTCTTCTTGACTTATCCTTACTCAGGTGGTCATGTTAGCCAAGCTCCTGTGATAGGGGCACAGGCTACACAGTGCTCTAAGGAAGGGTTGGTTAATGGGAAGTATGGTCACAGTCTTTTCAGTAGAAACTTCCTACTCCTGACATTGCAAACTGAGAAGCTGAACATATTACCTCTGCCACGTAGACTAGAGCTATGTGAAAAAGCCAAAAAACACATGTTAACATTTTCTGAACTGGGAAAGGAAGGTACTGGGACTGGAGCAGATATTTGTTCATGGTATCTCACTATGTCAAGAGACAGAGCTCTTAAAATACACCACCCATTGCTCTAGTTGTTGCTTACCATACTCTGCCTCATCCAGAGTTGATTTAGATTTAAAACCCTGCTTCAAGAATCCAACAAACACATATTCAGATTTGTAAAGAGTGAGTTATCTTTACTCCTATATTTCAAAGAACAGAACGGAAACAGCTATCAGCCACCCCCTCCCTTTTCACCCCCCCCCCCCAATTCACAAACATACTTCTAAAATAAAGATATCACTATTTGAATCTCTGGAGCTATGAATAGGGAAAATTCAAAATAAAGGCCTTATTTTAAGTTTTAGGTACTAGACAGAGAAAGAATGTGTGGTTGCCATGTAAGTGTCCATCACATAATAAAACTGCCAACCCCAAAAGTCAATTGTCCTGAATAGTACACCTCAAGGAGCCTTATAGGGGTGAGAAAAGCACAAGGCTTATTTGGGAAATAATCTATAGAGGAAGGGAAAGATAGATCAAAAAGATACTGAAAAATTATTTTAAGAAATCAAAATTCATTTGTAAGAAATTCCAGCAATTAAGATGCTATTCCAGTATTACTGCATTGAGTATTGGAACTTCTGTGCAGTTGACACTCTGATCAGTCACCAGGACCTTCAGACACTATTTTAAGTCTGAAGTGCCAAATCTGCCAAGCTCTGCATTAAGTTTTGAGGTATGGGCAGCATATGGCTTCTCAGGGAGCTCACAATTTAGAGGAGAGAACTAGTAGATTACAATGTGGTCAATTCATGTAATGATGAGAAAATGCCCCAAAGTAAAACAAACAGAGGACATAAAATAGGCTAATATCCAATTCAGATGCAACTCTAGAGAGATATGTGATTTTGAGGATAAAAAAGAAAATATAAGGCAGGTTCATTTACATTAATTTTACTGATTGTTTTATTCTTAATCATTAGAGGTACAATTTATTGGTCATTTGCAATGTTGCAGATACCACGCTAAGCATTTATCTCATCCAGTCCTCCCAACACCACGAGGTAGAGGTCATTTCCTTTCTTAAAAAAAGAAGCATAGGGGTGCCTGGGTGGCTCAGTCACTGGAACATCTGACTTTTGATTTGGGCTCAGGTCATGATCTCAGAGTTCTGAGACTGAGCCCCAAATCAGGCTCCCCACTTAGTAGAGAGTCTAAGATTCTTTCCCTCTGCCCCTCCCTCTGCTCACACATGTTCTCTCTCTCAAGATAAATAAATCTTAAAAAAAAAAAAAAAGCCATAGAGGAAGGCCAAATAAGCTGTGTAAGCTTAAAGGATTAGAAATATGGAACTGGCATTGTGACTCCAGAGCCCTGGCAGCTAAACATTATTTAGCGTGGGTTCCCCGTGGACAAAGGAAAAGCAAAGCAAGTGTGAGCCAAAAGCTCAGAAGAGTGCTGAGACCTGTTTATGTTAAGACAACCTTTACCAAAGATCTAAATCCAGTGGTCCACGCTTCAATCCTCCTGGCATCTGATCCTACTGCGCAGAGAACTTGATCACTCATTCAGTCTTGAAGCACATTTTTTTACTCTGTTTCTGGAGAGGACTCTTCCTTGATTCTCCCTCTACGTTTATGTCCTTGCTCATGACTTATTTTAATGGTTTCTCTGTGACTCCCTGAGACATCAAAATACTGGCTCGGGGTTTAATCCAACACCTTAGGTGATGTCACGCAGTATAAAAGTTTTAAATTCATATCTATGGACTCTTAAATCTACAACAAGTCAAGACTTTGCCCTTGAGCCCCAGACTCAAATACACAACCATCTACTCAACCATTATTTACAAGTCTATCAGCTCAAATGTAACATATCCAAAACCAAATTTCTGATTTGGAATGGAAAAACTCAAAACCAAAACCAATTCTCTTGCTGTCCTCCTAGCATCTCACTTAACTGCATGTCCATTCTGTTCATAGCTCAGGCTAAAAACCTAGCAGTCATTGACTCTTCTTGTGCTCTTGTATTTTATATGACATCTGGCCACAAAACTTGTTGACGCTACCATCAAAATACATCCAGACCCCCACTACTGCTTAGCAACTGCCCCATACCAACCAACCAAATATCATTTCTAGTTTGCATAGTCACTGGAGCCTACATTCTACTCTCACAAAGCTGCCAGAGTGTTTATAAGTTGGACCACATGACTCCAAATGCTCCCATCTCACTGGGAGGAAGAGTCAAGTGCTTACAGTAGCCTATAAGCTCCTATGTGATGAGCAAGGGTCTGATATATCCCTGACCCCATCTTTGCTTACTCTCTTGAAGACCACTCAGCTCCAGCTACCCTTGGCCACTTTTTCTGAAACAGGCCAGCTGCCTGCCATGCTCCTCTCTCCCAGGGCTTCCACACTGGTGCTCTCCATTGCTTGGATCATACGTCCCTCTGTCCCAGATACCTGTGTGGCTCACTCTTTTGCCTACTTGAGATTTCTGCTTAAATATCACCCCCTAATCAGGCCTTCTCTGACTCCCTTATATAAAATGGCAAGGATTACCGCACTCTTACTGAAGTACTCCTCCAGCCTGGTTATCTTATCTTTCCTCTACAACACTTAGCTCCATCAGACTTAACATTACTTCTTTATCTGCTTATTATTTCTCTCCCCAGAGTGATATGAGTTGTTTAAGGAAATACATTTTCTTTTATTCAAACCTACACCTTCACCTTCTAAAGAGCTTGCCATTCATGGGTGTTCATAAAATATTTGTCATAATACAATAATCCTCCCTTTATTCACAGGGGATACATTCCAAGGCCCCCAGTGGATGCCTGAAACTGAGGATAATACTGAGCAGTATATACACCATGTCTTCTTTTTGCTATTTATACAAACCTATGATAAAGTTTAATTTATAAATTATGCACAGTAAGAGATAGGCAATGATAGCAAATAATAAAGTAGAACAACTGTAACATTAGACTATAATAAAAGTTATGTGAATGCAGTCTCTCTCTTTCTCTCCCAAAATACCATATTGGACTGTACTCACCCTTCTTCTTGTGATGATGTGAGAGGATAAAATGCCTATGTGATGATATGAAATGAGGTGAGTGACATAGGCATTGTGATGTAACATTGGGACACTACTGACCTAACAGTAGGCCAGAAGGAGGATCATCTACTTCTGGACCAATGTTGGCCACAGGTAACTGAAATTGCGGGAAGCACAACCATGGATAAGGGGGGCACTGCTGTACTCTGGTCACTCCTACTGGAGTTCTAGAAGTAAGATTCAACTTGAAGAATCCATAAGAATAGCGTGAAATGTAATGCAGCAGTGTAAGCACTTCTAAAAGTGGCTTGTTGATTTAGAATCAAAGTAAAATATTATACATCACCATAGATTTGGACTGTGAGTCACAGACTGTCAAACGTGGGAGGCAGCTGTGCCGGACTAGGACGTAACCGGGAATCAGGTGATGCTAACTCTAGTCCTGGCAGTGCTCCTGACCTACTGCATGACCTCGGACAAGAGGCCTCAACCCTACGGGGTGTTCCTCATCATCCAAATACAGAATGATTCACCTCCACTCTCTAACGTTCACTGGTATAAAGTCAACTACCACTCATTCACAAGATACTCCTTCTGAGTTTACACAGAGGAGATTAATTCACTGCTGTCAACTCTACTTACAAGTTAGGAAAGAAGTCACATTTGAAATCGTGTGCCTCTTCTGTAAAATTATGCCACATCATTAACATCTAAAGTGGGAGATAGGTTTTTCCTTACTGCGTACCACAGCGGGTGTTAGACAGGATCAGCTACAACACAGAAGTAACAACAATTAAGGATGCTAAACTCTTCCAGAACCACATGTGCATACACACATACACACAAGACTCTTGCACGTGCACACACATGAAATTCCTACACAAACATGCGAACACACACGAACTTCACACTGAGAAAATAATTTGCACTTTTCCTTCAAATGGACTCATTTCCCATCTTGATAGGCAGTCTCATACATGCACGAAATGTGTTTCCTCCTAAGTAGTAGAGATGACCTTTAAAAATACACCCGCTCTTTATTCACCAGCCTGCAATCCCATGAAGATCAAAGCCAGTGTGCTATTCTGCATTAACATTTCTGTGATCAGATATAATGCGAGCACCTTGATGCTGTGTCAAGATATCTTCTCATAAGTGACTCATTTGGTAGAAGCTCGGGCACTGAACACTGCTCTGACAATCATCTCCTTTGAGGCTGACTCCACATTGGTGGTATTACAAGCCAATGTCCTGTTTAGCTGCTTCCCTCTGCAACACAACAATGTAATTGGAACTGACTGAACAATAAATCTCAATTTCCCTGTTCTATCAGGAGAATCTTTCAATTTACTAGGCTTCCTCTATTCACCAGCTCCTCCTGTGCATTACGAATCATTCTTGAACAAGCACAAGCACACACATCAACTGCCCACTCGTACGTTCACGGTACAGAGAGTCAGTGCCAATTCTTTCATTAGACATCCTAGATCTGCTCCTTGGGGACCCCAGAGAAAACTGGGTGTTACACCAGGGTTGAGTATATGAAGAGGCTATCCCTCTCCTCACTCAGGCTCTGTCAAGCTCCAGAAAGCACAGATGCAATGTGCCGCTCTTCCAAGGAACAGGCATCTTTTTTTTTCCTCCTAAATACCTCTTGTTGCAATCGAATTCAAGATTCCAAAACCTGAAACACCCTTGACCAATGAAAACCTTCCTGAACTTTTTACCCAACAAATCATAGGCTATGAATGGCATTCCCTTAGGCTCCAGAAAAACCAAGTAGGGAGATAATGTAGAAAAGAACATGGCAAAAAGGGAGAGGATATTAATGATATGCAGATGGTACTGAATTGTGTCCCAGTATATTGAGTCAAAAGATAGATTTAATTTTCCCATAGAAAGGAATGGAAAGGGTTCTGGGGTACCACAGAGCTGCTCACTTAAGTAGTTCATTACAGATGAAATATCCCTGTGCTGAAAAGACCTGAACAGTTCCCTATTGCCATTGGAATAACTTCAGAACTCTTTACATCAAGCACAAAAAAAAACACACTTCATGATCTGGCTATTTCATCTCTTCTCATTGACACCCTCAGTATCTGTGCACTAACAACATGTAATTACTTACATTCCTGTAAACAGGCTGTGGAAGGCAGGACAACAATCCACCCACAGATGTCCACAGTCTAACTCCCAGAACCTGTAAATATGGCACTTCACTTTGGCAAAGGGGACTTCACAGATGTGATTAAGGTAAAGATTCTTGAAATGCAGAGGTTATTCCGGATTATCTAGGTGGGCTTAGTCTGATCACATGACTTCTTGAAAGCAGAGAACCTTTTCCAGCTGTGGTCAGAGGGATGCAATTGTCCTGGCTTTGGAAGGGTTGGGAATTTCTTTTGGAGAAGAACAGGCCAGAAGCCAGGGAATGTGGACCTCTAGAAGCTTGAAAAGCCAGGGAAATGGTCCCCTAGCACATCCAGATAAGAATACAGTTCTGCTAACCCCTTTAGGTGAAGAGACATGTATGTACTGGACTTCTAAACTACAGAACTTTAAGATAATAAAGAAATGTGTTGTTGTGAGTCACCAAATTTGTGGTATTGTTACAGGAATAATAGAAAACTAATACATCAGCCAAGCTCACTCCCACTCTCTGGCCTTTGCTCATGAGTTTCATGAGCTGATGATGGTCCTTAAGGCTTTCTCTACTTACTTCTCATGGAGTTTTCCAGATCATACTGAAATCAGCAACACAAGACTATTTTCCCAGCTCTAGTTCATACTGTGTTTCTCAGAACATGAGCTTACCCACTAATGGGTCCCTAGCATCTAGCAAATACTACTGTCCATCTACAACAGAAACCACTGCAGTTATAGGTACTGAATAAGTAATCTCCATGGGAGGCTAAAATGTAATAATTCAAAGATTTATGAAACATCAGAGATCAGAGTCACAACTTGGAGGTTAAAAAGTAAAAACCCTCATTTGACAGATGGAGAAACTGAAGCAGCAAGTAGGGGAAGGCTTCACAGACACCATACACTTCTCCTTCAGATAACAAGTTAATATTCAAACTATTTACACAAGCTCCTCCACCTGATGTATAAGGACCTCCAAGATGGTATCACATCTTTCTAATCTGAGCTTTTGCCACTCCTCCCTGTGCCTACTCTACTCCCCAGACAAAGCTAAATTGCACAGGCTTCCCTGAAATTGCTTACATCTCTGCTCCTGGAGCATCATTCCCACTGACATTATTAAATGCCCATAGTTGATCAGTAAATAAAGGCCAGGTGCAGGTGGGACATTTTTAGGAGAGAATAATCTCTTTAGCAGAAAGTAACTTCAACAGCCATCACCATCCTTCCAACCACCAACACACACAAGGTATATATTTTCCATTCTCCTCTTGTGGATACTTTTCTAGATTCTCTCTTAGTGCATATATTATAATTTCTTTACTAAAGGTAAGCTCCTAAAGGGAAGGTTTATTTTTTACAGCCTGGTAACTAACATAGAATCTGTTCCATATATATCTATTAGTTTGATGAGGAGCCAAAATACTTTAAAATATTTGGAAATACTTAGGTGCTTTATAAGCAACTAGGTTTATTATTAAATTTAATAATGGAATATGAACTCTCTATAAGAGTTCATAGTTTGGACACTACCTCTCTATGTAGAAATTTATGCGATTCTTACTGAAAAATCCTATGACCCAGTTTCTTTCTCCAGATACAGCAAGCTCCCTGAGGCTCATAAGGAGACATTTTGCCAAAAGATACATGGATACCAGCTAATGTTTGGAAATGTAACAAAGCATTTTCACTGATATCTCATCTAATACACAACATCATGAAATTAGGCAGCACAGCTACCACTGCCTCTATTCTAGAAGTAAGGGATATTAGTTCATCACAATTTTTCTTACCATGATCTATGTGTCCTGCCACTCCTAACCAACAGCCTTTCCAGTCAACTTGCCAGTAATCTGAAGCCTGTAAGTGCAATGGACCAGCTAACTTGTGTTTTTCAAAGATTTCAACTGCCAAAAATAAATGAGTGCTTAGGATAGGGCTGGCACAAAGATTTGTTTTGTTTGCTTTATTTTTTCAAAAACTGTCACTTTGCTGGCTGCTGCTTTATTTCTTATTCTGCTCTATGTTGAACTACACTTTTAAAATTTTGGACAAATCACTATAACACAGGAGTCTTGTTCAATTTGAGAAGTTATGGAGACAGTCAAATGTAAGAGGGAGGGTTCTCCCAAGATCTCAATAAAATAAGATTGCCTTTGAAGTATCTCAGTCACATTCACTTCTCTTACCGTCAAAGCACCTTCTCAAAATACTCCATAATCTGAGGCCTACACAAAGTTCAGGAAACCCTCATGACCAGTGTACAAACTGATGGTGTAAATAGTGACAGAGATCACAAACACTACTTTCAAAAAAGTAGACATTAACATTTAGCATGAAGATTTGAACGCTCACCAATCGTGAACCTCCACATGTCCATCAACTTCCAAAGCAGGAATGACAAACTAGGAAAAAAAAGAACTTGACTGGTAATAATAAGTCCTATTTTCTAAAGTCCCTATCTTCTAAATATTACCTCTCAAAGGTAACTCAGCTGTGCATCTCCGTGTTCTTGCTTCTAGCATGGATGATACATGCGTGGTAGTGCTGTGGGAATGACACCGCCAGGAAGGCCTAAGATACTGGCCCTTGCAGCAAGTGGAAGTGCACACATGAACAAAGAGCTACTTCTTGGCTCTGAATGTCCTTGCAATGAGGTAATACTGAAGCCAGTCCAGGTGTTTGCTAGAATAAACAAGAGGCCAGAGATGCCATCTGAGATGGCTTCCCTCCCTGAGCCAATGATTAAGTGAATGTGACAAGAGGAGAGGATGGTCTAAGAGGTAAAGAACAAGAGTAGCCATATCTCAAATGCAGACAATTTTGCGTATTTTCTAAGAGGTTTATTTGGCATCATCTCAACAGAACTTAATCATACTTCTATGAGGTTATAAATTGCACTGTTTCCCCCATTTATGGACCTGCCCCAAGTTGCCAGGAAGTGACAGAAAAAGTGAGAAGGACCTACATGCTCTGATTTCTAATCTGGATTATTTCCATCTTAATAGGTCCCCTCCTTGTCTAGAGAAGTCACATGATAGAAATTGCATTGTACAAAGAACTGATCTAATTTTGAAGATATTTTCTTTTACAGAGCCAAATCTTTTGTGGGTACTATTTCAGAATACTACTGTAGAGTAGATAGGAGTGTGGGCATTGGAACCAGATAGACCCAGCTGTATTCACCACTTAGTTATGAGACATAAAATTTTGGGAAACTTACCAAGTCCCCCTCAGCCTCAGTTTCCTCATCTGTTCAACAGGGATAGGGCTAATACTATCTCCTAAGTGTAAACATTACTTAAGATAACACATGCAAAACATTTAGCACAGATCCTGATAATTAGAACTTAGATCATACTAACTAGGACTATTACACTCTTAGACACTACACATCACACCTCTAAGTAGTGTTCAGAATGCTTGGGCAGCTGTGTGTGCATACATTATATGTGTACATGTGCACATGTGTGTCTGTGTAAGTATGTGGGGGCTATATATGTGTGTATGTGCATGGCATAGGTGTGTATATGTGTAACTGTGTATATATACACATCTGCATAAGTGCAACGTCTATATCAGCCATGCCACTGTATAAGCCAGCGTGTGTACCCTTGTGTGCATACAAGGGGTTGAAGAAAACCAGAAAAGGAAGAGAAGGCAAAAACAGAGACAACAGGGTCAGGGAGACGGCGAGAAGCTAGATTACAAATAAAAATAAAGGTCTTGACAGACAATATCTCTAAAAACACATATCCTGACCAGCAGAAGGGCAATTAGATATCTCATACCACAATAATGACACATCTTCAGATTCAATTTCTAAATCTATTCTCCTATTGTAAGACCTTTCTTCCCCGAAATTGCAAAACAGGGAACAAGAATAGATGTGTGAGCCCATACAGGTTTCTTACCCACATTGAGAAAGGGTGTGAGGTAGTCATAAGAGTGTAAGCTGAATTTTTATTAAAAAAAAAAAAAAAAAAAAAAACTATTCCCCTGTGTCTCTTATGAAAAAATAAATAAAATCTTTTAAAAATGGGAGGGGCATCTGAGTGGCTCAGTGGTTGAGTGTCTACCTTCAGCTCAGGTCATGATCCTGGGGTCCTGGGATCAAGTCCTGCATCAGGCTCCCAGCAGGGCGGCTGCTTCTCCCTCTGCCTCCCTCTCTCTCTACATCTCTCATGAATAAATAAATAAAATCTTTAAAAAAACAAAAACAAAACCTATTCCTCATGAAGAAATGGGTGGTAGTGGAGATCCCTATGCTACTGAGCCTCAGGTAAGCTGGATTTATATTTATTGGGTTTATCAGGCTTTTCTACATCGCAGGTGCTGCACTCTAGAGATAATGAGATAAAGCACAATGCTACAGCTTTCAGTGGTAGAGACAGAGCATTACTATAAAGCAGAATGTTCTGGCAATCAGGCTTGGAGCTACCAAAAACACATAAACTATATAAAATTATTATTTTCTTTTAATCACTGTTAACAGGTTTCTGAGCCATTGGGCAAGCCAACTCCTCTAATTCCTTTAGATAGTATCCATGGCATGAAAAAAAAAAAAGAAAAAGAAAAAGGTTTGAATAGGTAGAAGCAACACAGTGAGGCTCCATCAATTTATATCTTTCTTGGATTTAAACTAATGATATGGAGCTTTAATATATATGGTAGATAATATATTCTGATGCTGTAATCATTCCTTAATATGTTCCACCCCCCAATATAATCACAAATGAGTACAACAAAAGAAAACAATGAAACATAGACTTCTCTTAAACTGTCCATTGATATCTGGCTGGCATAGGAAACTTCTGAATTGGAACATCTCATTATTATTTTCCTACATTTAAGACCTCTAAACACATCAAGCATGTATATTCCAGGAATGATGGTGGCCCCTACTGTTAAGCAAAAATATCATGCCCATGGGTTACTTTTCCTGATATTCCTGGGCGGGGGGATAGGGCTTTGTTTCTTCTCAACTAGGTCTAATCCCTAGAGTCAAGCAAATTAGTGATGATTTAGGTGAACCCAGGATGGAGGCCAAACTAGTGCTGGGGCATCTTAGGACCACTTAACTCCCATACCCCCTGCCTCCCAATGGAGGGCATTTTATGAGAAGGATGCATATAGCAACATGAGTGGGGAATTCGGTCCCCTGGCCAGGCCTCAATACCCTCCTCTGTAAGACCGTGAGACTTGATACAGAAGACCTCCGAGGACCCATCCCCTGTTGGAGAGTAGGACAAGGGCAAGTTGACATATGTTGCATTTTACAAAAAACTCTGCCAGTCAATAGCATCTATGCCTTTCCTGGTTTCTACTTTGCCCCTCTTCCTACTTTTTAGATCTGAATCAAAACTATCCTGATTCTTCTAGTACAAGACACAGTTGCTGACAACTTTTATACACATAGTCCTCCTCCTATCTGTCCTTTCTCTCCCTCCTCTTCACCACAAAGATTTCCTCACTTATTATCCCCATATTTAAGGCAGAAAAATAAGGCAGGAAATCTAATAAAATGTTTAAGCACAATGAACCAAATCATGGATAAAAAGTAAGTATCTGAACTCCTTTATTGTGATAACTCATCCAACTCAACAGGTCATAGTCCCTCTGTCCATGACATATAAAACTTCTAAAACACCTATAGACCAGGTCATGAAAGAATGTGTGAAACAGTAGGACTGATCCTCCTTTTGGGGTCTGAGGTGAAACAAACTATGTGTCTTCTTCAGGGAATCAAGACTTCATGGGATATTTCTTATTAGAACCTGAGGGGACCTGGGGTCCAAACCCTTAGTATTATGAATTGAAATGCTGGCGCGAAAGAAGGAAGTAGGTCGCCTGCTAAAAAGCACTTAAAGTTAGGAGCAGAATTAAGATGAGAATTCACATGTTCTGTCCACTGTACCATGCTGCCTTCATCCTCTTCTGATTCTTTCATTTTCTCCTTTATTCTCTTATGAGCTTGGCTTTGAGCCACAGAAACTTGTGGTTGGATGAGTGGGAGAATGGTAAGGCTGACCGCACATAGACAGTGACATCCTTATAATATCAACCCCAGCCTAGGCAATAAAATAGTCATTAGGTCTTTCCTGAAAGCTCCAAGGTACAACATGAAGAGTTTTCACAGAATAGGACTGGTTTTCACAGTAGAGATAAGAGATGCCTCAGAGTGGCCTCCAGAGTGAGCAGAGTGGTACCCAGCAATGCTCCAGAGTCCAAGTGTGTATTTCAGTAAAGAGCTGTTCCACATTAGCTATTCCACGTATCAAGTTTCCAGTTCAGATTTCATTTGAACACAGTTCTCAGCTACAGAGAACCACTGATGTACTAGAAAAATGCTGGGAATTGGAGATAGGAAAAACAAATTTAATCACTGGATTCTCTAGGATGTTTGTTTGTTTATGTTTTTTGGTAAAATTCACTCACCACATTTCGGGGCCTCGGTCCTATAATATAACAAATGTGTAACAACTAATTCACGTGTGCTAAGTAAAACGAGAGACAGTGTGAGTGTTTTGTCTGTAGTGAAGCATTTCTGAATCATGAATGTCACCACATGACAACACTACCTAGGCCTGGCAGCTTATAAAGAAGTGATAGGAGAGGAAAGAAGGCTGACCACAAAGTCCTTACTGACTTATGGCTGGTTTGACTTTACCCTGATGGGACACAAGACTTTGCAGACCCCATCCTGACAGTTTTCAGATGAGATGCAAATACCATTGAGATATTTGCATTGAGGACAGATAGGTAGAGGAATGACAGAGAAATGCAATATTGTGTCTGTTTGTTGTTTGTTGACTGAGATTCTCGGTACTGAGACATCAATGCATAAATAAGGCAGACAGGAAGACAGAAGTGGGAAATTTATTGCAAAAACGTATCTACCTGCCTTCTTTTCCAGGTTTATCTCATGACACTTGCCCTATATACCCTCATCTCCAAACACACTGAACTATTTCTAATTCCTTAATATATCAACTTAAATGCCACTTCTAAAAAGCCTCCTTTGACCTCTCCAGAAGAGGACTGGAACACCTTCGTCAATGAATTCATAGAGGCTTGTTCATTCATTCATCATTGTATTTATTATATGTCCTGTTGTCTGTTTGCTCTTCTGTTTGCTACATTAGAAGTCCCTTGTGAAGTGGACAAGGATAAAACTGTTCTCCCTTGATTTAATTTTATTTTTTAAAATATTTTATTTATTTATTCATGAGAGACAGAGAGAGAGGCAGCAACATAGGCAAAGGGAGAAACAGGCTCCCTGTGGGCAACCTGATGGAGGACTTGATCCCAGCATGCTGGGATCACAAGGAGCCAAAGGCAGATGCTCAACCACTGAGCCACCCAGGCGTACTCCCCCTTGATTTTATCTATTATTTTTTTAAAGATTTTACTTATTTATTCATGAGAGACACAGAGGGAGAAGCAGGCTCCATGCAGGGAGCCCCATGTGGGGCTCGATCCCAGGACTCCAGGATCATGCCCTGGGCTAAAGGCAGGCTCTAAACCTCTGAGCCACCCAGGGATCCCCTCTCTTGATTTTAATCTGCAGTGCCCTACATTCAAAAGGAGCTTAACAATTGCTGGTTGAATGAAAGCATATGATTCAATAAATAAGTAAATTTTTAAAAGGATACATATTAGCACAAAACCTAATTGTGTTTTTCTCAATTTGTGGGTTGGACTCTGATTTAAAAATAAAAAATCCCTATATAGAAACCAGTAGGATGGGCAGCTCCGGTGGTGCAGCAGTTTAGCACTGCCTGAAGCCCAGGGTGTGATCCTGAAGTCCCAGGATCGATTCCCACGTTGGGCTCCCTGCATGGAGCCTGCTTCTCTCTCTGCCTATGTCTCTGCCTCTCTCTCTGTGTGTCTCAATAAATAAATAAAATCTTTAAAAAAAAAGAAAAAGAAAAGAAACCAGTAGGATTTAATTATTAGGTAGATCATCCAGTAAGATGCCGAGCTAAACTCCTGTGAAGGCAGTGAAGGATAGATGCTTCTCAACTCCTCCTTTAGTTTTCAAATACTGGCCCCTGGTCCCATTTTCTTTTTTGATCTACTGCTTCTTACTCAGCTGTTTTCTCTGGATTTCCTTAGACTCTGATAAGTCTTTTTAAATCAAAGTCAATATCATGGCCCCTGTAAACTCTATGGAATCAGTGGCATGTTAAGTCGTGTCCTTTCTTGGGGCTTCCTGGCACTAGCCCCTGGAGTGCTTAAGGACAGGCTCAGACCCATCCTTTCCACAGGTATTACTACTACTACTGTGTATGATTCCTCCCTAATTGGTCTGCTGCTTTCTCTACTCACTCTTGCTGAAATAAACAGATGAGTATGCAGAAGGTGTGGGTAAGAGAAATGGTATGTACATGATTTGAGATACAGACACAGATTAAAAAAAAAAAAACAGAAGCAATGTGGCAGATGGGTTAAATATAGGGGCTCCTTTAAATCAACTGGATTTAAATCTTAAGTCTTCCACTTAAGAGCTAGTTTGACCTTAGGCAACTTCCTTAACATCTATATTTGTGCTTTTATATATATGCTTTGGTTTTCTCATCTGTAAAAATGGGAATAATGACTAACTCACAATTCACTTAGGTAAAGACTATGAGAATTACACAGAACTTATATCTGGCCCTTAATAATTACTTAATAATAGGAACTAGTATAATGTAAACCATTCTCATATGCTATGATCAACTGTGGCATAACAGAGTACAATGCAATACAGTGGCAGATTATATCTGCCAAAGACGGCCACCACAGTGTCTCTTGCTCACATTTTCTTCTAGAACCTTGCCATGACCTCATCAAAAGATGGGGGTCTGTGTTCCCTGTCTTTGAACTTAGGCAAGCCTTTGTGAATACCTCAATCAACATTGTACTGTGCAAATGGCACTCAATGTGATTACTAAAGCTAGTTTATAAAAATGCATGTGTTAAGGAGGGCACATAATGTGATGAGCACTGGGTGTTACACATACCTGATGAATTACTGAAAACTACATCTGAAACTAATGATGTATTATAGGTTTCCATGCATTTCTACCATCTTTTGGGGGGTCATTTGCTCTTGTAACTTGGCTATCATGTTTATAAGGAAGCCCCACTGACCTGTGGAGAGACACACATGAAGAGAAATCATGGTTCCACATGTACAGCTCCAGACAACCTCCCAGTAACAGCCTGCTGGCCATTACTCATCTAATCTGAAAGTGAATTATCCACCCTCCAAGTCAAGCCACCTGAGCTCCAAGTCAAGCCATCCTCATAGAACACTACTAAAGTTGAAGATTCTTGAGTATATTAACAGTACTGTTTTGGGGGTAGTTCATCGCGTACCAATAGATGACTTACACAGATTTGGAAATAGATAAAATAATCTGCATTTTATAAAGATATGCATCTTTTGTGGCAAAAGGAAGTGCTTGCTTTGCCTCAAACTATACATCATTAATTTCAACAAAAACACGCTTTCTTCTGAAGGCTGATAAAGTTTATAAGAATTTTCACAAACAAGAGCTAATGTGTTCATGAGACATAAATAAATATATATGACAAATGACAGCTTCATGTTAGACTGAGTAACCATATCCTAAGGAATTAACTTGATCAATGTCACATAGCTACTGAGAAGCAAATAAAAAGTTACAAAGATAAATCTTTCTACTCCCAGTCCAAAGTATTTCCATTTTAACAACCTGATAATCTGAAGAAAGGAATTTGAGGACTTTGGTCCAATTCTTGGCTCAGATACAATCTGGGCTTCATCAAGGCCCCCTATTTAAGCTTTGGATTCCTAGAGAAAATGAAGTGAGTTAGATCAAAAAATTTCCAATCCAGCTCTAATGCTGTCAGAGTGTGGAATTCCTCCTACATCTGTTAGAGCCTTTCATAGCCTCTTATTTCTCCTAGATTGTATTCTTCTCTGAATACCTCACCTGCTCTTTCCGCTCCTTCACTTCACACACCCACCAGGTTCCATAAGTAGTACCCTGCTCTGCGGTAGGTAGACTTTCAAAGTAGCCACCAATGATTTCCACTTCCTAATACTCACAGCCCTGTACGATCCCCTCAGCTTAAGTGTGGTCTGATCCTAATCACTCCTAACAAAAACAATACAGCAAATGTGATGGGATGGCACATCCACCATTAGGTTACCAATGATTCTGACTTACATCTCATGAGCTGACTCTACCCCTTGCCTTCGCAGCTTCCATGCTTCAATGTAATGTGCTGTCATACTAAAGAGGTCCATATGGTGAGGAGCTGACGGTAGTCTCCAGCCAACAGCCAGCTAAAGACTGAAGCCCTCAGTCCAACAACCCAGGTGAAACTGAACCCTGGCGACAACTCCCTGAGCTCAGAAACAGATCATTCCCCAGTCAAGCCCTCCAATGAGACCATAGAGTCTGGGACAATACCCTGATTGCAGACTTGAGAGAGAACTGATACTCCAGGAAAGCTTTGCCCAGATTTCTGGTCTACAGAAAAATACATGAAAATGGATTTTTTAAGCTGTTAGGTTTTTAAACAATTCATTGCACAGCAACAGAGAACTAATGCTTTTTACTACGTGTTCATAAGAGAGATCCTCTGAATATTACAGAAGGGAAAAGCTCACTAAAAACATGAAAACCTTTGCTACCACCACTCTGCCCCTAACAAACCCATCCCAGGGCACCAAAAAAAAAGGACATAGTCCTCTTCTATTTCCAACTGTATCAACAGAAATACAGCCCTAAGAAACACTACCTAGAGACCAGCCATATCCTGAAGGAAAGGTATGGGGACCTTTAGTGTATCAAAACAAAAGCAAATGTCAGTTAGGCCTCAGCCATTAAAGGGAAAAGGGAAAATATCTTACTAGAATAGACCCAAGTCAACATACATATTCTATCAGAGTTTCTCAGGAAAATGAGGGACATCATTTAAAAACTGCCTTAACTCCAACATCATAGACACTGAGAGTGGAAAGACTGAGTAAGAACTAGCCTCATTTACAAATGGGGACCTGAGGCACAGAGAGAGGAACTGACTTATTTTACACAACGTGTTAATTGCAGAACTGGGAGGAGAATCCATTTTTCTTGGCGCAACTCTGTTTTCTTTCCAATGCAAATGCCAAAAAAAGATTAATTTCAAGCAAAATAGCAACTCTCTTATTTTATTCTTAATGAATGTGACTTGTAGTGTATCTTACCAGGATACCAGGATACTAGGAGAAAAATTCACATTCATAATGTGAATATGCATGTGACTGCATCTCACATGCATGTATGTATTTGGATACATAAATAGTTAAATGACAAGTTCTATCTGCTTATTTTAAAGGCAGATTAGGAGAGAAATCAACATAGGAAGGAAATGAAAGGATGCAAAAGGTGACAAGCTCATACTATACTACTTCCTCCAGAAAAGTTAGAAAAGTCAGTATTTACCCTAGATGAGTGGGGGAAGGATGTGCCTATCATTAAATACATAATGTTTAACATGATATTGCATCTGATAGCCAGGATGAGGTTGAAAAATATTTGCATAGCACTTCATAATTTACAAAGCACTTTAATGCACAATGTGCCATTCACCACTCACAAAACCCTTTGGTAAGCATATTCATATCATAGATGAGGAACATGAAGTTCAGAGATTAAAACAACTGAATTCATGCTTCCCAGCATAGCAGAGCTGGAACTGGAATTCCAGTTTTCTAAATCTTGTGCTGAGTCCACAAGAACTACAGATGCAAATCATTCTCAATGAATGACAACAAAAATCTGCCAGGGTCTGTCAATTTACTATGGAACCAGAGGAAGACAACTCCCTAAGCTAGGGTTTCCTCCTCCAGAAAATGAAGACATTAGACTAGTGTCTGTTGTTGACAAGAGCAGAGCCTTTAGGGCAGACAGCTGTGGAGATGAAAGAAAGGAGGAAGAAGGTGCTGCTTACAAAACATTTGGTTGACAAGCAGTTTTGCAGGTTCTCAGAGCATGGTCCTAACATCAGCACCATTTGGACACTTGTTGGAAATACAAACTCTTGATCCCCACTGGAGAAATTCAGGGGGTGGAGTCCAGCAATCTGCTTTACAAACCCTCTAGGGCATTCTGAAGAACAGTAACTTGCCCATGGTTTTACACACTTTAGTCTCTGTGCAATTGAGAGATATAATGAGAATAAATTACACCAAGAGTCCAATGATAGGCTTATTAAATTGTGACAAGTTCATAAGTCATGATTTTTGTTTTTAAAGTGAACCTTGCTCAATTACAAGAGGGATTATGGTGTAATGTGCAGAAACAGATGTTGATGATTCATGCATATGTCAGAGGAAAGGACAACACTGGTTACTGCTCTAGCTTTGGCTTTTGAGTTTGTGCATTAGAAGCCATGGAAAGAAATGCAAGGACTGGACAAAGGCTCAGGGACAGCGATATGCTGCCTTTCAAATTCTCTTAAACTCTAGGAGGTAGGTTCCAAATCACCTTGGACACCACAAATTTGGGTTCAAATTATCCTACAAAAAAAAAAAAAAAAACAAGAACTTGGTGTTTCAATTTGCAGAAACTTCCCTAGGGTTGCACATAATGACTTCCATCAACTTCAAACCAATCTTAAAGAAAAATCTTCTATAGTGAAATAATAAAAGGGCAGAAAGGAAACTCAATATAGTTTTCCTGTTATACAGTGCAAAAGCCATACCAAATCAAAGCAAGAATCACCATAAGAAATCATCTCATTCCTTGGGTCCAAATTACGATATTGAAACAGACTCAGAGAGAGGCAGTAACTATCCACTAGACATCCTGGCCAATTACAGAAACTCTGGGCTTTTGAAGACATTTTAAATGATTGTTTCCAGAGGTCTAACTCAGTTGTTTCACTTTTTTGTTTTTAAGAGATGACATACTCTTTGCAAGGTTGAGGAAGGATCCTCCTTCTGCTTGATCCTCACAGAATCTCACCTATAACCCATCTCAGTGTCAACCAGAGTTCTATTGATATTCACAAAGACCATATTCCAAGGTCACTGGAGATTCTTGTCAGTAACAATTCTAATAAATCACACATCTGTATTAGGTATCATGGCAAACAGCACAAAGCCATCATCGAGACTGAGTAGTTTGTCTTAGAAACAGAAATAGTCAATTTAAGGACCTGGAATAGAATCAAGGTCTTTTGTATTTCCTTCCAAATTTTATATTAGGGAACAGAAAACTCCAAGCCGTGTAACCAAGAATGAGAGTACCATGAAATACTAGCATCATTCAAATCAATTTTTCCCATCTGTTGCCTGAATTCCTTTCCCAGAATTCTTGCCAAAATTCATTTGATAATGATGATGGTGGTGAGAAAGACAGTGATCACAGTGTTACGTGCAAGATAGTGTATTCACACGTTAGACACACACCCATTACTTCATGTGGTCCTCATGTCAACTCTGATTTATGCTATTAACTCAGATTCATAACTGATGTTTAGAGAGCTTAAAAAAATGCACTTGGATCATTTCCAATGCCCCCGATGAAGGCAAACTTGCCATCTTCTAAGGTAGCCTACTTTGAACTTCATCTGCCCTTACTATTAGAAAGATACTGTCCTTATATTGCATTGCTGATTGCTTTTCTCGGCTTCTAAATACTGATTCTTTTTCTGCTCTCTCGAGCTGCACAGAAGTCTCATCCTATTTGTGAGATTCCTATCTGAGTAGGAAGAGGAGGCACAAACAGCTTCCATGACAATCCAGGCAAAGTTCTACTACCTCTTCTTGAAACAATAACTTATAAGTGCTTCTTCCTTAGGATGAACACTCTGCTATAATTGTCAGTCTGTGTTCTCCCAATAGATGGTGAGCTTTTTTAAGGCAGGAGCCATGGACAATTTTATATGTGTATTCCACACATACTGTTTAACACAGAGCTTTAAAAAAATTTAATTGAGATATAATTCACATACCATAAAATCTACTTTAAAAATGTAAAATCAGTGGTTCTTAACATATTCAAGGATTGTGTAATCAATATCGTTGCCTAATTCCAGAATATTTTAGTCATTCTCAAAATAACTCCAGTACATATCAGTAGTCACTTCCTACTCTTCCCTCCACCCAGCCACTGGTAACCAATCTTTGTGTCTATAGATTTGCCTCTTCATATAAAAGGAATCATACAATACAAAGTCTTCTGTGTCTCGCTTCTTTCATATAGCGCAATGATTTCAAGGTCCACCCATGTTATAACACGTACCAGTATTCCATTCCATTTTACAGCTAAGTAATAATTTCAATGATAAGCTACCTTTTGCGTATCCATTCTGATGAATGGATATTTGATGGATATTTAAGTTGTTTCCAATTTGCGGCTACTATGAATAATGCAATGCACATCTATGTACAGGTTTGTGTGGATATGTGTTTAAACTACCTTGGATATAAAAGAAATCGAATGTCTTGGTCTTATGATAACTCTATGTCTAATCTTTTGAGGCATTTTTCCAAAGTAGCTGCACTGTTGTACAATCAACCAGCAGTGAATGGTAGTTCCAATTTCACTACATCCTTGCCAACAAGTGTCACTGTCTGTCTTTTTTACTACAACCATCTTAGTGTGTATGAAGTGGTATCTCATTGTAGGTTCATTTGATCATTTCCCAGATGAATAATGATGTCAAGTATCTTTTTGCATGCATGCTAGCCCCATCTTTACTTTTAGAGAAATTACGTAGATCCTCTGTCCATTTTTAATTGGATTATCTGTCTTTTTCTTGAGTTGTAAGAATATTAATACAGGCCATATCAGAAATACGATTTCCAAATGTACTCTCCCACTTTATAGGTTGTTTTTTCAGCTTCTTGATGGTGTCACCTGAGGCATACAAGTGTTTACTTTTCTTTAAGATTTATGTGTTTATTTTAGAGAAGAGAGTGAGAGAGCAGGAGCATGCACATGCACATAAGTAGGAGGGGCAGAGCAAGAGGAAGAGAGAATCTCAAGCAGACTCCATGCTGAGAGCAGAGCCAGACAGATCCCAGGACCCTGAGATCTTGACCTTAGCTAATACCAACAGTCAGATGCTTAAGAGACTGCACCACCCAAGCGCCATCAACTGTTTACTTCTGAAGAAGTCCAAGGTATCTGTTTTTTCTTTGTTTGGTGCTTTTGGTGTTACTAATTCAAGGTCATGAAGATCACTACTATATTTTCTCTAGGAATTTTATAATTTTAGCTCTTATATTTATGTCTTTGATCCAATGTAAGTTAATTTTTGTATATGATCTGAGGTAGAGGTCCAATTTCATTCTTTTGTGGGTGAATATCAGATATTTTAGCATCATCTGTTGAAAATCTATTCTTTCCCCATTGAATGTCTTGGCATCCCTCTTGAAAAACAGTCGGTCATAAATGTAAAGGTTTATTTCTAGACTCACGATTCCATCCCATTGATCTATATGTATACTTAGGCCAGTGCCACACTACTTGACCCCTATAGTTTTGTAATAGGTTTTGAAATTGGGAAGTGTGAGTCTTTTGCTTTTTTTTTTTTTTTTTAAAGACGGTTTTGGCTATTCATGATCCCTTCAATTTTCATATGAATTTTAAAATTTGCTTGTCAACACTGACAAAGAATAAAACTGGAATTCTGATATGGACTGCTTTGAATCTGTACAAGAATTTGGGGAGCACACCATCTTGACAATATTAAGTCTTCCAAGCAATGAACACAGGATGACTCTCCATTCACTTAAGCCTTCTTCAGTATCTTTCAATACTACAACACAAATTTTATGTTCAATTTTAGCAGACCAGGAAGAAAAAATGAATAAATTAGCGAACAAACCAATCAATAAATAGAGAGAACATCAAAGCAGCTCTTGGGAAAATCATATACGATGTCCACCACGTTCTTGGATCCCATTTCCTTGCTCATAAAGCCACCCTTCCTGAGTTCCAGTTGGCAATGCATGTTTTAGTCTTTTTCTTACATCTTCAGCAGTAAGTCCTATCGTTTCTTTCTTGTTTTCTCATCCGATATGATGGATAGTGGTAGAGGAGTGATGGTCTGAATGACACAGCTCCATTCACACCCTTTCTTCAGAAGGTACTTCAGGAAACTTCTAACACAGCTGCAAGCAGACCACCCTAATTCTCTCTCTTTTTTCCCCCTTGGCTGTTTGTGAGGTCTGATCTCAAGTGACTGTAAAAATAGCCTTTGCCATAAACAAAGTTAAACATCATAACTTTTAGTGATGCTAGGTTGGCTGATGAGAAAAGGAGCCTAAAATTAATATTACATAGAATATTATGTCATCCAGGATGCTGTTTATAAAAACTGTTTCCTGACTTTGACTGCTTGGGTAAGGATCAATTTAACATAAGTTGGCCATTTGGGAAATAAAACATCACTCTGTGTAGGTTGGGTGGCAGAGAGAGCCAAGAAGATTCCTTATTGCTAAGGAGCTTATTAGCACATCTTGCAGCATCTAGGAAGCAGCATTTTCCACTATTTTCATATAAGTAGTAAAATATCAAGAAGAAATTAGGAAGAGGCTAAGACACTTCACAAATGATTCAGGTAATGGCTTAATGCATATGACTACTAGTACTTCCAGCTTCCTGAAGCACCATATTTCTTAAAAGAGATAAATAAATATGCTATCTCCTTAGCCCACTTTAAATCTTATATTTTATTTATATCAGCGAATATGTTACTTTAATGGAGCCATTGTTTACCATCAATATAAACAATGAATCCATTTAGAATTAAATGATCTCTTTTTAAAAAGTCTGAAGTTTACATAGTTCTAAGAATGTTTATGGGGACACATGTGTACACAGATACAGAACTTATTTTCATTTTAAAAGCATGAATTAGATTTAGGAAATTACTTAGTTTTGAAATGGCTTCTAACTGGCATTTATTTATGACATTTCAAATATTGGTCAGAAGGTATCAGAAACAATGTGGCAAAGGAAGGAGAAGATGAATCATAGAAACCCAGGCAAAATTCTACATTTTTTTTTTCCTGAAGAGAGGAAATATCTATCAGTTCATCAGTTAGGTAACTTTTGTCTCCTATCACTGAATTCAAAAAATTTATCACCTTGATCTTTGTATTATGAAATACTGAGTAATATAATGGTCTTCTCATTTCAGCAATTCTAAAGAGGACACAGAAAATAACTTGATGTTTATTTTTTATACCATCTCAATAATAAGAGAATGGTATTCTATTGAATTATAACCTAAGATAATATCATCTTCTCAACCAAGTACACTGCTTCTGCGTGTTAAAAGACAATCCAGGGGATAAAGCTGGAAATTGTAGCTGAATCAACAGCCATCATTAAGCTGTCCTTAATGAAACTCATTTGCCTCGGTTGTGCTTATTTTGTATTGATGCAAATACATATTCAGTATGGACAAATCAGAAAGTGGCTCTATCTTTGGTTTGCAGGAGCCCGATGTCAAATCCAGGTTGGATTCTCTGGCAAACCTCTAGAGTGTGGATACTTACATCATTTCTGAACTTGATGACAATATTTACCCATTTAGTCAGTAAATACGAATTTTTCTGTCTCTTGTGTGCCAGGAAACAAAAGATAATCTTGTCTCAAGGACTTCATAGTCTGGTATTTCTCACAATTGTTTCTTTGCTAGTCAAGCTTAAGGCATTACACATTTTTGTCTCAGTAAGGTATACCCTGGGAGTGCAGCTGTAAGATGTCTTACTTTACATTTAAGTAATGTGTGATTCAGTACAGCAAAACACAATCCAATTCCCTTCTACGGCCTTTAACTTTGTTTGATATGACAGCATAGTTGAGGGGTACGTTTGGGTGAGGGCCCAGGGACCAAAGTAGAGACAAATTCCAAAATTCATAAGTGGCCCTCTCTGCATTTACGAACAAAATCTAGACCTGCTAATTGTATAGAAGTATGTGCCCAATTGGTAACTTGCAGTTCAATAAAACTCCAGGTTAGAGTTTTATAAGGAAATATGTATGCTCAACCTATGAAACACAACAAATTATGGTTTTATGTTTGTAATTAATGGATTCCCTGAAAGGCAATGCATGACTTCCCTGGTAGTTTTTTCACAGTGTGAAAAGAACCTTAACAATTATACTCTAATGTGAGATTTTGCACGGAGGACAGACCAGTTACTCACCCTGACAAATGGTGATATGTAGGATCGGTTATTAACCACCTCTAACCTTCCGTCTAGAGAGACCATTATTTTCATTATATTTTAGTTCGGCTCTGAAGCATATAAAGGAAATGGGTATCAAAATGGACAAAATGACCATATCTTATCTGAGATATGCCTTTTTCTCTTAAAACTCAATATTCTTATGTATTTACCATAGTAAAGTCTAACCATTTTAAGTAAAAAACATAGCTGGACTTGTATTTCATTATTTTCTTTTTAAATTGAAAAAAATGGGGGGGGGACAACCATGGGGTTTCAGACCAAGGCTACTCGCAAAATACATATTTAAACAGTGGGAGAGGAGGACAAAAAACAGGAAACCTAATCCTGACCAGAAAGCTCTTTAAATTTGCTTCCACGTGGACACAGAGTTCATCATTTCCACTAAGATGTTATTGGAAAATGGAGAAAATTAGCAGTCAGCTTTGTGTTTCTTTTTAAACCAAGGTCTGGATTGAGTGATTCAGTGTAATGTAAGCCAATCACCTCTGAGCCAAGGACTCATCTAGGTCTGGTAAATAAATTGTTTAAAGGGCTACCCTAGGACCATGGCCAAGGCACCACAGATGACCCCCCACCCACCTTGAGCTCTAGCAGGACCTGGCTTCTCCATGGTGCTCACAGGTAGTGGCCTGTTCAGCTCCCTCTCCCATCACTGCTAAGAGCTAACCTAGACCATACAGTAGGAGCACATTCTTACACTGGGGCAGGTAGGTGAAATGGACATTTTTGTGCAAAACTTTTGTAGAGGTGGAATCAAGGTATATTTTTGGCCTAACTTTCCACTCTGAGAATGTTACATTTTCATGGCACTCAAAACAAAGATTAAAAGTTAACTTTATTATTATTTGTCACATATGACACAAACAGAAGCATCACCTTCCAAAAAAAAAAAAAAAAGAGAGGAGGTATAAATGTTATTGAGATGCAATTATATACAATCTAAAAATTAATTGCCCGTCATCAAACTCATGGCATGCAGGTCTGAGTCAGCTAACTACTCTTCCACCCCCATATCGTTGTTCTTTAACTGTTGAAGTTTTCCAGCAGGTACAGACTAATCCAAAATAAACCAGATCTTCTAAATGTAGACAGTGAAAATAATAAGATCTATTTTTCTTCTCAAATGGGATTTTCACACATTTTATTTTATTGTATACTCCAGCTCATCTCTTATATGTATGAGGTTTCTAAAGTGTTTCAAGTTTTACCATAGCTCTCAAAGAAAGCTATTAGTAAACAGACAATACAGATATATAGACAACTCTGATTTTTCTTTTCCCTAGAAAATCAGAGCATTGTCCTAAATTTTTCCCAGGATAATAGAGGAAAAGGAAGTTAACACTGTCCACACCTATTCCTTTCTCAAACAGCATAAGACCCAGCTCCTATCTCAATTCTCAAGAAGCCAAACGAAGAAGCAGCAAGGCCCCAGTGTGCAGGGATAGCCTGCACCCCACCAAAGTGTCAGTGTGAAAAAGCTTTCATCCCCCAGTGGCCTACATGTTTGGGTTGCATGGAATAATATGAAATATTAAAAATTTAATTACTAATTAATTTCGCCAGCAGCTGCTCATGGCTTTTGCAAGCTAGAACAGGGTGCACAAGAAAACAGAAGATCCATGGCACCACAAGGCTCCACCCTGATTACACTGTCTCCAAGCCCTTGGGCCACATGAATTCCTAATAAAAAGCCTTCCATATAACACGCACACACCTGAAATACTTTCTCAGTTTGCCTCACAGACTATTGCTCTGTGAAAAGATCTTAGTGTAGGAGCCCAGGGACTGCAATTAAAGATGTGCTCATGTGACCAAACAGCATTTATGTTCTCAGTTTCCAAATAGACTAAGAAGTTACAGTAATTTTTAAATGTCTTAAATTAGGAAGAAAAATATGTTATTTAGAGGCTAAACAGCATTCAGGAAGGATGAGCTCAAAATCTTCAAAGATGCAAAGCTTTAAAGCAAGCTCTAGACACAAGCTAAAAATCAAAATGGAAAGAATCGAGTGAACGGGTACTTTGAGCCAACATCTTGTTTCTTGTAGCTCTAGAACAATATTGCATCTCTGCAAAAGGGAAGTAATTGTAGCTACCATGCTCATTTTAGAAATAAAGGAAAGGGGGATCCCTGGGTGGCGCAGCGGTTTGGCGCCTGCCTTTGGCCCAGGGCGCGATCCTGGAGACCAGGATCGAATCCCACGTCAGGCTCCCGGTGCATGGAGCCTGCTTCTCCCTCTGCCTATGTCTCTGCCTCTCTCTCTCTCTTTCTCTCTCTCTCTCTCTGTATGACTACATAAATAGATAATAAAAAAAAAATTAAAAAAAAAAAGAAATAAAGGAAAGGAAGCTCAGCCAGGTGATGTGATACTTCACACAAATGAAGCTCTTCCTAGAGATGTATCCACATGGAATTGAGAAGACAGTAGTCTTCTGGCAAATTTGGAGCCTAAACTATCAAACTATGTCCAACCCTATCCTATATGCCCAAAATCTCTAATAGATTTTCATACTAGCATAAATGAGGACAGTGAAACCCCATTTGATCAATTTAAAAGCAACTTGACTCAAAAGTTACTAAAGCCCCAGTTACCATGAACTATTAATATAAAATATCTTGAAAATTCTTCCAGGAGATCCTAGGGACCAGCTCCAACACTACCAAATTCCTTGTGGGAAAAAGATAGCTTTTTTTTTTTAAGATTTTTATTTATTTATTCATGACAGACACACACACACACACACACACAGAGGCAGAGACATGGGCAGAGGGAGGAGCAGGCTCCATGCAGGCAACCTGACGTGGGACTCGATCCTAGGTCTCCAGGATCACACCCCAGACCAAAGGCGATGCTAAACCGCTGGGCCACTGGGGCTGCCCGGAAAAAGATAGCTTTATACTAGGAATGAGAAAACCAGCACTCTAGCTCTGACTCTGCCAAGAAAAGCGAAGAAGAAAGTTCATGATTTATCCTTTGTCATCTAAGAAATTGACAGAATTGCAATTGATCCCCTGCATAGCTGCACTTCTTCCAAGAAATGAAATGGGTGAGGTCTATGGGTGAAGTCTAGATATATACTAATTCACAGATGCTATATATGGTCATAAATTTTCTGTTTACCTTTGAAGTATGCTTTTTATCTACTCCTTTGTTATGTTTCCAAGACATATCTTTAGGGAAAGTATCACAAAAGAGAGACACTGTGGAATAAACTAATTGAGATGCTAAAAAGAACCAAATTGTCCCTTGGTTGTTGTTATCATCCACAGAGAACCATTATACCATGGTTCAGGAAAAATAGAATCATTCATCTTGCTTCTAACGGAGCCCCATTGAACAATATTCTTTCCCTCTCTGGGGAAAAACTTTCCTTCTATAAAGTAAGTGTTTGGCTACCTGACCTCAAAAGCTCACTTAAGCTCAGAATCTCTGTGATGCATACTGGGTCTGTGATTCACCCCATAACCACCTCTGACCTTCTTACATCTGTTCTTCTAAAACCATTTCCTAATACACACATTTTAAAATGACTAGAAATTTTAGTTTCAAACACTAAGGTGGATTAATTGCATTAACTCTGTGCAGTGTCACAAATGTGTATTTTTATATTATAAAACTTATTTAAAACATTATCCCCAATCCCACTATAGTCAGATAGTCAGATGCAGTATTTGACAACCCCCCCCACCCCAGCCACTACCCCCTAGCCACTACCCCGGGCCACTACCACCACTGCGCATTCCTCCTTTTACTATGAGTCCTTGGGCATCAAAAGGGCTACCTAGGAATTAAGTATGTATGATTTCTTCATCTGCCATTCTCCTTTGTATTTCACATATCCTATATGTCACAAAGGACGTAATGCATTCTTCAAACAAGGCATTCACTTTCAGCATCCCTTGACATCCCTCATTCTTGTTTTCCTGGTACTCTGAATCCCACAGCCTTCCCATGACATATGCAGCCAAGTAAACTCCAATGCTACTTGGTCTATAAAGTCCGCCCCACTAGGGAAGTGTCCCTAGAAGGTATAAAGTATAATGCTGAAATTCCTATTTTTGATTTTTCAACAATTTCAACACCTGATGAGTCACATGATAATGTCAAGTAGCACACAGAAGTGCTTCAGTGTCCATTTGCATTGCTTAAGTGCTTGTCTCTTCTCTAAGACTAAGAATTACTCTAGAGCAAGGAGATGTTGATACTGATCTTGATGTTTCCAATACCTAATCCACAGTGTGACCTCAATAAATGTTAGGTGAGTGAATGGATATGTGGAATTAAGCCAAATTTCTCAAATTAAAAACTAGATAAATAGCACACAGATTTAAAGTTAGGAAATCTGAGAGCATGAAATATTTCTTTGGGAAAAGGAGGCAAATGCCCCATAAAATATATTTTCAAGGGCTCATTTTTTAAAAAGTTATTTGAATAGAGCGCCTTTGGACCTCTCATTCTGCAAATATTCCACACAAATCATCATTTTCCCTTAGATCCATGAGTCAAAGCAGCCTTACAAAGGTGATTCAGAATTGGGCTTGGGTAAGCATACAACACATGCTTAAATAATGAGAAATCATAGACCTGCTCGCTTACTTTAAGTATTCAGGTGACTCAACAGATTTTGCAATTTGCTTTGGATCAAAAATGGAAACATCAAAGTTGGGCATTAACAGTCTGCATTTCTAGGACTTTCCAAGTACCTTTTAATTACAACACAACACAGTCTCCTGCAGACATCATCTTCTCTTGGCACATTTTTTTTTTAATATTTTAAGTGTGTGATTATTGTTCTCACAGCATATAATTATGTTAACCAATAAATACTAACACATCTAATTCAGTTCCACCAGAGTGAAGGTAATTCAGAGGAATGAGATATACCTCCCAATTAACTCTTGCTTTCCGAAATCAGAATAATAAAAAATAGTTAGGAAGGATTACTCTTTAACTTCTGAATGGAATAGGCATATTGAAAGTAGATTTTCTCCTAATCCTCAACTTCTTTTTAACGGTTACTGTTATTAAAGCTTTTTTAACCTTCTAAAAGTTTTATTTTTCATGAAAAGGCCATATTTAAAGGATACTGTTACTCATATGACTGATTTCATTGTTTTGCCATTGGTTAAAAAAAAGACATAAAAAAAATAATAACAACAACAAAAATCCTGGCATCCTCAATGTTGTTTTAGAACTTAAAACCAAACATAAAAATGTCAAGGTCCACCTGGGCCCACACTGTAGTCCTATGTCCTGAGACCCATCACTTACCTGCCATATCTTAAGTTTTCCTCATCCACAAACTACGCATACCCTCCTCTGTATCTTACTCAAGTGAGAACACATGTGGAACTACTCTACAATCAGTAAAGTGTTGTCCAGACATCAGTGATTATGAGTTTGTGTGCACAGTAAGATGGCTCAAACAAAAATGGAGCTGCTGAATAACCCATTAAAATACAGTGATTTATGGGAGGCATGCACAGACACAGCCTTAAAGAATGAAAGCTATATTAAGCAAAAACCTCTAAGCAGAACCATTATACATTGAAAGTATTAAGAATTTAAGGGATTTAAAAACAAAGATTAAAGAAAAGTCCTATTACAAAAAGGGGGTGGGTTCAGTGTGGTGGGGTATAGAAGTATTTGAGCATAGGACAGGTGAGTCCAGCTGTAAAGTTAGTGGTCTCGCCATGAGACACTGGGCTTGAGGTATTAGTTAGGTACAAATGGAAAAATGTTTAAAATCAAATAATGGCCAGGAGCCATGTAGTAAGCAAGGCTTGTTGAAGAATCATTCTCAGACTTGGGTGCATCTTCCTGTATCTTTCCAGACTTGGTCTTGTTTCTATGTTCCTGTTTTTGTTTTCTTCTTGAATGAATTTTAATTTTCCCTTTCTTGAGAACCTTCAACTATTGTCTTTATAAAAGGCAGGCAGAGTGTTAATCTGGCATTCACACATGTCCACAGGTTCTCAGTAGGCAATCTTGTGGTCCTAGAGCCCACTTCGAGCCTTCAATGACCTTGTCCATGGCCACCCAGCTGCTTGCAGCTCCCTGAATGTACCCTGGACCTTCCTGGCTTACAGTTCAGATGGTTTTCCCTTCTGGTCCCCAACACTGCAATGCCACCCACCCCTCCAGCTGAACATGCACGGTCTTTGATAAACCTTCTCAGGGTCTGCCACTTTCACGGGCTCCTACCAGATCTGCCATAGGTTAACTTCTAAAATCATGGGCTCTTGGAAGATGGTGGTGTGGTTCTCTTTTTCTCCCTTTCAACTGCTCACTTACGTTCTCCCAACAGTTCCCCCAAAAGATCATAGCGTCTGCTGCCTATCTGCTGCTCAGCACATGTTTACAGAACTTAAGTGCATTTTCACTTTTGTTACTGGCAGGCCTGCTAAAGCCAAGACAGCTGAGGAACAACCAAGCTCTAGTGTTTTGCCTTGTGCCCCTACATGGCTGATGGCCCCATTATCTGTCTAGAAAAGGTAATGGGAATATGTCTAACAAGGAAAGCACTGCCACTGTATGTGGGAAAATGAGTGACAACGGAGAGGCAGGACTGGTTTTTAGTTCGTGAAGGAGACCACCGTGAATAGAGGAGCTGCTGCTCAAGAACCAGAGCAAGCCTCAGCACACTGGATGCACTGTCACATAGTCAAGCAAACAGCACAGGAGTCAAACAACTGTGACGGCAGTGCCAATCCCATGTCTGCACCTAGATTTCTGCTGGCTGTCTTCTGAAGACTCAGAAGCCCTGAAAGAGATTTGCCATTACCTTCTTGAGACCCAAGAGAGGCACAATAATGGACAGCAGTGAAAGATCAGCTTCTGCAATATAGACAATAAAGTAAGCGGCAGAGAAATAGCCAAGCCCCAAAGTAAGCAGAAGAATGCACAGAAGAGCTAATAGCAGGTCTCCATTTGCAGATACTAATTGCTATCACTAACTCTGGCAAGGTGGAGGAGAAATCTATATTTCCAAAGTGTTGATGCCAGTATAAGCTTTTCACAACCTTTGGAAAGAAAAATAAAAGAAGTGGTCATGCTCCTCAATGTAGAAACCATACCCTGAGGCATCTGAGACAGGAAAAGAGCTCCAAAGAAAATGGACATGAACATGTCCCTCAGAGCATTATTCACACAAACAACCAAAAAATGGAAGCTACCTCAAAACCCGACCTAAAGGATTTCTTTACACAAGACTCCTCACCTTAACTTGAACATAGCCATGCTCAATTGTATTTGTGAAGACTATACCAGCAAATGACAAAATAACCCTCACAGGGAAAGCCAGGAAAAGTACAGGGCAATAAAATAAGAAAAGGTTTAATTTTCACAACATTTTTATATAACATTCTTGGGTTCTTTGAAAAAAAAAAAACACTAGTAAATTCAATTGAACGAGTTTCTGGCAACTAACATACATTGATATTAAAAAAAAAAAAGAAGAAGAAGAAGAAGAAGAGAAGAAGAACGTATAACATTGAGTCTGAGAAGATCAAAAAGAACAGAAGGGTAACCAGACTTAGCCTGTTGTCTCAGGTCACCGTGGAGGCCCTGTGCCTAGCAGTGTGGGGACATTTACAGGAGGCTCTTACCTGTGGGGGCCGAGGCTTGTAGGGGGAGCTGCACTCAAGGTCTGCTAAGATGCTGGTCAGTGAGTCTATCTCAGCATCCAGGCTAGAACGTCTCTCTTCGAGGGTCTTGCCTCCAGGGTTTCCCTGCTAGAAGCAATGGAGACATGTTATTCCAAAAAGAAAAAAAAAAAAATCTCCAGTTTCTAGTGATACCAGTCTGCGTGCAAATCTCTCAAGTGACAGTGTGGCTTTGTCCAAGCTTTTCTGCACTTCATTTATTTTAGCTTTTACAAAATCTGGAGTAGAATAATCCTGTTTTGACAAATAAGAAAACTGAAAGATATGAAGTAATTTGCCTAAAATCACACACATTAGAGGCTGTTTTTTTTTTTTTTATGAGTATACAAAGTTAAAGGAAATAAATGTTTCCACCCCTGTGCTTAAGGAGCAGATCCAACTGGGGAGATATTACAAGGGCTTTGCGTGCAGAAACCATCACACAGAATGACAGCATTTGAGTTGGAGCTGGAAGGGGCATGGGCAGGAGATTGATGGTTTAGGAAGAGGAAGCAGCAGGTTAAGTGTGGGTATTAGATGTGTCTGTGAGAGAGACGCACTGCATCCCAAGCAATACACCTTCAAAGTGCACTAGAATGCATCTGCTCAGAGTTCTGGCCAAGGAGCTGCAGAGAAAGCCTGTGGCTGTGGTCACTGATTATGAAGCTAGAGATCTCCAGATTTCACATGCATATGCCAATACCCCATGTTATCACAAGCACCAACTTCCACCTACACTCGGAAGCAGAGAGGGTGAGTAAAGGGCAAGACACTGTCACAAGGGCATTCCCAGGATTCGTGAGCAGGCTTGGGGAAAACAAGCAAACAGTTTGCCTAGAGCTTAAGGCAAGAACACAAAAAGTGAGATGGTCCTAAGATTTGGAAGCAGGGTGAGTTAAAATAATCTTTTAAGGTGACAAAGTAATACTGATCGTGGACTGTATTGAGAGTGTCTCGTATGATTCCAACAAGAAATCAAAGTGTATCTATCTATAGTGAGACCCAATCAAAATGAAATGGGAAACTATCATAATCTAATCAACTCTGTTGAACCAAGGCCATTAAATATCAGGATAGTGTGTGAAGGTGTTTAGAAAAAGCATTAGCCAAGAAACCAGAATATCCTCAGCAACAACAAAAAAGGGTCCCTTGACAAGCTAGCATAAAATCTTATAATTCTCGAAGTAAATGTATCTTGTTAGTGAGTATGATGCATCGGAAGGATAGCATAACAGTGTTGCCTATTAATACCACTAGTTCTTTTTCCTCTAGTAGCTTGCTCACCAACCCACCATTCCTGAGTCCCGGAACTTAAATTTAAGTCTCTGCAGAAAACAGATCTAATAGGATCCAGTGTGTCTCTCAGTCTCTTGTGAATTTAGTCTATGTTGAGTTCATCTGTCTGGACCCGACCTGTCCCAGGCACAATGATAACATCAGCATCTATGAAGTCATGGCCCAGCCCCATAGAGCCAGACCCAGACCATTGTCTGCCCCAGAGGCAGTGGCATGCTTACTTGTGAGCCCTGTTTGAATATGAGTATCATTGATCCCATCCTATCTAAAGCAGCCTCCTTGTCATTTTCTGATTCTGAATGTATTTCCATGACCCTTGTATGGCACTCTGACCCTTCACACCGTTTTGTGTATTTTCTCATCTCTATCATTGTCTAACCTTACCTTTTATATGCATTTGGCTGTCTATTGTCTGTCTACCCAGGAAAACAAGCGCTTCACGAGGACAGGAATTTGTCTATTTTGCTCCTTGCTATTTACCCAAAATCTTGCTCGGTCCTTGATCAATGGAAGTGTTCAATAAATTCTTTAAGTAAATGAATGAGTAAGACAGACTCGCCCATAGGTCCAGCCAGCAACCTTTTTCATATCCGCATCTTTCGGGTGAACACATCTAGAGATACAACAGGAGCACTGGATGTTCCAGTATATAGAAGATAGAATAGGTTCTAGAAAGGGACTCACAGTCCCAGGGTGCATGTCTGTGCACACCTGCATGTATCTATAAAGTCCATGTTGTGTGGCCCAGATTTGTAGGTTGCCTTTGAGAAAACTGAGAGATTCTCCTCTGCTCTCTTGCCATAGCCAAAAACAGAAAGCAATATAATAGCCGGTAGGCTGTATTTTCTCAGAGTCTGAATTTCCAATGTGGTTGAGTTCTACATAGCCTGTAGTCTCTATCCTAGGAAGATATGTTTTCAGAGTGCTAATCCCTCTACCAGAGGTGATCTCATCTTTATTCCCTGGAGCAGTAATAACTATAAAATATGGTGGCATTATAAAGAATAAAATCCTTTTAACATTTAACATTCATGTGAACATTCTGGGGGATGGATCCCGGTACAACATGGAAAGATGGACATTGGAAGGCATCTGAGAACCACATGAATATAATTATCCTACATGTATTTCCATATTGTTGCAGACAGCATAATATATTGGTAAGAGTGGGGGATTGGTTAAATTCCTCTCTGGGGGGCAGCCCCGGTGGCACAGTGGTTTAGCGCCGCCTACAGCCAGGGGTGTGATCCTGGGGACCCTGGATGGAGTCCCACGTCAGGCTCCCAGCATGGAGCCCACTTCTCCCTCTGCCTGTGTCTCTGCCTCTCTCTCTCTCTCTCTCTCTCTCTCTCTGGGTGTGTGTGTCTCAATTAATAAATAAAAAATCTTTTAAAAAAAATTCCTCTCTGGGCCATAGTGTCCTCCCCCTCACCTGCCCTAAGCCAGAGGGATGTTATGAGATTCAGATAAGGAAATGGATGGGAAAATACTGTGTAAATTGTAAAGTGCCATAATTATGATCATTTTCTTAAATAGCATTAATTATAGTAACCAGTAACTATAAATTGATATGAATAATATAGCTATTGTTAATTATTCTTCTTCTTAAAGGGAGCATCATTCATTAAGTGTCCCCTTGGGGTATCAGTAAAGAGACAGAATTTAATCAGGTCTTCAACATCTATACTGGAGTAGAAAGTACATCAACTGCCCATGCTCTAGGTACTGGGATATCTAACCACAGAGACTCAAAAGTCACAGAATTATCCTGAACTATACAATAAAACAAGTAATTACAGTGCTTAACCAGCCTACACGTAAGGCTTCGGTTGGTATCCGGCCTCCTCCTCTCTTCCCTCCAAGTCGGGACTACTCCCCATCTTTAGTTTCTCATGTTAGGTTGACACAATGCAACAAGTTCCAGCCCAATGCTGGAGGATTATGCACCAGGACCCCCAGCACCTTGCTGCCCTGACTGACCTCTGCTCTCTGCTGCCATATTTCAACCCCCATTACAGATGAGAACAGGTCTCTTCCTCACTGCTGCATCTCTATTTTATGCCTCAGTTCAGATCATGGAAATCCTGACACATCTAACCCCAGGGCTCCTCTTGGTCCTCTCCTGTAGGGAGAACCTAGAGATGCAGGCACCATCTGGCTACGCTCAACGCTTTATACTCGACTTATAACCAACTCACAGAATGGTACTCACTGAGCAACATATCTTCCTAACTTCCTATCACTGCAGCCTTACCATCACCTATGCAGGGAACAGTAACACTGAGTGAGATTCCCCTGGCACTTTGCTTAAAATGCTTTTTCTAGATTCCACACGACCTCCTGTAAAGCGGTCACTGTAATACTAACAATTCTCATGCTTTTCCATCACAACTAGAGAGATTCACGTGTCTTCGCCCAGGTTCTGCCAAAAAATGAGGCCTGAGACAAAATCTGGGGTGAGGGTCAATTATTTGGGGAATGACTCAGAAAACAGGACTGGGGGATGGAAGATTTAAGCAGAGGAGGAGGGAAGGCCAAATCAAAGATGTGTTCCTGAGCTGGCCAGTGTGGTGCATGACTAGGGCTCCCCGCTCCTGGGGTGGGAGTGGGGTGGGGGTTCTGAGGAGCCCCGTGAAGCATGCCTTGGGTCTCCCCACCTAAGGCCTGTGGGTTATAAACGCACCGTACTCATCTTAAGACATAGGATGGTGGCAGAAAATCTTCAGGACAGAAAGTGAGAAACAAGTACTGCAGTGGAGGCAAGGTGCTGCTAGGTCACGCCCAAGCAGAGGTGGTCAATTGGGCGGTAGCTGGTGTGTGCCAGTGGGAAGAGAGGCTGGATACCAATGGTGTCAGTGACTGTGTCCTTTCACTAAGAGCTATAAAACCCCCATGAGTAAGCCATCTATAAGATACTATTTTCTATGTTTATTTCCATTCATTCAATAAAAATGTATGTGACAAAAGCTCACCAAACCACAATTGATGCTTATTATAACTTGGAAAATCATACTTCTTAGCGCCACTAGCAGAATTATAGGGTGATGGCTTCCCCACTGCAAATATGTAAGAACAGATTTTAAAGCAGACTCCAGGAGTACCTGGGTGGCTAAGTGGCAAAGCATCTGCCTTTGGCTCAAGTCATGATCCCGGGGTCCTGGGATCAAGGCTCCTGGGGAACCTCTGTCTCTCTTTCCAATGAATAAAAACAAACAAACAAAACAACAACAACAAAACCCCACACATATAAAGCAGAGCCCAGAGCCAAAGCGTATAGCATGTAAGGAAGGCTATTTCCAAGAGTCCAACTTTAAATGGGTTTTGGTCCACAAACCACTTATCCACTAACTAACTATAGGTGATAGACAAGAAGTCATAAACAGTATTGAGTTAGGAAAGGGTATTCACTTGTATTTATTCATTCTCTATATCCAAATGTTTTTTTTTTTTTTAAAAAATTAAACTCACAGGAAAGTTGAATAGGTAGTAAAATTAACTCCACCCACACATCTTTCCCCTAGATTGATCAGTAGCCAGTACTTTGCCATACTTACTTGCTCTCACACACTCTCTCGTAACAAATAGATTTATTTATTCCATTTGTTCTCATAGTTAAACCATTTGAAAGAAGTTGCAGAAACTTCCCTTCTATATACTTCAGCTCACATCTCCTAAGAACCTATACCATGATCACTCCAGGAACTGTAACACTGGTGTGGAACTTTTTTTTCTTTTTTTTTTTTTTTTTTAAAGCAGGCATCACACTGAGCCCAACAAAGGGCTTGAACCTAGCAACTCTGAGGTCAAGACCTGAGCTAAGATCAAGAGTCAGATGCTCAACCAACTGAGCCACTCAGGTGCCCCAGGGTGTGGAACTTGCTATTGTGCACGCATGCGCATATTCACCAGCAATCACAGGAATGTCCTTTTATTTATTGTTGTTATTTTCTATCTGGAATCCAATCAAAGATCACACATTGAGAAGACAGATCTTTTAGGCTCTCCCCACCCTGCCCGCCACCTATTTTTGTCTTTCATGAAACTGACTTGAAGAATTCAGGCCAGGTGTCTTATAAAAAGTTCAACAATCTTGCTTTGTCTGATGATTAGACTTGGATAAAAACAAGTTGGGCAAGAATATTATGTGCACGATGCTGTGTCCTTCCCACTGCATCACATCAAAAAGCTCAGGAAGGCAGTTTGGCTCGGTTTATTGGTATCAAATTTGATGACTTGATTAAAGTGGTGTCCACCAGATTTCTTCATTGTAAAGGTTGCTCTCTTCCCTTTTAAATCAATAAATTATCTGTGAGGTGACACTTTAAAACTCTGGTGTTATTCTGCTCATCAAGAACCTTTCCCCCAAAGGCCTTAGCATCCAGAGATGGTCCTCGCCTGAATTGATGATTGCATTGGTGGCTGCAAAATGAGGACAGTGTTCATTATTAATGAATGGAAATAAGTGCATTCTGCTTAGCATTATAACAAGTTACTTGTTAAGTATAAGTATTCATTTCCGTTTTGAGGTAGGGGAGCAGAACAAACTGCAATGTCTTCTGCTATGAAAAAACATCAGGAACCGCCTGATCAAATCAACATTATTAAAAAGAGGGTTCATATTCAGGCTGTTAAGAGAAACTTAACAAAAGGATCAAAAGGGGAATGGTCTAGTTAATTAAGAACCATTGTCTGCCCTAGGAAGTTTACTTCCTAGAATTAGAGCCAATGCCCAGTTTCACACTCAAACTATGCACGGGTCTGACCTCATCCTCAGCAATGTCCAGAATCTCTAAGGCAGCCAAGCAATCACAATTACACAACACCAGACGGGGGATTTGGAGAGTCAAGATTTTTATGTGACTGCTCAAAAGCACACCTGAAAACGAAATCAAATCATCAGAGAGAAAAGCTGATGTTAGATGTACTAAATCTATGATATTTGAACCATATTTCCCAAAGCTCAGGGAACTTGAGCAGGCCCTGTGTGTAACACCAAGGCTCTGTGTGTAATCTCAACAGGACCCAAGCTTGGGCTGCCTTCTGTGATTCACTAGAAAAAAACAAAAACAAAAACAAAACAAAAAAAACATTTCCCAGATAGCTTAGAAATATAAAACGATCTCATCTCAGGGAGCCCTAGAAGGCTAGGAACACAAAACAGTGCATTCTTTCACACGCAATTTTTATTTACCTTTCAATGGAATTAAATATAAATAATAAAGCATGGATTTCACTTCATTTTTATTTTCCTTTATGGTCAGCAAAGTTCATTATTTCCTTATTTCCAGCATTAATGAAAAAATGAACATAGCTGGTGATAACAAAAGGAATACAAAAAAGCTGTACTGTCTATAAAGAACAAAACTAAGTATCATGAACATCTTTCTATCTTTAATGAATCCAAGATTATAATCCATGAATTTCTTCATGATCATTTTTATTAAATTTCCCCTACCACAAAAAGTAATGGCAGAGCCTCTGGAGTCAGCCTTGTGGGGGTTAGACACCTGCACCTGCCAGTTTGGTGACATTAAGCAATCTACCTAAGCTCTTTGGTCCTCAGTTCCTCACGCTGCTGTTAGGATTAAACGAGTTCATATTTGCCAAGTACTGCTCACAGCTTAAGTATTCAATAAACATTAGCTACTCAACTATTACCTTGACCACAGTCTCAAAATAAATGTTTTGGCTGACACCGTTACAGTGAGGATGTAAGTTTTAGAAGTATTTTGATTCAAAGTAAACTCAGTTGCTGGAGCTTCAGTTAGATGACGCTATTGGGCTTCTTAACACCTATTGGTGCTAGGAATTAACCATGAAGAACCCAATTCTAGATTAGGAGTTCTCAAACTTTAGTCTGTTAAAGAACTACTTGAAGAGCTTGTTAAAACACAGATTCCTGGACCCAACCCCCAGAGTTTCGGTTTCTGTGTATCTTTGGTGAGGCCCAAGAATTTACATTTCTAGCAAGTTCTGAAGGGATGCCAACAGTGCAGGTCTGAGGAGAACACATTGAGAACCACTGCTCTAAGTAGATTTCTAACCCAATGAACACTTACTTAAAAGGATAAGTGTGAGTGTGTGTCTGTCTATTTGTCTATGTGTGCCTTGAAAATACCAATAGACAATGCAAATAATGGTTAAGAAAGACCTGGATAAAAGTAAAATGGAAACAGTAACATTGCTTCTTAATATCACCTTCTAAGCTATAATAATAAAACAATTCCCCTTATCACACTGATTCTGATAATGTTGAGTCGACAGGATACAGTAGTGAAAATTACAGAAAATATGACCTATTTTATCTAATAGACATGTCACTTTATTGAAGAGACTCAAACTGCTGGAAGAGGGGAAAAAATGCTTTAATTCATGTCTGTGTACTTTCCTTCCCACTCATTTAGTTGAAGGGCTTACCTTTCTGAAACCCATCTACCTTATCAAATGTACTCTCCTCCTTGAAGACATTACTGATAACCTAATGGCTTGATAACTGGCTGGTATGATAGCAATATTCATAGGGTACCTCTCACTGTTGGTCTGTGCAAATGTCTCTCCTCCCATGCTGCTCAATGAAACGGTTTGTGCTAAGTAGTATGCAGGCTTGATCCCCAACCTCAAGAAGTTGATAGTCTACTGGATAAAGTTACCTTCATATCTGCCTAGTAATATCAAATACACTGTGTTCCATGAGACAGCTTGTAAAACCATATGGAAGAGACAGAGATTTAAAAACAAAAACAATCCCCTTCCCTAAGAAGCTTATTATACAATGGCTGACAGCAACACAATTCAACTTTTCTAATATGCAAAATCAAATGTCTAAAACTCCAGTCTAAAAGATTATCATCTAAAAAGATTCAACTACCCCACAGGTGAAGGACAGTGGTGGAAAGCACCACCAAAAGCCATCTTTGGAGCAAATTCTGTTGCATTCAAAACAGAGACAACATTTTTATGATTCAAAACAGAATAACAGCTTGGCAACAGGGAACATGACATTGAATACACAGAAAGTAGGGTAACAATAGGAGACAATGAGAGTTTTCCATGGTTCTAGTATACTTGAAGTAAAAATATCAAGATAAAACTCAAATCATATCTCAGTACTTTTCCTTCACCTTCCGTATCATCTCATACTTTTCAACACCCAAGGTTGATCATGATTGGCCAACCCACATGTCTTCAAAGGAAACAGTCCTGCCACTATTCCTTGTTGCCAAAAGATCCATACTTTGGACCATGTAATTCCACTTCAAAACACAGTGACCCAGAGAAGCAAGGCTGGTCACCAGACCAAAGGTACACAAATAGGCTGGTGAACCTAACCTTTGGCCAATGACAAAAAGATGGGTGAGGCTAACCAACCTCCTTCCCTTATAAATTTGAGAAGACACATGCAATGAAACCACCATGAGGATGAACTGTGATCATGAGAAGCCAAGAAGATGATGATCGTGGCTAATTACTAATAGTCAAAACACACGAGGAATTAAGAAGTCAATTACTAGGGGCAGGTAGAGAATAACCATGCCAATAATGGAGAGGTGGAGAATTGAAGAGGGAGGAGTGGGAGGAGAGGGGAGGATTGAAAAGCAAAGAGAGATGGCTCTGGCCCTGGGCGTTCTGGTGCCACATCCCATCCACATGGATTCTTGAGATAAACTCCTTTACGTGGAGATACTCAGTGGGGTCTCCATTCCCTGGTCAGCCTGACTAAGGCAAGCCAGCACAAGATCTGTTTACTAAAAGGACAATAGCAGGAAGACAGGTCTACAAGTGACACCATAAACACTGACTTTTGCTTTCTGAAACTCATTTTTTTTCCTCTATAAAATGAGGGGCATAAGTCTTTCAGGTTCTTTTTATTTATTTATTTATTTATTTATTTATTTATTTTTTAGGTTCACTCATTGGATCTCTAATGGCGTTTCACAATTTGTCTATCATGATCGTTGTTGCTCACTTGCAACCAGATCTAAACCTACCCAAGACAGGCCTATTTGGAGTTTAAGCCAACTTGGTTGTAAGAGCAGGGGTGTGCAAAGTGGTCTGTGTCAAGTACACACAAGCAGCCTCATTTCTCTCACTGTTCTATGCAGATAAGAAAGCAAAAGCAACAAAATCCCAAAAAATTTACTCTCTCCACTGTATTCACCTACTCATTGAGTTACTTCTACTGAATTCTAATCTTATAAAGTAAAAATAATATCGAAATACTGATAATCCTCTTAAAGTAGCTCTTTACAATTAAAATACAGATCAATTTGCATGAGAATAGCTATATAACATGGAAAAATATCTGTCAATAAAATGCAAATCATAATAAACACAATAAGATTATCTGACAGTAAAATAAAACATTTGCCGCACCTTCTTAAAGCAGAAGAATCCTCTGCTAAAAATGAGATTATACACAGAGCCCCACGACTTCAACAGATAAAAACAGAGCTGCTCTGGTTCAAGTACAGCAGGGGAAGCCTGGGGTTTCACCCAGTGGGGCCTCCCTTTGTCTCCAGTAGTGTCCCCTCAAGCACTGCTACAAAGGAGAGTTCAGAAATCACTGTTGCAGACTTTCCAGACAAGCTCTACATGAAGAAACCGGATCCTTGGGAGACAGTCTGCCAGTCAGTCCACATACACAGTTTAGCAAACACTATATGCCAAACTGCCTTTTCTGTACTCCGTGTGTGTGTGTGTGTGTGTGTGTGTGTGTGTGTGTGTGTGTAAAAGAGACACAGGCCGACCTCAGAGATACGGGGGGGTTTAAAGGTTCCAGACCACCACAATAAAGCAAATATCAAATAAAGCAAGTCAAGTGAGTTTTTTGGTTTCGAGTGCATTTAACAGTCATGTTTACAATGTACTCTCATCTATTAAGTGTGCAATAGCATTATGTTAAAAAAAAAAAAGGTATATAATTGAACTAAAAAATACTTTGTTGTTAAAAAATGCTAGCCATCATCTAAGCTTCCAGCAAGTCAGTATCTTTTTGCTAGTGGAGGTTCCTGCTCTATGCTAATGGCTGCTGACTGCTCAGAGTGGAAATGTCCTGAAGGTTGGGTGGCCAAGGTGGTTCCTTAAAATCAGGTAACGGTGAAGTTCATTGCACTGACAGAATCTTCTCTTTGTGAATAATTTCTCTGTAGCATGGAATAGCATTTTACACACAGAATTTCTTTCAGAATTGGAGTCAATTTTCTCAAACCCTGCTGCTGCTTGATCAACTAAGTATATGTAATATTCTAAATCCTTTGCTGTCATTTCAACAATCCTCACAGCATCTTCACCAGGAGTAGATTCCATGTCAAGAAGCCACTTTCTTGCTCATCCACGAGAAGCAACTCCTTATCCATTGAAGTTTATCATGAGATCACAGCAATTCAGTCTCATCTTCAGGTTCCACTTGGAATTCTAGTTCTCTGTTTGTTTCCTCCACACCTGCAAGTACTTTCTCCACTGAAGACCCGAACCCCTCCAAGTCTATCCATGAGGGCTAGAACCAACTTCTTCCAAATTCCTATTAATGCTGATAGTTTGAGCTCTTCCTATGAATCACCAATGTACTTAAAGGCATCTAGAATGGTGAATCCCTTCCAGAAGGTTTTCAATTAACTTTGCCCAGAGGAATTACTGTCTATGGTAAGTCTATGGTAGCTATAGCCCTAGGAAATGTATTCACTTAAATAAGGCTGGAAAGTTGTAATTAATCCTTGATCCATGGGCTATAGTACAGTTTTTGTGTTAACAGGCATGAAAGCATTAAACTCATTGCCCATCTCCATCAGAGCTCCTGGGTGACCAGGTGCATTGCAGTGAACAGTCACATTTTCAAAGGAATCCACTCCCCAAACCCCAGGCAGTAGGTGTCAATGGTAGGCTTAAGATATTTGGTAAACCATGTCATAAATGGATGTACTGTCATCCCAGCTTTGTTGTTCCACTTATAGAGCAGAGAGTAGATTTTGCATAATTTTTAAGGGTCCTACCATTTTCAAAATGGTAAGTGAGCACTGGCTTCAATTTAAAGTCACCAGCTGCATTAGCTCCTAACAAGAGAGTCAGCCTTCAAAGCTTTGAAGCCAGCAATTGACTTCTAACTATGAAAGCTGTAGATGGCATCTTCTCCCTGAAGAAGGCTGTATTGTCTACATTGAATATCTGTTTAGGGTAGCCACCTTCATGAATCATCTGAGCTGGATTTCCTGGATAACTTGATGCGGCTTCTATATCAGCATTTCCTACTTTACCTTTACATTATGGAAATGACTCCTTTCCTCAAATCTCATGAACCAACCACTGCTACCTTCAAACTTTTCCTGTGCAGCTTCCTTATCTCTCTTAGTCCTCAAAGAACTGACTGAAGTAAAGGCCTTGCTCTGGATGAGGCTTTGGCTTAAGGGAATGCTGTGGCTTGTGTGATCTTCTACCCAGACCATCGTATTTCTCTCCACATCAGCAGCAATAAGCCCATTTTGCTTTCTTATCATTCATGCATTTACTGGAGTAGCACTTCTAATTTTATTCGAGAATTTTATTGTGTTTCACTTTATTGCATTCACAACCTGGCTAACTGTACAAGAGGCCTAGCTTTCAGCCTATCTTGGCTTTCAACACGCCTTCCACATTAAGTTTAATCCTTGGTAGTTTTTTATTTAAAAGAAGAGATGTGCAACATTTCCTTTCACCTGAACAGTCAGAGGTCATTGTAGGATTATTAACTGGACCCATGTCAATATTACTGTGTCTCAGGGACTAGAGAGGGAGAGAGATGGGGCAACATCAGTTGATGGAGCATTCAGAACACACACGTTTATGGATTAAGTTTGTCATCTTATATGAGCAGGGTTCACAGTACCCTAAACAACAGGAACATCAAAGATCAGTGATCATGGATCACCATTAACAAATATAATAATCATGAAAAATCTGAAATATTGCAGAATTACCAAAATGTGACAGAGACACAAAGTGACCAAATGCTGTTGGGAAAATGGGACCAATTAATTTGTTCAATGCAGGGTTACTATAGCCTGTATTTTTTTTTTAAGAGTGCAATATCTATAAAGGACCAGGTATGCTTGCACATCCGATTGAAATATGTATATGGGTATCCATAAAGTCACCTGGGATCATAGAAACTTTGCATAATACAATTAATACAAAAATAATACAAGTTTTAAAAGGCAGAGAAAAAAGAAACTGTTTGATTCTTCCATTAAGGAAACATTCATTTGAGGGGTGGCAGGGGGAGAAGAAAAAATTGTTTGAACCTATGAATTAAAAATACTGTTGGTCCTCACTATAGAAAATATGCAGGGGGGCAGCCTGGGTGGCTCAGTGATTTAGCACCACCTTCGGCCCAGGGTGTGATCCTGGAGTCCCGGGATCGAGTCCCATGTCGGGCTCTCTGCATGGAGCCTGCTTCTCCCTCTGCCTGTGTCTCTGCCTCTCTCTCTCTCTCTGTGTCTCTCATGAATAAATGGATAAAATCTTTATTTAAAAAAAAAAGGAAAAGGAAAAGGAAAAGAAAAAAAATGCAGTAGTCGGAACTTCTGGGTGGCTCAGTGGTTGAGTACCTGCCTTTGGCCCAGGATGTGATCAGGCTCCCTGCATGGAGCCTGCTTCTCTCTCTGCCATGTCTCTGTCTCTCTCGCTATCCTTCTCATGAATAAATAAATTTTAAAAAATCTTTAAACAAAAAAAGAAAAGAAACTATGTAGTAGAAAACAGGCCATGCCAGATATTTTTGCTATTGATTTTGCTTTAAAACCTTATGGAAGATAGTTTTCTTCTTTTGCACTTTGATTCTACGGGGTCAATGAGGTAAGGTATAATAAATATCAGAAGCTACTTTCTCACATTCCTCCATCACATGATAGAATTAACCAAAAGTAAATGTGTTAATACTTAGAAATTTGATGTTAACATCATATATCAGCTCATCGTCCTCCAACCTTTATTCTCGAATCTTTTCATGACTCTTCAGCATGTTACCAAAATTGAAAACCAAGGAAAGTATTCAGTTCCCATGTGAAGGCTGCCATGTCAGATAGCCAGAGCTATAACACAATGGGCGTGCCATCCAAGTGGAGAAGGAGTGAGACACTCTCTTACATAACTGTGGTTCTGATTCTATGTGCTAAGCACCATCAATCAGGACTTGTGCATAAAGGAGGCATGGCAAAGAGAGGCTAGATTATAGATGACTAGCATGAAAAGGGTAACTCAGATGTATGAAATATTAGAACTGGAAGGGAGGTTAATGGAGCTATCCCAACATTTTTGTTTAAAGATAATAAAAGTACCCCCAAAGAAGTGATTTAGGTGTGAGATAATAATTTAGTGAAAGGGCTGAAACAGGACTAGAATCTGAACATCCTATACCAGGAGACATCTCCAAAGCAGTAACTCATACATTATTTCAACTGTTGTTCTTAAAGCCTATGATTTAAGCAGAAAACTGCTCTTGTCCCATCCTGCAGATGAGGAAACTTCACAGAAGACAGGAGCAGAGGACTCCCCAAGGATTTCCAGTTGACTGTTGAGACAAGATCAACAAAAGGAAGGCAGAAGAGTCATTCCCAAGCCAGTTGAGAATAAAATACTCACATGAGTGCAAGCAAGAGCTGGAGAAATTCCTAGAAGAGAGATGCCGGAATGGGTGGAGACACTTAACTAGCACCTGTAACAATGTCATGTACCAAAAAGGACACAAAGGACCAGAGAGCTTAAGTGATTTGCTAATGGTCAAACAGCCAAGTGATAAGGATGGGACAGGATAACCTGAATCATCAATGCTCCCCGGTCCCAGTCCTCCCACTAAAAACTCAACACTATCAAGTGAAAGGAGACAGTATTAATTTTTTTCTCTTATGAAACTTACAATTTCTGCTGATGTCAGAAGATGACTGAATATTCAGACCCAGAAAAGGGAGCCTTCCTACCCACCCAGAACAACCACAGAATTCTCTTTTTTGAACAGGGAGGCAGATATGCGGGCAAGGAGAGTAGAGAAATAGCGAACTAGGCATTTTGTCCTGGTTCTGCCAGAATTTTGTTGGGTGACACTGGGCCAATCACCTTCTTCCAACTTTACGTTTGCTCACCAGCAAGGTGATGGATTTAAACTTGATGTGAATGGTTTCTTTTGATTCAAAAGTTCTATTATTCCAACACAGTTATGTAAGCGCAACCCACTTACAGTTACAAGGAATTTAAAGTTATTCATTGTTGTTGATATATTTTTTCTCTCTTACAGCCACTTACTGGAACCAAATTACTCTGTTTCCATTTAGTTTAAGTGTACTTTGATAGTTGAAAATACAGAAGATATAGAGCAGCTACTAAGAAGATACAATGTGAAATACCCATTTCAAAAGTAGGGTCATGGATAGCAACTTTATAAAGAAGCTGCCTTCAGTTACATTGTCTGGAAAGCCAGCAGTTGATCACAGGAAATGGAAAAAGACAGGGAGGAAAAAGACAATGTCCTAGCAAATAGTCAGGAGAGGACAAGACAAAACACACATTATCTCTTACCTCAGAGGCTAAAAATGGACAAAATACAGGGAGGGAGGATTACCTAAAATGTCAGGAATCACATTTTCTAGTAATAAAAGACACACCCTCTCCCTAATCATTGTTCCAATGCTGTTCATCATTTTATCTTGGTCAGACGTGCTGCTCAAAGATGGTTCTGGAAAATCGCCTACGAGCTAGTAACATCACCAGTGCGAGCAGCCATTCCATTCACTCTGGCCACAGCCTGGAACATCATTACCACTGGGAACATGAGGAAAGGAAATCATAGCTCCTTCTGCACTACCACTATCAACAGAGAAGTGCCTGACTTTTAGAAGAGCACTTGCATGAATATTTCTCATTGCATTGTTCAGGCAGTTTCCTGTCCATGAGGGTTGGGGGTAGGGGGAGTCCTAGAGATTGGTAGATACAATTTCTGTTTTAGAAAAGAGGGTACCAGGCAGCCCGGGTGGCTCAGTGGTTTAGCACCTGCCTTTGGCCCAGGGCGTGTTCCTGGAGACCTGGGATCGAGTCCCATGTCAGGCTCCCTACGTGGAGCCTTCTTCTCCCTCTGCCTGTGTCTCTGCCTTTCTCTCTCTCTTTCTCTGTGTGTGTGTCTCATCAATAAATAAAAACAATAAATAAACAAACAAATAAATAAAATGTTACAAAAGAGGGTACCACAGGTCAGAAGAGTTTTCCAAGTCACTCAGCAGAAAATGGGAAAAATTAGAATTTGGGACCCAAAAATTTCACTCCAAAATGCAAGCTCTGGCACTTTCCATAACACCAAGCCAGCGATGCAAAAGAGACAGGTCTTCCCTTCAAGCATCAAATTGTGATTATCCTATCAGGTTACTATATATTAGGTCATGGCTATACTACAGTTAAGAAATCAAACTCCAATCATCTTTTTCATCTTCCACTTCCCCATATAGTACAGTTTTCATTCATTTTTCCAAAAATATTGATATTGCCCCATTGATATGAAGGACAAAGATTTAAACAAAAAAGGAAATGAATGGTTCTCTGCCCTCCAAGTGCTTACAGTTGCATTAGAAAGGTTTGCTTATCCACAAATAATTGAATCATGGAGCTGAATACAGGCAGGTAAGTATTAAAGTATATGAAACCCAAGATGCTAGAACACAAAAACAGAGAAATCAGAAAAGGCTGCATGGACTCAGAGAGAACTGAGAAGATCTGGAATGGAGAAAGGATATTTCAAGATATTTACCACAAGAGCATAAAGACATCAGAGGAGCACTGAGCCTGTACTAGCACTTGGCAAATACAAATGTTCTTTTAGGTAAAAATAAAGGAAGATCAGGCTCAAACGATCGGCTGTGGTCAGAAAGTGCAGGTGTGCAAGCTCTGCAAGGCGGGCGCTTGGCCCACATCCAGAGCATAGACCTACAAAGGGTAAGCACATCCCTGTGATGAAGGAGAAGGCGGGCAGGGGTGGTTGTATCTAGGGACGCAGTGTTGATGTGGGAACAAACACATGGTATGAATCACATATATTTTAGGCGGTGCACAGACAACTTACATTAACGATGCTCCTAGCAGGAATTCCTATTTTTATAAAAAAAAAAAAAAAAGTTTGCCATTGATAAAAAGTAAGTATGGGACTATATCAGGAAGCTGTTGATTTCACCTTAATTGGGAATGAGTGTGAATCCACAAGCTGGCACGCAGTTATGTGTCCACCCTCGGAAATACAAGTTAACAGCGATCTATGCAAAGGAGGACTTCCCTAAACAGAAAGCAGGAGGGGCATGCAGTAAGGGACCATGCTGTCCCAAGCCTCACCATTCTCATCTCTACTTGAAAACTGAGTGATGGGCACTGAGGGGGGCACTTGAGGGGATGAGCACAGGGTGTTATGCTATATGCTGGCAAATCGAACTCCAATAAAAAATATATATACAAAAATAATAATAAAAGACTTTTTTGACTTTGGAATTCTGCTCATGCCTTGCCTCAGGCTTTCCCAAGAAATGTTTCCTTTTTCACAGAAGAATCAAGCAATAACCAAACCGATAGCATTTACTTAGCAATAGTGCCGTACCCATGCTACATTAAAGAACCAGGACAGGGGTGCCTGGGTGACTCAGCAGTTGAGCATCTGCCTTCAGTTCCGGGCATGATCCCGGGGTCCTGGGATGGAGTCCCACACAGGGCTCCCCACAGGAAGCCTGCTTCTCCCTCTGCCTATGTCTCTGCCTCTCTCTGTGTCTCTCATGAATAAATAAATAAAGTCTTAAAAAAAAAATAACCAGGACAAGTAACCAAGGAATAAGGAAAATCAGAATTGGCCATTCCTACCTTTCCTCCCTGACCCCCACTATTCTGGTGTGAACTTTTTTCTTTATGACATATTCCACTTTAACCAATTCTAGGGGTTCTGTTCCCATCTGGAGTTCAAAGTAGAACCTGGGCAGACCCCGGATCCTTACCTGGATTTAAATCAAAAGGACTGAAAGTGGTGAGATGTCTTTGACCAAGTCACGTCCCTTCTCAAGTTTTATGCCCTCTTACAAAAATAGGGCAATTAAATAATACAAACCCCATAGGGAACATTCTGAAAACCCAGTAGGATGAAGTCTGGGAATGGCATGTCCAGCAGAATGGCAAATGCACTGTAGGTTTTCTATAGACACCAGCTGGCTGTGTGTCCTGTAAGTGAGAAGCTTACAGAATTATATTAGGTGAGTTCTAGGAGAGCCTACAAATAATAAAAGAAATGCTGTGGTCTCAGAGTGTGGCTAGATTTTGGTGGCTGAAGATGGCTAGGATTAGGATTGTGAAGGGAAGCTGAGCCTCTTCTAAGGACAAGGACATTTCAGACACTCATTCAAAGGAAAAATTCTTAGTCCCTTCTCCACATTTACCAAATCAGAACCTTGGGGAGCAGGGCCTAGCAGTGTGCATTTGACAAGCGTTTCATTCCCTCGCCCCCCCCCCCCCCGCCCCACCGATTCTTTTTCACATTAAATTTGAAATCTGCTGGCCTTGAATTTGGTTGCCTGGTGCTAATGCAGTGCTAACAATAACTGGAACAATTTAATTAAAATCCCACAACTCTGAACGCATTGAAGGAGAATTCTTTACTAATGTATTCTAACCCAGTTCCCGGGGACAGGGAAAATGCTTGTCTCCCATCCGACAGCACTCTGTTCTCACCCACAGTGCCAACGGAGCAAACACAATCTCCTTCACTTCTCTTCATTTGTAGAAATGGCAACAGCACTTACCACCTCGAAGGGGTGCTATGAGTTCCCATTTATTGGTGTTTATAGAGTGTTCTGATAAATCAACAATAAGTTGGCATTATTCATAGCACCCTGTTGGAGCTTAATACATATTCAATTAAAAAACAATGACAACAATACAGCAATATCCACAATTAGCATTAATTACAGCACTGTATTCTTCTCACCCTGCTGCCACAATTTGATCTAGGCAAAGCTGTTTATGTCTAGAGATCGCATAGACCCTCTCATTAATGAGGGCAATTTTTGCTCAGTGGCATCTGCATTTCCTCTAGTAAAGTTCACATCACACTTGTCTCAAACAATTTTTCAGGGGATCCTCCCTATCTGGCAAACTCTAGGACCAGAGGCAAATCTTTGTCCCCTGAAGAAAGGCAGGATGCTATAAGCATCTGGGAATGCTCTATTTCCCATACCTTCTCTCTCCAAATGGCTCTAAACTCCAGGTCTCCTTTGCCAGGGTGGTGACCACTGCCCCAGTGATTCAGGCCCTCATCTGCTTCATTAGCCTCCTGCAGTTGACTACCATTCCCACTTCCCCCAAGTAGAGTCCTGCTATATTGTAGAAATCCGTCTGATTAGGGATCATCAGGGAATGTCGCTCTCCTTCTAAAGGTTATCGTTCCTTGATGATAACTACCCTCGGGATTGGGAAAATCCCCAAAGCTGCCATCTAAACTACTGAAGAGGGATGCCTGGTGGCTCAGTGGTTGAGCATCTGCCTTTGGTTCAGGCCATGATCCTGGGGTCCTGGGATTGAGTCCTACATCAGGCTCTCTCTGCAGGGAGTCTGCTTCTTTCTCTTCCTGTGTCTCTGCCTCTCTCTGTGCGTCTCTCATGAATAAATAAATAAAATCTAAAAATAAACAAACTACTGAAGAGAAGTAATCCATCTACTTGAACTAGGGGAGTGGCAGCAAGCCCCTCAGGGAATTTGTACCAAAGAAAGAGCAGAGAGAGAGAGACAGTGAGAAACACTCAGGCAGAAGGAATAGCTATGTCTATGTAGTTCAGGGTTCAACTTTCTCCAGAGGACATTTGGAAGCCGCACCAGCCACTGATCAAGAAGGCCTGTCACCATCCCCTCCCCCTCCTTCTCTGCTGGACTCTCCACAACACATCTTGCTGACCTAGGTTTTGCTGACTCCAGTCTCCTACTCTGCATGAGCCTTTGACATGCATAGTTGAGGTTGAGGAATCTGTGCCTAGTGGGTTTGAGGTTTCATCAAGAGAAAAAGAAGGAACTTCTGTGATTTCACTGAGTAACTATTTTCACTACAAAAAATTCCCATATTTATTTTTCCCCTTTTTGAAATGGCACTGAGGAAATGCATGCCAGACTGCCATGAACAGGGGCTGTACTTTCCAAACAGTAGCAAGGACTAAAAATAGAAAAGCTTGATTTGCTCAAGATGTATATAACTTCCTCTCCCACTTCCTTTCCCCACCACCCTGAGCCAGTACACAGAAGTGGTACATGTCAAACAGTTTTGTTTGTTTACAACAGCATCAAAAGCATCAAAAGAGTGATAGGCCTATATATAGTGTATATTCCATAGATGTTTCCAGAAAATGCCAATTGCCAAGACAAAGAAATGAATGAATGAATCATTCAATCCACACATATCAACCAGATATTTCTCAATGAGATAAACACCATGGGTGATACAGGAATATGAACTGTGACCCAGCTTTCAGGCCATTTCTAAAAGGGGAATGAACAAGAGTATAATAGAATGTGTTTAGGACTTTGAGTCTAGAACACTGCATCTGGGGTTGGGGCCAGATCTCATACTAACTGTGTCACTTGGGTGGTTCACTTAAAAAAAAAAAATCTAGTACTCCCCTCATTTCCTCAACACAAGAAAGATGGGCTGGATTAGGACCCTTTCAAATCTGAGTCTCTAGGATTTGTGATGTTAAATAATTTCTACAAGTCTCTTCCATGTTATATTTTGATTCTGGCTTGGTAAAACACAGTTTGGAGGTAACATTAATGTATATGGCATTACATCAGTCCACAAAGAGACATATATTAAATGTCAGAAAAATGAAATACCATTGACTGATTCATTGTAGCCATGATTATGAACTAGATACTACTAGATACTCTAGACTCCTTATCTTAATTAATCCTCAAAATAGCTTTGTAAAAGTGTGTTATTATTCCCATTTTGCATGCGAAGATGGATAATGCAACTGGTAAGCAACAGAGCAGAGCTTCCTGGCACTAAACCCTGGGGTCATGTCACAGGACCACATTATTCAGTCAACAGAGTCAGAGAAAACAGAAGGAAGGGACTGGGGTGAGCTGGTGGTTATCAGAAGTTACGAGGAAGAAACTCAGATTTGAATGTGGCTGTTCAAAATGGGAAAGATTTCTGATCAGTTGAGAGATGATGGTATTTCAGGCAGCAAGAAAGATACAAAGAAAGTTAACTCAGCATGGGAAGCTGACAATGAGGACATCAGTCTCACAAGAGCAAAGACTTGGAAAGAGCACAGTGAGGAGATGAGTTGTGCTGTAAAGGGTGAGGAAGAACATGGAATATTCTGCAAATCAACTAAGAAAAGAAATTTAATGTGGTAGACAATAACAAACCAAAGGAAGAAAATAACATTTTTTGAAGACTAATTGGCTAGGGATATGCAACTGGAATGAAAAATGACAATAACCTAAAAAGTAAAAATTAAGAAAAAAAAAAGAATCAAAAAATGAGCCTAGTGTGTTTTGGAGAGGGAAGATGTTAGGACAATGAATAGGAAAATGAAGACATGAGAGTAAAACTGAGAGTCCTTTTTGAACCAAAATATGAGATGTTGGTAACAAGTATATTAAAAAAAATTTAGACATACTAGCAATGACTGAAGTTTAGAATTTGGAGGAATAGAAAATATGATGGTACTTCTAACAGAGTGGAAGCCTTGGGGTAAGGCAACGAGTAGCTCTGGGACATGCCAAATGTGAAGAGACAGAAGGTTTTCCTGTGGAAAAACTCACTGATTAATGGTATAATAGCTGTCTAAGGAAAAAAGTCATAACTGGTACAAGTCATTAAATAGACAGAGATCAAAGGTGACTCTATTAGAGTTATGACTTCTACTGAGAGAAGACAGAAGGTCAAAATAGAGAACCTTGAGTGGGCATCAAAACTTAGGGGGAGGTGAAAAAAGAAGAGGGATCTGGTACAGAGAAGAGAAAAGGAATCGTTGCAGATACAGCAGGGGAACTCAGGGACTTCTGTTTAGTGAAAACTGGGGGAGGAAGTGAGGAGGTTCATGTCAAGTGTTACTTGCCTGAAAAAGGTGGAAGACATCAGAAAAAGAGTGATCATTGGGGGATCAGAGGAGGTGGCAAATGTGTACGAAGGGCCACTTCAGTAGAGTTGAAATAACTTTAGTTGATGCTAAGACTGTGGCTTATGTGCCAGTTGACAGAGAGAAACATGGCAGGCAAGGAGGGAAGGCTACGAGAGACTCTCATTTAATGAATCTGTAACTATGAAAATACCTCTCTGTAGTTGCCATGGCCCAAAACTGGTTTTTATCCCCACTGGGTCAGGAACAAATTGCTAAAGTGACACTGTACAATTTTCAACAAGCGAAAAGGAAATGAAAACAATCCTCCAGGCACATTTCGACTTACAAAATGGCTTGATGTAAAATGATAAGAAAAATGATGAACTCTCCTGAATGTGCATCGTGAAATACTCTTCTGGCAGCCATGTTTTGTATTTACTTGTTTGACAGTCTCTTCCTGAAAGACCTAAGCCTGAGTCAGCCAGGTACCCTAGGAAGCTCTGGGTCTCCCAAAATCAGAACCCCGACTCTTCAGTGCACCTGTAGCCAGTGACAGCTGCTTAGAAAATGGTTGGCCATGTTCCTCTAAATACTCGCCATAACATCAACTCCAACACTGAAAGGTCATGCAGTAATTCATTGCTCTAAATGTGACGGTGATATAATTTCTAACAGAAAGAACTGGCTCAAGGATATTGAAACAATATTAGCCCCACCCCACAAAAGGACTTTTAAGATAAATACCTACTTTTTTAAACAGTGCTATTAAATGGGTTATTTCTATGTGATCATTTAAAAAATAAAACAAAACAAACACAGATGATAGGAAGCATCATACTAGTTTATGGCAAAAGCATGGCATCATACTAGTTTATGAGATGTGGTTCTGAGGGATGGTCTGCTCCAAATTACATACCATCTTGATATATCATACACAATTCAAACCAGAAGGTGGTTGTAGGGCAGACACAGACTGTTTAAAGCACTGGAAGAAATAATACAAATTATGGGGAAAGAAAGGAATCTGAGCACCTTCTATGCCTCTCTCTCTCCCTCTCTCTCTCTCTCTCCTCTTTTATTTTATGGAGAGGAGGGTCTCATTAACCGAATCCTTAACTTATAAAAATCAACACCTAGATCACATTTCTTACCGTGTGAATCTTCCTGTCTTGTGTAATTTCTATTTCCCCTTTTAAAAAATGGCCATAGAAACAACTGATCCACCAGCAACCAATTTTACTTGTTTTCCACCATAATAAAAATTGTTATCCTTACTGAAGTTTATTGGTAAAACAATATAACAGCCAACAAAAAATTATGGAAAGAATTCCATTTTAAAGGTTTATAAATATCTTTCTCACATGTTAAAGATTTATTTATTTAAGAGGGGGGTGGAGGGAGAGGGAGAGAGATTCTCCAGCAGACTCCCCACTGAGTCCAAGGCAGAGCTGGATCTCACCACCCTGAGATCACTACCTGAGCTGAAATCAACTGTCTGGCGCTTAACTGACTGAGCCCCCCTACATGCTCTTCTTTCCCATATTTTAATACCAAAGTACATTCATACAATCCATTAAGATACAGACAATGGGGGGGGGGGGGGTCTGAAGACAATATTTCCATAGAGAATTCTACAACAGAACTCCTAAGACGAAGAGCTTCCGTGAGTATGTAGAGAGAAAATTGACAATTGGGATTTTGTGCCTTTCATCAGAAAATATATAAAGAAAAAGTAACAATAAAGCAGTGATGGCTAGAGAGAGAGAGAAATGGACTGATAGGACTCAGGGTCTGATCCCTGCCTGGGACACTTAATATCATGGAAACCTGGAATATTACTTAGCTTCTCTGAGCCTGAACTCCTTCACTTGCACAAAATGGAGATTATCTCTACTCTTCCCTTTTTGTAAGTTATTTAAAGGCTCAAGTGAGATCAAGTGGTATGAAAATCTTTTATTTCAAAACAAAACAAAACAAAACAAAAAACACTCTAAGTCAAGTTTGGAATTTATGGAATTTGCAGACCTGGGACAGATCACACTCACAAAACTTAACGACACAATAACGATAAGAATAGCATGACCCCTCAAAACTGGTATAAGTATTGCATGCAATAATATATTGTAAATTATCTAGCAGGGGTGCATAAGTACTTCACTTCTCAATGGATCAAGTAAAATCAGTTATGCACAGAAAATCTTCCCAAAACATTGAGAGTTTCAAAAATAAAATCTGAGTTAATGCCCTAGGTTTTTGGTCTTGGCATCTTCCACTCCCTCTTTTACCCCTTCTTTCAGATCAAGTTGTTTTGTGCCCATGCTGAGTGGATTATGTAAATTACAAAGGAACTAAAGGATTTGTGAGCCCAACAGAGCCTCCTACCAAATCCACGGATAAGAAGAACATGGTATGATCTGTGAGGGGATTGTCAGAGAATATGCCAAAGGCTAGGATGGAAGATGTGCTTATTTCCACTAAAGAACTGCACAGAAAGCTATCTCAGTGGCCCCTGGCCACCAGCCATGAACACATATTGTTGATGACTTTGGCTGCTTTTTGAGAATTCAAAATGATCTGTCTTCTCTCATTTGTAAGGGAATTGGTAGTAAGCCAAAAGGCTTAAAAGTCCCCAAAATATATTTTGTTTTTGTTTTTGTCCATTTAAAAATAAATCACTGCTACCATGACACTTGTGAGATCTAAAAGAGTTGCCTCAACAACTTGGACCTTAATTTTTTATTAATCGGTTGAGATATATTTGTTTCTTTTTTTATATGTGAAAATCAGATAATATATTTTGTCAGTTATAAATCACTGTGAAGTTATAAAGAGGTGATATTTTATTACCAAAGCAGTAAATTTTAGAACTATAAGAGATCTAAAAAGTTTAGTTAATCCAAACATTCATTTTATAGAAGGAGTTTGTGGAAGTATTTCTTTAGCAAAAGACCCCAAATCCCCAAATAGAGAGGAGCAAGGAGTGGAGATACCGGTGAACCTTGGGGAAGCAAACCAAAGACAGTGACAACTGTTCTAGAACTCAGCACAGAGGCCAGCTGGCCCAGAATTGCCCAATAGTGATGACATCAACAGTAAACATTTACTAAGCACTGGGATATGTCAGGCACTTACAATATTCTCTATGCACATCATCTCTTTGAAACCTCACAGCAATCCAAAGAAGTGGGTTCAATAACTATACCCAGTTTACAGATGAGCAAACTGAAGTGTGGAAAGGTTAAGAGGGTGAGCCGTACGCATACAGCTAGTGAGTGAGGGGCCAGGTGTCTGGACCCTGTGCTTACAGTCTTCGCCATCATACTGTATTAGCCCTAAAGCTTGACTTGGTTTAGATGATGATGCAACAAGAGGGCTCTTCTGTGGTGAAGCCCTCGAGGGCAGGAGAGTGAGCTTGAGATAAAAAACAAAAGGTAGCAACACCTGACTTTAATAGCTGACTCTGAGCTGTCACAACAAGAAGGGTGAGGGGGTGGGGGAGCCTCTTGGGAAAGGATGTTTGGAGTATAGAATGTCATAACAGCAGTAAAATCACTTAGTGAGTTCATCCTTTCTAATAAAAAGTTCTTTGCCACATTCCCTGATGCTCCTGGTGACACAGTCATTGAGAAACTTGGATGAGGAAATGGGAAGGGAACCTATAAGCCAGGAGAACTTAACCAGAGCCCACCCCATAGCCTGCTGTTGCCTTACTTGGCATATATATGGCAAGCACAAATGGGGCTTTGCTACCCGCCTGTGGATCCTCATAGCTAATAAGCAGCCTTAAGGGCTGTAGTAGAGCTTGCTGGTCTGCTCTTGGTCTGTGTATCTCAGGGAAACCCTTTCACTGGCCTGTCTCCCCCAATTACATACAGAAGGTGAAGACCAGATGCAGATACCCACTCTGTGGTCACCATGCTGTTTAAAGGGCTATATATTCCTGATGGAGATAAAAGATAAAGTTTGGAGTACAAGAGCTCTACCAGAACAGTAGATCCACAGCCACTCCCACCACATTCCCTCCCCTAAATTCAGGTGGAAGTAGCATTTGTGAGTCAGGAGCAGACTATAACAACAACAACAACAACAACGTAAAAATAAAGAAAAGAAGCAAGGAATAAAGTTTCTTCCATATGACAGAAGTCCTGAAAAAGAATACGAATAGGAAGAATGGAGAAGGAATCCAAAATCATAAAACAGGGGCTCTGTAAGAAAGAAAATGGCAAAAGAAAAGTTAACATGCTTTTTCCCAAATAACACAAGAAAATCCCTCTTGGCTAAATAAAAACTTGACTCATCTGATCAAACAGACACACTGAATGCTGATTGGAAGGAAACACTGGGGTGAGGAGAGGGACCCTTATCAAGGCACAGGGCAGTGAAACCAGGACTCCCACAAATAAGGCCAGCAGATCCAACAAAAAAAGTTCAAAAACTGGAAAAAGAATCAGACTGGAATCAGATTTCTCACTTGCAACAGTGAATGATATTAAAGTGATAGTACAGAAACCTGCATTGAATGCTGACAAGGGAAACTTGACTCTTGAATTCTACCTGTAGCCAACTTTCACTTAAATATAAAGGCAAAAATAAATAATTTTCAGATATATAAAAACTTAGGACCTAAGTCATCCATGCAAGCTTCCTCCCTGCCAAAAAAAAGAAAAAAAAAAATCACTTGATAAAGTACTAACGGCAGAGGAAAAAAAAGAACATAAAACAATCAGGATGATAAATTCAAGAGAAACAGCAAACAAGACACACTGCAATAAACAAGTAAAAGTTGGAGGTTATCAATACTGTGGTGATACAATTTAATGTGAGAAATTATTCTTTAAAAAGAGGTTAAGTTATAAAGTTTAAAATATTACAGCACATTCTCCAAATTGTCTTACTAACCTAACCCTTTGGGTGCCTCAGGAAGGAGACCTCACATGGTAGAGGTACAAGTGCAGATATCATAATTTTTCCTTGATAGAGAAACATGATTGAAAATGGTTGATCTACACTGTTTGACTGGTTTACATTAGGAGACACAGCATATTAAAAAAATATACTAAGCATACTACAGCTTTGAAGAAATCACTAAGATTCTCGCTGGGAGAGGCAAAATGGGATGGACACTTCCACTGACTCAGAACAGACCAACTACTGGGATCCCTGGGTGGCGCAGCGGTTTGGCGCCTGCCTTTGGCCCAGGGCGTGATCCTGGAGACCCAGGATCGAATCCCACGTCGGGCTCCCGGTGCATGGAGCCTGCTTCTCCCTCTGCCTGTGTCTCTGCCTCTCTCTCTCTCTATGACTATCATAAATAAATAAAAATTAAAAAAAAAAAAAAAAAAAGAACAGACCAACTACAATTTCTTCACCTGTCTGCGGGCAAAGAACATTTTCTGAAATAGGCAAATATGGTCAATTACTCCCTATAAAGAAGCTCAAAGGGATCCCTGGGTGGCGCAGCGGTTTAGCGCCTGCCTTTGGCCCAGGGTGCGATCCTGGAGACCTGGGATCGAATCCCATATCGGGCTCCCAGTGCATGGAGCCTGCTTCTCCCTCTGCCTGTGTCTCTGCCTCTCTCTCTCTCTCTCTGACTATCATACATAAATAAATAAAAATTAAAAAAAAAAAAAAGAAGCTCAAAAGCTAGAGCAAACCTGACCTCCTTGGTTATCCTAACATCCAACAGCATTACTGGCCACAACCAATTTCCACACAGGACTCTTCTTATCCAGCAATTCCACAATCCTTCCCTATAGAAAGCACGCAAACGCCCTAGGTTACTTGAAGATGGTAGCAGCAGTGGTGATCGGGTTAATATGTATGAATGAGCATGTCTGTGTACATACACTCCATTATGGATCCCCAGGAAAATATTTACCTCTTTAAAAAGGTCCTTAAGAAATAAGCCACCTGGGTGGCTCAGTGGTTGAGCATATGCCTTTGGCTCAGGTCATGATCCTGGGTCCTGGATGGAGACCCCACAGGGAGCCTCCTTCTCCCTCTGCCTGTGTCTCTGCCTCTCTCTCTGTGTCTCTCATAAATAAATAAAATCAAAAGAAGAAAGAAAGAAAGAAAGAAAGAAAGAAAGAAAGAAAGAAAGAAAGAAAGAAAGAAAGAAAGAAAGAGAAAAAGAATGAAAGAGAAAGAAGAAAGAAAAGAAAGAAAGAAGAAAGAAAGAAAGAAAGAAAGAAAGAAAGAAAGAAAGAAAGAAAGAAAGAAAGAAAAGGAAGAAAGAAAAAGAAGAAAGAAAAGAAAGAAAGAAAGAAAGAAAGAAAGAAAGAAAGAAGAAAGAAAGAAAGAAAGAAAGAAAGAAAGAAAGAAAGAAAGAAAGAAAGAAAGAAAGGAAGAAAGAAAGAAAACTATGACATTCCATGAAAAAGGTTCAAATTGCTAAATGAAATATTGGAATACCCCCTACAGGCTCTAGACCTACTACTTTCAAAGAAGCATTTATGAGTGTAGATACCAAAAATATCTCTCTTGGCTCATCCAAATACCCAATGAGATGATGATTCAGAAAGAAAAGCAAATAGGAAACCTTTGAAATTCACTTGTAAAAAGTCACACTGACCAAAACCAAAGACCCACCAGCTCTGCTAACGACACACTGACCTACCAGTGCAGACCAGAACAGGAGGGGACAGTCATGAAGCTACTGCTGTCACCAGGGTCGCAAACCACCCTGAACACCAACTAGGGTTTGCTAACCCAAGGCCCAGGAACAAGGTAAAGGGCCAGAAAGAAGCAGTCCTTTAATCTGTTCTCCTGGATCCAGATATTCCTGTATTCTCACTGGGCATAAAAGACAAGCACTTCCAAGTGGATTCAAGCTTCTGACTATTTTGGTTTTGTTCTGACAGGACCGCATGTTACCTCTACTCTTAGCCTTTCCAGCCTGGATCTCCTCTTCTACTCAGAATCCTCCTTCTGAGCACCCTATTAACAGGCAGTTGGAAGGACTGACTTCTAGAATAGGGTAGGCCAAAGCCATATAAAGCAAGTCCTGCTGCCTATATCTGTGGGTGCATGAAAGAACCTAGCCATGGCTGTGGATCTGAGTCTTCTGTGCCTACAAGTAAAAAATCTGTCATTCCACCCCCATGACCCTGATAGTACTAGAGCAAGAGTCCCAAGACACAGAATCCAGTGCCAACTCTGTTAACACTACAGTAGACTTTAAAATTATTATTGATGTAAGTGGATAGCTGACAATAATACGCCATCCACCATATGCATAAATGAGCTCTGAAAATGTTTTTGTACAAGAAATGAACTGGCCGACAGACTGTTAAAGACCATAAATGATTTCAGAGGTATCCTTTCTTCCTTCTTTTTTCAATTAACTCTGGGAACTTCCCCAAAATCAGTGCACAGCTCACGGGACTCTGTTCTTACTTGGTCCTCAGAAAAGTCACCTCTTTCAGCAGCTCTTAATGTTCAACGTCTTGAGGCAGACTTCACTTAACCCTTCCCTGGCCTAACCATTCCTTTGCACATAAACCATGCTCTACGGGGGGAGGAAGAAAATCACTGGGAAGAAATCATAAAGAGACAAATTTCAGTTCCGTAAGATAAAGATTTTAACATAGGGAGTAACAGGCAACAGCCATCACGGTCTGTTTATGAAGGTGATGGGACCTGAGTGATGGCAGTCACATCTTGCCAGAATAAAGGGGGAGATGAAAACTCAAAGAACACAAATCCCTGGAGACTGGGTCAGAGAGAGAGAGAGAGAGAGAGAGAGAGGAGACATTAACAGGAGGTCACGAAGAAAAGTCAAACATAGATGTCACAAAAAGTGGACATTAAATATCAGGCACCTGACCTCGAAGCCATCAGAAATCAGGAGACAAGTCTGGGAGGAGCTCAAGGAAGTGTACCAGGCAACTCAGAGCTGTCTGCATGGGGTTTCCCACCAACGCAACAGGTTATGCCTGCTGGTGTGTTAAAAGCACCACATGGCATCCAACAACAGATCTGGGGATGTCACCCTTATATTTAAAATATTAACAAACACTTGCAGTAAACTGTTGATGATTTCAGAATAAAGGGTGAAGTCTACAGTTTGGAATACAGGCCTATCACACTACTTTATGCTTTCCTTCAGTACTTTTATTTGTGTTACTTTATTGCTGAAAGATCTATTCCCTACCATGGGAAAATTAAGTCCCACCCAGCCATCAAAGTTCAGTTGGATTGAAACTGTTCCTAAGAATCCTCCTAGATCTCCAGCCAGTTAATTTGTATCCCCCACCCTCTACCACACCTGAGGACCTAGACTGTACTTCTGATCAGACCATGGTGACTAAGAAGTAATTTACGACGGGACACTTTAGTCTAAGAGCTGCGTATGTGTAAATCTCCCAAATGGGTTTCAGAGGTACTGCATGTGATCCATCATCTTCTTATCTTTCAACATCATCTCACCTACAATAGCCACCCATAAATATTTTGTTTAAAAAAAAAAAAAGAGGTCCAAACAAAAGAAACGGACTTGAACTATGATCTCTAATTCCCTTGTAAACCTGAAATTCTATGAGGCATTCTCCCCTGTGAAACTACTCTAAGCAATGCTACAGACCTGCCCATTAGTGGGCTGAAATTAGAAGAAATTACCAACTGTGGCATCAGATGAGAATAATGCTATACAGTCCCAAGGTCGAAACTCAGGGCACCAACCCATGATGCCATGTTCTAAGGCCACAATCCCTAGTTTTAGGGATGCCTGAGTGACTCAGCAGTTGAGCATCTGCATTTGGCCCAGGGCATGGTCCTTCAGTCCCGGGATCAAGTCCCACATAGGGCTCCCTGCATGGAAACTGTTTCTCCCTCTGCCTGTGTCTCTGCTTCTCTCTCTGTCTCTCATGAATAAATAAATAAAATATCTCTAAAAAAATCCCTAGTTTTATGTGCCTGACTTACAGAAGGTATTCAATTCATAATGAATAAATGGAGACTAAATGAATGACCCACTAAATGGGTCACTCCAATCCTCACAGGTATTGAGACCAAATTGATCCTGACAGAAAAGGAAAGATAAAGCCCTCATTTGTTTTCCAAGATTCATTCTTTTTCTAAAACAAAACAAAACCAAAACAATAATTCTCAAAACAGGAATTTTTGACACTAAATATTTGCCTTTGGGGGAAAAAAGTGCACAGCAGGTGTCAAAAATTCAGAATGCCAAAAAAAATTCAGGGCACCAAGCAAAAGTCCAGCAGCACCTGATCCTTCCAAATAAAAGTATGTAATCCCCCCATCTGAACCTTATAGCCTTACAGGACTAAAGCAAAATCTTGCGCAATGTCATCCATTACAACAGGAGGACAAATCCAGAAGTTAGATTTCTCAAGATCACATATAGATTAGAGGATCCATACCTTCTAGAGTCTCAATTTCCCCAATTTGCAAACACAGGAAATTAATTCATTTAGCAAGTCCTTGAAGCGGCTTAACTATTGGCTGGCGTTAGGGTTGGACTGCATGATCTCTAAGGTCCCTTTGGCCCTGAAAACCTTAATAGTTCTTATAGTCAGACTTCGTAGACATTCTTTTGACTCAGACCTGAAAATTTGGCTGGAAACATAAACAGGCTTCTACATAAAAACACACACTTACCAGCTAGAATTTGGACTTGGGAACATGAGGTTTCACCACAGGTAACAGGAATAAGTGCAAAATCTTCTCTGGTAATTATATTAGTTTCGGCTCTATTATAGTTCCTATTCCAAGGTGCTTCAAATTTGACCAGAGCAGGGCCAAGTCACTATCATGCTCACACAAGGGAAGGGTGTGCCGGTTTTCTTTTGAACTTGCCAACGATCTTCCATATATTCAAGAATAGCATGCCTCTCCTATCAGACCTGTCCTTTCCCATTTGGCAATGGGAATTGGCAATTGCCATTGCCATCGGTGTTTTCTTTTTCCTTCCTTCTATTTTGCAAAAATCATAAGCCAACATGGCAACCAGTTTTTTATTTCCTTCCTTTTAAAAAACAAGGTCATGGAGGCACCTGGGTGGGTCCATAGGTTAAGCGTCTGCCTTCAGCTCAAGTAATGACACCAGGGTCCTGGGATAGAGCCCCACATCAGTGCTCCCTGCTCAGTAGGGAGTCTGCTTCTCTCTCTCCTCTGCCTCCTCCCCTCTGTTCATGCTCTCTCTCACTCTCTCAGTAAAATAAATAAAATCATATAAATAAATAAATAAACAAACAAACAAATAACAAAGTCATGATTTTCCCATAGTTATCAGGACAAGGTCCATAGAGAAGAAAAGCATTTGTAATTTTAATGAAAGCTCATGCTTGAATTTTTCTTAATTAAACCTTTTAGGGAAACCGTATTACTATTGCTGTTGTTATTTTTATATACAAATAGTTATAACATCAAAATATCTGGGGTAGTCTGGGTGGCTTAGTGGTTTAGCACCACCTTCAGCCCAGGGTGTGATCCTGGAGAACTGGGATCGAGTCCCACGTCGGACTCCCTTCATGGAGCCTGCTTCTCCCTCTGTCTGTGTCTCTGCCTCTCTCTCTCTCTCTCTCTGTGTGTGTGTGTGACTATCATAAATAAATAAAAAAAAATTCAATTATGAGAAAAGCTGGATTTAGTGTGATCCGTTCAAAACCATGTAACTAGAGGGGAGCCTCTGTAACTAGGTGGTGCAGTCAGTTAAGCATACCAACATTTGGTTTCAGCTCAGATTGTGATCTCAGGGTCCTGGGATCAAGCCTTTTGTGAGGCTCTGAGCTCAGCATAGTATCTGGTTGAGATTCTCTCTCTCTCTCTCCCTCTCCTTCTGCCCCTGCTCCCTGCATGCTCACTCTTTCTTTCTAAAATAAAAGGGTAAATCTTTAAAACACACACACACACACATAACTAGAGTAAGTTGTTCAACTAGCAGTCAAACACAAGTCTTCTGTCTCAAGGTCAAACAAGCTTTTTAGAACTGAAGATTTAAAATGCAAGAAAATAGTTTCCATTATATTCTAAGAGAGCAAATAGACTGAGTGAAGTTTTTAATTATGTAAATTCAATAATATGCAAAGAACAGCCTGGGACCAAAAGAGCAAAGGTATATAAAAGACAAATTTAAGAGGTGTTTTTTTTTTTCCATTGTTAATAAAAAATGACTAAAAATAAGTAAAATTGGTCATGTTATTTCTATTTGCCAGAGGACCTATCTGTTGCATGAAATATAGACTTTGCACGACTCCTATCCATTAGTGGAATCTGAGCTTTGATTTTACTAGCTTCCTACATTTTATCAGCAAGGTTTTATAGGAAATTCAAGATTTTTGTAGGAAATCCATGACATATATATCTAAGACATAATTTTTTTTAATAGATTTAAAAGATCTAGGCGCCAAACTGAATTGGCAGTCGCTGGTTATAACTGGAACTTAATAATTTTATCAATAGTACAAAAAGCTGGGCAGTCCAGGTGGCTCAGCGGTTTAGCACTGCCTTTGGCCCAGGGTGTGATCCTAGAGACCCAGGATCGAGTCCCACATCAGGCTCCCTGCATGGAGCCTGCTTCTCTCTCCTCCTGTGTCTCTATGCCTTTCTCTCTTTCTCTCTCTCTCTCTCTTTCTCTCTCTGTGTCTCTCATGAATAAATAAATAAAATATTTTTAAAAATAGAAATAGATCTACCACATGATCCAGCAATTCCACTACTAGGTATTTGCCCAAAGAACATGAAAACACTAATTAAAAAAAAAAGTACAAAAAGCTTTTTCTTTTTTTTAACCTTTTTTTTTAAAGATTTTATTTATTTATTCATGAGAGACACAGAGAGAGGCAGAGACATAGGCAGAGTGAGAAGCAGGCTCCTCACAGGGAGCCCAATGTGGGACTCGATCCCCAAACTGGGATCACATCCTGAGCCAAAGGCAGAGATTCAACCGCTGAGCCACCCAGGTGTCCCAGAAAAAGCTTCTTCCATTAGATTCTCCTATATGAAAATATACTCCTACAAACTCACATGGTTTACTCCCGTCCCCTGCTCAAATCATTGTTTAGGTGTCCCCCTCTCAGCAAAGGCTCTGGACCACCTTTCCTCCAACCCAGAGCCCTGATCTCATCCCAATGCACTTTGTATCAATGTACGCATTTTGTTTCTATCAACCAGTTTCACTAACCTGTGGGTTTCAGCAGGGCAGGACCTTGTCTTTTTGCTATAGAATTCCTAGTGCTATAAAGGTATACACAGAGGCACACGGAATATTTGCTGAATTAATGAATCATTTCTTCCTTTGTCTCTCCCAACCTAAAATTTAGGAGAAGGAAAGCCAGTCAGTGGACTAAACCATTTAGGCAGTCCCCATGGCTTTTCCTCTCTAAAACTTACTATGGGAAATTGTAAATATATATCAAGGTAAACCAAATAACAGAATCAACCTCCATGCACTCAAGAATTACCAACTCATAACTAATCTTTCTTTCACCTATTTTCTCACACATTAGTCCTTTACTCTTATTTTGAGGCAAATGCCAGACACCATTAATTCCCTTCCCAAATATATTGACATTTCTCTAAAAGATAAGGACTGGTTTCTTTTCTATATATCTATAGTAACATCATCACCCATAAAACACAACAATAATTCTATGAGTTTGTTATTTAGGTTTCTTTCCTGATATGAATAGTATTTAGTTGCCCAAATGCTGGCATCTGGTCACCAGTGGCTCTACATGATCAAAGGCTAAGTACTTCCACTGTTGCTTCTGATTCCAACCCTGAGTTACTTACAATCAACACTTTCTGGAGCACAAGACTTGTATATAATCAATACATACTGTAATATGCATCCTTGACCTCACTCAGAAAAGAATACCCCAAGAATGTTTGCTGGTGCTTAGGCTAGAAAGATGTGGCTGACCGATTAGGACCCATGGTGACCAATCAGAACCTTAAAATACCACTCTTACTCATGTAGAAGGTACTGTTTGTGGATAGAGAAACAAAGCAATAAAAAAAGCACGCTTGGGTCCCCAGGACAAACAAGAAAATGTGGAATTCAGAACTGACACTCCTAAAAAAATGGCTTGCAGTTTCAAAACAAAATTAGTAGGTAAAAGGATTTCCGGAGCTTCAGAATGCAAGCCAGCAGAACTCTGAGAAGCTTCAGCTGGGGATGTTGCATTAAAGTACCTTAGCTCTCTGTGAGTTGTAAAGCTTTCTTTAGGCTCCGGATAAATGTTTATCCACCACAGAAGCGATCACTGAATTCATGAGCTTCCTAGCATGGCCTATTAATATGACTTCAACCACAGATCTTACCTGCGCCCTGAAAGTACCTTCATCAAGAGGTGGTGGAGGAGGGAAGTTTCCAGGGCTGGATGGAAGAGCACCAGGATCATCTAGAGGTGGAGGGGGGGGTGGCAGAAAATCACCTACAGAAAGGAAATACACACATGAAGTTACTAGACATGCAACCATATAGCTCTCTTGCTCTCTCTCTCTAAGATTTTATTTATTTATTCATGAGAGACACAGGCAGAGGGAGAGCCAACTCCCCACTGAGCAGGGAGACTGATGTGGGACTTGATCCCACGACCCTGGGATCACGGCCTGAGCCAAAGGCAGATGCTCAACCCCCGAGCCACCCAAGTGTCCCTGTATAGCTCTCTTAAAACACATACACTTGCTGCTGTTTTACTGCTTTCTCATTGGCCTTGACATATAATTTTTTGTCTTGTGGAGCAATTACTCCCTATTCTAGCTCTCTTCAGTTTAATTAGTAGTCTTAATTTTGAGAAGAATGAGGACCAGAGTTGCTTCTCAGAAGTGACATAAAAGCTGGTTTAAAGGAGTCAGGTATATTCAGCCAAAATAGGGAAGGTGCTTGGGGGCAGGGAGTAGATTGCTGAGGTGTGTAAAACTTGGTACTTATCTTCAGTAATGTTTTAATCAAGTAGAGGAGGAAAAAATATGTACATAAATAAAGACCATACAAGATAAAATATAGTAAGATGGAGAAACAAGCTCTTCTGGGAGCTAAGATAAAGGAAAGCTCATGTCTAGGTGGAGGAACCAAGGAAGGCTTCACCACAGCATGAAAATGGTCCCTGAACATTCTGATATGGACAGCAAGCCTACTTGGCAGAAAGACCAGCAACAGAGGCATAGGTTAAAATAATTCAGGGCTGGAGAATAAGGAGCAAGTTATTAAGATAGCATAAATATAGGAATGTAAAATCATACTATTAGGTAATAAAAACACGTGCAGTGACAACAAAAAACTTTTAAGTATGTTGCACGTCTGGTCAGTAGTTTAAATTTTATCATGTACACAGTGGGGATCCACGAAGCATTTCTGAGAAAAAAAAAAGAAACTTGGTTGCAATATGATTTACTAAAGACTAATCTAGAAGTACATGGAGGAGAGATTAGGAGAAATTAGAATAAGAAACATCTGATTTTGAAATCTATATACAATCCAGGCAGGAAGTTATGAGGAGTTAGCATATCAAGAAAACTCAAGATCACTGACCAAACAGAACAGCATACTAATGTTATGCTGTTGTAAGAGAGAGCATCTAATCTCTAAGATTTGAGGTGCAGATATAGAACTAAGAGCTCTATGGCTTTACGGCATGGAATTTAAAAAAAAAATACTTTGCAAAAAATCCTATTAGGAAAAGGAAATTTCCTTTGTTTAAAAAAAATTCTCTATTTGTCTCTTCCTTTCTAAAAATAATATTTTAACAATAATAAATAATATTTGTAGATAAGTAGCTTTTCTTTGCATTTCAGATGCTCAAAACTTAATGGGAAGGCATCAGGTTCTATCACTCAGTGAGCTGCTTTGGGATAATACCAAAATATGATGATGTAGGCCTTCAATAAAAAAGAATCTAAACGGCATAGTGGAAGGATGGTGGCTTGGATTCATTGTTCTGATACACCTTGGAGATGGTTCACTTGGGCCCTATTTGCCCTATAAATAATAGTCTTAGAGTTGGAAGAGTAGCTGTTCAACCTAGCTCCCCACTATATTTAGACTACCAACCAGTCAGCACTGTATTTAGAGTATTGTGTTTTATGGACCGGTACTATACACCAATCACTGCTAAGATTTTTAAAGGTTACCTCTTAGTCCTCCAACCCTCTGTGCTGATTGTTCTCAAATGTTAGAGGACACTAGGATCTCAGAAAGATCTAGTTAAACACAGATGGCTGTGTCCCACCCCCAGAGCTCCTGATTCTGTAGGTCCAGGGTGGGGTTTTAGAATGTGCATTTCTAATAAACACCCAGGTGATGCTGATGCTATTGGTCCTGGAACCACACTTGAGAACCACTGCATTAAGTAAAGTATTACCTTAGTCCTATTTTTAGACCCCATAGGATTAGAAAGGTTAAATGACTTACATCACATAGAAACATTTCTGTTTCTCTTACCTTTTTGGGTGTGCATATCTGGAGACATGTTTTATCCATATCCTTATTAGGGTCATAAATCTCATAAACCTTCAATAACTCTACTCTGGTTCTAAACACTAGCTACTTACTAGAATCAGCAAGAAAGTGTATCTAAAAATGCCGATGCCCAAATTCCATCTCACATCAATTTAATCAGGATCTTGGGAATGGGGGAAAGAAAGTAGGGAGGAGGGGTCAGGTGTCAGTACTCCTTTAAAACCCAAATGAGTCTAATGGGCAGTCAGAATCAAGAAACTAACTTAGCCTTCCTTTGATCAAATACCGCACTAAAAAGTATTTAACACGTGTTAAATAAAAAAGAATTGTCACCAAGTTCTTTTCTGCCTTGAAACGTCAAAACATATGAAAAGAACCCTCAAAATGAGATCTTAAGTCATCAGCATAGGAGGTCTAGGCTGATGGAGGCTGGTGCTACCAAATTCTAGTGCACAGCCTAATTTTCTGGTTCGAATGTTCTCTCTGGACCTATGTCTTCTTCATACCTAATTTAAAAGAGATTTCTGAGCTCCTTCTTATACTTTACCACGTTTTATTGTCACAGAGACTGCTGAAGCATTGAACAGGCTCCCTGCAGAGAACCTGATGCAGGACTCAATCCCAGGACCCTGGGATCACTACCTGAGCCAAAAGCAGATGCTCAACTACTGAGCCACCCAAGGCTCCCTCCTTCCTATATTTCTAACACAAAAATTGAATATAAAGTGAGGCACAGACTGATGACAGTCTTGGAAGGGTGAAACTACACAAAAGACTGACATATTGTATTTTTAAAAGAAATAACTTAAAAACAACAAACATCTAGACTGTCTATTCCAGGTGAATATTAGATTAAGATTTTTTAAAAGCCCTAGTAATAAGCTCATAATTATCACATAATTTTCAGTTTTTCAAGCTTGACCATCATAGGCCTCTTCCTTCATTCTTCGGAGTGCATCTCACATTTTAAAATGGTGTGGAGGAGCAGGTAAACGTCTAAAAAACAGACACACACATGATGAGGATAGAAAATGGGTCCAACAAAAGGCGGGGGGAGAAAATGGGTCCTTTGGAGGGAAACATAACTAGTTGAGATAGCTAGAATGAAAAGCTCTTAATTACCTTAAATCAGACTAAGAACTGTTTCGAGAACTCTGATTTATGGTTCACCATTTTAACAAGCCATTAAGCAAAGGAAAATGCTTCTTAGTTGCAGGAAAAATAAGTCCACTTGAGAGAGAAGGCAAATTTCCATGTTTAAGGAAGAGGGCAAAATAGAAAGAACAAAGTGCATGTGGTGTGTGTGTCTGTGTCTCTGAACTTGCTGGGGGAGTGGGATCCTTTCCATTCTCAAAGTTTTTTTTCAAACAATGAGAAAGCACCGGGCTTAGAAACTCAGGTACCTGGGTGGTTCAGTGAGTTAAAGGTCTGCCTTTGGTTCAGGTCATGATCGCGGGGTCCTGGGATCCAATCCAGCACCATGGTTGGTGGGGGGGAGGGGGGCTCCTTGCTTGGCAGGGAGCTTCTCCCTCTCCCTCTGGCTCACCCCCCACTCATCTTTCTCTCTCTCTCTCTCTCTTTCTAATAAATAAAATCCTAAAAGAGAGAGAGAGAGAGAGAGAGAGAGAGAGAGAGAGAGAAGCAGCTCAGGTGGTGATTCGGCTAGAGAAAAACATCCGAACAGAATCAGCTGCAGTACCTTGCAACTAGCAATGCTAAGCTGTAAACCTTCACATTAGTGCATGGCCTGTCCTCCTCCCCACTTGCCAGGGAAATCCAAATGGAACTTACAGACCCTGTGAGTTAACGGGGCATTGAATAAATCAAGCAGGCAAGCCAAAAACAAACACACCATCAGGAAACTGCAACAATCCAGGGATACATAAAATCTAAGATAGAAACATTTAGTTTTAGAAGAAGGAGGGTAGTTCCAGCCACATGCCTACAAACTTGGTTTCCTCCTTACCCTTTTCCTCACCATCCAAAGCCTACCCACATACAAAATACATTTAGCCCTTGCCTGCCAGGTAAAACTCCGTATCATCGCAAAGAATTCTGCAAATATTCAAAAGATTTTTGCTTTGTGCCAGATGTAGCACCACGAGGCAGCTAAAGAGTGAGTGGTGTAAAAGTACATATTCCTGACTCTTAAATACTCTTTATGCCAACTCACTGCCATAAAATAGCCTGTAATGCATGGCATTAACTTGAAAAGCAAGTGAAGCAAATCTGCCAAAAGCCCAGGTATGCATACTTTCTGCAGCTACCCTGCAGAAAGGGTAGACTGCCTAGACTTCCTAGACTACCTTGCTAGTCTAGGAGTTCAAAGATGGTAGCACCGAGAAGTAGATATGGCTACATGCTGGGAGCTGAGTTTTCACCCTCTACAGTTGCCCTAGGAACATGGTTTGGGCATGTATGAAAGGCATCTACCTACCTGCATGAAGAGCTCACTTATCTCTTTATAAAATAAAAGCCCCCATCAGCGGGGAAAAATAACAAGAATTTATTAGCAAAGGAGGTGATAAATGAGTAGTTAATATGTGATTGTAGTGAAAAAGCACAAGGGAATAATTAACTCAGATCATCAGTGAAGTCTGAATTAATTTTCTGCACTTAAAAAAAAAAAAAGCACCGTTCTTTTCCTTCTTCAAGCATATCCATGTACAGCTGCACACATACACAGGGATTCACACAGCAGCCCCTTTTGTGCCTCGTACACAGTTCAGATCTATCACAGCATCTATAATACCTGGTTGCATTTAGCTGTTTATGGCCATTCTCTCCTCCTGCAAACTGAAGCTCCTAAGAAGTAAAGCCCACTTACAGTTTCTTTCTATCTCCACATCTTGGCATGAAGTTTCGGCCATGGTTACACTCTCAGTAAACGTAGGCTGAATAACTAACATACAGAAAGTCATTTAATTACTTAATTGATGTGTTGTTGTTGTTGTTGTTGTTTTTAAATGGTCTGATGCAGGGATGCCTGGGTGGCTCAGTGGTTAAGCTCGTCTGCCGCCTTCGGCTCAGGGTGTGACCCCGGAGTCCCAGGATCGAATCCCACATCGGACTCCCTGCATGGAGCCTGCTTCTCCCTCTGCCTATGTCTCTGCCTCTCTCTCTCTCTCTGTCTCTCATGAATAAATGGATGAATTAATTAATTAATTTTAAAAATCTAAAAAAAAAAAAAAAAAAAAAAAGGTCTGATGCCTCACATGTTGTTCAAATATCAATGTTCAAAAGACCCAGAGTCTGATAAAATGCAGACTCTGAGAATGTGTGGGATGAGGCCTGAGATTCTGCAGTTTTTAAAGATTTTATTCATTTCTTTGCGAGAGAGAGAAAGAGAACACGAGCGTACAAGCACATAAGTAAGGGAAGGGGCAGAGGGAGAAGCAGACTCCCCGCTGAGCAGGGAGCCTGATGTGGGGCTCAATCCCAGGACCCCAGGAGCAAGACCTAGCCCAAAGCAGATGTTTACCCAACTGAGCCACACAGATTCTGCTTTTCTAAATGCTTGCCAGGTGATGAGGCTGCAGATCCATGCACAGTACATGGAGACACATGGCTGTTTTTAGGGCTCTTCCAATTGGCAGCTGTTGATTCTCCAACTTTCTTATGGTGCATACATTTTAGTGGTATAAGGAAATAAACATTAAGGTAAATATAAATAAAACCACTTAGGGGCTTTTCAGATTAATTATTTAAATTATGAGTGCATAAGAGATTGGGCTGGAACACACAGACACACACATACACACACACACACGGAAAAATGTAATTACAGTGACCAAATCATAAGCTTCCAGTAAAAACAGATTCATTTCTGTTTATAGTAACTAATAGAGAACAGAAATAGGTTCAAAAGAAAATAATACAAAACCCCAGCCCTAAAACTTGAAACACAAACCCCAGCTCTACCCTTCATTTCAATACTACCATCTCAAGTTCAGCCTCCCTCACCAATGAAATGTGGATGACCATATCGACTTCCCTGTGTCACTCTGCAGATCAAAGCAGTTAAAAAGTGATCCTGAATCTTTTTTGACCACAATCCAGAGTAAAGAAACAACCTTTTTATATCATGACACAATATCACTACTTGGGACATATCCAAATATGTATGTAACCGAAACAAGGGTCTCAGGAAACCATACTTACTGCATGTAATGCATAGGGCAATTTCTATGAGATCTATTTGTCTAAAAAGTGTTGGTTATGGAATAACCACAACTAAAGTGATTGTGACCTATAAATGGCCTCAACTCCCAGCCAAAACATGACTAAGCTAATTTACATGTGACTTGTATAATATCTACATAACCGGTGATGACTCTTGCTGCTTTCCACGTCTGCACAAGAGGGCAACTCAGTCTAAAGCTGCCTACTCAAGAGACAGAGTCTGAGAAGGCAATGCTCTCTGAATAGGTTGGGAAGATGTAATGGACGACAAAGCAAAGGTAACAGGGGGTCAGTTTCCCTAGGTAACTTGAGTAGCATCACTCTTGTAGTGTTCTCTTCAGAGATGAGAGACAATTTATTACAAAACAAAGCAATTAAAGGCCCTTTACAATTTCATCCTCAACTCCATCTTCACTTTATATTAAATACATTTGCCACCAAGGAAACTACACCAGAAAGCACATTGACTGGAATATTTAATAAACGAAGCATTCACAGGGTGCCTGGCTGGCTCAGTCTACAGAGCATGCAACTCCTGATCTCGAGGTCTTGAGTTTGAGCTCCACAATGGGTGTGTTTACTTCAAAAAAAAGAAGAAACATTCATGGTAGAGGATAGCATGACAGCATGTATAATGGTAACATTTGCATGAAAACATATACACATTAAAATCCATTGTCATGGATTATCTTTTAAACAGATTCCAAAGAAATTGTCAACAGCGAGTTGCCTCTATGAAGAAGTTGAATTTTGTCACTAGGGAACAAGAGTGGAAAAGAAACTTACTTCTCATTATATAAAATTTAAACCTATTACTTTACCCATTTATATTTTTTAATTCCAGAATATTAACATATAGTGTTATTAGTTTCAGTTATACAATATAGTGCATCAACACCACCTGCCCTCTGGTAACCATCAGTTTTTCTCTATAGTTAAGAGTTGGCTTCTTGGTCTGTCTCTTTTTTCCTTTGTTCATTTATTTTATTTCTAAAATTGCTTCATATGAGTGAAAATTTATGCTATTTTTAATTTTTTTATTTAAAGTCGATTTAATTAACATATAGTGCATTATTATTTTCAGAGATAGAATTTAGAGATTCATCAGTTGCATATAACACCCAGGGCTCATTACCTCAAGTGCCCTCCTTAATGCCCATGACCCATTTGCAGCAACCCTCAGTTTGTTTCACAGAGTTAAGAGTCTCTTATGGTGTGTCTCCCTCCCTGATTTCATCTTACTTTAAGAAACAAACCAGATGAACATAGGGGAAGGGAGGGAAAAATATATGCTATTTTAAAAATAACACATATACACAAAACCAAAGAGAAATTTTCAGTACCTAGCAATGTGTCATCTGCAAATATTGAGCTGAATAAGGTTTTAAAAACTGCCAGGAAATACTGGAACATGGCAGAGGTCAAGAAACCCTTGAGGATAAGTCCCATTGAATGCATCACCTCTCAGCCTTCTCAATCTATTTATTACCCATTGGTCACAACTAAAAATATGAAAGAATTGCCCTGACTTAGTCAACCAGTAGTCTGTAGTAGAGAGGATAAAATGCCTGCTTATCCTAGAGCCAAAGCCTATGTACCATCTCAGGGTGACCTCAGATCTCTGTCCTAGAGAGACATTGAGCCTCCTGGAGCTATTAATAAAGTGGCTCGTGTACTCCCATTTTGCTCTGTTCCTTGAGTGTGCAAGCCCCTTTGAGAACTCTCTGGGAGAAGTGATAATTATCAGGGCAAGGCAGGGCATTCCCAGTTCCCTGTCCTCACCAACCAAATAGCAACCCCAGCAGCCCGCCTTAAATGATGCATCTTCATCTGTAAATGAGAAGATACGTGACCTTAAACAAGTGATTTTAATTCCTTAGATCTCACACTAGACATTTTTGGAGTTCAGGCTTTTATTATACATAATTACACATTAGAAAATTAACCTTTCTATTTTCTTTCCATTTTTATTTTCTGCTACTTAACTAAAAAACAGATTGTTGATTCTGATAGTACTTAATCTTCTAAGCAATATCATTTAAATGAGAGGATTAAGATTAAAAACAGTGATGAAACACAATACTGACAATGAAATAGGAAAATCTGCACTTTATGCTATTCATATAAAAATAGAGCAGCGTTAAGGATAAAACTTTTTTCAAGAAAATTTGACAACAGGTATCAAGAGCCCTAAAATATTTATATACTTTGATGCAGCAACACCACTTTTAAGAAATTATTCTACAAAAGAAGTAACTGAAGAGTATATAGAAAAGCATGTTAAAGATTCTTCAATACAATTAAATATAATGGAGATAATCAGAATGTTCATCAATAAAGTACTGTTAAAAAAAAATCAACTGTGGTCAATCCCACACTGGAAAATTGTATAGCCACCAAAATAATGATTTTAATCTAAATCTGACATCTATTTATTCACTGATTGAGTGCCTTTTATGTACCAGGCATTATTCTAGACATGAGGGGGGAATCAAACAGCAAGAACAAAGAAACAATAAAATAAAAAGTGCTGCACTCATGGAATTTATATTCTATCAGAAGGATAAGAGTACTTAAAAATAATTTAAATAAAACATAATATCAAATGGCGATTGGCACTATGGAAATACGGAGCAAGAAAGTCAAGTGAGTGTGCTAGGGTGGGGGTGGAATGCCACAATTTTTAAGAAGGTTGGGAAATGCCTCCCCACTGTGGTATTTGAACAAAGACTTAAATCTAGCGAGGGAGTGAGTCATGGAGTATCTAGGAGAAGAACATGAAGAACTTTCTGACATATTATGTGAGGAAAATAGTATTTATCACGTGGTCCTATTTTTGTAGAAACCTGTATGCTAACAATGGCTGTCTAGAGCTTAAGGGATGAGTTGTGGTTTTCTTCTTTTTAATCCTTCTCCTTTTGGTTCAACTGTTATACAAGAAATGTGAATTACAGACATGCATTTTTTAAAAGTCGAAGGAAGACACTGTGAAATGAATCGCAGAATCTACTCAAACCCAGTGTTTAATTTTAATGTGCCACTATATTTACCCAAGCCCAAATGTAATGTCTCCGTCATCTTTCTAAATAACTTAGCTTGAAATGTTCATTGTGATTCTCAAATTAAAAGCAAGAAGAATTATTTATACTAAAGTGGATATAGTCTCCCTGATTTTCAAATCAAAGGTTTCACTCTTCAATTCACTAATACAGAATCCCTGGGTCTTCACGGAATTCAGCAATCCTCGTGCTTCACCACAATTAAATTGTCTGTACGAAGGTGAAGCACCTGAGTGCATCACATTGAAACATACTGCATGCCTCTATTATTCTGTGGTTTCCATTTGTTGGAAACAAATTTAATTTCTTAGACAAAAGCACTGAATGATTTTCAAGGAATATGAACTAAGGAGGACAGTCTGGTTCTATAAATGGACTAGAACCAGAACTAACATTCTGAATCCACCAATTGTCATCTGTCCTACAAAACATGTTAATTGCTACCCAAACAACAAACCACACCATATATTTGACTTCCAAAGATGGGCACTCAAAATGAATAGGGGAATGGCTTAATAAATAACTTGAAGCATCAGTCTTCTACCACCTATTGAACTATCTTCAGCCCCAATACCAAAAAGTGAAATTCTCTCAGTTCAAAATTGAAATAAAAATTAAATTTCAGGGCAACCTGGGTGGCTCAGCGGTTTAGCACCGCCTTCGGCCCAGGGCCTGATCCTGAAGACCCAGGATTGAGTCCCACGTCAGGCTCCCTGCATGAAGCCTGCTTCTCCCTCTGCCTGTGTCTCTGCCTTCCCCCCCCCCCTCTCTTTCTGTGTGTGTGTGTGTCTCATGAATAAATAAATAAAATATTTTTAAAAAATTAAATTTCATGTTGTGGACAGAGAATGAGGCAACGGTCCAGGGAAACAACAACAACAACAAAATCTTCATTTACTACTGAAAAAGAAAGCTGGAAAACAAATATCGGTATGCTGAGAGAGGATTCCAAAAATACCCCTTTCTTTTGGAGATTGGCTACAACAGGGTGATATCCTTTGAGGCCAGAAGCCTACCTTTCCCCCAAAGATGGTGATGGAGCTTGAGGGAGTGAGTTTTCACAATAAAAACACTTGAAATATCTCAGCTAACTTATTCCATCGCTGCTGTATATGGATAGAGTAAACCATGCCCACTTTGAAGACAACAGAGCTCTCTTTCCTGCCTTAGCTCTATTAGAACACATATTCTGCTCTTTGTTAGTTTAATGACATATTTATTGGTTTCTCCTACCAGACTCAAAATTCCTTGAAGACAGACTCTGTTTCACTGATCTCTATATAGAGCATATATAACATATAGGAGATAGCAAATGGTAGTAATATGGTTTTTGTAAATTATCATTATTACAAATCTATATTATATTAACCTGAATTGAACTCTGAAAAAATGAGCACATGTATTTTTACCAAGGAAACTTTGCCCCTTTTCAATGATTGACATAAAGGTCCATACAGTACAGTACTGATGGGCCATAGGTCCCACAAGGTGCTAACAACATCAGTCTTAAAATAGCCACCGAGTTTTCTATTGGTGGTAGTAGTGATGCTTTTACACATTACCCTACTCAGAGGAGATCCTCAAGATACAGTCAAGGAAGTCCACATTCCTAAGTCATCTCCTGCATATGGGGGCATCCTAGCCTCCAGAAACCCTGCATCACATGTATTGTCTCGGTCTTTCTTCTGCAATAAAAGATTTGTAGATAAGTCTCATATCTACAGTATCTATATCCAACAAGGTATCTCAAAACTTCTTGAAAAACCCTCCAGGAATTTTGAACTCAGAACTCTTCCCATAAGTGAGAAATGGAAATGGAGGAACAGGGAAATGAAGGAAGATGGGGGAGAGTGTCACATGGATAGAATCTCAAAATGTCAGTCCTCGTGCTGAAACTAATCTTTTAACTGAGGGAGTACATCAGAATCTCATGGGGGCACTTCCTTCTTCTACTACATGCACCCAGGCCCCACTCTAGAATTCTTAAATCAGAATCTTTGGGGTTGGGATGGAGATACAAGCATCTTGATAAGCTTCCCTATATTCTGATGTGTAGCCCTGCCTAACAGTTATTGACTGCATGAAAAACCAAGACTAAGGAACTGGCCTAGGTTCAAGAAGACTAAGGAGACAAGATAACAAAATGTAGCTTGTGATTCTGGATAGGATTCTAGACCAGAAAAAAAGGTGATTAAGTAGGGCAATTAATGAAATCTGAATAAAGTCTACACACTAGTTACTAGCATTGTGTCATTGTATTAATTGCCTGGTTTTCGTACCTTTACTATGATTGTGTAAGACGTCAACAACTGGGAAACCGGAAAGACTAAGCGAAAACCCTTCATACTATTTTTCAGTGTTTGTTTACAGTCTAATATTATTTTGGAATGAGAAGTCAAATTTATTTTTAAACCTTAGGGGGGAAAAAGTAACTTCCCTTGTCTGATAACTTTATCTTATAGATGGAGGACCAGTGTAGTGAAGAGAAACTCCCAAGTGGTATAGAACCACACCAAAAAAATCCACTGTGACCCCAAATATCCTAACTTCCAATAAGGACACATTTGCCACAGTAAATGATAGTGTGAGACTCTGAGACCTGTTGGGAATAAGAAGGAAATTTGTTCTGTTCCTATAACTTCAGAAGACTATGGTGAAGAGAAGGGACTCTTACTATTTAGGAGACCTGGAATAGATGGATCAGGAACATGTAAAACGTCTTCAACTAAATCCAGCCTGACTGCAACCTGAATAAGCCAGTAATCTTAGCTTGATGATCAGCAGCAGTGAAATCCCATAAAGCTTCCTGCTTCCCACTCTGGACCCATTCCCCTGCTTCAGGAGACTCCCTGAGGATGAGAATGGCTACATGGCACCAGGGACTTTCTATGATTTCTCTAGTCTTCATCTTTTCTTGCACAAAGGACTTCAAATTCTTCTCACTGAGAAATTCTTGTTACTATTTATACAAAATGATGCCAACCATTACTCACTCTCCTTCAACCCTGCCATTTCATCTAGACTGAGGCTTAGCAAATGCATAAATGCTTTAAAAATAATCAAATAGAGACACTCATTTCATTTCAAGGTGGTTGTTTTTTGGCACGATTTTTTTTTTCCAAAGGAGTACTAGAGCTGACAGGTACTTGCTCTAAAAATTTACTTCACCATCTGCTAACTGAAATATTGCTTTCACGGATTTATATTGTATTAAAAGGTCACTGGCTGTTTAAGACTTAAACAGTTTTAATCATTCTAAAAGTCTCTTAACAGTAAGAAAAGGAAGCTCAGAACAAACAGCAGCAGGGACTCTAATTAAAAGGGCCAATTCATCTAATTTTATTTGGGGTTAATTATTCAGGATTCACTCTTTGATGTGTAAGGAATAGCAATTAGTAATTTTAGTGATTTGAGAATCATTGGAGGTGTAATCAGTAAAAATGAGTGAGTGTTTACAACACAAGATGGTGAATTACTCTCTCAGCTGGAGAACAGGAACATTAGGCTCCAAGAGATCAAGGCTAAGGATTTCAGACCCTAGTAATAACAGTCACTTCAAAATAAAACACATGTCAACAGCATCTAGCATTCTGTTTGTTCTTAGCTAAGGCAAGGCACAGAAGCTTCACAAATTACCTTTAACCACATCTCCATCTTTGCCGCTGTCCCCAACCACTTCCTTCTATTTGGCTCTTGCCACCATGGTAACCATAAATGCATTACATTGAAAAAGCAATTCTAAATGAATATACCAGTTATAAGCAACATAAGACCCAGAATAATCATGGCACCCACTTATTCCATGTCTGCATCTCTGATCTCTACTGGGATCTCTAGCTCAGTGCTCAAAACTGAAGGCAGATATCCTAACTCACACATCTGCTTACCTTCCCTTGTGTCTTCTATGTTTCTATTTCCTTTATTATGATTTTCCTAATCATACAGGGTGGGAGAAAGCTCCTTTTCTCTATTTTTTGTCCCACCACCCTCACTGAATACAGCAAGCTTTATTGAATTATATCAAATTGTCCATTTACTACTCTCCACCTCTCCTGCCACCAAAATAATCAATGCCTCATTACCTCTTAGCGAGGCTTAATAAACAACCTAAATGGTTTCCATTATTCCTTACTTAGTTCGTTCCGACTAATCTTAGATACTGTGGCCAGATTGAAAACATCCATTGGTCCCCCTTAAAAGCCAAAACAAATTTTGAAAAAGGACAAAGTTGGAGGGTTCTCCCTTTCTGATTTCAAAACTCACCACAAAGCTACAGTAATCAACAACGTGGTGCTGGCACAAAACAGACATACGGACCAATGGAAATGGCACAGAGAGCCTAGAAATAAGCCCTTCCGTATATGGCCAATTGAGTCTATGGCAACTACTGGAGTCTTGGAGAATTATGGTTTGGGGGTATTATGTGTTTCCTGAGACTTGACAGGACCTCCTCCTGGCCCGGCAGTGTCCTTAAACAGGCTGGGCCTCCTGGGAGGCAATGGAGAGAAACTTGACAAGCTCGGTTCACTTTATCTTCTCCTAGAATGCTCTGGTGAGTACGCATTCCTTGAGATTATTGCTGCACACAGCAGCTCTGGCAGGTTTGTACTTTAGAATGCTAAAGCTCCTAAACCACATTCCCAGTAATCTGCCTGACAGCTTCTCCTGGCTTCCCTGACTACAAGAATTTGCTCATGCCTTGTCTCCTTCAGGACTTCCCTCTCTAATATGTCTTCATGGCAGAACACAAGTTATTCTTGGAGGCCCAGGCCACCTGCCAACCCCACATAGCCTTCTTTGGCTGACCCCCGACAAGGGCACCTTCCCACCTCTCACCCTCTGCAGCACCTCTAAAGCACTTCCACGGTGTGTCTTGTTAAGAATATAGGAGCCATTCACCTTACTTTACTGTGCGCTCCTTGAGAGGACACGCACGTATGATTCAGCACTCTAACCCAATAGCACCTCTTTCCAATGCTTCATAGAGTTGAGATTGAAAAGAGTTAAGAAAATATTTGCCAAGTGGGTATATGCCTGAATTCTTGACAACTACAAGTTGAATCCTACCCAAATAAATTATCCTTTAGATGAACCTGAAAAACTGAGTGGCTATCATTCTCAAAATATGTGTGTGGCGTGGTATGATGTGGGGTGTGTGTGCATGTGTGTGTGTGTGTGTGAGAGAGAGAGAGAGAGAGGAAAAGAGAGAGGGAGAGGAAGAAAAAGAGAGGGAGGGAGAAAGAAGGTGAGGGAGAGAGGCTTAAAGACAGAGAGGCATGAGAGAGATTGAAAGATTGAGAAAGAAATTCAACTGAACATCCCCATGGGGATGATTTCTATAAACAGAACATGCTATTGAACAGTGACTCGGTTAGCTGACTTAGAAATATAAAAGAAATAGCACTGCGGTATTAAAATACATCACTTACAGACACACCTAAACTATTTACTAGCCGTATGAATTTGGCCAAATCATGAAACTTCCAAGTCTCAATTTTTTTTGTCAGATGAGAGTAACAGCACTTGTCTTGTATACTGCCCAGGGTTGTGCAGACCAGATAGATAAAAGTTAAAAATAATTTTAAAATCATAATGTCCTACGCAAATATAAATTACTTTTACTTTGAGGTGACTCTTGATGCAACTTGACCATAAAACCTTTCTTCACATTTAGAAACTCAAATAAAAACTGGAATTATTAACTGGGTAAACACTATAATTTTAATATGGTTCTTCACATACAATGGTTCCAAAGAGTTAGGGATAAAAGCAGAGGGAGAGAAAGAAGGAGAGAGAAAGAGAGAGAGAGAGAGAGAGAGAGAGAGGAGCATGAGTAACTAAAACAATAGCAAAATGACATCCTAGCAGTCAAAATAAACAAATATTGTGCTCTCCCTGGAATGTTTAGAAATCTTGGAAAGGAACTATGTAAGGAGCCCTAAGGTGGCACTATCTTGGCACATCAAGTACTTCCGCGACTGATTAACCCAACATTTCCTTGGGTCTGGAAGTATTACTAGGTCAGTCTTTTTAATGGACAAACTGTTCCTGAATAATTTTTAAGACACAAACAGCTATTGTGACGAATCAATCCAAGGGTCAGTTTTGTCCTCAAAACCCAGTGAAAGAGCCAAGTCAAAAACAACCAAAACAGGCACAACCAGGCAGTCAGGCCAACAAGAACATCTCCAAATCCCAGCACCCTTTGCTTGGTTCTGGATGGGCTCTTCCTTGCCCACTGTGATTGGCAAACCCACTCCCCACCCCAACTACCATGGGCATGTCCCACAGGAGTAGCAAACATCAAAAGGCCTGCAAAGTCTATTGGATGGTTATCATCTGTGAACTTATGTTCTTTGAATGAGAACTGAAAATTTAAAAAGTAATCTCTGAAAAAAAATCAAGTTTTGTCTCTAGGGAGGCACTCCAAGAAAAACCCCATTCCTTGTACTTCATTCATTCTGCTTTCTTCACTGCCTCCCATTAGGAAGCCATGTGATGGAAGACAGTCCCAAATGCAAAGCTTGGTGACGTGTTCTGGGCAGAAATTCAGGCACCTTGTTATTTTAGCAGACCCGGTCTGGCTGCCCAAAGACATAATTTAGCTGAGTGAGAAACTTGTCCCCTCCCCTCCTGCTTCATCTGGCCAGTTGCCTCGGAAGGTCTTTCATTCCAGAGGGCAATGGATGTATTGCTCCCTTTCATTTCTCCAACCGTAGTTCCAGCTCTCAGAGTTTCAAGTTCAGTGAGCTCAGCCTTGGCATTCAAGGATCTCCTTATGTCTCATCTTAAGAGCATTTGTCCCAGGTCTGTTTGCCAAGGACATGGTGGCAGTTCCCTTCCTGGCACTGGAGTCTGCAATATTATGCTGCTTCTTATAAACAGACCCATCCCATCACTTGAGTTACCTCTCCAAGTCCTACTGGCATTTTCATGGCTTAACTGGCATCAATGGTACAACTTTATAAACCCACAAAATCATCAGGTTAGAAGGGAATGAGAATGGGGAGGGAGGAGGGTCTGCTAGTCCGCAGGGTAGCAAACAATAGCCAAATGGTCAAATCCAGCCCACTTCTTATTTTTGTAAATAAAGTTTTATTGAAACATAGCTATAGTCATTATTTATCATCCATGGCTGTTTTTGTATTCTGCTAGCAGACCTGAGTGGTTGAGACAAAGACATTTTAGCAAGCAAAACCTAAAATGTTTTCTATCCAGACTTACCAAAAAGTTTGCCAACCCCAATCTAGTCCCGAAACTCATTTTACAGATGAGAAGATAGAGAGACTCAGTAAGGTTAAACAATGTTCTCAGGGAGTAAGTAAAATTTGCAAAAGCACAGTAATGAAGGCAGTGCCAGGCAGATGGTTTATACACACTCAGGAAATACTAGTTCTCTCTAGTGTTTGACAGGAAATTTTATGTTTCTTAAATGTGGAACTGTGTTAGGATGGTTGTTTTTTTTTTTTTAGAAAAATATCATTGCCCATGAGAAATTTATTTGTCTAGAGGGGAGAACGGACATATAAACAGAGAATTTCAACATAATATTGTATGTGTCGGTTTTCTATTGTTTCTGCAACAGATGACCACGTACAATTGTTTAAGTAACATGCATTTATTACTTTACAGTTCTAAAAATCAGAAGGCTGTCATGGGTAACACTAGGTTAAAATCAGTGTGACACCAGGGTTGCATTCCTTCTCGGAGTCTCTACATAGAATCCATATCCTTGTCTTTCTAGCTTCTACAATTGCCCTTGTTCCATGGCTTGTGACCTTCTCCCTCCATCTTCAAAGCCAGCAAAGCCTACTGAGTTCTTTCTCATATCACTCCAAAACCTCGTTTCCACAGTCTAAGGCCCACTCAGATCCTTGGATAATTTCCCTATCTTAAAGTAAATTGATTAGCAGCCTTAATTCCATCTGCAACCTGAATTCCTCTCTGCAATATAACCCTACACATTCACAAGTCCCAGAGATTAGGAAGTGAACGTCTTTGGGGTCCATTAGTGTGCTAACCCCAAGGTGCCGTAAAGAAAGGAAGCATGCACACAGTGCTACAAACCTCAAAAGATAATCCATCAGCACAAGAGCCACTGTGTAGACATGAGCAAAAGCTCTTTCATGGCACAAGTTTTCTAGAATTTTCTATAATTTTCTGAAAATTTCATCATATTTTAGTGTACTTATATATATATATTCATTTAATATATATATATATATATATATATATATATATATATACACACACACATATACACTAAAAATAGTTCCACTGGATTCCAAACACATTGTTCTTTATTTTTGCAACTAGCATCTTGATGCCACATTTACAAAAAGAGAAACAAAACAAAACCCTATTAGATCTTAGGCTAGAAATTTTGAGAAGCAAGTTTGAACGAGAACTCAACAAAACTACCCACATACGCTCCCTGTGGGATTGCTCTCCTAAGCCCCACTTTGTGGATAAGGAGACTCAGAAAGACCAGAAACCTTCTCACACAGACCACAGCTAAGGCCCAGAGAAAGTTCCTTCATCTCTCTGCATCTCATAAACAGAATGAGAGACACCATGTCATGTTTCTGTGATGATTTATATGTCAATGCCCTTAAAGCGGGTGGGGAATGGATACATCTATTACTCTGAGAAAAATGAGTGTTATGATTTAGCAAAGAAGCAGAGCTAGATACAGCATATACCTGAGATGATAGAAATGTTTCATTTCAAGTATGTTTACCACTTCAGACAAAAATATAACTAAGGCTAAAAGACATAAAAATAGAGCCTCTACTGTTTTTATGATATAGAAAGGAAAATTATATTTGTTTAGAAAAAAAATAGGAAGAGTCCCAAAGAAATATTAATGAACATCTATCAACAGAGTGTGACTGCAATTACAGAACCTGAGGCATACCAGAGAAACCACCTCATTTGAGAAGAAAGAAATCATCTAGTTTGAGAATGTGTGAGTGCCAAATAGCTGGAAATGTTCAAGTAGAGGCAAGAAGACTACTTGACATGAATATTATAAAGGAGATTTGGCCTTTATAAATCCAAGTAACTTGGTAAATGGAATTGTTTTCAAAGATTTTATTTATTTATTCATGAGAGACACACAGAGAGAGGCCGAGACATAGGCAGACAGAAAGGAGACTCCCTGCAGGGAGCCCCATACGGAACTCTATCCCAGAACCCCAAAATCGTGCCCTGAGCAAAAGGCAGATGCTCAACCACTGAGGCACCTAGGAGTCCCTGGTAAATGGCCTTTAAGGGCCCTTACAGCACTGATAGCTTCTGATTCCATGACTCAAAATCTAAGAGCCAATTAATGACAATGAGAGACTCAGGCTTTTCTTAATGCTTATGGTCAGAAAATGCCCCCCAGTGCCATGACTGGACAGTCACCTTAACTGCAAGTAGGTGCTTACCAAGAAAAGGACATAAAAATAATTCTCCAGGCAAGATCAGACAAAAAGCAACTTGTAATGTGGATAATAATACCCATGTCTGACCCTGACTACCATGTGTCACTGCCCCATTGAAAATGAAGCTATTTATGTTCCAAGTTTCCTGACAAGCTATGTTCTACTCACTATCAGGCCACAATTCTCCAAAAGACAGATGGGTACTGACCTAGTGGTGTGAAGGAGGACACCTAGGCTGTCAACCCTTTGCCCATCCTACCCATCCCCCAAAGGAACCCATAAACTTTCTTCATGAAAACAGCCTATTCCCTTTAACTTAACAGGTACATAAAGGTCTGGAAGAAAGACTTCAGAACACGTGAGAACTTTCTGACCCAACCCCTGTGAACCGAGATGGAGGTGAGGCAACCATATTTCTTAAATTCAGGTGTACACATTTCTACCCTTCACAATTAAAAAAAAAAAAAAAAGTAAAATACCAAATTACCAAGACGGAAAATCCCCACTGTAAACAACTAGAGCTACCCAGAAGAGAAAAACAAGACAGCCAGTCACAGGAGCTGAATGCCCTCCTGTTAAGAGAAAATATATACACATTCCCACGCTGAACCCTCTCCTTGTGAATAGAGCTCAAGGTGCAGGAAATAGTTTGATAGAGACATTATATTACTTAGACAAAACCAAACTAGATTATCTGTTTGTTTATTAGATTATGGCTTTAGGCACATTGTTCTTTGCTAAGAGCTCTTGACAAGAGCCGATGCACACATTCTTTGGAATGAAGTCTTTTGTGAGAGTATTTTATGGTACTTAGGCTCTTGAAAAGACTTGTGAATGCTGTCACACCAGAGGATTAAACCCAATCTTTGGGGCCACCACATTAGGAGGGTCCAGTTCACTTCGCACAACCTTAACTAGGACATGTGAGCTATCTCGGCCATGACACCAAATGGTTCTAACTCACTCACTGTGGAATTTCTCATGTTAACCCCCACCCACTCATCTTAGTCACAAACCACACACAGGATAAGTACCAACGGATGAAAATGAAAGCAGAGTCCTCCAGAAATGGAATTCAGCAAGGTTTCATTTCTATCTATCATTACATGGGGGAGATATGCTCTTGGTTTTATTTTTATTTAAATTTCATTCAGGGACATTCTTAAGACAATAAATAAATTCCCGGAACATATCACACCACACGTTCTGATTCCATACTTTTTTAACTGAATAAAAGATCACGGTATCCACTTGGGGTCTAGTCTGTTTTCCTCTAAGCCTTCGTAGTTTTCGTAGTAAGGCTTTTTCTGCATAGAATCTGGATCTGCAATTAAACCAGTGTGTAGAGTTCGAAGAGTCCCATTCTAAGCTTCCTTAACATTTAAAGGACTCCCAGTGGCAGGTAGTTCGTCCCAAACCAACAGACATAAAACATAAGAAGACTAACATTTCTAAAAACAGGAGGACTTCTGATAATTCATTCAAACACCCTCAGCCTTTATTTCTCTCATATTTAAGGGCCTGGGCTGTGGAGTGTCTAATAATCCCTTCATTTATAAAATAGGTATAATAAGTATACGATCCATTCTTATGGTCAATACTTTGTCATCTTACTGCTCTATTGATTAATGTTTTTGACACTGTGGTATCTCAATGTCTTATCAATCACAAATAATATTTTAGGGCAGGGTTTTTTGCACTAAAACATACAGAAACCAACAAAGCACACCTTGACCCTTACTCTTTTTCCCCAAACCTTCCATTTGGTAAACTATGTAGTCCAATGCTATACGGTAGAACTTTCTGCTATTTTGAAAATGTTCTATATTGTCCCATGTGTGGCTACTGAGCACTTGGAATGTGGCCACTGATGAGGGACTACTTCTGTTTAAGTTTAATTCATTTAGATTCAAATTCAAATTCCTACCTACTTAATCACACTTTGCAGATTTAGTCATATGACACTTAACATGGTTTGCTCCATTCCCCATCTCCCCCCCCCCAAAACAAAAACTGCTACAAAAGCAAGAAATCAAACTTTTCTGTCTGATTCAAGGTGACATAAAATTTATTAATTAATTAAACTTTATGAAAGATTTTACATTAAGAGCCAGAAACTGGAACCGCATATTTATTTAACTCTTATTAAAATTCTTTGGGAAGAAGAACCATGCCTTTCTCTCAAAACTGCAAATTCAATACTATGTCAAGCACAATCACAAGGGGAGACTGTGCATGGGAACAGTTTTCTCAGCATGCACTGGTATAATGCAAAGGAGAAAGCATCCCAGAGAAAAGCCCCAGGGGCCAGTGCTGGCTCTGCCATGGGCCTGCAGTAATCCTGGGACAGATTTGTCCACAAGCCAGTTCTCATGCTTCAGGGATGTAAAAGTTTCTCAGGAAAGCCTAGCACGGATCAGGCAATGAACATAAGCTGGTGAAAGCCTATTTTTCATCTCACCAAAAGGTAGAACACCAAAAATACCATGCAGCCAGAGAAGTTTCCACTCATGTCCTATCCTAGCCATGACTAGCAGCAGGCTGCCCATATCCTTGGAAACAGAGGAAAGCAGAACTGAATTCATGCAGGTCCTCTGTCTTTTTAAAGTTACTACCCAGGTGGCTAAGAAAATCTCAAATGAAATTGGCAGAGGGGATGTGTTTATAAAAGAATGGTCAGGGACGCCTGGGTGGCTCAGAGGTTGAGCATCTGCCTTCGGTGCAGGGCATGATCCTGGAGACTTGGGATTGAGTCCCATATCAGGCTCCCTGCGTGGAGCCTGCTTCTCCTCTGCCTGTGTCTCTGCCCCCTCTCTCTTTCTCTCTGTGTCTCAAATAAATAAATAAATAAATAAATAAGTAAGTAAGTAAGTAAGCAAATAAATAAATAAATAAATAAATAAATAAATAAATAAATAAAATCTTAAAAAAAAGAATGGACAGATATTAATGGGACAAAACAGGTATGTACACATAGATAGTAGAAGAGAAAGCAAAATTACTGAGGAATGGGGGCAGGCCGGGTGGCTCAGCAGTTTAGCGCTGCCTTCAGCCCAGGGCACAATCCTAGAGACCGGATCGAGTCCCACATCGGGCTCCCTGCATGGAGCCTGCTTCTCCCTCTGCCTGTGTCTCTGCCACTGTCTCTCTCTCTTTTTCTCTGTCTCTCAATAATAAATAAATAAATAAATCTTAAAAACAAACAAAAAAATTACTGAGGAATGTAAGATTAATCAATAAACGTAACTTGAAAAACATACAATCCATTTAAAAAATTAATTTAGATCCTTGCCTTAAACCAAAAGTAGTTCCAATCTGATTAAAAGTGGAATATTTTTCTTATAAAAAGAATTGAAGCCAGTCTGTGCCTGGTTCCAAATTACAACAAAACCCAAAATAGGGGGATCCCTGGGTGGCTCAGTGGTTTAGCGCCTGCCTTGGGCCTAGGGCGTGATCCTGGAGTCCCAGGATCAAGTCCCACATTGGGCTCTCTGCAGGGAGCCTGCTTCTCCCTCTGCCTATGTCTCTGCCTCTCTCTCTCTCTCTCTCTCTCTCTCTCTCTCTGTGCGTCTCTCATGAATAAATAAATAAAATCTTAAAAACAGAAACACTTACATATAAAGCTCACAGTAATCGGCTAAACGTGAGAACACAACAATATATAAATGATTCCTTTAAATCAATCTGATCAAAATGATGTACATGTGAGAAGCAGCAGAGTATCTTGCTGAAGAGTATACAATGTAGAGTAAAGCACAAACATGCCACAAATTAGCTTCATTACATTGTACACACCACTCAGCCTCTCTGTTTCTTAGTTTCTCTGGCTGAAAAATGAGAATATTAACACTGACTATAATGACAACAGTTTAATCATAACTATAATATATCTATGTTAAAAGTTAACTTAAAGAGAGAACGTGTAGACAGAATCTAACACAGTGACAGACTGTATGTACCAAATGTATAACTGATTGTGCTCACTTTGGCAGCACATATACCAAATGTATAACTGGTTTACAAGTATGTGAAAAAAAACTTGCCATATCAATAATTCAAAAAAAAAAAAAGAAAGAAAGAAAGAAAGAAGCATGTCCTCATAAAACCAGGGTATTTTAAAAGAATTTTATCAGCATAAGGTTAAATAAGCACAATCACGCAGTTAGTGGTAGTATAATTTGGTAACTTTAGGATAAAGTTTTGCTACAAATGAATCTAGAGCATTAAAAATGTATCATTATCACTTGCTCTAATAAGTCCACACGTGATAATCAACCTGATACTGGGTAGAACAATAAAGACAGAGAAGGGGTGGAGGGGATGGGGAAGCTACATATTCAAAGACTTTAATAAAGCAGAAAATTGTTAAAGAAAAAAAAAAGCCTTAAAAAACTGAAAACAACCTCAGTTCCCCATGTTAAAATACTAGTTGCATGGACATGAAAATCTACATAACTGAGGCATCCTCTTGATCTCAAAACAAAGGATCCCAAATTAACAATCAATATATGTTACTAAGAGGGAAATAAGTATACTTTTAATCAGATTCCAACCATAATAATCAGATAGATATTGAAGTTCAGAACTCAGTTTGGTATGGAATATGAGGAAACCCTGTCTTCCCCTTGAGGCCACAGGAGATTGATTAGAAAGGCATCAATGAAATGAAGTCCCAGAATTTTCTTTTCCGTGGTTTTTATTTTAAAAACTAAAATCATACTCAAGAGAACTATTTTGGAAAATACAGCTAATAAAGCAGGTTTCCTAGGAAAGTCAATACTGAACAGGTAACACTTGGAGCAATGTGGAATGAGGAACCAGCGCAGACCGTCATCTCCCTTCCTCCTGTTAATGAATCATTCTGAGACTCACTAGTGTGGAGGGTTTTGTGAACACATGCTGTGAAACCAAGCAATCAGTTGCACTTGTTAGCAAGTCCTGGACAACTTGGTATTATTCCCTTTTGTATCTGTTCTCCCTCCTTCCGGGGCTCACTCCTTTTTCCCTGCTTCCCTGGGCCTGGTCCCTCCAATCAAGCAACATATGCTCTTGCCCCAGGCTCTGTTTCCTAAGTAATCTAGTATAAGAGGAACACTTATGTTGTACTCTGCTTGGTACACAAAGACCCACTTCCTGGGCTGAGGGAGCCAGAGGATTCATTGCAGTAAACGATTAGCATGTGCTAAACCTGGCTTCTTTCAGTATCTTTACAATTTATAATACTTTTAAAATTAAGACCATGGGACACCTGGGTGGCTCAGCTGTTAAGCATCTGCCTTTGGCTCAGGCCATGATCACGGGGTCTGAGATTGAGTCCTGCATCCAACTCCTTGCGGAGAGCCGGCTTCTGCCTATGTCTCTGGCTCTTTCTCTCTCTCTATCTCTCATGAATAAATAAACAAAATTCTAAATAAATAAATAAATAAATAGATAGATAGATAGATAGATAGATAGATAGATAGATAAAATTACGACAAGAACCTTGCTATAAATAGATACTCTAGATAATTTTAAAATACTAGTTGCTTGGGCTTCCATGCAAAAGGATGGCTAATGGTTGGGAAGCCTGGTGGCCCAGTAGGTAGAGCATCCAACACTTGATCTTGGGGTCATGAGTTCGAGCACCATGCTGGGTGTGGAGATTACTTTTAAAAAAAAAGTAAGAAAAAAAAGGATGGTTAATGTTCATCTAGTTTATCTAAATCAATAATTACAACAAAATTAGACAAACCTGGTATCTCTCCCAACCAAATACACCACTGAACATTTTAAATCCTTATCAAATACCACTCCCTTATGATGTCCCCAAAGCTAAGACTACATCCAGAATATGGAGAAACAGATAAAACAAAAGACTGCATTTTCTAATCTCCTCTATAAAAGAGTAGCCACTCCTATACTCGTGTAAAAGCCACAAGATCAATAAATGTCTTTCAAAAAAGGCCTGCAAACATGTTCTTCATCTTTTAGAAATCTTGCAGACACGCCTACTAAAGATTAAAATTTATAATAGCAATTAAATGATATGATATCTGAGCTTTGCTTCAAAATAGTCTTGGATGAAGAGAAGAAATAGGTATATAGATGGAACAAAAATGGCCTTAATGCAAATTATTGCCAAAGCCAGATAAATATATTTATGGAGGTTTATAATAGAATTCTTGTTACTTTTGTATACGTTTGACCTTCTCCATAGTAAAACGCTTAAAAATGTGAAGTATATATTTTTAAAAGTTATGACAGCAACCCCCACCATCCTAAGGCAAAGAAAGGTAATGCGTCTTCACCTCCTTTCTTAGGGAAATGCACTGCCCTCATCTTGTTTTATAAAATAAAAAAGTAGGCAACTCTTCAGGATCAAGAAAAAGCCCATCTTCAGGCTAATCTCACCCAGTATATTTAATGTTTCATGTGGGTTGGAAGTGCCTTAAATCCCTGCTGAATCTTTTATACATATATACAACTTACCCCATATCCGAATTCTCCTTCAATTATCTCTTCAGAAGCTTAAAAAGGCGCCTAGTGGATGCAAAACTAATAGTACCACTTGGTTCATATTTACTGGAAACTGTTTGCACTGGAAATCCAACTTGTGAACGCCCGAGGTAACTGTGCAAGTACAATATTTGCATTTGCCTAAGGAAATGAACTAAAAATACAATATCTACAGCTCTGTATAGCAGCTCGTAGTTTAATACCAATGTGCTGCACGTTACTATCAATAACACCATTATTATTTGTATAGCACTAAACCAGTGACCTCTAAAGATAAAGGGAACACTCCCAGATTTTAATTCTCGAATCATCCCCCCTTGACGAATGCAAGTGTTGAGAGCACTGGCACTTCGACAGCATGATTCCAAACATGGGCACAGTTCATGTGCTTAGACCCATCATAGCAAAGAGCTAACATTTCACTCACAGTGCGGAAATTCTATCTAGGCAAATCTGGCATGTTAATGGGTTTTACTCTCTTTAAAAAATAAGATGTAATTGGAATTAAGATTGGCACCCTAATGTCTTGGTACCCCAGTCCATTTTGTTTCTGTGTCCTACGAACTTTTGAAAATTCCATGATTTAACTGCACAACAAGATGGTAAGTTTAGAAGGGGAGACTGCAGATAGAGTAAGAAAAGATCTCAATGTCACAGACCTCTTACCCTACTGAAGTAGCTCCTCCCCTAGATTCCCAGAGCAGTACTGTTCCCAGACTCAACTAAGACTTCAGCACCTACTGAAGAACCCTGCTCCTTTTCTTTTATTAACAAGGACTAAATTCTGGAGAAGAGTCCAGTACTCCAAGTTGACCACCCATGTGTATTATGAATGTCCATAGAGAAACCTTAATGCTTCCTTTAAATGGTTCTCAAATGATTCTCTTCCAGATGTGAAATTCTATAACTCTTTAGTTAACTTCCGGTTTGGGTACCAAACTCTAAAGAGTTAATGCAAATACCAGACCTATCTAATTTTCTGCAAAGAGTAACTTCAGCTAGGTACCTCTTGCCCTTTCCTCCAAAGATTCAGGAACCAAATGAGTGCCACGTCCTCTACATAAAAGTAATTCTAGACTGTTATCCTGCCACTTCATGCACTTTTCTTCCTTGGACTTAGCTCCTTTTCTCATAAACCAGCAAGCATTTCCTAACACCCCAGCTCCATTTGCTTACTTGATTTCTTTGCTCAGTGTGCTCACATTCTTCTCAAACTCAGAAGCCAAGGTTGGCTCTGCCATTAGAGGCCAAAAGAAATGCAATACTTCTTAGAAATATCGTGGAATGATTCTGTGCCTCCAAATAGATCAACACACACTAATCCTCATCCTGACTCCCATGTATTGAACCCTGCTAAGAATTAACCAACCAAAGTCCAGCACAAAGGGCATCTCCTCTATTAAGACTGATTTCTTCATTCAAATTATCTGGTTCTCATTGCATTCCCATAGTAGATAATCTGTGTCTCCCTTAAAGCATTACCACTTTCTACTTTGTAAGTGTACCCACACCTACTTACCCGTGAGCTCTCTGTTGATGGAAATTGTGATAATTTTCTATAGCAAGTTTTCAGCTATTATTTTTACCATGATACAGAATAAGAAATATATTTTACACTGAGATCCAACACATACATAAATACATGTGCACGTGTGCACATGTGCACACACACACACACACACACGGAAAACAGAAACAAGGTCTCCCAAACAATACTTACTCTAACTACATATGAAATATTTATTGTTGTTGGTCATATCACAACCTCGTAATGTGATTTGGGACCTACCATTGGTTGTGACCCACTTGGTAACACTCTCTGTAGCACACAGCACAGGACTTCTTATAGTGCCAATAAATGCTGAATGAATGAATGAATGAATGGATGAGCCAGCCAACAAAAATGGGTTTACTTTTTTACAGCTATATTTGGCAACTGTAGTTCTCTCTGCCTCCTAAATTAAAAGATCCCTGTAAAATTCTGGACAAAAGTAATATCCTCTTTACAGGTTGAGTACTGAACGCTGGTTCTACCGAATCCAGTGTAAGTCACATTTTTTTTTTTTTTTTTTTTTGTTCTCACAAATTTACCAACATTGGCCTTCTCCTTCTCCAGTCAGTATATAATGACAGAGTTTACTTTCAGCCTCAGTCTAGAATCAAATATACATTATCTACTGTTTTCATTCATGGCCTATGTCTTACATAGAGCAAGTGAGTGATTAAATTCCACTGACTTAAATCTCATAAATGATATCAATTATGTCACCAATCAAGAAAACCAACGATTTGAGCATTCTTCCTCTGACTGTTTCATTCATTCCAAACATTAACTGAGACTTCTTAACAAAAATGTGCAAAACCTGGTCTCCCACTTCAGGAAAATCACATTTTCCTGAGTGTATGTAGATTCCATTTCACATGAGGCATTGAAGAATCTTCCTCAAAATAGAAAGCCAAGAATATCAGGTCAATACCTCCTTTTTCTTTCTATGTCAGTGCTTATCATGGTAGCACTTTGCTAGTCCTCAAATGTTATTATTAATAATATTCTGAGATTTCATCAGGTGCTCAACTAAGAATGTAGTTATATAAACTGCCCTCAAACCATACAACTTGATGAAGTAGCACCTATGTTATCCATTAAACTGTCTTCCACTCTAATTGTCTGTCCTGAGAACCATGATTCTCTTCTTGCTGAGCTCTTGTAAAGCTGAATGTAGAAACAGGGCATTAACAATTTGTGTCATCTCACTGGTATAAAGGATACTTCTCCAAATGCTCAGTACTAAGGGAAGTTGTTTTTCCATCAATATATTTTGAATACCTTCTAGAACATGAGTACTTAGCTCCTCCTTGTATATAATGCCTAAAACTGGAGTTGTTTTCAAACAACACAAATATTTTATAGCTGAATTATTTCCAGGTAGCAAAGATTTAGCAATTAGTTTATCTCCAATTACATGTTTCAAGTGACCACAACAGGGGAATCTTTTAAAATAATAAGGTCTTGAGAGACCTTATCAAAGAGACACATTGGCTTTCCATTGAGAAAAGTTCCTGAGAAATATTATAGCCCACAATTGTCAAATAATATCAACTGAAAATTTCAGTGGCTTTAGGCTTCTATTTTGAGCTCCTCCTTATCCACAGCATCACAGGGCAGTTAAGAGCATGGGCTGTGGAGCCAGACTGACTGGGTTGGTATGCTGGCTGCCACTTGCTGGCTCAACAACCCTGGACAAGTTACTCAACCTTTCTGTGCCTCACTTCCTCAGATGGATACCGAGGATCATAAGATTACTTGCTTTAAGGAGTTTTATGATGATTAAATAAACATAAAATATGTTCAACAGTATCTGAAATATACTAAGCACTCAGTAAAAGGTAGACATTATTCCAGTACCCTGCCCTCGATTGTACTATATAAGGTAGAATTATATGAATTTTATGAAATGGGAAGAATGTGGCATGATGGTATGGCATTTTTAGTTAGAACATAAGCTAGAACCCCTACAGTTCTATCTGCGATATTTGTAAGTTGGAGTTACAGAGACTGATTATCATCTGTAGAATGCTAAGACACAGAAGTACCCCTATGTAACAAACCCAGAGGGAATCAAAATAATTTTCAGCTAAAGTGGAGGAGGCTTCACAGAGAAGGTACTAATTTGATGAAGATCGTAGAACAGACATGTGGAAGTAGAAACATTGAAAAGTGCATTCTAAATAGAACCATTTGAATGAAGACACAGGTAGGAAAGCATGGCATGTTTTCTGAGAACAGCACACGGTCCAATCTGGCCAGTGCAAAGGGTGTAAAGGGAAGTCACTGGTGCTGAAGTTAAACAAGCAAATTCAAGTGGCAAGGGATCACAGATTCCTGGCTGGACTGGAACTTATTCCCATAGGGACTGTGGGTCCAGTAAAGGCTTCAAGAAGCCATTAATGGGACCAGTTCAATATTGTAGAAGAAACAGAGTGCAAGGTGCAGAGTGAATGGAAGCCCAGAACCTGGAGACAAGGAGTTTCAGAGTACATTAAGGGTCTAAACGAATCATCTGCCAAAGAATGGAGTGGCATGATGCCATGAAAGGGTGGAAAAGATGGGGACACAGAACAGGTGGATCTCAATACCTGAGAAGAAGGAAGAGGCAAGGAGAAATAACACGCTTCTGCGTGTTGGGTCAGGAATAGATGCCTCAGGAGAAGCAGCTTTAAAAGAGATAAAACCAGAGAATCCAAAAGGAACGGCCCATCTAAGGAGGAATCTTAAATAACTAACTACAATCTACGTCCTGTAGGCCACTATATACAAATGAGAACCATACCCATCTATGGCTACGGGAGCTGACTTAACATCTGAGATGAATTAAAAGGTGAGATTATGTCTAGCTAAAGACCTATAATCAAGATGGAGTCAGGCATGAGGGAGTACTTGAAGAAAAGAGATATAGGAAATAGTGAAATATGACAAATATGTGACAAAATAAGGGGCTCTTTACAGGATTCAAACCAACATCATCAAATATATAAGACAATGCAAAAATCAGGCTGTGGTCTCTAGCCCAAAATTTGCATCATTTGCATCATGGATCAGTATTATGTCCGTCTCATCCCTTAGAAAATGAAACAAGGGCCAATAGAAAATCTCCCTCTGAAAGCAGCCATTCTCCCCTCACAGATTTTGAGGGTAGGGGCCAAAGTAGAAGGTACAGAAGGTTAAGTTATAAGGTTGGAAAATCAGAAGTGGGTGAAAATTGTCCAAGGTCTTTTTCTTCTTTGCTGTTTTTCCTTTTCATCACATGTCAACAAAAAAAACGAAAGAAAAGAAAAAAAAAAAAAGAGGAGATTTCATCATCAGCGGACTCAGACAAAAGAAAAATAAACAGCTTTTAAGCACTTTGCCTGACAACACCGAGTGAGCAGACAATAGCCTGACTTTGTCATGTAGCAAGTGTAGTCCTTCCGGGAAAATGAAGAAACAAGACCTGTAGGGATCAGGCTACTAAACAGCAAGCTCAGATCCCAAAGGCTAACTATTTTTACAGCAATTCCGCACAAACAGACCATGTGCCCTTGAAGACCACATAATACACTGCTGGGTTAATGGCAAAAGAACAAAATAAGGGGTGATGTTTGCTGTTTAGTTATGTCAAGAATACAACTCTTCTGGATGTAAGACTTAAAATCTTCCTCCTAGTTCTGTAGGCCTCTGTTGAAGATGGCCCAAGACAAACTGTACCATCTTCTGGTATAATTAAATACAAGTTAAGAGAGATCTGAAATCAGACTATTGAAAACAAAACCGAAGAAAACAAACAAACAAAACAATGGAACAAGAGCTGCTTGAATTAGAGAAAATCCAAGGCAGATGAGTGCATGATAGAGCCCTGTGTGCCACCCGCCCCCCTCTTCCTAGCTTCGTCGCACTTATCCCCTGTGCTGTTCTGGACCATAGCCAGTACTCAATAAAAATGTGTTAAATAAATGAATAAAAGCCCTCAAAACAATCCCAGCCTTTCCATTCCTTGAGGACATCAGATTTCCTCTTTCCTCTGGGTTCCTGCAGATTATTCTATCTCAATATTCTTCCCCACTACTTTACCATATCCTATAACTTCCCTGACCTGCAGCATCCCTATATGATTGTATCAAATAAGCATAAATAGATCAATCATGTCTATTATATACCACCACTACTTCTACTTCTCATGAATTGTGCTTGCTAATAATTATTAGCACTTGCTATTCAATTATTAGCACTTGCTATTCAATTTTTACATGTTTCCATGAGGGGCAGATGCAGAAACTGGGAGCTACCACCCTATTACCCATCACATTAACAAAAATTATACCATGTGTTGGGAACTGCATGGAGAAAACAAGAATTCTAATGTTTTCCTGGGGTAAATGGACCCTGGTGCAGCCATTATGGAAAAAAAATTTGGCAAAATCTAGTGAAATTGAGTATGAAAATGTACTATGACCAAGAACCCTATACCTCACTACAAACTCTGTGTGATCTTGTTCCAATCCTTAAGAACACTTGAACAAAGATGTTCATCATAACCAGATTCATGGGAGGGGGAGCTGGAGGTAGCTTTAAGGTGTATTACCAGGGAAATAAATCCATGAAATGCAATGGATACACACTTTGGAATACTCTGCAGTGTCAGAAACAGTAAACTACTAGATCTCTAAAAGACTATGCTGATCTTATTGACAAGTGCACATTAATATGACTGTTAAAAACCCATTAGCAATAGTAAAGCACATTCTGTGGGCAGAGTGCGCATCAGAGATACTACAGGAGTCCTGACCATTATATGCTCAGTGAGCATTATTTATGTATATGATTCCACATATCTCACACATGCTTGACTGGTTTTGAAGTGTATACAATTTTTTTACCTGTGAATAAAAATTTAAAAAAATAATAATAATAACAATATCTTAGTCATTCAAAGTAAACAATCTAACCCATACAAAGAATGTCTGATACAACCCAAATCCTCAACAAGTGTTATCTACGTATTATAGTTCATAATACAATTATTGCTTAATTTGAGGACCAAATAAAGACTATGCTGGACAACAGCAAATATATATATATATATGAAATAGGACCTGGTCCATAGCACATGTGCTTATGTCTACAGACACAAGAGCAAAGTAAACAAGAGTGAGATGGGCAAAGTCAGAATGCTTGGGTTTGAATCCTGGCTCAGCTACGAGCTCACCAGCTATGGAATCTTGGGAAAGTTACTTTCTCTGAGTTTCCTTTTCTGATCTATAAACCAGGTAAGATAATTTTCCCTCCTTCAGAGTCTGCTGTGACAACCACTAGAGTTAATACATTTAAAGGACCTGGAGGAAAGCTTAGTATTTGGGAAGCAGACAAAAAGTGTTGGGCATTATTATTATGTGTATTTATATAAATTAAAATAGTATATATTTCTGAAGATCCCAAACACATTCGAGCAGGTATCTATGAGGTGGAAGGGAAATTGGAATGAGGATGAAGGATGAAGCAAAGGAAAAAAAAAATGAAAGAAACATAAAAACAAAAACAAGAGAGAAGCTCTGCAAGAACCAACAATGAAACTTGACCAGCGTTGGAGTCATACCATTCATGCGGTCTAATGCATGTGATGTTCATAAGGAAGAAAGGGCAAAGATGTTCAAAGGAAATTCAATATAGTGAGAGTCTCGAAACTCATGGTTCTAAGAAGCCTGAAGCTATTCTGGTTCCCACTTTCATGGCTTTCAACTTCTCTTGGGTATACTAACATACAGCAAACCACCTTCACTTGGCTAGTGCGAGTTAGTCTGTGTTTCCTGTTTTCCTACACTATTTAACTAAGGAAGGTCCTCAGAAGGGAGAGAAGATCAGACTTTCTCTGTGTTAACTCAGAAAGCAAAAGATTTAAGAAGGAGAAGCACTTGGGAAGCTCAGCTGGTTAAGTGTCCTGATTTCAGCTCACGTCTTGATCTCAGGATCCAGAGTTCAAGACCTTATTGGACTTTATTCTGAGTGTGGAGCCTATTGGAAAAAAACTTTAAGACAGAATCCAATATAAGAAATATGTTTCAAAATCTTGATTTTTGAACCATTCAACAAAGAGGCTCCAAGGAATAAGAGTCGCTGGACTTTGGATGTGCAAGCAGTCTATGTAACCATTTATCCAGGATGCAAGTTCTGGGTGGGAGGCTGAACTAGTTAACTGCCAAGGTTTCTCAGGAATGCATGATTCTAGGATTCACTACAATCTTTATGAACATAAAAAGCATCAGGCACACTAAGAAATAGTGCAAGATGCACTTGTGATACAAATGTGGAGAGGAGAGAACTAGCACTCGCCTTATAATCTCGATTGTTTCCTTCCTTTGGTACCACACACCACGCAAGTTTCACAAGCTGGGACTTAAGCTAGAGTCTTCCACTTCAGTCCTACTGAATATCCTAGGCAAAGTTGACAGAAATCACCCTTCTGATTTGGCTACATACTAGTACTATCTCATTTGTGGCAGCAAATGTTAGACAGATTCACCTCACTCCAAAATCAACACTATCTATCATGTGTCAGCTTTGACATATGTCATCTCCAGGAAACTTCCTAAAACCAGGGAGATGGGAGCACTTCGTCCATTATAAAAACAGGCAAAACCAAAGCTCAGAGTGGACCAGAGTTTTTCCAAGTTTCCAGACCTCATAAGGACAGAATCATAATTTGAACCCAAGACATTTGCCAATAAGTAAGATACTTTTTACAACATACCACAGATACCTGTTATGAATACAATCACATTTTGAAGTTCCAAGCCCTAAAGTTAAATCCTTTGACCCTCTCCTTGGGAACCCGAATACATCCAGTCATCCAGATCCCCCTTCTTTCTTGAGTCAACAGCCTACAAGCTCAACCTATTATAGGTTCAATGGCGTGAGCACTGAACAATCTCCAGTTACTCTCCTCTGTGGTTCGGGCTCTGGAATTATCCCTGCAACCCAGGACCACAGCAGATGCTCTGAAATACCAAATGAGAATAAATGGTAGTAAATGTAGTAGAAGCAGTGCTAATTCTAAATCAAGAGATACATGTTCCCCATTCGACAGCCACACCATTGTGAAAGTCTGGGCAAGTCACTTTTTTCTTCGGACCTTATCTTCTCCCGATAAAATTAGGTGGTGAAAAAAAAAAAAAATCAGGTGGTGAGATGAACTCAGTGGTTCTCATACCTGGTTTCATAGAATTATATAGAAAACTTCTATAAAGCACTGATTGCAGACCCCCTGCAGGACAATTAAGTTAGAGTCTTTGAAGCAAGGTATCTTGCATCTGTGTTTTATAAAACCTCTCCCCCTGATTTTAAGGTATGAGCAGAGTCAATGGCCCAGGTGATCCTTGAGGTCTTTGTCAAGACTGGCTAAGATTCTCCACCCCAAAGAATCAAAGAGTTAGACCACTCAGGCCATAACCCCCACTTCAGGCTTTCTGAAGCTTCCACATTTCCAGAATGTTCTGTAATGCCAGCAGCTGAAGGAGAGACACCATCTCTTGTGATAGTCATGTGGTCACCAGCATCAGCAGTTTAGAAAACAACTATGAAAACAGCAATTCTGGAGTAAATATGCCATTTCTGGAAAGCTTAGAAACAAGAATTAGGGCTAACCAAGATTTGGTGGGAAAGGTAAAAAGAGCAATAAAAACTGCACAGTCCTACTCTGGACAACTCTCCCTGGTTGCCATTTTGGAAATGTAAGTGTTAACAAGCAAAGAGTCTTTGGAAAAGGGAGAAGGTGAGCCAGGACTTAGAGGCTGGCAAGGAGCTCAATGTACGGAAGAGAAGCGGACACAGCTCAGAGTACGCACAGCATTTTAATCAGCCAGCAAGTGCAAAATTAAGAAAACTTGGGGAAATTCAGTTTGACAAGAAGAATGGGTTTTGATTATTAAAGAATAAATGAAAATAACAAATAATAATAAAAACAAAAGAAAAAGCCCACAAAAGCTTCCAGATGACACTGTCAAAGCTATCACTTCAGGAGTCGAAGAAAGTTAAATGTCATCTACAGAAACTAACAAATTACAAAGAAGCTTTCACAGAGGAAGAGTTGAAATGGTCTAAGGTCCATTTCATGCAGAGTTGACCCTGATAGCCCACTGGCACAGAGCCTAGAGAGTGGCCAAAAGAGACAGATTAAAAAAAAAAAAAAACTAAACTAAACTAAACTAAAAGCTAAAGGCCACCTGCTACTTTCACTGGTTCATAAAGGCCATGTGAGATTTGAGTGGCAAAAGGAAGCCAAACCTGCAGGCTCACTTCAAACGATGAGACAATCCCAGCATGCTTACTAAAGAGAGCTGTTCCCAGTCATTTCAGTGGTACCCCTGCAGCCTTTTTAAGGTAAGCATTGTGGACAGAACTCTCCTGAGATTATTAAGCACAAAACACACGTGCAAGGTCACTACCTTCAAGCCAAGAATGAAAAAGTTATCTTCACCAAAAAATAAAAGAATTGGGTGCAAAAATAACACACAACCCCTACTCCCCACCAGGTGGGACATGGAAGGAGCAGATGAATTCATGATAAGAAGAGAGGCCTTTAAGGATGGTGGAATTAATGGCAAATCATCACACCTTCTCTACATCTCAATCCTCTTAGCCCACTGTGTGTGTGTGTGTGTGTGTGTGTGTGTGTGTGTGTGTGTGTGTGTCTTTGTGTACATGTTTGATTTTCACCACTCTGAGCCCTTACATATTTCTTTAGGGCTTATCCTCCTGCCTTTTACAAAATAAAACCCAGGAAGGCAAGGACTTTGGTCACTGCTTACTTTCAGATCAAAAACAGTGTCTGGCATCTGCTAGGTTCTCAAATACTCCTTGGCTAAATGAATGAATGAACAAATGAATGGATGGGTGTCGGTCTTCTTTTCTATAATGAATTGATGCTAGCATCCTTTCTTCCACAAAATCCTGAGAACAATTTAGTTCAGGTATAACAGATATGATTTCCTAGTTATATTTCCTAGTATGTAATCAAAGAAGCAGACACAACCTTTTGGTTTCGAGTTTAGAATTTAGATGCATTGCTAAAATGATAAGACAATTTTGTCCATAATTGTTTTTTAATTTCTCAAAATCTACCTCTGTATACTCTTTTCAAAATGTTCATGCATGGACACAAAAACCAAGCACACATAGATACACATAGATTATCTGTATCATTAGAAGAAAATACAGCTCAACCATACCAATGTGGCGCAGGTCGAAAATATGTCACCCTTGTAGTTTTTTTTTTTTTTAATATTTATTTATTTATTTATGATAGACAGAGAGAGAGAGAGAGGCAGAGACACAGGAGGAGGGAGAAGCAGGCTCCATGCCGGGAGCCCGACGCGGGACTCGATCCCGGGACTCCAGGATTGTGCCCTGGGCCAAAGGCAGGCACTAAACCGCCGAGCCACCCAGGGATCCCCACCCTTGTAGTTTTTAAAAGTATTGAAATCGTTTGGTTGTTCTCATCAGAAGAAGTGAAAAGTGTCTGAGTTCCCAAAGACAAAATTTCCAGGTTGGAACATTTTAATGAAGGGAGAAAAAAACACAGATTCAGAAGAGGTTTGAGGCAGATTTAAAGGCATATTTGAAAATTATGCACTGTATTTGCAGAGTAAAGAATCTCTACTTAAAGTACATTCTTTATACACATGCTGACAAAATTAAGGGCACACCATCCTTTGCTGAATGAGAGCTTATCAGAAGTGCTGGTGTGAGCCATTTCCTTTTGTTCTCTGGAGAAAAGCTAAGGCATGAAAAATACGTTGATAATGAATCATCCTAAGCTTGCAAATTTAAAATATAAGTCAGTGAGATTGATAAATTAAGGTTCTGATGGCAACACGATTCTTTCCTGTCGTGCACGTGGTAGAGCTATAACAGGAACACCTGTTCCCATCGTAAGGCTTGGGGAGGACTGATACAATGCTGAGATTCGGCATTGCTAATTAGGAATGTCAGCAAAAGAAGTTCTGAAGCTCTCCGTGCTGCTGAATCAAAACAGCAAAGAAAGGTACGTAAGATTCATGCCACCAATTTCTCCTTAGCCAGGGGGTGAAATAATAACAGCCCTTCATATTTGTTCAGCACGTACAATTTACAATTCACTTTTGCACACAATTACCATTTAAAGTAGAAGGAAACACAGGCCAATCCTGTTTATCCCCATTTGATAAGTAGGGTAAGTGACCTATCCCATGTCACAGAGCCTGTAAGTGATGATGCCAGGCCCCAAGAGCAGGCCAGTACTTTATCACTATCCGATGCTGCATTAAACAGCAGCTCACATAGGCAAGACCTTGCTTCTGCTCTTTTACTTTGCTTACGTTATTTTCAGTAACAAACAGGGAGTGCCACTGATGTTGTTCAAATAACGGCAAATCAATGCACCATTAAATGGAGCCCAGGGATGGAAATGGCTTCTTGCACTTTTAACAAGTATTCCGTTTTCATTTGCGTGAAGGTGGGTTGGTCAGAAGAGCATGGAAAATGAAGTTTAAGTAGTGAAAATCCAGTTTTGAGAGGACAGATCACAAACATGCCTTGGTGACTGCTCCATGGGCCTCTACCCGTAGCTGCCTTTGAAACAGAAGTGAAACCTGTATTCCTTAGAGTGTTTTTGGTCATCTCCAAAATAGCTTTAGAAGAGACTCATAAACCAGTTCGGTGTGTTCCTGAAGGCAGGAGGCCCCCGGGAACCGATGAGAGCTCCGCACAGCCAGGTGGCATTCTCAGGACAGAGCACCTTAGTCTGGTGCAGGACAGCAGGGATCACTAGGCATCTTGGCACAGCAGTCTCCATAAAAAAGGGCTGATATGAAAACTGCATGCACAGAGCTTGGTTTGAAAGGTTAGAAATTCCCCACAGTGAAAGTATGAACTGAAGCCATGGCCACATCACAATCTGAGCAAAAATAGCAAAAGAAACCTACTTCGGGAAGCACCTCACTCTGCCTCATGCTACAGATTACAGAAAGTGAGTTGTTCCCCAGATCACCCATCTGTCACATTAATGTATGGTCAATGACAGTTTGGGCAATGAACTATTCACCATCTAAATCTCAGATTTTGGCAAGAAAGATGGGGGGAGGGGGTGGAGAAGAGGAAAGGAGCATGGAGGCATGGAGAGCTGAAAGAAGGGTTAAAGAAACACAAGAATTGGTGGGAAAGGAGACAGAGTAATGAGCCCATTTCACTTTGCATAGTCATGCTGAGGCCTGACATCAGTGCTCATGGCTCCCACAGTCTCTCCATTAGACCCAGTGACTCATCCCCATGACCCATTCACTAAATACACTGTTCTTTCCTAACACTGTTTCCATTCACGGAAAGTCTCCTTTCTAAGCTCCAGATGAAATGTATCTCCAGGAAGCCTTGCCTAATGTCCCTGATCAGAAGTAATATCTTATCTCTTTCCACCGTTCCCAACAGGCCTTGCCTAGAGCTTTGTTACAATTCATTTCACATATTTTAAATGCCTCCCATTAAATCATTAGTTTCTGAGAACAAAAAACATATCTTGTTTGTCTCTATGAACTCCTAGGCCTCTCTATCAGTGGCTGAACAGAGATTTTTTAGAAGTATTCCCTTAAGTTCAACTCAAAGAACTTAGAAAGCTCCTTCTAGCACTGACAGTCAGGACTGCAAGGCTGGACATCTCACTTACTCATTTATTCGTTCACTTATCAAACAGTAGCTCACGAATCACCTATTGTCCACCATCCACTGTGCTCAGACCCCTACTATGCCATGGTGCCCCTCTGAAGTTTATAGTCGAGTCTGGGACGAAGGCAGTGATCACATCATTGCACACATTCGCCACTACAAAGTGCACTAAGTGCCACAATGGATAGGTTCAGGAGGATTGGGGAGCATCTGGTCAACTCTTGATACTGCACTTGCCAGGGGCCAGTTATGGAACACGGACAAAAGCAATCACGATACCAAGAAGATACAGGAAGGGCCCCAAGTGATGACAAATGAGCTTTGCTATAGTTTTATTGGTATTAAAAACTTAAACAGGGGGCACCTGGGTGGCTCAGTGGTTGAGCGTCTGCCTTTGGGTCAGGTCATGATCCCGGGGTCTTGGGATCAAGTCCCGTATCAGACTCCCTGTAGGGAGCCTGCTTCTCCCTCTGCCTATGTCTCTGCCTCTCTCTGTGTCTCTCATGAATAAATAAATAAAATCTTAAAAAAAAAACTTAAACAATATTACAAAAGAAGTGAATGTTCAATTTGAACCTATATCCATGCTTCTATATTACCTTCTGAGATACAGAAACATAGATCACAGGTACAGGTACAGATCATGGTAAAAAATGGCTGACGAACAATTGTGAAAACCTGGGTTCCATCTTGCTCTAGAACATGCTAATCATTAATTCTGAACTTTTCCATTAATAAAATGGAGACCATAATCTCTGCTGACAGGATGGATTTATGAAGACTCAATGACAACAGACTATAAACACATTTGAAAAAGAGATATTGTTTATACATAAAAATGTGTCGACATCAAAATCTGATATATATATATAAACATATATTCACATATACCTGAAAATATATATAAACATGCACATATAGTAGGATTTCCCATTATGCTACAATTTTTTTCATCACAGCAATTTCAGTCATTCTGCTGCCCTTCTTTATGCAAGATTTTCTCTGCCAGCAGAAGACAGGAGAGGTAGGTCAGAGGATGTCAAAGTCTTGCTGCCTGATTCCTCTGCTCACAGCTAGAATAAACAAAGGACCAAGGACCAAGGACTTGAGGCAAACCCCAAAGATCAAGCTGCACTACTCAATGAGGACACTGATTAACCTAACCTCAGGTCAAATCAGCGTCAGCAGTATCTGGAAAAATTCTGAGATTTTAATGACACCATGCACTGACACTGAGGGAGTATGGTAGCATAATTTTTACTTGTGGGTTTGTCAGCAATCATACAAGAATGCAAGATGTATACAACTGAAACAGCATATTTACATCTAGTTTCCTATATAAAGAAGGCTGATGTGAAATCCTAGACTGCATGTCTCTTCTCTATCAATCATAAAGAACGACAAGAAAATCCTAGAAGGAAATGCTACCGCTTCATAAGCAGCAGTGAAATCATTTATTAATGATACCATTTAGGAAGTGCTTACCGAGTGCCAGGCACTATTAAAAGAACTTTCAATTTAATTCCTAACCTTCACAACAACCTAGGAAGGCAGAATTATTATTCTCTCTCTCTCTCTCTTTTTTTTTTTTTTTTTTTTTTTACAAAAGAGTACATTGAGATTCAGAGAAGTTCATCAACTTGCCTACGATCACACAGCTGGCATTTACTGCACACACGGAACAGACACCACTCATTTGGCACTATGCTAGGAGGCAAGAAGAGGTGATGAGGAAGGGAGAGGTCAAAGGGGAGATCACCCTGACCCAGAAATGAGTTCTATACTGATTCTACTCAAAAAATCTGCAGAGAAACTAAAACATGAACATAAATTACCAATTTTCCAAGGTAGAAAAATTTAAGTACCACAGGAACTGCAGAGTTCTGGGGCACCTGGGTGGCTCAGCCCATTAAGTGTCTGCCTTTGGCTCAGGTCATAATCCCTGGGTTCTGGGATCGAGTCCCGCATTGCGCTCCCTGCTCAGTGAAGAGTTTGCTCCTCCCTCTCCCACTCTCCTTGGTTGTGCTCTCTCTCTCTCTCTCTCTCTCTCTCTCTCTCTCTCTCTCTCTCTCTCCCCTCTCTCTCTGTCAGATAAATAAAATCTTTTTTAAAAACAAGGAAATGCATAGTTAAGTTCCATCTCAGTGTTTATCAGGGTGGGGGGAAAAATGAGAACTCCAGGCATAAAAAGCTACATAATTACTATGAATTGCCTTTTTCTTCACAACTTTACATATGTCAGTTGGACTTGATACCTTTAGAACAAGCCTATGCGCTATATGTTCTCTGAGTTCGTTTTTCCAGTGGGTAATTCAATAATACAGTTTACGGTAACTAGACTGGAAACTTCCGAAGGGCAGGTACTCTATACAATATCCTCAGTGCATAGGATGGTGCCTAGTACACAGTGCTCAAGAGATAAGTCATTAGGTACTGAATGAACTAATGTATTCATTAATTAGTTAATAAAAACTGAGTAAATGAATGAATACAGAAACATAAAGCCAGGTGTACACTGCTAAGAAGCACAGACTACACTGGAGTTCATGAACTCAGTTCCGACTGCTAAGTCCCTGTCACCAGGTGTCACTTTGCAAAGATGAGTGCCAAGGGACTTTTGCTAGACAGCAGGTGGGAGTTTTCTTAACTGAGAGACCACACTGGTGACCTAAATGGTCAATGATTTCAAGAATACCAAGAAACAAAACATCAACTTTTGTTTTATCCCCCATCATAGCAGGAAGAACAGAATGAACCACAAAAGCTGTATTATCTAGAACTTTCTTGAGAGCTATAAAGCAACTCATTTGCAGAAGTCGTTGATTTTGTACATGGGGACTGTTTGGTAAAATTGAGGAAGCAAACGATGGTTGACTTCCTGGAGTGACTCACGGCTGTAACCCCCTTTGACAGTATTAATAGAACAGGGGGAAAATTTCCAGGAAACATCAATTACCACAACTACCAAAATAGAAAAGGCGGCTGGTGACTTAATCACTAAACTTTAGGGGAGACTACTCTCTTTATCAGAAAAAGACAACAATAAATCAAACTAATACATTTGGAAACTAGAGAATAGCATCCTTTCACACTCTGCAGTTAGCTTATTTTAACTAAGATTTTGCTTCAGTGAAATGGCCATACCTCCTCTGACGTGGTTATAGCTGAACCAAGGTTCTAAGGTCAAGATTAGACCTCCAAGAGATAGGTATACGTATTAAGTGATCCATTCATCCATTCCTTCCTTCTTCCCTCCAACCGTGAATTAATAGGTGTTTACTGAGCACCTACTGCTATGTTCCAGATTCATACTCCCTCGGAAACAATGAAACAAAAGAAGGAACTACAATAAATATATTTATAATAACATGCATTAAAATAGAACATTTACATATTTACATGTAAAATGCTTGGAATAATATCTGGAACATAGGTAACAATGCAGAAAAGTTTCTTCTCATTATTATCATTACCCTAGTCGGTCCTAGATTGGGGTTTTGTATTGGTCTTCCGGAGAATAGAATCAGTCCCCTGCAGTTGCACAGCTATGACTCTGGTCATGCAGGCCAATCGACCTCTGTCTGCTTGCTCACTTATCACCATCCTGCCATGCTCAACTGTCCTGACTGCAAAGAAACTACATGATCCAGCCCCAAAGGAGACCACATTGGGCAGTGTTGTTGGACCATCTCTCTCTCATCCCAGTCGATATATCTCCAGGGCCTATTTAAATGAAATGGGTATGGCTCAACAAACAGCCCACCCCTCTCATCCTCACCCACCTCACATACATGAAAATCTTCTAGCAAGGTCCAGATATCCTTCCTGGACCCTAGGTACTTCACCACAACTGCAGTACTTACTGCAGGATGGGATTTAAGGAAAAGGATATTTTGGCAAGTGCCAAATATCAGCCAGTAATAAACATGCTCCCAATTTCTTCAATATGCTACCTCCCCAAAAAGCAGTACCCATGGAACCCCTCACTATGTCCTACAGGAGAAAAACACTGGAAGCAACACATATGACAGGCAGTATGGCAAAAATTAAATAAATTCCAGTATAGCTTCTCTAAGGACTATAAGTCACCACTTAATACGATGAGGGAAATTCTTACCCTATAACATTAAATAGAAAAATTAAAAATTATATCTCTCCTCAATTACATACTATAAAAACTAGGGATGCAGATTGACAAAGAACAAATCAGTTCATAGAAAATGGAGGGGTGCCTGGATGCTCAGTTGGTTAAGTGGCTGCTTTCGGCTCAGGTCATGATCCCAGGGTTCTGGGATCAAGCCCCACATCAGGCTCCCTACTCAGCAGGGAACCTGCATCTTCCTCTCCCTCTGCCACTCTCCTGCTGTGTTCTCTCTCTCTCTCTCTCTCTCTCTCTCTCTCTCTCTCTCTCTCTCTCCTTTCTCTCTCCTTCTTTCTCTCAAATAATTAAATCTTAAAAATAAAGAAAAAAGTTGATATGATGGGCAAGAGGATTATATTTTCAAAATGAATTTTCTTGTTCTTATAAAATAGCTTGTGCACATTTTGAAATGTATGGAAAGTCTTCAAATTTACCTACGTTCACAAAAAAAAAAAAATATCCAAGGAGGATTTTTTCTGATTGAAATATATTCGAAAACTTCAAGTGTATAACAAATTATCCTAATAGCAGGAACTTTTCCTTCTGAAGGATACACAAGTACTCCCCAAATTATATCCAGGCATTACTTAGCATGTCAGTCAAACGCAGGCACTTTGGAACGGAAGCTCTCATATCCTCCCAGATCCATTTAGCCTGAAGCCTACAAAAGAAGTCATGTGCCTCAGTCTCATTCATCAGCAGCATCAAGTGCTATTTAGGAAAGTTGCTAACTTCAAAGAGCATCATCTTAATTTCTAATTATGACCATGTGAGCAGCTATATAAGTGGCTGACTTCCAAGGAGTTTACATCCTGACCCCACACTGTGGTTGGTTCCAGGCTCCAGGCTGAAAGTCCGGCAGAGTCTCCCTTCCCTCCCTCTGATCACCCCTTCTTCACCTGGCAGACCTAGAACTCCCTGTTGGCCTGTGAATCTCCTCTCATATCCCCATCATGGTCACATGCCTCCACTGCAGCTGGCCACCCCCACACGCTCCACCCACCACCATTCTCCCTACCCCTCACCTCTTAGTCAACTGTACTTTTCAGCCTTCAGGCCCCACTTTCCTTGGTCTATCCAGGCCTAAAAATATATGACTTTCTTCAAAATCCCTACTGACCGTAAAGTCTTGATTATTTTCCAATTAGTTCATTATTTGTTAAATCTCACCCCAAAGCACTTCTGAGTCTTTTATATATAAATCCCAGATCTTAAGTCTTTGTTATTCTTTTTTCCCAAGGCAATTAATAGTACTGGACAAATATCGGGCCCCAAGTACATACAGGCTTAAAAGAACATTAAGTACATAGTTACGATACCAACCATAAACAGGAGTTATTTATGAAAAGCACAAACACTTCTCAGGTAACAACGGCTCTGTACATTGCTACGATCACAAGTGGGAATCTGGCAGCGTTAAATCTGTGAGATGTGATGCTAACTAACCACCTCCAAGACAGGGAATCGAAAATCTGCTTCTGTGTACTGACCTCTGAAACACTAGTACCTCCATTTTGCTCAGCCTCCAGTTTTTTCATCTAAAATGAGAAGCATTCAAACAGACCATCTGAGCTGAACACCCAGCAGGGACCTTCCATGACCTAACTACTCTCCCTTGGGGTAAGGAGTTAGGATCCCTTCACTCTGCTCTTGGCACCATGATTTCATAAGTGAGCGACACCAGGTGACCTCAACTTTAGATACTTCAGCTTAGTCACCTACGAAGTGAGAGTAGGTACTCCTGCCACTTATGTACCAAAAAAGAGTTCTAGAGATCAAATAAAATAATGGCTGTGAAGGTGTGCTACAAATGTAAAATGTCATGGAGATTTAGGGAAATATATTTACTCCAATCATTGTTAAATCAGATTGGGAACAGAGGAAGTGCTGGGAGTACAGGCTAGAGGAATCCTGCCCTAGAAGAAGCCTGTGGAGAGGAAGCAGATCAATAAATGAACTTCAAGACCGCCACACACCTTTCTGTCTCCTCTGCCAGTAGGAAAACTTTATAGAGAACCAGGTGACTGAACAATGTATCTCTGTACGTGAGTGCCTGGAGCCTCCTCAAGGAAAGGCACCAAAGCAAAATTACAAAGTCCTCAGGTCCATGGGGCACCTGGGTGGCTCAGGGGTTGAGCGTCTGCCTTTGGCTCAGGGCGTGATCCCAGGGTCTTGGGATCGAGACCTGCATAAGGGCCCCCAAAGGGAGCCTGCTTCTCCCTCTGCCTATGTGTCTGCCTCTTTCTCTGCATCTCTCATGAATAAATAAATAAAATCTTTTTTAAAAAGTTCTCAAGTCCATTATGATTGTTGCATTTATTTCCCTTAACGGACTTAATAACCAAGCCAGTCTAGTTCAGAAAGTGACATCAGTGAGAACATTACACCCAGTATCCCCAATAATGGAGAGTATTTCTATGGTTTATAAACTATTAAAGATCAAACAAAACTATATGAAGATCTGTCTAAAGGGGAAAAATATATATGTATATTTATATTCAAGCATTATTTGTTCTAAAAAGATCGCAGGTATTAATTTGTATTTCCTTACTTTTGACACCCCGGAGGGAGAAAAACATTGTAATAACACCTGTATTTGTATGAGCACATGTCTCACAGTAGCAGGAAATGCAGTAAAGATATTATTTAATCAAACTTTACCTTATCACTGAGCAGTGAGCAATGGGTCATTATCAAGGTGTCATGTTAGTTGGAAAGAAACAAAAAAATCCCATAAAATATGAAAATTTGGGGGTGAAAAAAATCAAGTCTGGTGAGTTCAGGAAGGTCAAAAAACAACTCAGAGGAGGCAATTAAGACTGTCCTCTCTCGTGACTTACAAAGTGTGGTGTGTCTACAATGGTCTACCATCATCAACCTCTCCATGAATGGATGGCTAAAGTTCACATCTTGTTTATCTCTAATTCAGCACGGCTCTTGGCATAGATGTTTGTTGAATGAATAAATGATTGGTGCCCAGATTAAGTTCTTCTTCCTCAAAGTCCAGCCCAGAAGTTTCCTATACTAGTTTAGCCTTCACTCGTCATCTTTCCAGTCAGATTAAGCAATCCATTCCTCTGAGTTTTCTTTTTTTTTTTCCTCTGAGTTTCCTGATTTTAATTTTACCCTAACTGTAGTGTTTAACAAATTGTATCTCTCCTTGAACTTAGTTGTGTACCTGTCTTCGCTCCCATACTACTGAGATACCTGAAATGAGGAAATAGGATTTAATCTTCAGTGGATCTTTCTTCCTAACACAACACAGAACCTTAAAGGATGTAGGGAAATCTATCCATGGTCCTTCTCGAGGACTGAATCTTGGAGACAGAGAGATTCTATTGGATGATTTATGGGACCCTTTCCAGCTATAAATTCCAAATATTACACTAAGAAGGAATTTATGGCATTATCTAATTCAATCCCAGCAAACGAGGGGCTCCAGGAGAGAAAAGGATGTGTCGAAGTGGAACCAAGTTGCCTGAGTCCAGTCCAGTGCTTCTTGGTCATGATATAGTACCTTTCTAAATTGCTGACAATCCAACAATTGCCTCAGGTTTATTTCCCTAAACTTCAAGCCAGGATCTCAGGATACATCTACTTGACAGACGACAAGGAAATATTAGCTTAAATAACCATTACTCTGAACATCACAATGCTGGCCAAGGGCTCTTCACCATCACTGAACTTGCTGTTTGGCATCATTCTGATAAAATTAAAATGGAAGGCAAATGCTGATCCTAGCCTAGTGCTTTTCAAACTGTAAAAAGCAACTCATTAATAGGTCAAAAAATCAATTTGCTGCCCCTCCAAAAGTATTTTTTAAAACTGAAGTAGAATAGGAAACATCAGTGCGCATCATGTCAAGTAAGAGCCTACACTGTTAAGTGAAATTTTCTTTCATATATATATATATATATATAGTGTGCAGGTACACATGCATGTGTGGAATCTCAATGTAAAATGTATTTCTTACCGCCACTTGTCTCAAAAAAAATTTCAAAGCTACTCCCCTGGACCAAAGTCTGTAGTGATAAACATGAGTAGCTACAGAACCGAGTGCCACATAGGTAACAAGAAGGGTGGGCAAAAGCAGGTCTTATCCATCACCTCTAGATTTTGCATTCCTGTTTCTTGGGAGAGCAATCCAGATCTCAAATGAAAATACTGGGTACCATGAAGAGCCACCACATTCCTCCCTGACATATACTCATGCTTGAGACTATCAGTCCTATGTTAGGGAACGAGGCTTCCTTGGTCCCCGCCAACCCTTTGCCCCTTTCCCCCACTTTCTGAGATAAGTTTTAAAAAAATTACCAAAAGAGAGAGGAAGGAAGGCAAAGAAAAGTTTCAGTTTTAGAGGAGTCTTCTTTGTTTGTTCACTTATTTCTTTTTCTTTCTTTCTTTCCTTTGTTATAAGAGAGACCCCAAGCCAGCCTATAGGAGATACCACATAGGAGTCATGTCCCTGGGCACTTTCAACAGACTTTCAGAACATTTTTGCTTTCTACTTCCCTGGCTGGATGGCCGGCTTTGAGTAATTTTCTCTTTCTCCTGGGGTTGGTTGCTAAGAGACACTCTATTACTTCTCTTTCTCTTATGACCCGATTACTGTGATCAGCAAAGACAGCGTGCAGACAACACCCTGACATGGCTCATACAAGATCGCTGGGCCTGGTTACAAAACGACGGGCTCTATTAACCCTCTCACAGCCATCAGACTAAGATGTCCAAAGTTCTGTTTTAGAAGGGTCTAAGAATTTTCTGGATCTTCCTTTAAAACGTTGGTCATGACAGATGAACTGCATCTACTATTACAGAAGCCAATATTCACACAGAAATACATTTCAACAAAGCTTCATGCCATCTCTGTTATATATAAATCTGATATATATATATATATATATATATATATATATATATATATATATACATATCTCACAGGTAAATAAAAAGAATAAACAAAACAAAACAAAACAAAAAAAAACCCAAAAAGTCCTGAGTTGGATCTCAGCTTGGACAAGCTTGGATAATCTCAGCTTGGATAAGGAATGACAATGCTGCTAGAAAACCCTGATCAGCTTCTTAGGCAGGGTCTTCCAGTCTCCCCTTCTTTCTCAGGCATACACACCCAAAGTAAAGTTCACATCTGTTTACCTCTAATTCAGTACGGCTCTTGGCATAGATGTTTGTTGAATGAATAAATGATTAGTGCCCAGATTAAGTTCTTCTTCCCATTCCTTGAGGCTCCTATCCACTCCTCCCCACCCACACATTTCAGCAAAAGGAAAAAGAAATGGTTATATGTTCCTTTTTAAAGGTTTTCATGCCCTCCAAATGGACAAGGAATCTTTTTTTTAAAGTAAATTTAAGAATGTAACAAAAGATTCTGGATCTTTATCCATCCCTAGTTTGTATTTCCCTTACACTACCCGGAAGAATTAGGTAGCCAGCCAGACACTCATTTATGTATTTTACTTTCCTCCCTACCACAAGGTTAACTTGCAAAAATTTTAATACTTTTCTTACCAAGGCCAAGTTTGCATATCATCTATAGCATATCTCTAAAGATATCATGCTCCCCAAATTCCCAAATCCCCCATGAGTGAAACCTAAAATTTTACCATTAGAATGTCATGCTTTCGCCTTAAGGTTCTGATTTCTATTAAAAATGGAAGTCCTTTTACCAAAATTCCAGTTTTAAATACTATAAAAAATATAGATTTCTCTTTCTGACTGATGGAATAGATACACAGATGGATAGATAGATAGATAGATAGATAGATAGATAGACAGACAAATAAGATAGATAAAAAATGTATATATATTTAGGCAGAGATATATACATATGTTTCTCAGTGGGTATACATTTAACAAATATTTCCTGTATGGAGTTTGAGAGTCAACATACGAAATACAATAGAGGGGACGCCTGGGTGGCTCAGCAGTTGAACATCTGCCTTTGGCTCAGGGTGTGATCCTGGAATCCTGGGATCGAGTCCCACACTGGGCTCCCTGCATGGAGCTTGCTTCTCCCTCTGCCTGTGTCTCTGTCTCTGTCTCTGTTTCTGTCTCTCTCTCTGTTTCTCTCATGAATAAATAAAATCTTTTTAAAAAATGCAATAGAAACACAGAAAGATTATGAAATTTGGAGTTAGAGAGAGCTGAATTAAAATCAAAGATTTGTTAATGATTAGCCACAGGCCATCAGGCCACTTAACTATAATTTCCCTGAGCCTCAATTTCATTATGTGAATATTGGAAATATTAGTACCAAATTTTAAATGATGCTATAAAGATGATACATCAGATACCTAGCATATGGTAGGAACAAATAAAATGTTAGTTACCATATTAACTGTACGTACTTAAGAACATCAATTTTTACTTTACTCTGGTGTACAGAAAAGAACATTCAAGGGTATTAGCCTCCAATGAGAGAACCAAGAGGGTACGGAAGCAGCAGAGGAACACGCTGAAGGAATACAGAATGGAGAGCCGATGGCCCATTCCACAGCCTAACTGAATTTATAATATTCCATGGGAACAATTTTAGTCATGCCCTTCAGGAGTAACCAATTTTACGCAATTTCTGCAGCTGAATCATACTTTCATATAATTTTAGGACAGGAAGGAAGTGAAGAGATAATATTGTTCAATCTTATTGTTTTACAATTGAGGAACCCAACCCAGGGTGGTTCAGTGATAGACATAGGCCACAATAGGCAACAGAAAGTATCCTTTCCCATGGACACACTTCCATCTGGTCAGCTCTTTTATCAAGAAGGCTTTGCCTTCTTGACTGGCTGCCACTTCCTTTCAGTGTGGTCAAGGTAAAATTACCTTTATTTCAGGAGGCCCTTTGGTTCTCCCATTTCAATGGAGTCTCGGCACACAGTTTTAAGACTGCATTCAGAACAAAGTCAAACTTTGCAATAGATCCTAGCTACTAACTAGGAATCATGGTTCTTTATACCAAGTCTGGGGAAAAAATAACAGTTGCTATGACAGTTGGGTTTATTTCTGAAAACAGGATGTTTGAAGGGCACTTCAAGCATAGTGCCCAGCTTCTAACTATGAGGTTTTCGCCCTGAAATTCCCTCTATGGCTCTAGCTTCGCCCTTCCTCTACTTCCAGCAAAATGCCCAGTTAATGCACTGGTCTATTAGCAACAAGTGTCCTGGCAGCTGTTCCAGAGAAGAAAAATTCTTTGGCAGACCCTAAAATGGGCACAGGTCCTAAGACATCTCCTTTCTCAACCTTGGATCAACACCTTTTTTCCAGGATAAGAGGTAATTACCAATGACAATTTCAAGCTAGAACAGACACTATTTTCATAATTTTTATCTGTACTACATCAAGTAGAGAGCAAACTACAAGAGATAAGCTGCTTAGGAATGGTATAGATCCGTGACTAGCAAAACACCTTGCCTCCAGAAACACAACCTTTAAAAGGAAATATGGCTGAAGCAATAAAACAATAAAAATTTGGAAACAAAATCACTTGAAATCAAAAAAGAAAAAACTGAGAGGGGGAAAAAAAACCCCTTAATTATGCCTGACATGGTTCAATTAATTGAAAGAAAAATACCACAATAAATAAAATCTATATCCAAAAAATATCTAAACCGGGATGGAGGGAGGACTCAAAGTCACCAGTGCTGGTATAAAAACGATTTTATTTTTACTGAACATGGCCTCATCTAGTGGGCTTTGAATTATGCCTATGCCTTCTCAGGTTGGCACAGAAAGATATTTAGAAGTTTTCAGGAGACGATCTTGCCAGTGCTTCCTCTCCAGATGTCTATGAGTGTTGAATCACCTGCCTCTATTACTCTAGTGTTCTTTACATCCTGAACAAACACATGGAATCACAAATCACAAAGGTGAGTATAACTGTAAAATGATTTGTTGAATCACTGTACAGGTAAGGTGTGAAGAGTTTTTGTTCACTTTTCCAATGAATCTATGCTTGAGACACACTACAACCACGGAGTGGTAGCGTGTAACTGCAACACCCAAATAAACCATTGACCCAAGCAGGAGAAAAGCAGCAGATTATCCTTCTTTCTTAAAAAAAAAAGAAAGTGAGCATAAAATTTAAGGAGCTGTAAAACAGTTTAAACCTGCAAGCAAAATACACCAGGGAGAGCTGTTGCAAAGACCCATCATATAAGTCATTCTGATAATTTTCTTAATAACCAGAGCTTTGCTTTTACTATTTGTCATTCTGCACTCTAGCTTTTCCAGTTTGTTTCCTCAAAATTTAGAATTGCTCGGGTTCCAAGAACACCAACTTATTTATTAATCTGTAAATGTTATTTGTTCTAATCAGGCCACTTAATCTAATAATAGGAAAGATCTAAATTCATTTTTGACCTTACTACCGTCCAACACCCTATACTCTTTTCCATGTACAGTAAAGGGAAAATCATATTTAAAAAAAAATATATATATACATGATTTTTTAAAAGTCACTGTGAAAATACCACATTATTACTACATATGTATCATATATGTGTATATAGATTAGTAAATATACATACACATATAGTATTTTCTTTAAGTTGAACAGTGTTATAAGTGAGCCTGACAAATTGTGCTAACAATTGTAATGGCAATTTTTGGTATTCGCATCTTGGCTTAGGAAAAAGAATCCTCTTGGAGAATTTTGCCATTCTTCAACTGATGCAACAGCATTACATTCAGTTTTGGGTCCTGACAGATGAGGCTTTCCAGGATAGGGTGGATAAAAATAATTAAAGGAGGTAGAAAGTACACACTTCCAGTTACAAGATACGTAAGTCCCGGGGGATATAACATACAGCATGGTGACCATAGTTAATAATAACATATTGGATACTTGACATTTACTAAGAGATTAGATCTTAAAAGTTTTCCTCACAAGGAAAAAAAAAATAGTGTAGCTACCTGTGGTGATGGATATTACCTCAACTCACTGTGGTGACCATTTGGCAATATAAACATATATCAAACCGTTATGTTGTACACCTAAAACTAATACGATGCTAGATGCCAATTAAATCTCAAATTAAAAAAAAATGTTTTTAAAATTTTAGAAACACTACAGTGGAACTGTCGAGCTTGAAGGAGGGGAGAAGAAGGAGATGAGGGAAAGATCCCTATCTTAAAGACATGAAGGGTTCATACAGAAAAGGGACTGCAAGCTTCAAAGGCAAAATTAGGACCAAAAGCAGATTTGAGGAGTAGCAGCCTCCACCTAAATATGGGGAAATACCTTTCTAATCTAAAGGTAATGCAGGTGACACTATAAATAAAATCTGTCCCTGCCTCCACCATATATTCAAGCCAAAACAAACCTGCCTATGAGGACATCTCTGTACCAGGGGATGGCTATGAAGTCCATGTCCCTCCAGGGAGCTTCAGAGTCGTTATTTTAGTTTTGCTATTGTTGTTTGGATAGAGAACCTTCAAATCTCTTACTAAACTTGTGAGTAGGTATTTTAAGCTTTATTCCCTCTGCAAAAGGGAACTTCACCCATTATATTTTCTACAGTATTATTACATTTAAACCTATCAGTTTGGAGGGTGCCTGGGTAGCTCAGTCGGTTAAGGGTCAGACTCTTGACTTCAGCTCAAGTCATGATCTCAGGGTCCTGGAGGGACCTTCTCAGGAGCGGGGCAGGGAGGGTCTGTGCTCAGCGGGGTGTCTACTTGAGGATTTGCTCTCTCCTTCTCACCATGCCCCTCCTCCCACTCACATTTTCTCTTTCCCTGAAACAAATAAATGTTTAAAACTACCAGTTTCTGTATATTTAATCTGAACTGAGTCACCTTTAATAAACTTCGTAACTATTATTTATTCAATAATTATGCATGGAATGCTTCCTCTGTGCCTGGACCATGTTAGGCATTGTGAATTTAACGGTGACCAGCACAGCGTTCTTCCTCACAAAGCCAAACTGTCTAGTTGACAAGGTAACTCTGACATTACCTCACCAGAGTAAGTACCTGTTTTGTTGATATTTTTGCCCTTCCCTGTTCCTTTCCCAGAGATTTATAACTCAAAGGGAGTTATAAAGGGTAGGTAAAGGGAGAGGTCCCATATAATGAGGACTGGGTCACAATTGGAGAAATGTGACCACATTGCCATAGTTGCTTTTCTGTTGTTGTTGTTGTTGTTGTTGTTGTTGTTGTTTTGCTTGGAGGACAGGTGCTTATAGCTTTAAGTACTAACTAAACTCTGGCTAGAGATTATAAATGTGACTAAGAGATATGCCCACATTTTCTGAAGGCAGATTTCAAATCAAAGGTAAAGGTAAACTTTCAAAACACATCAGAGCTGTCCAAAGACGATGGTATATCAGATGATTAGTATCAGGTAAGAGACTGGGCCATCTCAGTACTTTCCGAAACTTGAGAAGGGTTCCACAAAAAGGGTGCCAGTCCCAGACCAATGATATTAGAATATCTGAGAATGAGACCCAAGCCTTGGTATTTTTTGGAGGTCCCAGATGACTAGTAAGTGTAGTGAGGGTAGAGAATCATTGAGAGACATCTAAAGCCCTTTGTCCCCTGCAACATGGCACTGGCTGTATTCTCAGAAGTGTGCAGACTTGACACCCTAAAGTAAAAGGGAAGGGACCCTGGCATACCCTTTCCACATGAGCAAAGTCCTCAAGGAGAAAAGCAAATGAGCTAGAATACTAGCTTGTAATAAGCAAGTTCCAAGCTCTACGATGAGTTCTATGAGGGAGAGAGGCTAGAGCTACCAAGAACACATCGGATGGAGACGGAGCAAAGGGGACATGCACTTGGAATTCCAGAAATCACTATGGCTCTGCATGGAATAACCATATGGATTAAGATACCCATTTTGGGTTGTTAGGACTACTTGTTCATTTTCATTCATTCATTCATTCATTCATTCATTCATTCCCCAGAACATTCCTGGTTATATTCTTACCTCTTCTAACACTGCATTCAGGTTAATGAGATGTTTGCTAAATTCACTGGGATTTTGGGAAGACTGGTAGGAGACAGTACTTAGCAAACTTCTTGTATCAAGGGAAAAGCTGTGGCTTTCAGTACTGAACATAGTTCTACCCAAGGCATAAAAGCAAAAGACAGGCATATGAAATAAGCTCGGGGGCCCCCACAAAACTTCTATGATTTCTAAGTACCATAATATGCTAACACTAGAAAACAGCCTATTTTTAGTACTTGAGGTTGTTTTTGAACATCACCATACTTGAACCTTGCTGGGTTTTTTTGTTTTTTTTTTTTTTGTTTTTTGTTTTTTTTCCTACTAGAGCTTTTCCGTTCCTTCAAAATTACTGAGGATCACTGACCAAGATTGCCCATGGCTAGAGAGAAGAGTGGTAATAAGGTTGGCAGAACCCAGGAAAGGAAAAGTCCACCTCTACCCTTCAGTGGCCTAGCGGAAGAGAAAGGTAAATGGGGAATAGAAAGGTAAATGTATTGGTCAAGGCCAGAGTGAAAGCTGGCATTAACCCCAAGAGAAAAATGCAGAAGTTCTGATTCTCAGCCATATTGCAAACCACCAGCCATTCTCACTTCCCCTGCCAGCAGAGCTGACTTTTGCCAGCGAGGGAAGAACTAGTTTCACAAACAATTATCTCAATAAGAAATAAGGGTGGGGTACAAAGGGACCATAACCATGGTAAATTGCTTTTTGACTATAAGATCACTGTCAGGCTTTAAAAAGAAATTGATTTGTTCCTTGAACATTTTACTAGACCAGTTTATAATAACAAAATCAAGCTGGTAATTATTGGTTGGACTGATGTAGCTGAACCTTCTGTTCCAGAGCACAAAAAGCTTCAGAGAACAGAGAGAGGCAAAGTTGACCTGAACAGTTAACTTTCAAAATATAAAAGCTGCCATAAGAGCCACCACAAATGAGCCAGGGCAGAAAAGCAAGAGGGGATTTTCTACAGCCATTAATTGCCATATTACCATTATTATCATTATATAATACGGTACCATATGCAGAGCATTAAATAATAGTGTACTTTCCAAAGAGACTCTGGCCAACTGGGTTAGGCAATGGCCTCCTTGAATCAAAACCTATTGCTCCTTGAGGCTCGCATAGCTGTCTTGATTAGACACAGCGGCAGGCTCCAGTTGAAGGGACGATTCTTCTTTTCTGAAGGGAGGTAGAATAGAGTAATTGCCAGATGTTTGCAATTTTAGCTATAAAAAGATGGCTGCTTTCCATTCCTGAGTATGTTGAATCTTTTTTTTTTTTCCTTTCTACCCAAGCTATTGTGGTTCACTAAAATAGGCCACTGCACTGATGAATCATCATTCAAAACTGCAATAATGGAAGCAGAACAAATATGACATTTTAAAATCACATATAAGAGGAATAAGTAAAAATGTATGGGTAATAGTTCTATGCTAAGCAACAGAAAACATGCTGCAGTATAAAGAACCTGATTTTGGTTCAGAAGAGTTATTCTTGCATCTCTTCTTGACTACCATCTACCTGTAAGACCAGGTACAACCAATCTTAACATGGAGACTTGATGTCGACAACTACTAAATGGGGTCACTCTCCCTGCCTGGAGGGGAAAGAACTCATGCCTTATCCATCTCCACACTGTGCTTTGCATATGTACTGCCCAAAGGAGATGTGCAAACATATATGGTAGGAAGGTATATCAAAACCATACATCATGATATAATTGCACGCATGGTATATAATGTATCGTATAAGCATTATATTTTCTGATATTATTATCAGAAACACCACCACCACCACCATCATGAAATACTTCATTCTCTCTTCAAACCGTCTCCCTTAACTTCTGGTAAGAGAAAAATGGAAATCTGACTTTTATTTAATTAAGCAGCATCAATATAACTAACTGGGTTAAGACACTGGTGACCTCTTAGGCAAGGGATGTTAACTTTCTTAATGAGTGAGTTAAGCATCTCTTTGAGGATCTGATGACATATAGACCCTTTCCCTGAAAAAGACGTACACATGGACCAAATGTAAATACAACTCCAGGAGACTGGCAAAATCACAAATATGAATGCCAGAGATGAATGGGAACCAAGATAAAATTTCTAATTAATGATTGTTTCCTCTAAAAATATAATTAATAACAGCTCTAAAAAATTAAATAAAATAAAAAAATTCTCTCTGCCTCATTTGATGTTTTGGAAAACAAACAATTTTAAAAATTAATAAAAATCACTAGTTTAAATAGTTTGATTTATATGATGTTTATTGACATTAGCATCCATAATGATAGTACAATAATAAAAATGCTCCTTCTTAAATAGACTACAAATATGAATTTTTTTTTTTACAACATACTTCAAGTAAAGTCTCTGAGAAATATGTTCTACAAATTCAAAATAGGACATATCAACACATCAGCAGTGAAGCAGGGAAAAAATAAGATAATCATAAAACATGAACATGGAACAAAAAAGGATAAAACTAAGGTTATTATCTTATTTCTTAATTAACTTATTTATTTGAAAGAGAGTGAAAGAGAACATCAGCAAGGAGAAGGAGAGGGAGAGAGAATCCCAAGCAGACTCCTCATTGAACTCAAAGCCCAAAGCAGGGTTCGATCTCACAACTCTGAGATCATGACCTAAGCCAATCAAGAGTCTAAAGCCTAACTGACTACACCACCCCGGCACTCCCAAAAACTAAGATTATTTTCAAAAACAGCCAGCAAGAGTTACATTTGGACAATAATGATTTTTTAAAAATCTATGGATGAAAAACTATGGATTATGACTCCCAGATCTAATATTCGTGCTTTAATTTTAATTTTTTTTAATTTTTATTTATGATAGTCACACAGAGAGAGAGAGGCAGAGACACAGGCAGAGGGAGAAGCAGGCTCCAAGCACCGGAAGCCCGACGTTAGACTCGATCCCGGATCTCCAGGATCGCACCGTGGGCCAAAGGCAGGTGCTAAACCGCTGTGCCACTCAGGGATCCCCGTGCTTTAATTTTAATAACAGCAGCAGTAACAATAGCGGCTTCTACTGAGACAGCTATTATTTTGTATGATACTCTACCAACACATTCACTGGATTTTGAAAATGACTCTGAGATATATATTTTTAAGATATATATATATCCATATATGTTCATATATATATATATATATATTAAGAAATATATACACACACACATACACATACACACACATATAAACAAATTGGGACATCTTAAGCTAGTTAGCCAAAGTTCCTAGAGAATTAGGGGTAAAATCAAACTTAAACCCAGATCTATCTGATGCTGGAATCTCCGTGCTTAAGCACTGCCTGCCCTGAGTCTTCCCTCTTGAAGCCTTCCAATTTTGTCCTGGCCCCAAGTACATTCTTCTTTCTGAGACCTCCAGGAAAATAATTATAGAACCACTTCACAGAATTTACAGCTAATATTGTTAGGTAACTCATCTTTTTCATGTCAAGTTTCTAATAAAAATATAACCTGCTGAAGGACTAGGATGTGTTTGTACTCTTCTCCTATCACTTAGAGAGCCCTATTCAATAAAAACGGCATGAGGTGTATCAGAATCATCCCTGCTGAAGGAATTGGAATAAATGCAGAGGGTGAGGTTCGACAAAGTAAAATCCATCTAGCAGAGACCATGTGAAATGGGCATGTAGGACACCTCAAGGTCAAATGGTGTTATTTCCAGATACACATCATGTATTGGCCATCATTCCTAGTAAATAAGTTTTACAAAGGAAGCACCTAATAAAATCCAAATAGCTATAACATATATGAACATACATCAATAACAAAAACAGCAAATTTAAATGTCATTTTAATTTTTTTTTTTTTAAACTGGTCTTAGCTCTGAAAGTTCTTTTTTTTTTTTTTAATTTTTATTTATTTATGATAGTCACAGAGAGAGAGAGAGAGAGAGAGAGGCAGAGACACAGGCAGAGGGAGAAGCAGGCTCCATGCACCAGGAGCCCGACGTGGGATTTGATCCCGGGTCTCCAGGATCATGCCCTGGGCCAAAGGCAGGCGCCAAACCGCTGCGCCACCCAGGGATCCCTCATTTTAATTTTAATGCCAATAAAACTACCAATGATACCTAGTAAGTTTAAGCAAGATGATATAATTCACCTGAATTAATGGACATTTCAAATGGTTATTCAAGAACTTTCTGAAAAAATTTCTTGGTAATGACTTCTTAAGATTACTTGGCTGTTTTATACCTCTGTATACACCCATGCACAGGTAGTTTTTGCATGTTATTTGGATGAATTCAATTTTCAAACAGCAATGAATGTTAGTAATTGGAGAAAATAACAGTGATCAGTTTTTGCTCTTTTAATACAAAATACTAATAGCATTAACACAAGACGCAGAGCAGTCCTAAGGGAAAAAACTCTATACATGGAATTAGGAGACAGGGATTTAAATGCCAGCTTTGCCCTATGCTGGATGTTTCACTTTGTATTATATTCTCTGCAAATTAAGGCTGATGATACCTACCATTTACAACATAGCTAAAAAAAATTAGGTTAACAGTAAAGCAGAGTGGCTTTCAGATGAAATAGGCTAATAAAACTACTAAAAGTTTTTCCCATCCTTTTGACAATGTTCTGCCAGAGAAATTGTTTTAGTGATGGTAATAATCAGTGATTACTACACAGTGGTTATTAATATTAGTAATATTTTACTTAAGGCAAAGTACAAAAATTTGGTAACATGTGGCTTCTTCATTTATGAGCCTCACTGGGGGGTCCTCTGGATCTTAGATTTTTCATTTGTCTTTAGGAACTGTAATAATGTAGGAACCATAATAATGTTACAACATATTGTGGTGATTGAACTAGATATTATGTGGGAAAGGATTCTGAAATGAATTAACACACACACACACACACACACACACACACACATCTTTAAAGTGGCACTTTGTAATGAATATTTCATAATAAAGCCCTTCTTTCATTGCTTCCTATTTTCTCAGGATCACTCAAAGTAGAGATAAGTAAGAAAGCAACACATAACAAAACAACAAAAAGATTTCAAGTTTCCTCACTTCACACGTGTTTGACTAGGTAAGTAAGGCTGGTTTGATCCAATCTGCAGAGTGCTTCTTTTCCCCTTCTTTTTTGTCTTAGCATCTATCTACAAAGAAATATTTCACTCTCAAGCATGACAGACACTTGGGGAGAAATGGTATGATCTTTCTGTCCAGGACCAGCAGGAAGATGCTTCTTGCCATGGTGTGATAAGGTCAGCATGCTCCTGTTTCTTGGTGCTTCCTCCTTGTAGCTATCCAACATTCTGGAGCTGTTCCTAGAACTGTATTTTAGAGCATACTAGATTTTCAGTCTACTCATAATGAAGTTCCTGTACTCCTATTGCAAAGGGACTTGCAGAAGCCCAGATTCACTGCCTAAAAACATCAGCAAAAGGCTGCCAAAATCACGAGGCTGAGAATGGGAATCGTTCTCGACTCTTGCACATGCTATTCCCTTTGCTTGGGGTGTCATCCTGTTATCCACCCTTTACTGCTTGGCACATAACTAACCCATTCTCTAAGACTCTGTTCAGATGTTCCCTCCTCTGTGAAGCTTTTCCCAATTTCTCCTATAGCACATCCTTCATATTCCTTTACAGCATATAGTTTACAGACCTTTACAGAGATATGGTGCCTATTATATGTCTATCCCTGTAGCAAGCCATCTATTCTGTTTGAGATCAGCAATATACAAAGTAAAGAACGGATAGTATTGGAAAATACTGGTGGTCAAAGTGCTAGAAAGCTTGAGGTATCACATCTCAGGTGCCTGTACTCTTCTCTCCCTAGAGCTATGCACAGACTTCCAGTCTCTAGATACAGTAATTTTAAGAAAAGATGATAAAAATATAATACCATGATATTTTTTTCTCTTTTGCAGCTCCTAGGGTCAATCAGTGTTCCAGGGTATGATTTCTTTATATGGTATATTTGCCTAAAGGCTCAAGTGTCGGATTTATTTTTATAATATCCATAATGAATCCATTTATAGATGATTTACATAGGCCTGTCATGACCCAAAATCAGCTGAGATTTCAGGCATCACTACCTGAAGTAACACAATAGGAAGTGCTCTATAACAGAGAAGCCTGGGCATTGCTGAGACATTCTAGAAGAATCTTTTCTTTTAAATCTTTTTACTTCCATCTTAGGATTCCAATTAAAATTCCTTGAGACATATGCAGAAAACTCTGTTATGATGAAAGCACAGAGGGAAAAGCACAGCAAGGTGAAGAATGATTTGAGTCCCTGAACCTCTACATTGTTCACATGATAAAGGATACTTAAGACTTCAAAAGCCACTGTCATTAACTAAGAAGAGTGTGTACCCACAGGACCTGCAGAAGATTCAAAAGGCATTAAAACACCATTCCCTGGAGTTATTGAAATAAATGAATGGTTCCCAAACTTTCGTTGAGTCACAATCAGAATCATCTGGGGAGCTTTGTTTTGTTTCTGTGCAGATGCCTTGAGATGCTAAATCTGTAGTGGTGACATGAGACCCAGAGTTGATGTGTTTTTTCTTTTTAAAAAATGTTCCCCAGGGTATGTGGGTGGCTCAGTCAGTTAAGTGTCCAACTCCTGGTTTCAGCTCAGGTCATAATCTCAAGGTCATGTATTGAGCCCTGCATCAGGCTCCTCACTCAGTGGGGAGTCGGCTTGAGATTCTCTCTCTGTCCTTCTCCTTCTGCCCCTCCCCTCCACTCATGCTTTCTTTACCTCTTTCTCTCAAATAAGTATATCTAAAAAAATGTTCTCCAAATCTTTCTAATGACTGGTCTGCTTTGAAAACTAATGTTTAAACCATACATTATAACAGTAATCATCAAAGTATGGTGCAGACAATTCAGTGTCCATGTAAGATGGCACTTAAGAGAAGAAATCATGTAGAAATCTGTATGTATGTATTTTTCTTATTAATCATGTAGAAATCTGTATGTATGTATTTTTCTTATTATTAAACTTTTTACTTTGAAATATGGATTCATAGAAAGTTATGAACTGAAGTTCTTAGACTCCCAGGTACCACTCCTCCAGCATCTTCCAATGGTAGCATCCAATACAGGCAGAACACAAAATGGAAACCAGGAAATGGACATTGTTGTATTACTATTAGCTAGCTCTTACTCCATTTTCACCATTTTTTCGACCTACATTCATCTGTGTGTGTATACAGTTCTATGCAATTTGATCCCATGTATAGTCACCCAACTACCACCACAACCAAGATACAGAACTGCTCCACCAACACGAAAAGACTCCCTGTTGCTTTTTCTTGGTATGAACACCCACTCCCTGCCCCGCTCCATCCCTCATTCCTGTTCCCTAGCAACCACTAATCTGTTCTCCATCTCTAGAGTTTGTCATCTCAAGAATGTCTTATAAATGGAATCATACGGTATATACAACCTTTTGAGATTGACTGCTTTTTTCATCAAGCATAATGCCCTTGAGGTCAATCTGGGTTGTCGCATATATCAATAGTTCATTCCTTTTTATTGATGAACAGCATCACTGCATTGTTTGGAGGTACCAGAGTTTGTTGAAACATTTATCCACTGAAGGACATTTGGATTGTTTTTAGTATCTTGTCATTACGAAAAAAGTTGCTGTGAACATTCACGTACAGGTTTCTGTGTGAACATAACTTTTCATGTCTCTGAACTGAATCTCCAGGAGTGCAACTGCTGAATCATATGGTTGGTACATGTGGGGAAAAAAGCTGCCAAAGAGTTTTATAGAGTGGTTATACCATTTGACATACTCTTACCAGCAGTGATCCAGTTTCTCCACATCTTTACCAGCCTTTTTTTTTTTTTTTAAATCTTAGCTTTTTAATAGATGTGTAGTTATGTTTTATTGCATTTCTATATTTACTTTTATCTTCAAAAAAGAAATTACGCTATGTTTAAATTTAAAATATGGAGTGACAATAATACTGTAAATTTATAGAATTTAAACATAAAGAATATTAAAGAGCAAAGAGCACCTCACCAAAAAACCTAGCATTATTCACCATTCTGGAAGTCCACTACCTTCTTAAGGAATTTACTTCCACACTTGATGATGCTGACAGGTTACAAAATAAAAGAAATTTTGTTGACAATAAACAAACTTCTCTTTGTTCTAAAACATCTGATCCACTCTGTCCACATAAATTAATTCTATCCCTGGAGCTTCTAAACAAGTCACTCAAAACACATCAGCAACACAGAACTGTGGTAACCATGGAAGGAATCCCGAGGATCAACCTCACTGTTCTGTAATACTGAATAAGCCACCTGACCTTGGATCCTTTAAAACTGGGGTAATAACCCTTGCCTTCAATTCAACAATTTTATTTGTTATTTATAGCACTCCTAGGGCAAAGGCTTGACACCTCCCAGAAATGTATTAGTGAAAATACTATTTTTTCAATATTACTTATTATGAATAAAAACAATTAGTTATCTTTATTATAGCAAGAAGCACATTCCATGAAGGCAAGAATTAATCCCTGTTTTGTTCATTGCCATTCATTCAGCCCCTAGAAGAGAGCTTGGCACAAAATCTGTTTTAAGTAAATGATTGTTGAATAAGCGCACCAGAGCAATTCCTTAGAGTTGTAATGTATTTTCTAGCTTATAAAACATTTTCAGGGGTGCCTGGGTGGATCAGTGGTTGAGCATCTGCCTTCAGCTCAGGTCCTGATCCCGGGGTCCTAGGACAGAGTCCTGCATCAAGCTCCCCATGGGGAGCCTGCTTCTCCGTCTGCCTATGTCTCTGCCTCTCTCTCTCTCTCTCTCTCTCTCTCTCTGTCTCTCATGAATAAATAAATCAAATCTTTTAAAAAATCTTCATAATCATCATTATATTCGATGCTCAAACAACCTTGTAAGGTAATTAATATCTCCAGCTAATTTTATAAGTTAAAGAAATGTGGAATAGAAAACTGTCATTATCAAGTTCAGGTGGTGAACCCTGAGCTTGACTGTAAATACCCTGACCCCCAAGTCAGCATGAACCTTGGCTTTTTGGAGTGTCAATAAGGCCTGTGAATATTTGGTAAAATCTAATGTCACCCAAGAAATTACAAATTCTTTTCTCTTCAGGAATATGTGATGAGAAGATCAAATTAATACAATTATTATTTGACCCTTTAATGAATGAACAGCTTGTCCCCCCTTCCCCCTCTGCCAAGGGTCTGAGAATTAAAACTCATGTACAGCATTCTGCAGTGATAGATGAGGCTCAACATGCTTACCCTGTACCAGAAAAGGGGCATGCCAGTCAAACCCAAGCCTCATTAGAGTCCCTGATGTTTCAGTGACTTTGTGACTGTCCTTATGACAGACCATGCATAATTATAACAAATGTCTAAGAATCTGCAATTGCTCTTGTGTGATTGCTGGCAACTTAATGAGACTGTCAGGGCCACAGAAAGAAGATGTTCCCCATTTGTACCTGCAAAGTCGCAGGCCAGATTCACCTGTTTCACAGCAGGGCACAGAAACTACAGGACTCCAGAGACAAGCTAGCACACCGTGAGTTTAAATACTTAGTTATGGGATACCTGGGTGGCTCAGCGGTTGAGCACCTGTCTTCAGCTCAGGGCGTGATCCTGGACACCCAGGATCGAGTCCTACATCAGGCTCCCTGCATGGAGCCTGCTTCTCCCTCTGCCTGTGTCTCTGCCTCTCTCTCTCTCTCTCTCTCTCTCTCTCATGAATAAATAAATAAAATCTTTAAATAAACAAACAAACAAATAAATACTTAGCTATGACTGTTCAGAGTTCACAACCGGTACTCCTCCATTTTCTGCCACTTACTATTCTGTTTTCACACACACACACACACACAAAGTTTACTAACCATAGGAACAGAAGCTGCACCAAATTTGCCTGTAGGTTAAACACAAAAATGGTAGGGAAAACCCATGCTATGTTATTTAACTATATTGCCATTGGTGGCCATCTGTTTCCCTCACATTTTAGCTTTTGTTGAGAAAATAAGTATGTCCAACCAAACCAGTTTACCTCACTTCACATCACTACTGGCTACTTATCTACAAATTATCAATGACCCACGACTCATCGATTCCTAGGAGCCAAGCCTGTCTTGCCTCTTCCAATCCGAGACAATAGAGATGCAGTGGGATGAGCACATGTGGGAAACCCAGACGTGGACCCCAGCTCAGCCCCCAACCCTTGGATACACTTGAGAAGCCATTCCCTTCCCTCTTAGACAGAGTTTTCACATCTGACAAATGGAAGAACTGGAATACATGATCGTCAAACTCTTCTAGTTCTGCCACTCCAAGACTTTGCAATTAATGCATGAAGAATGGCTCTGTCATGAAGGCAGAAATGAAGGAAGACTGGCTGCCTTCTCCTCCATGGGGGATTCTGTTACATGTGACGGCATTTTGTTCTAGCTCCTCCGTCTACTGGAGATTAGCAAACTGCCTGTAACTATTTGCCTCCGTGAAACGGATGAATAACCTCAGAGGAGCAGAAAGCATGGAGAGATCTAATCACGAACTTCCAGGTTTAGAACCCTCACTGAATAGAATTCACTTCACTTATTCTGATTGTATTTTTCACGTCTAGGTGAGCCAATGTAGGCAAAGCTCGAAAGCAGAAGTCTTACATGTATTTACCTACAAGTGTAGAAGGCAATACATGTAGAAATTGTTTATGAGAAGAGCAAACATTTTGAAATTAATTCCAAGAAGAATCATGTAATAATAAAGTAATGGAGTTAGAGCTGAGGAAGCTGTCTATCCCAACTTCCAATAAATAGAACCCTTTAACATCAGTAAGAGCCCCAGACATGAAAAGCAGAAGTTGGCTCTATTATTTTACTGACTGCGAGGCAACTAAATAAGTTCTTTCGGGGATCCCTGGGTGGCGCAGCGGTTTGGCGCTTGCCTTTGGCCCAGGGCGCGATCCTGGAGACCCGGGATCGAATCCCACATCAGGCTCCCGGTGCATGGAGCCTGCTTCTCCCTCTGCCTATGTCTCTGCCTCTCTCTCTCTCTCTCTGTGACTATCATAAATAAATAAAAATTAAAAAAAAAATAAGTTCTTTCACTTCTAGTAGTTTACTGCTTGGCAAAATGTCAATCACATCTGTTACAACTTACTCAGAGAGCCATGGCAAGAATCACCTTTGAAGAATGAAATGACAGTGAGTATGGAAGTATAGGATAAACTATAAAGGGCTGTCCAAATACAAAGGGATTCTACTGAAACAGTCCTCTTGAATTTGTACCCTAGGCAGTAGATTTTTCTAAAAATCTTATATAAAAAATGTTTTTCAGGACGCCTGAGTGGCTCAGTGGTTGAGCCTCTGCCTTCGGCTCAGGTATGATCCTGGAGTCCTGGGATCCAGTCCCACATCAGGTTCCCTGCAGGGAGCCTGCTTCTCTCTCTGCCTGTGTCTGCCTCTCTCTCTATGTCTCTTGTGAATAAATAAATAAAATCTTTAAAAAATATATTTTTCAAAGGAACTTTAGAAATTGGAGAAAATAAACTTCAGGCTACAGGACAACCCAAAACTTACAAATTTGGAAATATTACAAGTGATTCTATATGAGAATCTACTGTAATTATCACATTTCATTCGACCAGAGTATTGAAAGAGAAAAAGACTGTGTGTACGTGTGTGTGTGTGTGTGTGTGTGTGTGTGTGTGTGTGTGTGTATGTATTTCCAATTCCCAAAGTTGCAATGACAGGAAATTTTCAGAACCATCTCAAGAAAATAATGTATTAGCAAAGTAGGAAGGCTCACTGGTATCTACCAAGAATAGAAAAAGAAAGATCTATATACCCTGTCCTGCCATCAAAGTCTAAGGCTTTATGTTTTTGGTTTGGTTTTGTTCTTGCAAATTTGGAGAAGACAGAAGACCCAGATTATAGGATACAGAACATTACTGGCTAGTACTTGAAAGACCAGGAAAAAAAATGCATTATCTTCTTGTCCTCATCAGTCTAAAATAGAAGATAATGAGACAAAATCATACATACATAGCAACCATCCCACAAAAAAAAAAAAAAAAAAGATACAGGCATTTAACAGTAAAAACTTTGTAAGAAGGCAAAACAATAAAAAAGATATATGGGCTCATAATCATATAGTACTAAACATGAGAAGGCATTTGGAAATGCAGGGTCACTCAGAGAGGACGGAGGAGATACAAATTCTTAAAGAATATCTGTGGAAAGTCTGAGAAAAATGGTAGCAAAACACAAGTATTTGAAGGCCTAAAGAGCAAGTAACTGGGAAAAAGAGCCCCCACTTCTCAGTGTGCCAAAGCCCTTTAGAGAAAGGTTATTAGCAGAATACATTGTAAAAGGAAATTATGACAGTGGGACTCCCAGCAATCTCAGTTGGGAAAGCCTGACTCTGGATTTCGGGGTTGTGAGTTTAAGCCCCAAGCTGGGTGTAGAGATTACTTAAATAAGTAAACAAATTTTTAAAAAGAGAGAAAAATCATGACATATGGGATCCCATAAATATAAGTTGATGTGCAAACATGTGGGTACTTAGCCACTCTTAGAATTTAAAAATGAGGAGCACCTGAGTGGTCAGTGGTTGAGTGTCTGCCTTCAGCTCAGGTCGTGGTCCCAGGGTCCTGGGATCGAGTTCCGCAGCAGGCTCCCTGCTGCCTCTCTCTCTGTGTCTCTCATGAATAAACAAATAAAATTTTTAAAAAAAAAGAATTTAAAAATGAGAAATCAAACCCCCAGACATTGCAGACATTATTAATGCCAAGGTAAGAAACAGAATTGAAAGCTTCCCGACAGGGCAGCCCAGGTGGCTCAGCAGTTTAGAGCCGCTTTCAGCCCAGGGCGTGATCCTGGAGACCCGGGATCAAGTCCCACGTTGGGCTCCCCGCATGGAGCCTGCTTCTCCCTCTGCCTGTGTATCTGCCTCTGTGTGTGTGTGTGTGTGTGTGTGTGTGTGTGTGTGTCTCATGAATAAATAAATCTTTAAAGAAAGAAAGCTTCCAGGCAGCAGTGGTTTAACAACTCCTGGACTAAAAAGCTTAAGGAGTGGGTACAGGAGAGTAAAAACAATCCAAACAGGTAGGTGGAGCTATAGAACCCTAACACCTGATAGGTAGCTGTGCAGCGGGGATCTGTGCCTGAAGAAGCAGGTTTACTTTGCTATGGGGCTTAAGCATTACCCCGAACATTACAGAGTACCTAGGATGTAACAGGTATCCTGCTGGGTATCAGCAGGAGCAAAGGCATGAGCCAGGCATCCCTGCCTCCAAGAGCTCCTGGTCCACTGAAGGAGACAGGCTCTTTTACAAGGAAGGCACATCGTGCTAAGAACTCTATGAGGTAGATAAAGAGGTTATGGCATAGTGAGAAAGAGTCCTCACTAGAATACGGTCCAAGGTCCTGTATGACTCTGGACTCAGACAGAGAGGACCCAAGCTCAGCCCTGAGCAGACCACATACCTCTGAGCAAATAACTTCTACCCTCTGCCCTGTGCTCCTCACATTTACACCAGAGAGAGGTAGACTGTATCTTTTTCTGCTAATTCTAACTCTTATGTCTTTGCAGTTAAGCTTCATAGACGTCAGGCTCTGAACCAAGTTATGAAGGAAAAGACTCCAGGGGCAGAAATGGAGGAGAGCATTACTAATGGCAAAGAACAGGTGAGCTGAGGCATACGACCCTGGCATCTTCAGTACATAAAAACTGTGTTACCTACTGTCTGGGGACTTCGCTAATGGCACAGGACATTCGAAATGGATACCCTCCCCCCCCCCCCCAAAAAAAAGAAGAAGAAAGAAAAGGAAAATGTTTATAAACTTAAAAAAAATGTATAAAGATTTAAACAAAAACGAACACAAATGATGAAAGTGTTTAGCATAGCAGAGAATGCACTAACATTTAAATTATTTTTCTTTTTTTCTTTTTTTCTAACATTTAAATTAAATAGAAAGTAAAGCAAACCTCACACTTCCAACAAATATCATGTCATAATACTGAGCAGATGAAGAGATGCAGCTTCATTTAAAAACAAAGTCTGAATATCCATGAACCTTTCCCCATATTTATCTTTAAAATGTATATATGCAAGGGAAATTTCTTCTTTCACGTATTCAAAAAAGGTTATATTAAAAAAAAGAGAGAGAGAGGGAGATTGGCAGAATTGCAAGAAAGAATCAAGACTTCAGAAATTAAATGAGACTGAGTTGCTTCAAAGGCGGATGCCACATTCCAAACTGTTTATCACAAGAGAAGAATCACTGAGCAGAGCACTCACCCATCCAGCCATCCGCCATCCATCCAAATATATACATACATGAGAACATACAGACATACATTTGACCATACACAATCCTTCCTACCAAAAACACAGTAGCATAATAGGAGCCAAGAGGAACATAAGGACGAGTGAGAAACCATGTCTTGTTGCTTAAATGGGGAAACAAAGCTTACATTCTTACAAGGAAGTATCCCCATCACATGGGGCGTGCATGCCACATATGCCAAGAAGAGAAGAACAAGCAGTACAGCACCTGGGTAAGGACAACAGCCTTGCTTCAGAAACTGAAGAGCCACAAAACCATAGAGAATGTCACCTCTCCTCCCTAAACTCCCATTTCCCATTTTCCACGGGAAGAACATAGACTTACCTCATAGGATTCTATGAGGCGGACATAAAATGATAGTGAAGCAGCACAGCATCTCACGTAGACTACAACGTGTTGAACTATGACAGAGCAAGAGCAGGAAAAAAAAAAGCAGAAACGTGAGAGTCACAGAATCAGATGTACCTGGAACCCCAGGCAAGGGAATGATTACTTTGGATGTAGGCCATCTCTGGCCATTTTGGAGAGGGCAACCCAAGTAGGATGTTGACAGGTGACAAAATGGGTGGGTGTGGAATGCTGAGAAAGAGCAAATGGCTGTGGGCTACAGAGTTCTGCACAGGCTGTCAGGGTCCCCAGAGAACGAGACAGGCAGTGAGCAAACTTCACAGAATCCAGTAAGGAGAACAGGGCATCTCAAGAGCAGAGAGCCAGTCACCCAAGGGGCCAACCCACTGCAGGTCACAGCATTCAGGATGAAGGATGAAGGAGTCTGAAAGGAGACCACGACATGCTCCTCTGTCTCCCATATGTCATGGATTAGCCTACTTGATATAGGACCTGCCTCCACGCCACCCCTCAGGTGGGGGGCGGTCATCACAACGACTAAGCCTTCCCCATACATTTGCCTCCTGCTCCAAGAGGAAACCTATCTTCTTCCTTTCATGTTAGAAGGAAGTTGACTTCAGCTCTCCCCAAAGATGAGGAGACAAAATAACCATCCCCCAGTAAGCAAAGCAGGGAAAATATTGAGAAAACAAATAAGAAAGCCAACCTATGGTCTCTCCTGTCCTGGTAAGGGGAGATTCTCTTCCAAATCCCAACATGAGTCCTGCAATCACTAAAGCGCCACCGCTGAAGAACAAAGAAAACCAGTACTGCTAAGTCTTGGACTGACTGTAGAGAGAATTTCCTTCAAGGTCTGTAAAACTCAGACACTGCCATGGAGATTAGTAGAGCACCAAGAGTGCCACTTCCTGTTTTTCCACAGTAGCTCTCTGATGGTCTTGCTGTTGCCTTCTCTGGAAAAAAGGATTCCCAAAGATCCATGGCCCCAGCTCCGGAGTGCACGCTGATGCCTGACTTCCCTACCACCTGCCTATGCATCCAGCCCCCTCACACAAACCAGATACCTGCGTGAGGCGTTGACTCCAGAAGTCCTTCAATGCTAATGAGAATACCAAGAGAGGAGTGAAGTGTTTCTTAGGGGCAGGGAGAGGACTAGGAGGAAAAGAGACAGGCTGAACTATACCACAGAGTGTGAAAGAGTCTCACAACCACTGCGGAAAAAAACACACTCATGCCACCCAAGAAGTAATAAGATACATCATGCCTGCCAGGGTAACGTAAGGTCTTTTTTTTTGGGGGGGGGGGTGTTGGGGGAAGGGTGAGGGAGAAAACAGAGAAAGGGGTGCTCAATCTCCTTTCACTGTCTCTTCACTCTCAGCTCCCAGAAGTTTACCGTTACTCCTCTGTTGTCAGTTATGTCATCGTTTCGCAGATTTGGATGAGCTGCTGACACTGATTGGTAAAAATATGGAAACTCTTCAACCAAACAGTACAGCACTCCTCATGCTGCCTGTGAGGCTCAGTGTATGAACATACAGGTACATGGACACCTGAGATGCGGAGCTCACATGGCTCATCCAACTCCGCTTTATGCAAATTGAATGTTCTGCTGTTACAACCCCTAGAATTAGGCTTCGTTCACATTTGCCTGACACTTTCAACAAATGCGGATCTCACACAGGTCTCCAGACAACTTTATGCTACAGCAGCCTAGGTGAGTCCTAACAATTTTAGTCTTCACAATTCCAGGTGCCTCAGGGGGTTCACTTCAAATGAGTTTCCCATCAGAGCACTTCTTGGCAGCACGTGGGGACACATGTCTAACATCAAGAGGGAGGGGCAACTGGGTGGCACACAGTCGCCACAAGACAATGAGATGGGGTGGGAGATAACAGAGTAGAAGGGAACTGAGATGAACGAAGAGACCAGGGTTCTAGTTTCAGCTACAGCCCTAAGTCACTGAATAACCACAGCTGTAGAACCCCTAAGAGGTCTCACTTTCTTTATCCCTAAAAGAAATGTTGGCTTTGGTGGTTTCTAGATGTTTCTTTTGACTCTGACAGTCCATTAACTATGATAAGCACACTGAATTCTTGAGCTACCTTTTCCCGACAAAACATCATGAAAATAAATCGCTTTTATTATATTGAACTCTCCCACTTCGGATACCCGACTCTAAAATCCTCCCACTTACCTTCACCACCAGGCTGCTTGTATGGGTTGTACTTGGGCTTTGGAGCAACTACTGGTGCAAACTTCTTGGGTGGTTGTTGTGTGGACACCGAAATGCTGGGGGTCCCAAAGGCATGGGTGGTCTCCATCCGAGCAGGCACATGGCCAAGGGGTTCACCGGTGCTTTTGGGTGGCAGCCAAGATGGGTGAGACATCGTTGTAATCTGGAACCAGAAAGAAATAAACAGTCGGTTTACAAAAGCATGAAAATGGAGGCGGCCGGCCTCAGTTCCACATTCTTTCATCTTAATCCATACTTAGTGAAACCTTGACAAAGCTCTCTGAGAAGGCGACAAAGAGAGAAAAAGTGAAAGAGAGGAGGAATAGAAGGAGGAAGATGAAGAAAAACTGACTTTCACTGGAAGAGAAAATAGCACAGTCCCCTCCACCAATCTTGAGCACCTCTTCTGACAATTACCTATTCAGTGTCTACCACTCTTCGGGAAATAGATATGATAAGAAATGGTCCCTAACCTGAAGAAGTTTCTTTTTTAAAAAAAGATTTTATTTATTTATTCATGAGAGATACAGAGAGGCAGAGACATAGATGCAGAAGCAGGCTCCATTCAGGGAGCCCAATGAGGGACTCAATCCCAGGACCTCAGGATCATGACCTGAGCCGAAGGCAGATGCTCAACCACTGAGCCACCCAGGCACCCCCAGAAGAAGTTCCTATGGGAGGAAACTCTGATCCCAGGAAGGCTGGAAAAAATCTTCAATTTTATTAATAACCTATTAAAAGGGATACCACACATCAAGTAAATCATGATTAAGTTACCTAAGTGAGGTGATACTGCCTAAGAGGGATCAAAATAAATAAAAGTGTTTCTGGGATGCAGAAAAAAGGTAAGATTACTTCCGTCTGGGCACAGAATGCAGATCTCATTAATGAGATGTCCCTGAGATGGGGCCCTGAGTGCTGAGCGGAGGTCAGCCTGAACCAGGTCAACAACATGGCACCATGGGCAGCAAAGAACACAGCACTTAACGTTTGGTGCGACTGGGGAGGGAAGAAGGAGAAGTAGCTAGCAAACAAGTAAAACATGGGATGGAACCAAAGTACACACAGCTTTGCACTCTAGCCTGGGGAACCTGAACGTCATCAGTCAGCATCAAGGAAGCACCAGAAGTTTATTCTTGAAACAATGGCCTAACCAGCGCCCATCAGGATGCTTTCAGATGATCCCTCTGTAGGGGCAGTTATGCTCCCCACCCAGGGGCACTTGCAAATGGGGGGGGGGGGGACCCTGTTTGCACAAAGCCTAGGACCACACTGGCACTTACTAGCTAAGGGCTAGCAATATTCAACACCTATGATGAACAGGTCAGCCCCCCAGGACTAGAGAACATCTGTGAAAAACTAAAATCGGGCAAAGCAGCCCAGCCAAAGTGCAGTTCTGATCATATTACAATACACTGTATGAGGAAAGAAACATGCTGTCTTGCATGTCAGGGTAAGCCAGTCACCCCTCCAGGCAGCCTGCAGGCTGGGGCTGAGCCTCCCAGAAGGCTTGCTGAGGAGGAGGGCTCTCTAAGCCTGATTGCAACAGCTCTCCAGCACAGGGAGGCCCGGAAGGCACCCTGCACCGGCTCCCAGCCCCAAATCCACCCAGTAATTTATTAATTGAACTGAATTAATTGAGAGGGCTACATGATTACCTCCAGATGTCTGTAAAGACAAAGAACACTGGAAATGCAGGGAAAAATAAAGGCCAGGGAGAGACGGGTGACAAAGAGGGATGGGGCAGGGCGTTGGCTAAGGTAGCATCAGGGGGGAGGGCCCTGACCTTGAACAGCCAGACCCCTCCCCCATAGCACTGCCTCGGGTACCCCAACTCCCTTGAAATTACGACAAAACCTTGTTCTCCCTAACTCCCGAGTTTTAAGACAACCGATGAGCTAACACTACTAAAGGGTTTTATATCCTATATAGTGGTATGCAAAGGAAGAGAAAGAAAACTGTTGGAGTTGGAGTGTAATTTTCCAGTGAAAGGGGATGACTCGGATCAAAGAGGAAGGCTCTAACCTAGGGATCTGGAGGCTTCTGTTACTGAAGCCAGTGGGGACAGGGACTTTCACTCTGGTTGCAGGGCCCTGCCTTTCTTCTTCCTCCCTTGTACCGTGTGCACAGGCAAGGTACAGACACTTGTTAAGCTGTGGGTTCCTTGAAAGGGCAAGGACCGTATTTTACATATTCCTAAAATCACCATGAAGGCCCAGCACAAAACCAACATAGAAAACAACCATGAATCTGGTTTACTCATTGTTCTCAACCCCAGCTGCACATGTATAATCATTTAAGAAGATTAAAAAAAAAAAAAAAGCACATCTCTTAAGGATTGAGAAACACTAGGTTTTGTGTATGTATTTTTTTTTTTAATTGAGTCTTAGTCTTCTACTGAAAGGGGATGAAAGTGTCTGTTCTGCTTTCAACATGACTAAAGTGAGCATAGGTCAGCACCAAGTAGGATAAAATAAAGATTTGAAAACTTTCATGTGCCATGCACATTTGCAGTATAAATTTTATTTGTACATTTTAAAAATGGGTTAATATCATCCTTGCAACTTTTCTATAAATCTGAAGTTATTCCAAAATAGAAACTTTAAAAAAATGGGTTAATATAGGATGCAGTGATTTCTAAAGCAAAGAGGCACATTTCCAGATCAATTCTACATTGCCAATTGACTGTAGAATCCTGGCTTTTTCAGATATGCCACAGATATAAAAGAACAGGCAACTTCTGGGAAAGTATAAAAAAAATGAAAACTTAAGCATCGATATGCAAATAATGGACTCATCTTTACAGTTATCCCCAATACCTCATATTACCCTGATAATGCCCTCCCCATGGAGATACCCTCAGTTCCACCTCTTGAGAGTACCAGGGTCTGGCCATCTATCTGTCTGCAGATGACCTCAATGGCATCTCCTGTACCATTCCTCTATGTGTCCACAGTGGTCCAGTGACACAATTCACAACATTTGTAATGAATGTTCCTGACCCCACAGCCTTACTCCTGCTGCACCCACCATCTACACTGCCATTTCCATCCCTTCACTTTCTACCAAGCCCTATTGTTTTTATCTTGACCCAGCTCAAATGTCTCTGACGCTGTGAACACGTCCCTAACTCACCACCCACCCCCCCAAAAATGAGTAGCTTAATTCCAGGTTCTTTAGTACTTGTATCACACTTAAGCAATCCACATGGATGACCCAATAACGTGGCAGCTTCCGAGTAGTCTCATTAAATGAGCACAATGCCTGGCTAGGAAGCCTCTAGAAAGCTATATTACAGATAAAGGAGCAGATGGATGAATGTTGATCTTTTCAGCTACTCATCCCTCTTTAGAATGTCTATATCTCCCTTCTTAAGCCTCCACTGAAACAGTCATCTCTATTTCTCTCCGTTACCTTAGCAATGTAATGAATCATGTTGATAGAAATCCAGATATTGAACCATCTCTGCATTTCTAGAAAAAATCCTACTAAGTCACAGTTACAGTATTTTGATATGTGATGAATCAAACATGGTATTTTATAGAGAATTTTTGTACACATAATCATGAGTAAGATCATTCTATAGTGTTGTTTCTCTAATTGTTTTCCTTATCATTATTAGGTTTCATATGAGGGTTCTACATCCATTTCTACTGTTTGGATTTGTTCAATAATGATGAGATTAAAATTATCTGATCTGTAAAAGTTTATCAGAACTTAGTGTAAAGTTTGGATGTGATACTTTCTTTAATAACAGATCTTAATCATATTTCCAGGAACTTCTATGATAGCTGCAGCTGCCTTACGCTTCTTGTGAGGTTAGTTTCAATATTCTGACAGAAATTTATCCAATTCTTCTAGGTTTGCTGTCCCTCCATTTCCATCTAGCTACCTCTCAATTAAAAATGATATCTCATCTACTGTGCAGCATTTAGATCCTGAGCATCACTTCCCACTAATCTTTAAAGACATAACTCATGTTTTCTATCATCCAGTTCAAGTGGATACTGTACTCAGAGTAACAGAATACATTACCCTGTCTCTCTGCTTGCCTAGATCCCAAACTAAACTCTTAGATCCTTAAGAGCATAAAGAATTATCACTCTCAAGTCCCAGGGCCTAATACATGATAGACACTCAATAAAAATGTCTGTTAATTTAATGAATGAATAACTTTATTTGCCTGGCATCTGAGCTCCAGATGAATCAGATTCTCATCCTGTACTGAGATGAATCAGATTCTCATCCTGTACTCAAGAAGCTTAAAGCCTACCTGCAGAAGAGATATTTATATATGTGAAAAGAGAAAGAAAGCAATACACAGCATACAAAAAGAACTGGGGTGTGTGACAGGAGCTAACATAGGGAGGGGTTGCCCCTGCCAAGGACTTTGAAAGCTGGCTGGTTCAGAAAGATAAATGGAGCAACAAAGATAATGCCTGGAAATAATGTAAGCTCAAGGAAGAAGCAAGGTCTTTCCATAGGACAGGGAACAGACCAGTTGTACTAAAATGAGGGACTTATGGAGAGTATTTGGGGAAAAGGTTTGGAAGATAAATTGAGCTTGCTTTTTAAAGGCTTTCTGCAGAGAAATAAGAAGCTAGAACTTTAATCTTTGAACAGTCATCCAACAAGAGAAAAAACTCTATATATGAAACATGAACCGGTTCAGGATGGATCTAAGGAAGATGATAAACACAACTGCACAGACATAGAGTCTCCAGGTCCCCAGTTCTAGTCTCAAGTTGGCCATTGTGACCTTTAACAACAGAGGATACTCATTTGCAAAATGAATGTCTGTAAAGTCCCAATCAGCTCTAATACTCTACAGTGCTTTCCTTCTCTGAAACCTGAATTACAGCCCTTTATGTTGATACATGGGTTTGAAGAAAGCTCACAAGGTTAGTGAACAGATGAACTAGCACATGTCAGTTGGGGTTTCTCAGCTTCTTCAAGAACGACCAACATAAACACAAAGATAAGCAGTGGTGAGAGCTGGTTTTGCTGGACCAAAACTCACCCTGCTCTTACTTCCTCTGGTTCTAGGTCAGTTTCACTATAAGCTGACAATCATTGCGAAAGCAAGAAGTGAAAGGGAAGATCTCCACAGGGGCTGCAAAAATACGCAAACACCATCACAAGAGAGGCAAACAAGAGAAATGGGCCTGGTCTGAGTGAAATGCCTACTGCTGGAGGGAGGCTGAGAGCTGGGCCCCCTGAGCACTGGACTTTCAGGAACTGTTGTCACATGCAAAGCGATGAAGAAGAACCTAAAGAGCTTCACTTATTATCCTCTCTCCACTCCACGCTCTTGGTCTTCTCCTTCTAGCTGTTCAATGGGTACAAAAATGCCATGGCCTGACAATAAATAGCAAGAGTTCATTGAGGACTTACTATACGCCAAGCAATTTTCTAACAGTCTTGACTATTATACAAGGTAGGGTCATCATTCTGCACATTCAGCAGATCAGGAAAGGTAAGACTAGAAGAGTTAAATAATTTGCTCAAAGATATACACACTGACAAGGAGCAGAGCTGAAGCCTGGACACAGATCTTCAACCTCAAATCCATGGTCTTCATCATGGTACCACTTTCCTGTTTGGAGAGAAATACATACACACACACACACACACACACACACACACACACCACAATCCAAAGTAGATTTTGCTCTTATCTCCATTCCTAGCTCCTGGATCTCAGCCATAATATCTTCTCTACTCTGTTCCACCAAATAACCATCATGAGCCACAGGATCCCATACTGATGAAGCCAAGAATCTGACCAAACTAAGCAAAGCACAACAGAGCACAAACAGCCACAAAAGGCCATATGATGACCAAGACCTTTCCTCTGCAGGTGAGAAAACAGGGCTACATGTAAAGTGAGATTTAATATTTTTTTAAAAGCCACTAAGCTTCTCTAAAGATACTGTGTGAATGACAAGTCATTGTCAGCCACAAAAATAGAACTAACTAGTGTTTGCTCAAGTTTTTCTTCTTTCCTAAAGTCAATATCGTACACTTCTTTAAACATTTACATAGATCATCAAAATTTAAAACCAACCAACCAATCATTCCATGGCATCATCTAACACCAAGTACTATAAGCTTAAAGTATAATTTTCAAGACTACCTATACACTAGACTTATCTGAGGAATCTTTTTGTGTGTGTTCTGATTGAAGGGTTGAAAATAATTGTCTTAGAGCATCTATATTAATCTTTAAATCATGTTGCATCAGTCCCTAAATCTCTTTTGCCAGTTAACCCAGAGCCTGGCTCTTGGTCAATGTTTGCTAATTAATGAATGATACTGAAGGAAGAGACAAGTTTTAACATACTATTTTAGTGGTAGAAAATTTGAGAGACTGAGGTGCTAACTGACTTAAAGATCAGAAGTAGCTGATGGGATACTAAAGTTCAGAATTCATGTCCCTTAGCAATATTTTCTTTCTTTAAACAAGCAATAGGGATGCCTGGGTGGCTCAGTTGGTTGTGTCTGCTTTCAGCTCAAAACTGAGCTGAGCTTTCACAGTCCTGGGATCAAGCCCCGTGTCGGGCTCCCTGCTCAGCCAGCAGTCTGCTTTCTCCCTCTTCCTCTGCCCAATCCCCTGCTCATGCTTTCTCTCTCTCTAATATTTTTTTTAATCTTTAGAAAGATAAACTAATAAAACAAGCAACAAAGATTTAAAGAATACTTTTTTCTAAACTTTGGAGGTGTTTCACTATCTTTCCCCTTTATCTAAAAGTCAGTACCTATCTACAATTTCAAAACTGCTTTCTTAATGATCTGTTGAAATGGTACCATGTGCCTCCCTCTCTGGGCTACAGCTACTCATCCTTTCTATCTCTCAGTATTGAGCTGGAGGATGCCTTGTCTTCTGAATTAGATCCAGCTTTCAGGTGGAGCTCTGTCATGAGGTTGCAGCGTAGCCTTCCCTCTGTCTGGGATGGCACTGTCCCCCTCTGAAAACAAAGGGGGATTAGACGGATTCGATGAGTAACAACAACCCTACTCACAAACTCTTCTGACCCATGGAAGACCCTGACTGTAGAACAGGCCTCAAACAAGCAAAATCATGGCAACGCCAGATCATGTACAGTTCTCCTCTGAGCTCATCAGTAATAAAGCACAGCCCTCCTTTTTCATTCTTCTTCTTTTTTTGGTCACCTGCTTCCCTGTCTCCTTACTTCCATTCCTCCTCTCACCATTGTGGGAGGGAATCTTAGATTGATCTCAGAGATTACCAAGGTATCAATCAAGATTTATTATGCACAAGTAAATAAGTACTTCAGGCAAACCTTCTCCAAGTGATGTAGGTAAGTCCCCACCAGTGTAATTATGAAGCAGATACACTGTGGCATGTGATGGAAGCGTGGGAAGACAACATTAAAGAATAAGGCAGGCTGGAAATGACACAAATTGTTAGCTGAACAGCAAATGTAATCACTCTTCCTCTGAAGCATCAGGTCAGATGAGAGCCGGAAGGGCAAAGCAGGATCTGCCATGGGCTGAAAATGTCAATGTATTCACTCAACTTCTCTCTACAGGCAACTTTGGCCCAGCACTGGCTAAGCGCCCCATTCTCCGCATGGACAGCTGGCATTACTTGGAAGGGGTGACTACAGAACAACTCTGCAGAAATGCCAAACCTTTATATAGGCTATCGGAGACACAATTGGAAATACTGGAAAAAGCTCTGGACTTAAATGCAGAGGACTCGGGTGTAATTTCTAGCTTACCCACTAATTGACTTGATGATGACTTTAGTCTGTTGACTTCCTTGAACCTCAGTGTCTCTCCCTATCTGTAAAGAAAAAATTAGATGCCTTCTTCCACTCATTCCACCTTTCATGTTCCATGACTCTTCCAACAAGTCTTCAAGTTGAGCTGAGGCTGCTTACAAACCTGTCTCAACTCCTCTAAATCCTACTGACCAGGGAGTGTAAAGTGAAAGGAGGCAGGACAAGAAACCACACATATAATGCCAACCTGCCTTGCACAGAGTTAGTATGAATATCCATTAATGCTAAAGGTGTGATCTCTTTTTTTAATTTTTTCAAAGATTTTATTTTAAGGAATCTCTACACCCAACATTGGGGTCAAACTCACAACCCCACGATCAAGAGTCACATATGCTATCGACTGATCCAACCAGGTGCTTTGGCAAATCCTTTTTAAAACTGAGATATAATTGGGGCACCTGGGTGGCTCAGTTGGTTAGGATCTGCCTTTAGCTCAGGTCATGATCTCAGGGTTCTGGGATCAAGCCCCGATTGGGTTCCCTAATCAGTGCAGAGTCTGCTTCTCCCTCTCCCTCTGCTTATGCTCTCTCTCTTTCTGCCTAATAAATCAATACAATTATTTTTCTTTAAAAAAGTGAGATATAACTAACATGTACTATTGTATCAGTTTTAGGTGTAAACATAATGTTTCAATATATGTGTACATTGTGAAGTGATTATCACAATAAGTTAATATCCATCAGCACACATAGTTATACTATTTTCTCTCTCTCTCTCTCTTTCTCTCTCTCTCTTTTTTAATGATTGCTTATGATTTTTTTAACCTAGCTAGCTTTTATTGTTTTTATCTTTTTATTCTTTAAATTCAATTAATCAACATGTAATGTATTATTAGTTTCAGAGGTAGAGGTCAGTGATTCATCTGTAAAGGCGCAATCCTTATTGCTGGCAACACTGTTAGCGACAAGAAACCCCCCATCGCATCCTGGACCCCAGGTAAACTAAAGAGCAGCAGTGAGGGAAGCATCAGCCCAAACAAGTAAACATTCGCTTCTGATTTAAAAAAAAAGTGAGGCAGAACAGAGATATGTGTCCACACTGACTGAGCTTTCATCTCAGATTCAGAACATCACACAATATGGGAACAGTCGACCATGACAGGGAAACAATAGCACTGGAAGACCAGGACACCCAAAAGAAGGTAAAAAGGAGAATGGAACCAAACCAATTGCTAACTATCATTACCTGCCACAACTTCCATCAGTCACAGGAAAATAGACATGGGTGATAACAAGCCAGTATCAAGAGGTCCAATGGCCAAGAGGTCATAGAGTCTAGCTGTGAGAAATCATACGGACTGATTTGTTCCTTCTAATCAGAAAATTCAAAACCCAAGATTTAGAGAGGCTGGAGCAACTCTTCCAAGGTAACACAGCAGCTAAAACATATCAGAGGATTCATTCAAACCCAGTTGTTCTGCTTCCACAAAGCATTTGCAGTAGAAAAGTTTCACCAGGCAAGCCTGTAAGTCTATTGATTTTTGGATGATAACTAGAAGAGTGGGTAAAAGGTATGAAAGCAAACAGAGGAGTAAAGAATCCCTCTTCCAAGAGTAAGTGGAAAATCAGCACCAAAGTCATGTCACCCTAAGCTCACCCTCAGGTCACATTCCATACCAATGGTTCTACTGGGCTAGGTGACCAAGAAAATATTTACCCTCTCTGGACCTCAGTTTCTCCAGCTCCACAATAGTAAGCCATCAGAAGGTGATCTCCAAAATCCCCTCTCACAACATCATTTTATGCTCTATAATGCTACAGCATGCCTATGAGGTGTACCAGGCTCACAAAAAAAAAATGTGTTCCTAAGGAGGTTTCTCCTAAGTCTCTGATGCTAACAGACTATTTTAATGTCCAAGGCTAAAAGAAAGGGGCAAACAATAATTTGAGACTTTGAGCTCAGAGAATCAACTAAAAGAGGAAATCTGAATTTCCTACAAAGATGAGATTCTGAGTGCCTGCTTCATAAAGGTTCTAAAATCCTGTTTATGTCTTGCCCCTCTACTAGGATAAAAGAATAAGTATAGAAAAGTCACATATATAATCTCTAATCAGGCCTAGCAATCTCTCTGGTGGTACCTGAAATCTTCTCATTCCAAACCCACCACCAAGTGAGTAGGTCCACAAGTTAAACTGCTGTTCACTTGTCTGTGTTCCCCTGACAACTTGTTCCAACTTGTAATCAAATATGTAAATGCTATGTTTTAGTTATGTGTTTACAAGTTCGTCATGCCCATTAGACAGGTCATAGGATTTTATTAGCACTTTGAAGGATGTCTTAATTGATTTCAATTTTTTTATTTTTTTGCACTTTACTAAACACTCACTTTAATATCCTAGTGAAAACAAACATAATAACAGAAAACAAATCTATTTTAGATATAACTTGGAAAAGGTGAAATATTTAATTTTTGTCTTCACTAAACACGAGTTCACCATTGACAAATCTCTGGCCATATTTCCATCTGACAATAGTACATGTGACTCTGTGAAGCAAAGTTTATTCAGGCCATACAACCCCCTAAGAGGAATCATAGCAACAAGACACAGAGCTAACTGTTATGCTTCAGCCTCCTGAACATGAAATTGCTCAAAAACCTGTCACCTGTCAAGTATGCTCTTTGTATCCTAGGGTCACAGCAACTGTTCAAAAATTAGCTTAGAGCCTTTGCACAGTTTACACACTAACAAACTAACAGTTTTAATTACTGTTACTGAGTTTTGGTAACATTACTATAAAGTTTCCAATGTAATCTTCCTTTCTCTATTACTTTTCATCTGAAATTCCTTTCACATCCCAAATCTTCTTCACTCTCAGGTTGAAATATTAGGATATTGCAAAATTAAATAAAAATACCTAGACATTGGACAAATAAAGAGGCAGAGTGGAGACATACAGAATTTCAACCTTCAAGCACCACGAGATAGTTTTAGAACACAAAGAAAGAGATTCAACTTCAACTTCATGCATCATCATACGCTCTGAAATAATAATCTTTGTTCAACACCAGTCCAAGAGCCTGGAGAAATTTCTCAGTATTTAAAATGGTATGAAAAACAGACAGGCTTCTCATTAGAATGTGTTATAAATTCAAATTATGTAAGAGAGGCTAGTTTTGCAATTTCACATTTAATAGCGAAACAATTGAAACCATTTTCAACTGGTGACCTTTTTCTTAAGTCAGGTTGGAAGCTGTTCCACTTTTATTTCAAGATTTTGAAACAGAGACAAAAATCTGTGGAGGCAGTGACCAATGGCAGCTGAGTAAAAACGAGCCAGGCTGTTTCGGATCAGTTTCAGAATGACATCAGTGAATGTTATTCCCTTTTAAATCTCCCTCGATGAGAGTATTGATGTTGTGTCTTCTGCATTTTTATCAATTATTGGCCATCATGCAAAAAAGACAATGCAACGAATGAAGAAAATACTCAGTTGGCTAATATTCCAGGAAATCTCTGTCTCTCTCACACACACACGCACACGCACCACTGTATACATCTGTAAGGTAGTACACAACAACATTCACCAATACAAAAGTTTAATATCCAAGAAGCATGTAACTGTTTAGGAAGATATTTCTTCTGAAGTTGAAACTTAACCACCATCTGTGAATTTGCTTGTACATATCTAATAACTAGGAATTCATCACCTCACAAGGCAGCCCCTTCCGTAGCAGAAAAGCTATAACCGCCAAAAAAAATTACATGCTCCCATAAAAACCACCTATCAGTCCTAACTCTCTGCTCTGGAACCACAAGCCCTCTGAAACACAGCAGCCCTCCAGATATTTAAAATAATTTCTTAGCTTATTTTTTTATTATTTTTTTTTACTTTTTTATATTTTCTAGATTAATTTGTTTTCCTCAGTTTGTTTCTGTGTTCCAAGTTTAAAAGTCCAACCACTGCACCCCCCTTTTATTTTTTACAGCCAGCCTTACAACTTTAGAATAACATAAAATTTTAAATCTCAAACCAGTAGTTTGCAAACTTTCTTTGGCAAAGTAAATAAATGAATGCTTCCTCATGCCAAATTTTTAAGAAACTCCCAAGAACAAAATAAACAAATTGATAGAACAGTTCCTAGCACCTTATTTAAATATTCATCCTTTGGCAAACTCCATTTTGTTGTGTGGGGGGTAGCGAGGAGGAGTCCAAAGCACACTACTTCCCTAGCCTTCCTAGGAGGGTCATGCTGTGACCCAGGCTGAAAACCTGCTGCTCTAATATTATAATAGTGACTGCAAGTAAATAAAGAACAAAGATGGCATCTTCTTTTTTTTTTTTTCCTAGTGCCTACTACAGAGCCCTTCCCATCATTAGTGCTCAGAAAGTGATTATTACATAAAAAAGAAGGTAAACTTAAAGGTTTGGGAATATAAAGAGTTAAGATCGGTTTTTGAACCACATTACTTCATATTTCAATATGCCGTCCTCCACAGTTCATTATAATTAGGGTGAACATAACACCCAATGTACGCTTGTTGTTTTGATGTAATTATTAACAATGTCCCTTTTCACTCTCAAAGGTGTCCCAGTTTAGATGATAACTTATATACAGTCATTTACTTATAACACTGTGATACTGAGGTTTTGGTTGCAGAGTTCAAGAGAATTCTCAATGTGAAAGGACCTTCTCCAAAGGCTCCATATAGCCAAAGACCTCCCGTGCCTCCCTGTTGCTAACTGGACAAAGCAATTATTGGTGCTAAGTAAAGGAGGCTTTCAGGCTTTCCTGCTCCAGAAGCATGTACTTCCCCATGAGAAGGAAAGAATGTACCAGAAGGATTCTGCAGGAGTAGAAGAATGCAAGCTACAGCAGAAATCTAGCAGGAACTAGTATCAACAATCCTACTCACTTAGCCTTTCTTCTGAAAGAAAGAATATTGCTTTTTTAAAGAAAACCAGATTATTTACTTCAGTTTACATCAATTACATCTTTACCACCTACCCCCACCAATATTACCAGTGATTTTATCATGTCTACTAAGTTTCAAGTAGAAGAACAATAGGTTGGCCTGATTCTTCATTTGAAACAGGAAAAATAAGGGAGCGGACAAGAAATTGAAATAAAGTGTGTCCCAATTTATTCACTAGGGTACAGGAGTAAAGGTGAAGGCAATTGCTTATAATTCTCTTACATTTCTAAATAGGGGTTACACAAGAGTTAAGGAAGATGAAGTGAAAAGAATTCAATGCAGGCCCACAGGCTATAAGTCTATTTAATTTATTTTAAAGAAACTATTTTATATTGATTTCCATTGCAAATTCTAAATGTATATTCTACAGGGGCGGGGAAAGGGAGGAAGCATACAAGATGGAAAGTTGACAACCCTTGCCAAAGATGGAACTCCCCCCAGACATGGTGAGCACTGTTATATCATAATATTGCATGTCTCCTTGTAGTACTTTCCAAGATGTTTAAAACCAAAACAGTTTAGAATACTCTCCCAGCTCAGGATCTTCCCTCCTTATGGCATTTTCTCTGATAAATAGGAATTTCCCTTAGGGATTCCCTAAAGTAAAGTGGTTGCATTACCTTCTGTTATATAATTAATTGCACTGACAGAGGTCTCATAGAACATGATTATTAATCCATCCTTAGTGTCATACCTACAGCTCACAGAGGCTTATGGAAGACATGCCCAAGATGTGAAACCAGTGACCTTTACTGTGTTGGATGCAGTGGATTAGCACTCAAACTCGCCATATTGCAGAGGCTGTCTTGCAGGTAGGGCTTGATCGCAGATAAGATTCTGCCAAAATAGATGTACCGGCTTGAGATTTGGAAGGCAAAAGTAAGACAAAGGCCATGCTCCCGCAGCTTTGGCTCATTTTCCTCAGGAAGCCTGGCCATGGAATTGGGATTTTTCTGCATCCACATTCCCATATTCCTCTGTAGCTCTGCAGTTGTCAGGAAGCAGCTACAGCAGAGGGGTGGCTAGACTCCACGTCTCAGAGTCTGGCTGCTACTTTCCTGACCGTGGCTTCGTAATCACAAGTACAGTGCCGCATTCCTCAACCCAACAGTTGGGTTGATGAACAGCTTCATGATTCGCTGCTGTCCTGATTGTGGAAAACATAGTCATCTTGTGTAGTTCTGGGATTCATTACTGGAAGCTCAGGCTTGAGCCTGCTGGATACAATGCATCCAATTATTTAGAAGCACCTGCCACCATGTATTAAATCCTTCCTGCCTAAAATACCTAGAGCGGTTTGCTTCCTGTAGTAAATCACAACCACCTCCGCCCCACCCTCACCCCCGCCTTGCACATTATCCTTAAAATTGTTTGCCAATAACAGTAATGACATAATATCAACAAGGGACAGGTTCCAATCATTCATGGTGCAAACAAATCCTGAGTGCCTATGCAAGAGCTCGGATCATCGCTAGAGAGCAGAACCGTGCACTGAGCGGAACCATGCACAGAGCTGACCCAGCACCAGCCCTGAGAGCCCCGAATCTGGTGGGAAGAGGCATGCCACAGTGGAGGCAGCACTCAGTGCTGATTTGAAGCAAACCCATAGGAAGCCTCATCTAACCAGCATCCTCGCCTCGGCTCTGTCATTAACTGGCCATGTTTTATAATTAAGGGGGCTAATTGGATGAAAGTCCCCTTCAACACTTACATTCCACATCTCTACGGGTCTTTGTAGAATTTACTTGGGAATTTACTTGGATATAAGTCCTAACAAAACTTCCTAAATTTCCAATTCCCTAAATCTGAAGGTCAAAACACAAAGGTCACATAATACACAAAACTCGTAGAGTTAAAATAGGAACAGGAATCAGTGACCCTAAATGTTATGCACAGTGGCAGCCTAGAGCTGGAAAGCTGCAGGAAGAAAAAATCCAAAATTGTGATTGCAATGGTGTTACCAGAGAACAAGCACAGCTTCTTCACAGCATCTCTATCTCCTTTGGAAATGCCTGGCTCTCTGTCTGTAGAAAAGGGGAATATTTATTTACATTTCTTTTCTTTTCTGAAAGTACTCAGGCCCATAACAGAGTGAAAGAAATAACAGGCAAATGCTTAGATCTCTCAAGAAAAGTCATTAATTTCTTCACATCCCAGACAAGAAAAATCTCTGAAGCTCATAAAAGAGAAGCAGTTTGCGGACAGAAAGAAAAATGTCAGGAGAAACATAGTCATACATCGAAGGGCAGCTGTGGTATCAGTTCCCATGGTGGCCTCAGGCCAGCACCTCCTGGACCACACTGGGCCTTAATTTCCTCACCGGCAAAATGGAGACAACCCTCCCAGCTCTGATGACTTGGCAGGTACTTAAGGACTTCAGGTGAAATTCTGAACACGAGAGCATTCCGTAAACAGCAGATGATGTATGTGAAGAAAGATTATTAATAAAGGGATTTCAAACAAAAGCTATGAATGGCACTCTTCAAGCCCAAAGCAGCAAAAGGAAATATAAATATAGCCATAGTTTTTACGATTTTATAATCTGAAGGAAGAAATGGTGATCAGAATTGTGACAAACAATCATGTCCAAAAGAGAAGAGAAACCAGCTCAGCTCTGTCATAATTGTCTCAGTTCCTGTAGCACATACAACAATGGAAAGATTGCAGGGAGGGGCAGGGACAGCCTTTGTGCCGGCGGCACACCAAGGCCATGGACACGCTGGACCCAGAAAGCGACATTTCCACCTCAGTAATTACAATAATCTCACAGTGTATGTCCTCTAAGAATGTTTGTGTGGCTGCGTGCAAGTGATTTCATCATTTTCTCAGCTGTATCTCTTGGAAAATGGAAATATCGCTCCTAACTCAGGAGTGAAACATAATACTGATAGTTCTATGAAACCGCACAGTGAGAGGGAGCGAGACTCAAGCTCTAGGTTTGCTCACCTAGATGCACAGAAATGCAAAGGCAGACCTTGCCCATGGCTGGATGTTGGGACCCCAGGGGCACAGGCAGGCTCAGGTAATATTTGGGCAACAATTATCTTTGAAGGACGTGGAGAGAGCCTAAGCAGTCAGTCAACATAACAAAATCTGAACTCAGGACCGAGGGACAATTGGAAAGCAGTCTACTGGAAAGCAGCCAGTTTGGGACACAGGTTTAAGGTCTGAGCTGAAAATCAGGCCCCAGACCTGTAAACGCAAAGTCACAAGAGTTACATTCCACACAGCAAAATGGCACCCTATTGATCTGCCATGGGCTGGAGTCATGAAATAGATCTCCAGGGCCTTGGGACATCAAGTGACAAGGAGCTAAAAACATAAGCAAGGTAAATTAACCCTAAGGTAAATTCACCAAAAAGGAGACCTCAATGGGAAACAAATATAGCAAAAATAAATAAATCAAAATAAAATAGACCTACTACGTACACAACTTTGATAGGAGGGAAATGCAAATTAAGACAACAATGAGATAGTACTTTTCACACACAGTGTGGTGAAAAATTAAAGGATCTACTTGCTTTGGGAACAGCTATAAGGGGAAACTGGCACTCAAAATACTATGTTTCTTCTTATAAATGCATATCGTGGGGGCACCTGGGTGGCTCAGTCAGTTAAGTGTTCTATTCTTGATTTCCACTCGGGTCATGATCTCAGGGTCGAGAGATCGAGCCCTGCATCTGGCTCCCCATGAAGCAGGGAGTCTGCTGGGGATTTTCTTGCCCTTTCCCTCTACCCCTTCCCCCCACTCACTTGCTCTAAAACTACATAAATAAATCTTTAAAAATAAATAAATAAATACATGTTGTGCATTTATTTGACATGTATTTGATGTCCATGGTTGCTTTGGTGATACAATGGCAGAGTTGAGTGGTTGTGACAGAGACCATCTGGCCCTCAAAGCCTAAAATAGCTACTCTCTGACCCTCTGCAGAAAAATTTTGCAAACCCCAGTTCTAAACCAAAAAAAGTACTGCTTCCAATTACTACAGATACAATAAATCTGTTCTCTCCTTTTTTTAAGCCTTTTCTAGTTGTTGTTGTTGTTGTTGTTTAACGTGACCTCTAATTCATGTAAGAGTCTACTTGGATACATACATATTCATGATATAACTCATTTTCATTAATGCCTACCAATTACCCCAAGGCCATTAGAATAATCCTCCCTTTTCTGAATGTTTCGAGATGTTGCTTTGTCACTTTACTGCATATTCAGTTCCACGTGCAGATGCTCTGTCTCTGCTGGTCCTGTTACTGCAATAGTCTCCTATTCCAGCACCAACACCATCATTTCAATTAGGGTTGCTTTATAATGTGCTTTAGCATCTGGCCAGGCTGGCCCTCATTCCTCTTTACTCCTGTTTGTCAAATTTCTCTTAGCTATTTTGCCTTTTTTCTGTTTTATCAAAACAGTTTTCGAATTTATTTTTGTGAAGACAAGAGAACAATAAACTTGAAAGTTGTGCTGAGATTACGGGAAATGTAGAAGAAAATAAGTATGCAACAACCTCTGTATTTCCATTTAAGAATAAAGTGTGTCTTCCCATTTATTCAAGGGGTCCTTCATGTGACTCAAGAACTTCTAGAACCTCTTCTTCATACAATACTCTGGTTTCTCTTCAGATTGTATAAATCTTTCGCCTAATTATATTAAGTTTTCTTCCTTTTAGGGTGAATAGGTTCCCAAAGATCACAAAGTATTCATTTTAAAATGCCATATATAAAACATAACTGCAAATGAAACATGAAGAGACATGTTTAACCTTACAATAACCAAAGAAATGCTAATACCAAAGAAAGGATGTATCTGATGTTGGTACAACTGGCAAGATACTGACTCACTCACACATTCCAGCTGCAGTTATGGAAAAATCACTTTTAGAATAGCAGTCATCAGGGGATTTGAATAATCGTAGAAAGCTAACCTCTGACCCGATATCTTAAACCTCCGACATCATGTTGAAAATTTTTGAGGGACTAAGCTATATTTATGCACAAAAATAATAGCAATACATAAAATAATGGATAATCATAGCAATACATAAAAATAATGGAATAATCAAGTAAGATATGGTATAACCACTCAATGAAATATTAAACAGATTTTAAAATTGTAATCATTCAAGAATATGCAGCGATACAGAAAATACTTAATGTATGATGCCAAGTGATACATAGCACTATGGTAATTTATGTTAATAGCTAAAGATTGCAAGGGAATACACAAGAATGATAGATTATACCTGTATCTAGGTGGTAGAATCATGGGTGACAGTTCTTTCTACTACATGTTCTAAGCCCTACATAATATTACATTATTTATACAATTAAAAAATTAAAAAGAGGGGACCAATTATCAGGTTTCTTCCAAATCAACAGTTTACAACTTTTTGTTATTAAAGGGGAAAAATGAGGCTCAGGCAAGCACATCAGCTTTCCAGAGGCACACAGATCAACTCATAGGCAGAAGTGGACCTAGAACCCAGGCCTCAAGACTTCAGAGGTGGGATTCTTTCTATGCAGCATTCTGTGGGGTCATTTTCTAGGGGCAAAACCAACTCTGGGGTCATTTTAATATTTTTACATATTATAAGTCAGTAAATGAAAAGAGCAATGTTCAATTGCCTCTCTAAGAGAGCAACAGCCTTAAGAATCTTACAAAATGTTTTGATTGGCTGGAGTTTGAATTAAGCTTCTTTTCTAAATATGGCTGTTCCACAGGAGAGAAGTCTAGTTAACTCTTAACCAACTAAGGAGTCAGGGCCACTGGTGCCCCAAGCAGTGGAAAATCCACGTATTTTGTATGTTACATGTATTATATACTACATCCTTACAAAAAAAGGAGGCTGGAGAAAAGGAAACTTATTAAGAAAATAATAAGGAAGAGAAAACACATTTATTTACCATACTGTGCTGTATTTTTTTTTAAAATACACTACAAGTGGACCCACACAGTTCAAACCTGTGGTGTTCCAGGGCCAACCGTATGTCTTTTCTACAAAAGCTTGCTCTCTACAAAGCTTGCTTTTGTAGAAGTAGTACTGTCCTCATAAAGTTACAAAGCAATCTCAGTGCTAAAGTAAGCAGTAACTTAAAAAAAAGGTAAGCTTCAGCTTCGGACATTCACTTTAGGACCTATGAGGTCTCGATGTGCAATATTATCATTCCAGGAGAGAAAATCCCTTCAAAATTCTAAAGCTAATGAGAAGTACTTCCTTGACTTTCCTCACTGCAGTTTGACAACACATTTGGCAGAGAGGTGTTTATATACCTGGATACACAATAGATAACCATAATTAGTTTCTAATACTGTACAATGTCTAAAGGTAACATTTGGAACCCACACATATTCGAACATTCGGTGAATTCTGAGGGGTTCTAATTAGGTCCCAGTGGAGGTAATATTTAGAAAGGAATAGGGTAAAAGAAATCATCAAATAAAAGACACTAAGAATAAATGGTTAATAAGGCAAAGAGACTCTGTGTGTGCGCGTACGTGCGTATGCGCACACACACACACACACACACACACTATGATTTAAGCATTATCTATTGAAGGTACATTTTCCAAGGGTCTGAGCAATGATCTCCAGCAACTGGCAAGATAGTTTCTTATTTCCTGATATGCCACAGACCTTTCTCCCTAATTCCTACGGTTTTCTAAACATTGAGATACATATCAATCATCCCTCCAATTGCTTTTTTTTTGGTCACTTTCTGAAAAAGTGTGTAAATCTTTCATTCTACCTTGATACTATTCAAATCTTGATAAAATAAAAATTGAAGGGTCAGGGGTTGGAGTGAGGCAGATATTAGGTGACATTTTATATAGTATAGAAGCAGATATATACATATGTATATATGAAATATATTCATAATTAATTAAAATATAATTTTATGTTATATATAAAGAACCTCAGCAGAGAGAAAGAATTTAGGTGTTAAATTTACAATGAAAGATGAGTATAACTGCAACTTCTGGAGAGTGCTGACTCAACTTTAATCTTTTCCCCTCACATACCCCTAATACATACTTTTGTGCCTTTAATGCTAGATGTATCCTAACCCACTAGTGTTATAATTTTCCTATTACATCTGCCAATAAGGTCCTTGAATCTTAGGCAGAACCAATATTCAGGTTTTCAAGTCACAAAGCATCTTACACAGTGCCTGATAAAGAAAATAACTTCTGTTAGGTAGAGTGTATATCTATTTGTGGCAAACCATGCTAAGGAGGTGAGGAGAAAGTAGAGAAAACTGAGGATAAAATTTACCAAAAATATCAATTCAAATGTATTACATGTGTCCATACTATCCATGGTCTACACAAACAAACAAACACACATACTAAATTTTCCAGAAATACGTGACAAAATATTTTTTGGGTCTGGTGTCATCCCTGATGAGGACTAAGAACAAACATACCACAACAGGCTGAAAAAGAAAGTACAGTAGAATGGGATTGGATTCAAAAACAGAACCCTCATAAAACTGAGTATCTGATAGTAGTCAATAATTTCACAGTAAAAACTTTAAAAAAGTAAAAATAAAAATAAATAGAATAGCAAGAAGCTAAACACCAGTAAGCCTCCGTGGGAAGCACAGAATTTGCATCATTGATAAACCAGCACCATACCGACTGGAACCAAATATGGAACGCTCTCTGGGCCTTAAGTTTTCCATCAGGCAATTAAGCCCTATGTTCCTACAGGGTTTTAAGTGTCAACAGACACATTAATGGGACCTGTGCTGGGACAGAGTAAGAATACCAGGTAAGAACATGACCATATATGGTGGGAAGAGAGCACAGGTGCAGATGGTAAGACACAGGAGAGGGGACCAGTATAGTCAAAGAATAAACTTTGTAAGCAGAAGTTAACATCCCATTACCGTCTGGGAAAAACCCTTCCAAAACAAAAAAAATTCTACAACAACCTAAAAAAATACCTAAGACCCTAGTTATTACCATACAATGAACATCTAACATGCATATTGTTTTAGGTACTGAGGAGGCTGTAAAAGAAAAAGTGTACATAAATCCCAAAGATCAGAGAGTTTACCCGGAGAGTGAAAATAAACATCATAATTACTATATGTAAATGGGGAAAAAGATTATTTATTTTTCTTTTTCTTTCTTAACACAGAGCTTGAACTCACGACTATGAGATCAAGACCTGAACTGAGATCAAGAGTTGGACACTTAACCAACTGAGTCACCCAGGCACCCCAAAAGATTTCTTTAAAGACTCCTTTTAAAGAGCTTTTGTATTCATTATGGTAATTAAAAAATGAACACCAACTCTGTGACAACGACAAGACAGATATTAGTAACTCATTTTTTAGAGCTGGAATTTGATGTTGAGAAAATCAATCGATCGATCAATCACACAAACAGCAAATGACAAAGCCTGAATTCAGAAAACCAGACTACAGAGTTTGAAATAAATACGAGTTCCACTGCATCATGCCACCTACCTTCTAGCTCCACTAAATATACAGGGGCCTGGGTGGACATGAGATTAAATGACAAAGGCATTTCCAGGAGACCAGAGACTGGGGACACCACCTGAGTTAGTAACGATTAGGAAGGGCTACCCAGGCCAATGAGGCAAGTGCCATGCTCTGGAAGGAAGGGATGCAGAAGGTTTGCTCCTCTCCAGATTCCTTGAGCAAGCTCATCCACTGCTCTGCTTTAGTCATATCCTGACTGCTCCCAACTCTAGTCCTGACCTTTCTTCTAAACTTCAGGCTGGAACGTTCAGCAATTCTTTTTTTTTTTTTTTTTAAGATTTTGTTTATTTATGCATGGGAGACACAGAGAGAGAGGCAGAGACATAGGCAGAGGGAGAAGCAGGTTCCCTTGAGGAGCCCAATGTGGGACTCGATCCCAGGAATCCAAGATCACGCCCCGAGCTGAAGGCAGACAGACGCTCAACCACTGAGCCACCCAGGCACCCCTATTCAGCGATTCATTTGAAGAAGTTTCAAGTCTGAAAAGCTTTTTAAAACCTCTCATTCTACCCTATACCCACGTAAATGTGGAGCTCCATTCAGTACTGCCTATTTGAATGAATGGCACCATCTAGGCCCCAAAATCAGAAATCAGGGAGCCTACCCTGTACTAGGTTAAAGCCCTGGTTTCTGGTACTTTGCCTTCCCTCAACAGCTCATGTAGGACAGCTCCCTGGAGGATACTCCAAAAGCTACAGAAGAGTCAGATAGTCCCTAGGTTCCCATTCATAAAACTATCTTAGAAACAGTAAAACACCCAACTACTAATAATTCCATCCTCTGGATGAGGTGAGTATTCATTCAATAGTGCTTTGTTGGAGAAAGAAAGGAAACAGAGAGAAGAAAGGGGAGAGAGGAAGGGGGAGGAAGAAAAGGAGACAAGAAGGGACTCAGTGACAGAACCAAAAGTCAAAATGGAGCATTTTTCATTTAATTTAAAAATATGTGTTGAAGTGTCATGATTTGACTTTGGGTTTATATCACTGTCACATGTTCATGGCTATGTGTTTTTAATCACAGCACCATCAGGGACATGTTTCTGTGTCTCACTTACTTACTTACTTACTTATTTAATGAGGGCCAACCAACTCCAGAGTCTAAAATAGGTAGAAGAGAGTAATGCAAAGGATATGTGGGTTAAGAATGCATGAGAGCAAGGACCACAGCCTCTGACGTCAGAACACACAGTCTGAACCTGGGTTTTGTCACCTACTAGCTCTGTGACCTTGGGCAAATTAACTGAACTCTGTACTTAGTTTCCTAATCCATGAAGATGAGTTGTAAAGATTTGATGAAATAAAGTAAGGAGCTCAAAATGATTAGCATAAAAGAGAATTTCCTCTTTAGAGGGACAGAAACCTTCTGACAGTCTGATGGAGATGGGGGTGCGGAGAATATACACCCGTCCAAATATGCAGAATTATGCAAACAATTCCAGGAGGCTCATGGACCGCTAACCCTTCATTTCATAGTCCTTAAACCAGATAATCTCTAAAATCTCTCCTCTTGCAAAAGCCTGTGACATGAGCAGCACAGAAACAAGCACTGAGGATTTCTGTAGGCGTCAAGAGAAGCAAGCGTAAGCCAGCTACACGAGGATACCTTTGACTTCCATGTGATTAGCAAAAGTCTGTCAAATGAATAGAAGGAATATATCCAAGGACAAGAATCAAAAGGAAATCAAAACAAAGTGTGACACTGCTATGGACTGAAATGTGCCCCCGACAAATTTGTATGTTGAAGCCTTAACCCCCAAAGCAATATGTGGAGGTGGGGCATTTGAGAGATAATTAGGTGTTGATGAGGGTGGGGTCCGAATGATGAAACTCGTGCCCTCATAGAAAAGATCCCAGAGAGCTTGCTCTGTCTCCCCGCTCTGCCCTGTGAGGACACAGTGAGAAGGTGGCCGTCTATAAGCCCAGAAGAGAGCTCTCACCAGAACCTAGACATACTGACCCCTGATCTCAGACATCTAGCCTCTTTAGAACCACAAAAAAATAAATAAGCAAATAAATAAAATTCTGTTGTTTAGGCCATTCAGGTTATGACCTTTTGTTATGGCAGCCCACATCGACTAATACAGACTCTTTATCCAAAACAGCATGCCTACAGAGACAACCAAATGCGTAAGGGAGGGCCTATTTCCTCATGATGTGATCAAATATACAGAGTTTGCTTTACCATGAAAAATGCTGCCTCATCCCAAATGCTGAAAGAATAGCATTTTTAACTATATAACCTATACTGGTTTATTTTTCCATACAATTCTAATAATCTAAAAAAATAATTATAACAGAGTCATCTGCGCTTTTTCTACTCACTCTAGCTAACAAATACAGAGTAAGAGCAATGGAATATGAAGAAAAATATTCAGGAATTAGGTATAGTTAATTTCATACCTGGCTCACCACAGCCAACCTAGGCGACCTCAGGTTTTAACCATCAATTTTTCTTCATATTACATCCATTACGTCATGTTACTCCCCTTTGAAAAACAACTGCATCTTGAAAAAAAGTTCAAACCTATTCCTACTCTTCATAATCTGATTTCAAATTATATTTCCAATTACATTTCCCATAATGTCCCCCCATAGGCCCTACTCTGCAGATTCTACTCAATATTCTACTTTCAACCTCTCAAACATAGCCCATACTTTCTTAAAAAGGTCCTTCTCTTAGCTCACACTTTAATACCTTATTTTGGGGTGAACCTCTTCCACTCTACTGCAGTCAAAAACCTACTTGCCATGCCACTACATGGATGAAACTGGATAATACTATGCTAAGTGAAAGAAATCAGTTATAGAAGATCATCTGATTCCATTTATAGGAAATGTCCAGAATAGACAACTCTACAGAGCAGAAAACAGATGAGTGGCTGCTCAGGATTAGATGAAGGAAGTTTGGGGAAATAAGAAATGGCTGCCAACGGGCGTGGATTTCTTTTTGAAGTGAGGAAAATGTTCCAAAACTGATTTTGGTGATGGCTCTACAACTCCATGAATATAATAAAAACTGCTGAATTGTACACTTTAAAAGAGTTAATTGTATGACATACGAATTAGATCTCAATAAAGCTCTTATTAAGAGAGAAAAAACGAGAACAAAAAAAAAAGAGAGAGAGAGAAAAGAAAAAAGGAAGGAAAGAAATAAAAATGTACCCAACCGTGTAGGCTCTTCAAATGTTATATAAATTTATTCTCCCCATTCTGTCAGAGTTAAAAATCCTTCAACTGAGCTCCCTTAGAATATTATTTGTACCTCTGGTTAACATCTCTCATTCTAGCTGGCAATATAATTATGTTTAGTTCTTCCCATGTCTGCCTCCCCAGTAAACTATGAGTGCTTTCAGAGAAAAACAAACCTGTGCAAGACATTTCCATAGCCAGGCCTCTGCTAACCATTAGTTTCTTTTGTGCACATTAAAAAAACACACCTTGTCTTGGGTTGGCAAATAGAGGGAGGGTAGGACTTGAGTTCCACTTGCTCTCCTGACATGGAGCACAACATAATCTGAATGGCAGTAGGTGGCAGCTTTGCCTTTACCCTTCCTCTCACCTCCAACAGTCCAGTAAAATACTTAACAGAGGCACTCTCAATAAATAAATTAATACCTTCAGAATGAAAATGATACGTCTGAAAATATGTCTAACAACAAGACACTCCCAGGTTCCGGCAGAAAGCCCAAGGCGTTCATATTTGGGTTTCTCTTTACCAGTTATTTATTTTTGTGTTTCTCAACAATGACATAAAAAATGTTTTTCTTACTAATTGGATTCAAAGACCTTGGGCGTACATATGAAATACAGTGAATTATTTTAACACATTTAAGTAGGAAGGAAAAACAGAATTTTTTTCCTTAAGTCAATTTACAATTACTAAAATAGGTCATAATTTTAAAAAGCCTGCCATGTATAGAGGGGACAGCAAAAAATATATATACCAAGAAGAATTTTAGCATCAACCCAGGTTTTAAAATTTTCCTCCTCTCAACTTCCACACTTGAGCTGACTCTTGACCATCTTGTACCTAATGAGAGGTGTCTATGACCAAGCCCATTCTCCACTGCCCATCTTTTACCTGGCTAACTCCATTTCTTTGGGAGAAACACACCTTGCCCACAAACTAGGCCAGAAAACAAAAAGTGTGTAATATTCCCATGACAGCCAGTATGTATCTTGTTTTGTGGCATGTATCACAACCACAATTACATAATTATCTGTGAAATTATGAATGTGGTCATTGTCATTCTTGCAATGAGAGGGCTTGTATCTGCCTGGTATCCACAGTTCTGGTCATGGTGGGCACTCAAGAATTAGTCGTTGATTGAATTAATGATCTCTCCTTGCTCAAAGTATTAGATTCTTGAAAACAGGGATTGTTTCTAATTTATTTTGGTATCACCCACTGTGCCTGGGTCAGTGTCTAATAGGTAGATAGTATCACATAATTCACATGCAGGTGGATGAATAACAAACTGCAGAGCGCGTCACATTATTCTTGGTATATTAACGGTAAAATCCACTTGAGTGGATTAGGAGCTAAAGGCAACCGTCCAAGAAAGCTGGACCCAATAAGAGATCTTGGAACAGCACCACACAAAGAAGGAAGGCAGACACAGGGATGGAAGACGTCCACAGTCTAAGATTGATGTCAATTTCCTTGGGGTTCTAAGAGTCCATTTTCTCCCAACTTCAATGGGTGGGACTCCTTTCCCAGATGCAACGAGGCTACAAATCTTGTGCTGTATCAAATCAAACCAGGCCTTTAGAAAAATAAAATCGCTCCAAGCAAAACCAAAGCGGGAGCAGCCAAAAGACTGGCAGAGTTAAGCAACCAGGAGAGGGTCAGAGTGCCCATGCCCTGCAGAAAACAAACAGGCTGCAGCTTGAAACACTTCTCCCCTGTGGAGACTTGTCCAGCGCGGGGCCCCAGCAGCCTCCTCAAGCAGCTTCGGATGTGAAAAGGTCATTCTGCCAAACACACTTTCAATAGATGCCAGCGGCAGACCTCCCTGAGGGGTTGGAAGGGTCTAGAGGGTGGAGAGAAAAGCTGTGCTGGTCAAGGGGGATGCTACGGTGTGCCAAGCCCCGCGTCAGATGCTGCAAGACGTGGGCCCGGCCTGAAAACCTCGCAGCCAAGATTTTGGGGACCTAATCCGGCAGGGAAATGACAGCAAGCACCACACACACACCTAAAGGGAGAAAGGAAAACCGAGAAGCTGATTAGATGAGGAGTCCAACAGCATGGCACAGTCGGGATCGCTGATCTACATCGCCGCCACACCTCGGGGGCACCTGGCCTGCAGGATGGGCATCCCGCCTCCCACACGCAGGGCTGTGCGGCCTGGGCAAAGCTCCTGAACTCTCAGTGCGTATGTGATTCTTCACGGGTAAAGTGAAGATTATGGTAGCCTTCGGTCAAATGTGAGTTCTGATTAGTAATCGGTGACTAAGCCTGGGAGAAACAGAACACGGCCTAACAGGACCACAAAGGCCAGAACACGAAGTGCCCGACTTTGAACCAGAGTCCAAGTGCTTCTTTTACAAAAAGTACAACTCAGGCCCCGGGGAGGGAAGGGACACGCCCACACCCCCTGGGAAAGTCACCTTACTGATCCCGGGGACCACCAGGCCCCCTGACCCATGGTGCTGGGCGCTGTTCACCAGCACACAGAGCTGCTGGCCACGTTGTTTGCTAATAGAGGGAAGATGCTTAAAATGGTACCTGGCTCAAAGGCAGCAGCGTGCATGTGTTTGTTATCACTGCTGAGGATAATGATGCCGGAATAAATAACATATTCATAGGGTGTTTTGTGGTTTACAAAGCCTATTTGTATCCATTATCTCATTTAATCCTCTCAACAACTCCAGGAATCATGATCCCCCAAGCCCTGCAGAGATGGGGTCAGATGAGGCTCAGAGAGGTCTCTTAGTTTCCCCAGGAATCCCAGAGACTGGGGGCAGAGAAGCGCAGCCCAAAACCCATGTTCCCCATCACCCAATCCAGTGCTCTTCCCTGTCCATGTTCCCACAGCACAGGTAACAGCTAGTACCAGACTAGAGATTTCTAATGGGAACAATCCCACGATCTCTACTCTAACAAATCCTCTTACCTAAAGGAAGAAATTCAATGGCATGAGAATTTCCTTTTGCTTTTGCTGCAGCTGGCTTAAACCTAGCAGGAGGAATGTCTTCTTTGGAGCCAAGCTTTCTCTCCTGTCTGTGGAATGAGATGGCCTTCCTGCTGAGCCATGAGTGCTGGGCAAGGAGGAGGCTGAAATTGGGAGGGAGCGGGGGCGAAGGAGAGAAATAACCACATGGTGGCTGATAACTAAGCCATAGTCCCAGGGCAGCTGGTGATGAGCCAGTTAACTACCACCTCGCAGGGGTGAATCCCTCAGCTGGAAATAAGACCAAGAGAGGACAAACTGGGCATGAGCCTCTCTTTCACACATATCTCCTCCACTGAAGTGAATACATTTTTCAAGCGAAAAGTAACAAAGGACAGGCTGGACCTGGATGACAGCCAAAGGACTAGGAAGGGTCTTCTTACCTTAAAAGTAAAGGAGCTTCTACTTACAGGCTTTTATCTTTCATCCATGTATGTACGTATCTATGCATGGATGCATCTACCTATCTATATCTAATCAAAAGAAGCAAATAACTCCTCTCTTTAAAAAAAATTATTTATTTGAGAGAGAGAGAGAGTGCTTGAGTGGGGGAAGCAGGGGAAGAGGGAGAAACAGAGTATCAAGCAGACTCCCCGCTGAGCACGCAGCCCATCCCACAACCCTGAGATTATGACCTGAGTCGAAACCAAGAATTAGATGCTGAACCAACTATGCCACCCAGGTGCCCCAATAACTCCTTTCTTTTTAAGAGTATACTATTAAAAAAAAAAGTTATGAAACAGGTAAATGAGAGACCTTGATTTTAGTTCTGGTTTTGTCACTGACTAGGACAGTGAATTAAGAAAGGTTACCAAAGCCTTCTGGGGACTTTTATTTCCTCATCTGTCAAGTGCAGGCTTGGGCAGATCAACAAGGACTCTTCAAGCTTAAAAAAAAAAGAAGAAGAAGAATAAAGCAAGCAAGCAAGCAACAAGCAAGCAAGCTAATATCCAAAGTAAACAGAAGAAAATGCCATAATAGTCAAAACCAACTTTTCAGAAAAGTTTTTTAAAAAGCGTTGTTTCCTCCATAAACCTTGGTTTTGAATGCAAGGAACATGTCACAGTTTAAAATCACCCATATTCGTGCCTTTGATGGTGAAAAAAGCCTACCACCAAAAGCCAACAAAGTTTTGCTTAAAAACAAGCTATTTTCAGGAACAACTCCCCAAGTTAAAGCCCTAATTCACAAAATTGGGTTTGGCTGGTATAACACTGTCTTCTTTCTGCAATTATTAGGCTCTAAAAGGTTTTTTTTTTTTTTTTTTTTTTTCCTTCTCTCCTAACAACATTTCATTTGCAAAGTGTTTGATCCTGAAATAAACCTGTAATTCCTCCTATGGTGAAGGGAGGGCAGACGAAGATCTGTACTGTACTCCAAATGACTTTATATCTCACAGGAGATCATTACAAGATGACAGTGTAAACCTTAAGAATTTTAACAATAAAGTCATGCTATCCAAAGAATGTTCCACAAAACTCGAGTCTGGAAAACTGTCTACAAAATGATTCCATTATGAAATAAATTTGACAAAACCTGAATTTAAGGAATGTTGTGGCTAATGCTTTTATCCACAGGACTTCTCCGAGTCATTCCTGCTGAAGATGCATGGTGAATCCCTAAGACGAGTGGCTATAAAAATAGCCGATTCCCAAACGGATCTGGCCATTTGTGGAGCTAGTATTCCATGGAACACATTTCAGGAAGTGCTGCCATGCAAATGACAATGGGTTATGACAAGGACAAAGCTTTATTCCTGGCAACATCTCTATCCCTGAAGGATAAGGTCTACAACTCAACTAGAAGCTTGTCTGTTTAACTCTACCTTTACTTACCCCAGATTTTATAACAGATGCAACAATAACTAACCAAAGCCTTTGACAGTCAAAGTAGTTTCCAGTTCTTGAGATTTTCTTGTCATATAGAAGGATCCTCATCCCAAGAGGCCTGGGTCTTCCCTATGCTACAGATATACTCTGATATCAGGCAATGCTAAGGGAACTCCTTTTTCCTTCTTCTCTTTCTCTCTTTCTTTCTAATTACTTATAGGCTTTACTCAGAATCTATTTTCTTTAAGGATGCATTTTCTCATCATCTTTCTGAGACAATGAGAAACTGTCAGGCAGAGAGCTCACAAGGTAATTGAGATCTGATACTCCCCCATCTAAGCAAAAGACTGCCGTGCACAACAGTATTTGTGTCAGGGCCTTGGTTTTCTCACACTCAGAATGAAGTAAGTGGATTTCATGGCCTTACATTTCATGATTCTTTGACTTTTGGGGCTGGTTCATCATTACCTCTGCAGGCAATGACATGGATGTTTTGAGCAAGGGCAGGGAGAAGTGCTTCCCGTGCTGGAATGGCACCCTCACAAAAAGCACTGCTTCGATAACTTTAATACTTGTAAGGGCATGTTCCAGGGTGCTGCTAAAACTCCAGGCTCAGTATTTTTCAACCACACCAAGTAATGTTTGGCCAGCCACAGGCACATTATGGTGCCTCACTGGGTCACTTGCTAAAAGTGACAGTAAATTTAAAACCACCTTGACATGGCAGAGAGCTGACGCAGAGCAGCCAGTGTGGAATCATACTCCTCAACCACCACAGGGCTGCTGGTAGCATTTCCACTTACAATGACCTTCTTCTACAGGAAAGGTATTTAAACACCCAGATCTATTGCCCAAGCAAGTAATGTATTCCAGGAAACACTCTCTTGCATGACCCCACCCAGATTTATTTTTAAAGGCAGAAGACAAGAGTCATCTTAATACTGGCTCCTAAGAAAAATAGAGATGGGGGGGGAGGATACTTTGATATTTAAAGGGGGGGAAAAAGCAAAAGTGCTTATATCACCCCTAAAAGTGATCTGAGAGAAAAAGATAAAGAGCACTCAACAGTTTTCATTATAATCCCTCTACAAGCATCCAAGATCTCCTGTCTTCATACTTCCTAGTCTTTTTCTCTTCCATTCCCACCTAAAAGCAAATCCCCTTTCAGAGACACTTAGAAAATAAGGGGGCAGGGGGATTGGTGGCTCCTCTGTCAACTTTTTATACAGAACTCAGAACCTCACTCACAAACTCACTGGCTTTCCAGGGGAGGTTCCATCCCATGATAGCAGCTCTCCAAAGGGCCTGGATGGTGCCCAGAGGGCAGCACATGGGAAATTCAAAGAAAATCAGGTGTAGTTCACACCCTCCACTTAGCCTGGGAAGGCTTTTCCCCTTTGCTACCAGGTCAAATTCCACCCAATGTTCAGGCCTCACATGTTTCTTCCTCCAGGCAGACTTCCTTCATTTTCACCACATTTGTCTCCAATCCCACCAAAACTAACATATCTCTCCTTTAGTGGACACAAATCCCTATATCAGAGGATATTACCTAAATATCATAGCTCTTATCTAGCCAACTCTCTCTCCAATAAGAGTCACCTGCATTAATTTGACCAACCCACTCTCCTCCCCCAAAAAATCTCTTAAGGGCAGAGACAGGGTAAAGCTAAATTCATTGAATATAAAGATAAAACCTGTCTAAAGAGTTAAGACAAGTATATAAATAATTATCATATGGGAAAGACTCTATTCGAGAGAAGACAGGAACAGATGAAAGACTCCAGGCTGAAAGCTCAGCAAGGCTGTGTCGCATGTGTGTTAAGGCCCTCCACACGCACAATGCCGGGTCACTTAAGAAACACAACAGTGACTGAGCATAAACTAAGTCACGCAGGACCTTAAACATTTCCCAGGTACTAACTCCTAGAATTCTCAGAGTAACCTTGGAGGTGGTAGAGTTTTCACCTCTTTTAAATAAGGGGATGAGGCAAATGATTTGCAGAGAGAGCATGCAACTCAACAGAACAAACAGCAGAACTGGCTTCAAACCTTAGCAAAGAGACTCCAGCCAATGCACCGGACCATCCTGCTCCAGTGTTGCTGCGGCAGGCTTGCCAACATCCCACACGAAGGAAGTGGCATGTGGTACTTTCTATATAACCCAAAGGAAAGATTTCTGGAAAAAGGCCTAAGAAATGACATCCTATCAGTAAAGGGAAAAGTACGGGTAAACATCACATTCTAGATGTCTGAACCTGCATTCACAGAGAGAGGACACTCCTGGATTTTGAGAGCAGAAGACTCAAGCCACTGATGGGGATGCAGCCTTTTCTAATTGACCAGACTTCCTCAATCTGGGACTTACTCAATCTTCGCAATGAGCAGTGAGGCTGAATCTCTCGTCACGCTGGTACTTTGTGAGTGATAGAAACGTGGCTGTTACCTTGACTGTAAACATTAGAAATGCCTTGTGATGATCTGACCAGCCTTTTTCCTTCCAGAAAAGGTTAAAGGCCTTTTAGCAAAGAACTAGATGTGAAAAATCGAACTTAAATGGGGAGAGAGAGCATCTTGTGGCCAATCTTAATGATACTTAATTCTCAGATGAGGAATTTTGTAGTAAACAACCTCTTGATTCTGTGCAAAACATTTTTAATTTCATGCCCTGCTAATCACACAGCTGTTAAATTTCCCTTCCCATCAGTTGTAAAAAAATAAATAGATAATAATTGTAATAATAATTTAAGAAACAGTTGGGCCTCAAACAAAATTTGAACCCTAATGAATTTTCCCATCTGGAATTAATAATGTAGTGGATGGTGAAATTGCCTGGATTCAGTTGATGTAAAGTTATATTACATTATTAAAAGTATCAAAATGTAAGGCTCTAAACATCAACGGTTGCTAACATGTCAGCCACAGAATGTAAAGTCTACCTTGAGTTTTCAGACAAGCCAGGCACCTGATGTTTCATTCCAACAGATTTTAACAACCTGTTTCCTTTCGCTGTGACCTTATCTCCTCTAGGCTGCAAAGGCACTATACGCATGTAAGTACTGACTTGATGATCCAAAGCCCAGAGAAGAGAAAGTAGTCTCTTCATATCGCAAACACATCAATCTAATCAATACAAGGAAATTAAAAAGCTGCCTTAAATGTTGCATGTGAAAATAAGAGCTGAGGAGTAAAAGATAGAAGGGCGTTTTAAAGTATTTGGGGATAAGAGAATGAGGTAGTTCAAAGGAGTATGGTAGTGAGGGTAAACCAACCGTGCAGGAAAGACAGGATAATAACCAGAAAGAAAAAAAAAAAAAAAAAACTCAAGCAATGGAACATCATGTGAAGAAGGAAGGGACGCATGTACTAATAGAAATAAAATAAGCATAGTCAGTTGGACCAGAATATCAGCAGGAGATCTTCTCATGTTTCTGTGCATTGACACTTTTCCCATAGCTTTGGCCAAAGGACACGGTAGGAAATGCCTAGAGCACTAACGTACGGTCTCTTCATCTGGCTTATTCCAACCTATAAGTCTGTTTGCTGCAATCCTTCCAGTTCTTAAAGGTGTGCTCAAATGTCACCTCCTTTGAAAGCTTTTCCCCCATTCCACACCCACTGAAACCTTCCTCCAGGCTCCCTCAGCATGATGCCTGTATCTCTCCGTTGTCAACTCTGTCGTTGTGCTTAGTGAAATAACTAATTATTTATGTGTTTGGGTCTCCCACTGGATTGTAAACTCCAGGAAAGAAGAAATCACATTTACCTATATTTCTATTCCTCAGTGCCAAGTTTAGGCTTTGCATAGTAGGCACTTAGGGGATGGGTATACTTTCTTTAAAAAAAAAAATGAGAAGAGAATACTTTCTTGTTACAGAAAACTGAAATTTAAGGATTTAACAATTTACCCACTAGCGATCACCCTACAAACCCCTATAAATGACAACCACTATCAATATTTCATTACTACTCTCAAGTTTCCCTGAAAAGCTCAGAACATGAACACGATTTTCATAATTGTTATCCTAGTCTGCCTAAAGACAGAACAGTAAAAACATACATTGCGCTTTTCTGTCCTGAGCACAGGCTCTCAACTGTTGGTGCAAGAATCATTTCCAGGAACCTACAGTGCTTTCTTGAAATCCCAGAATCCCTCCAGTCAACATTTCATTAAAACAATCGCGTTTCCTTCATACTTCATCATTGATGATACAGTGAATGAGTCAACTCTACAAAATACAAACAATAATTGACTATGAACATAACTGTATTGCATAGAACTTGAGATATCACTATCTCATTTGCTCTTCTTTGCAAGCTTCTGCAACACAAGAAATAGAATAATTGTCTTAGAGATGAGGAAACTCAACTCCACAAGATATGATTTATCTCCAAAACACAAAGCTCATGGAGGCAATGACAAGATGTGAACTCAGGATTCAAGATACTGAATCTCCATCCAAAGTTGTGTTCATTTATACAGTGTTGTTTCTCTTATCTGAAAGTGTGTACTTAGATACCAGAAGTCAGTAATGGAGCCCCTGAGAGACTTACATAAATGAAAAAGTTACCTAACTCAGATAAAGTTTGAGATGGGTTCCATGAAAATATAAAAGAAGAAGAAAGAGAAAGAGAGAAAAAAAGAAACTACTTTGGGTTAAGACAGTCAGTTAAATTTCCTGGAAAACAGGGGTCTTGAACTGTACTTAAAAGGCATACTAATGAAAGTAAGCCCACAAACTGACAGTTTCATAATCATCCAGAAGCTCATCAGAAATACAAATTCTCCCACACTATGCTCTCAGACCTACTGGACCATAATCTCTGAGAGTGAGTATAATCTACCTCTCTAATGTATATCACTTTACAGCAACTGAGTCCTCCCAGGTGTTACCAGTGTATGCTAAATTTGAAAAGTACTGCTTGAAAGTTAAGACAAGGACCTGGATAAGTAAAAAGGTAATGGGTCGGTTCTAGGGGTGGGGGAATGACATTAAAAATAAGGAGGCCTAGAATCTAGAAAACTCAAAATATGTCAGCAAAGCAGATTGAGAACAACGGCTAGAGAAGTAGCATCCCCTGAGGGACTGGGTCTGAACACATTCCTTTGTAGAGAATGCCCAATGCAGCCACCCAGGGCCTTGTGAGCACGTGGACTCCACAGCCACTCAGCCCAAGCTCTGAGTCTGGAGAGAAAGCACGCACACATAAAGAACAAGATCACCATGCAATTCAAGACAAGAGGCCACACATGGCTGAGAGACTGTTAGGAGGAGAAACTCTTGTACAACCCGGAGGAACTCAAGTTCACCAGGCACATGAGAATGGAAAGGAACATGGCAAAGGTCCGGGAGATTAAAAAAAAAAAAAGAAAATTCATAATCCTGAGCCAGTCAGATGGTTGAGGGGATTAGGTGAGGCAGTTTTACAAGGCAGCTCCTCCCGTAGGGTCTGGCACAGGGCAGATGCTCAACGCCGCCTTCCTCTCCCTGTCAGGCCAATGGAGGGCGAAAGAAAGACCCTAGCATGGAGCCCTCTCTGGGGATATGTGGTGAGCTACTGCCATTGATGCTGTTTTCTCAAAAAAGGTTCACAAGGCAGTCTGCTAGGGGAGTTCCTGTGGTTGGTGTAAGCAACACACGGGGGCACATTCCATTTCAAGACCCAAGGCTCCTTCACTTCCGGCTTCTCACTCTTACTTTTTCAGAGAGGCCACAGGTTCTCAAGTTTATCTTGAGCGCAGCTCTCCTTCTCAATGACACGTAATTTCTACAGGCAAAAGTGCTCTAACTTCTTCTTTCAGATGGGACTTCCGGCTGCCCTGAGAATGGACTTAGCTCTAGTACTTAGATGATCTGTCAGAAAAGGGACACGAATCCACACATCCATCCAGCTGGTTGGCTGGGGGGTCTCCCCACCACACCCAGTGTACGTCTCCTAGGGGCGGTAACTAGGGTTGCTCAAAGGCAAAAACCAAGTTCCAGAGTCAAATGAAAGCAAGACAACAGTTGTCCCACAGGGCTTCCTAAAAGAGCCTCAGGTACATTGTCAGTACCTAAGAGGGCGCCAGAGTATGTGGCATATCCCAGGCTTGTGTGACCACTCTCCTCAGAGTGGTATCAACTTGGACTAGTATTTATGGACCATGCAGAAGAAATGATGACTCAAGGCATGATAATAGAGGAGGCAGGCATTAGCTACCTGCCTATAGCCACCTCCCGGAAAGAATGTGCGGCTGCTCAAGGTTTTTTGTTATACTTTTATCATCTTCCCATTCACCACCCTGCTCACGGTTTTCTCGGCTCCCTTCACAACCCCTTTCCTTTCCCCCTGCCTCCACACACAGGATCTGCTAACCTAATCAACACTTGATGAACACTTGATGCTCCACCAGCCTGCACACACTGGTACCTCAATTTTATCATTCATCCCATTTGCTTCGAAGGCATCTCCCTTTACCAAAAGCCCATCCATTCAAGGTTCACCTAAATGTCACTGGTGCCATGAAGACTTCCTTGAATCTCCTGCCCTGCATCCCAGTTGGAAGCAGTGGTTTTTTTTTTTTTCCTTCTCTGAATTTTCTCTTCAAGGTTCTACTTTCTACTTTAATTTATAACTATCTGTGTGCTGTCTCCCCTTCACCCTGTGGTTAACCCCTCCCCTAACACTTCACTCCTGTCATCTCGTTTCAGCCTCACAGCATGCTGGAAGACAGAACAGGCAGGTATAATCATCCTCGCCACACAGAGACAATAGAGCTTAGTGGTTAAGAGAGCAGTTTCTAGAGCCAGACGATCTGAGTTCAAGTCCTGACTTTCCTTTTTATGAACGTGGGACCTGGAGCAAGCTGTGTAAAGTCTCCGGTTCTCATTTTTTCCTCTGTGAAAACGTAGGAATAACCCTCCTCAGAGAGTGGCTATGAGGACTGAGTGAGGTGATGATGCTGAGTGCTCACAATAATACCTAACTCAACAAGCATTAATTAAGTAAAAGTTCCAGGGAGTGTAGAAGTGGCTGGGTCAGAATTTTCCAGATTTCAGTCATGCTTCTTCCCTCAATAATGGTATCTTTCAGTATTGCTCATCTGTTCAGTAAATATTTATTCAGCTCATAAATGAGCCAGGCATGACTCTGGACAAATGAGAAACAAAGACAGACAAGGGTCTGAACTCAAGGTCCTTACACTCTAGCAAGAGAAAAAGGAGGCAGAAAGGAGTCGATGCAAAAATAAGATAACTAAACAAACAAGATAGATGAGTGCTTTTGCTTTGGGTTCATCCCATGTCACCTCCCTCCATCCCAACAATCCCTTGCAGTATTCCATGTTGATTAAAAGTATACACAGAATGCTTCCCGCATGATTTGAAACTATATTTCTAGAACTCAACATTTGCTTAGAACATTTTGCCTGATTTCACCAGTTTCTTCAGGGAATGAGCCAGGAATCACTCCGGGGTTTTTCCTAATGATCCTACGCATGCATTTTGGGTCATCCCTTCCCTCATCCAAATAAACCCAGGTGCATCCCCGGTGGCTGATATGTGACTCAATAAAAGAACATTCTGTCTTGGCACTCGGCTGCTGCTTCTGGACTCACACCGCTTTTATGAGATTTATTACCAGAGAGGCATTTCACTAGAAGAAAGTGTCAGGCACAGAACTGGAGACTGGACCATTCTCTCCCTTCAGGACTTCAGCTATTAAAAGAGTTAAATCAAACTAATCCCATAATTTGAGTCCTGAGGAACTTTGAAAATGATGCTTCTGCATCTAGCAAAACAGACATTGATCGTCTCTGCCATCGTTAGGACATGTTTTTTTATCTGTGAGAAATATTTTCTCCAATTTGATTTTATTATGCTCATACTTAAAGGCTTTTCTATAGTGTTACTAAGTCACGTGCCTCAATCACTTGTCATTCTTGCAGTTTCTGCCTTGGTTTGCTAATCCACAACTCTGTATTCTCCTACCACACCATTCTCGAGGGTACACACAGGAACTTGCCCTGCACAGTGGATCGAGGTCGTGGCAATTACATATGAATGGGGTGGAGGAAGGGGCAAGTAATGGATAAATTAAAAATCCAAGTTTTGGGTAAACACCCCCCTCCAAACTAGCTGAAAGTCTCTAACCTAAAGAGTAACCTTCATATCCTTGACCAGAAGCACACAAAATACCTGCCAAACTTCTATCCCATCCTCTGCCTAGACTTGTGGCAAGTCATGGTCTTTGCTGACCCGAAAAGCTGCTGAATTGGAAAGTAAGTTTATTAAGACTAGAAATATGTAAGGATTAAAGTCAAACACAGATGTGATCTCAGTTGGTGGCCCCTCCTTCGAATCTCAGTATGGAGAGCCCTTGGCCATTGAAAGGACTTCCATGCAGGCCTCCTGAATGCACAAGGCTGAACCCAAGGTCAGGTCTGTGCCAGATCTGTTGGTGTGCTTGCCCACCAAAAACTCACAGGAAATGAGCCACAGGGCCAAAGAATCCCTGACTCTAGGTCCATCTAGTAGAGCAGTGCCAACAGGTAGCCAAAGTGGTTATTTAAGCAGTGGAGCATTCTACTTAAATGAAATAGCACATAAAACTAAATTAAAACAAATTCAAGAGCGCAGCTACTCAGGTAGAAAGGCCCAGGGTACTCACTATTCACCCTATAACCCAGTATCCGAGGCCACTGGACTCTGAGGCTGGTTCCTTGAAGCATAGATTAAAAGTTCACTGTTTTAATCTAATTTCAAACTTAAAAATTCTTCAGGGAAAACTGAGGCCCAGAGATTAAGAGCAGCCCACGGACACAGTTACCAAGTAGCACAGCCATAAATTCTCCCGAGAGAAATCATACCGCATTTTCCAAAATGTAAAACATTTATGGTCTATGATTTCTACCCTTTTAATAGGATGAAGAAGTTGGTATAATCACTGTGCCAAACAAAATTTAAAAATGCATCCAAGGTTAAAGAGTGGTCAATAGCAAATAAGGACACCTTAAATTATACCCTGGGGCTCCCAAATTGTGGAAACACAAAACATTCATTCTCCGTGTTAAAGTTTCAAGTACTGATTCTGCAGTGAAAACAACAAAATTACAGTAGGGGAATTTTGTTTTATTTTTTTAGCCACTATACATAAATGTGTCAGGCACGAAATCAAACCACTCAAAAATCATGTGAAATCCATTCAGTTTTAAGTACAGAAAAACACAGCATTTGTGAGGTGTGGGAGACACGTAACCTAAATGTGCTCCTTGGGTTAGTAACTTGAACTAGGAATTCACTAAAAAAAGTGTGAGGAGCCTACAAGAGAGAACACTGAGCAAAAACATTGTGAGACACATTTGATATAATAGTCACATGATTAACAAACTGTCACATCAAACTTTCCTGCAATGTGGGAACACTTTGACACTTCATATTTTTAAAAACTGACATTTTGATTCATTACTGTAAATAGCACGTTGGGTTAAATATTGTGACAAGGAACAGATCATATATATATGTACATATATATGCACTCTATATATTACATGTGTATATTTTTCCTAGCTCTGTAACATTTTGAAATATATGAAACCTTTTCCTACAGTAACAGTTTGGGCCAGTGTGTAAACAGGCTACTGCACTCCTAAACCACCCCTTTCTCTTGTTAAGTAGGCAGATGGACAATGTTTCTTCATTTCCCCAGAAAGTGAATGAAGCAGAGGGATTTCAAGAGCAATAGGATGACTTCTAAAGAGATTCCAAATAAGCCTGTCAACATCAAGCAAAGGACGTGATAAAAGATGTTTTAATTTACTGCACCTGAAGTCGCAAAATCATCGTCACCAACGCACAGAAAACATTTCTCCTGTCTTCAGGGTGCTTCCATCTACTTAGAGAAACGCGCGCACACAGGCAATTCTAAAGCAAGGTAAACTGCTTCAAACATACAAGAAAGGCACAAAGTGCTGCTTTTCTTTTTCCTTTTCTTTTTATTTAGGGTGCATTATTTATAGTAAATAACATGTTCTCTTAGCCATTGCTAGAGTAAACTGATTCAGCTCAATTAAAGTATAGGCACCCATGGGGGGGGCTCAAAAATTTAGAATGACTGCAAGAATGCTCATATACCCAAGACAAACTTTCTTCTCGAAGAAAATATAGTTCGATTTCCATTTAATACCAAACAATACAACTCTCTAACTTTTCAATTTTACCTACAACTCTAGAACAAAAGGTAAAATAGTCATCTCCCTGAACATTCAAGTTTAAATTTCAATTTTTCCCTTGATAATTCCAAAGTTAGTACGTACTTTCAAAGTATACACAGCTTTATTAAAGACCCAGAAGCTAATCTCACTCACACATACACTCTCTACAGAGATAGACTTATATTTGTCTTATGTATTCAACTTTGTCTCTGGACATTATACCATTATTATTCAACTCACCCTTCTCCTTACACACCTGGAGAGTTAGATACAAAAAGGAAACACGAGATATATAGAAATAGATGTAGATATTGATATATAGATATATTATGAGATTATACTCACTACAAATAAGATTTGCCTCTGTTCTGAAATTTAAATTAGGCAATGGTATCCTTCCTGAGCACATAGATAAAAAAGAAGACTGTTCATATTGATAGTTTTTGAAAAGGGATGTAGAATGTTATCAAACTCATCCAAATCCTACAGAAGTTTGGATAGCATGATGGATATCATCTATTGAATATGGCAAATGTTGAGAGGAACCTATAAAACAATATCAACCAAAATCTAGGCTTCTGCTGCAGCGTTCAAAGATTCATATATCCTGGGGCAGCCCAGGTGGCTCAGTGGTTTAGGGCCGCCTGCAGCCCAGGGAGTGATCCTGGAGTCCCAGGATCGAGTCCCACATCGGGCTCCCTGCATGGAGCCTGCTTCTCCCTCTGCCTGTGTCTCTGCCTCTCTCTCTCTCTCTCCTTCTCTGTGTCTCTCATGAATAAATAAATAAAATCTTTTTTAAAATTTCCATTAAAAAAAAAGATTCTTATATCCTTTTGTAACCAAAAATAGTGGTCTAGTTTTGTTCTTAGCTAAATTAGTCAATTCATTTAGGACAGAGGGTCTTCTATCCCCCTATGCTAGATGTATCCAAATTTATTAAAACTTTAAAAATTCTTATACTCTATTCTGAAATTTATCTCAAATTAAACAAATTAAAGCATATGTAAATGCACTATTTGTCCAAAACATGATGAGAAATCACTGTTTGAACCTGAGGCCTCAATTATTTTTCCAAACTCTTAAGGATGTGGGTTACAACCTTAAAAGGCTAGATAGAGACTCCTCGAGAGAAGGCTGAACCACTCTCTATAGAACAACACTCTCTCTATAAGTAGTGGTGAAGAATAGAAGTAACATTACATTATTTGAAAACAGAAGACCTAAATGCAAATCAAATCTCCACCATTTATTACTTGAAGTGAACTTGGGCAGGTGCCTGACTCATTTCTTCTCTGTAGAATAAGGATAATACTGAGTTTTATGGAAATTAAGAACATATGAGAAATCACACAGAATCCAAATTGGTGACAATGCTGTTCCCCAAAATCATCATTTGCCAACTTTCATTGTCAACTAAAAAAATATCTTAAGAGGTCATCTGAACTCAACCTAGTTTATCTCAACAAAGATTCATGGTATGCTCATCATAAGTGATTTAGGTCTATGCCAGATGCCATGTTTGAAAGGCAGCAGGGAGGGAGGAAAGGAGGGAGAGGAAAGAAAAAAGAAAAGAAGAAAAATCCCTTCTACCCCTAGGGTCCTGCAATCTTGTGAAGGAGACAGTGCCTCATATCTGAACTATCTACAGAATGCTTAACACCATATAATAAAGTACCTGCCAAGAAAGGATGGTGCTGACAGTGGCTTCGGTGAGCCTACAAGACATTAGGAAAGGGTTCAGGGCAATTAAGAACAAGACATCTGGGATCCCTGGGTGGCGCAGCAGTTTGGTGCCTGCCTTTGGCCCAGGGCGCGATCCTGGAGACCTGGGATCGAATCCCACGTCGGGCTCCCGGTGCATGGAGCCTGCTTCTCCCTCTGCCTGTGTCTCTGCCTCTCTGCCTCTCTCTCTCTCTCTCTCTCTCTCTCTCTCTCTCTGTGACTATCATAAATAAATTTAAAAAAAAAATTAAAAAAAAAAAGAACAAGACATCTTTCCCTTGCCCCTTTAAGTGTTTACTTCTTTCTCAATGACATCATCTGTGGCATCAGATAGGAAGAGTTTCTGCTGATGGTCACAGCTGAGTGGCACCTCAGACATTCACTCTGGGCAGCTATCAGCCCCACACTATCCTATCCGTAACTCCCCATCACTTCCTCATTCCTCTCTCTGCACGGAGTTCCTCCCCCGTTCACTTCCCCTCCCCATTCCTAGGGACCAAGACGTCCCCAGGCCTGGCTCATCTCCACCCACAGCCTCCTGGGCTGAAAAGGGCCCTCAAGCAGGGGAAGCATGACATAGTAGTAACAGGATGGAAATCAGGAGACCCAAGTTCCTGTCCCAGCCTCGTCTCTACGTCACTCTGGGACCTTGAGCAAGTCACTGCCACTCAATGGGCCTCAGTATTCTCACCCAGCAAATAAGTAAAGGATATTTAAAAGCCCGTCCTACTCCCAAATGTTCAACGTCTGTGTCCTGACCTACAGCTTCCAACAGTTTCCAAGTGACAACTGGGGCTCACCAGTCACACGGCTTCTGAAGAGGCACTGACATGACCACATCGACGGTTTCTATTGTGGGGAAGGTCAGGGGCTCCTTCAGAAAATAGCTGATCTAAACAGAGCCCAAGGACTGTCATGGCAACACTGCTCACAAGCTGCCAGAGGTAGGGAGGAAAAGCAGCCAATATGCGTGTGCAGCTGCCACATTTCAGAGCAGCGCTCAAACCTCGTTAATATCATCTTGCTTAATACCAAGTCCCATAGATCATAAGCTATTTTTACTATGTATTTAACAGATTTGTGTCTCGTCTTCCCTGCCAGCATTTTCACAGTCCGGCACAGAGGACTCTGCATCAGAGAGCCCTCGGAACCTCAGGCCACCCAGGGTTAGCTCAGGAGAAGGAGAGACAGGGAAAAGAAAACAGATCGGGGGCAGAAATACACAGTCTGTGGGTGGGAGGCTTGAGGAGAGGAGGGAGGAAGATGTAATAAGAGCAGGTACAAGCCAATACTACCAACACTCATGTGTGAGGCACTCGGGTCTGGTTCTCCCGAGACTCATCTGTACACTTGGGAGGACACAGGTCCACCCACCCCAGTCTTGGTCACAATGCTGGCTTGCTTCCACTTATCTTCACAGTCAGCGAACCTTAAAACAAGTTGAGTGTGCAACTTTGCAGAGCTCTATGCCCACATTCCGGGAGGTAAGGGCCCATCTACTACAGTACGCTCATCAGAGCCCTAAGGAAGGGCTTTTGCTAAACATCCTGATTACAACCTGGCCCCCTCATGCAGAGTGCAAATTCTAGCTTATGACCACCGACCAAGCTAACCTCTGCCAACGCATCTGTCACGGGGCCCGTCGCATAATAGATACCCAATAAATGTCTGCTCGTTTCTCTTGGTTTCATACAGCGGCAGTGTCCTGTGTGCCACCTTTATTCCTAAGGGTCATCAGGGAAACGAGGAACCCAGTCAAGGCCTGGGTGGTAAGCAGGAATTCTGTCCCTCTATCACTTAGCCAGATAAGGATGCCATTCTCAGACCTGCAGCTAACTGAGGGGGTGAAGTGTGGCCAGTCATTTCTTCCCAGGGCTACAGACAGTTGTTAAGTCCCTCTCCATTTCTGCAATTCTAGATGCCTCTATATATGTCTCATATCCATCTTAAACCCAAGCAACATGGAGTGGGAAAAACTGTTGAAGAATATAGTTATGTGCTTCTTCATTGAACATTATGTCTAGGGCACTGCTGGGAGCTACATGAAATTCAGAGAAGCAGAGAGTCGTCTTTAGATTCAGAACCATTATAATCTGTGTGCAGGAGGGGCGGAGGTGTGTGTGAGGAAACATGAAAACATAGCCATCAAAAGAAAGTTTCATTATAAAACAAAGTCAAAGGCTAAGACTGTATTTCAGAGCCAAGAGGTACAGAGAGAAGGCTTTCCTAGGAAGAGGGCTTTGAGCTGTTCCTCCAGGCAGGACAGCAAGGCCCATATGACATGGAAAGAGGTGGCATTTTAGAGGAGTTGTGCAGAAGGGTCATCAGTACCTTAGATGGTTAAATGTCTTAGTTGTTTGATGTCTCAGATCACTTTAACATTCTGTGTTCTATGCAACAAAGGCCAGGATAATAGTGATCACCCCACCCACCCCTCATCAGGATGCTACACGGGGTAGTAGTTAAGGAACAGGACATGTGGGCCCTGGGCCCTGTCCATGGCCATAGTCAGCTGGCAGAGTCAAGCTAAATGGCTTATCTGGCTGTGGGATCGGAGATCTTAAAGGATTCCAGTTGGAGTTGAAGCTTGACAACCCTCTTGTCCAAAGCTCATGTTTTGCAGATGAGTAGACTGAGTCCCACCAGAGAAGAAGTGACTTCTCCCAAATGGATATTTCTGGTAGCCACTTCCTGTTCTCTGGACATGGCTGGTAATCACCTGCTTCTGGTCTTGCTGGTGGCCGATTCTGGCCTGCCAGAAATTTCCCTTCCACTTCCTGTGACATCCCATCAAAGTCCATGTAACCATCTTCCAAAGACAACTCCGATCCAGTTTCTATAAGAAACTCCCAGGTAGAAAGAGCTCCTCAAATTCTCTGACTCACAGAGTGTGAGTACTGAGCTCACACATCACACTGAGTCTCGGCTGGCCCTGACTCAAACTCACCTCCACATCCCTGCCACCTCCCTTTGTCCATTTCTTAGCAACCCACCCTGCTCGGTAGGTGCCAAGTAAATGTTTATTAGGTCAGGCTGGTCTACAGCATCACTTTTCTGACACTTGGCCAAGTACCTTCTCAAACATACCACGCTGCCTCTGATCACTCCAAGCCTAGAAGTGTGCAATCCCCAGAGCAGAGGAAACAGTTTCAACCACCTCCAAATCCATCAAACTATTTCCCAGATTGACTACCTATGGGGCAAGAGGGAAGAGACAGAAAAGAAAGGAGAGGAGAGGCAGAGGGCAAGGACCATACACTGGATAAACAGCCGTGCCTGTGAGTGGAGGGGCACGCGCAATATCATCCCAGCGTCATAAGGAAGAAACCGATGGCTGGCCCACAGTATCACACGGGTTCCCCAGGGGAGCATGCACATCCAGCGTAACAGGGTACGGTTTCTACTGCTGTAGAAAACCATCGGATGAACAGTCTCAACACGCAGCCATCGGCGGGGGAGACCCTGCGAGTCTCCAGCATCTGGGAGGGAGGCGTGTGGCAGCCACCGATGGCAGAGGCTGTGTACGAGGGACACTCAACAAGCAAGGTCAGAGTGAAATCATGGCAGGAGAACTGTGAGACAGAGCTGTGTAACTCCAGAGGCAACCCAACACACACATCAGATGGGAATTTTTAAAAATCTCTTTAAACACACGAGGACTCAGATGCCAGCACACACAGTGATGGCCCTAGCCAGACAGCAAAGGCATATTGGCACCACTGTAATTTGTCCATTCACCAATATGCTTCCCGAAAAACACCCATATGCTTTCTTTTAGCTTCCATATGCTTTTTTAGCAAGGAAACTAAAATATTTCATTAGTTTTGAGTAATTAATAATTACTTATTTCACAATAGTCATCCTCATTAAAATACGAAAATAACTGATTAAGCTGCAGGATCCTGGCTTTCAACTCAAGCTTTTTGCCTTTTTTTTCTTTTTTTTAAATTCTTCCCCTCTAGGAATTGAGTAACTGAGTAAAACAGCCAGTGTGGAAACATCCACACAATGGGGGAATGGGGAGTTCTCATACGCACAGCCCAGCGTGCCTCTCGACTGAGACATCATGGTTTAATGAAAAGAACATGGACTTTGTGAGCAGAAAGGCTTTGGGATCCAATCCCAGTTTGACCCCTGTGAGTCGTAGTTCTGAGGAAATGAAAGGCGTTGAAAAGATAAAGGCTGCTGGATTCCTTCAAGCCAGCCTTCCATGATTCCCAGGGAGCGACTTCACAGGCTTCCCTCTGGCCATGGTAAGGCATGGGTAAGGCATGCCCCCAAAAGGCTGGCAGGATGCCAGCCACTGGCACCAGGCCATGGCCAATGGCCTTGACATTGATCTCAGGCATAAAACAATGCTTCTGAAAGTCTAATGAGCATATGAACTACCTGGGGATCTTGTTAAAATGCAGATTCCAATTCGGGAGGTCTGGAGGGTGGCCTGAAGTCTGCATTTCTAACAAGATCCCAGGTGATGTCGATGCTCCTGGTCTTCAGACCAAACTTTGACAAGCAAGGGCCTAAGAAGAACTAAGATGAAATCAGGAAGTAATATCTGTCAAAGCAGGACAACCAGCCTGTGTGTTCAGGCTATGACGGGGATTACCAATCACATTAACCATAATGCCTCTGTATACTGAACTCATCCTCACAACAGTCCTGATTTCCATTTGACAGGCAACAAAACTGAGACCCAAAGAAATCAGGTAATGTATCGAAGGTCATGCAACTACTTATGCTGCATTCCCAATCCAGGTGTATCGACCTATGAAGCTCATGGGCTATGTGAGTGTGAGCCAGCGGAAGACAGAAAATCGAGGTCAACACTATCATAGAGGCTGGTATGAAGTCGGATTTTTATTCTGCCTCTGTTTCCCCACGGGTGAGGTGAAGGCCGTGCACCTGACAATCTTTGAGGCCTCTTTCACCTCTGGCACCAGTTTTCACTCTCATGGCTCGCACGTACATTCACAGTGGGTCACCGAGCGTTAAGCATTAGCTTCACACATGTGGCAGACATTACATCTTGGCACGATCCAAATACTAGCTGCTCACATCTGCATTTGTGCTGATCCATGCATGGTCAGGAGTCTCTGTTAAAAACTCCCACGCTCAGTATAACAAGGGAGAAAACAACAAACGGATTCCCCAAAGCATTGACATTCCAATCCAGTTGATAACTCACAGTTATCAGGGTACTATGACTCTAATCGGTTTTTGTCTCCTCCTCATCTCACTTACAAAAATGAAGAAATTGAGACCACTAACCTGATAGAGGTTTGAAGAAAAAGAAAAAAAATAAGTTTACTTATAATGCATTTTATACAATTGTCTAATATTTCTTAGTTTGCCTTAGGGTACCAGATAAGTATTTAATTAATAAATCATCGCCTAAATGATTCAGGATATGTGATCTTTTCCCTCTCTGAACTCTTCTGGGTCCCACTGACCATTTTCTACCAGGGATTTCTATGATTTACAGAATTTTCATTGTCCCTCTTCATATTCAGTATGATCTCTGGAGGGAATCACATATTTGGGACCAGATCTGGATTTGAATCCAGACTTTGCTGTTTATTAGCAGTATGACTGGGCAAATTACTCAACCACTCTGAGCTCAGCTTCTGTACATGAAAAATGGAAAAAAAAATAATCCTCTGTTTTGTAAGATTAAATGAAATAATATATTAAAATGGCTATCATTTACTGATTCTGGTTTAAAAGTAATTTGAGTGAGTGAATGAAGCGAGCAGAATAGCAGTTTCAACTCAACAGTCTGAGATATTTAACTGTCCAGGGTCATGCTTATAAATGAGCCTGACACTCAGAGTAGAACCATAGGTGAACTGTGGAAAAATCCAACAGCAACAGGAAATGTATGTCAGCCAAATGTCACCTCAGGCCTTCCATATTAAAGAACATCTTCTGCTTAACCTAGAATCTACATTGGCCTTCAGAAGGTCTACAAACCACCTAAAATTATAGACAACGTTTTATGCAGATGTGCATTTTTAACTATTTCATAGATTCACCTAAATTTTTAAACATTCCATAATCCTCTTCCCTACACTGTCCACCATAAACACACATAGGTACCACACACAAATTAAAAACTACTGTCTTAGACAAGTCCCTTGACAAAAAGAGACCTGTCAACAGAAGGGGAAAAAAAGGGTGTGTTTAATTTTTAAAAGGCTGAAGGATGCAAATACACTGTTTAACGCCCCTATGGGTAGTAGAAGCTTTGATGATGCACGCTCCAAACCACAGAAAGGCGGTTCTGGATTCAGGACCTGGCTCAGATGCACACTTGCTATGGGACCCTGGACTGATCAGAGACTCATGAAAATCAGAACTGAGAGAACCTCTGACATCATCTATTCCACCCCCCTTCTCTTCCCATTGCATAGATGGAGAAACTGAGGTTCGGGGCGAGGTCATTGCTTCAACAGAGTCGAAGCATAGTAATTAGAGCCAGAATTTGAACTTCAGACTGGGTAAAATGATTTCCACACTCTGTATTTCAGTATCAGAAGGTCCAAAATATGTGCTTAGATCCAGTGGCCTCTAAATTATCTTCTAAATGATGGATAATTACGACTCTCTCCTCTGGACCTGGAAATCTCATGAAAACATGAGTTTGGTTTTGGCAAAGATCATTCCAGCTGCTTCTCAGTCCCAGCCCAGTCCCATAAGAACAAGGCAGAGAGACAGTCTGAAAGAATGAGAGATGTTGCTATTAATCTCCTGTAGCACTGCACCTGGGAATTACAGGCCTTGAACTAGATTTCACTGTGTTGGCTATTACTCTCCTGTCCTCTTGCTTATTAATCCTTCATCTGTCTTCTCTTTATTAATGTTCCCCACTATGCACAGTAAACAGCCAGCTAGGCGCTCATCCTCAGCTTCCTATAATTCACTGGATCAAAAAAGGGCAGGAGGCGGGTGGAGGAAACAGAGGTGATGTCAGGGTCAAGTCATCCCTTACAGGAAGGACTGCAGGGGAATCCATAGTCTCCTAATAAAAAACAGACAGCAGAAGCCAGCCAGTAAGAATATTCTACTGCCCCACGGAATTAACAAAGATGGCTGGAATCCATTTTTGCTTTAAAAGCATCTCATATTCTTGCTTTGACACTGAGACAGGTTTTACCTGAAAAACAATGGCTCTTTAAATACTGGGAAGAGAAAGGACAGTTTATAGAAAGAGATATCTCTCCTAAAACAGAGATACGACTATGGAGTCAGAAGAAAAGTTCTAGGCCAGGATCTGCCACTAGCACCTTGATTCCAAATCTCAGTCTCTGAAATGAGGTAACCTGGCTAGGTTGGTTCTTAAAGTCTCCTCTGGTTTTGACATTCTGACCTCTCCTTACAGGTCAATGACTCAACCTACAGAAGTCAAACAGAAAAAGAACCCATAAACGCTAACCAGCGGGTAAGCCTCTAAAAATGAGACTCAGATGATGGAGCAGAGAAACATGGAGGAAGATGGGCATTTTTTCTTCCTTTCTAACCAGAAACTGAATGTTGCTGGAGGTTAGGGATGATCAGTGCATAAACATCCTACCCTAGTGTAGATATAATTCAAATCATTAACTGCTCTTCTGTATGTAAACACACACACACACACACACACACAAAACTAATAGAGAAATACCTACTTCCAAGCACCGGTTCTGTGGTAGAGTCATAAGACTTTCCTATGACTTCAGAAAAGTAACAGCAGGAGGAAGAAAAGACTGGCTAAGAAATGCAAACACAGACAATAGGACATTTGACTAGAAGTAATGCCATGATCAATTGGTCCAACTCCATCTGTTGTTAGATACTGAACTGGACCCTGGAGAGGGAAAGTGACTTGCCAAGGTGACACAGCCAGAGCTGGGATTATAATTAGATTCTCACGGCGTCTGGTTCACACAACACAACATAAAACACATGGCTTCGCTCCCCAAAACAATGCTATTCTATCTAGGTAACTGAGAAGCACTTTCATGTATAACTACTGCCTCAACCTCCACCTAAAAAAAGCAGTAACTGATTAATTTGACTTAAGGTAGACTAGGGCTGTTTCCATCAAATTATAATAAACAATCCACTCTAGCAATAGAGACAAGTCCATGATAATTAATTCAGTATTATTCATCCCTGCTAATGAATCACCCTGTGGAAAACAAGGATAATCAACCGTCTACAGGAGGCCAGAAGCCTATTCTTGTTCAAGTACAGATCTTGCCTATTCCAGAACATTGGGTATCAGCTCTAAATAGTAAACAGGGTATACTGTTTCAGATTCCATGAAGTGCAGCTTTAAATAGATTTGGTTTGGAAATGGAACAGGGGAACACACCACAGTCAGTGGATCAACGTTGAAAGCAGAGAAAAACATGATTACACTCATTAAGTGGGTACCTGTTGACACATCTACTGTCAAGTCTAATTATTTATTTAAACTGTTATTCTTTCTTCATTACTGCCACTGATACCAATTATTACCACAAGATGATTTTAAATTTCTACAACATGCCCCCAGAATATTTACTTCTCTACCTCCTAAAGGTTATTTGAGAAGTTTTTATCCTTCCCTGCCCACCAATCCCCACCTCCAAAATATTGAGGAAGGATGGATGGATGGATGGATGGATGGATGGATAGCTGGATGGATGGACAGCTGGATGGATGAACAGATATAGATGAAACCCCTCTGTCTCAGGAGCAATCATTTCTTAACCTCCCAAGGCTTGCTTAAACTCCAATTTGCAGTTTCAAGATGGGTTTTGGTGCAGAAGCGGGGCATGGTTACATAGTTTCAAAGCTTACTCTATTAATATTTAACAACTGGCATTTGGAGAAAAGTTAATATACCTGCAGCTTCTCTGAAGGAACCACTTAGCTCTCTGCCTAACAGGGCTATCAAAAACTATATTACATGTCTACAGGACATTCTTTTCTGATAGATTTATCCATGAAAATACATGAAATAAATTAGAAAGGAGTTTTTGCTGGAGTATTTTACAGACTAGAGAGGGACCCAAAAATGGGCAGGAATCATTCCTGTATTTTTGGTCACTACCATTTTTTATAACCTTCTCTGTTGTAGGACAGAGAGTAAAATCTAAACAATAAGTGGCTGCTCTGTCTTATTTAATTATAGAGGCGTTTCACAGTCCATACATGACCCCCCTTGTTTGCACATGGCATATTCTTTTTTTTTCCCCCAAAGAGTTTATTTATTCACTCATGAGAGACACACACAGAGAGAGAGAGAGAGGCAGAGACACAGGCAGAGGGAGGAGCAGGCTCCATGCAGGGAGCCTGACATGGGACTCGATCCCGGGTCTCCAGGATCTCACCCCGGGCCAAAGGCAGCGCTAAACCACAGAGCCATCCAGGCTGCCCTACATGGCATGTTCTTACGGTGAATATTAGCTTTGAAAACCACGTTAATTTAAAAAATCATATCAATATAACACCACAATGTCTACTCAATTCTCAACTGTTAACTCTGACAAACATGACAACAAACTTCAATATTTTCAAAGGTCTGTGTAACCGAAGTCACACTGGCAGTTCAAGATCATGTAAATAACATGAAATATTTGCTGAAATATTCGGTAAAACAAATGTCTACAGTATTTTAAATGCTGACATCAAATCTTCCACAAAGTTGCTATACTTTGGGGCCTGTAGTTAGGAACACCATATTGACCTCTTCACTTCTTTTTCATCCAAATCTTCTCAAAGACCACATAGAACACTGCAGACCTAACTGGGAAGTGCAAATATTGGCTAGTTAGCCACAAAAGAAAACTCCTATCTTGCAAGTTTTGCTACTATCATGCTTCCTTTACATATTTTCTTCTTGCCTCTATTTTATTGACAAAATCACGATGAGAATGTTCATTCACCAAAGGCCTACATCCACTGATGTAGGCCTTCGCACTGGCCCCCTAGAAGAGCAGCACTGTAGATACCATGTGTCCTAAGTTCAAAAACCTCTAGCTCATTCTCTGTATTCTTAGCATTTTGTTGTTGTCATTATAGCCTTGAATTATGTCTTTTTCAGATCTTTTCTGGGCAGCTAAAAGACAGTGATGGAGCTGACAAGAGGAGTTTGGTCCCTTTCAGAGCCAGGAAGCACTGGCAGCCCAGTGTATTGAAAATTTCACTCAAACAAGAGCCAGGACACTGGAGAGAAGCCCTCCTGCCACAGGCTAGCTAGGGATACAAAGAGGCAGTAGATAGGAACATAGTACATTATGGGGGCACCTGAGTCGCACAGTTGGTTAAGCATCTGACCCTAGGTTTCAGCTCAGATGGTGATTTCCCAGCTGTGGGATGGAGCCCCATGTCAGGCTCCATGCTCAGCGGGGAGTCTGCTTTGGATTCTCTCTCTCTCTCTCTCTCTCTCTCTGCCCCTGCCCCCACTGCACACTCTCTCTCTCTCTCTCTCCCTCTCTCCCTCTCTTTCTCTCTCTAAAGTAGATAAATAAAATTTTTAAAAAAGAACATTGCACATTATGGACACTTAAATACTTGGTAAATATGAATTTCCTGTGTTGCCTGGATTTTTGTGCTTTTGGAATTAAACCATGAGGCTACAAATTGAAAGGGGAAATTAAATCAAGAAGAGATAAAAAGCTGGTAGTTCATTGCTTTGGCCATTTTTCAGGTTTTGCTGCTCATTAAATGCTTCTGTATTTCTTTGTTGGGAGTAAAATCAACCTTCAATATTATTGCTAGGACACTTAAGAGCATTTCATAAATAAAAAGGTGCCGATCCTCTCTTACCTCAGATAGCTAGCTCCTGGAATGGTCAGTGGATGTAAGATTCAGCAAACTACAATGCCAGCGTCTGTAAATGAAATAGGTACACGTTACTCTTAGGTACTAATCTGTATCTTGTCATAAACTCTTATATATATAGCATATATAGCAGTTTCTTGTTCTGCAAAACATTTTCACATTCATTATCTTGCTTCAATCCATAACAACCCAGCAAAGAAACAGGAAGAGATTGGTCTACTCACTTCACAGGTGAGGAAACAAAAATTCGTGGAGGTACAAGACAGAAGGAGATAGGAACTAGCATATTTCTCATGATTAACTTCACAAATATATTGTATATGACTATTATTGTTGTCATTTTATAGATACAGAAACTAAAGTTCAGAAAGGTGCGTAACTTGCCCAAGACTACACAGTATAATACGTAGTAGGGTACAAGTTTGGACTCTCCAGACTCCGCCTGTTGTTTCAGTGATTTTTCCTTTATAGCTTAGTCTGTCCTGGGCTATTAGGTTAGGAAAATAGAAACAACTCATTGACTTAATTCAGTAGACTGGGTGGAGGAGGGAAGAGTAAAATAAGACCAACTATTTGATTGACATGAGACAGCAGCAAAAACACAAGGGATTTAGAACCTTGTGAGATTTGGAGATTTGGTCTTCCTCTTAACAATGTCCTTAGGCAAATTACTTAAACTCTCTGAGTGTCAATTTCCTTATATGTAAATAAGGATTTTAATATCTACTTCACAGCCAAACTCAGTCACACTTTTTTTTTTTGGAAGATTTTCCTCCATTATTTCATATCTATAGATATGGACAGTGGTGGTATACAAAGCATTAATATTTCTTCCAATGAGCCCATGTTTATCTGATCAAAGAATGACATTAGAAGCACACAGTGCTAGAGAATATCTCTGGGTTGGGAATTTCTTTGATTCATATGCCTAGTTTTAAAACACTGCAATAATTATCAATGTGTATCTCCCATGGCCTCACCTAACAACATTCTTGAAACAAAGAATGTTTCAAAAGGCAACACCTCAAAATTTAAAAATCAAATTTCCTCTCAACTCCCAAAAGCAAGAGATGCTGCTTTAGGTGAAGGAACTGCAGATACATCACAAATCATTTTAAAGTCTGTGCCTTTGTGCCTAAAGTTTGTCCCTCAGATGAAGCTTCCAACTGAAGAACATATAGGACTCAAATAAGGTTAAAAATAGAACATGGTTGATAATGCAGCCTGCAAGAAAGTCTTGCATAGGCCACCAAAATCAAAACATTAATCATCTTTATTGCCAATTTTACCAATAAGGAAACCAAACTTCAAAGATTATATGGTTAATATGGATCAGATAAAAATGGAACCTTGAATCTGGACACCAAAATCAGTAAGCACCCTTCTATTACGTGATGCAGTCTCCCATTTGGGAGCACATACCATACAAAAGTGTCAAGGCACCAAAGCCATTTAGTATCGAGCCCTGTTTCTTTAGTGAGTGAAAGGAAAGAAAGAGAGAGAGAGAGAAGACTTCATATCTGTGGTCTAACCAGAAGTGACACATTATGAAGCTAGGGCAAAAGGAGTGTTTGATGCAGGGTTACTATGCAGACTTTCTCAGCTCTCCCCAGTATAGTTTCAGAGATGCAACATCTTTGGCAAACTCTCAAAACACAAGCCACAGAAACAACAGAAGCCAGCGCCCCTGAATTCTCTCTCATCAAGAAGTCTCATGTTAAGCAGTACAAAAGCTGAAGCCTCCTAGCTAAGAAGTTCATCATCCCCCTCACATGATTGGAGTGTCAAGCATCCCCCAAAACTCATGGGTATTACCTAATGTAATGGAGTTCTCCACTAGACTCATAAAGGTATCTTGGATAACTCACAAACCCCACTGTAGCATCTGGTTAATAAAGCAAGTCAGTCATCCTTAGCCGCCTCTGTATTTGTAAGTGCTGACCAAGATCCTGGCAGTCTGCATCCTTGGTCAAACCACCCATCCTCTCTCTCAAAAAAAAAAAAAATTCTCATCTTCAGAAGCAATTTCAACCCAAAATAAAGAAACCTGTATACTCAACATTTAATTTGCAAAACTTCAACCTATTAATTAAAGTATATGCAAAAGCAAGATTCACCAAGTCAACTTGGAACCAGTATAGAATAATTGATAATTTACACTGTATTTTGGGAAAAACAGCAGTGAATACATGAAGGCAATGAAAAAGAGAGAGAAGAAAGAAATATGATGGGGAACAAGGAAAAAGGCAGAAAGGAATGTAAGAATATGAGAAATGAAGAGAGCAGAGAAAACAGGTATTTCACAAACCATGGTATCTTCTGAACTGACCCCTGCATCCCAGGACAATTTTTTAGCAATACAATTCTACAATGATGATCCTAACATTACGAACACAAATTCCAACCAACCAACACCAGAATCACTGTGGTCAATGTAAAGATATTTCTTAATACTTGATATTTTACAAGTGCTACAGTACCAATGAGCAACATAACAGAGCCTTGTAGAAACTTGCACTGAGCCAACAAGTGGGTAACTTGTTAGCATTCTGGTCTCAGATGTCCTTCCTGAATACAGGGGTGTTATCCTGAAAAGAAGAGCTTAATAGGGATCGAGTGCCTAGGTATTGCTCTTGTACTTTAATTCCCAAGTCTTCTGAATTGGAAGTTGTATGAAATATGCATTTTTTTTCTAGGTTTCTCTTTTCATAAGTCCTGACGGCAGTTACCCCTAAATCACTTGTGAAAGGGCCAAAAATTACTTTGTCATGGATTTTGTGCATTTGTCTGAGTTTTTTAAGATTTTATTTATTTATTCATGAGGGACACAGAAAGAGAAGCAGAGGGAGAAGCAGGCTCCCTGCGGGGAGCCTGATGCGGGACTCGATCCCAGGACCCCGGGATCACACCATGAGCCAAAGGCTCAACCACTAAGCCACCCAGGTGTCTCTGTCTGAGTTTTAAGGTAGTGGTAGAGGTAAGATTGATTTAAATTATTTACTCATTTAAATTAAATCATATACTAGATTTGCTTAAATTAAACAATGGCATAATCTTTAATACAATTATCAGGAAGTCTGTCTCCAAAAACTATGGAAATGTCAGACCAGGCCAAAGGCAATAGGTAACTAACACAGAAAGGCCTCTACTCTCATCACCAGATCCCGTACAAAGAGCATTTTTAAATGCACTCTCTCACCCACCACCCTAAGATACTTATCAAAAATACAACATATTCCATGGCTTATGAATGATTTGGTTGTCTCATTAAAGTAATGTTTGCCAGTATTTAATTGCTTCCCTCCCTGATTTTAATTTCCTCACCTGTCAGCATCTATCAGAGGCACTGAGATCTTCTGACATCCCGGCTGATTGTGTTGAAATTAATCAGATTTTTAAAAAGTAAATTGCTTTGGCCTAAAGGTAATGCTCAGCTTCTTAATGTGATATTTATAAGGGTTCTATCAGTGGAACTTATAATCTGGAAATTAAATGAGAGGCTTGAGGAATCCTAAGCAAAAATATAAGTAGCTTACAAATATCCAACACTGGACTTTAAAAGGTCAGTATTAAAAAAGGAAAAAAAAAAAAAAACTTCACTCAACAAGTGCTTACTGAACATTCAGCACTTGCCTGCAGTCACTTGGAGCTAAACAGAGGAGAGTACAACATGAAGCTACCTTAGAAAGCATGCAGAAACAAATAAAACTTAAGTTGAACTTATTTCGACTGAAGCAGCTGATAATCTGGTCACTCAAAAGGTGCATTTTAGATTTATAATTGTGACTGGTTATATACGTTCTGCACTCACACAAATTAATGATTTAACTCCTCATCTCAATCCAGTGAGGCAAAGTCGGTGTTATTGTTAGTAACAGCAGCAATATTCCTATCTGACAAGTAACAAAGCTGAGACACAAAGTGGTGAAAGGATGCCTTCCTAGTGGCCTCATAACGGACAGACCTGGTCTTGGGATCTAAGTAAAATCAGAAAATGCAGCGTGATCACCTTGGAATGAAGAGAGAAAAAATTCTTTGCAAACCCTCCCTACATAATTATTCACTGCTAACTCTTAGGCTCTTATCTATCGGTAACAGTGCTGAAGACACTCAGGAAACCCACAAGCACTAAGCTATTCTATAAGAAGTAAATGAAATGATGGATTGAGAAACACTCTGTAATGTGTCATACTATCATGAGATTATTTTTACGTATTTATGTTATTATTGCTACTTTGGAATGCAGAAATATGCATTTGTGCAGTAATTAGGTCCCAGAAGCAAACCTATAATATCATCACATCTATCTTTCAGTTATTCTGCTGGTTCTAAAGCCCCTAAAATAAACAGAAGAATGAAAAGTGTTGTGTGAATATGATTGAAAGGAATAGGAGAGTCAAGGATAATACACAGAACTTAGTGGTTCGTTTTCACAGAATTGGCTTAATAACCAAACACAACCCAAACCCTAGCAGGGGTCTTATCTTTCCAGTAGACTTTAAGCCCCTCACTCAATCTTTAAGTATCCCACCTGCTGTGAAGCTTTTCCCAATCTAGAAAGGTTTGGTGAAGTAGCCTTTCTCACAATGCCTGGATGGATCCATTCCCAGATCATTGAAATTACCACACTGTCTTATCACTTTTATTTCATTATGTGCTTTGAGGAGAGAAACCCTGTCTAACTCAGTTTTTTTGAACCCCAAACCCAGAATCTGATTCTTTAGGACTCAAGAAAATGTTCAGTGAATGAATGCATGAACAAATTAAAATAGTGTTTTATGTAATTCCTAGAGCACCTCACTCAACACATGTCATATTAGAAGTGCTGAGTAGGGGATCCCTGGGTGGCTCAGCGGTTTAGCGCCTGCCTTCAGCCCAGGGGTGTGATCCTGGAGACCCGGGACTGAGTCCCACGTCGGGCTCCCTGCATGAAGCCTGCTTCTCCCTTTGCCTGTGTCTCTGCCTCTCTTTCTCTCTCTCTGTCTTTCATGAATAAATAAATAAAAATCTTTAAAAAAAAAGTGCTGAGTAAATGCTGGTTGAACTGACGTTAATTAAATATTTAATTTAAAAAATATATTATTCAACTAAAAACTCTAAAAGCTATTGAGTGAGGAGTTCAATGAGGAGTTAAGTAATCTGCAATGGCCCAGTCATCATTAACCCATTAAAAGGGGGGGACAAATGTTTTCCACAGGAAGAATAATAGAAGCTGATGAATACATGAGCAGAGATGTAGGCAGGAGTTGAAAAAATTCATGTAGATAAAAATAGTATTTGCCAAAAAACCCTGTTAGGTTATAGACAAACTTACAAAGTAAAAGGGAAATGAATCTAGAAGCAATAGGATTTTATATTTTTTTTTAGGATTGGTATGAATAAAATCTAAAAAGAAAGAACTAGAGGAAGAAAGGGAGAAAGGGAGAAATTCTTCAAATAATTCTAAAGTCAGTCATATTTTTTAAAAGGAAAAAGAAATCATGAAGCAATCAAAAAAACTAAAAGACAACCTACTGAATGGGAGAAAATATTTGCAAATGACATATCTGATAAAGGGTTAGTGACCAAAATATATAAAGAACTGATACAACTCAACACCCAATCAACTCAAACAAGCCAATTAAAAAATGGGCAGAAGACATGAACAGACATTTCACCAACGAAGACATCCAGATGGCCAACAGACACATGAAAAGATGCTCAGTATCACTCATCATCAGGGAAATTCAAGTCAAAACTACGAGATATCATCTCATCTGTCAGAATGGCTAAAACCAAAAACACAAGAAACAACAAGTGCTGGAAAAGTTGTAGAGAAATAGGAACTCTCCTGCATTGTTGGTGGGAATGCAAACTGGTACAGCCACTGTGGAAAACGGAATGGAGGTTCCTCAAAAAAATTAAAAATACAACTACCATATGATCCAGTAATGCCACTGGGTATTTATCCAACAAATGCAAAAATACTAATTTGAAAAGATATATGCACCTCTGTGTTCACTGCAGCATTATTTACAATAGCCGTATCATGGGAGCAGCCTAAGTGTCTACCGATAGACGAACGGATAAAGAAAAGGTGGTGTACATATACACATATATGTATACACACACACACACACACACACACACATATATATGGAGATCTGAGCTGTTATTTATCTCTCAATATCGGGCAGCTAAATCTCTGAAACACAGAGCTGCAGTGGCCCATCTTTTAATGCTGACTCCTTCCCACATGTTTGTGTAATATCCTGACTGACAGTGGGAAGGAGTCAGCATATACATACATATATATATATGTGGAAATACATATATATATTCCATTCCACATATATATACATACATTTGTATATATTCCATGTATATATGCATGGAATATTACTCAGCCATACAAAAGAATGAAATCTTGCCATTTGCAACAGCATGGACATAGCTAGAGAGTATTATGCTAAAGTGAAAGGAATCAGTTAGAGAAAGACAAATACCATATGATTTCAGTCATAAGTGAAACTTAAGAAATAAAACAAAAGAACAAAGAAAAAAGACAAACCAAGAAACAGACTCAACTATAGAGAACAAACTGATGGTTACCAGAAGGGAGGTTGGTGGAGGGATAGCTGAAACAGGTGATGGGGATTAAGAGTACACTTATCACGAGGAGCACTGAGTGATGTGTGGAATTACTGAATCACTATACTGTACACCTGAAACTAATGTAACACTGTATGTTATGTGTATGCTAACTATACTAGAATTAAAATTTTCAAAAGAGAATCATTGGAAAGATTAAACACAAAAAGAGTTAATCAAGCAAAAAGTAACATTTATTAAACGCACCATGTTTCTGTAACTGAGCTAAGCATTTTGCATACTTCAATCCTTAAAAATGTTCTTGGAAGTCATTATTACACACATTTTGTATCTGAATAAACCAAGGCTCAGAACAATTAAGTAATCTGATTGAGTTCCCCCCACCTAGTAAGTTATGATACTAGAATTTATATCCTAGCTATTTTTCTTTAATTCTGAAGTACAGTTGATACACAATGTTACATTAGTTCCAAGTATGCAAGTATTCAATGGATATGCATGGTGAGTCAACAACTCTGTAAGTCATGCTATGCTCAGCACAAGCGTAGCTACTACCTGTCACCATACAATGACATCACAGTATCACTGTGACATCACAATATCACTGACTATATTCCCTATGCATGTTCCAGCTTTTAGATACTGGAAAAAGCGTGAGTTTGTGGGTCTAACAGAGAAGCAGGCTTGAAAGAGAACTTTAGAGGTGGAGAGCATGGTGGAAATCTAGAAGTGATGGGGACCAGGGGAGAGAATATAAGCATCCAAACTTGTTTAAGTGCTAAGAGAGAGGCAGCAAGTAAAAGACATGGAAAAATTAAAGCCATCCTTGTGAATCTGAGAACTGGTCATGTATAAGACACGTTACACTTCTGCAAAATATACAATGCTAAAACTGTTAGGGTGGAAACCGTGCAAACTCCAGTTTCAGAACAATGCAAAGGAGAGCATGAAACATGAAGCTGTCCAGCAGTAGAACAAACTGCCTCACAAAGAATTGGAAGTGCTCAAGTGGAGGCTCAATGGCCATCTGTCGGGGAAGGCATGTGTAACATCCTGGCAGTGGGAGGGAGTCAGCATTAAAAGATGGGCCATGGCAGCTCTGTGTTTCAGATATTTAGCTGCCCAATATTGAGAGATAAACAACAGCTCAGATCTCCAGATACAAATTTGAAGAATGGCCTTTGAAGAAGAGACCCCTGGGTAAAAATAGAATCCATTCGGCACATCGATGGGGCGGCTGGGATGCGCCACACACAAGTGCCTGGGCTCAAGAAGTTCACAGGAGAACACATTTTAAAGAGTTAAAACAGAACTAATGGTAGGCAATAAGTGAGCCTAATAAATGGCTAGACAAGAGCCATAACCAGAATATCAGAAAGAAAGAGAAAAACTGAAATGGAAGCAAGGGCAGAAACCATTAGAAAAGGAAGTCATCAAAGGCCTAAGTTTAGGGAAAAGCTGATTCACAGGGGTAACCAAAGGTCAAATCATAGTTCACTTTTGGGAAACCCAGACAGACATGGAGGAAGAAGAATGTTAGAAAACAAAGTTTAAAAAAAAAAAAGGCAAAAAAGCTCCCAGGTGGGAGAGAGCAGTGCAATGCTGAATGAGAAGTAGGAACAAAGGAGATCTCACAAAAGAACACTCAACGTACTGGAAATTGAGAGAAGGATCCATTTGAAAGTGCACAAACCCACGTTTCACAGTCTGCCAGATTCACTCATTTTCATATAATGTAACCTATCTCAACCTGATGATCCCCCCCCAAAAAATTCACTGTCAACAGGAGAGGGGTCCTGAAGAGAAAATGTGCTACCAGGGTCCAGTGCTATAGCCCCTCCCAGCATCCGCCCGGCCCATGTCAGTCTAACCAGTTCTTACTGAAGGAAACAGATCACATAAAATATTGACATCGGCAAAAGCAGAGGTAAAGGGTAATTTTGGTTGCATGACCTCCCTCCTACATGAAAGATAAAAGAAAAAGATAACAGAATTATAATAGAGAAGTGGGAGGTGGAGGTCTTCTAGTGAGATGACTTTCCTGTGACAGAAAAGGGAATGGGTGGATGCAGGAACTTGTCCTGTGACTATGAGTGAGTCCAGGTGAAGAAGGAAGTGGCAATGTCAGCCCAAACTCCCTGAGTCTCCCCCCACCAGCCCCGCAAAGCTGGAATTCTAAACCAGAAAATGAACAAGCACTGAACCGCTCCTTCAACTTCTCTCAGGTCTTGGCAAAGACAGAACCTGTTCTGTTTAAAGAGCAGCAGCGGTCACTACTGAAAAGTGGGAAAGAGGACAGTGGTGTGGTGGTGAGCACAGAGCGGGGAAAACACGCAAAGGGCTTAACATGAAAAAAAAAAAAAAACCCAATGGAAATCTTTCCAAATAAATTCAATAACTATATATATTGGGCACCACATATTCACAAAATTCAGAAACAGCTACCTTGAGATTCCTAAAACTGGCACAGGAAGTTAAAAGAAGAAAAGAGGAATTCACTAATATCTGGGTTCTTGTCCAAGCACTGCTACTAACCAGTGCTGTGGTCCTGGCTAGGTCCCTTTCAGCTCTGCTGACCTGAAAAATGAAAGGACAGGATTAGATCATTGGCTCTCAATGTCCATGATGAGTGTTTTTCACAGTGTTGACATCTGCACCAATGGTGCAAAAGCAATCAAGAGTGGGTAAAAATGGCCAGAGTCTTAACACAAATCAAGCAGTAGCACCACAATGATTCTCAAGGGTAGCTTTAATTCCTCCGTCTCCTTCACTTCTTGCTACCTCTCTCTTAGCACTTCATTAAGTTTGGATGCTTATATTCTCCCCCATGCCCCACTCCACATCACTTTCTAGATTTCCACCATTCCTTCCTCTAAAGTTCTCTCTCAAACCCACTTCTCTTTGTTAAATACTAGAAACAGTATGAGTATCTAAAAGCTGGGACACTCATAGGGAATATAGTCAGCGACGTTGTAACGTCATTGTACGGTGACAGGTGGTAGCTACACTTGTGAGCATGGCATGACTTACAGAGTTGTTGAATTTACCATGTGTATCCTTGGAACACTTGTGTACTTCCAACTAATGTAAAACTGTGTTACATCAACTGTACTTCAATAATTAAAGAAAAATGGCCAGTGTGTGTACTTTTCACCACCAGGTACCCACAGTAAAGGGAAGACAGGACAGGTTCACTTACAACAGGATACAACAGGATACAGGAGAACAGGATAGGTTCTCCTCCATGCACTAAAACTTATTTTATTAAACTCAATCCTTGAACACGTCTTTTTAAATACTCTATGTGACAAAATAGAAAGTAGGCATAAAGACCTTCTGTTGAATCCCAAACTACAATGATCATCTCAAAGAAATGCACTGTGTGACTGAATCAAGAGCTAAACAGCAGGTTGCGCAAAACATCATTTTTATTTGAAAGAATGACTGACGTACCACGGTCATTCAGACTTGCTCTTGCCAGATACTGTCTCAAAAATAAACCAAGAGAATCCATCATTTCAAGGAAAACAACTAACGGTATTTGTTGCAAATGATAAAAATCAGTTTTAGAGTGAAAATTAGAATTTCAAAAACACTGCATCTACTACTATTATATACTTGACATATTCCTTTTTTTTAAAGATTTTATTTATTTATTCATGAGAGACAGAGAGAGAGAGAGAGAGAGAGAGAGAGGCAGAGACACAGGCAGAGGGAGAAGCAGGCTCCACGCAGGGAGCCCGACATGGGACTCGATCCTGGGTCTCCAGGATCAGGCCCTGGGCTGAAGGCAGCACTAAACCACTGAGCCACCCGGGCTGCCCAACATGACATATTCCTAATAATTGAAATACTTTTTTGATGAAAGCAGTGGTGATATTAATGAATGTGATTTACTATTGTTGTTACACAATGAAACTTGTCAACATTTGGAAGATACGTATAACTCAGTAACGCAGCATTTCCAAATGACCAATTTGTGGTGTTATACAGAGGTGGAGATCGATTCAAAGTGAATATTAGATCAGTGAATTTTAATATAACAGAGTATAAAGAAGTTTATTGATATGAGCTGCAACTGCACATTAGGAAACTACCACTTGTCAAGTTTTGGTGTAGGTTCAAAGAAGAAAATCCATAATTACATCTTTTCTACTTCATTTTTCCAACCCTTGTTGTAAATTCTAGATTTTCTTTATAAACTTTAATCAAAGCATATGTCGTGGAGATCCCTGGGTGGCTCAGTGGTTTGGCGCCTGCCTTCGGCTCAGGGCGTGATCCTGGAGTCTCGGGATCGAGTCCCACATCGGGCTCCCTGCATGGAGCCTGCTTCTCCCTCTACCTGTGTATCTCTGCCTCTCTCTCTCTCTCCTTGTGTCTCTCATGAATAAATAAATAAAATCTTAAAAAAAAATATGCCATGACACATTGTTATTCCCCTATTTTTTCTTTTGGGAAATGTGCTTATTTTTATACAAACATTTTTCTTTAAAATCTTTTATTTCCATTGTAACTTCTAAGATGAGTATCATTAGCTATCACCCACATAAACAAAAATTCATTGAAGAACGTAAAGAGGTCCTGATACCAAACCATAGCACTTAGGCAGGACTTATGTACGTTCCCTTTCTGCCCAGTACCAAACCCCTTTGGTTCTAAACCATTAGGGGAGACACAGGGCAGCTCAGCAATGCCTTCAGACCCTGCTACCTGTTTACTGTTATGTAGTGGCCACATCAGTGAACGTTTGGAAACACTGAAATATCTATATGACTTCACCACGGGGTAGGCCAGCAGGCACTGGTTAGTAGGGCACTGAGATCAGAATCCAGACTCCACTGTTATTTGAGGTATACTCTTGGTCAATAGACAAAATCTCTCTATACCTGTTTCCTTAATGTGAAATAAGAATGGCAATAGAGGTGCGTCGTAAGATTTACTGTGTAGTTCCACTGAAATGATCCTTAAAAATCCCTACTACAGGGGCGCCTGGGTGGCTCATTTGGTTAACCATCTGCCTTCAGCTCGGTCATGATCTCGGGGTCCTAGAATCAATCCCTGCATTGGGCTCTCCTCTCAATGGGGAATCTGCTTCTCCCCCTGTCTCCCTTTGTCTACCTGCCAACTCCCCTGCTCGTGTGCGTGTGTGTGTGCTCAAATACATACATACATACAAAGCTTACTACATGCAAGCATATAATAAAAACTCAGGAAATCTTACCCACCTATTATAACTAGGATATCCCATCATTGTTTGCAATGTACATGAAAGAAATAAAAACAATTTAACCATATAACATCAAGGGTTCAAAATCTATCCCAGTTGCTGACACATTCAGCTCCATGAAAACTCAGAGGCAAAAGTATCCAGGACTTGTTATTTCTCATCCCCAAAGCAAAAACAATCTGTCTTTGGCCAGGAATGGAAGCAGGGCTGTAATAATGACCAGGCACTGGATAAGTTCCTCAACTTCCTCTGGTGGAAAGAACAAGGAAGGAGTGCATCGTCAACACCATTCTCCTAGCACTGCAGAGGCAGGTCAAAGGACAGACAGGGACTGAGAATCCAAACCTAGTTCCCAACCAGACAAGAGAGGGGACTTTGACTTTTCCTTTTGTTTCGGCAAAAAGTCATGTTCATTTAATCTCTTTGCCCCATGAAGAACCCAGCAGGAACAAGGCTGGGGAAAAATAAGGATGCTTGTCAATCCGAGGTCAAACCAAAGAAAAAGAGATGCCCTCATACCGCTAAGAATAGATTGTATGTAGGAGAGAGGAGGTGCCTAATAAATTTCTTTCAATTAAAAATACAATCCGGAAGAACAGACACATGCACGCTTACCTATAATTTCTTTATAAAGATATAAAGGTATTAATCATTGAACTAGTTATATTGGTGAGGCCCAATTTAATTTTTAAAGGAAAAAACATGATGCCGCCTTTATTTTACTTCATTTCATCAACTCTACGTACAACCACTCAAGTGTCAGTATCTTACTAGCCCAGTAAGACTTTAACTGCTGATTTAATAGGATGATGTAAGTTATGCTTCCAGAATAATGTATAGAAACGATTATGCCCCCTTAACAGCACTTGGATCTTCAATCAGGAAATTCAATTTTAGCTGCAAAACTATGTTTTGGCAAAAGTGCAATTGAACTCAGTGTACTTGTCACATTTCTAAATATACTCCGGTCACCATGACAACAAGGGAGACTGATGGATCGCTTAAAAGAGTACGGTATATTTAATTGTCAGCATTTTAAACTGACTCAGAAAAATGCTGTGTGATAGGTCTACTCACCATGGTTACTGCCGGCTGAGTCCATAATAATAAAGGCTCACATACGCACATCGAAAGCGTGCGCGCAAAGAACGTAAAAGTCATAAGGCCCTGTATTTCCAGCCACACTATGCACTAAACCGAAAGTATTAGCAAGGGTTTGTTCTCGTTAAGGTGCCACTCGAGAACCCCTCTCCCAGACTGTCAGGATCTGCTTCTGTACCTAAGGTTGCAACAGCAAACCCCAACTCAGATTCCAACGCCTGCTCCCTGTCTTAGACTAAAGATAAAGATGAACTCAAGGCTATTTCCTCCCAGAATAGGAGCTGAGGGACTCTTTCTCTTTCCTTCCATGTAGACGTATTCCCCAGCAATAATCTTCTGGGATCCATACATCTCCTAAACAACCATTTTCCTGAGCACTACTCCTATGCCTAATGGTGGGCAATCTTCTACAGACTGGGAACAGACTGACAACAAATAGATACTGTCACCGCATTTTGGGAGTTGATACCCTCAGACCAGGGTAGACAAAGACACAAAGAATCCATTAAAGAGAATGAAATAATCCAAATAAACTGATCCATTAGAGTGCACCTTACACAGTGCCTCGCCCATAGTGAGCACTCAGCAAATCATGACCATCATTATTTTAACTAAGATATCCCTCACCAAAAGAGTCTGCAATATACAAGAAGAAAGCAAAGACACGGTAAGCATGCTTCCAGAGAACAGCGCTACATGGAACATAAAACAAGATAAAGGGAGAAAGTGATGGAGAGGGGAGAGGTTTGCTACATTAGCTGTAGGTTAAGGAAGATCTCGCCGAGGAGATGTCATTTGTACTGAGCCTGGAATGAAGAGTCCAAGCCAGTCATAGACAGAATCAGAAGAAGGTCATGTGGGAACAAAACTGGCTTATACATGGGACCAAAGGAAGGTTCATGTGTCCTTACCTTACTGAATAAAGTGATCATGGAGTAGGAGACAAGAGAAGCCCACCTCACAGTGCCTTGCAGGCCACAAGAAGGTCTTCTGAATGTTTCTAGATACCAAGAAGCCACTATATGGCAGGGGGTGAGATGTGATCCAATTAACAATTTAAGAAGATCTCATCATGTGGTGTGGAGAAGGGCAACACAGGGAAATCATAAAAGTATAGAGACCATTTCAGAGACTCTATTGTCATAGTCAAGGTCATGGATGGTAACTTGGATTGAATCACTATTCTCCTATTCCAGTGCCTTTCCATGGCCCCATGCTTCCCCTCTCGACCACCTGTTGCAAAAGAGGCACTAAGAGGAACTAGAGACAGGAAATAGTCCAAAGGCAGAACACGCACACACTGTTAAGAAGCTACTCTTGAGCGAATGAGTTGGATGGAGGCCCCACAGCAGGGTGATGAACATGCCCTGTGATTCAGCAGGTCTGTGAGGGCCTCGAGATGCTGTATTTGCAGCAAGCTGTGAGGCATGCTGGTGGTGCCACAGGCCCAGGAACCACACTTTAGAAGCAGGCTCTCAGAGAGCCTGGAGGCAGGAACACCAGTACAGCAGGAGGCAATGAGTGCTCGGCTTAGAGTAATAGCAGGTAGAAGAGAGAAGAAGGGAAAAATCCAAGGGAGGTGGCAAAAAAAAGAGATACAGTCCAAGACTTGACGACAAATAACCCATGAGTGAAAATAAAAAAGAAGATGGTGGAATTGATTTTAAGCTTTCTTTAATTGCATTATTCACTGTGCAGTTCCCATTTATCTAGTGCAAACCACTTTCACAGTGAAAACTTCCTGTGGCCACAATTATCCCGATGAGATAGGGCCAAGGAAATGATTGTGGTGACAGATAATAATAAGAATAATATCAACAATACCAATCATTTATTGAGAGTTTCTTCTGTGCCAGGTCCCTTACAGAGTGCAAGGTCTCCGGTGCTGACAACAACCCTATTCCTATCCCACAGAGGGCAAAAGTGAAACTCAGAAACCCCATGTAGCTTACTCAAAGTCCCTCCTGCTTCAGCCAGATTCAAACACAGGAACATACTGTGAAATCCCTTACGCTCACCTCCACTGTGCCTAAAAAGTTGAATCGATGGCAGAAGCAGATGCCCAGTTGGGGCATCCTCAAAGGCAGGGTTTCCTTAGGCTCTGACTAAGCTTCCAGACTGCAAGTGGCAACACTTGATTCATGGACTCTGGGAGCTTAAGAGTGAAGTACGCAAGGTCAAGTGCCCGGTCCGTAGCAGAACGTGACTCATTTCCTAGCTTCACAACACAAGCGTAGCTTGAGTGTTTTCATGCTCCTGCTCAGACTCTGTCCTGTACCCACACTCCAGGGCTCTTCCATGGCCCCGTTCTTACCTTCTCAGCTTTATTCTGTTTTTGCTCTACAACTTTGCAGAGAGTGTAACTGGCTCTCTACACGGTGATGGTTTGGAGTGAGAAAGAGGCCCTTGTTTGTGAAGATGCATGGTGAACGGTAGTGGATATTGACAAGACATCAGTAGATAAGAAAGATGAGCTGAGACATTTCCCCAGCCCAGGAAGTGGGTAAGAAATGAGCCACAAGATCTTCCTTCTAATCACCCACACTGTGCTTTCCCAGGATGATTCACAGGTATGGCTCCACAGACCTGACAAAGGGGACCATCGTCAGGAAGATGAAAGGATGTTTTTATGCCTGCTCTCGCTTTTTTTATTTGTTCCTTCTTGAGTAATAACTATTAATTGTGCTATGCGGGCAGTGCAGAGATGAGTCTACCGGGAAGCCAGCACAAATCCATCAAGTGCTTTTAGTCCCAGCTTTTTAGAAGCAATTGCTTACCACATTTTCCCTGCTCTTTTTCTCAAAGCTAGAATTAAAGTGGAACTTACCCCCCGATTACCCAGCACCGTCCTCTCCACCTCCAAAATGAAGACAGATGACGGCTATTGGTTTTTCACCAACAAAATCACAGGACTTGTGTGAAAAAAAAACAATCCATTTAGTGTTTATAAAGCCCAAGAATCGGTCCCCAAAATAGGTGCTCCCTTTACATTAACGTATGATGATCCCATGAAGCAGAGATTGCCCATTTGGACAGATGAAGAAATTAATGCTCAGAGACGGTATGTTATTTGTCCAGAATCCAACAACCAGAAAATAGGAGAATCGGAAAGTAAACACAGGCCTTCTGACTCCAAGGCCAATCCTTTCTCCACTCATTACTGTTGCCCTGTACACTTCCAAGAGAACCCGTGATCTTCCATCCTGTTCTGCAGAAGAATCAAAGCTTCAACTATTTCTTAGAAATAAGAAATATAAAAAAAAACAAAGTTTTTATTTTTTTAATTAAAAAAAAGAAATAAGAAATATAAGAAATAGTTGTATAACCAACTATTTGGTTTGTATAACCAAAAGGGCTCTTTCAAGAGGTCGCTTCCAGGAGTAGTGAACAACACAGCCATCGTAGACTCTACAAGGCTTGCCCCTGACCAAGGTGACATGTTCTTAACTACAGCTGGACTCACGGATCAGTAGAATCTGCACCATGCCTAACATGGAGTCATGGAAGCTCTTGAATTTCCCAGCACAGGTCTCTGACCAAACAACATCTAAGAAAAACTGTCTCCTCACCCAGCCCCAGGGCTTGCACCAAAGATGAAAGAATCAGGGGAGTACATATAATGGAACACTGAAGGCCTGTGAGTCCTGAGTTCATACAGGCTTTGGCTTGTTATGAAGTAAAATAAAAATTGAAAAACAAACACATGAAAAGTTAATGTAGTCCAAGCTTAAACTCATCTCTCATTATTATTCCCACATCCTCCATTGTACCAGTAGATATTAGAAAGAATCAAACATGAGGGAAAGTAAGAATAATCCAGTCTTCAGGGCCTTAAATATACTGTCTGAACAAGGTGAAGATTAATATGTGTACGCAGCATCCTTTTTTGTCTCCCCTTCCCCAGAGGGGTGATGAGGTTAAGCATTTTGAAAAGATTCTTTATCACAAGCAGAGCTGACAGGGACACCTGATGAGAATGGTAATCAAATCAAGAAGTAAATAAACACTTGGATCAATGTTCTTTAATTTGGGTGGTTGACTTAAGAAGAAGGGTTGCCTTATAAAGGTAGATATTTGTCTCATCCAGCCATAAATACAGGGTAGCTTCATAAGGTTTTCTCTTTTTTAAATGTTATTTTGTTTCTCAACAAATGCCAGCTAACCACCTATGTGCTAGCTAACGTGTGGTTTTGGGGAAAAGGATGGTAGAAAGAGAGAAGGGCACAATCCCTATTTTCAAAGAGCTCAAAGTCTGGTACCTAAGGCCAAGCACAAAATGTTGTGATTTTTTTTTAAGTCAGCAAGTTATGTTCTCAATTATGAAAATACCAAATGTCAGATTCTTCTCCAGTCCAAGCAATAATGTAAAATGAGCCAATTCTTCTGAATCAGATTTTTTTAATGAAAATTATGACTGTTGAAGCTTTTCCTTTTAATGCCAACATTATTAGAACTCAGGGAAGAACACAAGGTCAATTTACTGTGTTCCATATTCTTCCCAGGCTCAAACCACCATCCAACAGAAATATAATGTGAGCCACATACACAATTTTAAATGTTCTAGTAGTTACATTTTAAAATAATAGAAAATAAAATCAAATGAATAGAGAAAGATTTATCTTACAAATATACAAGATATTACCCTTTTAACACTGACACCAGCCACACTTCCAGTGCTCAATGGTCAGATGTGGCTACCGGCTATCACACATTTGGTGGAGACAGAGAGACAGGTTTTACAATAGACATCAAGATACATAGGTTCCCACAGGCAGACCCAACCCAGTCAATATTGCCAATTATTTCTCTAAGTCTTAAATCTCACAATCAAGAGCTTGCAGGATACTGCTAGCAAATGGCCCTACCCTGTATGTAAAGATGAAGAGAACCAAACAAGACCAAGGATTACTACCAACAAAATAGCAACTTAGCCACTCTACCCACTGGGAAGCTGGTTTTGGTCCATGGTTCTGTTCCCTCACCAAATGATAAAGAGCTCTCCCTCCATCACTCTCCATACTTCTTCCTTCATGACAGGAGGAGGGGTGACTCTATCTGATCCGTAAATGGCTGGCATCCATGACACCATAGTAATGAAGGGAAGGATCATCTCCAGAAGTCATGAGGAGGGACAGGTGAGGCCCACCTCTCACTTCCACTTGCTTTCCTTAGTGTTCTCCTTTCTGTTGGAGACTTGATTTCTATGCAGTTAGAACTGCACCTGATTCCTGTGCAGTTCACTAAGAATCCACAAAACCGGCATTATAGCTCAGGTCTCCCCTCGGGCAGGCCCCAGGGTTAAAACAGGACAGACTGGCCAACCTGATCAGGGGCCTCAGGTCCACACCACATTTCCTCACTGAGCTGTGGGAGCTGCCTGCTTTGAGAGTGCAAGCCCTCCACCACAATGAAGCTAGTAGGCTGAAGACCAGTGAGCAGTTGTCACCACTAATTTGCCAAAGTGCCAGAGTGTTAATATTCTTAGACCAAGGTTGTTAGTTAAAACTTAACAAAACAAAACTGATCACCAGCAAGGCTAACATCTCTGTAACAGGATCACCTCAGGTTAAGATCATGTACTTCCCAACACGAATCCATAGGAAAGGCACTTGGCCTGTATGGTGGGCTTCCCCAGAATCGACAACCCCACTCTGATCATGATAGAACATGAGACAAACCCAAACGGAGGGACATTCTACAAAATACCTGCCCAGGACACTCAGAAAGGATCAAGGTCATGAGAAACAAGGAAAGGTCGAGCAACAGTTACAGACAGAGGAGACTAAAAGGACACAATGAATAAATGCTGAATAAATCCTGAACTGGACCATGGAAGAGATAAAAAGGCATTCATGGAGAAACAGGTGCATCTAATGCATTTGCAGTATAATTTACTGTGTTGTACCAGCCATAATCTCTTAGCTTTGACAGATATATTTGGTTATACAAGATATTACTATTAGGGGAAGCTAGGTGAAGGCATACAGGGACTCTGTTACCAGTTACTATTGCTAGTTACTATTTTTGTAACTCACCAACAGCAACATGGTAAACATTACCCGGGATGAATACCCTCAGGCTGCTTCCAGCCAAATTGAAACTCTTGTCAGGAAAAAGAGCTGACAACACTGAACAACAAGAAAAGACATTACACAAAATGATTTCTCGCCTTGTATTGTCCTTATAATAAATTAAAAAGTATCTCAAATGCATTTGATTAGTTAAAAGGTTCACTGGAAGCTAGGAATTAACTGAATTAAAGATATTTTTAAATTATAAAGAAAGGAACAGAATGAGAAAGACTGGCTTTGCCAAAAAGTAAATTATAATTGAAAATTTCCCATTTTTGCTATTTTTTTTAAATTTTGTTTTATTTTTGGACCAGCAAAAGATAGAGAATCATCTTCCCAAATCATGGTTGAAGGTTTCAGATAGTAATATTGTCCCTATTTAACTGACGTTAAGGGAAAAAAGTTCAGCCAACAACATTCACAGGGTTTTCAGAGATTCAATGTATCTAGACCTTTTCATTCCCACCCCAAGTGTTAGTGAAACTATATAACCTAGCCTGGGAAAAATTATTTTCAAAAAATCAGGATACATTTTTTTTTCTCCTCAAATCTCTCTTTCAAAAGTCAGTTCATTTTCAATTCAGGTTACTTGATTCAGCAAAACCAATCAAAGATCAAATAATAAGAAAAATTAAAGTCTACCATCCTGCACAGATGGTAGACTGTCTATCTACCCACGTGAGTGGGTAGGTGGATGGATGGTTGGGTAGATAGATTATAGATAGATGATGAAAGAAAGAAAAGAAAAAAGAAAGAAAGGAAAGGAAAGAAGAAAGAAGAAAAAAGAAAGAAGAAAGAAAGAAAGAAAGAAAGAAAGAAAGAAAGAAGAAAGAAAGAAAGAAAGAAAGAAAGAAAGAAAGAAAGAAAGAAAAAAAGAAAGGCAGAAAGACAAACCAGAATAAAAGCTACAGTTATTCAGCGCAATTTATAAGTTCCAGTCCTCTGCTAAAGGAAATGGACTTTTAAAAACATTTTACTCCTTCCTGAACCCTCAACACTCTTAACAATAATATCAAAATATTTGCCAAGTATTTTTTTCTCATCCTACTTTTAGAAAAATGTTTGCCCTCCAACAAAGGTAGTGAGCATTACAGAAATCAAGCTAGGGAGATCAACATTTTTTGGATGAGCAAACAGTAAATCAAAAAAGAGAAACAGAATGACCCACTTGCCTCTTTCCCATCAGAACCCTTCTTAAACATTCCTTCAGATATTCAGACTTTAAATTAAAAGGCAAAACCAAAAACAATTTTTTTTAAATAGGCAAGTACTGTGAATAAAGTACCACACTAAATAACAGAATACAAAGACAAAGAATACAAGGCACTTCCTGGCCCTTTGTTCTGATAGAAGCTTTGGAACTGCTTCCATCCGACTCTGAGGGCATCTGGCAGGCCTTCTTGGACATGGCTCTTCTCTGAGGGCACGGGTTTCCCTGCAGCTCTCTATCTGCACCCTCCTGACCCCCTACACTCCAGATACACAGGGTTCAAAGCCAGTGCCAGCATTTTTTTGATGCCTCTTGTCACCTCTAGATTATAGCTCCACTGTCACACAACCAGACTCTAGCCTCCTCCTCTTCCACCTCTAATTTTTGCTTTTACTTCTCCACTGAGACTCCCAATTCCTTGGATCTACCTTTTTCCCCTGTGTGCCAACCCCTCGTGGCAGCCTTTTTCCCTGGCTCAAGGTGGAACCCATATATGGTAACATTTCAGGCTTTATTTTAGTCCTTCATCTGAACTACCTTCCCAGCTCTCACACTCAATTGTGCATTCAATAAAACCCTAAGAAGCTAAGATACCAATAGTGCAAAAGATCTTCAGTGATGACCCTCTCAATTTATAGGGTAGAGAAATTAAGCATTTCCTTACTCATTACCTCATTTGATTCCCGTGACTCTGTAAGTTAGACACAACATAATTGGATGCCCATTGAAGAGAAGAGGAAACGAAGATGCAAACGAAGAAGGGAAGTAATATCTACCAAGATCTGGGGCACTGCTACCAAGGTCTGGAGCACTGCTGCAATCTGAACCCAAATCTCCTCACATGTAGCCCAGGGTGCTTTCCATCATCACCCCATGGATCTGAGGCTCTGGGATCCCATGAGCAAAAAATGACACATCAGTAATGGTGAGGACAAATCATTACCCTACACCAGAATTAAACTAGTATTTTTACTTGACTTAGAAAGGGGGAAATTTAAAAAAAATAAAAAACAACTAAAAAAAGTTCTCCAACTGATTCTGGTAGAGACGATTAGCAGAAATATCTTGCAAAGAACGTAGGTGTCCTGGAAGACTCATCGCCGTCATCATTATAATTTCTAATCATGCTGTGTGGGCAGGTGTCCGTGTAGCAGAAACACCACTGGCACCCAGATTAGCAGTTTCATCGGGAGACTAGAAACTAAGTCTGCAATTCTTAGACCTCAAAGTCTGAATCACAGCTTTCCCCTCAGGGATCAGCAAATATGCAGTCTGTGCCTTAGCAAGGGCTGTTGGGCCTGCCACGAGAGGTAATCAAACACCAGGGCCATCCAAAAACAGACAGTGGAGCAAGGTACAGGAAGCTTCCTGTGAGCCTGGAAATACCACTAGATTCAGAAACAGAAGGCCAGAGTTGTATTCCCACATGATGGCTCTAATTCACTGAGTAACTTTGAATGAATCATTTGCCTTCTTTGCATTTTTGTTTTCGTTCTCATCTGAAAATTGAGAGTTTTTCAACTATTGGTTTTCAAATGAGACATGGGATAAGATCAGGAGGGAAGGCAGCCAGCAGCAGTCTTGGGCTTCCCCTGGCGCAGCACCCTCCCCGCCAACTGCAGCACATCTGTTTTAATCATTTTACCTCTAGGGTTGGGCCTCTCTGTAAGATTTAGCTTCAACAAAGGGGCCAAACCCACAAAAATCATGGGCATGCTATCTGCTAACCCGTCAGCTCTTAACATTCTTATTCTACTCACATATGTTTCTTCCTCAGCTAATCTTTGCAGAGATCTTTTTACCTAGTTTTACTTGATTGGGGGGAAATTGTATCGGTAGACTTTACAAATAAATACATGAATAACATACTCTGAAAATGTAATGTGAAGCATGTCAATATTTTCTTATGCCTCCACATGAGCAGATGCCTAGAGAGAATGGCCAAAGACAGCAGAGAAGAACTAGGGCTGTCACACAAATCCCATAATTATTTCACAGGGGTTTATTTATTCATACAAAAATTTTGCTTAAGCACCTGCTATGTGATAGGCATTATGGTAGTCTCGAAGTGAACAGACAAGGTTCTTGTCCGGTGAGGCTTATTCTAATTGGATCTCGCATTTTTTAAATTTACATTAACAAAAAAGCAGAAACAAAAATAGATGAATTAAGAGTCAAGCTCAAACAATTAGAAAAACAACAAAATGAGCCCGGGCAAAGCAAAAGAAACATATTATTGACAATTTTTAGGAGCAAATTAAGAACAGTAGAGCCGATAAATAAGTGCAAGAGCTGTTTTCTGAAAAAATAACAACTAAACTCTGTGAAACTAATCAAAAGAGGAGATAGAGAACTAAAACACAAAACCACAAAACTTTCAGTAATAACGTAGAAATAACCATAAACACAAAGGAAATGAAAAAATTGGAAGAAATTATTTAGCTCCATGCAAATCAATTTGAAATAGGTGACTTTCCTAAAATACAATTAACAAAATAACCACAGAAGAGATATAAAAGCAAATTAGTCCAATTAGGATGGGAGAAATATAAAAATTTGTCAAAGTGGAAACAACTCCACCCCTCCAAAAAAGGCACCAAGTCAAGGCAGTTTCACAGGGGAATTCTATCACATATTTAAGGAACAGATCATCTAAGTGGTATTCACACTATCTCAAAAAAAAGCAAAGAAAAAAAAAAGGTCTCCAAATTATTTTATGATGATTTAAGCGTAACTTTTATAGTGGAATTGGGCAATGCAAATAGACACATATACCCACCTGCACAATTTTCAAATAATCTCAATTAGGAAAATTAATGCAAAAATTGTTAATAAATTATTAACCTCTAAATTCCAACAAGACTAAAAATATAATGCATAAACTATGACTAAGTGGATATTATTCCAGGAACACTAGCATGATTTCATGTTTGAAAAATGTATTTATATATTTCACAAAATTACAGAACAAAAGATAAAAATCTAAGATATTTTCTCAACAAACAGAAAAGGAGACAACACATGATGATTTCCCTAGTTTCCAAAAAGGTATCAAACATTTAACAGCGAGTCTCTATTTTAAAAATAAAAAACACTCTCAAAAGAGAGATGGACACTTTTTTAACACAGTATATTTCTCAAGCCAAAGCCAAAATTACAATTAATAGGGAACATTTTAAGTATAAGCATTCCCATTATAGTCAGGAAAAAGAGAAGGACATTCAATCTAATGCTACTTAATATTTATTTTTGTAGAGGTAGCAGATAACATGATTAGAAAAATCTGTAAGAGTTATAAAAACTAGAAAGAAAAATGTAAATTATAGTTATTGCCAGATTATATGATTGTTGAACTAGTAACTCGAAGAAATTCACCTAAAACTCATTCAAATAATGAGATAATTCAGTAAAAGGGGCTGATAGAAAATCAATATACTGATATCAAGAGGCTACCTACACACCTGTACAAACAGATGATATAACAATTCCATTAGCTAGAGAAAGCAAAAAATACCTAGGAAAATAAACTTAAAAAGAATTATGCACTGTCTACGTGAGGAAAACTTTAAATGCTCCTGGTAACATAAAACAAGACACCAACAACTGGAAAGGTATTGTGTTCTAGGAAAAAGAAATAACACGTTTGCAGTGCATAATGTAAGTGAATAAGTTTAGAGCAATTCCTATGAAAATACCAACAGGACATTATTTTCAGAACTGAACAAATTCATTCTAAAGTTCGTGGGGAAACAAAGCACCTTAAAAGACAGTAAAGTTTAGAAAAAGAGGAACTAATGAGATTGGAGTAGCCCCATCAGATAACAAAACACATTATACAGGTGCAGTAATTGAAAGTATGAAAATGGCGCATGGGGCCACCTGGGTGGCTCAGCTGGTTGGGTGTCTGCCTTCAGCTCGGGTCATGATCCCAGGGTCCTGGGATCAAGTCCCACATACAGCTCCTTGCTCAGAGGGGAGCCTGTTTTTCCTTCTCCCTCTGCCTGCTGCTCCCTATTTGTGCTCACTCACTCTCTCTCTCTCTCTCTAATAAATAAATTTTTAAAATCTTAAAAAATAAAATAAAATGGTGCATGAAGTGACACATGAATGGAACAGAAGTTCCCCAAAATGATATGAATTCCTAAGTATTAAGCATTCTTAAATTAAGAATCAAGAAATGGAATATATATTAAAGGTGGCTTTTCAAATCAGTGTGGAAAAGATGGACTACTCAATAAATAGTATTTGGACAGGTGGAACCAGAAAATATCAAAGTGGGGGGCACCTGGGTGGCTCAGTTGGTTAAGCATCCAACTCTTGATTTCAGCTTGGGTCATGATCTCAGGATCGTGAGATTGAGCCCCTGAGTCAGGCTCCACATTGAGCATGGAACCTGCTTGGGATTCCCTCCCTCTCCCTCTCCCTACTTGTTCTCTCTCTCTCTCTGTCTCACTCAAATAAATAAATAAAATAAAATAAAATAAATTTTAAAAACATATATCAAAGTAGATCCATACCTCACATCTTTTACCAAAATATTATTTCAGTGAATCAATGATGAGAGACAGAGATAGAAATAGAGAGAGAGAGAAAGGGAAAAAGGAAAAACAACCAAATGAAAAACAAATAAATTGGAAGATTTTTTTTTTAAATAACCAAAGTGGAGAAGGCATTTCAAAGTGTTGCACAAAACCCAAAAACCAAAGATTGAAGAGACTACATAATTTTTTTAAATTTATATGCACATTAAAAAGACATGCAAAATGGTGGGTTGTTGCAACATCTATCACACGCTAAGAATAATTTGTATAGCTGTAAAAAATAAGAAAAAAGTTCAACAGTACAATAGAAAAGGAGGCAAGGGAGAATTCACAAAAGCAGAAAAAAAATGCTTATATCCTATTTAAAAAGATGTTAAAAGTCATTAACAGCAACAGAAATGCTAATTAAAACTGTAAGATACCAGACATAAGACACTGATACAGAAATGATCATACAGCTTTATGATTATATAAAAAAGCAAGATGCAGCATGTTCCTCTTTGCCTAAATATCTATAAGCATGGAAACATAACAGACTATAAACTACAAATATATGTTTGTTTATACCCAGTTTATTTCCAGAAAGAGATACAAGAACTGATAACAGTGTGAGCCTCTGGGTAGGAGAAGTAAATAGAATGAGACCCTGATAGAAGAAAAATTTATTTTTCATTATATACCTGTTTCGTGCCTTTATAAATTCACACTATATTTTTGTGTTCCTTAATCAGTTATTTTTTAGTTTTTCTTAAAGAAAGACTGGACAACAAAGCACCAATGAGAACGTCCCATGCAAGGAAAGGGAGCCAGCTAGATAGATGGTCTACGTCTTTCCAGCTCTGCCATTTACTGTGGCCTATCAGAATGAGGCTGACAAAGGGGCTGGGGTTTGAAGCCTGATGCAGCTACTTAAGAGCCTTGACTTCGGGGAAGTTCTTCATTCCTACAGTGTCTCAGTTTCCACAGCTTAAAACAGAAAGCTAAAATTTACACCTCAACAAGTTGCTGCCAAAATTTGGTATGATAACAAATATAGAGCACTAATCCAAGGTGTGGCAAGGAATACATGTTCAAAATAATAATAATAATAACTCTTGTGCTGTTTGGTTCATCCGCATACATTAAACCCAATATCCACCCCACCCTCTGGTCTCAACTTCCCGTCTCATTGCCAGAACACTTCAAGTTCCCACGAAGAAAGAGCTGAGATTAATAATGACCAATTCTAAACATCAGTCAGGAGAATAACAAGAAAACACATATTTCAACTCCCACATTTCGCTGAGGAATGAGCAGAGGATAGCTTAAATAACCAAAGTGGAGAAGGCATTTCTGTAGTTAGGGAACCGGTGAAAGAGGTGAAAACTCAAGTCTATTGACCTCCATTATATAGGTTTGGCACCACAAAATTATACACGTTGGTTGGCAAGGAATGGGTCTCTCCCTCAACGTCAAGGGCCTCTCATTTTTCCAGGTTACCTTGTTTCCCCTCCAAGAGCTCCATTTTCACTCTGAAGTGCCCAAAGCACATCCCTCCATCAGGCCACTCCGGCCTCACTCCCTGGTGAGCACCGACAGTCCTGGTACCCACAAGGCCTCCTCTTCAGATTCACATACACATTAGAGGACAAAATCACTGGGCTGTGTCACAAAAAGGCCAACTTTGTCAGTCTTCCAAAAGGGGAGACGGGAGAGGAGAAAAAAAAAAAAAAACTTTTAACGAAGACTGGATCCTGATAGAACTAAATGTGGCTGCTCTTTCTAGAACCTGATGACTTCACAATGGATGAAGACCATGCATCCTGAGAGCACTGGGTTTTCTTCGTGGTGATGGTGGCAGTGAGGTTTTTGTGTGTTTATTTGGTTTTATTTTTCTTTCTTGCTGTGTTTGGTCTTTGAGAAAGATTCTATTATGGTGGCTATCAATTCTCCCTTAAGGAAATAAGGACAATGGTATTAATAATGAAACAAAAGTACTTTTTACTCTCTGTGGTCTGCAAGTAGTTTCACATTTCACTCCGATAGAACTCCACGTTTTACTAATGTGAAAGTGTGTGGTTTTGGCAATAGCAAAGTTCTTCTAATATTCAACTTTCTGTTGTTTCTTACTTGCAATTTACAGTAAACGAATCCCGACTTTTTCCCCTTTGTCAAAACCAGCCCATTTTTAAGACAACCAGTCCCCCTGAAGCACGGTACTTTTCATGAATATCGCACAGGCAGGAGCCCATGTAGACACAGTTTTCTGCATTTAACTATCTCAAGCATGAAACCAAAATGCCCCAAGTTTGTCCTTGGACTCCACAGGACATGACTGTCCCAGAGAAGCACTGAAGAAAGCCCAGTCCTGCCTTTGCTTTTCTCCTCTTTCCCCTAGAGTCCTCTCAACCTTCATTTTGGGCTAAATTTGAACAGAGCAATCAGGACTGGTCAGTCACCCTGGCAGTTTCCTTAATCCTCAGCCTTACTTTGGTTACTTACTTTGGAACTTCTTGAGCAGTTCTTTCACAGGTTCTTAACCATCCTCTCAAGCCTGGTAGACAGGGAATGCCAAGGTTCTTCTCCTCCACTACGTCTAGAAGACACCTGGGCTCAAAGAAGGCAAGTGAATTGCCCAGGAGCCTCCTGCAGTAAGTGGCAGGATCCATATTTTATTGCTCTAGAGCAAGGGCCCGTTCTACTATTTGTGCTGCCCTGAGGAGAATCGCTTAGAGTTCCCCTCAGCCCTCTGTACATCATTGACTTGTAGATGCTTCTTCATGACACACTATGACTCCACCAGGAAGGCTGCCCATCAGCCTGGACTTGGTGGCACAGCTGTTGGTTTTGATGGCTCAGGGCTTGGGCCATACTGGTGCTTAGGCATATTCACTATTACTAGGGTCCATCAATTGTCAGATGCGTCCCAGGCAACCTATTACTAGTCATTGTTAAAGTCCTAACATTCCAAATGAATTGTTTTTTATTTAGAAACCAGCACTCTCCCAAAGTTATCGCTATGATACTGTCATTCACACCTTCATTTACCTCCTTAAGTGGAAGATGAAGAGGCAGAGATATGGATGGGTCTATGGTTAATCCACTTAGCTTCTTCCCGCCTTCCCTCCGTCACAGCCCATGGTGTGCTGTTACATGAACGTAACCCACTGTCAGAGACTTTGACAAGTAAAGGCTGAGGACTACTGCCATAGATAAGGAGAGCAGAGTGCCCTACAGAAGTTGGCTTTCCTAGAAAGAGAAGATAATATCTAAATTCCCTAATGACTGGGTAAACCTCCACCATCAGTCCTGAATTTGTTCCATGGCCTGACGTTTGGATAACAAAACTCAGAATGCTCTGCTTGCAATCCCTAGCTGCCTCACTAGGAAATTTCGCCCAGAGTAACATGAGTGCGTTAGCTATTACTCAATGTACACACACCCACACCCTCACCCACCCACCCCCTCACACACACACACAGCTCAGAGCACAGAGCAGAGCCAGTCTAGCACTGCAGATGGCTAAAAATGTTCCACACTGCATTCAGGACAGGTCAGGACAATTTAGCCTATCAGCATCTAAGAGATAAACATGGTCTTAAAAATTTTAATGAAGTTGGCTGGACCATCACTGTTATCAACTTATCTCATAGGACTAAGTAGGTATTGTTTCTCCCTCACTATACTGTAAGCCTTCTGCAGTGAAGGACCAATTCTTCAGTCAAATAAATATTTAATGAGCACCCACTATGTGTCGGGCACTAATCTAGGTGGTAGAGATACAGCAAAGAATGAGAAAAGACTAAATGCACTCCTGGAGCCTACAAAGGTAGAAAATTCACAAACAAGTCAACAAACACATAATTTCTTGAGAGCAATAAATGCTTAAAAGAAAAATAAAACAGGGTATAGGAGATCGGGAGTGTTTAATGTGGGGAGAGGTGTTGTTATCTGTGCGACTTCTACTTCTAACCATTGATTTGGAGCTTTTAAAAGAATACCCATGCCTGATCTCACCCCCAGACATTCTGATTTACTTAGTTTTGGGATGGGCTTGAGCAACAGTGTTTTTAAGGGTATTTCAGTGATTCTAATTAGGGTGGAGAACCACTGGTATGCTTGGTTTTGAAGGTAAACAGGCCTGAGCTTGAAACCCACCTGTTATGTACCATCTGTGTGATCTCAGGAAAGATACTTAATCTCTTTGAGCTTTGGTGTCCTCATCTGTGCAAATAGGATCATAATAGTAAGTAATACACACCTTTTTGGGTTATTTTAAGAATTAAATGATATATGTTATATCTAAGGCAGAGTGCCTAGCACATGGAGAGGCCTCAGTAAGTGTTGGCCATGATGTACTGTTATCTTTATTGATTAAAAATATGCACAGGAGATGCACAGTAGAGGGCTGTACATCCAATTTGGTCCTTTAATAAGTGTTTGCCATGTACAGTGTGGATTTTGAAGGTGCCTTGTTGTTGCTTTTAAGAGCCAAAGCTGATGCTACTGAGTGAGATCACAAATTGCATTTCTCTCCTACCATGAGGAAATTATCTCTCATAGTGTTTTCTAAAAATTTGAGTGAATTGTCAACATTTAAAGACCTAAAGACCTCACATAAAAATCTGGCAATGTGGGGTGCCTGGGTGGCTCAGTGGGTTTAAGCATCTGCCCTCAGCTCAGGTCATGATTCTGAGGTCTTGGGATCAAGCCCCACGTTGGGCTCCCTGTTCAGTGGGGAGTCTGCTTCCCCCTCTCCCTCTGCCCGCAGCCCCTCATGCACTCTCTCGCGCATGCAAATAAATAAATAAAATATTTTTAAAAACAATCTGGCTATGCATTCCCATAGGCAAGAATTGATGAGCACCAAGCAGCTGCCACATTTTCCAGAGAGAATCCTCTCGAGCTATCCATGTGCCCCACCACACCCCGTAGCTCTCTTCCCAAAATGCACACACTGACTGTGGCCAAGGACCAGTCATACATTTCAGTGGCACGTCAGCACTGTTAGCTTCTCTACAGTAAAGAGGTGGACAAAATGTTACCTGTACCCAAAACTCCCAAGTAGGAAAAGGAAAGCTAGCTAAGAGGGCTTCGTGTTTCAAGAAGACAATGAAAGTATTTATTTGTGGAAGTCTAGGCTAGTTCTATATGTTAACTATGCAAATGCAGTGTGTCTGTGTCAAAAGCATAAACTTTGCATGCCACCTGTTCACTCTTTTACATAACTTACCTGGCCCTAGGAGCTTGGCAAACATGAGTTCTGTGACCTCACAATTTTGAGAGGTACTTCCCATTATCACCACTTTCAAAAATGAGGAAACTGAACCTGAGAAAGGATAAATAATGGTCCGGGGGCATATAAATAATACATGGCAGAGTTAGCTATGGAACCAGAACTTTCTGACATCCAAGCTGAAACTTCTTCCACCTAGGGAACTATTTAATGTAATTTAACTATTGAGGAGAACAACAACTAGATGGGACAATTCTTGGAGAGAAGACTATCACTGTAGATCAGTACATCTCTCTCTCTCTCTCTGGCCAATGTACTTGCGGTTCATGCGACTAATGGTGAAGACCATCCCAATACATTTCTAGCAACTGGGTCTTTCAGACACTGAGAAATCTGCAAATTACTCAATGAAACCTATTCCTCTCTTTCTTGTCTCCCATGTAAAGATTGCTCCTCTTTTAAATCTACAAACAGATCACAAAAAGAAAACCATATGTATGTACATGTGTGTATGTGTTGTGTTAACAAAGATCAAAACCAGTGACTGAAATGGAAGGATGAAGACACATTCCGGTTCATTTCAAACACTATCTTTTTGTTAAAGCCTCCCTTGATTCACCTTGTCAGAATTAACCTGCCACCAGAATCTAAAACAGGTTACATGTATGTACCTTAGATCTGTATTTCGGATCCTATTCACGTGTTATATGTCAACACCTCCACCAAATTAGAATTCTCTGGAAAAGAGAATTATCTTTTATTCACTCTCATGTACTCACCACAATCCAGCCCCATCACCAATGTTAAACACAAAACATGGCCCATAGTCAGATGCAAAAATAAGTGAGTAAGTGAAGGTAAGATTGACTACTTCCTAACCATATTTAAGTATATGTCTTTTTAATATTAGTACCCTATGAAGTGAGGTTTTTGTAGGGATGCAGGAATTAATTTTTTTAAACTTCAATTCAAGATGCACACCATCTACTGGAGGAGAAAAATGTACATACATAACCATAATGCAGAAAAAAGTAAAATTAAATCTTCTAAGAGATACAAACAAAAAAAGTTCTGGCAGATGAGAGAAATGTACAAGATATGAAATTTCTCAGAATTTTGCTATAATCTGTATTTTCAGTGGTCAATTAAAATATATCTACCCAAATAAATATGCAATTTCTTTCTCTGATAATTTACTGACATTTCTTTTTTTGAAGTTGCTGACATTTAAGTATCAAAAGAGCTGTTACGAAAGGTCTCAGCCATAATGGGGAATTCAACTTTTTTTCTTCTAAAGGAAGCTTAAAGGAAAGTAGCTTTGTATTTCAGCAATTCTAGAAGAGCTTGACTTCTCTGACAATATAAGTGCAAAGAAACTTGAGTCAAAACACACAAGAAAGAAAAAGATGCTCGAGATATTTCAAGTCTACAATTATTTGCTGAACACATGCTAAGTGCCAGGAAATATGTTAAGCTCTCCAAGGAAACAGAGCTCAGTCTTTATTTGGGGTAACAGTGGGGTACTGGTCCAGGAGAAAACATTAGGATAGAACTTTATGATAAGCAGCATAGAAGAGGTGTAGGCAAAAGGCTATGAGATTCAAGGGGGAGAGAAATTATGTAAATTAGGAATTCTATTGATAAATGTGGCATAGCACTATGAAAAGAAAACTAAATTGAGTAACTTGGCATTTGCATTATAATCCCGGTTTTGCCAATAATTTGGTGACAGAACTTGAGCAAGTCAGTGCCTACACTTCAGACTTCAGTTTCCCCCAACATTAAAAAGGAGAGAGACGGCCCTCTCAGTGGTCACATTCTATAAACCTGGGTATTAAATTAAATAAGCTTCTGAACTAGAATTATGGCAAGAGAAAGCAAGTGCTCTACTGTGTTGTTTGAATCCATTTGCCCCCTTAGATGTAAGTCAACTGAGAGTTTCAAGAGCAATAAAGTCTAGTAGCTACCCAGAATTTGGTATCTTCTTTATATTTTAGATGAATGACTAAATTATACATTGTTTCATCATAAAGGCTAACGTATAGGATCAATAGGGAAAATATGAAGGCATGTAGATAAGTCAGGTAGGTTTCCACCAGGGCTCCCCCTCCATTCCATGGCATAGAAGATACAGGATAATTCTAGGTCCAACTGCCCTAAGTCAGTACTGATTCAGTTGGTAGGGAAAGTAAGAACTTTGTTGCCCATCAGAAATGACCCCCGTATATCTTTCCAAATCACCTCCCACTATTACTTCCTTTCAAATCTTTATTTTATAAACAAGTATTGGTCAGACTTGCTTTATCAAATCAGAAGCTCTAAGGAGGGGACTAGAAATCTGTATTATTAATAGCAAGTGATTACAATCATCAGGCAAGTTAGGGAAATCCTGTTACAGAACATGCAAACTATCATTCCTCACCACAAACGCCCTGCTTCTTTGTCCCTTTTGTGTGCTTCTTCTGCCTACCTTGTGCTTCTCCCGTCTCCAGCGGGTGATACACACTTCCCTATCCTTCATGTCCCAGTTAAAATAGCACCCGATTCTACTACCCTGAACAATCTCACATATATATATATATATATATATATATATATATATATATATATACACATATATATATGTATATATATATATTAGATGGGGTGTGATTCTCTTTCTCTTTCTTTCTTTCTTTCTTTCTTTCTTTCTTTCTTTCTTTCTTTCTTTCTTTCACTTAAATATTTGTAAAGCATCTACCATATGCCAGGCACTACTCTAGGCACTGGTGACATAGCAACCGAACAAGATAAAGTTCCCAATTTTCATGGACATTCTAGCACAGGCAAAGGCAAACCGTGGCCTGCACACCAAATCTGCCTCACTGAATGTTTTTGTCAAATTTTATTGAAACATAGCCACACTCGATTATTTACATATGGCCAATAACAGAGTTAATTATTTTACTCTTTATACTGTAATATTTATATTTACTTTTTATTGTCAGATAGCAGAATGAGTAGCTACAACAGAGACCATATGGACCTAAATATTTAGGCTAAAATATTTACCATCTGTCCCTTTTCAGAAAAGTTTGCTGACCCCTGTTCTAGTATATCCTTCCCACATAGCACCATGCCTGGTTGACAGTAGGCAATTAATAGATATTTAGAGAATAAAACAAAGGTGGAAAGTGAGAATATGATCATATAAAGCAGGTCCTATGGCAGAACCTTTTTCATGCAGCCTCCATCTTTTGTCTTCATTATACAACACAAATTTCAATCCAGGATGGAACAATATTAGCAATGCTACAGTTCAGCATGATTAAAAAGGGAGGGGGCAAGCTTTCAAGGCTATGGAAAAGTTAAGAACGACATAAATTTGCTATGTCTTCAAAAGTCGTTCCTATTTCAGGCTCATTTGTGACTATAACAGCTGGCCTGGCAAAAATACATTACAATAGCTGTCCTGCTGGCTTTCTAGAGCTTAGAAAAGTTTGGGGAGAGTTGTTTCTGTATTTCATTGGTTTGTTGGCCTCCCTAAGAAGCATCTTATAGAAGAGATCTTTGCACCTTTTGGATCAAGCTAATAAAAAAAAAAAAAAAAAAAAACCTCTAGTTAAGTTGAACACAGAAATACACAGCTGCAGATGAGGAAAACCTCATTCTGTCAAACACCGAAGTCAAGTTTAGAGATTCAATCTTATATCCAATCCTCAGAAATGTCTTCTTCAGCATGTCTCTATGCAAACCCTCTCACCTTTCACAAAACGAACTAAGATGATCTGAGAGCTGTGCTATTTGCAGGCTGCTTTTCAGAGGCGAAGTTACTACAAAACTGGAAGGGGAGAGCTGATACACAGCTAAGGTTTTACAAGCACAGTGTGGTGTGGTTTACTGCAAAAGAGTAACAGCTTTAGATTCATACAAGTCTTGATTTCACTGAAGCTTCACTACTTGTTACCCCTGTAAATTTGGGCAAATCATTCAGCCTCCACAAGTCTCTGTCTTACATTATGGGAATAACACAAGTGACATCACAGGGCTGATGTGAGATCTGTTCGTGAATTTTATTAAGCAGCTATGATATGCCAGGTGAAGCTTAATCTTCCCGGTGGGGAGAGAGAAGGAACAAGAAAAGTCTGTCCCCTCAGAGCGTTTACATTCTGGTGGGGGTGGAAAATGTGAGGTATCCAAATAAATGGAGATAGCCAGTTAAAATGTCATAAAGTAAAGCAGGTGGGCAAGGACAGGGCATGAGCTTGGGTGACAGGGAGGGCCTCTCTCTGAGGTCACGGGGGAATTAGGAGAGACGTGAGCCTGGGACCTCGCAGGAGGGGGCGGGAAGCCACGCAGGGCAGAAGTAAGATAGGTAAGTCCTAAAGATAGGTTAGTGCAAAGCAGCTTTCTCAGAATCAGAAGAAAATAGGTTTTCTGTAAGAGTTGGTTCCTCCCCTCCCATTTTATCCAGTAAAAAGTGCAACACTGGTCCCCACACCTCAAAAATACCTTTGCATAATAAACTCCCCAAAAGCATTACAATATTTATTTTTTTTTTTTTTTACTCAATAAGTCTGGAAAGATGGCATCTCTACATCTTTGACTCTTTCTTAGTTCAAACGCAAGAAAATTCTTTTCCCTTCTGAATTTACTACTCGGAAGTGATATAATAGCTCTTGTTTATTCTATCTCCTGGTGACTGATTTCTAGCAAAATAATAGTTGAAACAACATTCCCCAAAATACATTATATTAACAGCATCCTGATAAGCATCACAGAACGGGTTATCAGGTCAGTTCTGAACATTCCTCAAGATTTCCAAGTGAAATAAAAATGGTCAAGTTCCAGTCATTTTCACTTTCTGGTTCTGGTGCCCTTGGCCCCTGTGTTCCCTTTGTAAAATGCAACAAAGAAACTCATATGCTCCCATCAAAACAGTCTCCATTCATTTCACAGATAGATGTGGATGGGCGAGTAGATGGATGCAGGCAACAGATGAAGGTGGAGAGAGATAAATGAGAGGGGAAGGTGAGAATGGCCAGAGGATGGATGATTACATGGATGACTGGATGGACAGGTGGGAGGGGGGACGGGTGAGCACATGGACAAATGGAGGGATGGAACTCAGGCAAACGTCCATGGCAAGATGCTAAGCAGACATACCAAAACACACACAAAAAAAGAGGCAAAGACATAATTCCAGGACAAAAAAATCAATCTCAAGACTGAAATAGAAGCACAATTCCCTCTCCTAGCCTGGTGCTCCTTAAATCTCCATTTAAAAATATCCAAAGGCCTCTCTTCATCATTATATCATCACATCCAAAAAATGTGGTAACTGTAGTATCATATATGTGTCCAGCAACAGAAAGTGGATCCTTTGGGGAAAACAAATTTACCACATCCTCCTAATAACAGAATATAAAAAAAGTATTCCAGAAGGCATAAAACAACTTATCTAACACAGTGCAATCGTGAGATTAACCATACTATTTTTCAATGTTTCTCTAATTAAGGTTATGTTAATTAAGAGAACTTGGCCTAATAGATTTTGTTGCAGTCAGAATTTTCTTTAAACTAACAATTCTACAGGTCTAACTTTACTTTGCCTGAGATCTTAACTAAAAGTACTGCTCAACTGCAGCCCAATGCATGTTAATTTAGGATGAAATAAAATATGCCAAATTCCTCAACTGCAAAAATAGTGTCAACTGCCTCTCTGCCTTGTTTTACAGCAGGTTCCCTTCTTGGTAAATAGGAAGCACTGTTTACTGTGCTATGGAAAAATGGAAACAATGATCAAATATATCACAATACATGCAAACACATTACTCATATGAGACAAACACTATGTAATGATTAAAATGTATACTTCTGAAGGATGTTCAATGACACTGGAAAATGCTTACAATATAATATATTATATATATTTATATAATGTTATATAAAGAAAACGGGTAAAAATATGTATAACATGACCCCCCCGTATAGATAGAATATGTATAGATAACAATATGTATACATATATGTAATGTATATACATATATATGTATAAATATGTATAAATATAACCACTGTTATCTATATATCTATATAGATAACTACGGTTCTATATTTTACACATATCTGGTTATATGTAAAATATAGAACAGTAATTATCTTGGATGGTGAGTATGGGTGTTTAATTTTCTTCTCCATACTTTTTGGCATCTTCATTTTCTAAAATGAGTATACTTATCACTGGAAAAGGTTATCTTGTCTTAGGAAAAAGACCAGCACCTGTGCTAAGAAGACAAATAAGAGTAGCTTGTTTGTTTTTTCCATTTAGAGAGTATTTTCCTATGCATGAACTCATCTGATCCATTCAACAACTCAGAGAGATGGGTTTGAGGATCGCCATCAACAAGCAGGCAATCAAGCTCATATAGCAAAATGGGACAGCACACATGAGTCAAAGTTGCCTGATGCTCTACAGCCTTCTTTAAAATGACCATTCACCTAAGGAAATAACTTGGTCTCTGAGTTGTTTGTTTTTCTTTTCCTGACAGGGGTTCTAAAACTCTTGTGCCCCAAAACTATCCCAAAGTACCAACATCACATCCTATCCAATAAACAAATAAACAAAACAAAAAAAACAAAAAAACACAAAGAGAAAACCTACACACAAGCACACCTGGGCCCCTGAGTATCTTGCCCCACAATGGGAGGCAAGACCCTGTTCCAGAACAACAAAATGTCTCACTGTTGCTGTTCTCATAAATGTAGAAAGCCAATTATCCTAATGGGACCAGTCCAATCTATTCAGGAGATGTCCAGGCACAATTTTTAAAAAGACAAAGTCTGACCTAGATAAGGAAATCCGAGACAAAGATTCGAAAGCTGCTTTAGGCGACAGAGTGCTGAGGGAGGGTTACTGTCAGCAGGGGAAGAAACACCACAGCTCAAATCTAGCTGGTCTTGAGATGACTCACCAGTACTGCTGTGACACCTTCCTGCTCCATTCATCAGACAGGTTTTTCCATCAGAATACTGACGGTGTGCTCCCCAGTGAGGTGGTAAGATCAATTCTGCAGTTTTAAAATGGGGAAGATATGACTGCAAAGTTGTAACGCTGATTCCACTTAGTACACTCAAAAAAGCCCGAGGAGAGGGTGACCTTCGTTGAAGGGACTCTGGCCCCCACTTGACCTCCCCCTGTGAGCAAACTCACCAGAATTCATCTGTTCTGGATTTCTGACTAAAGAGTTAATGGAACCTGACAAGGGGATCCCTGGGTGGCGCAGTGGTTTGGCGCCTGCCTTTGGCCCAGGGCGCGATCCTGGAGACCCGGGATCGAACCCCATATCAGGCTCCCGGTGCATGGAGCCTGCTTCTCCCTCCGCCTGTGTCTCTGCCTCTCTCTCTCTCTCTGTGACTATCATAAATAAATAAAAAATTAAAAAAAAAAAAATTTAATGGAACCTGACAAAATCTGGCGTGTTACTAAAGGTATAAGACAGATTAATTATGTAGGGAATATGTAGAGGGAAAGGCTGGACCCACTTAGGCTCTGGGGCAAGAAAAGAAGTTGAGTCTTTGTGGAAAGGTTGCAACCTACAAAATAAACTGACTGGCCTTACCTTTGATGGGGCTGAGTGAAGAACTCCTACCCTCAGTCCCCCTTCTGTGGAAACTTCTAGAGCAGAACCCATAGACACATACATGTAGGAACAAGTGTTGCTGGACATAATAAATACTCATTATGGGAATGAGCCCGGAGAATAAAAGAAGCAGATGGTCAGGACATTGAGCCTTTGTTCCCTTGCAGCATCATCCAGCTCCCTCTCCAGCTGAGGCCACAGCCTTTTAGGAACCCTCTCACTCTCTTCCATGCCCTGAGTGTGGCCTTCTCATCCTGGAACCAATGGATGAAGTGTCTTTTAAAAATCTTTAGCTCTAAGCGCTGCATGCCATAAGTAAGCTGATAACAGGAGATTTTAGTAAGGAGAGGTGCCCATCAGAATTACCCAGAAAGGTTCTAAAAAATGCAAATGCCCAGGCCCACAGCCAAAGATTTAGGGATGCAGGCTGAAAATCTGAATTCTGGTAGAATTTCCCTAACTGATGCCGATCCACAAACTCAGCTAAGAAACTACTGCTCGTTACTGGGCAATTGCCACGTTGGGCACTCAAGAGCACCAAAGGTACCTGGGCAAGAGTCCCCAGGAGGATCAAGTGGCCAGTAGGTAACCTGTGTTCACAGTGGACAAAAGCAAAGGGAGACCCAGGGAGTGACTGGAGGGACAGTGAGGCTTCCCAAGGTGCCAGAACGTGGCCTCCAAGAGAAGAGCAGCATAATCTGTCAAACATCTCCCAGAAAGAGGATCTACTTAGAAGCCCAGGGATAAGGTAAACAGGGAAGCTGGGACAGGATTTAGGTTTTGCGGGGATAGGTTTGCAGAAAGACATTCACCCTTGGAAGGCTAGTTAACTGACCTACACAATATATGCAGTTTGTGATCTTGAAAAAATATAACAAGAGGTAAAAGTAGTAAGCATATCCATGGCATATTGCTTTAATATTGTTGAAACAACAGGCTCTGGATAAATCCTAAATTGGAAGGAATCTGTCACAGGCCCCCAAATCAAAGACGGATAATCCATCATGGCTACTACATAACTATGACAAATCTCTTCAGCTAAACAAGGTAGACAGCTTAACTAGGTACATCTTCCTGATTCCTTTTGATGTTGAAACCTAGTGCAATTCAGTTGTCTTATGAATCTCTATAAGCAAATCCTATTGTTTCACTTCAATATGAAATCCCCAATATAAAACAAAGGAATAGGATAGCTGATGAAACTTGGTCCAAGTGTCCTTAGATAACAATCTTTATATCCACCTACTGTTTCTTAATTTGTGAAATGAAATAAACTCTTCTCAGCAGTATATAAAAAAAAAAATGCCCTAGAGAGTTCTGAAATAATGAAATACCTAGCTCTAACTGCTAAATTACTGACTTATGTGTTTAAAACCTAATATATATCCCTTTGTTTTCTAGAAGCAACATAGAGTTCCTAACTTACATCATGAACCTCTTCAATTCCTGACCTGCAAGAATCCCTTCTGCTTTATCCAAAATTCCAGACATGGAATTTATCTATTTGATACGGCTGTCCCATCTCTATCATCCTCATGGAATTTATGTCTTCACTTTATGGATTTCTTTATCCTGTGACCTTCTCCACAAAGAAGTCTGGGAGGGAAGCGAAGAGTCCAATATCCCCATGGGGCTGCTATTTCTGAAATGGGGGCTGAATTTTGCACCACAGACCTTGATGACATTACACAAGGCCTGCTTTCTCCAGTCTGAGTTAGCTAAGAGTGGTCTTCTCCTAACTCTGGGAAACGAACTAGGGGTGGTGGAAGGAGAGGTGGGTGGGGGGTGGGGGTGACTGGGTGACAGGCACTGAGGTGGGTACTTGACAGGATGAGCACTGGGTGTTATTCTATATGTTGACAAATTGAACACCAATAAAAAATAAATTTATAAAAATAAAAAAAAGACTGCCAACTAATTACAAAGGCTGAAGTATACATTTGCAATGTAGAGATCTGACAGCCACCATCTGAAATTAATGAAGCTTAATATCATCAATGGTGGGTAAACTGACCTATGTATCTCCTGATATGTCATGAATTTACAACCCATTTTTAGTCAATAAAGAATTATTAACAAATCAGTCTTAAAAAAAAAAAAAAAAGAGTGGTCTTCAATTGATGTCTCCCAAGGGGATTAAGCGGCCTGAATTGTAGCCTGAATGACAGCATTCTCTGCTTGGAAAGCTGCCCCTCCTTCCCAAACTATGGCCCTGTCTTACCCTTCCAACTTCCCATTTTTCCCCTGAAGGAACCATGTTGGGATGTGGGTGAGGGCTGAGGGTGAGGAGCCTGGTGTAGCAGAACACCTTTCTATCTCCCCTTTGGCCTTGTCAAGCAGACCGTCACCTCCACCAGCCTTGTCTTCAGTGGAGGAATGAGTGAGTTACCCAACTGTTGAGTATAGAGAAGGAACGGAACATGTGCCACTCAGCCCCTTGCCCCCAGGCTTGGGATTTACCTGATGGCTGGAAGCAGACACCCCCTGCTGCTCAAGGTTAGGGATTTTATAGGCATAGAAGTAGGGCATAGAAGTCCCCAGTAGGGGGATCCCTGTGTGGCGCAGCGGTTTAGCGCCTGCCTTTGGCCCAGGGCACGATCCTGGCGACTCGGGATCGAATCCCACGTCGGGCTCCTGGTGCATGGAGCCTGCTTCTCCCTCTGCCTGTGTCTCTGCCTCTCTCTCTCTCTCTCTCTGACTATCATAAGTGAATAAAAATTAAAAAAAAAAAAAAAAGAAGTCCCCAGTAGGGACTGGGGAGCTGTCACATACAGGGGTTATCTGAAAGGAAGAGGGTAACTCTGAATTAGGGATGCCGCAGACATAAAGCCCCTTCTACAACCTAGTCGTTATCTCCAGCTGATTGACTGAGGCACTACCTTCAACTAGGTTCTAGATGGGTAAAAAAGAACATGAGGCAAGATAGCAAAGGAAGCCAAGACTGAGACTCGGGGGCCAAGGCAGAGGCTAAGTTCAGTTTTCATTAGCCTCCTCAGGCCTGGACATATCACCTACTCTAACCACACAGATGGCACCCTCATGGCATGGGCACACAGGGCCTCATACTCTTCATTCATCCTCAGGTACCTTCCCAAGCCCTCACCTCGCCCTGCCCTAATCCCCCACCTTCTCAGATGTAGCCAACCTCAGGGATTATTTTCTGTGCGTTATCCCTTCCGAGCTTTTAGTCTTTGATGCTCGGCCTAAGTTCCCTCGTTGTCAAGAGCTGAGCCCCCTTCATCTCCATGGCCTCATCCTTTGGTAAAGGTTAACTAATGTTTATTGAAGACTTATTACTCAGGCATGAAACTAAGGGCATTAAATATTATCTCATTTAATGAATAGATACAGGAAGTGGATATGGTTATTCTCTAGAAGGAACAGGATCTATATGCTCAGAAAGGCTCACTCTTCTGAGCGCATCTTGCCATCTCTGGTCTAACTATGGGGATGCTTGTGGAGGTGAGGCAAAAGAGCAGGGACAGGAAGTGAGGACCAGGGGGCTAAGTTCAGTTCACAACTAAGGGTTCTGTATTCACTGCCTTGGTGTTCAGCTATAGAGCCCCTGGGTTCAAGGAGAAAAAGAATTCTCACTTTGAAAAACAAGAAGGGGAGAAAACAAAAGTCCATATGTCATTGCTCCATGAAAGGCCTCATTGCTCAAAGTGAGCAAGTCCCCCCTCACCCCAATCCTTGCTCTCTGAAAACAGAGGCCCGGATGACTGTGGTTGTGTCACTAGATTTATAACAAGCCCAAGGACTGCTAGAATTGGAAGGCCCAGACCAGACCCGCTCAAATATAGCTGAAAGCTTTCTAGTAACTCCAACCGTGCATGGGGGATGAGCTGCTCAGAGAAGTGAGTCACTTACTGGAATCTGTGCTGCCTGCATTACTCAGCTGATATTAATACACCCACTTGTTCATTAAAGTTTAATTGGAGTTCATGTGAATTGGTTTCACCGGATACTTAATCAAAGCGAAGTGTTTGTGTATGAACTGTTCCCATACAAAGCTAGAAAGCACCACTTTCCTCCAGCGCCTGCGTACATCCACTGGTTGCTCTTACAACTCTGTTAACACAGTCCGAGAGGGGGGAACAATGATCATGCAGGAGGAGCAAGGAAGAGCTGTCCAGACAAACAGAAAACTAGAGTAAATGAAAAATGCTCCAAGAGGCACAGCCTCAGTTGCCTAACTCATCAGCTACTGCCTGGCATCGGCCAGGACCTCAAAATTCTCCTCCCAAATAGATCTCGTTCCCGCCCAGGGTTCATTATCAAAGCTACAGGGCTCCTTCTTTCCCCGGGCACCTGTCTTCCAGGCATACATCTTTATTTTTAAGATGGGTGGATAAGGAAATTAACCATCATTCAACATAATCACACATTTCTCTTGTACTGACAAGCAAACCATGAACACAATCCCAAACGCCTATTTATACAATCAGGGCTGTCAGTACCCTGTTATTTCTTATCGGATATCTCACTAATCAACATTTCTGGAAGTATAAAATTTTAAAGCTCCTGAAAACATTGTGCATGGATTTGGAGGGAGAGTGATAGATTTCCAGTTTGGTAGTTCTGGGTGTTGACCAAATTTTCGGTAGGCATGGTCTCCATTGTTAAGGAAGCATGACTTCTGGGCCCCTAGCAAATCAAGATGAGTGAAAAACTTGGTACTCACTATTTGATTCACTGAAACAAACTTCCGAGGTTGTAGACTGAAAAGCAATCTACTTTCTTTTTAACTGCTTTATTGAGATACAATTTCCAAGCCAAACAATTCACCCATTGAAAGTCTGTCATTCAGTTTTGAGTATACATAGTCACAGAGCTGTACAATGATTGCTGCGATGTAACGTAAAAATATTATATTGCCCCAAAAAGAAACTCATACCCATTGGAAGTCTCTCCCTGTGCCCCACCCCACCCCTGCTGACAAATACTCATCTACTTTGTGTCCCCCTAAACCCTATGGATTTGCCTATTACGGACATTTCATACAACTGGGATCATATATTACGTGGTCTTTGGTAACTGGCTTCTTTTACTTGCCATAATGCTTTCAAGATTCATTCATCTGATAGTTTATATGAGGACTTTATTCCTTTTTATTGCTGAATAATATTCTGTTTTACAGACATACCACATTTTGCTTATCCATTCAGCAATCTACCTTCTAAAAATAAAACAGACCCCCATCTACACCAGAACAGCGTATTACTTAGCACTCAGTTTGACAGATCATCTCCTTATTCCCTCAATGATCCATTCATGATTATCCCTTCACACATGTAAAGAAAATGACCCTGTGGGAGGAACTTCTTAAATGTGGGAGGAGGTTGGCAGAGACTTGCAGCATAAGCCATTCTGAATGGAAAACTCATCAGGACGACCCATCTGTGCATTGTTTCACAGTTTAGGAAGCATCCTCACTGACATGATGCAGCTAGATTGTGGCTCCCTACAGAAGTAGCTGTGCTATCTCTATCTCTGTCTTCCCCAAGATGCCAAGTAGAGCTTGGAATACACTATAAGGAGCAACACTCACAACTGTCTCTCTCTCAAGAAAAACTACTTTTTTCAGCTTCTTACGATATGACCCCACTACTTCGTAATAAGCACCTACTGTGTGCCAGGCACATTCATGGTGATTAAGAAGATGTGACACCTGCTTTCCAGGAGTTCAGAATCTAGCAGAAAAGACCAAATCAACACAAGATGGAAAAATTAATGTCAGATTAAACAGCATTAATGGTGTGAGACAAACTCGGAGAAGGCAACCTTCAGCCTATTATATCTCACTCGTCATGCTAGTGATTTCATTTTTTAACCCGGTGCAAGCTAATTATTATATAACAAGCAAAGATGGTAGATTTTCATGAATATCGAGAATTCATAGCTATGTGTTTCCTGAAAAGGTACAAGTGGGGGTATAAGAGCCAACTTCAGCACCCACATCAGTACTATTACCAGTTAATGTAGACTTAGGAAACCATCAGAGATGGGAAGTAAAGAGAGTCATCTGTCCAAACCGAAACTTTCTGCCTCCTTCTAAAGCGGCGAAGACACTGTCAGGAAGCTGGCAACTCAGAAGTTGCCGTCTAAGAAACCATGTAGTGTGAAGGAAAGTAATAGGTTTCCAAAATACATGTAATCTAACCCATACTCCAATACATGAGGCTAATAATACAGCACTGGGCTTATTTGATGCCATGTGTCTAAGGGACTCAAAGACATTTGCCAAAGATTTGATTCAGTCGTTCCCTCCTCCCAAATAAGCGAAGCATTGACTCTCAGTCTTTATGAAACTCAACTGCATCTTCCAGTACTCTGTTCTGTATTCAAAGAACATCCTCGAGCTTCCAGATAAAGGCACCTCACAATCAAAACTAAAAGTCCATCTCATGCTTCTGATTTTTGGAGTGTAGACATGTTTACCCCCTTTGGATCCAACTCATGGAACAGACAAGGTTTTCATGCAAACCAAAAACAACGAACTACTTAATGTAGAGCTTCTTGCACTTAAAACTTCTACCAGCATGAAACCCTCCAGAATATACTCAAGTTTGCACATCAGTATAAGTATTCCTCTTTAAATTCCCACAGCGAGTTCTCACATCCTGTTTCCTAATTAACTCACGCAAAAGAAGACTTTTACCCTCACCTCTACTGTTCATTAAAGCAAGTTTCAGGAAAGACTTTGACATTTGATTTCTGAAAAGCACATGCTGGTTTACAAGAAATCCTAGAGATTCTTTGCTATTTATACTTGGGGAGAAACAAGTCATGTCAAATCATAGTTAACTTTTTAACTAAAAGAAAAAAAAAAAAAAAAGAAAGGCTAATTTTTTTAGATTTATTACATGTCTATCTAACCTGGGTAGTGCTTGCTAAGAATGACCTCATGACACTCAAATCAGGGTTGGTGAAGTGGAAAGCACCCGAGAGTTAGAGATTCAGGGTTTGTATCCACCACTGCTTAGAGAAAACTCACTTCATCTCTCTGAACCTCAGTTACATCATCTCTAAAAGGAAAACAATAAGCTGTGCTACTGCCTACTTCACAGGGATGCTATAAGATGCACATAAGAAAATGTGTTTTTAATGGCTTTGAGAACTATCAAGCTCCACACACAATGTAAGGTATTATCTTAACGTCCTTTCCTATAAAGACATTTTTAAATGACATAAACATTTTTGTCTTTCTGTTTCTATTTTGAATAAGCCAAAGAAACACCCCCAAAATTAACCCTACCAGTTCCTGGAAGCTTCTCACACACACACACACACCACACACGTTTTGTTAAGAAAACTGCTTCTTAGGACAAGCCCAAGAAAGTACAAGATCCTGAAGAATCTTCTGCCTTAGAGATATCCTCAGCAGCGTGACTTTAAGATTAAGTGTCTTTTAGTTTATTCTGATTTTCTGAAGGTGGGCGCAATATATTAAGTGTATCACCTTTCAGGGGCAGCTGGGTGGCTCAGTCAGTTAAGCGTCTGCCTTCATCTCAGGTCATGATCTCAGGGTCCTGGGATCACGCCCTGCATCCGGCTCCCTGTTCAGCAGGGAGTCTGCTTCTCCTTCCACCGCCCACCCTCCCGCCCAGCCATACTCTGTCTCTCTCTCTCAAATAAATAAAAATCTTAAAAAAAAAAAAAAAAAGGTATTTCACCTTTCAAAAAGTGGAATAAAAACTCCCAATCACCTCCTTCTGGTGCAGGAGAAATGGTCTCAGGAAGCACAGCCCCAATATATCAATGCTTTCTACAGAGAAGGAAAATAAGGGACAGCTCTAAAGACACAAGCCAGGCACATGCAGACCAGGGGAGGCCAGAATCAGCCTGCATGACAGGAGAAAAAGAGCCCCTTACCAGCCATCTTTTACCAGCAAAGTGACCCTCAGTAGCCACACAGCAACTCTCCAGGAAGCAGCTTCTCAAGGCCGTGGATGCATTCCAGCCCCACGCATACTCTACCATCTGAAGTTTACCCTCCCAACTACCATCTGCAGATAAGCAAAGGTCAGGGGTGGAGAAACCAAGAACTTTTCCAAGGTCACTAGTGGCCACGCATGTGTAACCTCTAAGTCCGAGGCTAAACTGGCTCCCTGTCCTTGAGAAAATAGGCTGGGGTCCTAAAAGAGTCCTAGAGTGCTCACTCTGCACCTGTCTCCTTCACCATTGCAGTGTGATGAGATTGTCAGAGCTAACACTCCCATATAATTATATATATTTAATACTAGAGGTTAAGACTTCTATAGGGCTTCCTATGCCATGCACTGTTGTACATGCTTTACATTCACTCTTATTTTTTTTTTCACTTACTTAACCCTTACAAGGACCCTGTGAGGGAAGACTGTATTACAGATGAGAAAATTGGAGCACAAGGAGAAGAAGCTGTTTGCCCAAGGTCATACAATTTGATGTGATGGGATGACAGACTTAAGCCCCGGCGATCTGGTCTGCACAGCCTTTACTATCCAGCACATCACCCTGCCCGTTCACGGCCACTCCCGCTGCTGGCTGAACACCCACCATGAGCCAGGCGCCTTCAGACTCTCACATACGTTTTCTAATTAAGACTCACAGTGACATTGGGGGAGAGATTTTATCATCTCTAACTCAAAGGAAGACACTGGGATTCCAAGAAGTCATTTAACGACATTTTTACAAACACAAGGAAGCCTACAAGGATTTGAACCCCTGCCCAGTTTCAAGTTTAGTGCTCTTTACGAACATCTAGGTTCTGCATCAGCCCTGACATCAAGAAACCACACAGCCTTTTAATCATTCTTAGCACGATTTACCTGCCTGTCCATTCATTTCTTGCCAAGTGGTACAGTAGAAAGAACATGTATTTAGGAGACAGAAGCAGAGAGGTTCCACCACTTGCTAGCTGTGTGACTTAGACAAATTACCTAGCCTCTCTGAGTCTCCTCATCTAACCAATGAAAACAATGCTAATAGCACCCACCATCATCTCATAAAACTGTTATTAAAATTAAATGAGATGATGCACTTAAAACACTACAATGATGGGTACATAATAAGTGCTCAACAAAAACTAATCCAATGAATAATTGAATGAAACATTAAGATTAAATGTACAATCTAAGGAAACTTCCTACTACAGTTCCTGTCACATAATAGCTGCTCAAAAACAAAAATGCAATTCATTTATTGTTAATATCCTACGAGCCTAAAGATGTCCTGAGTGTCACAGCCCTGTGTGAGCTAATCTGGAAACCCCACGGAGCCACATAGCACCTTGCACAGTAGGGATGTTCAGAGTAACTGATTACATGCTCTTTGTCTGAACTTAGTGAGGAAAGAAAATTTAAGATGCTAAGATAGCTTCTCTGAAAGTTTGGGGGCTTCATTTATCCGTTTCCACCCCAAATTTTATCTTCAGTTTGAAAATTATTAACCATAATTGAAGCCTAAGACACACGAAGAAGCCTCAATTTAATATTATTTATTTCTGATACATTCCATAAGGAATAAAGAAAAATGATTTCCTGATCTCCACACTTTTAAGTCTTATCTCTGTCTTCTCTTCAAAGACTGCCACATTACTTATAGAATCATTTATTTTGTACCAGGTCCTTCACAGATGGCAATCACAAGTGCTTTCCTGAGTCAGTCACTAGTGAGAGAAAGAAAGAATGGGAGAGAGAGGGACTGTAAATGCAAGAAATGGAAGACATGTGTTATCAAGAGAAAATTCATCGGCAGAATTGCTTTGACCAGGACATCAAAGGAAAACTAGCTGCAAGCGTACATCATTAAATCTGGGGGGAAATTCGCCAGTGTGTGTGTATAGATGTGTGCGTGAACAGGTGTGTATATGTACAGGGGTGTGTGTGTGTATAATGTGTGTGTGAACAGGTGTGTATATGTACAGGGGTGTGTGTGTGCAGGTGCACAGATATATAGATGTGTGCCGGTGTGCAGGTGTGTGTATGTATGTACAGGTGTGTCTATGTGTGCAGGTATGTGCACGTAAAGATGTGTGTGCAGGTGTGTGCACGTATAGATGTGTGTGCAGGTGTGTGCATGTATACATGTGTACAGATGTGTGTATTTATATGTTGTGCACATGTGCAAGTGTGTGCATATATAGATGTGTGTGCAGGTATACGCATTACAGATGTGCACATGTGTGCAGCTGTGTGCGCTTATAGATATGTATGCAAGTATGTGCATATATAGGTGTGTGTGCAGGTGTGTGTATGTATAGATGTATGCAGGTGTGTGTACATATAGGTGTGTCTATGTGTGCAGGTGTGTACATGTATAGATGTGTCCAAATTTGTGTATGTATATGTTGTACACGTGCAGGTGTGTGCTCATATAGATATGTGTGCAAGTATGTGCATATATAGATGTGTGTGCAGGTGTGTGCATATATAGATGTGTCCGAATGTGTGTATGTATATGTTGTACACATGTGCAGGTGTGTGCACATATAGATGCGTGGGCAGGTATGTGCATATATAGGTGTGTGTGCACATATAGATGTGTTTATGTACACACACACATGCATACATGGAAATAAGCTGGGATGAAACCACCACCCACAGGGCAGGTAAAGAGCACCCGCACCAGGATGTTTGGGCAACAGTGTGAGGGGTCGCAATGCTGAGCTGGGCCTGGGGGCGGAAAGACAGGGTGTCACAGCTCGGCTCTGCCATCCAACTGCCTCATCTGGAACACAGCATCTCGGCTCTTCTATTCTCAGAAGGAAGCCCTCCCAGGACTGGGGTGAGATGTGAACAACAAAAAAGCCGTGAGAGCGTTTCTGAGACCCACGCGTACACTAACGGGCATGACTACTAGTTTATGCCAAGGAGAGTGACTTTTTGAGCCAATGAACCTCACAAGTGGAGTCTATTCCTATCACAGGCTGCTTTCAGCAAAGGAAGAAGGGATGCGGACAATGTTCCAAAGAGGCGATGCTTTTTAATTCTGTATTATTTCCAAAACAGAAAAGCAAAATCTTTCCCCCTTCCTTTTGTTTTTCCAAATAAAAATAAATTATAACCCTAACTTGATAATAAATGCAGGCTGGAGCTGTCCTTAAGTAAAAGCTTTTGATAACAAATTGCCTGCACTAACTGCTATTTTATTGCTGAATTTTTTATTGTTGCTTAAGCACAGCAATTATGCTAATAAGCCTGGGAGGATGGTACATCGAGTATTGAATCTGACAGATAAAATACTCAATAAAATGCTAATCTCACCTGAAAATTGGAATCAGACAGCCTTATTAGTATTTATGGATATGGCATCTTAAACATGTTTTTTTTAAAGATGAATATATATGAAATCAATGTTGTCTCCTAATACGGCCTGCCATTTCTAGGCCTTTATGTGCTTTAAATTCAAAGTGACGATTACTCATTGCCTCAGCTTTGCTTCTTGACAGAGAAACCAGAACGTATTGGTCATCTCAGCCACAGCAAGAACCAGGCAATAAAATATTTTTCTTCCTTCAGCCACTTCCCTCCCTCCCTGCCCACCCCACTTAATCCCCCCAACAAAGGGAAGGTAAAAACTGTGTCGGAGAGAGAAGAGAAGGCAGATTTGACAGCAACAAGAACCATTTGTCAAACCATCTGGCTCCTCTCCACACCTGACAGGAGGGAAGAGTGATGCCGCAGAAAGACAGGGAATCAAAGATCCAGAGAACCAGCTTCTCCTCTTGATGTTTACCATTTCCTCAATGAGCAGCCTTACCAGGCCTCAGTTTCTTAAGTAGGGACCTTCTGGAGGCCAACGGTCAAGTCTCCATGCTGTTTATTTTTACACATAAACAAAGGGGAGACCAAAGCCCCAGTGTCTAGGAAGAACTGAGTATCATAAGGCAAGGTAGATAGAAGGCAGGTGGGAACCTGGGATCCTTGGCCTTGTGCCTTAATTCACATTGTCCCCTCTTCCCATGGCCCCAATATATATTTGAAATGGTCCGGGTTAAAATCCAGGGACCTTGGGTGTCAAATTTAAAAAGACTAGAGTGTTTGCCAACTGTCCTCGGGAATTTAATCGGTTTTCTTTTTTTTACTCTGGGTGGGAGCAGAAAAGAGAAGCCAGCCGCCTGTCTTAAGTGGCAGACACGAGTCATATCTAAACACTGCAATATTATTTACCAAAAAACAAAAACAAAACAAAACAAAACAAAAGGAGTCTTCCATCCCTTGATTTCCATATGAACCCTCTGAATCAATGAGAGAAAATCCTATTCTCCAGAAACTGCTAGGGGCAAGGCAACGGAGGATCAGAGAGGACTTTCTCATCCATGCAGAGTACATGGGCTCTGGGGTCTGGACAAGCAGTTCTGCCTTCTGACGAATTCCAGCACACCACAGGTCCTCTGGGTCATGGGCCTGTTGACTCACCCCAAACCCAAATACTCCAGTAACTAGTCACCGCTGGACAAGCAGGGAGGTGACAGGGAACCTCAACACGCTCAGCAGTAACCACACCAGAAGATTCCTCCCACCCCATACAGCTTCAAAGAGCTGAAGCCCTTCCAGAAGCTTCTGTCTCCCTCTGGGTGGGTCTGAGGAATGGAAAAGTCAGGCTCAGACCACATATTGGAAAGCGGCATGCTGTAAAACACTGCCCAAAGTCCCAGGCCTTGAAAAGTCACTTCCCACTATCTAAGACCCCATTTCTGCCTCAGTACCAGTTTATCTTCTCAAGACCAAAGAGGTCCCTTGGCCATGGCCACAGAAAAAGGGAGAAGAGAGAGAAAATGGGCTCCCCAAATACAAAGAGTTCAATGGAACTTTCAGAGGGTCTTCATATCCCTTTCTTCAGTGAACCCTCATAATGCAGGTGAAGCTGAGCCATTTCCTCCTTTTGCAGATAAACAAATAAGGGTCTACATGTTCAGAAACTCTCCCCAAGATATCACAAGAGCTAGGAGACCCTCCAGCCCATAGTTGGGGCGAGGGGGACTGCTGGTAATGCGGCTAGCCCAGGCAGGAGGGAACCAAGCAGTCAGCAGATTCTGTGGTCCTTAACCAAAATGTTCCTGGCTCCCCCTCCCCCACCCCCACTAAAAAGAAAAGGCTGGCATCCCCCACCATCAGAGACACGCAGCATCATGCTGACTGATTTCCCTCCTCCTGCTACTGTGTCACAGGCACAGAAGTGGGGCCCAAGGCCACATATTCCTTTATCTTTATTGTACCATTACCAACACCACAAATCGCAAAGCACCATCACAAGTTTGTCAAGAAGAAACCATCATCCCCTGATTTCCAGGAGGAAAAAGCCAAGGCGCTAAGAAGTATTTCCACTTGCCCAGTTCTCACAGGTCTCTAAAAGCAGGGCCGGCACTCAGACCCAGGCCCCTCGCCCCAAAGGCCCTCTTCTTTCCACTTGCTTCTGATGTCCCTGAACCATGAACCGTTGGGGCCACCACTTCTCTAGTAAACACCCGGAGCAGAAAGTCCTCTCTGAACGGAGATATCTCCCAACAGAGTAACGATTCGAGTCATGCTTCGAGGAATAACTTCTGGGAAAGCAGAGGAGGTGATGCTATCAAACAGTGAAACTTAAAACTCCCACTCACGACCTGCCTGGGGGGTGGGGGGAAAGCAGGAAATGGGGCCAAGGTTCTTTCCCTACCCATTTCAAGGCTCCCCCTGCCCATTTCAGTCACTCTGTCATCACTAAAGTCAGCACTTTTAGCAAATGAATGATGTTTCCTAGCTGTATGGCCTTGGGTAAGTCCCTGGCCTCTTTGGTCCAGTTACTGGTACACATTCACACACACACGCACACACGCGTGAGACCCTCCCTCGGTTCACCTAGAGCCATGGGGACAGCAGAAAGGCCCCATCTTTCTCACCCGGCAAAGCACTGCGGCTCTACCCTAGTGGTTCATGAAGTGTCCCCAGCCTCTGCACCCAGTGCTCTAAGCAGAAGCCTCCCCCTCCCCCTCGGGCCTCTGAGTGCCCACCCCCCTTCTACTCACCCTCCTGCCAGTCCAACTTGTCCACCCTCACCTGCCACTGTCCTGGGGTAGGCCTGGCCTCCTCCACACTGGACAGGCAGCCACTCCTCTCTCCGTCACCCATCTCAACCTTCCCATCTCCTCCCATCCCAAATCTACCTTTCTCGGGGTGAAATGCTGCCAGCGCTTCAACAGCTCTTCATAGGAAAGCTCTCAAAACACCCTTCACCGCAGAGGCTGCGCTTCTCCATACATGCTATGGTTTACATCCTTTTAAAATCAGCGTCTCCATGACGGGGTCTGTCCTACAGGTCTGGTTTCTAGACAGAAATGGACGTGTCCACCACTGAGCACATGACCCTTCCAGAGAAGTTGGGGCAGCGATGATCATCAATCCCAGGGCCAGATGCTGAGAAACACCGCTGTGGTAGACCTCGTACAAATGTTCTCTAATCTTTGTAACTTGGCAAACACAGTATATTCAACCCCCAATAAAACCCATTTACACTGGGACTCAAGCAGCTTTGGTAACTCAGTGCCACTGCAGTTCTATAGATATCCTCATTCCACCGGCCGCTGGAGCCCAGGCTCATAACCAAGTCTCTACCACTTCACAGAGACACTCTACTGTGGAAATGTGTCAGGTGTGCTGTCAGATGCTTCCCCTCAATAATCTCAGTGCATTTATATAACAACCTTCCTGAATAATTATTAGTGTCCCATTTTACAGATGTGGAAACACACACAGCACGTCTCTGGCAGATCGGGACCAGAGCCAGGTGGCCTAGGTGCACTCTTTTTCCCTTTCCTCTGTGCCACACACTTTCTTTCCACCTAAATTCCAATCCACGGTGTGGGAAATGGAGAGTTTTCCTGTGCATGAGCCACTAGAAGCAACATCAGCAGAACATTCAGCATCCAAACTGCGGGTCAGGGGAAGATGCTTTACAAGCAGCAGTCGAGTTAAGATCCCACAGTGATGGTGGGAAGTGGATTTGTCAAGCACACCATGTGAGCACAGTCTGTCCCTGGACTGTTCCCGGAGGTCAGAGTCACAAAACAAGGCTGGAATTTCACTCGGTTTCACAAATGCAGCACCTGGGCAGGTCCACCTTGGACCAGGGGCAGCTGTAAAGTCTTCTTTAAAGAAAGTTCATCATCACAGTCAGAAATCTAGAGGTCCTCATGTAAACCACTCCCTCCTCTTCAAAAGGTAGCTTTTCTGATAGAGGAAAGGTTGATATTCTAGAACTTGAGGGCTAGAAGAGATTCTGACTAAATCTCTCTGGGAATGTCACCAGTATCTTACCCAGGCACTGCCTTTCCCTCTGCCTCTAGAGACGCAGGAGCCTGGGAGAACGCTGAGAGATGCTACTGAAAGTGAAATGTTCCTATACCAGTTCCCAGGGGCCTCTTCTAGTTCCTGGGGTCAACTGTAGTTAACTTTCCAACCCCTCGGACCTCCTTAGTTCTCCAACTTTAGATATATTTACAGAGCGCCTACAATTGTCAGCCACTGAGCTGGGCCCCAAAGGCTGAGATGCTTGCCCTTTGGAGGTCAAAACTTAGAAGCAGATGCCACTCATTAAGTCACAAAGTGGTCTGTGAAAATGTTTCTGGAAGTACAAACCATGAGACAGGGACTATGGGGGTGGGGGGGAGACTGATTCCATGTGAGAAAGCTGATGTTTCTGAGAAGGTGGAATTTGAGCTAGGTCTGGAGGGAGGTGCCTAGCAGAGCCCACCATGCAAGATGGCCCTCCCCGAGGAGTGGAGGGCCTGAGCCCGAGGTGGATAGGGAGGAGTCAGAAAGCACACAGAAAGGTAGCCTAAAGCCAGGTTGGGTGGGGTCCCATGCAGGGATGTCATTTCTGTAAAGGACACGGAGAGGCCAGAAGAGCACATGGCAAGTCTCATGACAAAGCCTCTGAGCTCACTGTACTCAGGCGTACCCCACAAAATTAAGCCTACCTCCTCCATAAGCCCAAGGAACGTGCATATATATGCAAGCCAACCTCCTCGTATCACCCTGCATACAGGACAGGAAACTAGGCAAGACATGTATGGCTCCTGCCCCAACATGGCCTCTTGAGGCCAGACAATGGTATCACAACCTCCAGTGCAAAAGACAAGGAAATAAGCCCAAGATAGCATATTGGTGGAGGCCTGACAATTCAGAGCTGGCACTCGGTCGCTGAGCCTGATTCTCCAAAGGCCTGCTGCGTCATGTAAATGACTTGTCACTGAGATCCAATTCGAGCTAAAGACAAGAAAGAAAGGAAGATAGGACAGGGAGGTAGATAGCGGGGGCGGGGGGGTGGGGAACAGATGAGAAGGGAAAAGAAGGAAAGGAAAAGGAAAAGGAAAAGGAAAAGGAAAAGGAAAAGGAAAAGGAAAAGGAGAGGGGAGGGGTGGGGAGGGGAGAGGAGAGGAGAGGAGAGGAGAGGAGAGGAGAGGAAAGAGGAAAGAGGAAAGAGGAAAGAGGAAAGAGGAAAGAGGAAAGAGGAAAGAGGAAAGGAAAGGAAAGGAAAGGAAAGGAAAGGAAAGGAGAAGGAAAGAAAGATACAAGGACAGAATGTACAAAGAATGAAAGTAAAGTCTCCCAAGGGGCACAGTGAGAAGAGAAAACAGGATAGGTCCCACTCTGCCTATGAATATAAGGATGAGTAAATATAAGTCAAACATGGTATTGCAGCCCCAAGTGACTGTTTTCCTTTTGAAAGTCTGGGTATTTTAAGAAAGAACAAGGAATATAAACTTTGTAAAAAATAATTTTGAGTGTTTTTTTACCCCCCAAAACAAATTTATATTTACAGAAATAGAAATCTATGGCGGGGGAGGGGGGGGCGAACTAGACACAGTAATTTTAGTGATAGTTACTTCTTGGGAGAAGAAAGGATGGGGAAGCGGGATGGGGGTTGGTAAGTCACAAAAACTGGTCACAAACTCTCCCCATCTCTGCACCCTCACTCTTACCATATAATTTTGAAGGTTGTCCCAACAAAAAAATGGACTCTTTCCCTACCCATGTTACTGATACATGTGCATTCATTCATAGATGCAGAAATTCATCCACAGCCTATTTCATAATCCAGGCTTATATGTCTCCATCTTACCCATACTAAATTCAAATGGATTCCCACTCTGAGTAATGATATGCCATTTATTGAATTCTTAATATAGTCAAGGTGTTGTAAGCGCTTCCCATGCATTATAATGCTCCTTTGGCCTTCACAGCATACTTCCTTAGTCCTATCCTCAGCGCCATTTATTGAAGAGGAGGTTAAGTCACAGAAATTAAGCAATCTGCCTAAAGCCAATTGGCTACTAAAGCAGAGGAGCCTGGATTTAAACCCAGACCAATCTGACTCCAAAGCCTGCTCTGTCCACACTGCGTCTAGGGTATCACTCTAATCCACCAGCAGGTCAACCCAAACACAAAGGGAAATTGCTAAGTGACCCTGTTCTGGCTCCTCACGAACACAGCTTCCTTTCAAAGACTCACAAATCACCTGTCTAATAAGCAAGTCTAAAATGATACCAGGAATCACAAGAGAGTCAGCAGATTCTAGACTCCGGATACCTGGTATCGTTTTAGACTTTCTCATCTCTCACTTCTGGCATTTCTGCTGATTTCCAGGTTTCCTCAAAATTCCTGGCAGCAGTTACACGGTCACCATCAGAAGTCCTTCTCTGTAGATCCCGAGATGTGGTGTGCGTGGCCTACAATCTGTGCCATCAGTGAGCCGAGCACACTGATCACACACGACAACAGTCCCTTCAGAATGATGCCGATTTCACCTTCCCTCGTTTAAAGATCACCCCCCTTCCCTTGATGGAGATGACTATCAGGCACGCAGCCTGTAGTCTTCCCTGTCATCTGGGCCGTGCCATGACTCCCCAGGTTACAGAATGCTGGACATCCCACAAAAAAAGGCTCACCCTTCTGGAGCCCATTCTAATCCCATCCCTACCCAAGAGGTAACTGGAAAGGATAGGCCCCGATTGGCTGCCAATTACATCACTGCTCCACAGGCCTGATTAAACTCTTAATTAACTGAATGCCACTTTACTTCTACCCCTGACTCCACAGACAAATAAATAAGCACAAAGAGAACAGCATAGGATGAAGGCAGCAATAAACTATAGCTTCTGGCTCAGGTATGAAAGAGAAACCATTTGCCGGAGTTACCTGTCATTAAGAACGATTTGGTCACCAGGTGGGGACACACAGTTCTCTATATTAAATTAGAAGAATGATTCAAAGGGGACCAGTTTCAGCTGACAAGAGCAAAAAGAAAATCAATTTCAGGTTGCCAGGACAACTAGACTTTTCCTGCAAGAATAAATTTGATACAGCCCTAAAATCTGACAACTAAATGTTTCCTAGCATTACATCACATCCCTAAAACGTGTGTTGAACCAGTGAGATAATCAAGCTTGCTAATTACTTTCTACAACACCCATAAGATACAGGATTGATGGTCTTGGCTCCAGTCTGACTCTCCTCCAGCAGCCCCACTCACTCTCTTGGTTTTAGAGTGAATGAGGATTGCGTGCTTCTTAAAACGAGTCTGCGGGCATAGCACTGCCAGTTAGTCCTTGCACCCTGGAAAGAGGAAGGTGAGCAACTTTTTAATATATATCCCCAGTGTTCCCTGTCACACAGCCCATTGGCCACCCCTTCCAAAGAAGGAGTCCTAAGTCATAGAATCAGTATCTAACACAATGCTGGACCTAAAAGGAAGGAGGTCTGCAGGGGAGGGGGGGGCAGGAAATAACCCTCATTTTACTAGAGTGTGAATCCAAAATAAAAAGAGGCAAAGTGAAGGCTCAAGGTCAACGCAGCTGGCCAACAGCAGTTAGGACTGGAATCCAGCTCTTGTCATAATGGCTTCTGTGCAATTTCCTTAAATAGCGGCCATCATTCTGCTTCTGCCTTGGAGACTCTGGGAGCTGAAGTTAAGTCCACTTGATCTCCTATTAATCCTCATGAGGCAGTGACCCCAAATGGCCTTATCCCAGGAGTTCAGAGTCCTGACCCCAGATCCAATAATATCTGATGAGATGAGCCTTCTCTCTGCATTTATGTTCTCAGAAGGCTGGATATCAACTTACCTCTAGGGGCTATTAAAAACAAGAACAGCTAATAAATCACTGGAAAGCACTTTGCAAATGTAAAGTAATACAAAAATGCTAAGCACCAATAATATGAGTGGCCCAGGCTAGGTAGTTCCCTGAAGAGCATGATGAGTTCAAGCGGCCAGGCTGTGCCCACCATCATCCACCAGCAGATGTGAAAGCCGTGCCTCTCTCTCACCCTCACCCTCCTATCCCTCAAATTCTCAAGCACACCTCGAGACACCTTGTTGTAACACACCGTGTGAGGATGGATTTGCAGATACGTACTCTCTATCAGGTCGTACAGTCGTCACTAAGTGTGGAGGAACTGTGAGAAGAAGCCTGGATCCAGCAGGCAGGAAAGCAAATGTCAAGCTGTCCCTAGCTGGTAATAAACCAAGTAAACCATGAAAAACAATGAACCCGCTGGAAAGTGCTTGTCAGCGAAGTCGGCCTTGAGAGCCGATTTAGAATCTGGTGAGAGGTCAGGAGAACACAGCACACAGTCAAGGGCTCGGGCTGCAGGTGCCAATGGGAGAAAGCGGGGAGGACAGAGCCCTCCTCCCAGCCACCTGCGTGGTCCTTGGGTCTCCCATGTGAACCACACAAGAAAAGGGCAGGAGAGGAAACAGGGTGAGCAGAGTGATCGCGAAATCAAAAGCTGGTAGCAGAGAGACTTGGCTTCTAACCCCAACCCTGCCATTACGCATTATGTGACCTTGGACAAGTTTCTCAAATCTCACTAAGCCTCAGTCTCCTCCTCCATCCAGCATGGAGGACACTAGAATCGACCACAGTCTGGTGTTGGGAATTAAGCGAAATAAGGTATGGAAAGTAATGTACCCAGAGCCTGCCATGTAGTACGTGTACGACAACCATGGGTTATTGTGCTAAGCATGCATGATCTAGGGCTAGAATGCAGAAACAAATGGCAAGATGTAAAGGCATAAAGTCAGAGGTTGAGATCACTGGGACAAAAAAGGAAAGATCTATCCCATAGGTTCTACTTTACAACTACTAAGAAGTTATCACTGGCCCCAATCCCAAATAACCCAGTTTGGGATGACATTAGCCCAGGGATGGTGAGGCACGTGCAAACCTCAGAATTGACAGAATTGAGTGGAAATCCAAGGGCAATGGAAATCTAACCACTTGGTCAGCACAGAGGTCAGCTCTCTGCATTTGAGCTAAATGCTAAAATTCTAGGACTCTGGGTATTCAGTGTGGCTGCAAGATCCTCAGCGCAAAACAAGGAACGAGTTTTCACAGGAGGAAAATGCTCCCTCCAGCCCCAGTTCATTTAACATACTTTAACACACATGGACATAGTACCTCCTCCTACAGAGGTAAGCAACGCACAAAAACCAAGAAACTAAAGAACAAGCCCCATTAGGTCAAGCCCAGATAAAGAGGCTTAGGACTTCAGAGAAAGGAAAGAAACTAAAATTTACTTAACTCCTCTTTGGCAAAGATGCGTTATAAAAACCAAGAGAGAGGGCAGCCCGGGTGGCTCAGTGGTTTAGCACCGCCTTCAGCCCGGGGCCTGATCCAGGAGACCTGGGATCGAGTCCCACGTCGGGCTCCCTGCATGGAGCCTGTTTCTCCCTCTGCCTGTGTCTCTGCCTCTCTCTCTCTCTCTCTCTCTCTCTCTCTCTCTCATGAATAAATAAATAAAATCTTTTTTAAAAAAATCAAGAGAGAGAGAGAATCAAAAAGACTTCTTTGAACCGACAGCATGCCAGGGCAAACAGGCCCTAGGGCCACATCCATTTCTCCAGCAGGACCCTGACAATGCAACGCTGCTGGGTGGGCACCCAGAAATCCCAGGGTCATCGTCCACTCTCACCCTCCAGGTCCTGGTTCCCAACACGGTATGCACCCACCATACCATGTTGGGAGGTGACGCTGGGGAACGAATACAAAGCTGGGATGAAGGCAGCATTACACTTCATCTGCTTCATCCCGCATGCAAAGCACAAGCAGACATAAAGAAGAGACAAAGAGAGGATTGAGAAGAAAATACAGATGTCACAGTAAGGCAGGGTGAGAGAGCAAAAGGTGTTGAGACTCAGGTTATGAAGAGGAAGAAAACTGTAAGACAAGGGAAAGAGGAGGAGGAAGGAAACTGCTGTTTTTGGCTTGCTGCATTTATTTCTTTAAGCATACTTCAAGCCATTTTGTAAAAACCTTACTCCTCTGAAGTCCTTCGAATGTTAGTTTAAGAGAACTTTGTTTTGGTCACTGACCAGAACCAAGAGGCATTCCTGGAATATAGTAGGTGCTCAATAAATATTTACTGATTGAATGAATAATGCCCAGCTAGAGTGGGTCACTGTTACTGAGAAGAAAGAGGCTTTTACAGTCACCAGGAAAAAAGAGCAAGACTCTGTTAACAGCTCAGTCCACTTACTTAAATAAGGAGGAATAACACAGGTGCAAACAGAGTCCACAGCTCCTGGTGTAGTCACCACATATTCCCCATATATACATTAGACTGACCCACACTCAAGGTCAAAGGAAAGGGAGGCTGTCCCGGATACAATCCCAAGAGAAAAAGGAGGGTCTCTCTGTAAAAACAGAGAGGGCATCTGGGAAATGCATTCTACCCAGGCAAATGATGTTTATTTTGAAGCCAACGGGCCAAAGCCAGGAAAGGCCCCGGCCATCCCACTGACTCCTTTTGAGAAAGGTGCCAATTTCAACCTCTTGAGAACAGAGGTGACTACAGACTCCTTAAAGAGAAGTAGCAGTTGAGGGGAGGGCAGGATCCAGAAAGGACTGGATTCAAGTCATGACTGGAAGGCCAGTCTACCAATGTTCACGGTGTCCCTTCAGTCCCTCTCCTAAAGATCCTGGAAGGAGTCATCTGTAGATAGTTCAGAAAGTAAACTTTGCCCATAATGAGGAATGCAGTGACTGGGAGATAAAAGTGCTAATCACAAAAGGAGGAAGGGTCAATATCCAGTGCTTCACCAGTCCACTGTAAGGTCTATTGGACATTTCCATAGGCTGCAAGGTCAGCATTTCTGTCTATGGCTGTGCCTAATCTTGAGAGACCATTATTATTTATTACACATGAAGCACTTTCCATCTGCAGAGTGCTTTGGAATTGCTTTTTATTAGTTACTCAGCATTCTTAAATCTAAACACAGCTAAAGCCCTAGTGGACAGGCACAAAACCCATGATTTACTCGTCCATCACACTCAACGGGTCTGCACACCTCCTCCCAAAGACTAGACAAGTTGAAAAAGAGGCAAAGAAAGCACTAAGAATGAGACTTCCCATCCAATCGAACACTCGTTTATGGAGGCCACCTGGCACTTGGCTGGGTATTTGGGGCTCCCCAGGAAGACATACAGAAATAAATGCGACACAGCTCTTGACCTCAAGGAATTTACAAAGCAGGGCTATCTGAGAGGACCTTTACGGTGCCTTCCCACTTGAAGATTTCGTGGTTCTAGGAAAGTATAAATAGGTTTCAAACATCCTGTGCGTGAACATGTTCCTACACGACTCAAAATTTGAACAATTATATAGGTTTAACTCTAGTCCCAAAAATGGAATTGAAAAGAAAGAATACAGCATGGACTGATTGCCCCAATTTTCAATTTCCAGAAGGAAAATAGGCAGCCCCAAATCACATAAGAGGAAATATTAGGACAAATGAGTTCATAATCTCTCTTGAGAGAGAGCACGTAGCCAACCCAAGAAACTTACTCTAAGAAGAAAACATAAATTTGAGAGAAGTTTTCATAAAGCCACTTACTACATGCATAGATGCATAAATTACCATCGATAGAACTTACAAATAGTTTGCATATATATGTTAAAGATTATAGCCTTTAGAGCAACTACCCTCTGCAATAAAATATCGCATAAAATCATCAAGTACATTTGGACTTATCACCCAGCAAGACCATCAGAGGAGGGACTGCAGAGTGAGACGATGGGGGTATCCTACATAAATTTTAAATTCCTTTCCAACCTGTGGTTTATGATTCAGTTCTAGAGATCAGCACCTAGCACAAAGCATGGCACGTATTAAATGTTCAATAATTATTAGTTCTCTGTTGTCTAAAATAAATGAAGAACACAGGCAAGAATGAGCAGTCAGAAACCAGAAGTCTTCAATTCTGTTAGCCATCATGGTGCCCTACTTGACAATTAAGCTGTGAAAGTGAGCTGACTGACACATCACCCCACTAATCACCAAGACTGACTCACCAAATACTATGGCTTACACAATTCACTACTAATTAAATACCAGTCTCTGCCATCCTCCCTGATGGAGGAGGTGAGGACACGTGTGTGTGTGTGTTCTATCCTATTTTACTTGCCAGGCTGAAGCTTAAAAAAAAAAAAAAAAAAACAGCAACAGGCATAAGAGCATGAGACACATCCTCCCTGTGCCATCTCTTTGCCACACGATGCTGGGCAGCCCCTTCTTTTTTTATTCAAGCATCACTTGGCTCCTAAGTAGAATGAGGGCAACATTCCTAAGCCTGCCACCATCACAGACCCGTTGTAAGGCTGTGATGAGTTAAGGGGCATGGAAGGAGTTAGTCCACGGTAGAGCCCTAGGTGAACCTACATCACATATCGCAGTCCACAACGGGTTAGTCACAGTCAATAAATTATTACTTTTTATGACTGGTCTTCCCTGTGGTTTTCGCATGATAGCACTAAGCATTTATAACTATTAAAATGTATGCTTTTTAGCAAAGCAGAGGACATACTCTGTTTGGTTCCCCAAGATCTCCTCTAACTTATGGGTAGATCTATCAAAGAAACCCGGAATCCTGCTGCATTCTTCTCAACTCCACTTACAACCCTGTGGCACCACCTCATCACTGCATGCAGTTTAGCTCATTCACACACCCACCTCCATGGCACCAAAGGGCCCACAGGCGGCTCAGTCAAGATAAATGCCACCCACGGAAGGGAAGGCTGCTGCAAACCCCAATCCCAAAATCTAAGTCCACCAGGTGGAAGAAGATGGTGAAGGGAGCTGAATGTTATACTAAAATATATATATCGGCTGGGATATACAGTGAGCAAGGGTCTGCAGAGGGGGCATCCAGTTTGTGCTCTCTTTCAAGTTAAGGAGGATATGGCACAGTCAGAACTTCGTGCAAGCTGATGAGCTCAGCATCGCTCGGGACACTCCGTAAGAGAAATCTGAGACATGAAGGGCCAATCTGGAAATATGTTACATTCATGCTTTAAGAGACCTTCAAGATCCATAAGCACTTCACTTTTCAGGTGGAGAAATGAAGGCCCAGGGACTTGAAGCATCTTGACCAACTCCCAGAGCAAGTTCCCGGCCCAGCTGCCATCAGAACACAGACCTCTTAGCTTTCACCGTCTCTGGAGCGAGCATTCCCACATCATCAGCTCCCATCCCACTCGCTCTCCTACTCCCAGGACTCGGAAGCCGAGCAGTGGCCAGCTCCAGCCAGGAGGCCACTGCAGCCAGGTGGGGAGGGCAGGGCCTGGCTCTTTGGCCCCAGCAGGGAGGAAGGCCCCTCCACCAGGGCCTCCTCAGAGCAATGCCTTTCCACAACCACGCAGTGTGCTGGAGAGGCACGGGCTGCCTCAAGACCTCTAAGCCCAAGGGCTGCAAGCTTCGGTCAAGGAGCAAAGAAGCCTCCCCTTATCTCAGCAGAGAAAATAATGCCTTGCTTTCAGAAAGGAAACAGGGATGATCCACTTAGGCTGGAACGCCTTCCATGAGGAATGGAAAAAGACCAACTTTTGCAACATAACCGTTGTAGTGTGTTGACAACACACCACTGAACCCAGAAAGGCAAAGGGCATCAGAAATCACGCCTTCTCTCCTAAAGGAAATATGACTGGAGTCCACTCTAGGGCCAGAACTTGGCATTTCTGTCTCTTCCTAACCTTCTTAGCATCCGTGACAGGCAAGTGACTCATCCAATTACTGGCTGGAAAGCCAACACCTCAGTTTCACATCCCTCGTTCCCTTTCCAAAGGTGTGAGGGAGCTGTGGGGGCTGCCTCCTCCGGGTCCTGCTTCTCCCATGGGGGAGCCAGAACTTGTAAGAGAAGGAGACTACTAACAAGGCCGCTCGGAGGCCGTGCTAAGTGCACACCTGTTCCCACAACTCGGTGATGCCATAGCCCAATTCTCCTCTGACAGCAAGAGGGACACGGGTGGGGGGCTGGGGGGACAACCGGGAAGGCACAGTCAACGCATTCATCTCCGCCCTCAGCACGAAGGTATCTGCCAAGCAAAGTCTAATAATGCGTCCAAGGCATATTTAAGGAAATCACAAAGAAAAATTCAAGACCAGGGTTTTGTTTTGTCTTCTTAAGTTCAAACCACAGAAAGTATTTGGAAGAATCAGAAACTACTTTCCGCAGGGAATTCCACAGAAACTGGAAAATCTTGGGCAAAATTAGAACCAAAGAAAACAGAAATAGCAGAGATCTTGGCGATCACCAGATCCAGCCCTGCCACTTTGACTGAAAAAAAAAAAAAACGGCCGGAGAGAGAGCTTCACAGCTGGATGGCGGTCGGATGGGCTGAGAACCCACATCTGCTGACTCCAAGAATAATTTCTTAGTCCTCATTCCAAGCTAGCATTGACTTGAACACTGACTCCAAATTAAACCTACATGTGACTGAAAGAAAAGGGAAAATAAACTGTTCTCGGTGGCAGATGCTTGGAACATTGGCTTCTTTCTCCAAACTTCACAGTTCATGTTCTGCATAAGATGGAAACCAGTGGGGTCCTATTTTGTCAGTTGCGAATGCACATTTCTTAGGAATGCATTGCATGTCTGGTATTCTCTCCCAACTCCCTCTCCCTGTGCCTCTTTTTGCCATATATGGCACTGAGCTCTGATGCCTGGGTCACAGAACTCAGGCCTCGGGTATGAACACAATCCGGTTTCTGAGCTGTTTGTCTTTACTGGAAATCTGAAGAATCCATCTAGGAAACATTTACTAAAATGCAAAAGGCAGGAAGAATTGATTCACACCCTGAACTTGGCACAGAGAAAAAGAGGTTTCTTTTGCTCACCCAAAGGTTTGCTAACCGGATCCTGGGGACAAAGTATCAAGTTTAACAAGGGTAGGAGGGTTTCTGTCTCAAGAATTGTGCATGTGTGTGTGTGCGTGCATGCACGCACATGTTCACACAGGTGTTGGGGGGAGAACTGCTCTCACACACGTGAGAGACAAAATGACACTGATAAAGCAAGACACAACCAGCTGGCCCATCAGAACATGTCCTCGGCATTTATCTTTCCTGATATGACTTAGTTACCTCTTCATGTGGTGTCTGACTTTCAAACGCTTGCAAACTATGTTTCAGAAGCAGAAAATCTCTTTGAAAACAGTGTTAATCCACAATTGCCATTCCAATTTAAAACAAAAAAAAATGTTTTAAGTATCTATAATACCAAACGATACTTTTGAAAGGAATTATACAAAGAGAATTCAACACACACATCCTCTAGACATGGAAAACGTAAAAGAAGAGCAATGCCAGGGCAGAAAAGGAGAGCTACATTGAGATGGGGTGAAACTGAGGCTGCCCAAGAATAGAAATGACTTGCCCAATGGCATAGGGTCAGTATGACGAAGCCCGTCTTGATGTGGAGCACAGAAAATCTAAAAAGAAAGCATAAGGGACTGTAGAAGGGCCTTATGACCTCCAAGAGCAAAGAGAGAAAGCCCCCTGTTAACCCTCAGCAGTGCACAACCCTCACTGCAGCACATGGCCACCCACATACTAGCTTTGTGATTTTCAGGAGTGCACTTTCCATCTCCTCGGGGAGGACTAAGAGTGGACAGGGACCACATCCTATATGGCAGGCAGACAGTCCTGCTCAGAATCCAACGTCCATCAGTTCCCTGAAGCAGAACCTGAGCAAGTTATTTATCCTTTCAATATCCCTAGAGATTCATCTGCAAACTGGACATAACCATTTCTACCTTATGGGGTACTTAAAAAGGTTAAACGGGCTTTTTACAAATCATGTACCTAGCAGTGTTTGACATATAAGCACTTAATAAACTGTACCTCTTAATAGCATGTCCCTTCATGATTCCTACTACAAGACGCATGAGTGGTTTGGTGAGATGGTAAAAGTCAAAGAGCCTCTGGTTCAAATCCCCACACTTTATCTCCTCCTAACCGTGAACTGTGAACCTAACCGTGGAGTCTCCTTTGCGCTGGTGTGGTTGAGATCTTATCTGAGAGAGGTTCTTTAGAAATTGTCTTGCAATGTGAAAATGGAAAGTACAATTATAAAGGTCAGAACCTTCTTTGGGGAATAACAGTGTCGTGTGAATGTGGGTGCCACATAAATACCAGTGGAGGAACAAGAGGCAGCCCATGCTCTACTGTCCTCACAAAAAGCAAATTCAGGGGCGCCTGGATGGCTCAGTCAGTGAAGCATCCGATGATTGGTTTGGGCTCAGGTCGTGATCTCAGGGTCATGAGATCAAGCCCCCAAATTGGGCTCAGTACTCGGTGCAGAGTCTAAATGGAATTCTCTTTCTTCCTCTTCCTCTGTCCCTTTTACTCATGCTCTCTCTCTCTCTCTCTCTCTCTCAAACAAATAGATAAATCTTTTTGAAGAAGGGAAATTTAGAGTTTAAAAAAAAGTTTCCTTATAAATAGCTTGACTGCCATGCTACTCCTTTCATAAATGTTCCTGAGACAAACGCTAGGCCCAGAACCCCACCATGGTAGCAAGGATTGCTGCAAACTACCACTCAGCACAGAGTAATGAGTAATAATGAAATGCTAGCCAGGGGGTGCCCTGACTCACAAGCCAGGCATGACCCTGGTGAGGAGGCCTGGGGAAGAGTCACCTGAAGTGACCAAGCTAAAAGGCCTTCACCACGTAGAATGTCATAGCCGATGTGAGGAAACAGCAAGGGTCTGCTTTCCCTCTGGGTCCCTCTTCCTTGTTCACACAGGTGCCACTTTCTCAACTCTGACAGATGTCCATGGAGGTAGAAAGCATAAAGAAGACAGTACTGTGGTCCTAGGCGCTGCCAGTGGTCTTGAAGCACCTCCAGGACCATGGTTTTCACAGTAGGTTCCTCAGAGGCACAGAGTTCTGGAAACACAAGCTGGCCCAGGGTGGAAGCCTATTGACTCCTCCAACCACAGCACCACCGTATAACTACACTTTGGTTATCTCACCTACTGGGATTTCACATCACATGTCGTGAGGGGTCTGACAAAGGACTGTACAGAGGAGAAAGGTCTGAAGACACTGAGGCCCAAAGAGCCTGCTGTCGAAAGTGGTACAGCCAGTAAATGCTTGGACCACACAGAGCTTTCCTGGAAGAAGGCCTGGGAATGAGAGGCTGCTGGGAAACCAGCAGAGAAGGTAAGAAAGCTCCAGAGGGCACGCACTGCAACTAGAGAGATCAACCCAGGCGCCCAGAAGGCTGGAAATCTCTAGAAGGGTTGGAGAAGCCAGAAGTGAAGGATCATGGGAGCTAGACAGAACAGGTATCCCGGGTCTGGAACTTCTTTACCTTCTGTCCTCCGTGCTCATCTCTGAGACTCACACCAGGGGAACCGTCCCAGGAGAAAGGCCTCCCCGCTTGGGGCTGGGACCCGGGAGGAGGGGGGCGGACTGGACAAAGGGCAGCACCCGCTCTTACTCTGACCATGCATATGCTGCGCTGGCACCTCGGGGGGGACTCGGGTGGGGGAGAAAGCCCTCGGAGACGACGACGGACGTGAGCTCTCCATTCCTCCATCTTTGCACAGGCCAAATAGGGATAAGGGATCCACATCAACCCAAGAGTTGTCTGGCAAAAGCACAGGGAGGGCCCTCCAATCTGCTTAGTAACAGCAATAGAAAGTGCTAAATAAGTGAGTCAAGAAATATTTCTGGAAGAGCTATTCAACTGGAATGCTTGGAGAGCCACCCGCATTGCAATAACTCGATCTGTCCTCATCGTTTAGAACACGCACGAGCCCGGCTTGAAAAAGGGGACTTCGCAGCTCCAGAGGCAGCCAAATAAATAAATACACACGTAGAAATCGCTCGGTGGCTTTACCGAAGTTAGCAGGGAGAAAGTTATGTTCGCAATAAGGATGTGATTTCATTCTTCTCTCTCTGTCTCATTTCACATCTTTTCCCCAACCACTTTTGGTAGTGAGCAGTTTGTCATGCATCCAAGGGAAGCGACACAGCCTCCTGCGTGGCCGATCCATCTAAAAAACATATCATCTGTCTGTACGGCAGAAAGCCCAGTTGGAATAAGCAAGTTCTGTGCGTTCAACTAGAAAACACTTCTTGTTCTCGCTGTCAAAATAATTCTGTATTAAACTTCTGGGATATGTGACTAATGTGCCTGGAACCTTTTGGAGCGACTGGTTTATTTATTTTAGGGAGGGGAGCGCGGCTGCTGGCGGCGGGGGTGGTGACAGAGAAAGAGGAGGAGGAAGAGAAGAGGAGGGGAGGAATGGGAAACAGGGAAGAGGCAGAGGGGCCGGCCCGGCTCTGGCGGCCCCTGGAGTCTGCACCGCTCGCTTCAGCCCCAGAAGCCCGAGGAGGAGGAGCTGGGCCAGGCCAGGAGGGAGAAGACAGATAAAGACTGGCAGTGCACCCGTCCCAGAGTCAAGGCTGCCCAACAGTTCCTCAAAAGACTCGGGAAACGAAAAAGTAAAAGCAAAACAAAACACACACACTTCATCAGAGTAATCCTATCACAGCTCCTTCCAAAACCCATAAAAGCTCCCTACTGCTTATGGGAAAAAGCCCCAAACACAGCAGTGGGACACGGAAAACTTCTATGATTTGATCGAGAAGCCTCACCTCCCTGCACCTTCCAGATGCAGCCTGCCACCCACCCTCCCACCACCCCCAGGCCAGTTCCTCCACATAGTCTCATGCCTCTGCTAGTCCCTCTGTCTGTCTGGAAGACGCGACTCTTCTCCCTTGTTCATCACAGCCTAGCTATCTTTCAAGGCCTAGAATGTCGTCGCCCACAGCAAAGCCTTCCCGAGTGGCAGCCAATGGACACCTTACCCTCCGCACGCTCCTAACTCCGGCGTCGATCACTTGACAGCCTGCCCCCAGGTACTCCCTGCTTGTTGGGACACCTGTCTGCCGGCTCCCTGGCCCATCTTCCCTCCCAAGCACCCACAGTGTGCATGCATATGCAGGTACCAGGTACCGAGTGCTCTGCAATCAGTGTTCCCCTGCACCTTTCTCGGGATGCCCCAGAGTAGTCTGAGGGCTGCATTCACCAAGCACTAAGTGCATGTATGCCCATCATTGATCCTTTGTGCCTTCCACAGCAAAGCGCCTTTAGCTTTGAAAAAGGTTGAAAGACAAAAAAAAAAAAAAGAAAAGAAAAGAAAAAAAATCAGCTCAGAGATCTTCAGAAAAAAAAAGGTGGGGAATTTGCTCGTGCTGAACCTCTACAATCAGCACCTGGGAGCTGCTCTTCTCCAGCCTCAAACAGGTCATGTTGCTAAAGTCTCCTCTCCTGCTCTGAGCCAGAAGTGGGTGGAAGGATGGGACACTAAGTGAGGAGGGGGTGACAGGAGGGGACACTTCCAGGGGAAACAGACAAGGTGATGAGGTCAATAGATCTAAAACCCATCAAATAGGTTGAAATCACTTGCCTACTTTCTGTTTTGTTTTGATTCCACCACCCCCCCCCCCCATTTTCTTACTTGTAACTAGTTATATATTAAGAAGGGAAAGAAGGGAGGAGGTGTTTAGAGATGGAGAACAGGACGGGGCTGCAAGCAGGACGAGGATGAAAGAAATACTGAGCTGGCTGCGTGCTGCTGGTCAGCTCTGGCAGTCCCACCTCCTGAACTTTCTCTCCACAGTTACTTGGCAGAGACAGCTTCAGAAAACAGTTTGCACTTTCCTTCTCCAAACCCGCCCTCCCTCCCCCACCTCATTTAAAAAATGAGTTCCAACCTCCTAAAGAGGAAAAGGAAAAATGAGACCCAATTCACTTCACATTTTCTACCACTTAAGGAAAACCATTTCTTGGAGTGAATGCTTTATGATTCAGAGAATAACCTTACTCTCTCATCCTGCTTCTCTCTACTTCTGCAACCCCCTCACATCCTTTCTTCAACTTGGAAGTAATCCTCTGCCCTCAGAGAAGAGCCCTCCTTCCATTCAAAATCTTCATCTCCCTCCCTCTCTCTCTCACTCTCTCTAAATCTCCCACTCTTTCGCTCTCTTTCTCGCTCTCTCTCACACACACACAAGTTTTGTTTCTATTGTTTACCTTCATAAGAAAACAATAAATACCCATAAAGGTAATTCATTTATTCACTCATTTATTCATCTTTAAATAAAGCTTAATAAGCACCTACTCTGAAAGAGCTAATATTCTAACAGGGCCCATCAGAAACTGTACAGAGATGCCAACGGTGATGTCACAGGAGAAGCATACGGGATAGACCACCTGAGCCCGAGGAACTGCGGAAGCCTTCCCACGTAGGACACCCGCAACACGGTAGACTCCCTATGACAATCTGTTAAAAGAATTAATGAGTATGTTGAATGAGTGGAGAAATAAAGAAATGGATAAAGATGTATCTGAGTTTAGCCTCAAAAGGATGAGGAAGATTTGGACGGGCACAAATCAGAGAGCCAACAGTTCACAGGTGAGGATCACAGCTGCACAGAGGCAGGGAAAAGAGAGGCCCAACTCAGGAATGCCCAGAAGCCTAGTGCAGAAGGGAAACGCTATCGTTGGAGGCCATGGAGAGGTATTCACTTGACACACTCACACCCTGTAGTACTTGCTACATGATGGATCATGTAGTCCCCGGTTTGCTTTTAGAAATACTAACTCATTTAATCCCCATAACAACCCTACTTCCATTTCACATAGGAGGAACCAAAGCCCAGGGAGGGTCAATAACCTCCCCAGATAAGAGGGTTGGCGGGTGGTGGAGGAGCCTGGCTGCAAAGTCTGGCTCTCCACTGCTGCATTATTCCATCCCGATATGATATCAGTATCCTCTGGACAGGCCCCCAAGGGCCAGACCAAGGAGTCCATGCTTCATTCTACAGGCAAAAGGAGTCAATTCAAGGTTTGGGGAGCTAGAATAGGAGGGTCACATTTAGGGAGAATATTTTGCATTTGTGAACTAAGATTTATCAGAGCTCATGGATGGATTAGGGAATAAGAGATGAATCAAGTTCAACATCAGTCCCTACCCACCCCACCGTGGCCAGCCACACGCTCCTAAATCAATGTTTCACTGTCATGTACGCCGTCCAACAGGATATACAGTAATTTTTCTCTGTGTATGCTCACACCCTGCAATTTGATTTTTTATATATATATTTGTATATATATTAGAATAGTCTGTTCAGATCTGGTTTCCGGGCCAAAGATTCCACAGAGCCTGCCATGAGGGACAGCATGGCCGCAGTCGGTGGTGAATGGCCTCCCAGCCCAGCCTCATGCTCCGAAAGGCAGCATTGTACATGTACTGAATAGCCACAAAAATAGCTCGGCTAAAGGACACAGGGAAAAAAAAACTGCACTCTTTAGAACTGACGTGTTTTTCCTTTTCTCTCTCTACCACTGCTTCTATGACCTAGTAAGGAGGTATCACGGTGGAAGAAGCACTGGGCCAGAGTTCAGGCAGCCAGGATTTGGGTGTTGATTGCCACTTTCTTTTAAACGCCACCTCTGACAAGCTCTGGGCCTCAGTTTTGCTATCTGTAAAATAAGAGGCTGGTTCTCAACTATAGTGGTTGTTGCCCTGTATTTGAGAGAGAGAGAGAGAGTGAGAGTGTGTGTGTGTGTGGTGGTATGTGTGGGGTGTCAAGACAGATACGAGTGCATTTTGGTTGACATAGGATTTTTTTAACCTTATATCTTTCCAAAATGTTCTATAAAGTAGAGCCAAAAACTAGGGTATGGAGGGTGAGTTGGCTGGCTATGTGGGGTTACAAAGCAAAACAGATTTCCACAAATAAAATGTCATACTTGGGGGCGCCTGGGTGGCTCCGTCAGTTAAGCATCTGCCTTCGGCTCAGGTCATGATCCTGGGGTCCTAGGTTCAAGCTCCGCATGGGGTTCCCTGCTCAGCAAGGGAGGGGTCTGCTTTTCTGTCTCCTCGTCCCTCCCCCCTGTTCGTTCTCTCTCTCTCTCTCTCTCTCTCTCTCTCTCTCTCTCAAATCAATAAATAAAATATTTAAAAATAAATACATAAATAACATGTCGTTGTGGTTCCCTTGGTAAAGGGTGACCTAGATCATTTTCCTTTGTTTTAGACTTTCCCTATACATACTAAATTAAGTCACCTGAGGTGTTTTCCAAAACTTTAACAATGATTATCATTGATGAATGGATTTGAGGAAACTTCTCCTGCGTTTGTTCTACTCTTCTGCACGGTTTAAATTCTCTTCGGCCAAACATTTTTTAAGAAATGATAAAACTACAGCATTTGAAAATAAAAGACAAGAGAAAGCCTAAAAATGAAGAAAAAACAAAAGTCAAAACTCACCCCCGCAGCCTCCCTACACTTACCCGAATACATTTTCTAAACCCTAATCTTCCTGCGCTGGCAGCCACAGCCAGTGGACGCAGCACACTGTGGGGGTAGGGGCCCCCCTCGTTCCTTCAACTCAGTGCTTTCCCTTTTTTCCCCAATTAATTGAAATCCATTACTATGTGGTGACAAGTACGGTGAGGACAGTGGCTTCCCTCACACAGCTGTTGTTGAGGCCCAGCGGCTAAAAAAAGACTGCAAGCACTTTGTCAATATAGGGTGTTTAATCACTGAGCAGACATGAAGTCCTCCTGGGGGACTGTAGCGATGGGCACCGCATTTCTATGGCTTAGCTTCAGTGATGATGATGACGACGACGATGGCAACAACAACAACAACAACAATCATAATCATAAGCAGCTCACCCACTGGACACCCTGGCCTTGCCGCCAATCACTAAAAATACAAAGAAGCAGACTCCTTTCTCCAAGCACAAGACACTCCACATTATCACATCCTGTTAAAACGGGGCAGGTTTTATTCATAATAGCTGCGGGTCTTACAGGTGATTTTTATTTTCTTCTTCAGCTCTCATTCCCCATTTTCTCAATCTTCTACATGAGAATGCATTGCTTTTATACTTCCAAAAAAAAAAAAACACACACAGAAGATCATTTTTAAAGACTTGTAAACAACCACCACCATAAATAAGCCAGGCTCTCCTTTCACAGAGTTTAAACATGAGCCTTCCTCACCAGTGAGCCTGCAGGGGATATTCTGTAACTAGGTCACCGGATTTCACTCCATCCCGGTGTACCTCTCCAAATGTTCACCAAAGCCACCAATATCTCATGAGGTTAATTTTGGACAACTGCTGAGTTGAACTAAAAGGAACACATTTAGTCAAAAAGCATTTAGGGAATGCCTCTAATATTCTTGGCACAGCAGGAGTCACCAACATGAAGAGGCCGCCCCACCCTCCAGAAACCTACAGAAGGTAGGAATTAATACACACGCATAAATAGGAATAGCTCAAGGTACAATGTGATAAGTTCTAAAAGTGTTCCAGCTCAAAGCAGTGTGGGGGTTCTAGGAAAGGAAAGGTTATTTCTAGCTGCTGGGATGAGGGATGGCTTCGGGACAGAGTTAATGTCTCAGCAGGACGAGAAACACCAACAAAGGCAAGGAGGGGAGCAGATCCGAATCCAGAGTACAGTTCAGCTGGCCGGAGCCCAGGGGCACTGAAGAGTGGCCTTCACTCTGGAGAGGAAGACTGTGTCAGACGGTCCTGAGGATACGGGACACCAAGCTAGGGAGTTGGGGTGTACTGGCTTGGCGGGGGGGGGGGGGGGGGGGGGGGTGCACTGTCTCCACGTGCATCCAGGTGCCATAGCAACCGTTTCACCCGAAGCCATCCTTTTACATGTAGGAGTAAATTAAATGAGTGAAGAAAAAGTAGAGACGACAGACAAATACCTAAGTTAGTATAAACAAGCCACAATATGTTCCCAAGTAAAATCGATGGGAGTCACCGTGAATACCTCCCAAACTAGAGAACACATGCCCTCGGTGATGAAAATCTGGTGAGTGTGGGGAGAATGAATGAGGAGGGAAATAGCAGAAGTCATGGCTCGGCCTTTCGGTGGTTCCCAGTGAGCCAGGCCAAAGCGGCTCAATCCCCTGCTCTGGAGCCACTCATTCAAACTTCTGTGTCCATTCCTGTGACCCTGTGACACCCTCTCCACAGCCTGAGCCACCGCAAAGAAGCACCAATGCTTTTGGTGAGGAAATTCTCCTTCTCGATGGGATGATAACATCATAAGAATGAAGGTTTGCTAGGGTCAGGAAAAAAAAAAAAAAGTATACTGTATCCGAAAGAGAAGGAAAAAGGAAAAGAAAAGAAAGTAAAAAAAGAAAGAAAAGAAAAGAAAAGAAAAGAAAAGAAGAAAAGAGAAAAAGAAAAGAAAGAAAAGAGAAGAAGAAAGAAGGAAGGAAGGAAGCAGGCGAGCAAAAGAGCAGAGACGGCTTTTCTGCCCCTAAAACATCGGTTCTTCCCCCTTGCTGAACAGTATCATCCCTCGGGGTACTCGTTTTTTTAAAATTTCAGATACTCAGGGCTCCACTCTGGCCTATTCCAACCAGAATGCATAGAGGGGAGTCCCAGGCACAGTCACTATTACACAGCTCCCCAGCTGACTTTAACACGCAGCTGGGGTTGAGAGTCGCTGCTGGCAGTCTGGGCAAAAATGCTCAGAAGAAACTGAAAGGTCAAATAAATGAGAAGAACTGACAGCCTGTTGGGCTCAAGTTCAAAGGAACCCCTAATCACATACTGGTTGCTTTTCAAGGCCTCTCTCCCCCTGGTTGGGGGCATCCAGGGTGAGCTCTTTATAGGAGAGTATCAGGTTCCCCTGAGCCTGACAGCAGAGGCCAGGGGAGGGTCACCAGCATCATGTAATCAGTGAAGGTGGGTGCTCACAACGGAACACAAGTGAAGGCTATCGGGAGAGTGAGAGCCAGCACCAGCCCAAGCGAAGCTCTGTGCAGTACTGTCATGGGATGGGGACAAGGAGGAGCATGTAGATCTCGAACTCCAGCCGTCAATATCATGGCAGCATAGGGTGTAAGGAGGAACTTTGCAATTAGACACACGCTGGCTCTGTCACTTTCTATGTGATTGTAAACAAATGCTTTAATCAATCTGAGCCTAAATTTCCTTACTTGCAAAGGAGGAATTAGAATATATGCCTTGCATATTGTTTTTCTTTTAGGATTTGGAATAACAGTGTACACAGTCCGGCCCACGCTAGGTGCTCAGGCAATACATGTCAATGATACATTATCATTATAATTATTAAGCAAATAAAACCAACCCGAAATTGTCTCCAAGATGGCATGCCATCACCAAACCAGGAATTGAAGACAAAAACCAGAAATACATGTGGTAGGCAACCAAACCTGCATCTCCCAGACCAGGAGGAAGTATTATTTCTACTCCCAACATCAACTCAACCCCAGCGTGCTTAACCGTAGATGTCAAGTCATTGCTTTTCAGTCAGGCCTCTCAGCAATTACAAACTGGCTCAGACTTCAAAAGTCATTAGGTCTCACCTTTCCTCTATCCAAACCTTTGCCACGCGAGAGAATGGCAAAGTTGAAAGGTCTTTGGAGGTGACCATCTGCCCACCATGCAAGGCTTGCCAGAGCCACATGGCACCAGAGGAGCATGTCCATCTTCAAGAGGGTGGTCCATTTCAATTACACTTAGAAGTCAATAGCATAAAACCATAAACACAACACTAATTAACGAGTTTACCAACACTTCTTATTAGACACGTGGTAGAGAAATTACGTGCTTACTCTGTAGGTGCCAGGGTCAGCACTAGAGTCAGGGCTAAAATCCAGAGCTGTGGAATTCCATGCACCAGGATGGCAAAGGGGTCAGATGCTCAGACTCCACCACGACCAGGTACCCTAGACACTAATGTCCTTCCCTTCTCTAAGCTGTGGGTTCCCATTCTTTAATGAGAGGATACTCCTTGATTTCCTTAAGGATTATTAGAGAACGAGTGGGTAGTGACCATGGAAACCATTTGTTCCAGTCTGACCTTGAGACACCTACATCTTGCCTTCCCGTACAAAAGCTTAAAAATCCACTGATAGAAAATTTGTAGCCATTTCCTGCTTGGGTCAAATGCCACTAGCTGAGCGTCAGAGTCGATATTAAGCCAAATCTGGGGCTGAAATCTATCAGCAGCAGAATCTGAATTTCATTGATACAAGAATAAATATGAAATTTCTCAGTGTTGAAGATAACCGGTAATTGATGTTGCTGTACAGGATTTTGAAGGTTTTCCTGATCATGAGATGTTGAGGACACAAATTTGGCATCCTACTTGCAATGTGTCTTCAAAAACGTGAAAAATTCCTAAACAGGCCCTTTCTGGAAAGATCTGTGGACTTAAGTAGAATTAAACAACTAAAACTAAGAAAAAGTTCTTAATGGACATTCTTTTTAATGTTATAAAATGCAACTACCCGTGACGTGCTCATTTGGACATGCAGTGTGTGTGGATGGGAGCAGGGAGTCAGGAAGGCTTCCAGAGAGTAGAACACATAACCCCAAATGCAAGTTGCAAGCCCTGAATCTATGAACACCATCAGAGGAAGAGGTGCTCTGGAACGGCATGCCAGGTGGCAGCATGTACAGGAAAAGCCACAAATTTCACGGCCTTTCACATCCTGTTTTGAGTCTCAGTCCTGTGACTACTACCTCTGTGACCTGGGAGAGTAACATAAAGTCTCTGAACCTCAGTTTCCTCATCTGTAACATGGGGCGGTATCTGTATTTTGAGCGCACGTTAGAAAGATCGTCCATGGTGCCCAGTAGAAGCGCCTCGCATGGACCCTGGCTGTGGATATGACATTCCAGATTTCCTCTGCTCCTCTGCAGTTAGGAACCCACACACTTGGTGGATGGGCTCAGCCTGCTTAAGCGGCACGCTGCCCTATGAGATGCTTTATAACCCTGTTGCTGAAGCAATCAGGAGGCTTTCCATGTCTCCAACAAGGCAAGGGGTACTTTCCCAAGAAAACGTGATAGGAATAATATTTAAGTGAGCCACCCAAACATTTTCTAACTTCCCTCGCATGAGGCAGGAGTGAGTCAGAATGTGAAGGTTTATCTGTGTTTATCCAGCACGGAGGACAGAGATGCTGTGCTATGACCGGTGAGTGTGGCTGAGAAAGACAAGGCCTCCAGGGGACTGAATAGTCAGGTATCCATTTCTGCTGGAAGTCCTATGGGGAGGTGACACCACAGGAAGGCGACAAACCTTCAGTAACAGATGCCCTGGGGATTTTTGATCATTCAGCTACACAAGCCTCATCTCTTACCTGAGGAGAGGCGATGAAGGAATTCTACCCAATGCATCTGGTGGGCCTGAGTCTGTTGATACCCCAAAGAGGAAGATGCATGTGGAGCAGGGAATATTCTTCTCTATATCCTTCAAACCCTTTGCTCTGACTCTTCCTTCTCTGAGCAATGCCTCTGCCAACCAATCCCATTTCCACAGCATCTGAGGCAGAGCACAGATACTGGCAAGCCAATTAATGCAAAGCTCTTGCTCCCAGGCATGTATGAAAATGGCACTGGGTTGATCCTGGGCTGCCTTCTGCATCTGACTAATGCAAACCAATTTCCTCCCCATCCCACCATGGAAGCCCTGATTTGCTATTTTCAAAAGGTGGGGAGGTGAGGAGTTCCAGGCTTAAAATGATGAGGACCAGATACAAACTGCACTGACCACATGATCAAGTAAAGCCCTGTCTCATAACTGCCAGAGTCTTCCAAATCACCAGGGGCAACACTTACTGAGCCAGTAGTCTTACTGAATTCTTCCTACCCTTATAAGGGCGGCTTCATCTGCTTTGGCTGTCACCTTCTTTTGTAGTTGTGGAATATATCATTTGCAGAGTTGAATTTCTTAAGAGCAGGTGGGCAGATCCAATTCCAGTTTAATGTCTAGTCACTTAAATTCATCAGGCATCTATTGAGCAAAAAACATGTACACAGATGGCCCTGAGCAAGACCCTGGAAGTACAAAGGTGAAATAAGATACAATCACTGACTCGTGTCATATAATCATTGGCCTTGTAGGCATGAAATAAAGGTTAACCATTCAGTGTTGCAATACATAAGTATTATAAATATTAATTGTGATGTTAAAAGTACAGGACATAATTAACAATGGAGAACTGGTTTAAAAAGCAAGCCCAGGGAGGCCTGGGTGGCTCAGATGTTTAAGCGTCTGCCTTCAGCTCAGGGCATGATCCTAGGGTCCCGGGATCAAGTCCCAAATTGGGCTCCTTGCTCAGTGGAGAGTCTGTTCCTGCCTCTGCCTCTGCCTCTGCCTCTGCCTCTGCCCCTGCCCCTCCCCCTGCTTGTACCTCCACACACTTTCTCTCTCTAATAAACAAAATCTTTAAAAAAATTTTTTAAATTAATAAACTGAAAAGCAAGCCCCCAAATAGCAGGCTGTGATGTATACACACACACACATGCAAATGGGAATGCTATTCACTATAATGTACTTCAGGGAAATAGGATTCCAGGCAATCTAAGATTTTGTTCCTTACACAATCTTTATTTTCCCAATTTTCTACAATGAAAATTAATTACTTATAAATTCAAAAAGCACCAATAAAATGTTGAAAATAAAGCACACTAAGGGCCTCATTCTTCTGACTTCCCAAAGAGCTCCTGTACTAAACCTAGAGATTTGACACCCTAATCCCTCGCTCCAAAAATCCATGTGTGTGTCTGTGTTAATGTACGTGTGTGCCTGTGTTACACATTTGTATGGTTGATACTGACTAACCTAAAATACAAGTCCTTTGTGGGATCCTGGTTGGGTGGAAGAAGACTAGACAAACTCTGAGAGACAGGTAGTCATCTTTTGGAGTAACTGAAATTGGGAGTACATCAGAGTAGCTGCTGATCAGAAAAGCTATTCAAGCACAGAAGACACATGGGGCAGAGAAAACCAATAGCCATTTGGTCTGGCTCTTGCACTGGAAAAGCAGAAGGGTATCTCTCCCAACCACAGGCACTGGCTTGTGAACGAGCTGCCTGTCCAAGGGGCAATTCCATGTGTCTATTCCCGGAGACAAGCAGCCATCACTAAATCATTTATTTAATAATGATCCAGAACTAAGCTTTATACCTCTAGAAAGGCCAGAAAACATTACACAAATAATTCTTTGCAAATATGTCCATTTGATTTGTTTAGAAGCTGCTGTTAAAAACATACATTTGGAAGGGGAAACCAAACTAGAAACACTGCAACAAGCTAAGTGAGAAATGACGACATCAAGTTCAGAAATACTTAATGAGCACTTACTATATGCCAGGCATTGATTGTAGTAGGTATTTATACTACAGTAAGGCATAAAAGGGCAACAGCCCCTACCTTTACACAGCTTACCTTTGGAAGAATGTAGGAGGAAATCATAAAAACAAAAAGTAGATGTGGAATCCTGGTACTACAGGACACAATACTGCAGCCCTAATAAACTTGACTGTGTAGGTCAAACTAACAAAGCTGTTAATGGGTAGAGGCGTGGGCAGATTTTGGTTCCTGATCAAATATATTTGACGAATTCATACATGAGCTCCAAGAAGCTCTACAGCAAAGAAATATGTCTAAATTTGATCAAGTTTACATTTCCTAATTGTGTTTGACCACAGAACCCTCCTTCTTGTGGAATACCTACCAACAGACCATAGAAAACAAACATTTACCAAAACAAAGTTTGCAAAATGCACAATAGTGGTTGTGCCAAAGATATAAAATTATCATCAGATGGGTTCTTTTAAAAAAAGACAGGAATGTTCATTAGGCTCTCTGTAAAAATTGACATACTTTTAAGTATTGACTCTTAAAAGTAGGAAAATCTATTTGGAATTCTTCATTTCCCAAAATCTAGGAGACAGAGACTTTGGTATATGTCCCAAATTACCAGAGAATGCCTCCTAAACCCCAAAACTTCCAGAGTCCACTGCCCACCCAATGTGACTATGGGACACCCACAGAGGCACCAGCAAAAAAGGCAGGTGGCAGAAGAGGGCATAGTGAGTAATCAGCATGTGACCAGGTGCTAGAGACAGCAGACAGAGAGTCACAGGTGCTCCCAGAAAAGTATACAGCCAAGTTCTCACAGTCTATTTCAGGGAAGGGGAGTGGTTATAGATACTGCTGACAGGAAGGAAAACGCAGACAATCCCTAAAACTTTGTTTTGTTTTAAATAGTTTTCCTATAGGGTGCCTGGGTGGCTCAGTCAGTTAATAGTCTGCCTTTAGCTCAGGTCATAGTCCCGGGGTCCTGGAATTGAATCCCACATTGGGCTCCCTGTTCAGCGAGGAATCTGCTTCTCCCTCTGTCCTTTCCCCTGTTTGTTCGTTCTCTCTCTCTCTCTCTCTAATAAATATAAATCTTTAAATAAATAAACATTTTCCTGTTAAATATATTTATACATTTATCGATGAGAGAAATGGATTGGGAGAGGTTGACTTGTAAAACAGAAACCGAGTCCTGAGTTGAAAGTCAACAAATTTAGGTTTAACACGGTCATTAGCTAGCCAATACCCCATTCTCCTTGGATCACCCTGTTCCACTGTTCACCACTGCTTAGTCCCCTTCACATCTAGTCGTGCGTGATGTGTGTTACAGAGTAACCACCAATCTCAAATCACAGAGACAAAGAATTTTCCAACTGGTGTTGGGACACTTAGATAGCCATTTGGATAAGGACAGAATTAGATCCATTCATCACATCATACACAAGAATAACCTGCAAATGAATCAGACATCTAAATGTGAAAAATGAAATTATACAGGCACTGGAAAATAACACAAGTGAACATAACTGTTGAGAAATGCTTTCTAACCACGATCAAAAAACCGAGCAATGGAAGAGAAAGCTGATAAATTCATCTATATAAATATAAAAATTTTCACATGACAAGAAAAGCACTGTAAGAAAGGTCAAAAGGCAAATAATACACTGGGAGAAAATATTTACAATATATTTCACAGATGAAGGGCTAATTCATAAAGCATATTTTACAGAAAAAAGGCCAAAATCCAACTGAAAAAAAATGGGCAAAATATATGAACAGACAATTCACAAAAAATGAGATTTATAAAATTAACAAATGTGGTCTTTAAACAAGTGAAAAAAAAGTTCAACTTCATTTAAAATAGGATATATGCAAATTAAAACTACACTGAAATATCATTTCTCACCCGTCATACTGGTAAAAATTCCAAAGGCTGACAACATGCTGTGGTCGAGGATTCTGGTGAGACACTCCCACAGAGAAGAATTCGGCCCTACCTAACTAATACAACATTCTTCCTTGACCCAGCATTCCCACTTCCAAGAATATAGCCTGAAGATAAATCTCCACTGATATGAAAGTGAATATGAATAATATTATCCATCGCAGGAAACCATTCCACTGTCCAACCACAAATCAGCTGTATGAGAGAGCAGAGAGAAGGAAGGAAGGATGGAAAAAACAGCAGAAAGATAGAAGGAAGAGAATTAAGAAGGGGAGAGATGAGGAAAAGAGGGAGGGGGGAAACAGAAAGAACAAAAGAATTTTTAAAAAGCAAAGTGCAAAAAAAAAAAAAAAAAAGCAAAGTGCAAAAAGGCTTATTTTTATAGCACATTACCTTTTATGTAAGAAAAAAAAGCAGTATGAAAACACACATAAATCAGGTTTAAAAGAAATACAGGAAAGATAACCAAGAAAACAAAGAGACTGCTTCCCTACAAGAGGCAGAGGGAATATTGGGGTGGAAGGAATGTTGGAAGGAGTAGCACTTCTCTGGGTATACGTTTTCATTTACTTTGGACATTTGGAAACATGTTAATGTTTTACACATGCAAAAAACAAAATTAAATCAACAAGGCAAGGGTGGGAAGGAGGAAAGCTAAAGCCAAAAGCAAACTAAAAGAATTAAACCCAAATATATTTTAAATGAACAACCTAATGACAACAGGGGACTAGGGGGGAAGTCTATAAAGAAAAAAAATTCCTTGAGGCACCTGGGAGGGTTCAGTAGGTTAAGCATCTGACTCTTCCTTCTGGCTCAGGTCATTATCTCAACCCTATCTGGACTCCCTGCCGGGCGTAGAACCTGCTCAAGATTCTCTCTCTCCCTCTGCCTCTCTCCTCCTTCTTTCTCAAAAGAGAAAGGAAGGAAGGGAGAGGGAGGGAGGGAGAGAGGAGAGAAAGAGAAGAGAAAGAGAAAGAGAAGAGAAGAAAAAAGAAAAGAAAAAGAAAAAAGAAAAGAAAGAAGAAAAAGAAAAGAAAGAAAGAAAGAAAGAAAGAAAGAAAGAAAGAAAGAAAGAAAGAAAGAAAGAAAGAAAAAGAAAAAGAAAAAAAGAAAAGAAGGAAGGAAAAAAATTCCTAAACATAGTATTTGACAATAAACTTTCAGTCTTAGGCAGGGTTAAAGTTGGGAAAGGGCATCCCAAGGAAATCCTGAACTGTTTTCAGCAGGTTTGTTTGGTACAGTGGTATGAGCTTAAAAAAACATTATTATTAATAATTGTGTTATTATATTCACATCCCCATAGCTACAGGTATGTGTGTACATACAGGTGATATAAACATAGAGAAATGCATGTATATACTTTCATGTGTATGATTTCCTGGCTCTGGCCATCAAAGGACCTGTGACCAAAGGCACACAGTGGCCACGAGCACACCTGACACACAAGTATCGGTCCCTAATCCCATTCTCTGCTGCAGAGAACCAGGATGTACTGAAGAAATGGTTGATTTCAGAGCTTGAGTAGAGATGACCCAAGATGAAACTAGAAAATCTTTTTATTCTAGCAGGTAAATAAGTGCTAACACAACAACAAAGACAGGAACATGCCACAAGGAGGTAGGAGCCAGATTAAAGGGGCTCTCATGGGACAAATCTGGGGCAATCTAAGCATCAAAATAACTACGTAGTGCTAATAAATTATACAAGATTGAAAGGGAAGTCCATCCCTATATTAGAAACAGAGAGACGGGAGGGACTCTGGCTTAGAGCAGAATGCAGAATGCTGGAATGCTCCCTTTGGCAACACATACGCTAGAACGCTCACAATGGTGGGGAAGGCAGGGCTGAAGACAAGATAGCACAATTCTGCAACCATCCAGAAAAGACTAGTTTAGGCAAAAATTTAGGGTAAACGCTTGACGAAGAGCAAGAATAGAGTATCTCATGGGTTGCTTAGTAATGGCAAGGGAAAAACAGTAACTATAAAGCGGAGAAACTGAACAACACCTTGACCAGGCAATCATAATCATCATGAGCCTCCCAATGTAATTAATCCCTGAGGAGGATTCATCTATGCAACGTTCTAGCAGGGAGCACACAACTGAACCTAAACATGAAGAAACAACAGACTAATGCGAACAAGGAGTACAACAGTATTGAAAAGAAGAAGCACTTATGCTTCAAAACTGCCAATGCCATAAAAGACAAAGAGAGGCTGTGGAAATGTTCCAGAATAAAAGAGATAAGAGTCACGACAACTAAGTGTATTATCTGATCCCGGGCTAGGCTCTGTAGTAGAAGGGGGAAATGCTGTCAACTGGACAAAGTGACATAACAGAAGTAGAGACAGTGCATTAAAATACCAAATCAGAGTCAGTGTACTGAACAGGAGAACTACAGTGCAAATATGAAGAGACAACCCCTATTATTAGGAAATACACACTTTACTTAGTGGTAGACAACCATGATGGATCACGACGCATGGAGCTTACTCTCAATTACTGTAGAAAATAATCATACACACAATACATAGTAAAGAGAGAGAAAGAAGAGGGAGAATTTAAATGATATAAAATATTAACAATAGATGAATCAGATGAAAGCATATGAGTATTATTGGGAGTATTCTTTTTTTTTTAACATTATCTTTTATTGTTTTTTATGATAGTCATACAGAGAGAGAGAGAGGCAGAGACACAGGCAGAGGGAGAAGCAGGCTCCATGCACCGGGAGCCTGACGTGGGATTCGATCCCGGGTCTCAGGACCGTGCCCTGGGCCAAAGGCAGGCGCCCAACCGCTGCGCCACCCAGGGATCCCGGGAGTATTCCTATTCTTGCCACTTTTTCACATCTGAAATAATCTACAATAAAAAATTAAAGAAAAAATAACCACTGAGAAAGAGACCATATATGAAAAAATTAGCTCTATTTTTCAGCAGGATTTGAAAATAAGAAAGAAATTAAACCCAAAGTACTTCATTCCACATAATAGTTACATACACATGTAGTTCATAGCGACACAAAGGAATTTGTGTATTTTAATTTCTTAACATGGGAAAGGATTTTAGAATTCCTTTTTCTGAAACTCCTGGGGATGAACTACACCTAACACATCTAAGGCCACAGTGGATATGTAAGCAGGGCTACAATTACAAGATTTGTAGGTCAACACAAGCCTCTGAAATTCTAGTTCACCACATTTGCAATCCGAGTACTATTTCCCTTCTAGAAAGAGCAAGTTTAGAGTTAGAAGATGAGCTGTATCTAACAAGCTAATAGCGAGCATCAATTTTTAAAAATCTATCAGCAGTGGCCTTTAAGGTTAAGTATCACCCAATGGATGAGTGGGGCGGGGCAGGGAGCACCCTTTCGGTCAAAATATGGATCAGGTCACATGTGCTGCCTTCCACTACACACCTGAACTTCCCAGCAGAAGGAAAAATTAGTGAATCGGCCCTTGAAGTTTCCTTCCTAGATAAGTTTAGAGAGGAAAAATAAAAAGATATGAAGGTTAGACATTATGAGGTCAAGAACCATCAACCAAATGGAACTTGATGTTTAAACAGAAAGAGGTAAAATATATGGGAAGGCAGCAAAACTCTCAACCCTCTGATTCCAAAACAGGCTCTGCTGACTGAATATGCGTGTGTGTGTGTGTATATATATATATATATATATACTGCAGCTGAATACTAGGTATTGTTCCCTTCCAACAAGCATTAAAATATAAAGGTCAGTTAGCTTAAATGGTATTTTATTGCACATACTTTAAAAAGACCTTGGACAATTAAAGCAATGAAATATATTCCTTCCTATCATTTTTAAATGTTCTTAGAAGCATAAAAAGAAAGCACGTCCCCCTGTAAAAAATCTTAACTCCTTCTCTTCCTTTACACAACATTTATCTCAGGGCCTCCCAGAACATATGAGCCTTTTTACTAGAGTCTCCGGGGCTTCTGGCCTCCGGCAGTCTTCACTGGGATGGCCCAGCAGTGCTGCCCGAGGAGCAAAGACACAGGTCAAAGATCAAGACCAGATCAGTGGTTCTCCCAGAAACTTTTCTTTTTTAAAAAAATATTTTATTTATTCATGAAAGACACAGAGAGAGAGAGAGAGGCAGAGACACAGGCAGAAGGAGAAGAAGGCTCCCTGTGGGGAGCCCGATGTGGGACTCAATCCCAGGACCCCGGGATCATGACCTGAGCTGAAGGCAGAGGCTCAACCACTGAGCCACTCAGGTGTCCCGCCCAGGAACTTATTTAAAATAAGACTAAAGCTCCAGGCTCCTCCTACAGATGCTGGGACAGCAAGTGAAACTCTGAGAGGAGTTTTTTCTTGTTGTTTTATGTTTGTTTGTTTGTTTGTTTTCCTTTTTTGGTGCCTCTGAAGATGTTGACGGGTACCCTTGCTTACAAACCACTGACCTAGAAGATTCTAAACTTCTCTGCAGCGCAAAAGCTCTAGGAAAAGTTTCAACTATCTGTGGCTTTACAGTGTCCTCAGACTGACCCTGAGGGCATCATTTTATTCCTCACCCTGGTTCAGTGTCCACAAAGATAAAAGGACACAAACAACAAGCCAATTTTGCTAGTCTGTTGCAAAAAGTTAATAAATTTTAAAGTACTCCACATATGTGAATATCCGTTTTTATCAACTTCTTACATAATACATGAAACTCTTCCTTAAGTTTTCAAAGGGACTACACTCCTAACAAAGGGACTGCACTCTGTCAACCTTAACCCTTTTTTCCCCATCGAAGTACTTGGCAACTAGTATCTTGGGTGTGGGTGGTATTTGCTCAGAGAATCATAGACCCCAGGGTAGGAGAAGTTCTCCAGAGGTCATCTGGAGAGCACTCTGATTCCCGGCAGAAAAGAGATCACTACCCCATTTCACAGAGGGTCAGGTGAAGCACACTGGGGACTCCACACTCCACGCTGACACACCTCTCTGATTTCTGAAGGTCAGAAACCTTCCTGTTGGGCCTTTACAGATGAATATAGTGCTTATTCTGGTTCATGTGGGTGACCTGAGGCAACCAGAGTCTCCTCTCTAGGCCTTGGGTCACTAGTCTCTAGCAAAGCAATCTCTCATCTGAGACGGTAGAAGGAAAGAAAAGCCTTCAATGTCAATAAATCAACTCACTAAATGGATTGGTGACTTTGAACAAGATATTTAACGCAAGAAAGAAAGAACCCCCATAATTAAATATCAAAATCTGAGCCTGGGATACAAGCAGGGCGGGGAGACAGAGGATGTTAATCCCAAGTGAGTGCACTGAATTGCAGGGTATCTGCTTCCCAGGGGCTTCTGAATATTACTGAGGCTGATGGTTACAGGGGCTCAGGGTTCACCTTCCCACTTAAAGGGCATAAAAATAAATAGATGCCTAGAACTATTTGTCTGTTCCCAAAGCTCTCCAGTACCATGGATTTAATGCCAACAGGGGTTAAAAAAAAAAAAAAAAAAAGTTGTGGAAATTGCCTTTTTCAATAATCCCCTTTTATTTTTTTTTTAAAGGTTGTGTGGTTTGAAATTTTATTTATTTATAATAGTCACAGAGAGAGAAAGAGAGAGAGGCAGAGACACAAGCAGGCTCCATGCACTGGGAGCCCAATGTGGGATTCGATCCCGGGTCTCCAGGATCGCGCCCTGGGCCAAAGGCAGGCGCCAAACCGCTGCGCCACCCAGGGATCCCAATAATCCCCTTTTAAGAGATAAAGAAATAATGAGGAATAAAGAATCTTACTCAAGATAACAAAACAATTAAGAAGCAGATAGAATACCCAAGGATATTCTAACTTATTTCTCCATCTGAAAATCCTCACATTACATCATGCCATTGTATGGTATCGGTCAGGAAATAAAACGGAAAACTGACTCTGTAGTTCAACAATTACCATCAAGAAACAGAAATCTTGGGGCACCTGGATGGCTCAGTCAGGTAAGCAACTGACTCTCGATTTCAGCTCAGGTCAGGATCTCAGGGTCTTGGGATGGAGCCGAGCATTGAGCTCCACACTCAGCTGGGAGTTTGCTTGAGATTCTCTCTCTCCCTCCCTCCCCTTGCACCTTCTCTCTCTCTCTCTCTCTCTCTCTCTCTAATAAATAAATAAATCTTAAAAAAAAAAAAAGATTTATCTATTTATTCATGAAAGACACAGAGTGAGAGAGAGAGGCAGAGACATAGGCAGAGGGAGAAGCAGGCTCCCTACAGGGAGCCCGATGTGGGACTCGATCCCGGATCCCGGGTCATGACCCGAACCCAAGATAGGCGCCCAACCGCTGACCCACCGAGGCGTCCCAATAAATCTCTTTTAAAAAAAGAAACAGAAGTCTTCTTTTCCTCACAAATTAAGATTTTACAGGAAAACGGCAGAAGTAAGGGTAACACAATATATTTGCCATTATTTTGTTTTTATTAGAGCAGAACACACCCAAAAGCAAAGCTATTTTGATCTACAAAAACAGCGAAGAAGGAAACACGGTTTGTTATTTGATTATTAAGTTTACTCTGCAGCCTTCGTTGTATGGGTGGCATTATCATACAAGCTGGCTCCTAGGAGGAGGTGAAAGGCGGGAGATGAGCAAAGTCAGTAGGATGAAATTCAAGTCTGCAAACATTTACCGAGCATCTCCTCTGCGGACAGCCCTGTGCCAGCACCCGTGGAGAACACAATTAGGAGGAAACAGCCCTGCCCACAAACTGTTGAAAATCAAATGAGGTGGAATTATGCACACAATTTACCCTAACTCAAGCCTTGAAGGATGAATGCAAAGAAGAAGAAGACTGACAGCCGACCAAGGACGAGACCCATCGTCACTGGCACAGCGGGCCCAGGCAACCCAGTACAACAGGGAGGAAATGAGAAGAAGCGGTCACCCACCCCCGCCCCATGGTGCCCCATCAGAGACCTGCAAACGCTCCACGACCTCCGTCAGCCCGTGACCAAGCCAAACGACATATTTCTAAATGTGCCTTCCCTGCTCTAGACCCATCGCCACCTCTCTTCATGCAACTGGACCAACAGCAGTCGATGACATGCTGCGTCCGAAGCCCTGGGCTGGGCATCCAGAGAAAGAAAAGAACCTCATTAGCCCCAGCCTGTGCCCCCCAGAAACCAACAACCGGGTGAGTAAACCAGGGATCACCATCCACCACTCATTCATTTAGCTGACATTTATTGAAAAACTACTATCTGCCACGTGCCAAGGGACATGCAGAGGCTTCCGAAATGTGCAGGACATGGCTGATTTCACAGACCCGGGCGGAAGACGAACACGTCATACGGAACAAGCACCACACAGTGATGCCCAAGGAGAGGTGTGTGCACCTGCAGCTGTAAGAGAGGAAGATACTCAGAGAAGAGGGCTCGGTTATCACAAGGGCATGGAAAGGGGCTCCTCTACAACTAGGAAGTAACACTTCTGACTCAGACACAAGGTAGAAGGAAATAGGTGTCTGATAGAAACACACGCGGCACACCGTGAAAGGGCCCCTGGGACTCTTCTGAGCCAAGCCTGAGCTTGAGAGCGGAGCAGAATGCAGAACATCATCTCATCCCACCGATAACTCACAGGCCAACCAGCGAATCAGACCTGGAGAAGCTCAGGGAGGTCACACATGGGTGGTAGCAGAAGTGGGACATCCAGAAGCGGCACCCAGAACTCCACACTACTAGGTGGTGCTTCTCCCCATGCCCACCCTGGTCCCCTGGGTCTGTGAATGAGCTGGCTATGCCCAACCATGCCACCTTGCCATCCAAGGTAGCGGACTGAGGAACCACCTCTGGCAGGAGGCTCAGATGGTGGATACAGGGCCCCTACCTTAGCAAAGTGGACTATTTATTCTTGTTGTCTTGAGAAGGCTTTTTGTTTTTTGTTTTTTAAACACTCTCATACGAAAAGCCATCCCCAGCCTTCCTATAGCTCTCTAGGAGAGGATGCAGACCTGAATCCAGATCAGTGTCAGAATGAACATGCTAAGGACCTCTTTCTTCCACTATGGGGAAACTGAGGCCCACTCACAGCATGGGTCAGAGAGCACCTGGAAGAAAGGTCTCACCGCACATTTTACTAAATGCCCCCAGCTGGGTGGCCCATGAGCTCATGCTCAAAGTCCACATTTTCCATCAGCTCGCGAGTGACAGGCCATCGGAGGGCAAGCATGCTGCCAAAAGGATACATTCATTAACCTTATATCGTACAGACTGATAGAAAAAGAAAGAAAAGAAAGAAAAGAAAAAGAAAGAAAGAAAGAAGAAAGAAAGAAAGAAAGAAAGAAAGAAAGAAAGAAAGAAAGAAAGAAAGAAAGAAAGAAAGAAAGAAAGTCATTTCAAGGTCATCTCTCACACTTCTCAAAGGCCCTTCCCAGCCCCTGCCCTCTGTGATGCCCCCAGAGTCCTTTGAGGTTTGCTTTCTCATTCAACTACACCAGCTCCCATCATTCGATCAGTATCCAACAGCAAAGGTAGGAGAGGACTGCCAATTTCTTGTGAATCCTGAAGGTTTCCTTTATGAGTCATGGAAAACTGAAATAACTCGGCGGGGGGTCGGGGGGGGGGGACGACTTGAGAAAGAAACACAGTTTTAAATCAGTTCCCACTCATTTGTTCCTCTGTGTGGTGGAACTCCTGAACACGGGGAAAAACTAAGTTTCTAGAGCTGACGCAAAAACGGGAGTTTTTGTTAGGTTATGTCAATTGTCACCGTGGCATTTCTTATTAGGATTTTTCTTACTGTCATTTTTTGTTGTTGTTAAATTAATTATAGTTTGAACAGTGTAGGAGCTATTTTGAATCCATGGGACTTTCCTCACCAGATTGTTTTGGCATTTTAAAGTCACTCACATTCAGGGCCTAAACAATATGGCAAGTATCTCCTTTTTTTTCCTCTCCTTTATACTCAAATTCCAAACAAAAGAACCATCTGTTCTCTCTCTAAAAACATCAGCCCTTGTTTTCATTTTGCTGTTAATAATAACGCCTCGAACCTATATCATGTCTTTCTGTAACTTGCTTATTAAAGCACTTTGTCAATACTGCCTCCCTCATCTTCAGCACCACCCCCTATAAACTGGGGAGAAAGGGGAAATGTGGGCCAATTCTCCGTTAAATAAGCGATCTTCGGATATTCGATGAATCCTGCACAGATGATGCCCCATTAGCCTCAGAAGGGACCTTGGGGCCATCATCTAATTCAGCTCTGGCCCTTTGCTATGTAAAAGGGAGACCCAAAAGGAGAAGTCACTTCACGTTCTATTTGTGTACTGACCTCTCTACCCTTGACCGAAAGCAGCGAAGGTAAGAACCGTGTCTTACACATTTTCGTATCCCTGGTACCTGAAGTGTAAAAATTGCTCATTTAAATATTTGTTGAGTAAATGAAAATGTCTGTGACTAGTTCCACAGGTGGTGTGGCAGGGCCGGGGTCAGAGTTCAGCAATCCCCAGCCTCTTCTTAGGTGTGCTATTCTCAATAATACCATGTAGATGGGAGCGCAAGAAAGAATCGAATAAAGACACTGTCAACTCAGGGTTGGGGGGAGGGCCGAACGGGAAACGGGCCTGTGTCTGTCCATATGCTGAACGAATCCAGTAGGAATCATCGGGTTTGGCAGACAGCCACCCTACAACTTAACCCATATTAAGTCTGACTCCCTGCACTCTGTACATCTCCGCGTACTTGGGCACTTGGTAGAGCCGGTCCGTAAACCTTACCCAACTGGAAGAAACGCTGGGTCTTGATGCCAAAGCACAGCATGTCTCCACACCCCCACGGGCCCGAGGAGAGCATCCTCCACCCTGCGATGTGCCCTCATCACCCCCTGTAACTCGAGAGTGGCCCAGAGTCTCGGGATCATGAAATCCACCAGCCCAGAGTTTTCCAACGAGCAGAGAGGTCACTGAAATGAAAACCTTTTTTCCATGTGCCCCGCTGGAAATCAGCGACTCCTTTGGCATGTTTTTCTTATTTTCAGAATGCCCTATTCCCCACTGCTACTCCTTGAAGCTGGAGTAGAAATAAATTATTTCTGGAAAGGCAACTTAAATGCCGGATTCGGTCTTCAGAATTGCTGCTCTAGTAGTAGTTCTAACAAAGTCAATAACTCCCTAAAGATTCTTCAAAAATAGCTGGGCCGTGTGGACAAGAAAGCTGGAGGTCCGAGGAGAAAAGGATAAAACATTTTCTTAAGTAAAAGAAAAAAGAACTCAGGGCCAAAGAGAATTCAAGTATATTACAGTGTGGCCTGGCAAAAACGGAATTAGCTTCAGATAGAACGAGAAACAAATTAGTTACAAAATACAAAAAAAATCAACATACATAAACCTTCAAATAATTCGGATGATTTTTTTTTTCAAAGGGGAGGTGGGGAGGGGTTGGTAGGGGAGAAGAGAAAAAAACACGAGATGTAGCGAGACACAGACCGACACGCTGTGTCTGACACAGACCCAGAGGCTATGACCGGTGTCTGGGACTGTCCAGGACAGTGGGGAGCAAACCTGTCCTACAGGTACATCGGAGCAAACAGCAATGGGGACACCCTGCACAGACAGCAGGCACAGCGGGTTGAACTCATGCCATGTCAATAGTCCTTTCCTGGGCAGCCCGGGGGGCTCAGCAGTTGAGCGCCGCCTTCAGCCCAGGGTGTGATCCTAAAGACCCGGGATCGAGTCCCGCATCGGGCTCCCTGCATGGAGCCTGCTTCTCCCTCTGCCTGTGTCTCTGCCTCTCTGTCTCTCCATTTCTCATGAATAAATAAATAAGATCTTTAAAAAAAAATGTCCTTTCCTCACTCGCTACCTTCTGCCCCTAGAAGCCTTCCATGTGAAGCCTGTCCCCAGGGCCATTTATCATTCTTGCAGCCACTACACACAACGGGAAGCCTCTCTCAGTGGGTCCCTGACAAAAGTTTGCCCTTTTCATACATAGAGATCGTCCTCCTCTCAGGCTGCCAACACAAATACCACCTTGGTCTCTGCATACATACCCTCCCTATAAATCCAGCATCCTAATGTTTGACATTTAAAAGTGAAAGGGATGGGACGCCTGGGTGGTGCAGTCAGTGAAGCAATGGACTCTAGATGTTGGCTCAGGTCATGATCTCAGGGTCATGAGATCGAGCCCCACGTCTAGGTCTACACTCAGGGGAGTCTGCTTGAGATTCTCTCTCCCTCTCCCTCGGTCCCTCCCACTTGTATGCTCGTTCTCTCTCTCTCTCTCTCTCTCTCTCAAATAAATAAATCTCTTTTATAAATCAGAAATAAATACATAAATAAAGGTGAAAAGGTCATTCATTTAAGAATATATAAAAGATCCATAAAATGTTACTTAACTGGTCTTGATCACCAATCTTAATTTTTTCAGAGGATCATTTGTAAGTTTGCCATTGGGGAGGTCAATGAATTAAGCATCTATGTGATGCCTCATTAGGTATCTGTGAGGTCTGCAAGAAGAGAGAAAGCCCACATTTGGAGCCCTTGCAGCCCCTGACATTCTCCTCCTGCCCAAACTGTATCTAAAGAAAGAACCCCATGCAGCACCCGGGTGGCTCAGTGGGTTGAGCATCTGCCTTCAGCTCAGGGCGTGATCCTGGGGTCCTGGAATCAAGTTCCTTATCGGGTTCCCCGCAGGGAGCCTGCTTCTCCCTCTGCCTATGTCTCTGCCTCTCTCTGTGTATCTCTCATAAATAAATACATAAAATCTTTAAAAAAAAAAAAACATGCAGACACTCCATCTCATTGGAGCAGGCTCACTGGCTAATAGTAAATATGATTTGATAGTGATGACTGGTACTTCCCCAAATAAAAGTTTCTATCAAAGGATGTTGCTGCTTTGATATTTTAAGTACTCAATTAAAGTTGAATGATTTGGGGCAAGGCTCTCAACCACTCTGGATATCAGTTTCCTCCTCTACAAAATAAAGCAGTCAAATTCAGTAAGTTTTATCCTTCCCTCTAGCTCAGAAATTCTGTGCCTAATTAAGAAGTTCCTACTGTCAATGGTCTGCCCTCTCCCTCCAAGTCTTCCCATCTGCACCCCAGGCTCTCATGTGCACACACGCACACACACACACTGACTCTTACACAGTCCATAGCCTTATCAGGCAAGCTACAAGCCGTTCACATCCACATTCTCCACTGCTGCTTCTCTGCTTAAGGCTTGATACCAAAAGGATTTTTTAAGTTAGGCTATGAGAGAGAAACAAGACCCGTAGACATCATTTGCACGCAGACCTCACCTTGAGATGACTTCTCCTATGGGTTTTCCAGCAATGTCTTCATCCCCCCAGGCCCGAGGGGCAGCCATCTGCCAGAGTTCCAGCTGCCCAAGTCCAATCTCTACCTCTCCCTCTCTGAGACCTTGAGTAAGTCATTTTACCTCCCCAGGCCTGAGTTTCCCTGAGTTTACCAAAGTATCTAAGAATTCGGACATCCTACTCTAGAGCTCTGAAATGTCATTGCAAATCAAACCAAACACCCACCAAAGACCTCTACCTGGTATGGCTGTCGACCTACGGGCTCTCAGATAGATGGAAGTGACTTTTTGCATGATCTTGCACAACAAATAATAATAGCACATCGATAGGGGCAAATACTCCTACTTTGTGCTTGTTTATTTGTTTATTTTCAGGCTAAAGAAGTTGCAGGCACCACCTGCCAGTAGCCTTTGGAGATTCCACGATGCCCTTTTTTAAACAATGGTCCAGAAGTTCAGAAACTTTTATAAAAAGGTCAAACTGGAAACCACACAGTAAAAATATGAAGCCTAAAATATTGAGAAAATGATTTAGGAAAAAGAATGCCACTTCCCTCTTTAAAACCGTTTTTTGTTTAACAATAATGACAGTAATAATGACAGAATATAAAATAATAATATCAACGCGCACAGAAAACACTGATTTGCCTAGGATCCCTTTCATCCGTGTAATCAGCACACACAGCAAGACCGTAATACTCATGTTTCTATTTGTTGCCCTCAACTGACATGGTTGATCGTTTGTTTTGTTTTAAATAAAATGAGGAAGCAACAAATATATTAAATCCATCTGCAAAAAACCCATATTTGCATGCGGAAAACAAATAAGTGGGTGCCTGAATGGGTGATTAGGCGTGCAATTGCCCATCTGCCCCAGCCTCCCTGCAGGTGTGCCTGTCACAGGAGCAGAGAATCAAAGAGGAGAGTCCTCTGTCAGGGCAACCAGGACCCTTTGCATCTGGACTTGTTCTGAGCTGTGCACTGCTAAGGTCCCAGCGCCCACCTACTGCCCTTGCATCTTAAAGCTAAAAAGCAGAAATACCTTTTGTCATCCTTTTGTTAGACTTCTGCGGATTCTCTAAATCACAAAGGCATTTTTTTTCTGAGAATCAACAGGTGCTTATTAACAAGTATTTGTTGTTGCAATGATTTTTATGAGCATGGGTGAGCTCCTCTCCTATATTGTTCCAACCGGGCACTCCACTCCAGCCACACCGGCCTCCTCGTTTTTCTAGAGTGTACCAAGCAGGCCTCGGCCTCAGGGCCTTTGCGATTGCTTTCTCTCCACCTGAAACATTCTTCCTCCTCTTAGCTCTGGCTTACTGCTTCACTTCATTCAGGTCTGGGCTCACGTGGACCCTCATCAGGAACAATCTCAGGCCAATGAATTTAAATCTGTGTCCTCCCCACCCCTGTGCCCTTAACCTGTCTTATTTTTCTTCTGAATATAGATTACAATTGAAATATTATATGTTTTTGCATTAATCTATATATGGTCTATCTCCATCAAATAGAAGGTTTGTCTGATTTTGTTCACAGAACCTGGAATAGTGTCTATGACACAGCAGGTGCTCAATAAATACTTGCTAAATTAATGAGCCATCATTTTATTTGCAAACCACTGCCCTAGGCACCTTAGGTCCTCTTACGGAATAAGACAAGATTCATGCTCTTAAGAAGCTTCTATAATCTAGTAAAGAAGGAAGACTGAATGAAACTCTACTTAGGTAGCAGAGCTAAGTGACACGAATGTTCCACTGGATGTATAAACAAAGTACACTGACAGTACAGAAAAAGCAAACCACTGACAGTGGGGGAGAGAAGGCTGAGGGAGGCCAACAGAACAGAATCTCTGGAAATACCTTGAAAAAGTACAGAAATCATCCTCAAAAATACACTCGGTACAAAAAAAGTACTATGACATCCTCAGTCAGCCTGCTTTCCTTCATCAATAATGCTAAGTGAAACAAAAGATTGCCCAAGATAAGTCAGCATTTATGTGTGCCAAGACCATGGAGAAAGGAAGAATCACTTTCCTCCATAAAGTCTTCATTTTAAAATGGAATTATTTAGAGGCACATAAAACGTGCCTCCAGAAAAATCCAGACTCTCTGGACAGGGAGAGCCTTAATGGACACTCAGTCCAATCTCTTATTCCCTTTACAAAGGACCCATCAGTCTCAGCCTCCACCAAAATACCTGTAGCATAACCTGAGGTCAAACACCTCAAAATGGTACATTTCACATTCCATTGGTCTCCCCATAATATTAAGTCCTCCTTCATATGTCTTTCTGTTGCTTCCACCCTCTGCTTCCAGAGCTCCGTCTGAGGTCACAAAGACTGAGTTTGCATCCCCTTCCATGGCAGAGTCCCACTCTACTCTGTCTTCCTCCATCCCCTTTCTCTCCTCTCCACACTAACCACTTCCAGTTCCTTCTTTCGTCTCTCAAAAGGCTCTGGTTTCCAGTGCCATCAGTGATCCAAAACTTCCCTCTCTCTCTCTCACTGTTCTAGGGACCCTTTGTCATTTGGAACTGACCAAGAGTCTAGGCAATGTAGCATTCTGCTGAGAGATAAGCATTTTCTCTGGGATCAAGGAGAGAGGCGCTGAGGAACCAAAAGATTCCATGGCTAACTCTGTGAACACTGACCCAAGAAGACCCCAGAAAAGTCACCTTACTTTCTTACTTTGACCTTAAAATGCCACATTTGACATAAATAAAATTGTATGACATGACAACTCTTTGGAAGCAAAGAAGACAAAGAGGTGAAAGGTATCCCCTGGCCCTACCCTACCCCAAGGACATACAGATTTGAGGGAGTCTTGTGCCTTCAATAAACCAGGGCCCCTCTAGTCTTATTCATCCCAGCTTCTCAACTCCCACAGCCAGCCTACATGGATAAATGTGAGATTAGAATATATGTTTTTAACCATCTCGAAACCTGAAATTGGATTCTAGCCACTACTAGCTGTGTGACCTTGGGCAAGACACCCCTTCAAGTCACCAAATCAAAGCATCCCAGAAGGTTAAAGAGAAAAAAATCTCCATAAATCATCTAGTCCAAAAGTAACCAAGAGACCTCTTGTATGCCTCCACCCTCCTTTCACCAACCACAGCCACGGCAGATACTGCTACACAATCGTGGACTATTTCCCCTCCATCAGGATACAGTTTCGGAATCCTTTTCAACACATCATCTCAAGGAGCCACTACCAGTACCCCCAAGGGACTGTATGAAATGAAATACAAACCACTCATTCTTCAGAGGGGGAAACTGGCAATCAGAGGTGGGCCATGAGTGTGTCAAGGGCAGAACCAGAACTACAGAAGCCCCTTCCCCATTCCCCTAAATCATTTCTGTGTCTTCTAACTCTGATATGCTGTGAATATGCCTTAACATGGGGATGGGGAGCTTGCCACTGCATGGAGTTCTATCAGAAAGACAGAAGTTTCTAAGTAGGGGACAGAAGCTTCAGAGAAGGCTTAGAGAAAGAGGTGCATCTGAACCAGTCTGCAAAAGACTGCTACCTGTAGGAACCAGTACAGTGCATGTGACTTCAGCAGAAGAAAATTCAGGATCATGGAGGCATTAACAGTAGTAGGAACAGCACAAGCAAAGGAAGGGTGAGGCTACAGGCCATTGGGCAGAGCAGCAGCCATGGTGACCATGGAGAGAAGAGCAAAGGAGATGATAAGACAAGATGAGAAGAGCAAACCACAATCTGTGCAGTGTTTCCAATGCTCCTGGATTGTTGGTTCTTTTTTTTTTTTAATTGACTTCAAGGCCTTAAGACTTATAAATGGGAAAAGAAGATAAGGAAGGAGTGGGAGGAAAGGCAAGAATCTCTCTCCATTCTCAATGGGGGAAAAAAAAGCCTTGCTATAAAATGTATTACAGGAACACTTTCATTATGTAAAAGCCTATTTTGTTTTCATGTCATTCTTAGATTACATCATAGAGTGGCTGCAGCCGTCTCGTACCATATTATAAATAAATCACTAGCTTAATCATAGAATGAGCCAGGGCCCTAGATTTAAAAGGGAAATATTAGATCATTTTTAATAACTGATATAACTCAAGTCAGTTGCCATTGAAGCAGGGTGAGGTGATGTCATCCTAAAGAAGTCTGAAGAGGAACCAAAGACGGTCAGTGCTGGGCAGCCCCGGAGAAGCTTCCACTTACAAAGAGGTGGCTGATGGCAGCTGAGTGGAGCTCATCCTCTGGACCAGACCATTGTTGTCATTAAAAGCAACATTTACTTTTCAAGTACTGGTGCCCAAAAGTCCTTGCTCGTGAGACACATTTTGTGAATATTTTGTTCTCAGAGCTACTATAGTCCCAAATACCAGAAAATATGAGCACGTTACGATGTCTGTATTTATGTCTTGGGAGTCATTGAGCAAAAGTATAAATGTGAAGGCTTTTGCGTATTCTGGGACAACACAAGCAAATGCTGCAGGTCTGGTCCAAGCCAACGGGACAGGGCAAAGGGGGGGACAAAGCACAGAACCAAGAGTGATTTCCAGCACTTACAGCCTCTCATGGAGAGCATGGACTAATGTTTAGCGGGAACCAGCTATGCACTACATATTATACTCGGCAGGTACTCTGTACATTATGCTGCTTTATGAACACAAAAGTATCTGAGGCAGCTGCTATTTGCACCAGGTTTTCAAAGATGGAAACCAGTTTAAAAAATGATTAGGTGGCTTCAGTAAGATGAGGCAGCTAATACATGAGAATCTTCCTCTTCCAAATTCTGCTGTACCTTGTCAACCGTCACCCCATCAAAACTATTTCCTGTTATGGACTTTCAGTAAAAATTAAGTAATAGACCAGCAACAGTGTCAAAGCATTAAGAGTGTAAAAAAAAAAAATTGAGAATCAAAAAGGGTCATGGAGCTGGGGAGCAGTATTAACACTCTGGCCAGTGACAGTCTTCCTGACCCAAGCAGGCTTTCCTTCTTTCGGCTACAGGGCTACTAATGAGCTTGACCATAATTTTAAGTCTTCCATTCCCATTAATTTTTTAGGAATGTGAAGGATGACTCTAAGGGAACCTGCCATCTTCTATAAAATGGACTGCTGCACTTGGTTTTATACAAGACAGTTCAGTTGAAGGGAGCGGGGGGGCAGATGCTCTAGGAAAGAACTTTCTGCCAGACAGAAGGTACTGGCTGAGGTTTTGTGTCTGATCCTGTCAGCCCCACAGCAATGTTTTGTATCAGCTCACTGTTCTTAATACAAATGTTATTCAAACTGCAGAGACACACTGAGCCAAGTAACACTGATTTATGCAACTTTGGGGGACACGGCATGACCCAACAGGAGATGGAGGCCCTGAAATTTAACTAAAGGAACAAGCTGAGGCTCAAGACTCCAAATTTCAACCTAATCTGTTTTTTGGGACAGAACACAGGTGGCAAAAAGCAGAGGAAATATGCCAAGTACTGGTATGGACTGATTCTAAAGCAGAGGCGGTGCACAGAAAGTGGAAGAAAAGCTCCGGACCAGAGTCAAAGGAGCCTCAGTCAAAGGAGGGGAGTCAAAGACCTCCCCTCTCTAGGTCTTGGCATCTCACCTGTACAGCAAAAGCTCAATCAAAAACATTCAAGCACCTCTACCAAAGTAGCTCTAACTGCTAGGGAGGGTAAAAATGTGGAGGTATGAGGGTACAGCATTCTTTGAAAACTTGTGTGCTTCCACTGAAAAGCCATGCATGCCGTGTTTGCATCCTGCACAGTCATAGATCACCACTTTTATTCAGATTTTAAATGGAGTTCTCTCCCCAAAAGTCCTCAAGTAAGGCTGGCCCACAGAGGTGTGCTCAGTTTCTTCAGTGGTTCCATGTAACTCCTGCTCCCATCGTTTAATTTAGGGCATCTGTGTAGACAGCCCCTAAGACAGCCCCCTAGAATTCCATCTCCTGGTATTCATGCCCTTGTACGATCCCTCCCCTTGAGTGTGGGCTGGATTTAGTGACTTGCTTTGAGCAAACAGAATCAGGGAGAAGGAAGAGGTGCCACTTCCAGGATGAAGTTACAGAAAGGCTATGCGCTTGCATCTGAGGAATTCACTCTTGCTCACTTGCTTGGAGGGAAGGCTGCTGCCATGTTGTGATCTGCCCTATGGCAAGGCCTTGTGGCAAAAAAACTGAAGGCCGCCCCTTCAGCCCATTGCCAAGGAACTGAGGCCTCAGGTCAACAACCTATGAGGACCTAAACTGTGCCAGTGATTGTGAGTGAGCCTAGGGCTGGGTCCTCCCCAGCTGAGCCTTCAGATGAGACTACAGGCCAGCAGACACCTAGACTGCAACCTCAGGAGAGGCTATGAGTCTCCCATCTAAGCTGCTCCCAAGGCCTAAATCACAGATAGTGTGAGATTATAAATGGTCCTTGTGTAAGCACTAAATTTAGGGTTAGGCAGCAGTAGATAATAAAGATAGCAGCCCAGTAGGAGAGGCCCAGTCCTGGTCCCTACCAACTCCACCATTTTTCAGGAGGCCCCGGAAAGAGACTATAAGAGATTAGCTATCAGGAATTCTTGAGAGAAACCCCTGCCCACCCTCCCTCACTGCTCTCAATGCAGAGATGCTTTCCCACTTGGTGACACATACCCAGGCATCCTCTGGCCACACAGAGAGGACCACAGAAATAATGTCAGTGCAGCTCGAAGTCAACATGACACTTCTGGCTGCAGCATGTTGACAGGAAATAAAATGGAGATGGAACCACACCTGGAAGGTGAAAGACTCCTTACCTGCCCAACCATATTGTGCGATCAGCTACATATGTTCAGAACCTGCCCAGCCTCAGTGGGCCAAGTGATGTCCACAGGAGTACCCTGCCAGCACTCTGAGCTTGTGCTATTAAGGCTCCGTGGCTCATTCACTGGTTTTGAGATCAGATCCCCTCCTCCTGGAAACTTTTCTCAACACTCTCAATTCTTCCCACCCTCCCAACCTTTCAAATAAGCCCCATGAGACCCAAGGCTAAGTTACCTCCATTTTCCCAAGCATCTCTATGGGCCCTGAAACAGATTTGGTGATTAATAAATGTGTGTTGTAAACAACACCCTTCTTTCTAATGTGCTTTTCTTATGTGTATATCTCTCTCTCCAAGTAGTGTATAGGCTTCTCCAGGTTAGGAACTGTGCCTAATTCACTGTAGTGTCCTAAAGATCCTGAGGTTTACTGACTTCCAGACAAACAGTAGATCAGGGCAGAGCATGAGCACAGAGTCTATGAACCAGGGGTAGATATTTGGCAGCGATCTATCAAGGATTCATGGGGCCCCCCATCCATTAGGCATCAGAGCCCTTCTACCACACAGGAATCCAAGTAGGAGAACCTGAGAATTCCTCTGACCTCCCAGGGCTCTACACAACACAGAACAGAAGTATCTCCACTGTACTGAGGTCAGGAAGTAGAAGAATATGGAATGAGGAGGAAGGAAATGAGAGAGAAGAGAGCACTCTACCTCTGATGTTCATGGATAGCAAACATCTCCTACAAGACATCCCTGGGTTATAGAACAGCCATAGGACCCTAGGTGGCTGGATGGGTTCCTGCTCAGACCCAGCAAGTCCTTTTGTATTTCTGAAGCAATAACATAAAAAGCAATGAAAGCTGGCTCAGCAGATGGTCACTCATGCCCAGAAACCACCTGACCGAGTAATTGTAGGGAGCCAAGACATTCACCTCCGGCGGAAGTGACCGTTGCTTTGCTTCCGGCACAGACTAATACCTGATCCTTCTAAGTACCAAAGAGGAAATATTAAAAATGAAAGCCCTTGGCTGCCGTCAACAATTGTACACTAGTATCAACAGAGGAAAATAATTTCCTTCCTGACTCCCACTGGGTCGGTGACGCCTAGAGCAGAAAGTTCGTGATTATCTAATCAAACAAAGCTAGAGTCAAACAGCTAGACTGTAATTTCTAAGGGATTTCTCAAGCATGGAGACTTCTTCAGTCTCCCAATTCTCCCACCTTCCACCTCCTGCTACCCTAGAGCAAAATCAAATATGCAAGGTAATAATAGTATACAATTTCATTTCAATTCCAACCATTACCATTAAGCAAGGTTCCAGATCTAGCTCCTTTCCAAGACTGAGGACAAATCAGTGCCCATCCGATGGCAACATTGGGGTTGCAAGGTTGGAAGGAAGAACATACACTGAGCATATACCATGTAGCAGGCACCGTGCTGGGGACTACACATTACATGGTCTCATTTTTCATTATATTCAAGATGAGCCATTAAACTAAAGAAGAACACAACTGTAATAATCTATCATGTACGTACCACACTGTATAGTCTGCAAAACAAGTCGGCATCTATCAACCCATGTGCTCTAAGCAAACATGAGAAGCACGTAGAGCAATGGTTATCTTTCCTAATTCCCAGATCAGGGAAATGAAGGCAGGGGGACGTTGTTTTTCTGGGGGCGGGGGGCACATCTGACAACTGGCAGACCTCTGACACCCCACCCTGCTGTACTCACTGCCTTTCTATGCATTCACAAACTTCTTGAGCCATTCTGCCCCAAAAGACTCATTCTGTCAGTCATTTGCTTCATTCTCCTGGAGCCATGCAGCCAGCCTCATCTCTGCTAGATTTCCTAAAACTCCCCAACAGAGAATGGCCAGGGTCTGATGGAATGCTCTTAGAGAAAGGGACACTCACTACCTTTAGATTCATTCTTTCTATCCATGAAAATGCACTGTGCCCCTGTCATGTGCTAGAGATCCCAATGCCCTTGTGAACAGAGATGCTGTCCCTCTTCTGACCAGGTTTTATGTTCACAAAAGCCATCATCACGTGTGCCCTGCATCCTGCCCTCTCCAGTGGAGTCTCATTCCTATAACAGTTCCTGGTGAGAAATCACTTCTAGTCCTGAGAGCTTTCTTGTGTAGACAGTCCATCTGGCTAATGTCCCCTTCAGAGGACAAAGCAATAAAGTCCAACACTCTAGAGGAGGTCTGTTAGGAAGGGAGAAAGAAAGCTCACAATCACCCAAATAGCATTAGATGGTGGTTCTCACCACCTTGTAGCGGAACCCAGATATTTTTTGAGGGACCGCTCTTCTATGCCATGTAGCTGCCATGAAATTTCCGTGTGACTGTCATCAGACTCAATTCCAGAGGAGAGCCCAATGCACAGGCCATTTAGCACAGTCCCATCCTCTTGGCCTCAATGACTGTGCAGGAATGCACAGTAAGTAACCCAGGGCCATGGGGACCTGGTACAAAAGGCTCTTCCTCTTCCAGGCAAGAGGAGGCCTAGAGCCCAGGATGCAGCAGGAAGCCATCTCCTGACCACAGAATGAAACATCCAAGGTTGAAGCCAACACACAGAAGGCAGAGCAAGGAGTAGTAAGAGAGAAACAGAGCTGAGTCCTGGCCCCGAAGCCCACCTCACCACTGGATGTGCAGGTTTCCAGCACGATCCCTCGTCCACCGTGTTCTAGAGGCCATACTCTATTTCACGCAGTCCAAGGCTGCACTGGCATTTTAGGAGACATGAGCCACTATTGGTTCACAATTAGCTTACGGACAACAAAAACTCCTGAGTGTCTTCCAGCTTCCTCCTGCTTATGTGCTCTCTCCCATTCTGTCATCACACACTGAGTTGGTTGGTTGGTTTTTAATCCAAGTAAAAGTCTTCATATTAATCAGAATTTCATTTTAAACACTGAAAAAAAACTCAGGAAGTATAGCAGGAAACAAAGATTCACATTTGATTCTTAAAGTGTATGCTCAGGGCAAAACATTCAAGACCATGCGTGAAATTTATAAGCTAAGTAAGGTATTTAAGGATGGAAGCAGTAGTTGCCAGTCTTTTATCTTATGCAGATCTACTGGCACACAGGAGGTCATTGTCGTTTTAAGAGACATTGATTAAGAAAAGGTGACAAAATGTAACCATAAACTCTGTCACACTTTTAAATAAGGTTAGGTTTTATCAATCACTACAGCATCTGCTCTGTTTTGAAAAACTATACCATAAACATGGCAAGGCATATTATTTACCCAGTATACAGCCAGTGCTTAGGGCACACAGGGACGGGTCCTCGGAATGGAGATCACAGATCGCAAATTCTAAATGGAAGCTTTTCCCAGAATTCTCTCATTGTTCTCCTCAGATCTCTGTCCAGCCAAGGGCGGCCCACACCGCTATTCTTTTCACCACTCCTATTTTCTAGAACATGATGTTCTCTTCTACCTGTGGAACTCAGAAGTATTTCAAAACCGAAGGGAAAGTTTCCCTTTGCTCGCGACCCCCCTTTTTAAGTGTGGAACGGGATCCCAGTGGAACTCCAGCAGACCCTTAAGACAACAGGTCTCACCCTTTGCCTGAGCAAATCTAGCCTCCCCTACTACCTCAAAGGACTTTTGTGAAAATAAAATGAGATCTCAGAAGAAGTATCTCATGTGGAGGTAAACAAGAATCACTCGACAATACAACTTTTCTTTCCTCACAAACGCCCATAACACTGTTCATTGACATCTTGATTTTGGTTCTTCAATTTCAAGAACTCTTCCCTCCATGCCAAAGGAGAAAGAAGGAAGCAAAACAATTATTGGCAATCCAAACTCATCACTACCCCCAATTTTCTTCCAATTTCTCTTCATGTTCCTTCCAAGAGCGGAGTCCTGCCTCTGCTTTGCCACACATTTTATGAGCATTGTTCTATTCTGTCCATTGTCAATAAAATCAACTCAAGATAAAAAGAAAGAAGATTGTGTTTCCTCTCTAATTCTTACTCCATCCCGGCATCCAGTGCCCATGTGTTCAATGGAAACCATGGATTTTTTAAACTCATTAAACATGGTCATTGTTTATAGAAGAAAAGTCTTCCGTTCTTCATAGGACTCACCAATTGAGGAAAAATACCTTCCCTCTGATGAGTGCCCAGGAAAACAATAAGAAAAGGCCTCAAACGAGAACCAGGTGACTGGATTTTGTCTTCAGTTGTATTTCTGCGCTTCAATGTCTCCACCTGTGGAAAATGGGAGAGGGGGGGTTGCTTACAAATTCTAGGCTCTTGGGTACCTGAGTGTCTCAGTTGGTGAAGCGGCCAACTTTTGATTTCAACTTTTGATCTCAGCGTTCTTGGATCTCTCTCTCTCTCTCTCTGCCGGTCTCCCAACCCTCTCTCTAAAAATAAATAAATCTTTAAACACACACACACACACAAAACAAATCTCTAGGAACTTGCCAGCTTTAGAACTTTCCAGCTTTATGAACTAACTAGGCCATATGAGGAATGATGCCAGGCTTGAAGCCCACAAATTTGATGGCTTCCCTCTCTACCTGCTAAGCCCCCAGTCAGCTCCTGGCACTTCTCTTGCACCAATGTGTCACACAATCATTGAAAGGAGTTTGCAGGCAACCCAGCTTTTCTGAAAAAACAACTTCATCATCATCGCAGTGGGGAAAGAGATCAATAGTTAGATATTCATACTTTAGCCAAGAAAACATTAATAGCAAAATCTCAACGCAGTCTCAGCTGCAGACAAAGATTGGGTGGCTCAGTGGTTGAGTGTCAGCTTTTGGCTCAGGCGGCTGTGATCCCGGGTTCCTGGGATCAAGTCCCGCATCGGGCTCCCCACAGGGAGCCTGCTTCTCCCCCTGCCTATGTCTCTGCCTTTGTCTCTCGGATGACTAAATAAATAAATCTTAAAAAAAAAAAAAAAGAAATCTGTTTCCAAAACTCTTTTTTTTTTAAAGATTTTACTGACACTCAACCACTGAGCCATCCAATCATCCCTGGGGACAAATTTCTAACTGTGGGACTGAGTGACCCCTCTGAACCTTAGTTTTCCTGTCTAAAAAAATGACAGCCAGTGAGCAACAGAGAGCTGGACAATCTTGACACTTCCAGGTAAGCCCTCATTACAAGTTTTATTTCATTAAGACTTATTACTATTTTGCTAAGAATTATGCAGTACATATTCCAAAAGACAAGTGTTCCAAGGCAGTAGGCTGTTAAAAATGTCTGCTTTGTATATGCAGGAGGAATCCACATTCCAGAAAAACCACTACTCACATTTTCATTGTTGTCATTTTAAACATTATTTAACCAACCATGAAATTGATTTGTGTATATCATCTCATTCAGTCCTCAAATACTGCAATCAGCTCAAAGTTGGGGGAAACCTTAAAAATGGCCCACCTTACCTGTTCCAACTGACAGAGGGAAAAGCTGACGCCAGAGTAAGGAGGTGGCCACTCCAGAAGCCACAGGTAGTGGCAGACAGCCCAGGGCTTGCTCCATGGACCCAGTTAGAGTCATATTGACAGAGGAGGACACCAAAACTCACTGGGCAGAGGGACTTGCCCTTGGTCACACAATCAGCTTTAGAGCAAAACCACAACTTCCACATCCAAGTCTCCGACCACCTACTGGAAGCTGTCGGTATGGCCCAACAGGAAAAAGAAAGGAAGTCAGGAAAATGGTACATAATCAAGATGAGCCCAGCAAAGCAATGAGTTTCCTGGGACCCGATGGTCTTCAAGGACTTTAGAATTCTCAATGCCATTCCGCTGAAATGACTAAGGGATCATTTCCAACTTGCTGAGGAACGGATTTTGCAGAGGCAAACACCAGACCTGCAGACAGTACGATCTCATAGAAAACAAAAGATAGACACCACCCCCCCCTGCAAGCCCCTGGAAACCTAAGTCTCTCCTTGCGGAGGGAGATAGAAATCAGAGCAGTTTCTACAACAGCAGTAGAGGGCACTGGACTTGCCAGATCTCTAAACTGGAAGGTGAGGCTCTCCACCTTGGCCTTAGGGCAATGTCTCACACACCTGGCGGCTTCCCTCCACACACAAATGACAGTGGTCTCCTCTTCCATAGTCGACTTCTCTTTTAATCATTTTTTTTTTCTTCTCTTCCATAAAGAGAACAAGGAGCTTTGCTAAAGAACCACTGTGAAATGATTGAAGTTCCCATGCAAACAAACCATTAGCAGAGTTCAAATGCAATTTAAATTACCAGTTGTTAAAGTGCTCCTCAATTTCGTGGTAAGTTTCCAAGGAGAATTACATGCTATATACTATTTAATTGGTTGTTTTCTATTTTTTAACATCCATTTATCCCCCCCACCCTGATATTTCAGAAGTGTCTATAAAAGCTTCCCTTTAAAAAAGTATACATTGTTGAATAGATTAAATCTAAAGATTGAAAAGTATCCGCGAAACAGCTGCAGGGTTATGCAGCTCAGCAGAAATTGATGGTTTTGACACCACAAAACATGCAGAATTTTAAAATCTCAGGAGTCACCTTGGAATGCCCTCAGCTCCTTCCAGGTGAAGACACTGAGGTCCCAAAACGAAAAGGAGGACTTGGCTCCAAGTTCTCTGCCTGGTCAGTGACAGGCCCAAGATGACAGCCATGACTCCTAACCCCCGCCCTGTGTTTGCAGGAGATGATGGGAAATACTCAATGAATTTTATTTTCCACCCGTAATTTTTTTAGGGGAAATATGAAGCCGCCTTCAGATATACTCCTGACCTCAAAACCAGAGAGGGCCACGGCGAAGCTCTCTCCTAAGAACAAGAAAAGGCTGATGAGTGATCAGTCAAAGGTGCTCAAAATGAGCAGATCCTTGGCAGGGACAGGAAAGACACTCTTCCAGATTAATGAAACAAGTTCTGGGATATCCACACTGCCAGTTCCCACTGCTCTATCTGGTCCGGAACCAGGGACTGCTCCTGCACAGAGAGGCTAAAGGATTCACAAAACAAAAGCAGGCCTCGTCGCGTCTGGAAAGGGAAAGGATTTCTAGAGGCTACCATGAGTACAGGATGAAGCTGAATGCTTTGATACAGGATTTGTGTAAATTATTTAACGTCCCTGAGCTCAAGGTCCCTGTCTGCCAAACAGCACTAATACCACCTACCCATCGGGGTCTAAGTAATCCTGCCCCGGGGATTCCAATTCCAGCACGCACTGCACAGAGCCCACACGCAGCATGCATTAATGCTCGGCCCCTTGGCTTCCAAGGTTTTCATAATTTCTCAAAGCTTATGATTCTGTGGCTCTAATTGATGCAGACTATAACTGACTCTTGTAAAAGCTATGTATGTTCCCTAAGTGCGCTGCGTGGAAATCCATTTGTCATTCAAAAAATAAAATAAAACACGTGTGTGAAACCTTACATGTTCAAGCATTTCGCTTCAAAAGCAAACTTTTTTGGAACTTCTATTTTAAAATGGCCTTCAGTGAGACTTAAAATACAGAGAACACACTGAGAGTTGTCAGACAGGAGGGAGTGGGGTGATGGGCAACAATAGATGAAAGGGAAGAGAAGTATAAGCTTCCAGTAACGGAATGAGTAAGTCACAGAAGAAAAGGCACAGCATAGGGAATATAGTTAATGATATTGAAAGAGCGAGGTTTGGTGACAGATGGTAGTTGCACTTACGGTGAGCAAAGCATAACACATAAAGATGTTGAATCACTATATTATATACCTGAAACTAATGTAACATCGTGTGTCAACTGCACTCAAATTAAAGAAAAAAAAAATCTAATGAAAAAAAAAATGGCCTTCAAATCCAATTTATGAATCAAACAGGAATGAAAATCCCAATTTAATGTCCAAAGCTCATTTAAACTTTCCATCAACCCTATAATAAGAACAATTTCCCAATTGTCCACTGAAGAAACGGAAGGTCAGAGAGTTCAGGCCACTGCCTGGGATTTGGGGGATGACACACAATAAAGCCAAAACCTGAACCCAAGTCCTCAACACCAAGCTCTACAACCCAGGTTTTATTACATTGCAGTTACAACTATACTCTGGACAGCTGTTCTGCTAAGGGCAGAAAATATGAAAAAACTCTTCCACTATTTTTACATTTTAAGGAGCTCTGGGGTAAAAAACAAAGCCTGAACTTTCAAACTAAAAAATGTTCACATTAGAAACAGAATCCTCCCTGACTTCCACCTTGCTCGATGTTCTTAAGTGAAATAAAAAACTCCAAGCCCTGGCACCAAGCAGACATCTGTTGGGTATGTGGGAAGCAGGCCTGAGAAAGGGTAACAGGGAGCTGATATCAGGCCAATTCAACAGAATTCCAGTGGCTGGGCTCATGATCAAACAAACCGCGGGTAACCCTAGAATGAGCTTCTCAACACCCCCTCTGGCGCAACTGTTAGCTGACACGATGTCATGTGCCCTGCATTCGCAGGTGCTCAAAACAGACATTTGCTAGCACCTCCTGTCCTTAATAAGGCACAGTGTATGGACCTGGCAGGTGGAGGTGCTGAGTCAGACTTGACTCTCAAAGAGCTCACAGGCTCACCGGGGACACGCTCAAATACATAAGACAGGATGAAGAGTGTGCAAAGCACAAGTATGTTCAATGTGGTTCTGAGAGTCTGAAAGAGCTCTCTCTGCAGATGACTTCTCAACTGAGCCTGAACACCCAAGAGGATTTCCATGAATGAGGAGAAGGAAAATAGGCCCAGGGAACACGATGTGCTCTAAAGGCCATAAGGAGGAGTTCAGGGTATTCTTAGGGAAAGTGACTAATCTGGTGAGGCCAGAGGCAGAGCACAGAGGGATGTGGTGGGAGACAAGGCTGGAAAGGAATGCTGCGGCCAAGACATGAAGGACCTTGTGTGCCAGGCTAAAACACTTGGATCTTGAGACTCATGGCTACTACATTTTGGGAAATTATTTAAGAGAAAGTTAAATGGCAGAGCCACACCTTCAAGAACTGAATCCCCTCCCATGGTCAGTTTCTAAGCACAGGCGGGGGATAGGGGTGTCTAAAGGACAGCTTCCTCCTCTGAAGGGACCCCTTCTCCGTGGCCCACAGAGAAGTCAGAGGAGGAGGTAGCTCTCAGTGGTGCCCCAAACCCACACTTCCATGGTATTCTGAAGTTCCCACCCATGAAAGACCCAGAGAAGAAACCAAGACTACTATTCCAAGCAGGATTTCCACTGTCTTCAGCGAAATGCCAGCACTACCCAACTTGATGAATCAGAACACAGGCTGCACATAGGCTCCTGCCTCTTTCCTGTTACCAAGCAAGAGCCAGAGGCCTATCCAGCACACACTGTGTGTGCCGAAGCTCTCTATCACAGTGCTCCTGGGCAGGCCTGGCACCATGTGACTGGAGCTTCCAACTAGTAATGAGCTCGCACTGATGACACCAGTCAGGCCATATGGAATCTGTCCCTTAAAGAAGTCATTGTGGCAGGTCCCATTTGTTAAAGGCACAGGCAAGACATTTTTCCCTTCCTGCCCTTAAAGGAGCTCCCACTCTAGAAGGAGAGACAAGACATAAAGTAGGAAATGGTGTGTAACCAGAGAAGAAGCAAAGATAACAGTACAAATCCTCACAAAAGTGCTGTGACTTGGTGTGATTATTTATACCCATTTGATGGATGAGGAGCCTCAGGCTCAAGCAGATTCACTGACCTGATGGATCACACATCTAGCAGTGTCATGGCCAATGAAGCTCTCATGCTCATCAACACCACAGAGTTATACTCTCTTGCCCCACAGCCCACTGTGGTGTGAGTTAGCAGAAGAGAGAATAGAGAGATCCTTTCTGGTGTGAGGCAGTGTGGATGGTGGAGAGTGGATGGTGATCAGAGGTCACCTCAGTGAGAAGGTGGCATCTGTGCAGAAGTGCAGAGGGGGACCAGAAGTTCTCTGGATGAAGATGGGAGAGGTCATCTTAGGCTAAGGGAAGAGCATGAGCTAAAGCATGAAGGTGAGAAAAAGCAGGCTATGTCTGGAAAATGGCAGGGAACGTGGCTGTCTTAGGGATGAGTGAGCCAAAGCCTCAAGGAAATTCACAACGGGCAGGCATTATGTCTGGCTATGATGAGCTGGATACTGCGGGCGGGAGTTTTTACTCCTCAATGGCAAAAAATCAATAAATTTACATTCAGGTACATACGGCTGAATATACTAGGAAAATAATAAATGTTTCAAACAGAACTGTGGCAAGGTTTCAGCCTACTTGGGATTCTGTGCTTTAGTGCTAAGGCCACACACACTAGCCTTCCGGGATCTGGGCCAGGGTCAGGAATAATGGACCTTTAGGGTCTTCCGATCGATGCACAGAGGAACACTGGACTTTGGAAGGTTACAACTTCTGTACCTCTTTTGTAGATTCTGACCTTCTTGCAAAGAGTCCCTACAGGTCATTAAATGAATTCCAGGCCCTGGCTGGAGCACAAGTACCCTGCCTGGTGAACAGAACATGGAGAACAGGACAGGGGTCCTATGAGAAAATCTAAACTTGATTCTTGGATTCTCCACAAATGAACTATGGAACCCTGAGCAAGTCACTTCCTTTTAATGAAATTAAATGTCTTCAATTGTAAAATGGGAACAATCATACTTATATAGCTAGGTTCTGGTGAGAATTAACAATTAATTTCTGAGATTAAATATAAGGTTATGTGTTTCTACATGCAGCCTGACATGTTGAGAATAGGTACTCCCCCTGAAAGCCACCATGATGATAGGGGTGGTATAAAAACGGCGCAATCCTCCTGGTGAAGTATCTAAATCTGGAGTTGTCAACAATTTTCCCCCTGTTGAAAATTGATCTGTATTCCCCAGGCAAGTCATTACATCTTTTTGTGCCAAATTGTTTTCATCTTTTAAATGACCCAGTAATCCCACTTTGGGCAATATACATAAGGGAATAATCCAAAAGGAAAAAAGAAGGCAATTTGTTCGGAGATGTTATTCATGGTGCTATTTCTAGCTCTTTACATATCCCTCTATTATAGCACTTATCTCACTGTGCTGTAATTATGCACTCCCCTTCCATACGCCTCCAAATTATCTTTGAATCAATCCCCAGCACCTAGCACAATGCCTGGCATACAGTAAGAACTCAATAAATGTTTGTTGACTAAATGAATGGGTAATATGAAAGAAATTTTAAAAGAAATTCAAATGAGCAAAAACAAAACTGTTTTTAAGAGATAATGTTCAAGAGTTTTTAAAAAAAAATTGGTAATAGAGTCTGCAAAACATTTGAAGAGAAGTGTGTGAAGAAGCCTCAGGAGTGAATTTTAGGTTTAGATTATGATCTCTGAGCATCCCCAGGCTCAGGGCCAGTAGAGTGTAAGACTGGCATGAGAGGGCGCCTGGGTGGCTCAGTGGTTGAGCATATGCTTTCAGCTCAGGTCATAATCCCGGTGTCCTGAGATCAAGTCCCATATCGGGCTCCCCACAGGGAGCCTGCTTCTCCCTCTGTCTATGTCTCTGCCTCTCTCTCTTTGTGTCTCGAATGAATGAATGAATGAATGTATGAATGAATGAGAAAGACTGACATGAGATATCCAGAGGCACGAGGTTCCATGCAAAGTCACTTCGGCCTGGTGGTGAGGAAGCACAAGGCTCAGTCAGGAATCTTAGATTCCAGCCTGACTCAGACACAGCCTCACATTGACCAAATCATCTGACTTCTTTTTTTTATTTATTTATTATTTGTTTTGAGAGAGAGAGAACATACATGTGGCAGGTGGGGAGACAGTGGGGTAGGGAGAGAAAATGTGAAGCAGTAGCACTGAGCGTAGAGCCTGACATGAACCTTAGGATCAAGACCTAAGCCAAAATCAAGAGTTGGATGCCCAGGCACCCCTGGTGGTTAAGCGGTTTAGCGCCGCCTTCAGCCCAGGGCCTGATCTTGGAGACCAGGGATTGAGTCCCACATCGGGCTCCCTGCATGGGGCCTGCTTCTCCCTCTGCCTGTGTCTCTGCCTCTCTCTTTCTGTGTCTCTCATTAATAAATAAATAAAATCCTTAAAAAAAAAAGTCGGATGCCCAACCTACTGAGCCATCCAGGCACCCCCAAAGTATCTAACTTCTATGACACCAGTTTCTCCATGCCACTGAAAAATGGAGGGTTTACAGGAAAGTCCAGCACATTAGAAAGAATTATAGAGGGGAAGGCAAGGGCCAGGAGGCGTGAAATCAAACATAAATGAAAGAGGAGGTCTAGGAGGTACCCCTGGACCAGCGTTCTCAAGTCCCAGCTCTTCTGGGCTCCCACTGAACCTTCCAGAGCCATCTTACAGGGTGGTTGAAGGCTCCTCACCAGAGAATCTGCAGGAGGAAGGAATCCCTACAACATATCAAGGAGAAACAATATGTTAAATGTGGCCCACAAAATCAACATCACTCTGAATGTTCTGTATGCTTGGTGGGAAAGAATGTTTTATACAAATACCCAGGGAGAGCAGAGGAAGCGGCACGTTCTTCAGGGCTTATTTTGGGGCGTTCCAGCAGCTCTCAGCCAGGAAGTCAGAGGCAGGAAGCCACTGCCCTCTGTTCCCTGGCCAGAAGTTCGTTAGAAACTGAAGTGGGGAGCACACAGGCTCCTTAGTCTGAATCAGCTGCAAGTCCATGCACCTCCACTACATATTGTCACCTCCATCAGGGTCTCCCAGATACCTGCCCATTGACCTTGATGCTTCTCTGAAGGAAACTATACTTGACTTCCTGTAAACAATCTCTCCAAAACCAAGTCGCTTCTCTCTGGCCCCACTTCTACTGCCCTAATCAAAGCTACCACCACCTCCCACCTGATTCTAGCAAGGGTCTCCTAACTTCCTTGCTTCTACCCTTGCCTCCCCAACTTGCAATCCAGGCAGAATGATGCTTGTCAAACACTCAGACGCTTCCCATCACCCCTACACTCGGGTCAAGCCCCTCCTCCAGCTTACTTACACCCAGCAGCCCTTGCCCTGCCCTCCTACCATGCTTTTCTTCCCTCTGCAGCCCACGACCTCTGAGCACTCTGACCTCCATCTGTTCCTCAAGCACAAACTCATTCTCACTCCACAGCCTTGGCATTGACAGTGGCCCCTGCACCTCTACATGGTTCTCCCCTCTGATTTTTGCATGGCTGGCTCCTCGTCATTCAGATCTCAGCTTAAATATCACCTCCCAGATCCCTTCCCGCATTCACTCACCGTCTGAGTGCCCCGTGTGAATCTTCCTAAGTGTTACTTATCATTCCCTATTTACGTGTTCATTTATTACCTGCCTCCTCCACACACCTCTACTAGAATGTAAGCTTCAAGGAATCATTGTTCTATCTGTCTTTTTCTTCACTCCAAACCCGGTGCTGGATCAGTGCCCAGAACAGTATGAAGCACCTAAGTGGGAATCCAATAAACATTTAATAAAATTAGATGAATACATGTCACCAGTGAAAGAAACTGTACAGATCGCTAAAGGGCAAGTTGCCCGGCACTATGGACAACGTCTAGGCTTTGGAGTCAGATATGGATCCCTGATGCTCACAACTCAGGAGCTGTAGGACTTTAAGCAAGTTTTCCCATTTCTCTAGACCTTACTTTCTCAGGTAAAATGGGGATAACAGCACCTGCAGGGTGCCAGGAGAATAGAAGGATCAATCACGTAGAAAGCCTCATGTGGGCTCAGCACAGATGGAATGTGTGCCATTGTGGACAACCAGCCCATCTTCCAGGTGGGAAAAATGAGGCCCAGAAGGGGCCCATCATCGCCCAAGTGAAACACTGAGTTAGCAACATAGCCAGGTCAGAAAATCACATCTGCAGTGTCTATCCACTGCTCTGCAGACCAGCTCTTCCATAGACCCAATATTATGTCACCAATTTATATGTTCCGTCTTATTCCATAAGGGAGCTGAAGTACCTAACAAAGACGCATATAGTTTGCGGATTTTTTACAAGTAAGAAACTGGGGAGGGAGATGGAAAAATAAGGTGAAAGGAAGAGACAAAGATTATAAACGAGAAGAGCCACACATCTCCTACCATTTTCCAGAGGTGGGCTTCACATATGGCTCCAGAGACGGACAGAACATGGAGAGAAATCTGTACATGTGGCCCTTTGGAACACCTGGTTACTGACATGTCAGAGCCAGGTGTGAGGAGTTAACACCATCCAGTTAAGAATCACCCTAGTCTGTCCCACTCTTCAAACTAAAACCAAATATCGGCTTCCTCCTGACCCCATGTGCTCTGACATCACACTACCTGGGTTCAACTCCTAGCTCCACTGCTAGCTGCGGGATTCTGGGTGACTTAACCCCTCAAAGTCTCAGGCTCTTCCTCTCTAAAATGGAGAGGATCAACAATAGTTCCTAAGTGGGTCAACAAACTATGGTGTGTACATATATGATTCTGACACATGCCACAGCATGTTACGTGTGTCTTACCAAATGTAAAATAAAGTAAAAAAAAAAAAATTAGCACCTACTCACAGGTAGCAGTAATGGTGACTCAGTGATTTAGATCAAGTAGTAACTCTGATTTAGATCAAGCCCACTGCCTGGCACCCAGAAAGCAATCAATTCATGTCAGTTCTCCTTCTTAACAGTACCAGCATGCACACCAGCACCAGCAGCCCTAACCTCGTAGGGAGCCCCTGCATGTCCCCACCACAGCTAGGAAACATCCCAAGCCTTCCTACTTCAAGCAGCCTCCTCCCAACCAGTGAGCGGGGCTTCCAAGAAGCCCAATCATAGTCACAGAGCAGGCGACATGCTGTGTGCAGGTTCCAGGGGTCCTGAGCTTCCCCGGTGCTTCAGAGCAGCCTAAGGAGCTGGCTGCACTCCCTTCAACACTAGACAGACATAGGTCTCAGAGCACTTTCTTGCACTGTTATGATCTGTCACCCAATGCCACTGACATGAAAGTGCTTCCCCAAGACACATCTCCACCATCTTCCCTCAGTTGGAGAACAGGAACCCCAGGTTTACCAGAAACCAAACTGACTACAGAGAATGCTCATGGCCACGTGATATCGGGTGGACTATAAGAGAGGGTGGTGCCCTCTTAGTCTCTCTGAAAAGTTGCCATGGTATCGAAGAAGGCAAAGAAGTGTGTGTATGTGTTTAGCAGTGTGTGTGTGTGTGTGTCTACAAGTATGTATCTGCATGTGTCTGTGTGTGTGTCTGTGTCTACGAGTGTCTATGTCTGTACGTGTCTGTGTGTCTGTATGTGCCTGTCTGTGTCTATCTATGAGTGTGTATCTGTGTGTATCTATGTGTGTCTGTGTGTCTGTGTATGAAATCCCTTCAGAGTCCGGCTCACCTTTCAATGGGAATGACACCCCCAAATTCTGGCAGCCTCAAGAAGAGGGATAGAAGCTAAGATGGAAAGCCCAACTCAGTTTCTTTCAAGGCCCGTGCATAATTTCCACCGCCTGAGAGAAATTGAAATAAGGGCCTCCACTATTAAGTTCTGCATCTTGGACAAGCTCTCATCCCCTTCCAGGGAAGAAAACAATACAGGCAGCAAAGCCGATCAGAAGGCAGCAACTCACATTCAAACAACATTCGCATGACAGGGAGCAGAACAAAAGTAAGTAGAAACCGAAAAAGGGAAAAAAAAGAAAAATTTTACAAGTAACAAATTCAGGCATCTGAGCCCATGAACATGATAGAAAGAGGTCTGAACTAGGAGAACTAGGTGCTAGCTCTCCGTCTCACCAGTCAGATCAGTAAGTGTGGGCCACTCTGGCATCCCGGTCCCAATTTCCTCATCTGCAAAATGGGCACATTTTCTCCACCTCTGCCTACGGGGACAGCTGAAGTGTAGGAGGAGGAGGAAGGATCCGAGAGCCACAAGACCAGGATTCTAATCCCAACTAATCAGCCCTGTACCCACAGGACGAGTTAGCCCTGCTACCTGGGCCTCCACTGCTCACCATCGTGCTGCACACCGAGGCAGACCAACCCAGCCACCTCTGAGGCTCCGTCCAGCTCTAACAGTCCATCAGCCCACACAACGTCCTGCACACTGGGTGTCTATTCCAGGCTGAGGAGACTGTGCAAATGCTGCATATGTAACAATATTTTTATGCTCTTAAGGCCAACCGTAACTCTGCTTTTCAAGCTAAAACTGTCCCTCCCCAAGCGTCCACAAACATCCTTCTGGCTTCTGGCTCTAGCCCTAGCAATCAGACAGGCAACAACACTCCCAAATTACCTTTCTACCCAACTCTGGCCAGGCCTCAGGTGGGAGGAAATATCTGTCTCATTTTTTTCTTAACGTACAAATAGAATTTCCCCTCAGGCAGAGTCCGTCTCTAAATCCCACTGTGAGAAGCACTCCCCTGGGAAAGCAGCTGTCCACACCCCGAATTAAAGTGGCCAGCGCTCCCAGCAACATGACCCATCGCCATGCAAGCCTTCAGGGCTGCGAGCCCCAGGTCGGAGCAGAAATGCCATTCTCTCTATCAGTAATGATGTACTCACGCGAGTCAGGCCCCACAGGCAGCTGGCCCTCCGCTGGCCCTCACTCCCTCTCACACACCCTGAGTCCCACTGCAAGGAGGTGGTCCCAAGGCTGAACAGCACTGAGACACTCTCTCTTCAGCTTCCAGAACAAGGGGCAAAGGAATGGAGGGGACGGGGGTGGGGGGTGGGGGGACGGGGGCCACTTTGTTTCTGGAAACAAGAATTCAAATCCTGCTTTGCCTAAACCCTGAGTCACCTCCTTCCCTTCCAATAGATCAGTGTGGTGGGTAAACATTTCCATATATGGAGAAGCAGGCTAGAGGATGTCAGAAAAATCACCCTTCTCTCCTCTGGCACTTGAGGAACATGCCCCCACTTATGACAATTCCTTACTCCGAGTAAATGATTAACCCCGAAAGAAGTAGAGTCTCAACGGCTCCATAGGCTGTCCTGTCACAGGAAAAAGGCTCCCCAGCCCAAACAAGGAAGGGACTGGTTTGAAAGGCTTTAAGTGCACCTGAGGAATGGGACCATCTAGAATGCAATGACATTTATGGAGTCAATCTATTAATTCAGAGGAAGGGAGTGGCATCTGGGGGGGGGGGGGGGGGTGTACCTGAAGAGGCCACCTAGGATCCAGTCCACGGTTCTTCTGATGGCAGACGAGCCCCAAAACAATCCCCACCCTTGACACCCTGACTCCCTTGGGCCAAGAATCCTCCTGGGAACTTCATTTTCCACGAGTTATTCACAGGACAGACACCAGGAGGGAAACCCCAGAATAAAACCAGACTTTCAGGAGAACATTGCTGGGGTGGGAGGAGGAGGGTTGAATGCCCAATTTAATTTGTAAGATTACTTCTAATCAGAAGGTCCCGAGAAGTGTTTGGTAACTCAACTGGACCAGTAAAGTCAGTCAGGAATGAATCTGGTCTACAATGACTTCTAGCGAAAGAGAAAGGAGGGAGATGGGGTGCTGGGGAGGAGGGGTCTGCTCAGAGAAGGCAATCCGTGTCTCGGCTTCCCAGTGGTTCTACTTCTTACAGTGATCTTGTTCTACTGTTGGCTGTAAAGGCTTTTTCTAGGTCACGTGAGCCATTTTTCAGAATCCCTGGCCTGCACGAGGCTGCTCGTTTTCATGCCCAGGGAATCTTCAAGCAGTAAACAGCACTGCTCAGGGAGCCAGGGCACCCAAGCCCTAAGCCCAGGTGAGCCACTCCCTTAGATTTTGGAGAAATCAGCTCTCCTCTTGTAGCTTATAGTCTGTCATCTACAAACTGGGTAGACAGCCTGAAACTGTCCAACTATGTGCTCTAAAGCAGCTTCTGCTTGGTCCGCCCAAACAGGCATGACACATTTATCCTGATTACTTGCTTTATATTTTTGCAAGCATGCCATAAATACCTGCAAAACAGAAAACATGTCTCGTTTATTGCATGTTTACGAAACGAACACGAATGTAAGTGGCCATTAAATGAAGCAGGGAAACAGGGTCAAAGAACCTTCCACAACATGCCAGAATCAGAACTCAGTACAGAATTCCTGCCACTGCAATACTCCCAAGAGGTTCCAGAGGCAGGTCTGAAGAGGGTAAAGGGCTGGTCCTCTGTTATAACTGACTAGACACGGAGACATGTGACTTGGTGGTTCTGCAGAAAGACTGCCATCCCGTCAGGAGCTCAGAGTCCTTTCCAATACTCCAACAGGAACATATCAGCAGAGGAAAAAGACATTCCATGGAAAATAGCTGCCCACAGAATGGCCTGGAAACTCTGAAAACCAAAGAGTAAGCAGACTATAGGGATAGGTATGAAAACCAAGAAAGAAGAGGTTCTATTTGCCCTCCACTTTGCAAAATAGCATTTGGAGACCAGTTTCCATATCCACAAAGGGGCCTTGCATTCCCTAATGTATGTGTGCCTCTCGTCCTCTTGACCACTGAAAGCCATTGGCTCTGGGATCTTGAAAGGACAGAAGACCATAAATGCCACCAAACCCAATGCCTCCTTGGTTATAAGCCCTTCCATGGTGTCCCTGAAGTCTCCAGGGAGGTGATGATCGTTATCTCCTACTCTGCCAATTGCATCTTTCCAAAGGAAAGTCCTTCCTTATATGGAAACAAAATCTGGCTCCTGGCTTTCAACCTCCTGTCCCTCACTCTGCCTCTTCCAACCATATGAACAACCTATATGTGTTTCACTGGCTTGGAATTTCTGTACGTGAGTATAGAGTATGGATTTCTGTAGGTGAGTATGTACGAAGCTGCCAAGATGTCAACCCTCGGGCATGCTGGCCGTTTCCTGACCCTATCGCACCGCTAACTCCCAAAGCATTTTGTTGCCAACTTGAAATCCATCGTTTGGGGTTTTTCCAGGAAGTGTTACTACTAAGCAACCCATTCTGCACATGGACCGCTGGCCCTGTGGACTCCTAAGAAGTTCCCTATTAAATCCCAGCCACTGAGGCTTAAGGAGAAAGACCTTTGAGACCCATTCTTTGGCCCCCTTTACCCCTCCCCATACCACATTCCCACCCTTTGTGCATGAAGCTCAGGGACACAGATCCCATTCCCAGCTCCCCAGTCCTGCTTCCCTGTCCTGCCAGACCTAAAACTGTCTCCAACATACAAGGTTGTTCCAAGGAACATTAAGAGAGAGTTCTGCAGGAAAAAAGGGCTTTGCCAGCTCAAGAGCTCTCAGAATACTAACTCTGGGAAAAGAACCGGGGGTGGTGGAAGGGGAGGTAGGTGGGGGGTGGGGGTGACTGGGTGACGGGCACTGAGGTGGGCACTTGACGGGATGAGCACTGGGTGTTATTCTATATGTTGGCAAATTGAACACCAATAAAAAATAAATTTATAAAAAGAAAAAAAAAAGAAAAAGAAAAAAATTTTTTAAAAAAGAGCTCTCAGAATAACAAAGTAGCCTGCAGGCAGGATGGCAGGGCCAGCTTGCTGGCCACAGGGCTGGGAGCTCATGATCCTTGACACTCGGGCACCATTCTGGACACCATTGTCTTTACAAAATGGCAGGGGAGAGAAGGATGTTCTGATGGCACGATTTGGATCCAAGGTACATGCAGCAGTGATGCCTCATGTTAGCAGCACGCTTTACCTGGTAACGAATGCTTTCCCAGACAGTCTCCTTTAATCCCTACTGGCACCTCCACTGGGAGTATGATACCCAATTTCATGACAGGAAAGAGAAGGCTCAGAGAGCTTAAGTATATTCCCAAGGTCACCCCACCAGTAAGTAATAAAAGAAACACTGGTTTAGAAGTTAGACTACTTGGGATTCCAGTTCCAACTCGGCTGCATACTAACCGTGTGACCTCTGGCCAACTGTTTAACTTTTCTAAACCTCAGTTTCTACACCTGAAAATTAGAGATTTAAATAGCCTTTCTGTCTCCTCTCAGAGCAGTTATGAGGATCAAATGAGATAATGAGAGTTAAAACCCTCTGGAAAACGGGAAGGCGGTCCAAAAGTGTAAGGGATTATTGTGTGATTACTGGTAAATGACTGTGCATTCCATTACAAATACAAAAAAGCAGTGAGGTCATTCTCAAGACAAAGAAACATTAAGGCTCTGGGAATGAAAGGGAAATGATTTGATGTTCTACAGGGTTCTGTCTCGATGCCTCTCACTGGCAGCTGAAGCCCAGCATCCACTGTCAGATTTTCAGCCGCCAAGTCACATGTGTCTACAGGACTGACTGCTCAAGACAAGGCTCCCTTTTCAGCGACAGGAGAATGCCAGCCCAAAGAGAGGTAATAGAGAGGGACGTAGGAAAGACCCCCCGAGATTCTCAGTTCCGGAAACGTGCCCTGTGATATACTCCTTGGAGAAGTTGTTAGAAACACAGGCTCCAGTCTTTCTGCAATAAGCCCATGGGGAAATAACATACAGTAATGAGCTATTTACCAGAGAGCACTAAGGAAGCTCCCAAGCATGAACCAACCAAGGGCACGGGATATTTCAAGTTGCAGATACCAAAAAGATAGAAATCAGCAACCTATTAAATGTCCCAGCACAGCTCTCTGAGGCTCAACCTGGAATTCATGCATCCCAGGCCCCAGAGAGGTCCATTTGCATACCAGAGGTCCAGCTGCAGATCACCTGGGAGCGGAGGGTACCCAAGAAGCTCTGAGAGTGCAGTCACTGGTCTGGCTTCCTTCAGGCCTCTCCCAACACGCTAGTCATCAGGATTCTCTTCAATTTCTGCAAAGATCCAAGTTATCAATGTCATTTGTGGAGGGGCCAGACCTTCCCCAGAAATCCATTCCCAAGGCTGATGAGCACGCAGCTCTGCGATGATTGTTTTCAGGTTTGCATTTTATCATCTGCTTCCTTGTGTTTCACATTGGCGAAAGGCACTAAATTAATTTATCACAGAAATGTGTGAGTACCTATCAAGAGTGTGGGCCCGCATTCCCAGGGATGGCGCAGCAAGGGGCTCTGAGATACAGACACGACTGCAACATGGGACAAGAGATGGCCAACTCCGGAAGTTCAGACTGCAGCAGGGTACCCTCAGTGGGAGGCACTGACCTCCAGGCTAGGTATTATAAGAGGGTGGAACAGGGACAGTGACAAAGAACAATTCCAGGCAAAAGGAAGGGTCTGAGCCCAGCCAATGAAGAGCTATGTCGAGTGACCAGCTATGTGTGTAGGCCACCAGTGGGAGAGCTGGGCAGATGAGCGGAGGCAAAAACAGGAGACTCAGCCAGGGAAACTGACGCCAAATAACTACTGTAGCCTAAGGTGATGAGATCGCTTCTGTTCCTGAAAACAGAGAGCTTTTGTGAGAAGCAAAGCACTGATCAGGTTTTCAAAAATGGTCTCTTTGACTCCTCACTGGCAAATAATCATAACAGCAACAACTATAATTCAATGAGTGAATAAACACTGTGCTGAGCACTGTACTGAGCAGGATGCAACCATCATTCCATTTAATCCCATCCATCCACCGCCCTGTGACCGAGGCCATCTCATCCATTATACAGATGACGAAGTAAAGGCTTGAAGAAAAAGCAAACTGTGCAAGTTCCAGAGACAGTAAGTGGGAAAGGCCAGGATTAACTAACTCCCAGTGCAAACTCAATCCCCTGCAATTCTACAACGCACTCTCCAACTTCTAACTTTCTTTATTAGACTCTCCCTATCCCATTTCTAGGAGATGAAGTCATCCTCACATAGCTATCACAGATAACAATCATATGTATCACAAGCATAACCCTACAAAAACAGTTGACCGTATTCCTTATTTGCTTCTCTCTCCCCAGAAGACCCATGGAGTCAGGAACCTTGCCTGCGTTCTTCTCAGCACTGTGCATACAATGAACACTCCAATAGTCACAGGTAGTCAGTGAGGCCATGTCTTTGAAGACTGGGCCAGGGAAGTGACAACGCTGTCATTTCCATTCTATTCTTCACAGAAATGGAACTAATCTCAGTGAGGTTCCCCAGGTCTGAAGAGGAGACACAGCCAAGGTGAAGGACACAGGTCAAGGAGCGTGTGCCTGGGGCAGCCTGAGGCTTCTGCAGCTACTCTGAGGCTGCATGACCCTGAACCTGCAGCCAGGTGCCTGGAGGCCTCCGGACAAAGTAAACACAATGCACAGTTCCTTGAAAAAGGGGGAAAAAAACGCAGGATCCCTTACAAGTGTCAAGGGTGCTAAGCCACTCTGTCTCTCAGCTTTGGTGAACAGACACACTGGGCTAGCACAGTGGTTTTTCAAACTTTTTTTTTCTTTTTTTTTCCCCTGGCAGCAGAGACTTTCCTTTAAACAAGATGCTTTGCAAATGCTTTCTTGTAAAAGTAGGTCGCAACAGAGCTGCTCAGGCTGGGCTCTGGGGCACCCCTTCGCCCCACTTTTCTTCCCACTTGCCATCTCCCCCACCCAGCACCCCAACCCTAACCCCACTCCTGGAGTCCTACAATACTGTGTTACTCAGGAAAGCACAGCAGCCTTCACTGTACCTTCCGGCTTGGATGGTAGCAACCTCCACGGTGAGCTGTACCTCCTTAATTAAGGAGCTCTGTGCTTTTACCAGGGAGACAGCTAATACGTGGGGTAGCAGGGGAAAAAAAAAAAAAGGTTCTCAAGCAAAAAACCTTGGATTCTCTCAGTTCTGGAAATGTGCCCTGTGGTGTTCTCCTTGGAGAAGTTGTTAGAAACACAGGCTCCAGCCTTTCTGCAACAAGCCCACGGGGAAATAAACGTGTTTTCAACTAGGAAGTTATTCATATCTCAGTAAGCCTCAGTTTTCTCATCTGTAAAATGGGAAATAATACTACCTACCAAATAAGTCTTTCATTAGAACTATAATGTGCATAAGCTGCTTAGTAAAATGTTAGAATAAATACTGTGTTATTGAACGCCTCATCTATAACTTTATCTAAGTTCATAGACGTAAAAGAGGTAGCACCGTGTCCAGAGAAAAAATATGCTCAGGAAGACTGGGGCTCAATGCTTTCAAGGACACTTTCATCCTAAATAAACAATATGACATCAATAAAGAGCTAGACGGAGGAAAACGTTAATGTCCCAAATTCTCCACAGCTCATCTTTGAAAAAGCTTACACTGTGTCTCAGGAACCTTGGAAATCCAAGGCCATTTTAGACTTCCAAGAAAGTCAATGAAGAGAGTCAAGGGTGGAGAGAGTGAGCTTGAGAAAACCATCGGCCCAGGTCACTGGCACAGGAGGAAGTGTTAGATTGGGCGTCCCAGCTTCTGGCATCTGTAACAACCAGCCCAGTGGCTTCAAAAACCCCATCTGTCTCTAGGTCCCAATTTCCTTATCTATAAAACAGGGTCATGAACAATCCTGCCTGGTACCTCCCCTTAATTTGTATAGAACCAAAGAGTTAACGCGTATGAAAGTCTTGAAAATTTCTCAGCTGTATACCTATATTATCATTTTTATTATAACTTCAAGTAAAAAAGTTGAACCACTACAAAAACTAAATGTAGTCATCTTAAGGCACCTACTCCAACAGCATTACTCCCTGTATGTTGCCTGAGTTTTGCCCCAGGCTCCCTGCACATCCAGAAGGTGCTGCCAGCTTATCCCCACATCATCCCAGTTTTCACAGTTGACCCCAACCAGTAATCTGAACTGCACAAAAAATAATGTCCAACAGCCCCCGGACCAGCATTCAGGATCTCCAGGATGAGCCCCCAACCCATCTTTCTAGCCACATCCCCCATTATATTGCTACATGAATCCCTGACTCCAGGCAAGAATGTACCCCCAATTCCTCCCAACCCCAAGATCTGGCCAAGTCTCCCCTCTACTGCTACGCCTCCAAATCCGATTGCAAAATCTCTTTGCTGTGCAATGGGAAAGTGGATCCACTGGACTGGAGTATTCTGTGATTGAGGTGTGGCCAGCAGAGTCTTCACGCCCCATCCTTTCTCTGCCGACGGTCCCATCCATTTCTAGTCCAGAAACATCCATATCATAAGAAGAAGAAATACTTCTGTATTTCTTTGCAGTCCACCAATCTTTCCACAATGCCCCATCTTTTTAAATGCTTAATGGCAGACATGACCATGACACCTGTTTAACAAATGAGGAAGCTGAAGGTCCCTGATATAGTTAAGTAGCTGAGCCTGTAGCAAAGTTCGGAGCCTGTGTCACTACACACTCTCCCCCAGCAGCGGAGTGCAATCAAAACTCTGCCATAAAGGTGCTGGGCTGGCCTGCGGTGAGCTCGCTATGTGACCCAGGCAAACCACCCTCCCTCCCTGGACCACCGCATCCCATACATCCACACCCTGTTTCTCTCCTCCTGAAGGGTTTCAGAATGAAACACTGGAGGGGTGCTAACAAGGTAGCATCTCACACGCATGTTCGGTCAGTTCCGTCCCGAGTCCCAAAGCCCATCCTGAAAGGAGGAAGGAGGACTGACCCAAAGATCAAAGGACCCCCAGAACTCTACGGGGTGGCGCAGGGACCACCACATGACAGCATCACCACTCAGACCAGCAAGAGCTCCCTTAGAGCAGCTGTAGCCATGGTCACAAGCACAGGAAGCTTGTCTGCAAACTGCTGGTGGGACTGGTGATTTTTAATAAGCTGGCAAGGCAAGAGCATTAATGCGGGCTCACAGTCCACACTTCACGCGCCTCATGGCCTATGGGCTCCACAAGGGAGGGCAGTGAGAGAGTCCCTATCTCCTTCAAGATGCTTAAGACATCAGCTTCTCTCTGCAGTGTAGGCAATGAATGCACAACTGCCTGAGCTCCACCCTCTCATTTGATGTAGAGACAAGGTGCGGATAGCAGGCCGCCAGTGTACTCTCCTAAAGTCCAAAGGCTGCCTGCCAGGCTCTCCCAGGATCACAGGATCCTTTATCTGGCAAAAATTCAGATGCCAACTAGTCCAACTCCTCTAAACGACTTGCCTGGGGCTTTCATTCCTTCAAAAAGGTGTCACTGGTGTCTACTGGAGACACAGTGCTAAGATAAGGCTAGGTTTCTGCTCCACAGACTTTGCACTAATATTTTAAGTGGCTTCCCAATGACAAGAGAGTAAGTCCAAGTGCTTTACCTAATACCTCAAGTTTCTTAATTGGCACTCAACCTTCTATTCTCACCATAAGCTAACTCTCTCCACTGCCACTCAGCACACATCCTTTGCTTAACTCAAACTGAACTCTTAGCTCACACTGTTCCCTTTGCTTGACTTACTATTATTCCGAGCCCAAGATCATATATAGATATCCTACATATCCTTCAAGGCGTGGTCATTCCCAACAGGAATGAGATTGCTCGTTGAAGAAAGGCAGTTATTTCCACAATGCTGCATGCATTACAGGACATCTAGCATCTCTGGCCCCACCGACTGAATGACAATAGTGCTCTGGCCTCCAGCATTGAGACAACAAAGAGCACTCCATCACATCTGCACAGGTCCCTGAGAGAGATGTTACTGCCCCCCAACCGAGAACCACCCAACCACAGTCACCCTACCTGAAACCTGCCTTGCTTCTCAATCCAGGTGGAATCCCTTCTCTTTGAGTTTGCTCAGCCTGCTGTCCAGACGTCAATCATAACCTTCTTGTAGTCTTATTACGTCCCTAGCTCAGTCATTCTCTTTCCAGTCAGGGCTCCATCCATGACTCTTATGCCCACAGCACCAAATCTAGCATAGTGTCAGGCTCATAGTAAGTATCTAATGAACATTTGTGAACAATGTAAACAAGACAACTGTCCAGGGCATGACTCACAAGAGGAGATTAAATTGAACAGGAAAATTTGTAATCAGATTTGTAATCAACCACTTTTATCAAAACTAAGGAGAACCCATTATGATGAACAGAGAGCAATGTATAGAACTGTTGAATCACTGTAGTAAAACTAATAGAACACTGTATGTTAACTATGCTGAAATTAAAAAAAAAAAAAAAACACTAAGAAGAACACAATCCAGAAACTGAAACTAGGCAAATGGCCTGCATTTGGGGGATAATAAGTATATTTATGTTATATATTTTATATAAATAAACAAACATTAAGCAGACCATTAGACCAAATTATACTGTGGTATTACCTGATGGTACATATTAAGTGTCTGGGGATAATAATGCATGGGCACGTCTAAAGGAGTGTGCAGGTGGCGAGTATATTCTCTCAATGGGCTCATCAGAACTCCTTCCCACCTCTAAAGCACTTCCTTCCTGCTCTGCAGAAGCCAACTGCTAAAAACTACATTTCCCACAAGGCCTAGAAGCTAGTGAATTAGCACCCAGCAATAAGATGGACATGAGTGAGACCTTCAAGGTGGAAGAGAAGCTAAAGCTTCCTGCCACTATTTCTACAGGCAGGTACCATCATCATGGAGGGCTGAGTCAAAATGCCACTCCATGTGGCAACCCAGTGTCCTACCATCCACTATGAAAATGCTGAGAACAGTCCAAGGGCCCCAGCAGTGTTTTCCTAATCCCCTCTTCCTCACACCCAGACTGTGGCTATGGAATCAATCCTGAAACTCAATAGCTGCTGATGTAGCCTCCTGCTCCCACTGTTCCCACTGTTCCAGCCTCTCTAACAATTTTGTGAGCATCTCTTTCCCCAAATTACTCCCTTTCCACTTAAATTATGTGGAACATCTTTCCTGTACTTTCAGCCTGAAAATACAGAAGGCTGGGGGGGGGGGGGGATACAGTAGATCTATCAACTGATGATCCATTCCTCTCCTTCTTGATCTGCTCAAGTAAGACTTATGTCTATCTGTACCTAAGACCTTCTCCCTTGCTGGTCTGGAGGGGAGAAAAAGAGCTCACTTCACCACAATGAGCCTAACAGACCTAAGCAACATAAATTGTAGGGCATGAGCTAATCAGAACTACACAAACTAGCTTATGGTCAACTTAAACTCTAATTCCTATAAAACAAAGTGCGTTTATAGCATAATCGTGGACTCTTTCCCGAGAATTCTTGGCTTGACCTCTGTGTTTTCCAGAATGGCCGCTGAATACTTCAGTACCTCAAAGGCATGCCGGCTGCAAAACTAACCCATCTGCTCTGTGCAGCCCCACAGAGTCGGCCTCCAGAAAGGTCTGTTCCTGTCCTTGCTTTCTCATTTGTAAAATAGAGATAGCAACAGTACCTCCCTCATAGGTCTGCTTGGAGGATTGGATGAATCAGTACAAACAGAGCAGCTGCAACAGTGGCTGGCAAGTGGTGACGCTGGCTAAGTGTCACCTGGTGTGTAAACCTAAGAGCAATCTCAGGATGCAGGTGTAAGTCCTACTCTACGAACAAAGAAACTGAGACTCAGACAGATGATATAACTGGTCCAAGGACAGTAAGCAAGGAGCAGGGGCAGGATCCAAACCCAGCTCCATGGCCTCCCACCAAATCTGAAGTTCCTTGCACCTGAGCACCCTGCTTGCCGATATGCACGCCAAATGGAAAAATGTATTCATCTGGAGGAGGAAAATCGGCCCATACATAACAGGGCTGCACCCTGGGAGCTCTCCGGGCATCCAATGTCATAAGCCCTGCCCTTCAGCACAGTCAGCTCTTGTGGGTAAAATTAGCTCAGCTCTCCCCCAGTGCTGCCTAGAGCCCCGAGGCAAAAACTCACCCTGGGCACAGCACAACCTCGCCTGACCCTCCCAGGAAGGGTCCCTCACGCACCTCATTAGGGCCTGAGATGACTCATTTTGCTCTTTCCTGTCTCTGGCTGCTGAGGTCACCTCTCTGCTATCCAGAAAGACAGCTCCAAAGGAGAAGTAAAGATGAAAATGCAAACCATTATCCTGGATTCCTTTCCCCCAGGGCAGTTTACGAGTGAGGATGGGACGCCTGTCTGCCATGCCAGCTGTGGACCAGGGGAAGGAGGCTCTGCTGAGTTATATAACCAAGCTGAGAACCAAAGACACACACTGGCCCACATGGACTCCTAAGACTGGCCTCCTTATTGTACTCTAGTGAGGACAGGGGAGGGGCCTATTCTATATTCTTGTCCCCTATAGAACACAGCACGGAGAGGATGACTACCAGGGTTTCTTCTGCATCCTCCCAACCCACTGCACCAGACTTGAAGGCAGAGCTCAAATGCCACCTCTCCTGGGGCCTTCCCCGCTCCCATCCTACCTCACTAGAATTCCCACTGCAACTTCTATAAGCATTTACCTCTACCCTTTGCTCTTGGGCATTGATTCATTCAACAAATGTCTCTTGTGTACTATTTTGGACTTGAGGATACAGAATTAAAAGAAATGAGCTTTGTTCTCAAGGAAACGCTACCAACTTCAATAAATAGCTAAAAATGGGGGAATTGGAGTTACCAGGGGTCAGAGGTTTATTCCAAGCAGAGATATCAGAGCACAATCTTAAAAAGCATATGGGAGCTACCATGAAAACCTGGGGGAAAGGAGCGATGTCTTACCAGGGAACAGTGTGTGTTATGTCATGGAGGCTACAGAGAATCTCCTGGATATTCCTGGAATGCAGGATCTGTCTCAGAGGTTAGTGAGATGATGATGGAAAGAAATAGGGGTCAAATAACCAAGAGTCTTCTGCTTTAGGCAAACGTTTGTGGATTTTATCCTGAATGAAGAAATTATCCAAGGATTTTAAAAAGAGACAGGGCATGAATGGATTTGCATGTTTGGAAAGTCACTCTAGACATCAGAGAATGGGATGGACGAAGGGCAGAATAATTAAGCCACGGCAGGTGAGAGATGCTAAGGGTGGGAACTGAGGCAGGACAGTGCAGATGGAGGGGGGCAGGTAGGAGTCTACCACGGTTGATTTGGATAAGATCTGAGGATGATGACAAGATAGAAAGGTGAGGGGAAGGGGGCAGGTATCCAGAACATGTCCCAGTTTCTGGGCTTGGGTGACTCCATAGACAGGGGGTGATATTATTTGTTAAGGCAACAATGCTAAGACAGCTTGAGTCTCAGGTAACTTTAATATTTCCAACTGGAGCCCAAAAGACACTTACCCACATGGCTCTGAGGCTCAACAGTTCTAAACTGAATGTAACCACCTGGGAGTCACGAGCACAAAGACAATGAAGGTGGCCAAAGACAAAGCTCTGTGATACCAACGTTTATGAGACGTGAGGGGAACAAGAGCCTGGGAAGCACCCGTGAGGAGGAGCCAGAAAGGCAAAGGAAGAATGGAGGAAGCAAGAGTGGTCAACAGTGACAAGACCGTGGGGGCCGGATCAGAACAGTGCTAAAAAAGAAATGAAGGTGGCCCTCAGAGACTTGGGTAAGAACGGCTTCCGTCAGACTGACATGGGCTCAGAAGCCCAAAGAAGGCGAGACCAGGCAAAGAAGGAAAGAGGGGGAACGGCATGTTGTCAGAGAAGGACATGTGGGTGTGTATCTCACTTCCCCCACTAGACAACGAGCTTCCAAGCAGTGCTGCCCAACAGAAATAGAATGCGAGCCATAAATGTATTTGTCACTTGCTAGCCTAAGCCACATTTTTAAAAAGCAAGAAAAAGGCCGGAGAAATTAATTTTAATAATACAATTCATTTAACCCCATACAAGCAAAATATTACCGCTTCGTAAGTAATGAACATAAAATTTATTAGTAAGGTATTTTATTAATTCTATAAAGCCTTTGAAATCTGATAAATACTTCACACTTACAGCATATCTCAATTCAAATGGGCCACACTTTAAATCCTCAACAGCCACATGTCATTCTGATTTAATTTTGATGAATCGGGGCTCAGCATGGAAGCTGGCACATTATACTTTTGTAAAAAAAAATATATATATATGATGAAATGAATAGATAGGTGATGGACAGAAGGATGAATGCATGGATGGATAGAAGAATAGATGGGTGGATAAATGGATGGACTGTCATCCATTGAGAAAAATCTGTGAACTTTCCATGGCTTCTCACCCTCTATCAATAGTACTTTAAATTCCCAGTCTTGAGTCATATTATGACTAGAGCATTGGCATAGCTTAATATTAATATAAACAGCATAATTTCCAATCCTTGTAAACTTCTTCTCTTCCTTCAAAAATCATAAATGTTGTCAGTCTGATTTTCTTAGAGCAAAACAACTCTGTGAAACACTAATGACTAATGAGTCACAAATATCTCAAGCACTGACCTCTCTGAACCTCCATTTCCCCCACCCAAAAACTATAACCTCAACTCTGCATACCTCATAGTCTCACTGTAAAACTCAAACTAGTGAAGACACTAAAATATACGGAAGAAAGGTATCACCCAGAAATCTCCTTATATTATAAATATATGCCATATGAGCTTGTAACATTATAAACTACCATATCTATGCGCACATATTCATAAACAAGCAAAACTCTGCAGGGCTACATAAACATAGTATTTTAACTTCCAACATCACTATTCTTCTCTTCTCCCTTCAAAAACCACAGAAGGTATGGTCACTTTGATTTTCCTAGAGAAAAACAACTAGGCTTTCCCAGAGTCATCACACTCTGAGGTTCGCAGAACTGGGTAGAGCCTGCCTATAAAGTGGAGACCAACAAATGCTGGTCAGGGTCTGACCATGCCTGGGAGATGGTGTCGTTGAAGGCTTCATCACCTCTCTACAGACAGTACATGGAAAATGCCCTGTACGTCACTTAGAGTTTCATAGTGAAATATTTTCCCTACCCTACCCAATTCCAAGAGCTATGTGTACGTGGTACTAATTATTTGGTTTCATCCTGCTTTGAGTAGAAAACACAGAAATATTGGGGGAATCAGAAAAGGCATAAAGTTAAAATAAGGACTTCTTAGGTGCATAGCTGCCAAGTGGAAAAAAAAAAATGAAGATGATCAATCTGTTTTTTTCTGCTGGTCAGGGTCACTATCAACAAACCTGATGTAAAAACTTCCCTCAAAACTGTGTGGCTAACTGACCAGGAGTAAAGAATAGTCACAGACTCCTGAGATGAGGGTGCTCACCTGGCTGTCCAGCACCCTAATTTAGCAGGAAAGAAATAAGACCAATAAGAAGGTCTGAAGGCCCTGAGATTGGGTAGGAGACCATGGGAACACAATATGTGAGTAGCAAAGCAAAGCCTCTAACCCTATTGGCCAGAACCCACACCTTTTGCTATTTCTCTTTATGTGACCCCAGTTTTTAAAGCCAAATTAAAAATACCCACTGACCCATCCAGCTAGATAAAACTACTGATAGACAGGTTGCCAAGAACACCACCAAGGAAAAAGTTCAAAAACAGATAAACTCTGTGGCAAATGTCATTTAATCCAAACTCAGTTCTACTAGCAAAAGATAAATTATTGTTCCATTTCGTATTTCTCAGCCACGCATTCTCCATGGCCATGGCCAGTAAAATCCTTGCGGCAAAGCAGCCATCACAATCAGTTTCCAGCAGACCATGCACAGAACCCTTCTGTGTCACCCTTCTGTGCCTGACCACACACAGACCTGTGCCCTCACCTGCGCTAAAGTTACAGGAGAGGCCAAATCCCAACCAGGAACTACGCTGCTGAGGTATTCTGAGAAAGATCTAGATCACAAGACCAGAAATATGCAGCAGAAGGTAGACTGAAGCAGCCATCTCCCCACCAATGGTCTTGCCAAGGGGACGGAAAGGCAGCTGAGCCGAGGCTCCCTCTTCCCTGAGCATTGCCACTGCTTGGAGGAAGGACTCTAATCCTCATTTTGCAATCGACGGCAGAGGCTCCAGTTTTTGTTACAAGTTACACTTCCATGCAAGAAACACACCGGTTCCTCAGAGATGTCACTACAAAGTCACAGGCCGCAGAGGCTACACGGTGTGGGAGTGGGGTGTTCAGGCCTTGCTGTCAGACCTGAGTTCAAAGGCACGCATGCCACTGTGTGACACTGCGCAAGGCACACGCTCAGTTCTGATTTAAGCTGTAAGATGAGGGAATGACAAAAACCTTACCTCTGCTGGCAGATCAGAGACCATGCTAGCAAACTGCCTCACACCTGGCACATGGCGACTATCTATGACTTACAATAAAAATAACGATAAAATGCACCTGCTCCTTCCAGGTCCAGATCTTTCCCCTTCCCTGGTGAGAGGGGTAACATGGACATCCTGCTGTCCCTCCTTCCTCCCCCGCTCTGTCAGCGGTACCATGGTGCTCACTCACAGGTCCCTGAGCACAAAATCCCTTCTGCTCCAATCCCTCAACCAGTCAAGGTCCATGCTGTTTCACACAACAGTGCTCTTGCCCATCTTCTCCCTTTAGCCTCAAAAATTCTTTACCAGACTCCTATTCATCTCACAAAACCCAACTACAAAAAAAAAAAAAAAAAAAAACTCCACATCATTGACCCCATGAAGCCTTTCCCGTCATTCTCTCCATCGTACTTTGTGTGCACATCAGTACACTGATGGCATGAAGGGTACTGGACACCAATGCAAGGCTGGTATTTCCCAGTTCACAGAGATCCAGTCACACATGTTGCTAAAATATTTGAGTGTTTCTTTGCCTGCTGTTAAGAAGCTTCTGTTTCAAGGCCCCCAGATGAGACCCCAATTTTCCCAAACCATCCCTGAAGATCCCAGGACCTCTCCCCTATCTGGGAACAAAAAGATTCCCCTGGCAGAGCTGGTGTCCCTTCAGTACCGGGTATTATACACATTTAAATATCATCCCCATCAACATGGATAACTCACCTACTAAACTAAATGCTGATCTGCACACTCTGTGGAACAGGACAGATTAATTACTAGGTAGGATGCTCCTTCAGGGCCAGAAGCACATGACCCCTGAGCAACCAGAGGACTCAACAGAGGGCAATCAGTTAACTGATTCACGACATCTGCTATGCCACTCGCTCCTCAGCCATGTCCTGGCACATAGTAGGCCTTCAATAAGTTCCTACTGTCCACGTGCCCCACTGCCCTACTGTGTGCAAAGCTGGACCCAATCGACTTCCATCGCCTGCAAATATCCCATCCACCTCCCTGGCCCCAGCCACAGTCCCCCCATCTCTCTTCCTCTCTCCAATGGCACATCCCCCAGGCCAGCTCTCTGCTGCACGGTTCCAGTGGTCCCAAACCTCACCCAAACTTGTCTTAGATTGGCCTGGGGTCCTCATTCTAGAACTACAGAAGTGACCAAAAAAAACATGTTCCCTCAAGATACCCATAAGAGTTCTCCTTTTGAAAGTTAACCAAAACTAGTGGAAACATTCCTTGTATTTTCTTATAACCAACTGAGGTTTTAAAAATTGTTGCGTATCACATTGGTTCACTTTCTCTTCCCTCATCATCCAGTGTGGTAGGAAGGACAGAGTCTTCTGTCCTCAATATTAACAATGAGGAGGTGACTTCTCCAAGAAACACAGCTGGTTCAGAGCATAGCTGGGGCTAAAGTCAAACCTCAAGCATCTCAGCCCAGAGCTGTCCAGTTTCCTGGGCCAGCCCAGCTCAGTAAAACATGATCTTATTGTGCTGGGATGCATTGGACTAGGATGTAGCTATGTCACCCGCTGTCCCCTAATGCTGCTTCCTGCATAGCACCTTCCACTCTCTGACAGCACAGATTTGTTTGTTTGTTGTCTGTCTCACTTCCCAGACTGCAAGCAGGATGAGGCCTTGGACTGTGCCTGTCCCCTTCATCGGGCCACACATGGACCAAGAAAAGAAAAGGGAATTTGGACGGAGCCAGACTCAACAGTGACTCCCTGAACTATCAGTCATCAGCGACCTAACCATGGACAAATAACTCAATCTTGGGACACCTGGGTGGCTCAGTGGTTGAGTGTCTGCTTTTGTCTCGGGTCGTGATCCAGGGGTCCTGGGATTGAGTCCCACCACATCAGGTTACCGCCAGGAGCCTGCATCCCCCTCTGTCTGTGTCTCTGCTTCTCTGTGTTCTCTCATGAATAAATAAATCTTTTAAAATAAATAATGACTTAATTTCGCCAAGCCTCAGTCTCTTCATCCTTAACATCAAAATAATGACACCTACTTCCCATGTATTTGGGAGTAGTTTTAAAAAAATATGTATTTGCCAGAGTTCCATACATGATGAGCAATCAATATACGCCTGCTTCTCTCTTTCTGTGCCAGTTACCAGCTGTGCTTCCCCGCCCCCCCACCTTCACACAGCTCCTTCTCCTGTCAATCACTGCAGCACTAGGACCACAATTGGCTCTTCTCCCCTCAACGTGTCAGCCCCTCCCCCAGACCCTTTTTTTCCCCAGACCCCTTTTAAGGCAGGTGTCTGAGGGAGACCTAGCCAGAACCTGTAGCCGGAGCCAACCACATTTTCATGTCTGCCAAGCTCTGACCTACTTCCCAGCCAGACCAAAGCAGGTGATACTCGTCATGATTCAGCACAGACTTGCTTATTTTTCTCAACTCATCTTGGACATAGGACCTAACCCAGAATCGTGGACTCGTGGAGCTCAGAGCTGCAGGGTCCACCAAGCCAAGCCCACCAAGTCCAACTCTACTGTTTAATAGATGTAGAATCTGTATTCTAGGGAAAGGAAGCATCTTAACCAAGAACAAACCCCCAAATTCCCCTATGATTAGAAACAACAGCATGGCTCCAATTAAACCATAACAGAGGGCACTGGCTGGCCTACTACTTTCTCTCATCCCAGGAATGATTCCTTATGTCTCAGAGTTTAAATTCTTCCTCATTCCATTCCAGGCAAATGTATTCTCTCCATTATTAAATATTCTGCATCTTTCTACACGATGGAGAATCTAATTTCCAGCCCCATGAAGTTCAGTCTAGACACCTAGAAATTAAAGATTGCAAATGTTTTAAATTGTATGAGATGGTATAAGAAAATCCAAGAGACCAGAAGTGAGAAACTATGGAGACAAAACTTGGTTCTGGCACTAACTACTTATATGACCTTAAGTGAGGCCATCTCCCCTCTGGATTCCCCTTTTCTTGTATTAAATTGGGACTGTTGAACCAGATCCTATCCAGGCTATGATATTCTGGATCTATGTGTCTCAGCATCACCTTCAGTACAGTATCATCACCCATTATCCAAAACAATTAGACTCTGACTCATTAAGCTCAGAATTGAAAGCAACTGGGAATGTATCCTTTCACACGTGATCAGTGTTCATCAATGAATTGCAAAGCTTTTCAAAGGCAAGGGTTCCACTTTTATGTAATTATGTCACAAAGACTTTGTAAATACCAAAAAGCAAATGTTGCCAGACTGATGAAATTGTATGGTAACAAAAAGCCGTGGGGTGACAATAAAACAATAAGGCAGTCTCTTCAACAGATCACAATTTAGGCTTCTTATGACTGGAGTTTTTCACAGTGGTCCCTTTATTCTAATAATCATGCCATTGCTCAAATCCCTTCTTTAGAAACTATGTATAGAAGCAGCTGTAGGTCTTGTAGAATATTCTCAATGGGAGTACCTCTTTGGTTTTTGAGAATGATTCTGATTTTTCCAACAGTCACTGAAAGACTGTTCCAGTGAATAAGGGAAGTAGGTGATCCAGCTGGAGGTGATGATGCTGAATAATACTTGGCCAAAAAAGAAAAAAAATACACAAAGCTTGTGGGTGATAGCAACATCATGGGTATAAGTCACACAGCCACAGCTGAGCCCAGATGCCTCATTTAAAGAGGGCAATACTCCGTGGATTTCTATGCAGTAACAGGTTTGCAGTAAGACACACTAGATCTTCCTAAGCTGCCAAGAAAACTCAACATGTTGATTCAGAGGTAGTACTTCTCTCTCCTTCCTACTGCACCTTTCCCCCAAAAAATGTTCCTTAATAAGAAATGTCAAGTGATCCTCACTAGAATCCAACGTGAGCATAATCACAGGACTATGTCTGTAAAGATGATGTCACAGATTTCCCAGTTTTCGTTCCCTACTAAGCACTCATAAAAGAAACTAATGCATTAAAATATTCATAACAGCGTTACTTATAAGGCAGAGATTGGTAATAATACATATGCAAAAATATGTAAATGGCTCAATTTGAAAATATACATCTAATCGATGGCCTAGGAGTAGCCATTACAAACACAAGAATTATAAAATAATTTGGAAATGTTAATGAATATTCAATGGAGAAAAAAAAGAGCAAACAAACTGCCTAGTAAGAATATGTATAAGAAAATACTGGTGGATAATATTTTAATAATATATCTGCTTTGGAAAAATAATGATGATGACTAACAGCTAATAGCATGACTCAGGATTCCTCCATGAGAGCCTGGAAATACTTGAAACTACGAGAAAGGCTGGAGATTTAAATAGAAGGAGGCAATCAGAAACTCCAGAACAAAACAAAGGACAGCATGAGAAATCATGACCAAATTTAGAGAAACCAGCCCAATATAAAAGAAAAATAAATCAATTTCAAAAGGAAACACAGAAGAGACTCCAAACAAGCAAGAGAGCAATTAGAAAGACTGAAGATATATGGGTTATGGCAGAAAATACTTAATTTTCTTCTTCCAACCAAAAAAAAAAAAAAAACTTAGACTCCAAGAATATTAAAGAATAAGAGCCAGAAGAAGAAAAGGCAAGAAGTTCACCGTGCAAATAAAACAAAAACCTGGGACAATTTTAAACAACTGGAGGAGAAATAGGAGAATGTGCTAGATTGTGATGCTAAGGGAAAGTTCAGTCCCCCGTGAGTGGCTTGAAGGTGGTGACCTCAGAACCCTAGAAAAGGAAATGAAACCACAGCACATGACTTAGCTCTGTATTGAGCAATATTTACCTAGAAATCATAAAGTAAATGTTGTTGATTGTTTTCAGCTTTTGAAATCAACCCACAGACACAGCACGAAAGACTCAGTATAGTTACAAAACTATGCACATGTGCATTTTACATTACCAATTATAAATGAGAGAAAGGGAAATGTCACATAAAACATAAGTGACAAATTATGAACAGAAGTGAGACAGAAAAGGTGGAGAGAAGCTCCAGCATCTTCATCTTACAAAATGGCGGGTGAAGAGACACTGTCCAAAGTTGATATAGCAAGAAATGGTGATCTATGCACATTATATAAATTCATAAAGGAAAAGGGATTATAAGGGAAAGAAGGGGAACTAAGTGGGAAAAATTAGAAGAGACAAACCATGAGAGACTTCTAACCCTGGGAAACAAACAAAGGGTTACGTAAGGGGAGGACAGGGAGAGAGGATAGGGTGAGTGGGTGATGGGCACTAAGGAGGGCACTTGATGGAATGAGCACTGGGTGTTATACAATATTTTGACAAATTGAACTTAAATTTTAAAAAAGACTGAAAAAAGAAAACTCATAAAGGACATGGAGAGAGAGTAAATCAGTGATGCAACTGTCAACAATTGGGAAGGAGGGATGCAAAGTACCACTGGGGTGTAAACAAGCTCATCCCTGCCTATCATAAAAGTCAGGAGGCATATATAAAACTAATAACTCAAACACTAAAGATATAAGCACACTGTTTACAAAGATGACAACCACCACCGGAAGAATTTAAAACAAGAAAAAAAAATGTTACACGTGAAGGATGAGATCAGGGTGGAGAGAAATAGGATAATTCTTGTTCTTTTACAAATGCTTTTGTATTATTTCACTCTATTTTTACTATGAATATTTACTTAAAATCTTTTAAAATTAAAAAAAAAATTTAAAAAAAAAAAAAAAAATTTAAAGGGTACCTGAATGGCTCAGTTGATGAAGCATCCAATTCTTAATTTCGGCTCAGGTCATGATCTCAGGATCGTGAGATTAAGCCCTGCCACAGGGTCCATGCTGGCCGTGGAACCTGCTTAATATTCTCTCTCTCTCCCTCTCCCTCTGCCTACCTCCCCTCCCCCTCATCTCGTGCATAATCTGTCTCAAAAAAAAGGAGGGGGGGTAAACATTATAACCATCCAAAAAATGAAATCTTGCCATTAGCAAAGACGTGGATAGAACAAGAGGGTATTATGCTGAGCAAAATAAGTCAATCAGAGAAAGACAATTACCATATGATCTCACTCCTATGTGGAATATAAGAAACGAAACATGATCATAGGGAAAGAGAGGGAAAAATAAGACAAAATCAGAGAGGGAGACAGACCATGAGAGACTCTTAACTCTAGGAAACAAACTGAGGGTAGCTGGAGGGGAGGGGGTGGGGGAGGGGGTCACTGGGGGAATGGGCATTAAGGCGGGCACATGATGTGATGAGCACTGGGTGTTGTATGCAACTGATGAATCACAAAACTCTACCTCTGAAACTAAAAATACATTGTATGTTAATTAATTGAATTTAAATCTTAAAAAAAAATTTTACCAAAGAAAAAATTTCAAAGGAAAACAGAAGAGCTGCAATAGCATGACCCTCAGGTCACCAACACCAAATGTGAGGCAGCTTTCTTGGGGAAACCATTATCCAATGCCACTCTTGTGGACATCACTACGTGTACCGTGAGGCCTCCTTTTAAAGCCACTCTGCCCCTCTTCCCATTCTCCTCAAGATCTTTAACTCTCCCTTAACATCCTCCTAGAAAATTCTCAACAGTTCGTACCCCTCAACTCTTTTTGCCGGCTTGGAAATAAAAAGCATCCCCTAATGAAAACTTGAAAATATAAAGAATCCCTGAGGAAATCCCAAAGTCAACAGACAGCTGAGGCGGCGCAGTCCTGTGGCCTAGAAGCGCACCGGGGCCTGGAGGTTGGAGCTATAATTAGCTGCTTCTGGGCAGACAACAAGGACTCCTGTTCCCTGGAAAGGAGGTAATTAAAGGAGGCAGATTTAGGCCTGAGGTGGTAAGTCTCAAGGAACTGTGGCTCCGGGCAATCCCAACCCGCACCCTGGATGAGGAAATAGGAACCCGCAGGCCTAACGCTCCATTCCTAAACCAATTTTTTTTTTAAGATTTTATTTATTCATGAGAGACACAGAGAGAGAGGCAGAGACATAAGCAGAGGGAGAAGCGGGCTCCCTGCGGGGGGGCCCCTGATGTGGGACTTGATCCCAAGATCCCAGGAACACGACCTGAGCCGAAGGCAGATGCTCGACCACTGAGCCACCCAGGTGTTCCCTAAACCATTTATTTTCTCCTCCTCTTGGATTATAACAGCAGAGGAGTGTCCCCCACTCGCCCAATCACTTCTTTTTCTCAGCCACCCAAGTGCCATTTCCCGGGCACCCAGCACTGTGTGCCAGACACTGTGTAGGAGGGCAGGGACGAGTCACACCGAAACGCCGACCTCAGGGAGGTGACAGGTGAGATGTGCACACAGCACTGGACAAGAAACAAGCCACATCGCCAGAGAAGGATGGAAGCAGGCCACTGTCTGCTGGGATGCCCGGGGAGGGCACCCTAGAAATCACATGGAAGCTTGATTTGAGCAAATGGAAATAAGCACAGAAGGAAAGGTAGCTTTCTAGAAAGTAGAGATTCCACGAGCACAGGCATGAAGTCAGCAATCTGAGGGGCTTGTGCAAGGGCAGGAGAGCTAGCCACAGATGGATTAGGGCAGGTAGAGAAGAGTCTTCATGCCTCATTCACGGGGACCCTCCTACATGCCAGCATAGACGCTTGACAGACATTGTCTCCAATCCCTGCAACCCCCACTGGGAAAGAATGTTTTCTCCATACTACACAGATGGAAGAATCTGGAAAGAGGGGAAACAACTTGCCCAAGGTCACAGAGTTGTAAGGTAATGGAGCACAGATTCACAACCGGGTCTCCTGGGCTTTAAAACCCAAGCCTTTTCTCCGTGTGCCACCAAAAGGAGTAGACAAAGAAGGTGTCTCTGCCAGCAGGGCTAAGTCCAGTGACTGTCTGCAAACATTTCTCAGAGCTCAGAGCAACGCTCATGGACTTCTGAAGTTTCATGCCACACCTGGGCCTATGCTTTAGGAACTCCTCCCCGCAGCGTTTAGAGCCTTTGCAAACCTGGGCTCTGGTGCCACATCTGGCTCCCAGGGGTTCGCACACACCACAGGCTCCCGGCCTTGGTAGATAAGTAGGAAAAGATCCCGCGGCACGACCTACCAAAACATACAGGTCTGAGCTCCACTGCCACGACCCAGGTTCATGGAGGGTCAGGAGGGTCAGGAGTCCAGGCTCACGCCCTGTGTCTCACGAGGCAGCATCTGTCCACCTGAGGCCCTGCCAACACCACCCGGCTTCTGGGGTGAGAAGCAGCTCCGCCAGTCGTGTCTGGCGTCTCCAGACACGGCCGGGGGTGGTCTGCCTTCTGTGGATCTCTGTCCATCGGCTTATTTTTCCTGCGTATCCATCAAAACCTTTCCCCCACAAACTTGACAGGAGTGAGGCCAAGTTCCTCTGCTGGGGAGGGAAAAGAGGTAGGGAAGCGGGGAGGCTTCAAACAAGACTGAATTGTGACCTTGTCAGGAAACAAAGATGTGAGATCCGACCCAGCTCCTGGATGAGCCGGTTTCCCCATTCCAAGAGGCAACTCCATGATTTAGGGCCATCACTTTGGTATCCTGTACTGGAACAAACCCCAGAGCGTGGGGTTCAACTACAAAAAACACAGCCTGATGATTGTCCTCCCCACGTCACGTCCCCGGATTGGCTGCTCTCAAGACACACTTTGTGCACACAAGCACGCTCCCAGCCCTTTCTTCAGACCTCATGAAATCTGCACCAAGGCCGGCTCTGAGAGGAGCTACCTCTATACAGCCGTCGGGGCACGCCTTGGCCCATGTGTAGAAGGGTACTCCACATTAGCAAGGGTAGCGCTTGGCTATCAGCTACCCAGAGACTCTCAAGAGATTTTTCCATGAATTCTTCAAAAGTTTCAGGCTCTAAATTTAAAGGGACTTTCCAGGCATTCTCTCTCTCATTCTTAATGGTCTTACCCTACAGAAGAGGGAAAGAATAAGTCACATACAGGATGAGCATGTGAAGGCAGAGGGACGTCCTTCACTCATGCATCTGGCAAAAATGTACCGAGCCACTGGCTGGCATAGGCACTACGCCGTGCGAAGTTCCTGGATACGGGGCTGGAAGCTCCTGGAACCTAAGAGGATGGCACGGACAAGCAAATTATTAAAGTGTTGGCCATGGCTTAAACCCGGCCATCCACCCCTAGTCTCCAGCCTCCACACCAGCAGCGATGCACATTCCCCATAAGCCAGCATTCCCGGGCTGCTCAAACGGAACACCAGAACGTACTATCAGTTCCCTCAGCACATCTCCCAGCTAGAAGTGGGGGAAGATAAAGTATCCAGCAGGTTAATAATACACAGTGGAGTCTATTTCATGCTGAAGGAGGGGAAAAGAAGATAGAGATCAAATGGAACTTTTTCTAAGAGCTTTTTCTAACTCTTCATCAGCGTCCAATCACTAGAAGGAAACCAAAGACCTGGGGATCCCCTAGCTCTTTCTGGCTCCACACACCAAGCTATTGAATCCAGACGTGTCAGCTTTGTTAAGATCAAGGAGAGCACAGGGGTACACGACCCTTCCACACCTCAAGGGCACTGAATGAGCAAGTCTGGTCCAGACCTTCACCTACACGGCTCCCTCTTCCCAGTAAGCCCCCACCTGACCTCTTCTTCCAACTCACTGCTGCTCACCCTTAGTTGGAGGCTGGCACCAGCCCCCTCCACCCACAGTGGCCACACAGCAAATGCTTACTGAATTAAGGAAGGCACCTCTGCTTTCTCTCCACCCCCCTGCAAAGAAATTGGTTTAGCAGATCCTATAAACTATAGGAAGAAGCCCAAAGGACTCACTCTGCAACTTCTTTATCATCTGAGGCCCTCGACCCTAGGGCCCAACCTTGCTCATAGGACCCACCGTTTCTTCTAAGCTGCTTAGGCATACTCTTGTCCTCTGCCCCCAACGAGGTCTGGACTTAGTCTACAAGGGAGTATGTCCCCCCACCCTGTACTAGACAAGGAGCTCCCTGTGGACAGGCCCTCATGCCCAGGACACCCCAAAAGTGGAAGGTATGGCCCGCTGCAGACCCTCAGTAAGCACCCCAGCTCTTGTGGCTAGAAGCAGGCCACACAAAATCAAGACTTCAGCGCCCACCCAGTACCCACTGTATACATTCCCATCTAATGTACTTTGTATTGCTTATGACTGGCTCCTCCAATTAGATTCACAACATTTTGGCCCATTGACTCCCCACCTGACAATCTCCTACCCGAGAGGCACACAATCAGTCCTTAAACACTTCCACTGGCCAAAAGGTCTGAATACTTGATGCAGTCTACCCCATTTTCTGATACCTCTTTCTTTGTGTTCTGAAGTATTGAGTTCATCTACCTCCGTGGGCTTTTTGGTGAAATCCCTGGGAGTGGCAGGTGAGAAGGAATCAACAGAGAACCAACTAGGGAAGCAGTGTCACAAGACAAATAAGACCATGGACTTTGAAATCAAGCAGAACTAGGTTCACATACCAGCTGGCTCATTGGAGAAGGGCGTCCAACGTCTTCTGGCTGTTAAAGAACCAGGAGAAACATAATGCGAGCAGAGTACCTGGCATAGGGAGCACTTGATAAGTGGCAGTCCTCTCGGACACTAGGCTATTCTTGCTTCCCATTCCAGCCAACACAGAATCAGGGTGCTGATCACACCCCTGGCCTCTGTGCAATGTCTGCACACCCTTCCATAGCATGTCTTTGCAAAGCCCCGGCGAACATCCCATTCTATTTCCCTCTGGCTGGCATGACTGGAAGCAGGGGCTAACGAGGCTTCCCATTAAGATACCCTGGCTCGGAGGGCCCAGTGAAAAGTCAGAGAGAACATAGATTATTTTGCCCCTGTCTTTCAGGGCATTGCCCCCCCTCTGCAAAGCTGAAGGAGGCCTAAAGATGTCACAGCAACTGCCTTGATCAAGCTGTTAGAGCTGTTGACCTTGCTTGAGCCCCTTCTTCTGAGCATCAGAAACAGGTACCAGGAAGGAGGGAGGGGGAAAACAGCACATGATTGGTGACTTTGTGTGTGTTTCCTATGCCCCACCTGCCAAGGCATTCACCACACTGTGGCACGTCGGCTTCAGCACCCTGAGGACAAGGGTGCTCCCTCGTCAAGGGGTTTTACTTCCTGTCCACCACTGCAGGCCAGCAAGCAGCACCTGGTCCTGGGAAGACACAGGATCCTGGCCTGGTTTTGTACTACAATCCAGAAGACCCTGGGAGGTTCAGTGGGCACTCGAGGCTCACTTTGCTCATCCATACAACACGATACTGGCCTAGACTGTTGGTTCTTAATTTTTTCTAAGTACTCATGACAAAGCCTGCATCTCAGAGGCTCTGATTCAGGACTGGAGCAGGAGCTGGGCATTTCTTAAATGTTAAAAAAAACATTTCTTAAATTCCCTGGCTGATTCTGAAGGTTAAGAATCAGCAGCCTAGAGGCACCTGGGTGACTCAGTCGGTTAAGCATCTGACCCTTGATTTTGGCTCAGCTCATGATCTCAGGATTGTGAGACCCACGCCCAGTGGGGAGTCTGCTTGAGATTCTCTCTCTCTCTCTCTCTCTCTCTCTGCCCTTCCCCTTTGTGTTTTCTCTCTCTAAAATAATAATAATAATAATAAAAGAATCAGCGGCTTTCAAGATTCCCCACGTCTCCTTCAAGCTGAGAATATCGAGCCTCACCCTTAGGAGAACATGGGTAAAGAACCTGGCATGGGGCCTGACACACAACAACTAATTAAATGTCTGCTTCTCCTACCATCACATCCATCTCTAGCCAAAAGCCATGGTAGCCACACAGGTTCCATGAAGCGAGATGGCAGCCAAGGCCACATCCTAAACTGTTCCAGCCCACCAGGCCAGTTCCTGACTTAGTGAATACCTGAAGTCCATTCCTAGGAGGTTCCTAACCATGAAAACAATGGGGAGGGGATGCCTATAAATAAATATACACCCAAAAGAGCAGAAGTGAATTCTCGAGTTCTGTTTCTCAAAATTTGATGTGCATATACATCACTTGAGGAACTTATGATGCAGATTCTGAGGTGGGGCTGCGATTCTTCATTTTTAACAATTCCCAGGTAATGCTGATGCTAGCAGCACAAGACACAAATCTTGAGAAGCAACGTCCTGACCACAGGCACTTTGAAGGGGTACACTTGCACAAGATATACTGAGCAAGTACCTAAGTACCACTCAGGCACTGTAGGGGATAGAAAGAAAGAGATAAATAAAACGTGAAAAACAGACATCTCAGCAAATATTCACAATATAACATGTTTTAAATTCTATATCAGAGGCATGGGCATTCCAGCAAGAAACCATGAATACCATGTGGGCAGTACAAAACAGAAAACCATGAGGAACAGTAAGAAGGCAGTTAGTTACCGTATGGAGGAAAACAAATCCAAAATAGTATGTACAGCCTGGTCCCACTTTGGAGGCTAAAACCAGGTTGGCAAATTATTTGCATGACCTACTAGCCAGGAACGTTTTTTTTTTTTTTAGAAGTTTTATTTAAAAAGAAAGAGAAGAATATGTGACAGAGACCATATGAGGCCCACAAGCCTAAAATATTTACTATCGGGACGTTTACAGAATTGTGTGCCGATCCCAAGCTAGAAAGAGAGATGCGCACATGCAATTATACAGCAAATTTCATATTGGTTTTTACAAGTAGCTACAGGTGGTTTTTATTTTCGTCCTTGTGCTTTCCCATATGTTCCTAATTTTCTTCAGTGACCATGAGTTATTCTGAAATTAAGGATAAAAAAAGTTTGTGCCTTTGGAGCAAGCAATTTCATGTCCTACTAATCTACGTGATAGAAGCACAGATTTCGTAATAGATTTCGTAAAAAAAAAAAAAAAAAAAAAAAGGACAGTGCTATTTACAATCATAGTGCTAATTACGATAAAGAAAAATTAGAAATTCAAATGTCAGCTACTCAACAAAAAAAATTAAAAATTATGACATATTCTGAAGATGGAATAATATGCAGTCAGCAAAAAGTACATGCATGAATAATGCCTAATGCCATGAGAAGGTGTTCATGCTCTGCCGTTTGGTGAAATGGCTATATATAAAACTATATACATAGTAAGACTATCAAGTCAGCAAAATGCAAATGTACAAAAACATACCGAAAGGAACTCCTCAAGATCATTAAAAACAGAGCTTGTATCTAAATAGTAGATTTATGAGTCGTTCTCATTTCCTTTATTTGGTTCTGCATCGAAATATTTTACTATGAGCATATACTACTCTTAGAACAATATCACACACAATAAGACTTAGGTTTGTTTTTGCTTTCACTTCTTCCTGGGGGATTGAGAGGAGGTTCAAGAGAAGGAGAGACATCTGTGCTGTATTTTGAAGGATGAGCAGGTGTTCATCAGACAGAAACAAAGGGCCCTCGGGACCAACGGGAAAGCACATGCTAAGACACACAGGCGTGCAAGACAGTGTGCCCAGAAACACACTCAAGATAGCAGAAGCATAGAATAGGACCGGCAAGGGGCTGCCAGGAGACCATCCTGGAACCAGCGCAGGGTGGGATCATGGCAGGGTGGAGGTGGGCAGCAGGGGAAAGGATTTCCCCAGAGGCCATGGGGGCTGGTGAGTGAGAAGGCGGGAGGCCAGGTGGGACGCTGGGGGGGAGGGGGGGGCCACTGCTTTTCCTAAAGCATAGTCAGGGATCAAAGAGGCCCATGAGAACCAGAACAGGAGGAAAACCGAGAGCTAAATGCCTTTCACTAGGTTCCACTCACAAAGCAGGTCTCCTAAAAATTCTCCAAACACAGGGTGCATATATTTCTGCCCAGAAATAAAATTAATTGGGAATTCAAACCAAAACTTTCTCACTGTCCCAGGCACTGCTAGGGGACCATGTCGAACTGCTCCTTAAAGCAGACCCAGCCAGCCCTCTGTGTTGCTTCTGATGGGCAAGGCACCGGTGTGAGGCAGAGGAGCTGGCCGGAAGGGGCTGTTGCCCGTCTATGGAACCCAGGCAGGATGAGGCTGGGCACAGAGGACGAAGGGAAAGACAGCCTCCTGCTTAGGGGGTGTGGGGGGGGTCAGATAAGAGAGGGCCATGCCAGCCACTGCTCCAGCCAGCAGTCATGATCTCGGAGAGGAGAGGTTGCAGAGTGGCTCTGCGAAGTCCCCTGCACGGCTGCATTCCTGGCACGATGAGAAGTGGGGTTCCAGTAAACCAGAAGGAATGCTGCTGGCAGGAGACACTCAGACCTGCTCAAGAGGGCTTTAAATGGAAACAACGAGAGCAAGAGAGGAAAGGACAAGTGCACAGCATGTACTGGGGAGACAAGTGTGCCCTAGATATGGGCACCCCAGAAGGGCAGGGGTCCGGAATCCCAGGGGAAACCAAGGGAGACACACCAGTCTGGACAATCCTCCCAGCCCCAGTGGCACCAGGGCACCAGGCTGAGAAGGGCAATGAGCCAGAGGGCTAAGGCGGGAGCCTGGGAGGGGCTTCAGTACCGTCCAAGGTACGTGTGTGAGCCAAACCGAAGCCTCACTCAGAAGACAGCACAAAATCAAAAGCCACGGGGGGCGGGAGGGGTCTGCACGCTTCTGCGATGATAGAGAATGGGGAGGACCGTGGCTACACAGAGCTCACATCAGTGCATTCAAAATGTCTCTTTTTCTTCTCGATGGCCAGACACATCTGCATGTCCTCAGAGCCTGATGGGCTCTCTCCACCCTGCCGCTGGGTCACTTCCTCTGCGTATGGTACACACACACCCGCCACGTCACCCGCGCCCCAATTTTGTTTGCATGTCTGTTTCCTGCGTAGACCACAGCCTCCTGGATAGCTGAACCAATGAGCTACTGAGCCAGTCCCTGGAATGGCAGACAGTAACCATGGAGGCACAAAAAAGCCCTTCACTAATGCACAAGGTGGCTGCCAAAAGCCAAGCATCTGCAGGAAGCTCCCTGTGACTGCCCAACAGTGTGACCCCCAGGTAAAAGAACCACAGAGGTAAATGATGACTCGCAGTTTAACTGCAGCCAAGGAAGAGCGGTTTGAGGCAGTGGGCAGAAGACAAATATTGGAAGAGTGATCGTGGATTGTCTGGAGTTACGACGTGAAGAAAAGGAGATGCTGGGACAAGTAAACAGGGGCCACCCACCCCAAAGTGCTTAGAGTAGTCCCCCAGGGCAACAGAGACCAGCAAAGGTGTGTGGAGAAGGGAGACAGGTTGTGGGCTTCGCTGGGGTACAGCAGGAGGAGGGGAGCCAGGACAGCCAGAGAAAGGAGGAGAGGTGGGCAGGGAGGGGCTTGCAGAGCCCAGGCATCTCCTGGGGACGGGGGAGTGCCCCCCAGCTGTGGACAGACCTCCCACCAGGCCTCCCTGGCTCTCCCCTTCGGTGACATGAGCTGAATCCCCAGGTCTCTCTAAGCATAGCGGGGCTTCCACCCAAGGCCCTGACATACTTCTGTCCAAGTAACAGCACGAGAACCTGGCTCCTCTTCCACTGGTGAACTGAGGGTACCACAGGGTCCCCCCATCCTAGTCCCCAGGCCCAGCCATGGCGAAAGCTCCACTGTGAAAGGAGAAGAGTATGCACTGAATGAGCCCAGCTGAGCAATAGTTCCATGGGCTCTTAAACCCCACACCCTCCCAGCATCCCTGACCCTCTACGGCAGCAGCTGTCACATTCCCCCCTAGGATGACCTCCCAGCGTCCTCCTGCAGCTGTATCTCTGCACCTCCTGCTCTTTGGGCTTCCCTGCAACAGGGACAACACGCACTGGTCTGGTGCCCCTTAAGCAAGAAGTGCCTTCCCACAGACAAGTACAGTTGACCCTTGAACAATGCGAGGCTTAGGGGCACCAACTCTGCACAGTCAAAAATCTGTGCATAACTTTTGACTTCCCCAAAACAACCAAAAGCCTTACCGATAACATAAAGAGTCGATTAACACGTATTTGTTAAGCTACATACATCACACACTGTGTTCTTACAACAAAGCTGCAGAAAAGATGTTATTAAAAAAAAATCAGAAGGAAAACACATTTACAATGCTGTACTGTATTTATCAAAAAATAAAATCCTCAAAAAAGTGGACCTGTATACTTTAAACCTGTATTATCCAGGGTCAACTGTACTTCAGTCCTTAAACTAGGCAGAAGAGATAACATCAGTACGATCCCCATTTTACAGGTGAGAAAACTGAGACTTGCGGAGATCTTATCTTTACCTTCCCCAGGACCACCCCAACTGGTAGCCAGGCCTCTCCCAGACCGAACCCATCGTGAAAGATGGAGCAACATATTCAGCACCTTTCTAATCTAATCTCTTCGCTGCTCACTAAGCCCAGCAACCAAGGTGTCACGGTCAATCCTGAGTCTTATCACTCAGCTGGCCCATACCGTGAGTGTGCCTCGAGGCCCCAGTCCAAAGCAAATGCCATCACCCTGGCCAGATTACCCAGTCACGCTCCAACACTGGTACCCACCTCACTTCAACTACCCCTCGCTCGCAGTCCTGGAGGCTCTCTCTCCACTGACCCTGGCACGGGAGTGATGACATCTCTCCTGGACTGTGGGCAAGCTCCTCTCAAGGCAGGCCGGCCTCGTCAACCATCACCGGACCACCCCCAGGCCTGCTGCTCCTTCCAACACCAAGCCTCAGGCGACCCAGCACCTTCCACCGGCCCCCTGCTCAGTCAGGTTCATTCCCCATCAACCCAAAACCCATACCCCGTAGACAGATCTCCACCTCTTCCCAATTGCCCTACTTCCCCTTGCTCCTTACGCTGCCCTATTACATAAACAAAGTCTACTTGCTTCAAATCTCATCCAGAGAGGTCCAGTGACGTGCCCAAGACTACACAGCAAATAAGTAACAAAGCCAGGACTTGAAGCCCAGTGCTCCAAACCTGAAGCCATGTCGCTAGCTTCCCTCTACAATAATCAGGAAGCCCCCTACTTACTAGGAGAGCCTGGGCCCACAGTTAACCTCTTTAGTACTAAGGATCGCAACAGATGCTAACACCCCCAGAGTGTACACTGAGGGCTGCTCAGCATTTCCCTGCAGCCCTGGGAGGTGGCACTGTCCTCGTGCTCAGATGAGAAAACGATTACATCATGTAGTCAAGGTTTGAGTAGCTGACGTGTGCACCTTCCGACCACCACAGGGCTACATCGCTTCTAGTTCAAACGCAATTCCTAAAAAAAAAAAAAAAAAAAAAATGCAATTCCTAGGGCACAGCAGTGGTCAGATGTGGTTCAACTGCATAAGAAAAGATAGCCAGAGAGAGCTGAGGGGAGGCCCTGAAAACTAAGTCTATGACCAGATCAGGCATAGCTGGTGAAACCGGGCTGTCACTCTGCAGTAGAACTAAAAATACCACAGTTCCCGGACTGTCTCTGATGACAGGATAGAACATTCTGCAAGTCAGGACTCCTGGTTTGGACTCTAGCTTTGCAGGACAAGCTGTGTGATTCTGGGCAAGTCTTTTCCACTCATCGCCGGGTCTCACTTCCCCATCTCTAAGAAACAAAGAAACCAGAGGTCTGGCCTAGGTCAGTGGTTCCATCAGCCTCGGCACAACCTGTGAGGTTATCAGAGTCAGAGGGCGTGGGGTCAGGCGGTACACCCTCCAGGGTGACTCCGGCCTTCTTTAGGTTTGAAGCACCGCGCTATACGGTGTCTCTGATCCTCCAGCACGGCTGCTCTGAGGACCTTTAGCTTCCCCAGCAGAACGTCATCCACTCCTCCCGATTTTGCCACTCTGATTTCGACCTGGCATGAACGTACGTCACCTGGCTCTCTCATCTGGCCGTGACTGATGCTTCCTCCTGTGATTAATACATAAGGCCCCAAGAAACAGACAGTTTACTCCCCTGCACTTCTTTTTCCCATTTACCACCTCAGCGGTATTCATTCTGTCACTATATTAAAAAATAAAACTAAAAACATTAGCAAGGAAGCCCAACCAGGAGCACTGTGGCATCCTGGCACCATCTTTCAAAACACTGGAACGGGCATTTATCCCTAAGGCAAGTCACTAAGGAACTGCCACATACCCTGAGAGACAGTGCCTTTCTAAACCCAGTGAGCTCTCTTTAGCACAAAGCCAGCTGAAGGAATGAGAGAGCATTTGCTTTGAACACCGATGACATGTGCAGACGAAACAAACCATTTCTTCCTTAGCCCTTATGTGTCAAAAGAAAAAGAAAAATTACAGACAAACCTTACAGGCATAAAAACACATCCCAAAGAATACTACTTTCTCTATGCAGAATACCAACAAATGGACTGAACATCCATGGCTACAACCCTGAAAGTGCTTGAAAGTCTCCTATGGGATGGATGGATGGATGGATGGATGGATGAGGGATGGGTGGTAGGTGGGTATGTGGATGGATGGCAGGTGCGTGGGTGGGTGGATGGATGGGTGGATGAGGGATAGGTTGGGGGTGGATGGGTAGGTAGATATGTGGATGGGGGGGTGCGTGGGCAGGGGGTTGGATAGAAGGATGGATGAATAGAAGAGCACCTTCTCAGTGCTCTTACTGTGGGGGGGGGGGGGGGGAGTTGTAGAGATGAGCAAGTTAAAGCCCTATTCTAAAGGAACTAAATTTGAGCATACAATGGGCAGTGTCAAACCTGTCCGTCCATCTTTCTGCGCATCTGTGTACCCGTACATCCATTCATCAAGTATTTGCCATATGTCTGCCAGATTCCAGGCAGAAAGGAATGTTGGGAGGAAGTGATTATTTCCTGCTTAGGGGCAAAAGGTAGAAAGCAAGGCCTGCCTCATGGAGGAGGTGCTGGACCTTGAATGTCAGTTCAAGCGGGTGATGATGGCAGGAACAGCCAAACTGAGAAAATGGTGTGAGAGAAGCAAGAGTGAGCAAAAGCAATGGGGATGAGGTTCCAAAAGTCAGTTGGTCCCATTCTACAAGATCCTACATGGATATACATGGAGACAAAGATGAGCAGCTGCCAGATGTTGGGGTTGGAGGTAGGAAACAAGAGGCAGATGACAGAGGATTTTTAGGGCAGCAACATAGTCTGTATGACACAGTGGTGGATATGTGTCATCGTACATTTGTCCAAAACCCAGAGAATGTACTAAACCAAGACGGACTTTGGGTGATAATGATGTGTCAGCACAGGTTCCTTGGGGATCCCTGGGTGACTCAGGAGTTTAGCGCCTGCCTTCGGCCCAGGGAGTGATCCTGGAGTCCCGGGATCAAGTCCCGGGATGGAGTCCCTCAATCCAGTCCTGCATCGGGCTCCCTGCATGGAGCCTGCTTCTCCCTCTACCTGTGTCTCTGCCTCTCTCTCTCTCTGTGTCTCTCATGAATAAATAAAATCTTTAAAAAAACAAAAACACAGGTTCCTCGACTGTACACACTTACCACTCTGGTGGGGGACGTGGATAGACTAGGTGTGTGGATGGGGAAGGAGGGATATGAGAAATCTCTATACCTCCCTCTCAATTTTGCTGTGAACCTAAAACCATTCTTAAAAAATAACACCTTTAAAATAAAATAAAATAAAATAAAAAGTCTTAGGGATAGACAGAGGGTTTACTTCCCCAGGATGCTCACTCACACTGTCGCCACTGCCCCAGCTTCTTCATCCAGCCGCCCCACCGAAGACGGCCTCCCTCCACCTCTCCCGGCACCGACCAGCACACTGTGCACCTGCTCTCCTCATCCGGCTTCCCGGCCCCCGTGCCTTCTCGGCTGCCTCAGCCATGTCTCCCTCCTGGGTATCAGTGCCTGCTGCAGCCTTAACTACACTTACTATGCCATGTCTTTACACGACTGTTTTCTGTAATTTATAAAACACATACTGCCCACGAGTTTGTATTTTTAATTCCTGTAAGAAGTTTTGGGATCCAATTTGTGTGAAAGTCAGACTGCAACATAATGTAGTATTGTATGATAAAAGCCTCCAAGAATAAAAACAGACAGTATATCCTGCTTATCAGAAACTCAAACACTGCTTCCACTCCTGAGCATCACAGATTTCCTTATGAATGACTGTCCTCTGTGCCGTCGTGATTTGTCCCAGTCTTCTTGAAATACATCCTCAGGATAAAGTTTCCTAATTTTGGGGGCTTCTTTTTTCAAACATTTATTGAGAACCTACTGTGTTTCAGGCTACCACCCCTGAAGGTAGCACCTTGGCTCACTTAATTTTCACAAAGGTAAAACTGTGCTCCTCTGGGGGCATTAAGTCCTGTGACGTATCACTGACCACTGAACCCACTTTACAGAGAAGGAGTCCCTGGCTGTTACTCACTCATCCATTCCACAACAGGGTCAGTCAGGATCAGGGCATTGCCAGGATCCTTTCCTGACCCTCCTAGGTCCCCAGCTTCGCCCAGCATTGTCAACTCTCCATTTTAGGTCCTCAGTCTCCTCCCTCCAAAACAAGGAGGCCATACCGTGGTGATAGTCAAGTCTCGCATTGCCAGGGCTCCTCCAAATCACAGAAGCGGAAGAGGGCAACAAAGGTAGGTCCCACTCTGTCCCACTTCATCCCCAGCAGCTCTAGTTTCTCTGCTTAACATTATGGGTTCTAACAGGCTTCTCCATAAAGAATCCCTCTCTCGCTATTAATTTTTTTTAAGATTTTATTTGTTTATTCATGAGAGAGGCAGAGACAGAGGCAGAGGGAGAAGCAGGCTCCCTGTAGGGAGCCTGATGTGGGACTCGATCCCAGGACCCTGGGATCATGACCTGAGCCGGCAGGCAGACGCTCAACCACTGAGCCACCCAAGAGTCCCCTCCCTTGGTGTCAAAAAAGATGTAAGCTTGAAAGCCATTCTAGGTGAGGGAGATGTGACAACGAAATGCAATGTGCTACCCTGGACTATATCCTGGAGAAAAGGATGTTAATGGGAAAACTTGTGAAATCCAGAGTCTGGAATTTAGCTAATAGCAAAGTACCTATATCAGTTTCTTAGTTTTAACAAATGGCCCATGAGAATGCAAGACACCAAAAATCAGGGAAATTGGAGGAGGGGTAGACACAAATTCTCTGTACGATCTTTACAACTTTTCTGTAAACTTAGAGCTATCCCAGAGTTAAAAGTTTGTTTAAAAAGATGATCCAGGAGGGTGCCCTGCTGGCTAGCTCATTCAGAAGAGCGAGCCACTCTAGATCTCAAGGTCATGAGTTTGAGCCCCACGTTGGATGGAGAGATTATTTAAAAACAAGATCTTTAAAAAAATGACCCCCAAAATCCCCTCATCTCTAATATATCTTCACCAAATCACTATTTTCTGACTATTAGGATAATACACAAAAACAGTAGCTAATATTGAATGGGTGACTTAGCACGTGTCAGGCTCTGTTCTGAGGGTTCGATGAGTATTAACTCATGTAATCCTCACAACAAGGAGATCGACAATTTTGTTATTCCCATTTTACGGACGAGGCAACAGAGGCCTGAACAGGTCGGGTACGAACGGAAGTAACAAGTAGGGTATTAGTGGTAGAGCCTGCTCTAGTGGTACGAGCAGGGTACAGTCCAGCTCTGGAGCCCACGCTCGAAAGCACTATGCACATCAAAGCTTTCCACACGTTTCTGGATTTTTCAAGTAGGCATATGTAACTGGGGAAATCCAAAGGACCAATCACCAAGACTGAAAGGTGAGTTTCGTGTTTAATACAAAGAGGAAGCAAAAGAACCCTCAGGGTAAATTCCTACCTTTTGAAAATGTTTCCTGGAGTAGAACCAAACCTCACTGCCATTACCAATGGCCTCTCCACATGGGGAAGACTTCTCGGGGCTTCTGCTATGTCCTGTGCTCCCTGCCATATCGTTCAAGGTGATCTGCACCACCGGCCCACTGGTCTGCCACTTGCCAGGCGGCCTGCTGACATTTTCAACGCCAAAGTGTCTGTCCAGGTGGATGGTGGAATGAAACACGCAAGCTGCTTCTTCTCTTCCCTTCTTTTTAAAGATTTTATTTATTTATTTGAAAGAGAAAATGGGTGGTGGGAAGGGCAGAGGGAGAGGGAGAAGCAGACTCCCCACTTAGCAGGCAGCCCGACACACAGGGCTCCATCCCAGGACCCTGAGATCATGACCTGAGCCAAGGTCAGACACTTAACTGACTTCAGGTGCCCCTGAAGCTGCCTTTTCATGGTGGGCAAAACAAGCCTATGCTTTCCAGGTAACTAGCTTTCCTAGATCCCTGAGAATCCATGCCAAAAACGCAGGAGTGCATTGCCCATTTCAGAAAGCGAAAGAAAAGAAGAAAAGAAAAAAGAAAGAAAAGAAAAGAAAGAAAAGAAAAGAAAAGAAAAGAAAAGAAAAGAAAAGAAAAAGAAAGAAAGAATGAAAAGATAGAAAGAGAAAAGAAAGAAAGAAAGAAAGAAAGAAAGAAAGAAAGAAAGAAAGAAAAGAAAGAAAGAGAGAAAGAAAGAAAGAGAAGAAAGAAAGAAAGAAAGAAAGAAAGAAAGAAAGAAAGAAAGAAAGAAAGAAAGAAAGAAAGAAAGAAAGAAAGAAAGAAAGAAAAGAAAGAAAGAAAACCTCCTCTCTGATTTGTAATGTACTTCACTGGCTTTGATGTCCAGCAAGTGTCAAAGAAAAGTCAGACAGCTTCTCACCTCCTTGGGCTCCTTGAGGGCAAGATTTGGTCTCATTCATTATACAATATGTAGTCAAGAAAGATATGATTCTGAAGAATAGAGAATCTCCTGGAAAGATCTGCAGCTGGCCAAGACCACCCCCCCCCCCCCAATATACCCCACCATTGTCACCATTTGTCCTTAGAAAGTTCTAGACTGGGAGCACCTGGGTGGCTCAGTGGTTGAGCATCTGCCTTCAGCTCAGGGTGTGATCCCAGGGTCCTGGGATCAAGTTCGGCATTGGGCTCCCCCCACAGGGAGTCTACTTCTCCCTCAGCCTATGTCTCCGTCTGTCTCTCATGAATAAATCAATGAAAATATTATTAAAAAATTAAAATTACAATTAAAAAAAGAAAGAAAGAAAGTTCTAGAGTGTAAACCTCTGTGGGCAGAGCCAGAAGGGGAAAAATGAATACCTGAAGAGATGGGGATAGAGGGAGCTATCCAGCTGGGGAATGGGAGGAAAATACAGCAGAGGGAGTGTAGGCAAAGAAGAGAGAAGCCTGAAGGGCAGAGGAGAAAGATAAAGAATAAAAAAGCAACAGGCAATATAAAGAAAATGAGTCCAGAAGAAGGCAGGGTATTGAAGAACCAATGTTCACTGAATGTCTACCACCTATGGCCATGGAACTACGTTCACCGAGCATTTCCTTGTGTTGCCAGGCACAAAGATATACATCTGATCAAATAATCCAGGTTGACTTCAACTTGGGTTGACTCAACCATTGTTAACACTCAACAATTTTTTAGTTGAAAGGGCTCTAAGTCTAATGTCTCATTGATAGATAAACTGAGGCTCAGCCTGGGGAACCTTGTACTCAAAATGGAATCAGAAATACAGGGGAACCTGGGAGGCTCAGGCAGTTAAGCATCTGACTCTTGATTTGAGCTCAGGTCATCATCTCAGGGTCTTGAGACCAAGCACCGTGTTGGGCTCCATGCTCCATGTGGAGTCTTCTTGAGTTTCTACCCCTCTCCCTCCCCTTCTACCCTCCCTTTGCTTGCTTACACTCTCTCTCTCTCTCTCTCTCCAAAATAAAGAAAATCGAAAGAAAGAAAGAAAGAAAGAAAGAAAGAAAGAAAGAAAGAAAGAAAGAAAGAAAGAAAGACAACACTGATCTTCCCCATTCCTTGCCTGTGCTCCTTTCCATACAGAAATGGGTAATAAGATACGGACGTAAGGAGCACAGCCTGAGGTCAGATCTCCATGATACCATGGATCAGATTTGAAGATTGCCCTCCACTTTACCTAGCATGTTTCCATCTGCTGGTTGCTACTGCAGATGAGAAAACTGGTAGCATCATTTTAAATGAAACAGATGTCTTTTCAGGAAGAATATAAAAAGGTAGCTCACCTTAGATGAAAATGATGAAACAAAAGAGTAAGAAGGAAAAATGAAGATGGTTGACTCATCAGAATAAGAGGACGGGAAGAAGGAGAAAGGATATGTGATAGGGTACATGGGAATGAGACCTGCTGGGATGAAGCTATCCATGACGAGCCCTGACTCACTCCTGGAAGACCAGGACTCACAGACAAGAGGCTCTGGCCCAGACAAGGGTCACGCCTTACAGAAACGATGGCTTGTGCGGATGGGCAGTCACTCAATTGGAACACGGTCTAAAGCAGAGTTCTGCACCAAAAACTCTGCTGCCTCTCACCTCTCCAGGTTTAGGCTATGGCGAATAGCAGTCCTAATTGTGTCCATGGCTTAAGGGCATCTCAACCAAGCCAGTCACATCCGAATTTCAGAGTTGTCCCATTCCTGGTGACTCTTGCCAATCCTCCAGGCCCCTCTGCTTACACAACTGTCCCTCCTTCACAAGCCCAGCCCTCCTGCTCTGATTTCACACCCTCAGCCGTAGCCATACGTCTCGATGTCTGACATCAACCACTGTGGCAGCATACCTCCCATACACAGAACTTCCAACCCTTCCAACCACTCCTGGGCTCAGACGCTTTAGACAGGATCCATGGCTCACAGTAGCTTTTCCCAAAGCACACTGAAACACTATGCTTTGTCCTAGAGGGATTTAAAAAAATAAATAAATAAAAGAGGAGGGCGACAATATAGGGACGCTCTGATCAAATAACTTTGAGAAACAAATGTCATGGTATGGGGCCCAGAGAGTCCCATGGTAAAGGTACCCATTTAATTTTGTTTAATTTGGACTTTACCAAACTTAGTTGGCTCTAGGACCTTTTTCTCATAGAACAGTCTGAAGACTTGAGGAAATAGTACGTCACAGAATCACATCATTCTAAGACTCTTCAGCATCTTGTCCAATATTTATGCTACCACACCTCTCCTACTAGACTGTGTGTCTTCTCTGAAAGCAAGGACCGTCTCCAAATCATCATGGCATCCCGACACACAGCAAAGAGCTTTACAAACTAGAGGTCAACAAATATGTGTGAAATGAATGCACTAAACCTAATCATCTCATTTTTAAGATGAGAAAATAACGCCAAATATGTCAATGTAACTTCCTCTAGATCTTCCTAAGTATCTACAAGAATGTCTTTCACGAAGAAGGTGTTCAGTAATCCTTAAAGAATGGAATCAAACAGTACGGATGGAACAGAAACTCTTCACCTCTGCCCTAAGCCCGAAGTCCTCATAACACAATGAACTCCTACTTCCTTCCCTTCTCCTTTGCCCACATTGGTACCAACCAGAAGAAAACGAAGCTGACAAATCAGAAGAGGAAAGCCATGGGAAAACCCAAGGCCCTTTGGGGTGGGAGGTGGGGAGATGGTGTTTGCAGAGTGATGGGGATAAACAAGACCTGTCTGTATCTAATTTAGACTTAATAAGATAGTTTGCTGAATGTTAATTAAATACTCAGTGGTTGTTACCAACTGTGGTGATTAACTTAATTTTGAATTAAATAAGCAATAAATGCTTAACTGAAGTTCTATTAAATTTTACCCAGCAAGTAAGGAATATGAGGCTCTTAATTGACTTTAAACAAGATAGTTATGGCAAGTTAGTTGAATTTTTATTACCTGAAGAGAACTGCCTTATTAAATCTAAATTGACTATTTTATTTGATAGAGAAATATGTCATCTGTTATTTCCATTTACCAAAAACACGTCCAAAAGGTTCACACTTGGCCCAAACTGCATGGATTGGGTTTTTTTTGTTTTGTTTTGTTTTGTTTTCTAGTCCTGCCTTAAAGATGTGTTTATTTATTTGGGGAGGGGGGGGACAGGGAGAGTGGCAGAGAGGAAGAGAGATTCTCCAGCAGATCCCGCTAAGCACAGAACCTCACAAAGGACTCGATCTCATGACCTGAGCCAAAATTAAGAGTCGGACACCTAACCAACCGAGCCAGCCAGGCACCTTTAATAGGTTATTCATTTAAGAATGAACATATATGTAAGAGGCAAAAAAAAAGTCTAGGAAGGAGTTTATATATATATATATAAGACTGAAGAACCAAGTGATCGCATTTCCTACACAAAAAAAATCAGGTCTCTGCTTTCTCAATGTAGATAAAGTTTGGGGATGTCATTTAGGTGTCACAATTCTGAAATCTCTAGGATGTTTCTATGGCTTAAAAGGCTACTGATGTAGAACACATGAAATCACAGTGAAAAGAAATGGTTGGCTTTGCTACTGAGCACTATACAGCACTGGTTAATAAACTTCTCTCTTCCAGAGGCTTCAGATACCACACATGTTAAATGAGGAGTTTGGATATCAGATCACATACTTGATTCACTATGTTTTAGTATGTGTAGTCCCTGGAACAGTGTCTGGCGTGTAGTAGGTGCTCAAAACACACTGACTGACGGAATAAATGAATATATAAATAAAGAACAGACAATGCAAAACACTAAACATTCTTAGCTCCTTCACACCAAGCTTCCCTAGCCCACTTAAATACTGCTATTTGACAATTCACATAAGAGGAAAATACGTCCTCTAAACCACTACATCAGAAATTCTTTCAGTAATTAAAAGAATGCAAATTAAAAGAATAATGAAATGCCACTTCTTACATATTAACTTAGCAAAGACAAATGCAAGTTATAAAATTAAATACTGGTGAAGATATAGAGAAACAAGTAGACTCACACATTGCTAATGACTCTGCCGGAGGCTACATGGCAACTGGTATGAAAAGTATTAGAGATATTCAGTATTTTGTGCTGATAATTGCCCTTTCAAAGAGCCTAAAACTTGTTTAGCAAGCCAATAAACATTTGGTAAAGGTCTACCTGCTATGGGGCACGCTCTACAAGGAAATACAGGGAAAAGACCTTGGTTGTCTTATCATCTGGTGGGTTGACAGAGAGAAAGGGGACAGATATAACACATCCCAGCAGCACCACATGGCAGGTATTGGTGCTTTACTACACTGACCACAGAATTCCTCCACAACCACATTACGTGGAACGCACTATTACCCCCTTTCACACAGCTAAGGAACCAATGCAAGGTTATCATGGCTAACAAGTGGCAGAGCCATGATGTGAACCCAAACCTGCCTCTCCAACCGCCCATGCATTTTCTACTGCATCCCAGAGCATGTGAAAGAAAAATATTCACATAAACGCATACTGCAAGGGACAAGATGGCAATCACTGTCACAGGTAAGTGGAAGTGCCAAAAACATATAGTTGTCTTTAGGACACAATGTAGAAGGAAATGAGAGCTATTTGTCCACTGATGTTTACACTGCAATTTTTTAACATACTGAATTGCATTTAATTTGTTTAAGCTGAAAACTATCCCACTGTCCACACAGGTAATATTTACAGCACGATCTATCAATTTCAACAAATCTTTAGTTATGCAGACTATAAAGCCCAGGCCAAAAAAAAAAAAAAAAAGACTTTTTTGTAATAATATTAAGTGGAAATGCTGTACACATACAAAAAAGTGGACACATGGTTTGTGGGGGTTAAGATTAGGACTGCGGTCTTATAAGAGGTAAGAGAGAAGTTTTCAGGTGAAAGAGTTTCGGTAGGAGGTATTTTGGTGTGTTTTTTTTAATGTAGTTGAGTAAAGGTATTCTTAATGAGTTCTTTTTGTCTTTTGATAACGCACTGATTAATGTTTACATGAGTTCAATTTGCTTTTTTCATTACTAAACATATTCTTAAAACTCAAGTTCTCATTTATTACTTAGTTTATATAATCCATTCATTCATACATTCACTCAACAAACACTTATTAAATTCTTGCAAGATCCTTATCAGTAAAACTTGGACAGTAAATAACACAGCACTGTTGTGAGGATCTACCTGTAATTCATAGGAAAACATAAGATTCACAGTAAGGCCCTATAAAAATGGCAACTGGTATAAAGTCATAACTGTATTCCCTTTTGATCAGGATCATGCAGGCCAGTCCAGGCCCTAAAGATCTCCCTGGTGAATGAATATTAACCTATCAGCACCAAAATGGTCATTCCCTGGATACTCTGCATGAACTACAGCCCACCATTCTTAGTGCCTAATCATCGATCTTCAACTTTTTCTGCGCATTATCCAATTTAGCTTAAGAGGATCCTAAGAAGCCAAATGGACAGAGGACCCCCGGGTAAGATGGTTACAAGCAGCTACTCCCAGGAAGGAGGAGAGGAAGGGAGGAAAGAGGGGAGGGGCGGAGAGAGGGAGGAAGGAAGGAAGGGATGGATAAGAAAAAGAAGTCAGGATTGGCAGACCTCCAAAACATTCTGTGACAAGTCTTCAATCAATACCTGAGTTGTCACTGACATTCCAATCAGCTACTGCTTGAATATCTCCAGTGATTAGGGATTCGATAACTCTAGAAAGAACCAATCCCATCCAGAATTAAGAGATTTCATGGAATTCTTAAAAGATAAGAAGGAACGGAGATCTTCCCCCTGACAAACAGCTATCTCCACAACCAGGCACTCTGTCACCCTTCTACAGACAATGAGCACAGGGTGGGATCACCTGGAGGTCATGCTGGCACCAGGGCTATGGACTTTGCATGCTTTACCTGCTCAAGGTCTGGGTTCCTCCTGTTTAAATGAAAAGACTGAGGGGCCTCTACTTAACCTGCAAAACATCCACGCACGTCCAAGGCCTCGACCCCAATTCAGCTTCCCTCTGGACTACTACAGGACACGATGCCATGACTAATACCCTCCCTCCCCATCCAGCACACTGTAGCCAATGATCCTCCTAAAACACAGGGCCCCCTACTAGATACTCCTCTCATAGTGCAGCCTCAGCCCCTTAGCAATCAAGACCATTCTCAATCTCAGCCCCACCCCACCTTTTCACCCTCATTTCTCTGGCCTCTGTACTAGATGGTCCATCCCCAACAACTCCAATTTTCCAAGACACTGTGCACTTTCTCACCTCTGTGTCTCTGCCATGTTATTTCCCTTACCTAACTGCCCTCTGCTCTTCTTGCCCATCAAATTCCCACTCATCTTTCGAAATCCAATTAAATGACAGTCTCTTCATCTGTCAAGTTTCCCCCAGGTCCCTAGAGTCAGTCACCATCCAATGAGAACCACCAAATACTTTTTGCATGCGTTTTCCATCCCCAAAACCCAGACCAGAATTTCACTCATTCATTCACAAGTACATCCGGCACAGTATCCAATGAATGAGTACTGAGTGCACCAGATCTATGGACAAATGTATCTTTTAGGGTCCTGCCTCACCGTCAATACTGGAACCCTAATATTCCCCCAAGTAAAGCTGCAAGGCTGTGGTCAAGAAGAGAGGTTTCCAGCTGGGAAATGGCCAGACATCTGGAAAGCTGACCTACCTTTCACCTCATTCTAAGAAAAGGTGCTGCTTACCCTCCAGATCCCTTCAGTTTGCCTTTCCCACGAGTCAGGGCACACACACCCCGCCCTGTTAGTGGCAACTCCCTGCTGCACTTCTTGCAAATGATTCGTTTTCATACCAAACAAGACAAAAGCTCCAGGTGCCAACGAAGTTTTTTGTTTTTCTTCCTGGGAACTTAAGAACCATCTTCAGTGGAAATTCATTAGGAAGGATAAGTGCAGGTTCCACTCGTGACTTCTTGGCACAGAATTTAGTACCGCACTGGGCTTCCACAGTTGTGTCAGAGATCATTATCAAGGTGGGCCAATGAATGGAAAAATTAATGATTCAAAAACCCAGCTCGAGGATAGACATGGACAGAGAGTCAATTTTGTTTCTTTAGCTTTAATAGCCAGAGCAATTTTAGCTGCCCCACTGCATGCCTCCTGTCTTCCAACATCTAACCTAAGACCCAGTCCTTCCAACAAGCTCCCACACACATTCAGTACACTTGCACACCCCATCCGTCATCTACTGTACCACCCTTGTGGCAAAACCTTCTTACATTCTGATAGGCATCAACATGTTCCTATCGACCCTGATAGAGCCCACATGCCTGCAGTCTTGACATCTTCTAAAATCCTCAAACCTTACCTTACAAAAGTAGTTCACTGAACCAACATTTCTTGAGCGTGTAGCATCTCTTCTAACAAAAACAGTGGCTATTTGTTGAGTCACTATGATGGGCCTAGCCTCATGCCCATTTCTTGCCCTACTCCCTCGACTCTCACCTACAAGTAGGGCAACCATACAATCTACCCTCCAAATCAGAACACTTTGGGGAGTGAGGGGGTCACTAGCAGTCCCCCGCTAGGACACAGACACAAACCGGGGCTGGGCTGGGCGGGCCAGAGAGTTCAGTCCCTCCACCTGTTAGCCAAATACAGTTGCTACAGCCACTTTAACAGACAAGAAACCGAGGCTAACATTAAGGACAGGAATCCCTTAACATCCACAAAGTGGTGTCCTAACGGTGCCAAAAAACTCACATTACATCCGCCCACAGCCACCTTCTCCTAAGGAGGTGGGTACCTCTATCTCCCAAAGCTCTTCGACATGGCAGTTATCTGCTGGTTAATGGCCTGAGTGATTAAGGAATGCTAACAATGGCTATGGCAGGGAAAGTGCCCATTCTAGGGGTGGAATAAGGCCAAAACACACTTCCTGAAGGTCAGTGAAAGAACCCCACCCTGTCCTGATCCTCTTGCTGACCTGCACCATGAACAGTTCCCACGCAAGCTTCTAAGGGAGGACGAGCACCACTCTTCCATACCAGCTTTCCATTTTAGCCACAGTGGGCTCTGAAGTGAGGCCATGACACATGCAATTCCTGCAAAGGAAGCAAACCTTGCAGGGGCCCAGAAGTGCAAACAGCACACAAACCCCATGAGAATGTGGGATGGTTGCAACAGAAGAAGGGAAGTCACACAGCCTGGAAGAGCCATGGCTGCCTGCAGCGCTCAGCCCACTTTGCAGGGTGCACTACTCTCAATAGTGATGCCCTCACCAATAAGAAGTCTAAAAATGACTAAGTCAAGTAAATCACGCCTGGGACCATCCCAGGAAGCACTACAGCCACCATTTGAACTTGGAGCAGCTGCCTGGGTCTAAATCCCACCATCTTCACCGTTAGGGTGAGGTATCATTGCCGTGTGCCAGACCCCGTGCTGAGCACCAGAAACCGCCACATGTGCACACTGCATTATGGTTTATAAAGCACTGTTACAGAAATTCCTCTGGTTCTCACAAGTGCATTGAGATAGAAGATCTCTATTTGAAGGTAACCGAAGCTCAGAGATGTTCCAGAATGTGCTTAAGGTCACAGCACTGTGATCTAGTGGGTGGTGCAAACAGAGGTCTTTACTTTTCAAACACCAAAAATGTTTGGTGATGATAACGCCAAATGATAGCTTGGCAAAGCCCAGATCTTCAGGGTTTGGGGTCTCCAACCTGGTTCTCAGCTGCCTTCCAAAATCAGAGACACAGACAGCGAATACTAATTAGCACACAGTGAAATAATACTAACAGCTTCATGCCTGTGTATAGGGTCTGCTAAGGACTTCCCAGTCAATTTCTCATGCTTATCTGCAAAAAGGTAAGGAACAGGACTAGAGCTTTGGAGAAGGGAGTCTGATTCTCATTCTGCCAGTTAAAGCAGAGCACCCCGAGAGAAGGTTCTTCATCCCTGAATTCTTGCCCACACTCTCCAAGACAAGACTGACCCTGCTGACCCATCTCTTGGATTGCAATTGGGAGCTAAGTAATAAAAATGATTGTAAAATGCATCTGCCACATAAAAAGTGTTATGAAGGCAATGCAATGCTAATGGGTTCTGTGGGATAGGTTGTGACGGGGTAGGTTTAACAGGGAAGGGAAAAACGAGAGCATCTACCCTGTAATGCATCTAATACTGGTAGCCTCAAAACCTTTATGCAAGCAAAAAATAGGTAAAAAATGAAAGGGAACTAGGAGGGGTGTGGCTGGGGGCTGTCACACACATGGAGTCAGAACCCTGGTTCCCCAAAGAAAAGAAAAGAAAAGAAAAGAAAAGAAAAGAAAAGAAAAGAAGGGCATACACAGCAGTAAAAGAAATCAATCCTCAACCACACACCCACTCAAAGTGAACCACCTTGATCACCTTGTTTCAAAGTGCAAAGCACAAGGTTCAAGCCCAGTTACAATGATCTCCAAGTTATGCCCCCTCCCAAATTCTCCAAAGCAAAGCCCTGGGGGTGGGGGTGGAGTTAGGGCAGAGACCAATGTGTCAGGCCAGGCTCAGCAGACACAGAATCAAAAACACCTTTGAAATAAAATAAAATTAAAAAAAAAAAAAAAAAAAAAAGCACCGTTGAAAGAGATCTGGCCTGGGAGTACGGGCTGTGGCCCAACTCCAGCTCAGCTGACAAGGATGTGACACAGCAGTATGCCCGTTTCCCAGGGCCTCAGTTTCCTCACCTGTACAATGAGGGATCCGGTTGCTCTAGCCACGAAGGCCCAGCCCACGCTTCTAAGGCAGGAACTGGCTGCTGGCTCCCAGCTGCTGCTTCTACTGCCTATAAGCTTTTGTCACATAGAAGTTTTTTCCAGCCAAGGCTGATAAGCTGGCAAATATTTAGAAGGACAAGAGTAGGAACTAAACTGCTTGATAGGATTCTAACAGCAAACAGCTCCTGAAATCCCTTGCTCCCTCTCTTCTTTGCCGGGCTGGTACAGACCCACTATCACCCACCCTGGAACTTATCAGCAGCCTCCTAAAGGGCTCCCTGCCTCTGGGTTTGACCTGCTACCGCTCTGCCACTAGAGCTCTCTGAAACACAGATCCACCAAAGCTCTTCTTGGCTCAAAGAGTAATAAAAGCCCTCCTGCCCCCCTTCAACTGCCATCATCCCTTCACACCTAACCTTCCCAAGCCAGCCCCACCTTCCACCATGAGCTCCAAACACACACTTCTATTCACCAAACACGTTAAGGCCTCGGGACTATACCTAGATCTCCCTCTATCTGGAAAACTCTTCCACCCCTGTTCACCATATGAACTCTTACTCACTTGTCAAAACCCAACCCAATGTCTCCTTCTCCATGAGCATTCTCCTGCTCTTTCAGGTGGTGGGTCATTCCTTTCTCAGTTCTCCTTCATTCATCGTTCTGGTAGGGCCTTACCATGCTCTACTTTAGTCTCTCTCCTATACTGGAATAAAGAGCCGTAGAGACAGAGCCTGGGTTGTCTTCGGCAGCCAGAATCCAGTATTTGTGCCTGGCACACGTGAATCCCCCAAGCTTCACTGAATACAAGATACTGAGGTGTATGTGAGCACACATATATGTGAGGACAAGGGGGCAAGGAGCCCGGGAATGGCTTCATGGCACAAAGTGGGTTTGGGCCTTGAATTTAAAGGGTCACAGGTTTACAACAGGCAGAGACTCCGGGCAGCCTGCAACCAGGCAAACAGAACAGCACAGGCAGGGATGGAGGAAACAAAGGAAGGTTCAAGGTCAATACAACCACCTGGCTATGGAAGGAAAACTGAAAGGGCAGCTGTAAATGCACTCACCCTTAGAATGGCGCATTGAGAGACTCCCCTCTACACTCCCAGGCTCTAGTCTTCACCCTGACAGCAGGACTGCCCAATGCCACTGTGGCAGCTACGGCCTAAGTGGTCTTGCACCCAGTCCTTTGACTCCACAGGCCCAAGCTTCTGGGTGAGCCAAAGTCTCTCTCTCCCATCACTACTATCTTGTAGTTGCAGTGAACTACATCGATCTCTTTCTTCATCTAACCAATAATTCCAAAGCACCTACCATGTGACAGGCACTCTTCTGGGCCTGGGTATATGACCATTAACAAAGCAGGCATTCTTGAAATCCTCGGGGAGCTTATTTTAAAGTGGAACAAACATATAAAGTCAATTGGTGACTGGTGCCTACACTGTGTCTGTAAATGCTGTTCATTCATTTAACAGCCAGTACTGAACGTCTTCAGAGCACCAGAGACCAGAGGGGTTCAAAGATGAGATAGCCAAGGTCCTGTTTACTTTACCGAGTGCCATTTCTAGCATCTGTCTCCTCACCTGAAAATGCCTTTATCTCTGAGTCACAGAAATGCAAACGACCCATCTGAGGCAGGTAGATAACAGGAAGAACTGGAATCGATGCCTCAGAGTCCTGAGCCAGAAGGCCATCTTGCAGGAAGGAGTGTGTGTGACCCAAGGAAGGGTAGGAAGGATCCAACAGGGGCTATTCAGCTCAAGTGCAGAGGACATCCAGCACTGTGGACATCCAGAGGAGCCACAGGTCAAGGGCAATGTCAGGGATCAAGACCCTCCCTCACTTCCCTACTTTGTAATTTTATTGCCCCAACTGCCTCTCTATAGGGATACATCAAATCCTTATACGACAGAGGGCCAAAGAGGGAAGGATGTAGGGAGAGGTGCAGATGGTGTGCTAGAGAGGCTCTGTTCTGTGCGGCTGGGTTTGGGGAGAGAAGACACCGAAAGGGTAGAGGGGATGGTAGTGTCTTAAGAGAGAAGAGCTGGGCAGCAAGCACCATGGGGAAATGAGAAGCCTGTTCATGCACTTAAACCCCTGACTGTGCACTTAAACTCCACTTAAACCACAGGGCCCAGTGCACGTGCACTCAATTGTATTCCAAGGAAGAACCCTGGAAAACACCACTGATTTGCACTTGCCATTCTATGGACACAGAGAATGGTGAAGAAGCTATAGCTCAGGTAAAGGCTTGCAACTTAGCCTTGCCACTAGCAGCTGTGTGACCTCTAACTTAACCAAAAGCTCATTTTCTCATCTGCAAAAGAAGACCGATAATCATAAAGTCTCCTTTAATCAATCAGTATGAGAATTACACACGCACATGGGAAGCACTCAGGATATCATCAAAATAATTATTACGTTATTATTACTATTATTATTAAGAAAGAATGACTTAAAAAAAAAAAAGATTAACGCTTTCCAGCTTCAATTCTGTGGCTTACCTGCTGCCAAGCATGAATCCCATTAAGCCTCCTGCCACCCGCCCACCCTATTCACAGAACGTGAGGAGAGGTGAAGTCCTCCTCACTAAGGCAGCCTTCTGTCTCAGTTCTGTGACCCGCAAAGGAACGCACACCCCAGCCACTCGCACCACGCATCCAGGAAGTGTGGACCAGACTCCCATAACACGCTTCCATTCCCTTCTCCCTTGCCTCACCTCTCCCTCACACACAACTTCCAGCCCACAGACTTCCACCCAGAGAGCAGCTTCAGCACAGCCTTACCTCCTCCTTCCTCACCTGGGATTCCTCCAGCAAGGCACAACCTTCCAACACCACATTCCAGACGTCCCCACCGGCGCACACCCACCTACCCACCCACCAATGCACACACTCAGCTAGGACTCCTCATTACTGACAGGGTCAAAGTCTCAGGTTCGCTCAAACAGTCACTAAATGTGCTTCCTGCATTACCACCCAAATCCCTAATCCCAGGGATGCTTCCAGAACCCCCACCCCGGCTTGTTCTCAAGTCAATCTCTAGAGAAGCATGTAATGACCCTGTAGCCTACAAGATAAATTTAAATCTACTTAGCAAATTAAATTTAAATTTAAACTTCCATTTCCCACAGCCCTCTTCGTGCTGCTCATTCAAAACAAGGCCTCGTGCATGAGCCTTCCCTATGACCGCATATGCCCAACACATCTGCGTCCTACCTGGGCTTCTTCCACGCGGGTGAGTCCTACTTAGCCCTAAAGATTGTCTCCAGACACCACTCCCTCTGTGGTTGTTTCCCTGAAGTCGACCCTCCTCAGTGCCGAGCAGCTAAAACAAACCCTTATGACAGCACGTGCAAACGCGTGCGTGCACACACATACACACACTGGTGCTCCTCACGGGCAGGCCAGCCAGTTCCAGAACTTGTGAACCTCATGCACTCACTGCTCTTCTCCTTTCTGTGTAAAAATTAGCTGTGTGCTCCATCCCCTGCTTTTACCATGTCACCAGGCATCTTCCGTCTTGACCAAAAACCCATCCTCAGCCCAGCATCTTAAGCCATAGTTCTGAAATCAAATCCAATCGGACTCTTCCCTGTTCCCAACTAATTGGGGCCAGGTTCGCAGTAAAATAAAGTCACATATTAACACCAAGAGTCAAAGTTCTGGGCTGTAATTTTGAGCACAACTCTAATTAGCCGTGTGACCTTGGGCAAAGGTTCGCATGCAGATGAGTGTCACCAGACACAATTCTCAGGGGATTTTTTTGATATCGAAACGGAATATCTGATGGGAAACTGTTTAATAACGTGCAGAGCCTTGCACATTCATAAAGGGTATAATGAACAAATTTTATCAAATCTAACCATCAACTGTTAAGATGTACCATTATCAACTTAGAATGAAAAACTGCTCAGCTATGACACATCTGTGATTATAAAAGAACCCAATTTCAGTCATATTAAAATGTGAAGTGTGTTTTAGAATTGATGAAATAAAATTTATTTGTCTCAGTAAAATACAGAAACCTGCTACAAATTTCTCATATTTGCCAATGGCCCATAATAAGTACTCAGTAATATATGCCAAGAAAATGAATGAACACCCACTGAGAATTCTCTTAGGCCAAATTATTGCCTCTCGCTGGAACTGGGCAGCAGGAAGCTTCCCAATGCCAGTTCCTCCCCCTCTCAATCATGTCCCAGCGTGATCAAAACCCTCAAAAGAGGACTTCAAGTCACATCCAAACTCCCTTCATAATGAAGCCTCCTCGCCACCAACCACTGCCTGGGACTGTCCACCTTCCCAGAACAGTGACTTCCCCCCCAGAATATGTCACCACCAAGAGGGTCCTACTCAGTCCCAGCCACGGTAACCAGCTCTGCAACTCAGTTTCTCCTCCCTCCGATCATCCCCAAAGCCAACTCTAGGCCCACCCACGTTAGAAGGAGCAGGAGCCTTGGTGAATGCCTGACCCAAAGGGGTGCCCTCAACCATTTAGGACAGCTAACCCCAACTACTCATCTCCCATCTAGAACCTACATTCAGGACGATAAAAGCCTGGGTGTTTTGGATGGGGGACTGCCTTGGAAAGATTAAAGGCAAGAAACGCGCTCTTCCTTTTAACTGACCCCTTTTAACCTGGAAGGAAGGCAGGCTGGTTGTGGGGTGGAGAGAACCCTATTTTGAGTTATGCCCCTCCCCCTACCATCCACCTCCAGAACTAGCACCCACCTCCTCTGGGCCATTATGTTTGTTTTCCTACCTGTAAAAGTGAGGTAGGGTGAGGAATTGGGGGGAGGACAGTTAGGCGCCTTCCCTCCTTGTACTTAGAGACCTTCTTAAAAGGCACAAGTGCTGGGAAAGCTAAGCCATCATTAAGTCACTGACACCGTGGTGAGAATGAGTTTCATTAGCAGGCAAGCAACTTTGAAAAGGACTGGAAACAAAGTTAAGGGAGTCCCCTTAGGAAAGTAAGTAGCTCAGCGATGACCCTAAATGTTTGCATTTTGTAGTTGGGGGCAGGAAGGCAGGGGATCCCCGGGGAAGGGAAAGGGAAGCCAGAGGCCTCGAGTTCCCGAGCAGTCCAGGTCCCAAAGGCGTCGCCGTGTCCGGTGCTCAGGCACCATTCCGCCCCTCACCTCGTCTCCGCGCCCCTCCGCCCAACCGGTCCCATTCACAGTTTCATCTCCACTCTCCGTTTTAGGTCGTATTCTCTAGCCCCCCGCCCCCTCCCCCCGCCAAAGGGCCTTCCGGAGACCCCTCCCCTATCCTCCCAAGCCCTGATCCGGCGCGGCCCCCCCAACGGGGCCGAAGCTGAGGACCGCGCCCACGCCTCTCCCCGGGCCCCCGCGCCTCCGGTCTGGGGTCGCCGCGGGCGCCTGGGGTGACTGCGCGCCCCCTGAGGGCAGGGCCTGCGCCCCAGCAGCCTCCCCGGCCGCGCACGCCCGGGACCCGGGGGGGGGGGGGGGGGGGCTGGGAGTCCGACAACCGGGGGCTGGGGGCCGTCCGTGCCCATCAGGCTCGGCCGCTGGGGAGCCCCTGCGGGGAGGCCCTCCTCCTCTCTGGGCCTCGACTGAGCCGCCTGTGAAATGGGGGCACTCGAGGGACCGCGCTCCTAGGCCCGTTCCACGGTGACAACTGAGATTCCGCGAAAGCTCGGGGCTGGGTGTGGCCCCGCCCCCTGGGCGCCCGGAAAGGCCCGGGCAGGGGGCGCTCGGCGGAGGGCGCCAACCCCGCCCAGCCCCGGGCCGCCGCTCCCGGGAGCTCGGGGGCCCACTCCCCCATGCGTGCGCCCCGGGACTGCGCGGCGGCCGGCGCTTCCGCCCCGCGGGCCCTGCGGCCCCGGCGCCCCGCGCCCCGCGCCCCGCGCTCCCGCGGCCCCGGAGGCGCTCGCGCCCGCGCAGGGCCGGGGGTTCCCGAGGCGCCCGGAGCGCAGGGGCGGGGGGGGAAGGAGGATTTGCAACAATACCTCGGGGAGGAGGCGGCCGGGACGGCGGCGGCGGCGGCGGCGGCGGCTGGAGGCGGAGGCACGGGCGGAGGAGGAGGCGCCGGGCACTCCCCCTCCCATTGTCCGCGCCCGCCGGCCCGCCCGCCCGGCCCGCGCCCGCGCCCCGCGCCCCGCCGCGCAGCCCGCCCTTACCTTGCGGCGCCCGGCTCGCCCCTTCCCGCCGCGCTACTTCTCCCGGGAGAGCTCGCGGGGCCCGGGAGCGGACCCACAGACAAAAAGTGAAACTTCGGCAGGGCTGGAGCGGCTGCTGGTTGGTGCCTCTCCCCCTCCTCCCTCCCCGCCGTCCCCACCCCCTCCCCCGGGCTCCCGTGCGGTGCCCTGAGAGCTGGAGGCTGACGTCAGGGGCCTGAATTCCTGACTTTGCCTGCACGCATTTGCCCATGTAAGGTATGGGAGCGCGAGTGGCCGCGGGGGGGCCGGGCGGCGGGCGGTGGGCGCGGGGGCAGCCGCCTCCGGGGGGGGGGGGGGGCGCGGGCCGCTGCGAGCGGGGGAGGGGAACGGGCGTGCGGAGGCTCTGCCTGCACCGAGCAAGAGGGAGCGGCCGGCGGAGGAGCAAGGGCCGAGCGAGGGGCTGCAGGAGAGGAGGGGGCCCGGCGGCCGTGGGAGCGCGGCGGGGGGCGCGCAGCCGGAGCCGGCACGTCCCGCCGCGGAACCGCCTCCCGCGATCCAGCCCCGAGCCTCGCCCTGGAGGCCTGGAGACTCGGAACCTACCGGATGGCGGAGCCCGCCGAGCTCGACCCCCCAGCCCGCCCACCTGGCACGGGACGGAACCGAAGCCCGGGAAGACCAATGACTCGCCCAGGGTCACACACCGCGCAGACCGCGGCGCGGGCCCCGGATGCTCAGCCCGCGGCCTCGATCCCGCCGCTGCGGCCGGGCCTAGCCCCACTGAGCTGTCGGGGGCGGGGGGCAAACAGGCCACCTGTCCTTAGGCCCGTGCGGACCACCCAGTGAAGAGCTTTCCAGCTTCCCTTGGCCCCCCAGCCAGTTCCTGGAAGGGTCTGACTGAGCCCTGAGTGGCGGTGACCTTCAGTTGCTTCGGGGCATCTCTCTCCGTCCTGTGCTCACAGGAACCCCAGCAGTTTAACATTTACTTCCCAGCCTTGTCCGGAAGCCCAGAAAGCTTGCTGTGCACTGATAGCTTAAAAAAAAAAAAAAAAAAAAAAATCTGTAAACTGGGTGAACTGGTTTGAATAGAGGCAAGCCTGTTCTTGGAAGGTTTGAGTCCGATTTTTTTTTTCCCCCTCTGACATTTGTAAATATGAGCAACCATGAAAACCACCATTTACTTTGTCAAAAGGTTGTAATGTTCAGCAGCTAGTGCCTGGAAGGCACTCCAAGGCTGTAGACTTTGTTTCTTTCTATTTCTGGCCTCCTGGTACCTAAAATAATAATCCCTCACCTCAGCACATCATAAAAGTGCTTTTTCACGGGTTTATTAGGTTTTTGTGTTAGGTGAGATAAATTGTAGTCCTTTTTATCATCTCAGGATGAAAAACAGGTAAAGTGATTTGCACGAAGTAAAGGGCTAGGTAGCTCAGGAACTCACCTCCCCCCACCCAGCCAAGTCACATGACTAGTGGGGGAGGTGTTTTCCACCCAAGGAGGAGGCCCTGACTCCCAGCAGGCCCGAAATCCCATCCCTGGACCTGGATGGAGTACCTGTTCATGAAACTTCCAGAACTTGCTTCCTCTTGCATTTGAAGGGATATTTTTCAACCCCGAATTTAAGAAGTGAACGTAGAGACACAGGTTATTGCACTTACCATTTCTTGAGCACCTTCTTTGTGCAAAGCCGTTGAATTCAGACATCCCTCAGTTCACGTTACTTAATCTCTCTCTCTCTTCCTCTTAATTTCCCATCTACACCTGCAGAAATCGAAAAAAGCAGAGATAAGGAAAGGGTATCTATGCCATGCAGTAATGAGTTTTTTTTTTTCTTTGCTACTCATATAGTTTGAAATAGGAAATATGAGCTCTTAAAAGAGTTTTTCCTAGGGTTTTCAAGAGATCAGATCCTATTACAACACAATTCACTTAGTCTGTCTTCCACATTTCCGCAAACCCATATTCTAAATGCTGTTGTTTAATACGAAAAAACACTGGTATCACTCAAAGTAAGGATGGGTTCACTCAGTCCCCGTCCAATATAACGGGACTTGACCAGCATTTCTTTTTTTCTTTTCCCTAGTAACCCACTTATAAAGAATAATAAGGTTCTAATGAGGATTAATAAGATTTAATAAGGTATAATTAGAGTCATTCATTTTCTCCATCATACACATTATAAGAGTGTTGTGTTGGATCCAGAAATGCTACTAATTATGTTGAAATAGATGTATGGGTGCGTTGGGGAAGATCCCTATGTTTCTTCTTCTGAAATACTGAGGAAATTGCTCAGGTGGGCATGGTGTTAGCACACGCATTATATAAAGTTAATCAGGAAAGATCATTTCGACTCACCAGGCATTCACCAGGAGTATAAGAGGCAAAATCATAAATTGGATGCTTGGCCAAGGGCTTGTGGTGTAGTCATCAGTGCAAACCCAATCAAAAGCCTTATTTGCATTTGCTGATCTGGTTTGTTTTATATTCTCACTTTTCTCAATGTGCCCATTAAAACCTGCTGTGTTCCGGGGGCTTAAGAAAGAAGGAAACCTATTGTAAATTTGCAGACTCAATGCAGAGAAATACAGGATTACCAATTCAGAGACTAGCCCGGATTTCAGGTGGGGCAGAGGTCTTGTGACCCAAAGATCACACACCGGGTGGCTCGAAAGCTGTGAAAGCATTCTCCTTGTTGCAGTCAGTGATGGCACACCAAACTGAGGAAGGGCAGGCTGTGATCCCACCTTTTCCTTCCATCCGCTACAGCCCCTTACCCAGAGGCCTCTGTGTAGCTCCTGGCACTCCATTCTCTGAGCTTAGGATAAGCAAGGGGAATTCTGAAGATCTTGCATATGCATTGTACTTAACCTCACAAGAACCTTTTTAAGGTCGGCATTATTATTTGTCTCTATTTTGCTCTTTTGCGCACGGGGAAAGTAAAGCCCAGGGAGGTTAAGCAGCTTGCTCTTAACACAGAGCTAGTACAAGGGTAAGCTGAGACTCCCCCCTGAGCCCAGGCAGCCTGGCACCAGCTCACCTGCTGCCAGGTGACCATCTGGTCTTAGTTGGAGCACTCCAGTGTGCAGAACTCATAACCTCCCACAGCTGACCCAGAGGAATAGCTATGAAGAGGCTACTGGAGAAATACTAAGGACAAGGGAAGGTGGAAGCTAAACACCAACCTGATGTTGCTTCTAACCAGTTTAAACGCATCAGGCCAAAGTCCTTGGTGTGGTTAGCACAGCCTTTAAGCCTCAGCTCTGCCCGACCTGCCCATGCCACCATCCTACCACCAACTGAGGTCGTGTGGTTTTCCAAACACTTCTTACCTGTCCATGCCCATCCATGTTTTCATGGCTTCTTCTTTCTCAAGGCATGCCCTTCCTTCTCCATCCACCTGGCACTGCGTACCTAACCTCTCTGGATTCCCCCCAGATATCACCTCTTTACCTCTTTTCTTCCCCCTACCACAACCTCCAATGGATGCATCACCCCCAAAGAATGTTCCTGTCACTCTGCTTACCCTCAGTCCATATGGCTCTGGATTATGTCATGAGTCCTTCTCTGCTGCTGACTGAGGCTAATCTGTCTCTGAGTCCTTAACACAGTGCCTGCCTTGATCACTGTACACATCCAACTGGCTTTCGCACCTCCCCCTCCTCCTCTTCCTCATCCTTCCTGGTCAAACGCAGAAGAATACGATGGAGGAGGTATAGGACCTCTGTGTTTAAATAAAGTCAGACGTCTAACTCAAGAGATGAGCCGTGATGTCAGCGGACCAGAGGAACTGAGAAAGTAACCGGAGCCTGACCATTTGGCAATAGAACCAGGATTGGCCGGAGAGGAAACTCCTTTCCTTGCCCTAAAACTGCTGTGCAACCTCCTGGCAAATCACTTTCTCTCTGGTCTCAATGTCTTTCTCCATACAATAGGTTCTAGATTTGATATGCTTCGTACACTGTCCCAGCTCTTCAGTTCAATGCTACTCTCAACCTCTTGACCAAATTCATCTCAAATGGTAGCAGGCCCCATTATACTCTGAAACTTATAAAGGTTCCATGATATCAACTGCATCTTCAACCCGAATGCTCTAGTTGTCCCTTCCTGGTCCTGTGATCAAGTCCTAATGGGCTTTTCCACAGACCACATCTCCAGCCCTCCACCATCACCACCACATACGCACACACACATGCACAGAGAGCTTCCTGCACTTCTTGCTTCCAGCTGTTTCTCATTTAGTTTCCTCCTCCGGAAATACTTTTCCTGGGCACATTTCCACAGATGCAGATGTTACCTGTCTTGCCAGTTCCTTCTCAAGCAGTCTTCTCCCTGTTGCTCATTCCCTGCAAACCTTCTCCCTTGGTATGAAAAATCATTGCTCTGTCTTCTAGAAAATGTACATATTTGATTGTCCCATTGAATTGCAAAATTTTTTAGGTGTGTTTGATCTCTTCCTCTCAAACATAAAACCCTTTGCAGTAGGCTTCCTGTGTTGTTCATCTCTCTTCCCCAGCAGCCGAGGCAGTAGTTAGGACTTGTGACCAAACGCTCTCCAGTGAGCAAATTAGTGAATCCTTCCTCTTGGCTAGAAAAGCAACGTAATTGAGGCCTTCTCTCTGGAAGATGACTCATGTTGTCTTAGACCATGACTCTGGACAGGGGCTGGGAGGGATGAGGGAGAAGGAAATGGTTAATTCTCATGTATTACAACGTGCCCTGGCATGCACAGATCTAGGCCTTCCCATATTTAGCATATAGAAATTATGTAAGGATAGGGTTTTACTATAGCAGTAGATACAGAATTAAAGCAATGGTTATTTTACCACTTCATATCACATAAATTCTTGAACACCCAAGTTTACCTTTTCCAGGAAAAACTAGGCACAAGTGATGGTTTTAATATTTGATGTACTTGCTCTATAATTGAACTTAATTCTCTTCCTAGGATAATACGTTGTATCAATGCACAATGCAAACATGACCTCTGGCCAGGTCAGATTAGCATCAGCCTTTTTATTTTTAGCATCAGCCTTTTGTAAAGAGATGAAAACCTGATGTGGTAAACAGTGGTGGTAGGCTTTTCATAAATGCAGCATTAAAGCTAATGAAGCCATTTACAAAAGGTTTATTTACTCTCTGTTCTTCACACTTCATTGTACAACAGGGAAAAAATGATCTCAAATATATCATCAGATTTCCTAAATGGGTATCTCTCCCTATTTTGAATATCAGGTCTTTTCTTGGGGGAGAATAGTGTCACAGAGTCTACTGGCTTAGAGGAATCCAGCAAATACAGACGCACAGTGACTTGTATCTGCCCCTGGGTTTCTGCACAATTTTACCCGGTTTTCAAACCTAGCCTTCAGCCAGTGGCTGTAGGATAGATAATCAACGTTTACATTTTGCCAGATCCAGGAGCACGTTATCTGAATGTATTTGGCCTATCCCAACTCAGCCCCTTGCACAAATCTGCTGGCTTTTAACCTCAGGTAAGCCCAGAATATACAAGAGTTGGGACCATGCCTGGAAGCCAGTGAGGTCAGAGGTCAGTCAATTCAGTCTGACTGGGAGCCAGTCCGTGATGGCTGAAATGCTGACGGATGGCGCTTTAGTGCTCCGTGGGTCCATTATCAATGAGAAGTTTTAGAGACTCCAAAAGACAAAGGGAGATGGTTTACAAACCTTTTTATTCTAACAAGTGTGTACTCTGCACCTACTAATTGTATTAAGTCTAGGAATTCAGTGTTGAGAAAAACGGACACAGCACCTATCCTACGTGCCAACACAGAAATATGTCATACCAATTCCAAGGGAAAGGGCCAGTGAGGTAGCTTGGTTGAGACTTCTCAGTGGATGGTTGGGACCTGATATTTCAGCTGACAGCCTCCCAATGGAACAAGAAACAATGGGCCTGGAGATACACCCCAGGGCTTGTTGGGGGGAACACAAACATGGAGCACACATTTTTGTCTTCACAGCAACAGCAAGGAGGTAATGGGTATTGTCCAAAGGTTCAATCTCTGCAGTCATGGTCTGAATGGACTCACTGGTGCCTAGAATGCTGTGTGGGGTTATGTGACTGCTGAGGAAGGTGTGCTAGTTCTTTATCATCTGGGCACCTGAGGATAGGCCTTAGGGTGTGCTTTGCCTCATTCATAGTTATAATACACAGCCTCACTCACTTCTGGAAAATCACAGCAGGTATCAGGGCTAGAGAGAGCATCTCTGACCAACAATATGGATTTGATTAGTTTTATATTTTCAGGGGCACCTGGGTGGCTCCGTGGTTGAGCGTCTGCCTTTGGCTCGGGTTGTGATCCTGGGGTCATGGGATCAAGTACCACATCAGGGAGCCCGCTTCTCCATCTGGCTATGTCTCTGCCTCTCCCTCTGTGTCTCTCATGAGTAAATAAAATCTTTTTTTAAAAAATTGTATTTTCAAGCACAGTTTTTGGTGAATGAAGAGGTCCACTGTATATATTTTGACAGCTTGGTTAAGGTATAATTTATATATCAGAAAATTGACTAATTTTAAGCATGCACATGATTTTTAATGAATTTATAGAATTACATAACCATTGCTGCATTCTAACATTTGAACAGTGCCATCATCTCAAAAAGAAACCTTGTACCCAATTACAGTCATTCCCTGTTCCAATCTGTAGCCCCAGGCAGCCACTAATCTACTTTCTGTCTCTCTAGGTTTTCATATTCTAGACATTTCATATAAATGGAATCATGCAATGGGTCAACTTTCACATATGGCTTTTTTCACCTAACATAGTGTTTTGAAGATTCATCTGTGTTGGAACATGCATTAATACATTGTTCTTTTTTATGGCCAAATAATATTCCACTATATGGATATACCATTTCTGTTTTTCCATTCACCAGTTCCTGAATGTTTGGATTTTATCCATTTTGAGAACATTATGAATGATGTTGCTGTTAACATTTCATATATGATTCTTTGCGTGGACATATATTTTCATTTCTCTTGGGTACATGATATTTTAAAGTGGAAAAGAAAGTACAGATGTATAAAAAAAAGGATCTGAAAAATGATGAACCAAGGTTTTAAAAGTAGTTATTTTTAAACGGTAGTATGATTTCTTCTTTTGACTTATCTAAAGTTTCTTACAAAAAAACATTTGGAATGTTTCTATGTGTCTGTAATAACACAAAGACAACAAAATGTTTTTTAAAATATTTTATTTTATTTTATTTTTTTTTTTTTGAGAGAAAAAGAGAATGCACACAAGTAGGGGAAAGGGGCAGGGAAAAGCATACTCCCCACTGAGCAGGGAGCCTGATGCAGGATTTGGTCCCAGGACCCTGAGATCATGATCTTAGCCAAAGGTGGACACTTAAACAACTGTGCCATCCAAATGCCCCTAAATTTTTTTTTTTAATTTTTATTTATTATTTATGATAGTCACAGAGAGAGAGAGAGAGAGAGAGGCAGAGACACAGGCAGAGGGAGAAGCAGGCTCCATGCACTGGGAGCCCGACGTGGGATTCGATCCTGGGTCTCAGGATCGCGCCCTGGGCCAAAGGCAGGCACCAAACGACTGTGCCACCCAGGGATCCCTAAAATGTTTTTTTTTTATAAGACAAAAAACAACACATTTTGGAAAGTTGCGATCCCTCTTTTGACAATTGAATCTTCTCAGGAACCCATGCCAGATGGTTTGTGTTGGGATATTATTTTGAAATATTTAATAAGATTCTTACCCATATTTCTAACCTTTGGCCCTTCACTCACCCAATTAGATTAAGACATTCTTTGTTAGTGCTATCCCAGGGGAAGGGTGGGATAGACTTGAAATTGAATGACACTAGGTTTCTCCTACTTTGCACATAAATTTAATTTTAATTGGAGGTTCTCAGTTATAAACAATCCTCACAGTTTAATGTCTTGCTTTTGAGTTGTGGATTAAAGTTGTATCCTGTATAAGTTATTCAGCCTTTATTTGAGAGCCTTTGAGCTCAGTAAGGGTTCAAATTGCACATGCCCCAGTCTGCTCTTCTCCACACCTCCTGTTTCCATCCGTGATACAGCAGCCTCCCCAGTCACAATGCAGGGTTGTTCTTGACTTCTGTCTCTCCCCAACTCCTCTCTCCTATTAGCTATGAAGTCTGGTCAATACTTCCCTAAAAAGTTCTCTTCCATTATCCCCTTCTTTGAAATTAGGTTCTCATTAAAGTGCTGCCCTATCACTTACTTATAAGTTTAACATTCACAAATTCAACATGAAAAGCAGAGAGAGGAGAGAGATAAGGAGTCAAATGCCAGCCAGTGATGTTCTTCGCCAGGGCTTTTGTGAGCAGGGGATGTGAGATGCAAACCTGCCCACATTGGGTTTCCCAATCTCTGCCTGCTTTCTGCAGAGTGGTCTCTCACCTTCCTAGTTCTGTTGTTTAAAAATACCTATTTTGGAAATACAAATCAAAACCACATTGAGATACCACGTCACACGAGTGAGAATGGGGAAAATTAACAAGGCAGGAAACCACAAATGTTGGAGAGGTTGTGGAGAATGGGGAACCCTCTTACACTGTTGGTGGGAATGTGAACTGGTGCAGCCACTCTGGAAAACTGTGTGGAGGTTCCTCAAAGACTTAAAAATAGACCTGCCCTACGACCCAGCAATTGCACTGTTGGGGATTTACCCCAAAGATACAGATGCAATGAAACGCCGGGACACCTGCACCCCGATGTTTCTAGCAGCAATGTCCACAATAGCCAAACTGTGGAAGGAGCCTCGGTGTCCATCAAAAGATGAATGGATAAAGAAGCTGTGGTCTATGTATACAGTGGAATATTCCTCAGCCATTAGAGACGACAAACACCCACCATTTGCTTCGACGTGGATGGAACTGGAGGGTATTATGCTGAGTGAAGTAAGTCAATCGGAGAAGGACAAACATTATATGGTCTCATTCTTTTGGGGAATATAAAAAATAATGAAAGGGAATAAAGGGGAAAGGAGAAAAATGAGTGGGAAATATCAGAAAGGGAGACAGAACAAGAGAGATTCCTAACTCTGGGAAACAAACTAGGGGTGGTTGAAAGGGAGGTGGGCGGGGGGTGAGGGTGACTGGGTAACTGGCACTGAGTGGGGCACTTGATGGAATGAGCACTGGGTATTCTATAGTCTAAATAATAAAATTATTTATTAAAAAAATTTTAAAGGCAGTTAACTATAAAAAAATAAATAAAAATAAAAATACCCATTTTGTATTCAACATGGCCCCCAGTTAAAAGCCAGGTGCTTCTCCTGGTGCTCAAAAGAGAAACAGCAATTAGTCCCAAAGCTGGAGGAAAAATAGGCTGTGTTGGGCTCCAACATGGAACCTTCTTAAGTATTTTCAAGGATAATTTCAAGCAAAAATTTCCAATTTCCACTGTGTGTTTTTGTTTCACTCATTAACACTAACATTAGATGGGGCTGCACTGTATGGTCACCAGAAAAATTCAAATCATTTTGAATACACAATATTAGGATGATTCTACAAAACCAACCTTGTGGTGTACCTAGAGGCTCAAATACCAGCAGGGCACTGAAAAGCTCTGGCTAAAGATCTAGCTACATTTCATCAGACTACGTTATTATTTGCTTTCTCTTTTCCTACAACACATGGCCTAATAAACAGCCAGGCAAAGAATCAGAACCCTGCAGGATACTCTGAACAGAAATACAAACAGCACAAATGCTTTTAGTGGCATTCACAAATGTCGAGTAGGTCCCTTATGCTACAGATGAAGCACTCAACCACATCACTGAGCACAGTGGAAGATGTTCAGACTACCCGTCAAAAGGCTTGGGTTCTAGTTCCAACTCTGCTAATAAAGATATGACCCTGAGAACTTGTTTTTTCCCCAGGCCCTTTGTCTGACATTCATTCAGTCAGTCATCTACTGGAAAGGGATCTACTGTCCATCTTCCTCTGTGTCTGTATGACATGGGTCTAATAAAATTACGAATATAAAAGCAACCCGTAACACTATTGATACTGGAGTTCATAATCCCCAGCATTGCTTTCCCATCTCCACACAATCTTTTTAACACTACTGTCAAAGTCAGCCATCAGTGTTTACTCATGGTGGATCTACTAAACCACAAACTGACCCAAATGTAGTATATATTGAGCCTTGATTTCCCCCAAATAGAGTATGGATGAAAAGACTCTTCAGCATCAAATCTGAAATATAGGATCACTGACCTTATATCTAAATGCTCTAAATGCTTTTCTTTACGGAAAGAAAGAAGTGGTTTACTGCATTGGGATGACAGATGGATCTCCAGTTAAATTCTTTTAAGCACTATGGCTTTGACATTGTATTCCCACCTCTGATTACAAGTAAAGGATTATGCTTGATCACTGTGGCAGAGGTAAGAAGAAGAAACAGATTTGATTTTGTTGCCTTCTATTTTATAATGACTAATTATTACAGTTCAAAAATGATCTAAATTGCAATGTCTCCCATTGCATGTGCCCCACTTAATCAAAAGGCAAGTAGCATTCACTGGGGTAAAGAATAAAGAGAGTCAAAAGTCCTGGGCACTTTATCTGTCCCTGTTGCTAATTTACTGCTTGCTGTTTGATTAGGAGATAATAATCTTTCATAGGAGTTTGTCCTAGAATGTAGGTATAATGCCAGAAGCTCTCCCTGACCCAACACTTTCTATCCTAAATCAAACTCTACAAAACACTCTTGATGATTTGGCAAAGGGATGTGCTAGTTAAATAGGGTGATTATCCCACTTGCTCTGGACAATCCCAACTTATGCCTATTGTCTCAGAATAGTTATTAATAGCACTATTTTTCACTCTCAGAATGGTCCCATTTGGACTATTTATTTTTTTATTTATGTATGTATTTATTATTGCTTACCCTATACCACAAGATTTCTCTAAGCAAATATTTCTTAAGTATCTATTAATGTGAAAGTTCCTGAACATGGCATTTACTCGCACCAGTCATCTATTTTACTCTAAAAGAACAGAGTCTAATATGCTATAAATACTTTACACAAAGAAGAAAGTCATTGTATTTAAAAGTGCTGTGCATGTTCCAGGTTACTTCTAAATATTACATTTTTTCACAAATATTTTCAAGTACCTATTACAAGGCAGGCACTTGACTCAATATTGGGAAAACAACAGGGAATAAGACATAGCCAAGAGGTTTGCTAGAGGCTAGTCAGGGTTATAAATACACACATACACACACACACACAATTACTATAGAAAGTGATTTGTGTTAAGAATGAGTCAGCCCATAGGAGGAACACATAGGTCTTTGGGAGAGGAGGGCAGAGAAGATCTGTTGAAGGAAACAATAGATAAGATGGAACCCAAGAGAGGAGTAGGTATTAGGTGAAGAAATGTAGGGCAAAGAGGAATGCTCTAGGCAAAGCATATAGCACAAGGAAAAACTGAGAATTGTAGGATTGGGGAATTAAAAACTTCATTATGGCTTGAGCATAGAATGTGGGGAGTAGGGATCCCTGGGTGGCGCAGCGGTTTGGCGCCTGCCTTTGGCCCAGGGCGCGATCCTGGAGACCCGGGATCGAATCCCACGTCGGGCTCCGGGTGCATGGAGCCTGCTTCTCCCTCTGCCTGTGTCTCTGCCTCTCTCTCTCTATCTCTCTGTGACTATCATAAATAAATAAAAATTAAAAAAAAAAAAAAAGAATGTGGGGAGTATAAGAAAAGATGGGTTTTGGGGGAGGAGGCAATGGAGCTAGCAAAATTCGGACCAAAGTATGGAAGGAGCATAATTCAGAGAAAAGAACAGGATAAAGCACCAGGGTGTGGCAGGGCAGCAAGCAATCTACCCTGGACATTGGTTTTCTCCAAAGTTCATGGAGAATTCTTGAGCAAGTGTGGGCTGCCCATTGTGGTGCTCAGAATGGTTGTTCTAAGCAGTGGGACTGGGAGTGTGTGAGTTTGGTTCCTGTCTCTGGTCCCTCTTAAATCTGTGTCCTCACCTTTGGATCAACCTGCATGCATGCACAAGTATGGAGCCTTTAGAGATCACAGAATCCTATCTGATTTAATAGATGAGAAAACTGAGCCTCTGGGCAAAGCATGTACCCAACAGAGTACTGGGTAACTATCCCTTTGCCCATTAGACCTCTATTTTTACTTTTTCAGAGATAGAAATCCCAGCCCCAACCGACAGACCTGCGCAGAATGAAAACCTAACGACACCAGGAATTGGGCCAAAAGGGAGTATGACATCTAGCTCTTTCTGGAAATGAGTTTGACCAGGATCTGGATGGATAGAGTAGAATCAATAATCTACCATGTAAGATCATAAGATAGTCACTCATTTGAGGAACAGTAAGCAAAAAATAAGACCACTATGAGGTCTCTATAAAAGATATTTATTGTATTACACAGGGATCTTAGTTATAAGAAGTGAATTGGATCCTGAGAATATAAACAGAAAATAAATTTATCAAATGGATGTTGAGGAACTTTCAGGGCCCGTTTTCAGACTATAGAACAGATTCAGAGACTATGCAACCAGGAATGAAGCCATTTAATGGTCCTGTGGTAACATTCCTAATACCACAGCTGATGATGGACATTATTGCTTATACCACTGACATCCCCAACACTTGGTGCTGTCTTTAGAACTGCCATCATGCTGCCTCTGGAAATTGGAATTAGCTAGTTCTGCTCTGCCTTTTTGAACCACTTATATTAGTCAATGCAAATACATCTAACAGGCGGATCCTACTCTGTGTCCTCTAATTCTAACTGAGACTAAGACATTGAGTTTCTGGGATTTTCAGTTTCTATACAGAAGACAAGCTTTGCTTCATAAAATGGGAGATTCTCCAAGCATAGGAAGGGAGAAGGAGGAGATTCAGATGCTGAGATAAAAAACAATGACAAATGTTCGTTACAGTACAGAACAAGGGAAAAGAGAACATTAGCCTGGGAATACAAAGAGAGAACAATGTTCTGGAAATGATTTGCTGGAAGAAGCAGAAGAAAATGATAAAGAAGTTTTGGCAGTCTCTAAAACCTTAAAGGGCAATGCCTTTTTGAAAGAACAGAGGTAATAAAGAAAGAGTCTAACTTGAAAAGACAAAAGAACAACAGAAATGGAAATAGATAAAATGGGAAAATATTTTAGGAAACTTAAAAAGTATAACAGCAAAATTAACATCCTCACTGAGGGCAGAACCAGAGCAGAAATGGCCTGGAAAAAGTCTGATCTATTATACAGAGGTTACACCTGAATCTTTTTTAGATTATAGAAAAAAGCCTAAAGAGATCAAAATAAAAAGAGAAAATGATCTGTGGAAGACAAGAGTCAGAGATCCAACCTGAGAATTATTGAAGGTCCTTGGGGGAAAAGCAGGTCTTAGGTCAGAAACAATATTGATCAGAAACAGTGATTAAGAGCATACCTAGAGGAGTCTTTCCTGAACTGCAGGGAGTTTACCTGAGTACGGCAACAAAAAGTTCCACTGCATTCAAGGCAAAGTCAAAGACAAGAGATTCACACTGAGACACATCAGGGTGAAATGTCTGAAGCATACAAGTAAAGCACAACGAATCCCTTAAACATCGAGGTGGCAAAAATAGTTTACCTAGGAAGAAATCAAGATCACACATTGACCTTAGGGCATCTGCGTGGCTCAGTCAGGTAAGCATCCCACTCTTGATTCCAGCTCAGGTCATGATCTAAGGGTTGTGGGCTCAAACCTCACGTCAGACTCCGGAGCCTGCTTAAGATTCTCTTTCTCCCTCTCCCTCTGCTCCCCACCCCTCCCAATCGGTGCATGCTCTGTCTGTCTGTCTCTCTCTCAAAAAAAAAAAAAAAAAAATGACCTCTGCTGTCTGGGCCACAATAAAAATCTCAAAAGTAAATAAAACAATATTTATATGGATTTGTGGGAGAAAGGTTTTGACCAAGTAAATTTGTTTTACTTGCATGAAAGCAACAAAGAGACATCTTAAGTATGGAAAAGAAAATACTCTTAAGACCGTGCTGCTCAAAGTGTGGTCTGTGGACTGGTAGCATCGACATTACCTGGGAGCTCATTAGAAACCTAGAATCCCCAGCCCACCACAGACCTACTGAATCATAATCTGTATTTTAACCAGATCCCCAGGTAATTCCTAGGCACATTACCATGTGAGAAACACTCTACAGACGAAAAACAGAACCAAAGAGAGGAATTCAAGAATGGATGGTTTAAATCGTTGGCAAACTGCTCTTTGAGACATCAACAGAACCCCCACCTTGCTGGGAGGTCCCTGAGGAGAGGGGCAGTATCACCCGAACCTGAACAAGCAGGATGACGTCTCTGCAACAAGAGGGAGGACTGGTGCCCCCTCACAGCAGCACTGGGAACCAAGTGGTCCTTTTATCCTTTTCACATGGCTTCTTATCTCTCGTGAGGCTAATGCTATATATAACTGAACATTAAGAAATGTCTCTTGAAAATAAATAAATAAATAAATAATAAGAAATGTCTCTTGAAGGATGGATCGCTCACATAAGGTTTAACATAATTTAAAAACCCAATAAAGTATGATTAGAACAAAGCTTAAAAAAAATGCTTGTGGGAAAAAAATGGAAGGAAATAGAGCAAATTATGAAATAATAAAAATTCTTATTTCTCTTAAAATGTCTATACTTTCAAGTTTTCTTGAATGAGCTAATTATTATAGATGATAAAAATAAACAAAAATATTTTCTAGCATTATGGGAATACCAAAGCAAGAGAGCAAATTGTATCTTTTCTCTAAGCCTTCCTTTCCAGCATAATCTCTCACCGTTCCCGTCCTGCACTTCATGTTCTGACAAACCTACTTCATACTTTTCCACCTCAGTGTCTTTGCTTACTGGGAAATCCACTTCTCCCAGCCTAACAAAAATGTCTATGGGCACAAATCCTTTAGTCCTTCAACGCCTTTCCATGAAGACCTCATTGATAGTTAGAACCAGTGACATTCTAACTCTTCTTCAACTCCCTGTATGTCTCTTCAGGTCTTTAACACTTTATATCTCATATTGTCATATTATGAGTGTTGTTACTACTAATAGTGTGATAATGGTCATGGTAGTAGTGATATTCTAATACCTTTGCTGTACTGTGAATTCCTCAAGCCCTTTTGGACTTTTGAAAACACCTTGAGTATAGTGTTAAAAACAAAGACAATAGGCCCCAATGGAGTCACTCACACTAAGCCCCATGTCACCAAACCAAGACTTAATACTTAATTACAGTTTTTAGTCTTTCAGAAATGGAATCCTAAACTAGCCAGTCAGGAGTCACCTGGTCAGCACCAGTGAGGTAATCTGCCTGATGGACCCCTCTCATCCCCTAAAAGAGAGTGACCTTGCTACAATCAATCCACTTACTGCCGGTAAAACTTCTTGTGCCTGCTCCCTTCTGCCTATAAAAGTTTTTCATTTTGTACAGCTCCTCAGAACTCCTTTTTATCTGCCATATGGGATGCTGCTTGATTCATGAATCATTGAATAAAGTCAATAAGATCCTTAAGATTTACTCAGTTGAACTTGTTTTTAGCAGTTCTGGAAGCAGTGGCAGGATCTGAAGGAAACTCCTGACAGCTCTGGGCATGATAAGTAACACAGGCTGATACCCATGAATATTTTGAGTTCTCCATCTTTCTAGCCATTTCTGAGGGCCATAGGTAAGTTTCTCTCAGTTCTGAGCTCCATTCTCTGTGTTGGGGTCCTGATCTAATCAGCTCTCTAGTCCAGAGTGGGGCAGTTTGAGCTAGCAGATGGCTCCTCCCAGAACCCAAGCCCCAGCCCTTGGTTCAGTCTGCAGCTTCCCATGATTGGCATCCCCTTCCGCAGTCCCCATCTGTGGGGGTCTGCTGGTTCAGTCCTTTTCCCCAGTCTCCAGTTCCACATTGCGGATTGCTGGTGGTGTATGCGAAGCCTTCTTGAGGCCTGGTTGCTCTTGGTTTCTATCAGTGAGCACATGAGATAAAGGCTGCTGCTAATGGGAATCTCAGAAGCCAAAGCCACAAAATTAGTGGGTGTGGGTCAAGCACTTAAATGCTTGTAGGGCATTCACCACCTAACTCTAAGACTCCTCTGTTAGGATAAGGTGGTCACAGAATGGGTTAGATTGACACTACGTCACTTGCCAACCTCAAGAAAACTTCCATGCAACAAGGTACACTGTAAACACCACATGATTCCAAACCCAGCAGCATATCCCTGCTAGGTATAAATTTGGCTTCCAGAGACTCAAGGGAACCTTAAGTTCTAAAGAGTTGGGTGCACCACCTTCCAACTCACCGGCTTATTTTATGTCTAAGATATAAATATCTTATACCTATAGATATCTACAAAAATGGAAAACTCTTACTGAAAGTAACCCAAAATTACAATGGCCATTATGGAGAATGTTCCAATTAGAAAAGCTCATCCATTTAAAACATGCACTTGAAAGCAGAGGTTCCCAAATAAAACAGAATGGGATACATATTTTAATTGGTGTGCAGAAGCTCCCAAAGCTTCAAGATTCCAAAATAACTTCATTGAAAGATTCACTGCAAAAGGCTAATGAAAAACTAAAGACACAAGAGGTACCTAAAACAAACAACAAAAAAAAAACAGTAACACTGACATCACCTCTGCTCCCCTCTAACCTCCATTACCTGAGTACTCACATTCCACTGGTGCTCTATCTAAATTGCCCTTCCACTCAGAAGAGACTACTGAACAGTTTCATCTTAAAATAAGAGCATTGCAGCTGCAGGTATCTTTCACTTCGAGGTCCAGTTAAAAATAGAGCTATCCTACAACTCAGCAATTGCGCTACTGGGTATTTACCCCAAAGATACAAATGTAGTGATCCAAAGAGGCACCTGCACACCAATGTTCATAGCAGCAATGTCCACAATAACCACCAAACTGTGGAAGGAGCCTGGATGTCTATTGACAGATGAATAGATAAAGAAGATGTGATATACCAGAATACAATTCAGCCATCAAAAAGGATGGAATTGGGCAGCCCAGGTGGCTCAGCGGTTTAGTGCCACCTTCGGCACAGGGTATGATCCTGAAAACTCAAGATCAAGTCCCATGTCGGGCTCCCTGCATGGAGCCTGCTTCTCCCTCTGCCTGTGTCTCTGCCTCTCTCTCTCACTCTCTCTCTGGCTCTCATGAATAAATAAATAAAATCATTTTTAAAAAAAAAGAAAAGGAAGGAATCTTACCATTTACTCTATGTGGATGGAACTGGAGGGTATTATGCTGAGCAAAATAAATCAAGCAGAGAAAGGTAATTATATGGTTTCACTCATACGTGGAATATAAAAAAAATAGTGCAGAGGATCATAGGGGAAGGGAGGGAAAACTGAATGTGAAGAAATCAGAGAAGAAGACAAACCATGAGAGACTTAACTACAGGAAACAAACTGAGGGTTGCTGGAGGTGAGGTGAGTAGGGGGATAGGGTGACTGGGTGACAGGAATTAAAGAGAGAATGTGATGTGATGAGCACTGGGTATTATATGCAACTGATGAATTATTAAGCTGCACATCTGAAACTACTGATGTACTATATGTTGGCTAAATGAATTTAAATTAAAGAAAAAAAAAAAGATGCTTTCTACACAGAAAAAAAAAAAAAGAATTTAGAGTCCTTATCAGGGCCTATGGCATTCTGGGCTCCATAATGATGTCACCCAACCTGCTCTAGCCACCCTATTTGTAAATGGATTATCTCCTGAGATTAGTGGATTGATGAAAGGCAGAAAACATGATGGGAAGCCACCGGTCTGACTGAACTTGTGACCGTAGCTGATCACTCTGAAAGGACCTTGAAACAAGACCCACACGAAAGTCCGACAAACTATTAACCTTACAGTTTCAACGGCTCTAAGGCTGTTGAAAATCTAAAATAACACCTGGGCCTTGCCCCTTGTTAGACATCAAAATGGTGGCCCAGAGGGTGAGTGCCTCTTTTGTAACCAACAGGACACCAGAAAAATAAAGATTGTCCTCCAAGGTCTCCTGCAAATCTTTCAACATCAACTCAAATGTTGGTAGATATAGGGCTACATATCCTTGAAGGAGGGCCCCCATCAGTGCCCCCCCCCCCCCCCCCCGAGCTGATAGCACTCTCAGAGATGCTCCAGCAAACTGCTACCAGTAACTTCTTAAAATAACTCCAAGGGGAAACTAAAGTTAAACATAATGGAAACCCTTGCCAAACTCTGGTAGATACTGGAGCTTCACCTACTTTAAACTCCATCTCATATATCCTTGGAGTAAAGAAAGTTCTAGAGTGGGAGTCTCTAATAAAATTCAGGGAGCGTTTTTATCTCAACCAGTATAAATGACTCTGGGTCGTTTCACTGAAAAACATTCCTTTTTGCTGTGTGATTCAGCTCCAGTTGATCTGTTAGGCAGAGCTCTCCTTCACTAAAACAAGCACTGCAAGAACCACCTGCCTTCGGGCTACCTAACTCTTCAAAGCCTTTCACCTTTCGTGTGCTTGAACGAGATAACCAAGCCCTGGGCTGCTCCTCAGTGAATTTAACCCCAGGACTCACCTCCTCCTGCCACAGGTTCCTGCCCCTGCCTGAGGAGGGTCAACCCCATGACCCTGAAGTCGTAATATCCCATTTCATGACGCTGTGTCCTGATTGACGAGGCGCCCCATTGACTAATTCTGAACTAACTCCGCATGTTGATGGGTCAGACTGTAAAAATGAAAAAGGGAACTTCCAAGCTGGCAAGGCTGCCGTGACCCGATATGAACTCCTTGAGAGGGCAAGCCTCCCCGCAGCTCTGTCAGCCCCACAAGCAGAGCTCCATGCCCTGACCACAGCATGCCACTATCACAGGGACAAATCGTTAATATTTATCCGACAACCAGTCTGCGTTTGGGCCCATCCAGAATTTAGGGGTGTTATGGAAACAAAGGGGTTTTCCTACGTCCACTGTCACCCCATTCAAAGATGAACAATTAGTAAACGACCTCCTTGTGGCTATTCTCCTACCTTTTGAAACTGCTGTCATCAAAAATGATGCTCACACTATAAAGAGTGAACCTGAGCATACGGAAATGCCTGGTTGACCCTCGTGCAAAGGCAGCAGCAACAGAATCTGTAAAGTCTGTGGGACACATGGGTGAAGTCCATTCTACTTCTACAAAATATAGACCTTCATTGCCAGATTTTTGCCTCCGTGATGTGCTTGCCACACGGCAACAGTCTGCCCCTGCATCACAGAGATTGCTGTGGGCAAACAATGATTGTAAATTCAAGGAACACTTGGAAAACCTGAGACAGTCACTTGGTGGTTCTCCCCAGCTTCCTGGCAAACTCTGTCTTTCAGTTTTTTACATTCTTTCACCCACCATTGGTGCAGTGACGGTGACTCAGATGATGAACAAACATTGATGAGGAGACTTCTATAAAATTGTAAAAAGTTTACCACCAACGTCTCACCGATTAGGGCGGTAATCCCAGGAAAACTCTATATGTTTCCAGAGGCCTCAGACCTCTGCTCTTTGAGCCTTTGCCACTGGACTACACACAGTTGCCACCTAATGTGCTTTATCAACATGTCCTTGTTGTCTGTGTGTTCTCTGGACGTGTCAAAGCCTTCCCTTGCTTGCTTCCCTTGCTGCAGCCCTCACAGAGGCAGAGAAACTGAGAAAAATGTGTTTCTCACTTGGGGTATATCTTCCACAATCTTCGGGGACTAAGGCACCCACTTCCCTGGGCAAATCATACAAGCCCTGATGAAAACCTTGCAAACATTTTGGAGCTATCATGCTCAATCATCAGGCAAAGTTGAGAAAACTAAAATGAGATCCTCAAACTCAAAACTCTGAACTTGCTGAAATGACTGGACTCCCCTGGCCTACGGTGCTCCATCTGGTCCTTCTGACTATTTGCAGTACTCGCATTTAGAAACATGAACTCACTCCCTGTGAAACAGTCACTGCTCTGCCAATGTCCACTAGCATACAACCTTCCACTGATCTCTTCCAGCTGCTGTAAGTCTTTAATATTTTATGCTAAAGCCTGTCCTCAACAGGTAAAGAAGATTTCCCAGATTCCAATGCAAAGGATCCTCTTGGTTTTGGTCTGGAACTTGGTGAGTAGGCCTTCTGGAAATGTCGCCAGAGGAAGACAGCCCTTGAAGGTACCTTACTTACCAAGAGCTCCTGACAAATGACCCTGTTGAGAAACTAGAAGGCATTAGACCTTGTTTCATAGCTGAAGAAGGCTTCTCCTGACATCTAGTCCTGTGCAAACACTGAAGAACTCCACATCAACTAGCCTAGGAAAATAAATAGCTGATGTTAAGGAAGACTGTGTCTACCCAAGATGCCAGATCAAGACTTTATACTTAAAATGCAAAACTCTTTCTTTCCTTTAGTCTGGTATTGACTTGGAAAGATAACACCATCATATGTATCTACCAGGGCATTGCTAAGGGGGATGACCTTTTGGACTGCTGAATTTATTGTCAAAAAGTCTGAAGTGTCCATGGTGCTAGAGACTTCCTCATCCTTTCTGTGACCATTTTTTTTTTCTATTCCTGATGTTACAATAAACTATAATTGGCCATTTTCAGAAATTACTTAGAGAGCCCAATTTTTACAGCCAGAACATCCAGTGTCTTGTTTTTACCTTTTTCTGATTATAACTTTACTTGCCCAAATAGACACACATACCTATGCAAATTATAGTACATTTGCACCCCCACATTCCTGTGATTATCTAAATCAGATATGCCTCCAATCAATTGTGAAAAGATCTTACCAGCAGCATCCATCTTTGGAAGGAAAGTATAACAACTTTTTATTTCAAGCAAGGAGGTTCACTTCCCAAAGGCACTAAAAACCTAAACATCTCTGGTTTGAGCAGGCAAACGCAACAATTTCCATGAATAAATCCATTTACAGTGCCACCTTAGCAAGAGTAGTTTGTGCTCTGAGAGGATTTACCTTTGTGTTGGTTATCATTCTTCTTGGGCCTACGAATGCCTAGATGACTGGCACATAACTGGAAAATGCCTCCTAGGTTATCTAGCAGTGTCCCTATCTGTCCTCAATCAAACTGAGATAACTTAGTGATCAAGTCCCCTTAATTTACATCAGCAAGTTAGGAGACTGCCAGGAGGCATTCATGATTCAGGATTTGCTTCCTTTGGCAGATCCATACTTCCTTGGTAAGGAGTGAGTATAAAAGAGGCTATGATTAGGAGTCTTTTCTTAACTTGAAGAAGATATCACAGAATCTACTGCTAAAGCAACAGTTGCCCAACAAAGATCCCTAGACTCTCTGGCCAAAGTTGTTCTTGATGATAGGATAGCCCTTAATTATCTCTTAGCTGAGTAAGGAAGCATTTGTGCTATGGCCAACACCACTTGTGCTCTTGAATTGACACTTCTGGAAAAGATGAAACCCAGCTACATATCACTGAGCAATCCACTTGGCTTAAGAAAGTGACTCTTTCAACAGGGTCTTTCTTCAACTTTTTTGATTTGGATTGCTTTGGGTCTTGAGGCTATGGCTCTGACGTGCTCTCCAGACATTGGGAATTATCCTACTTATAAAAACCATAATAGTCTCACTGGTGTGCTGTATTCTCTCAAAAGCTATAAATGCATGTTTGCAGCTGTTAACCACCAAGCAAATGATCTCCCTAAGACTAGAATGTCGGAGAATGAATGAAGAAAATAATTGACTTAAAGTATGTGAGCCCAAAGTCATGACCTGTGGAACACCACAGGGAGGATCAGCAAAAACTGTGAGAATTTCAGAGTAACTGAAGTAGCTGCTAGTAACGCTAATGCCTTAAATTTTGATCACATCTCTCAATGAGGTTGAGAGTCTGATCAAAAGGGGAGGATTGTAAAAACAGAGAACAGGCCCCAAATGGAGGCATTTATACTAAGCCCCACCTCACACAACCAAGACTTAATACTTAACTCAATTATAGTTTTGGGTCTCCCAAAAATGGAATTTTAAACCAGTCAATCAGGAATCACCTGGTCAGCACTATTGAGGTAATCTGCCTGGAAGATACTCTCACACCCTAAAAGAAAGTGACCTTGCTACGACCAATCCACTTTCTGCATATAAAACTTCCTTGTGCCCACTCCCTTGTGCCTATAAAAGTCTTTCATTTTGTACATCTCCTTGGAGCTCCCTTCTATCTGCTAGATACAATGCTGCTTGATTCACAAATCATTGAATAAAGGCAATAAAATCTTTAAAATTTACTCCATGGAATTTTGTGTTTTTTTAAAAAACAATAGTAAGCATCAAAGTTAATTAAGAGAATGTTTCAAAAATTTGTCCTAGGAATTGAAAGGCTCAGAAGATTGGGGAAACATCATATCATTTCTTCTTTTATCTTTTGTCAGCTGTGTAGCATAGCTTTGAATTTAGTTTAATATAGCAACCCAGTGCCTTAAGTATCAATAGCTTTTTTGGCTTGACGAATAGAAATCCCAAGAAAATACTTAAGTGTTTCTTTTTAAAAAACACCAAAAGAACATGTTGTATCTCTCTTTATTTAGAACAACTTTCTATCCTACCTTGGGCAACTTGTTTCCTCAGCTCCAGAGAAACTGTTTGCTCTAAAATTAGACAAAATGAGTTTGGATTAAGAGCTCTCTAAGGCCCCTTCCAAATCTAGCCTTCCATAATCTTAAAATGATGATAAAGCCAAATTTGGCTGGTAGGGACTTTGGTTGCTGTGGTCCAAATATTATAATGTCAAAATATAATAATTTTCAATAATGCCTAATTATTTACAGAGTGCTCAGTCTGATTCTTTCTGGTTTCTCACATCATCCAGCCTCTGTTATAGTATTATTTTTTTCTTTCTGGAACAACCTAAAGCCAAAGACTTCCTCTCTGATCTGTTTGCCTTCTCAAGAGATGTGCCTTCTGCAGCCACAGCTGTCCTCATTAACCTTTCTTCCAGCCACCAGTGCATGGGTCCCCATGACTCAGCCTCTGAAGGAAGCCATCATCATGACCAAAAGATCAACAATTACATTTTCTCATACACTAGTTCTAAGGTAGGCAAGTACTACTTTAGTCGCAAAGTATATTTTCAGCTCTGATGAAATGGCCAACTTTCAATAAATATGGTGGAAATTTTATTGCTAATATACTAAATACATAGTTCCACCTTGTAAACTGTGGGTGATATGAAACACAAAATCTACCATAACCCAGACCTTAACATTTATTTCCAATTTTTCTGTTAATGGATGACTTCCACACACATGAGTGCCATATTATCTCCTAGAATTCACATCAATGATTGTTGAGTTGACTTTCAAGTGTGTTGTAGTTAAGAAGTATCAAGAGAGGCCTTTCCTGACACTTTGGCATAGCCAAACCAGAGCAGAGTCCAGAAGTGAGTACTGCTGCATAAAGATGAAGACATTCCATTTTACTCATTCAACCATAGGTGATCACTCAGTATATTCACACATCAACTAAACTTCTCAAGTTCACATCACATTTTTCTTCCTCTATAACGTCTTTCTATATCTTTAGCTCCCCAGCCAGAAATATTTCCCCCTTCTGAATACCTATAGTATCTTTCCTATTCCTCATCTATTATATTTTTGTTATTGTTATTTTTAAAAAATCAATGACACTTTTTTTACTGTTCACATTTTATTTCCTTTGCCACTCTATGCATACCCACCCTATACCCATGGAATCAGAATCTAAGGGGAGTCTGTAATTATAAAAACCTCACAGTTCATATATAGAGCCAGGGACATTTGTGTTAAGGGCAGGAACTATAGCATAAGTCACATATTTCTTGTGCTAGTAGAACACAGTGGTTAAGATTCCCAGGCACTGGAGTGCCATCCTGAGCTCACATCCCAGCTCTGCCATGTACAAGTTAGGTCTTTGGCAAGTCACTTAAACTACTATCATGAACTTAATGTGTAAATGGGGAATAAATACTACCTCCTTCATAGGCTTATTGTGAGCTTGAACTAGTCAACATGTATAAGAACTAAGAGTGCCTGGTACTTAGTATGTGTTTCACCTTTTGTTGTTCCCTGCGACAGTCTGCACCCAGGATTTGTTTTCTAATTGAATATATAAAATAATATACACATAATCCTACAGTTATGAAGCATACTACACGGATGTACTTGTATTACATATTTCTCAGGGCATTTAAGGGAACTAATTGATTTAGGTTAAAAAATCAGAGACTTCTGTGATCTTTACAAAACATCCATACTACTCTGCACATTATTTCATTTTTCATGTTTTTGTAGCAACTGACTACTTTCTTCTTTCTGCGGCAAACTTCGTAGACCACATAACCATCAGCAAGCAGTAAATACAGGACATTTCTGAAGCCTTCCCTGGCCCAGCCATGCCACGGCATGGGTTGAGAGTGCCCCAGCAGAGGTACTTCCACTGGTCATTTCCCAGTAACATGTGACAAATTGGAATCCTAACAAGCCTGAGATGAGTGAGACATGAGTGCACAGGCCAGACATGAGGAAACCGTGGGCAGATTAGGGTTTATAATCTAAATTATAGCTTTATAATTTAATCAATTAATCTTAATTTGTAGCACAGACAAATTAAGGACTCAGATTATTTTTAATCTCTCTACAACTTGTATATATTTTGGTTGCCAAACTAAATTTCTTATATACTATACCTTATTTAAGTATCAGGGAGTAAGAAAATCAAATGTGGTATCTTTAAGCAAAAACTAGCATTAGTTACTAGCAGTAACATGTTTGCAAAATTGTCACAATAATCTTACCAGTTTTGTATGCATAAATCTTTGTAATGTGACTTTGCTATTCCTCCCATAAAGAGGTGGAGTTTCACTAACCACCCTTCCAATCTAGGCTGGCCTTATGACTTTGACCAAGAAAAGAGTATAGCAGAAATAATATTTTGCAACTTCTAGCCTAGGCCCCCAAGAAGCCTTGCAACGTCTGATCCTAACTTCTCTTGCTATGTCTACAATTCAGTTGGCTATGGAAAAGACTGAGTTAGTTTGACAGATTTTGGAGACATACAGCTTTGCTGAAAGGAGCACCATTCAGCTCCAAGCCAATTGCCAATTGATTGTAGCTACATGAGTGTACCTGGCAAGTTCATTGGGATGACTGCTCAGCTGATCCCAGAGAAATTACTGACCAAGAGAATTGTGAGCTAATATCTATTTTAGGTCAATAAGTTTTCGATTGGTTTGTTACACAGCAAAGGCTAGCCAATACACATAGTGCATTACATTGAAAGAAAAATCTGCTCTTGTGCAGTAAAGGTATTTAGATGGTTAACAAGCTTTCCAGGCCTTTTAAAAGGGATCTGAAGTGAAAGTGGCCATTATAAGAGTGTGGGCACAAGTGCATGTTGGAAAAAAAAAATGTAATAGGACAGAATTTTCATTGAAGAGGCACTGGCTTTTTGTGGAGATTATGTAACTACTATATAGGATTTACTATATAGGATATATAAATATAGGATTTATAAAGAATTTCTCAACATGATTCATACTCATCTTTATAGTTAGAGTTCAATTTATAGTTTACCAAATACTTTTAGCTACAATATTTCTTATGGTTTGGAATAAAAAAAACTGTTAAAGCTGAGCAGAGCCACAAATGCAAATTTCTCATCGGGGCAGCCCCAGTGGCGCAGCGGTTTAGCACCGCCTGCAGCCCAGGGTGTGATCCTGGAGACCTGGGATCGAGTCCCACGTCGGGCTCCCTGCATGGAGCCTGCTTCTCTCTCTGCCGGTGTCTCTGCCTCTCTTTCGCTCTCTCTGAATAAATAAATAAATCTTAAAACAAACAAACAAACAAACAAATTTCTCATCATAGTTAGAAATGATCAGGGGCTGTGGCCCCAACCTTCCATTTTATCAATTTTTAAGTATTAAAGAACCAATTAAGACTCCATCTGAGGGAAATCTACAAGCATGTGCCATGACACTCACATAACTCACACAGTTCATTCACAGACAGAAACTAAAGTGAGTTAATGATCCCCACCCCCAAAACACACATGTAAACTCAGACTTCCAGACTTCTTTACCACAGACTCTACAGCTCCACTGTAATCTCCATTTTCCCACAGATGAGGAACTTAGACTCTCATGCCTGTTTGAGATTGCCTGGGCAAGGCTCTAACACAAGTTTAAGGATCCTAAACCCAGATATTTTACCCTGGCCGGTGATGCCTGGGAATTGATAACTCTGCTGAGTCAAAGCCCAGCCATCGGAAAATTATATGCTACATATACACGATTGCCCACTTGTCATGGTCACCATAACCCAAGATTAATGTTTAATTTTCAGAGAATGAAACGGCCTGTGTTTCAACATTCTTGTAGAAATCCTTGCACCCTAATGTTAAAAAAGCAATGGCATTCTTCCTTAAGCAAAGCACAGAAAAGAAACAAATTTGTCCTTGTCGACTCCTGAGGTACAGAAACAGGATCAAGAGTCAGAAGTAGTAAGAGATAGATTGTAGTGTACCTTTTCTTTAAAAATGCCTTTTTAAAAACCTAACTGCTGTCATAAAATCAACAACCTGTCCCTGAAGGTGTCCAGGATGGTGCAGATGAGATTTCAGGACTCATTAGCAGGCTGGATGATCTGACATCTGAGATTTCTGTAAGGAAATTTATAAAAGCTCAAGTCCTTGGTCTCAAGTGAGGATCACTGCTTTTATTGACTCTCTGAAAAACCTCATCCCCAGAGAAGAGGCCTATTGCATCTGTTTCCCCAAACAAGGAGAAAGCCTTTATTCGGGAGTCTTAGAACACCAAGAACATTTGCTCTGATTAGTTAGCCTGACGAAATTCATCAGCCCTTCCTCTGGCCACACTGCTTTACCAACAGTCTTTATGGTGGGGTCTTCAAGGGTCTTGAATACCCTTGGCCAAAAGTCTTCTATTCTGGGGAGACAGGCTTAACAGAAGCAAACATTTCCTCATGGTTTTGCCTATTTTCATTCCCTCATATATGCCAAGGCGGGGAGGAGTGAGGTGTCAGAGGGCAGGAAGAGAAGGAACTTTATACTGATCTTGAAGGTGTGCCAGGCAGTGGGCCTGGGGCTTTGCAAAAGCTACCTTCTTTAATCTTCCAGACAACCATAGAGACAGCCAGTTTAATTTCCCGATTTTGCAGAAACCTGAAGCTCTGAGAGCTTAACTGTCGGAAGTCACGTTGCTCAAAGGGGTAAGTTGGCCCCAAGCCCCTGCCTTTCACTCCAGCAACTTGACTGGAAAGACTTTGGGGAAAGTAGCTCAGTTTCTTTACTGGAGTTCAAAAGAATGATGGATTCGTATTCTCTAGCCACGTAATCTGTGTCGTACATGCACAGCCTCACCACCTTAGGAAGTCCCTGAGGAGGGGGAAACAGTGTTCTCATTTAGTGGAAAGCCCACTGGGCTGACCAAATGCCCTTCGCTCTGAGCTCGTCTGTCCACTTGTAAATAAAGGGATTTGGACTACGTGCTTTCTTAGGTCTTATTTCTAGCTTTAAAAAATTTCCACGGAATCCGTCAAAGCAAATATTACCTGACTAATGTGTGTTAAGGAATTTCTTTCAATAGCAGAGAATCCCTACTTCTGTGAGTTTTATTTTTAAACTCTTTTTTTTTTCTTCCCCATGTGCATACTCGGTATGAGTAGAAGGTGTTAGAGCAGGGACCTTTATTTATGCCCAGAGTGTTTTTGGCATAAGCAGGAACTGAAGTGAGAGCTTCCCCCACACACATGAGCGTCACAGACACCTCTCCCAGGGGGTGCAAGCAGAGCCCCTCTCAGCCTTTGCTGAGAAGACAGCGGCCAGCCAGGTGGGGCTGGAGGTGACAGAGAATGTGATGGGAGACAGCCAGGAAGAGCACAACCATCTTCACATGAATCCCAGCTCAGAGTGTGATGGAGAGCAAGACATGGTTCTTCCAGGCCTCTAGTTTCTCAGCTCTGAAAGGATGCATGTGAGAGGGCAGGTGGCTAAGGAACCTAATAAAATGGCCTGTGCTTGATCATAGACTTTCATCCATTGGTTATAGACTTTAGTTCTTTAGGGTTAGATCTGAAAATGTGCCTTTTAGACCCTCTCCCAGCCTCTGAGATCACCTTGGGCTAGTCTAGCCCACCTTGTAGACTATATACCTATGAATTAGTTACCTTGTGTGTTATCTGATTAAAAATTCCAACCCCAGGAAAAGAGTAAGATTTTGCTCTTTATAAAGAAAAAAAAAGGCATTACTGAGAACCAACTGGAAAGTAGCACCTCCAACTAGACAAAATGGCTCACAAACACAACAAAAATGGGGCTCACTATCAAGCGATCAACAGATTTAACCCAATCGAGGAAACCCAAGAAAGATGCTAAATTCAGCCTTTCCCACTGATGCTCAGCCCACATCCCTCACCTTCCAGATTGAGAGTCTTTGGTGAATCACAGTCAGCTGACAGGCAGAGCTGGACAAGGACTATAGGTCTCTAGTATGAGGAAGGCATTTGCATTAAACCTGTTGGTTAGATTCTAGTCCATTCTCCTGCTGTATTCAAGAATCCTTTCCAGAGCATCTCTGACAAATGGTTGTATTCTCTTCAACTTTTCTTACAACTGGAAATGCACTGATTTAATGCAGCAGCTGGCCGCATTCTTTTATAGCAATTGATTATAAAGTTATACCATCGTACAGTCTCTCCATAACTGAATAAAAGATAGCTTTCTATCATTCACTTAGGTTAAACTTTTTTTAAAAAAGATTTTATTTATTCATTCATGAGAGAGACACAGAGAGAGAGAGAGAGAGAGAGAGGGAAAGAGAGAGGCAGAGACACAAGCAGAGGGAGAAGCAGGCTCCATGCAGGGAGCCTGATGTGGGACTCGATCCCTGGGGATCTCCAGGATCAGGCCCTGGGCTGAAGGCGGCGCTAAACCGCTGAGCCACCCAGGGATCCCCTAGGTTAAACTTTCTAATGAAGGAACCATTTCCTTTAAAGCTTACCAGGATTGTTGACTGTAAACAACGGAAACAGACTCTGGTTATTTCATGTGAAAGTGTCACTGTGTCAAAGTGATACGAAGAATGACAAAATAAGTGGGAGATTGAAAGAGTGAGTTTAGGCAATGAACATGACCTGTAGCCAAGATCATACGTCAGGAATAGTCTGGTCCATGTGTCGATGCTCTAAAGGGCCTGACCTGAAAATATTTCCTCCTCTTGGACCTAAGTCACTAAAGAGTCAAAGTCCTGGGAGCAAGTATGTGAGTGACAAAACTCAAGTCATGTGCTTTAGGCTTAGCTCTTCTTCTAATGGGAGGACCATAAGCCTTTGTCACTGAACTCTCTGAGTACATAGACATGGCTTACTTTTCTGTTCCCCGATTGTGCCTTGTCCCCACTGCCTGTCTCCAGTAGAGACACCCAGTTTTCTTCCAGAAGACTATTTTAGAAAGGCGAAAAAAAATTAATTCTGCCATCAAATCCAGCTATACCTTCCAGCTTGTTAATGCCACATATAACTTTACACTTCTATTACCTGCAGTAAAACACACCAGTATCACTTAATGAACTTTTTAATTGACTCTTTAAAATAGTAGTGCAATCAAGCTCCTCATTTGATTCATGCACAAAAATCTGCAGCCAGGCTGAAAGGAAAAATGTGAATCACAGTTTAAATAGATGCTTTTCAACTGCTCTGTAAGACAAACAGATGTATTAATTAGCACATACTTTAGGGCATGTTTTATACTTAAATGGAGGAAGGAGAACAGAGTATCGTTTCACCGGAGGCAATAAGAAAAATTTGAGCTCTGACCCCAGAAACAAAATGGCAACTTGTTTTCAGTAATGCCTATTTCTGAGAACAATGAATCAGGGGCTTAGAGTGGCACTCCAAGGGCTTGAACAGCCAGAGGAATGATCTCTGGATTTATGTAACAAGGAGGCTCTTGTCTAAGAGGTATATAAGAAGTAGACCACAGCCTTAGTAATGTGGGGAAAAGCCTTTTAACATAGATACAGATGAAGAAATCCAGTAGTCAAGAGCTAAGACATTTTAAAAGGCCTTTAGTAACACAATTGAGCTCTTATACCCCCGGAACGTAAGTATAAGAAGATTTAGACTGAGGCTAGAGTGACATTCTGAGTGTGCGCAGTATTTGTTAAGTGTTATTGAGATAATAAAAGCGACAGGGTCCCTACCTTGCAGGAGATTTGATGGGATCCTTGGACACAGAGGTGAATTTAATGTAGCATGTTTTCATATTATGGCAGATTCGTGTGTGCTTTTTTGACTGAAAGAGGAGAACGCTTTTCCTTAGAATGATGATCACGTTAACCTTTCTTCCCTTGAATTTTTTTGTCGCCATCCCCACCCACCTTGGGCCATTATTTGTGGGTGGGTCTTCTCTTCCTGGACTTCAAGCATGAGCAAAAGGACTATGTCTCCTCCCTTTCTTTCCTCTACTCTGTCCTCAGTTCTTGCCTCGCCCATAGAGGATTCTCAGTCAGTATGTGTGTGCTGAGTGAGTGACTCCTGAATAGAATAAGGAAAACATAGGTTTTCTTGTGTTCCAGAAAGAATCCTCCCAGATCACTTCAGATAAGGTGGTGTGGTGTGAACTTGGCAAGGGAATTCATCTCTTTGGGGCTTTCTTATAAAACGAAAGGATAAAGTGCTGGCCAGATTGAGGATGTAAACAAGTTTCAATTACATGTCTGCTCACATTGGTAGTAGCTGAATTAAGTTCCAGTTTGAGAAGGATTTGGAGGCCATACCTGGGCTTCACTGGGTAAAGGAGAGTGATTGATTAGCCATGTTTGTCATGGGCATTGGAGTAGCAAGTAGCTTTGTGTGTCATCCCTCAGCCAGAAGATATATGTATCTGGACCTTTACCTATTACTCAAACTGAGGGTAACAGTGAGAAAATAAGGTAGAGATGTACCAAGGAAATAGGCAGCTTCTCTGGGCTCTTAGATCAGATGCTCCTTTTGGCCAGATTGTAGACTCCAGAATGGGCAGGCAGGATGTTGCCTAATGGAAAAGAAACAGAATGTTTTGAGGCTTCTGTGTTTCTGATAACCCATATGCTCTGCTCACCTATAGGCTGCTGTAGCTACATGATTTATACAGTGAGGAAGTACATGATTTATAAAAGAACAGCAATGAGGATCCTTGGGTGGCTCAGCAGGTTAGCGCCTGCCTTTGGCCTGGGGCGTGATCCTGGAGACCCGGGATCGAGTTCCACATCAGGCTCCCTGGATGGAGCCTGCTTCTCCTTTTGCCTATATCTCTGCCTCTCTCTCTGTGTGTGTGTCTCTCATGAATAAATAAATAAAATCCTTAAAAAAAAAAAAAAAGAACAGCATTAACAAAAAGCAAAAATTACGGGAAAGTCACTGCCCACCGTTCCATGTAGATATCTCCTTACCCTTCAGGCAGTTCCCCTCCAAAAATCATATTTCTCAAGTATGCAAGTGAAACTAAGCAGGGCAGGTTGTGGTATAACCCTGGATTTCCAAGTGCAGCCTGATGTGCTGACTAATAACCACCTAAGATATGTGTTTTAGATATAGCTTCCAGGGTCCTACCATAGAACAAATGAATCAAAACCTTGAAAATAGAGCTCAGGAGAAATATTCATGCTTAAAAAATTTCCATGATGATTTTAATATGAAGCCAGAATTGGAAAGCACTATTATTGATGGCTGAATCATAGGCCAAAAGTGTCTGAAAAGAATGAACCAACAAGATAAAATGTCAGAGACAAATGTAAATTCCGCAAGTTTACAATAACAGGAGCTGGAAAAACCTAGCCTGACAATGGCATGTGTAATAAATCTGTAGTATTTAGTTGTCTATAAGCTCGGGTTGAACTACCTCTGAGACACAGCCTCCTGAAATAGCCATGATGGCATCAGACTGAATGCATATGAATGCAATATCCAGATCAGGGCAGGAGATCCCTTTTTCCTGTTCTGTACTCTCAGAACACAACTGGATTATGCTCTTGATTTACTAGGAGCAACTGCTATTTTTAGGAGTAATATCTAGTAGCAGTAATAATTTTTTATGTAACATTTTATCATTTATAAGCTTTCGGTGTGCAATATTTTATTTGCCCTAAATAAAAACTTCACTCCCCTGCATTGATGGAATATGGCCCAATTGGTGGATGCGCAACTCCAAGCTAGGTCTTTTATCTCTCAAGTCTAGGTCATGCTTGAAAACGTGGAGAATCTTTGGACTAGGACAGGAGGATAGCTGAAAACCATGTCATTTGGAAGAAATAAGGCCCCAATCCCGGTGACGACTTCATGAGGCTTCAGCTGTTATCTCCAAACATTTGGTGACTTTTCCATGGGAAAAGAGAGGACAGACTTGTCATGGGAGGTTTCAGAGGGGAGATCTGATCAATGTTATAGGGAGACACACCTTGCCCCACACCTTGACCTAAGATATTTCTTGTAGTCAAAGCCCCCTAAGATGCAACAGGCTGACTTCAGGCAGAGGCTGGAAAACTCTTTACCAGGAATACATAGGCAAAAAGGTTTGGTCGTTAGTGATCTCAGAGGTCCTAGAAGGGCCCCTGACTTGTGAAACTCAAGCCTACCAATCTTCTGGTGAGCAGGTTGCTGGAACAGCAGATCTAGAGGCCAGGGTTTTGGGCTCCAAGGGTGCCTGCAGATCTGGAAAGCTTCCACTCTGTGCTCACATGGCCAAGAGACTCATTCTTTTGCCTTGTGACCTATGCTGGAGTGAACCTCCTGCCTTAGGCTGAGCTAGAACATTGGGAGTGGCCTGATAGCCCTTATGCTTTTGGCAATTACAGCCTCCCTGCTTTTATACTTGTTTAGTGAGCCCTGATTTAGCCATAGAATCACAGATTCCTAGAGCTAGAGGGCACTTAGAAGTCATTTGGTCCAACCTGGCCACATCACAGGTGAGGGAACAGTGGAAAAATGGGACTACAATCACAAACAGCACTGAGTGGTAGGGTTGGGAGAGGTTCTCAGGGACCATCTGGTCATGCTCCTTTATTTTCTCAAGACCTGAGGGGGGCAGTGATTTCCTGCAATGACACAGTGGCCGCAGTGGTGGCTGAGATGGCAGCTCAGTCCCTTCTCTCTCCACATGGTGTTCTCATTGGCTTCACATTTCACCTCCTGTTTCTCACTGAGGATACACTCTTTCCCTCTATCCCTCTAGGACAGTACCCTGTGCTGTGGGATAGAGCTGAGCTGACAACGGGCCAGCCCTGTCAGGCACAGTGCCACCTTCACTCCAGGCTGGGCCAGCACTGCCATGAAGCCATGCAGAGTTCCCCAAGCACACAGCAAAATGCAGGTGTTTTGTAAGCTGCAACTAACATCAGTGAGGTTTTCAGAAAAACAGACTAAGCCTTCCTTTGGGTGATTCTCTATATTAATCCTTCCTTGGATTCATTTTGTGTGGATATTTGAGTGGTGGTGACTAAAGTTAATATTATGGGTAGAACATAGAATTTATTCTTGTAATAGTTGAGAATTTTTTAATGGGATGAGGTGAGAAACAGCATTTGGTGATTTTCTTCTCCCTCCCTCCTTCTCTGCCTCCCTCTTTCCCTCCCTCCCTTCTTTCCTCTAGAATTTTCCAATATAGGGCAGCAAGTATTCATCAATTACACAATGAGTGTCCTCACTCTAAAAGCTGGTATACATCCTCTAATTTAATATGCTCTATTACGCCTTTGGCTTCTTTGCCATCTAAGAACACAACTCTAGAGAACTAGGCCATCAGACACTTTTCTTTGTGAAAGTCTATACCCAAAGCCAGTTCAAAATCCCTCTTAAGTTAAACTAACACATTCATTTGTTCTGAACTTATTATCTCCTAGCATTTGCAGTAACAAATACCAAGAGGTTACCAAATGCCTGTCCTATTTCAAAATTCGTCTTCGCAATTGCTCACTGCTCTTTAAGAAATTGTCCTTTCTCTGTTGGAATTTTCCATAGAGTACTCTATGCTAAAGGTGAATTTTTCTAATGAGGAAATGGGAATATACCATTTACAGATTGTTTTGTATTAATCATGAGTGTGCTTGCCATTTTTAGCAGGAACAAAAGTTCCCAAACCAGAAGACCCACCTCTGCCACTTCTAATCACCCTAGAATGTGACTCTCTAGGGTCAGAACCAGTTTCCCCAAATGTCCTCAAGAAAGAAAAATCTGGCAACCAGTGATGTCACCTCCTAATAGAATGGAATGAATGTGAAATAGTGGGGGCCTCTTGAGCCTGGAAGACCTGGGCTCATTTTTTGTTTCTACTCCTTACAACCTAGACTGGCAGGCCTACCATTTACAACTTGTGTGACCTTGAGCAAGTGACTTAACCTCTCTCTACCTCACATAGGGATAAGACTGCTGCATCCCTCATTAGTTTGTTGCGAGAAATACATGAGTTGCTGGATTTAAAGCACAGTGACAGGGCTTTTCTGGTAACAGAGGAGCCAGAATAAGGCCTGGAGACTAGAGACTAGAGTGAAGTGCGTGCATCTGTGTCAGGGCAGTGGGAGGAGAGGCCGCCTGATGTGGGCAGGGATTCGGTAAAGGGTAGTGGGGCAACAGGAGGTCTGGGCTGGCCAGGCTTGCTCCCTGGAGGGCCTTGCAAACAGCTAACTGAGGATGCATCACAAAGCTGAGATTCCCTCTTCTCAGTTGGAAGAGTCAGAATTCACAGCTGGGAGTAGGGAGTGGGGCCATACATGATTTTAGAAATTAAGCCATATAACAAATGACCAGAATTGGAAAGATCATTGGCCTGGAAGATGGGAGATCTCAATCCTGTCTCAGCACTCTAGGAACTTGCTCCTTGACTGTGGCCAGGTAACTTCCTCTTTCTGAGGCTCAGTTTCCCTGTTGCTCCTCTGGCTCTGATAGTCAGTGATTTCTGATTCGCAAGCATTCGCCTTAGTGTTTAAAAAGGAGAGAAAAGAGTATGCTAAATTAGAATTTAAAAACAAAAGGAAGAAAGAAAGGAAACCTTTAAGATTCAGTAGAACCAGTGAACTGCACACCATTTCTAGCAATCCCTGGCAAATGTTTCATAACAGTAGCAGCTTGCTCACCCCTTATGGAATATTTGTAGAAAAGGCAGTACAGATTGTAAGCAGGAAGACACCCGAGATGTTGAATATCTTTGAATGTCTGATAAGAAAAGGGAAAAGGGGAAATGGCATTGGATGTTAATTCTATTCATTCAATAAACATATGTCAAGTACGTGCTGTGAGCCCATGCACCGGCTCACATGAATCCCACTTGATTTGGGTCTTCAAGAAGGCATGGTCTAGTATAGGAGACAGACATGTAACAGAAAATCCAGTTCTGCAGTCTGAGTGAAGTCAGAGCTGGGGAAAAGAGGGATTCATCCCAATGGGAGTTTAGGAAAGGCTTCATACAGGGAGATGCTGAACCAGCCCTTAAATAATTAGTAAGATCTTACAGACTGAGAATACAGAAAAGGGGGCATTCCAGGCTGAGACACTTACATGAATAGAGGATTGCAAGTGGGAAAGTCTGGGTATTTTAGGGCACAGAGGTAGGCTGCTTTTCAGAAACACAGAAGGATGGGAGGTCTTAGAGAAGTGACTAGAAAAATAGAATATTTGTTTTTTTTTTAGATGCTTTCATTGTAATTGACTTCCTTTATTGTTTTTACTAGAGAATTTTACCCAATATTCATTTTAGGAGCAAAGAACCTAAATAAGATGCTTGGGAAGAGGATGTCAATATTTAATAACCCAGCCAAGGTGTGATCTGCAAATCTGCAGTACAGAGGTATATGGAAATGACTGATATTCTTAAGAAATGGATCTTGGTTTTCATTCTTTGGCTTATTATTAATAGTAGGGAATCTCTGGTACTCAGAGTGACAGATGGGGGACTCAGTGATTGTGGTTAGGGGATTTGGAGAATTTGCAACTCCAGGTCTCTGTAGATGAATGACCTGGAATGAGTTATGAGTGATTTTCAAAAATAAAGACTCTGTGCCTACATTTTCAAAGCTGATCTGGCCCGGTCACAAATGAACTCTGTGACTTTAGGCTCAATCAACTGACCTTTTGTTCCCTTAGCTTCTTCCTCAGAAAACTGTGGCAATGCTAGAGTGCCTTGAGTCACTGTGGGAGGCCCAGAGTGGGGGTGTAAGGAGCCCTGGAGCAGGTGTCAGGAGATGGGACTTTTATGGGGAGGCATGTCAGGTCACTAGGGTGACCTCAAGCTCCCATAGCCCTGAGTATAAGCCTGCTCTCCTTATTCTAAGAGCAGTAATAACACTAGCCATGGCATGGGAATTAAATAAGATCATGAATAAGTAACAGAAACTATAACAAGACTACAAAAATGTGATTAGATATAATTACTTTAAAAGTAGCTAATTTATATATATGTGACTATTAAAAATTAGTTAATAAACATACGCTTGGAGTATATGCAATCAAAGCACACGTTTGCTAGCCAAATCATATATATTTAGTATAAAATCCATCTGTAGTGCAACAATCATACAAATTTAAGATAGAAGATTAGAAAGAATGCTAAGACTTTTCTTGAAGAATTCTTTGGCATAAAAAATGCAGGATGCAAAAGCACTTGCTTGGGTCTAGTTTAAGACCTGGGTTGGAAGATGCCTCAGAAATTGTCCTCTCTACACAGAGGCGGAGCATCATTGGCACAGGACAGTCCTCTGAGGAGATGTATCTCCTTTGGGGCAGTTCTCAGGTCTTAAAAGTTCCTTCTTGTGTTTGGTCCCTTGGCTTTTGGAATCTTAGAAATTAAGAAATGGATGTGCCCTTGAAGTTCATCTAAGCGCACCCTCACAGGGGAGCAGAGATACTTTCTATAACCCAGCTCCTTGGGCTGTGGGTTCCCTGGCTTTGACCAGCTTATTTTCCCTGATAGGATTCTCATCTCTTCAAGAGAAAGCCATGACACTATCGAGCAAGTCTAATTGTTAGAAAAGATGCATCTTGTTCTTGGCTGTGATCCTGGTTCTCTGAGACCACTATTGACTTGGTGGCTGAGCTGATATTGAGAATCTTAAGTTCACAGAGCAAGTCCTACTGTCTGTGATTGGATCGTCCTTCAGAGACATGGAAACCTAGAACTTTTTTTTTTCTAGTGAATTATTTCTACTTCTTTTAGGTATCATTTCACTCCTCTCCCCAAATCCTTCTTCACTTTGGGTCCGGGTACCTATCCTCTGACTCAACTGCCTCTCCTCTAATATCTTCCTCCTTGAATCCTCCCGTTGATGGAATCCTGGGCCCTTTCTTCAAGGCATTTTTCCCTAACCTCCCTTAGAAATGATCACTCCTTGGGGTCCCTGGGTGGCGCAACAGTTTGGCGCCTGCCTTTGGCCCAGGACGCGATCCTGGAGACCCAGGATCGAATCCCACATCGGGCTCCTGGTGCATGGAGCCTGCTTCTCCCTCTGCCTGTGTCTCTGCCTCTCTCTCTCTCTCTCTGTGACTATCATAAATAAATAAAAATTTAAAAAAAATTCTTTCAGAAATGATCACTCCTTGGTCCAGACTCTAATCACACTCTACCATCTGCATTTCTGCCTTACCTCTATATCAGTGACTATCTGGTAAAAGAAAAGGTAATACTTTCTTCTCATTGACCTACATTTGGGGGAGCGTTGAAGCTATCATTCATCTTCAACTTGAAAAGTGTGTAACATCCTCTTTGTATCAGCCTTGGCTAATTACACTACTTAATATTTATATCCATGGTGGTGATAATGGAAAAAGAGCATCATTCCTTGACTTATTACTATAAGAAAATTAGGTGGGATGGCTGACATTATATTAGATGTCATGTCACAAACACAAACCAAAAGACTCAGGTGTCAGCAGATGGCCAATGTTGCATCTGCAGGTTCACCTTCCTGTGTCACATTTTATTTCAACGCTAATATGTGAGTATTAATATCCTCAAGATAAGTCTGTTTTGAGGCTCAAATGAGGTCCTATGTGACAGTTCCTGGCTTATAGGAGCTGCTCCATATATGTTAGATGAAGCCACATAAAGTAGAATTACAATTCAGGATGACCCCTTAAATTAGAGAAGTTGACATGGGTGTGTAGGATTATACTTAATTGAGGGAAAATGAGTTCTCTGACAGAAGAAGAGTAAACAACTATTATACAAGAAGGGGAGATGATTGCTTATGCTCAAAATAAATATCAGCATACCATGCAAATATCAGGAGGTATTATGTGAAGAATGCAAAAATTAGAAATTAGCATGTTAAATATTATTCAGTGATACATTATCATCAAAATTTTTTAGGCCTTGTTTATAGTTCTTTGTCTCAACATTATGACCATGACCTTAAGCAACACCAGGCACATTGGAACCTCAACCTTCCTATATGCAAAATCTAGATGTTTGGAAGAAGTGATCTCTAAGACTTCATCTAGTTCTAAGATTCTCAGACTCAAGCATTTTTTTACTGAGTGTAAAAAGTCTCAGACTTTAAAAGAAAAACAATGCCAAACCCACTGCATTTATGTACAGTAAGCATTGGGAAATGCTACGGAAAGACTACCTCAATACCAGGCACCAGGCATCAGAAAGGATATTACTGTAAGGCTGGGGTTATGGGGGTGTGTGTGAATAGCTTTCTTTCCATTCCCATTGAAGACAGAGCCAAAGCAAACTCACTCAAATTGCATAAGGGAAGTCTTTCCAACTATCCGGGATGTGTAACCCAGAAACAGTTACCAAAGAGGGCTTGGGAAATCAGATCTTTAAGAATAGCAGAGCAAAGGGTTTCATCAAGTGGCTTCGTGAAGGTCTTCCCAGCCTCTAGGCTCTCCGGTACATCTCTATGCTAGGTTGACTGTTAGGCATCTCCTAGCTCTGTGTCCTAGCCTGGTTCTTTTCCCCTCACTTTTACTCAGCATTAGTAGGGAGTATGACTCAGAGCCAAATGGGTGAGTTAGATTCCTAGTGCTCAATGTTTTATTACTAGCAGTTAGATTACACTGTGTATGGTGCTAATGTGCTTTACAATGAGTTTTATTAGCTGCTCTTTACAATTGCCTTGAAGCACATTGGCTGTCTCCCATTTTTTAAAATGGAAATGCTGACAACCAGAAAGATGAGGGCAAAGTTGGAAATGACACTGGGACACATAACCTCCCAGGCCTGAGCCCTTAACTTGGTCTTCTTCTTCTTCTTTTTTTTTTTAATAAAAGATTTAATTTATGTATTCATGAGAGACACACAGAGAGAGACAGAACATAGGTAGAGAGAGAAGTAGACTCCCGGCAGGGAACTGAGACTCGATCCCAGGACCCTGGGACCACGCCCTGAGCTGGAGGCAGAAACTCAAGCCACCCAGGTGTCCCAACTTAGTCTTCTTATATCCATGTTACCTATTTAACAAATATGAGAAATTAAGCATAACAGTGTAAGGACCAGGAAAATGGATAGAGAATCTTACTATGTATGTTCAGAGATAGAAGGAGAATACAGAAAATCCAATCAAATGCTGTAAACATTTGGTGTTATTAGAATCACTGCGACAAGGTAAACATGGAGTTTGGCTTGTGCCAAAATTTGTGACCTGGGTACGTGGGGCCATGGAGCTGTGGGAGTATGCCCAATATGTCCTTCCTTGAAAAAACTGGATTGGCTCAAGGGAAGTGATATGATGCAGGAGTGGTATTCAGAGATGTGGGTTCGAGTCCTGACAGTGCCATGAACTTGCTGTGGGAACTTGGGCACATCCTTTCTTGGTTTTGGGACTCAATTTCCTTCACTGTGCTGAGGCAGGTCTGTAGATGCTGGGGGGCAGGAGCTGTGGTCAGTTGGTAGGGGTACAGCCTCTTTCTGTTCCTGTGGTAGTAAGTGACATCATCGCAGGCATGTGGGTGCTTTTGGGGCCGGATGTTATTGGGGGGTGGGTCTCATATTCTCTGGAGGATTACGGGTATCAGAACCATCCAGGGTTACCAGATCATAGGTAGCACCACCATGCACAACAATGCCATATACAGAGTGGATATTCAGTAATTGCCTATCACAGGAACGCGTTAGGCTCAGCTGTGGGAAAAAAAAAAACAACAACCTGAAAAACAGTGGTTTGGACAAGACAGAAGTTTGTTTCTCTACCCCTGTGATAGGCAGAATAATGGCCTCACAAAGATGCCCGTGTCCTAATCTCCAGAACCTGTGAATATGTTAGGTTATATGGCAAAGGGGAGTTTAAGGAGGCAGGTGGAATTAAGGTTGCTAATAAACTGATCTTAAAATATGGACATAAGCCTGGATTATCTACATAGACCCAATGTATTCTCAAGGGTCCCTAGAAGTGGAAGAGGGGATCATAAGAAGGAACCAGAGTGAGGGTATCATGAGGAGAATTGGCTTTAAATACAGAATAAGAAGGCCATAATCCAATGAATGTAGGTAGCTTCTAGAAGCTAGAAAGACAAGGAAACAGATTTTCCCCTATAGCCTGCAGAAAGGAACGTATCCTATGACACCTTGATCTTAGCCAGTGAGATCCCTATCAGACTTCTGAGGCATTGAACATAAGATTAAAAAAATTATGTTGTTCTAAGCCACTGAGATTATGGTAATTTGTCAGAGCAGCAGTAAGAACCTAATAAAATCACCTAACAGATATCTAAGGTAGGCAGCCTGAGATACAAGGAATTACAATCCCAGGGATCAGGGACCAAACTTCTCTTTTGTTGCTCTACTGTGTGACTTCCATTCTCAAGGCCAGGTTCAGGACAAGGATGGTTGCTGGAGCTCCAACCATTGCATCTGCAGTCTGAGTAGAAAAAAAAGGATTAAGAGAGTTCTCTAAGAAGAGTTTCTGGAAGTCACACATACTTTTGCTGACTTCTCACTAACTAGGACTGAGACATCTGGGCACACCAAGCTGCTGGAGAGGCTGGGAAATCCAGCTGACTCATTTGGTGCTCAGTGGAAAACCAGAGTAATTGCTGAAAAGGAGAGACTGGATCTTGAGAGGCTACCAGCAGACTCTGCCACCATCATGCTGGTCTTTCTCACCTTCTAAGATTTTTAAGATTCTGAGTTCTACTCTCAAAACATGATCTTGATGAACAGTGAAGGAACATGTAGATGCTCGGGGGACGTCCACCTGTCTTTCTGCTCTTCCTTTCTGGTCTAACATGCTCTCAGTATTCCTCTTCCCTTAGCTGCCTTTTAGAGCTTATCGCTCTTGCCCCAATTGCTACTGTCTTTGCGCAGGCAGAGGCTCATCGCCTTTTGTCGGGATTCTTCCAGAAGCCTTTGGCACTCTCTCGAGGTAGACGGAGTAGTGGTAATTACCCCATTTCCTCCAGATGAGGAAAGTGAAGCTTAGGGAGGTGAAGGGACTTGCCCAAGGTCACAGCTGGTGAATGGCAGGAAGCAGTGTCGAAAGGTGCTGGGCTGGGTGTTGGCTGCTTAATTGCACAGAGTCAGTTTTCATTGCTAGTCTGGCCTCTGGATGGGAATGAACTTACTGATCATATTCTGGGATATGTTTTCTAACTTATCAAAAATGGTGGCAACTTACCACCTCTAATACAGATGTTGAGCACAGAGGGTAGGAGTGAGATAAGAAGAGACAGAAAATAAGGGTAGCGGTTGGCCATCAGGTGGGTTTCTTCATTTTGAGTGTCTGTGTTGATAAGTCAGTATGCCCCAAATGGGATTTCTCCATAACTTTACTTCCTTACCCCCACCTCCATTACCAAAGTCTCTACTTCGATGTTTCCAGGGTAGAAACTGAGATTTTTTTTTATTCCTTTCTCTCTCTCCAACTCCCTCACCCTATGCCCATCATCTAATGATTGACAAACCCTAAAGATTATAAATCAGCAAGGCTTCTTTTTGCAATTTCCTTCTTGCCATTTCCACTGCCACTGCTCTTCTGTTTTATATTTTGGTAGCTTCCCAAAGGTCTAGCTTCCTCCTGTCTGTCCCTCCCTTCTTTCTTGCAATGCTGTCAAACGAACTTTCTAAAATGTGACTTAATCATTCCACCACTCAGAAGACTTCAGTGACTCTCCATTCTTCTAGAACATAGTCAACCCTGCTCTTTCCAGCATTCACACTACACCCTTCTCCTACCACTATTCAATATCAAATCTTATGCAATTTAGAAAACTGGCACAAATGGCATTTGATTTATGAAATCTTCTTTGATACCCTTCCCCATGTATTCTAGGTGGGAGCAATTCCCCTATATCCATATGATCCTTTGGGATTTTATTTTTCTCTTTTGGAATTATATTTACTTGCATAATTATTTGGCTAAGTTCTATTTTCTCCAAATTTTGTTTAAGTTCCATGAAGACACGGTCTATGTCCTTTTTGGTCACCATTTTATGACCAGGGCATAGTGCCTGGCATATTGTAGGCATTCCAGAAATATTTCTTGAGTGAATGAATATATCACTTGGTTAGTTCCTGTGGTTGCCTGGCCATATCTATATCACTTGCATGCTTATACAAATATCTATGTTTTCATAGATATAGAAATATGTATATTTATTATCTAGCTAGCTAGCTGGCTATCTGTCAAGAGGCACTGAAGCTCCTCATATCCACCCACCCACCCATCCACCAATCAGCCAACATAGAAATAAACAAAAATCATTCTGAATAAGAATATCAAGTGAAAAAGGGGTTTGACATATTTTGAAAATCTCTTTAAATGATTCCAAAAAGAATGCCTTATTACTTATCTCTTTTGCCACTGCCCCTTGGTGATGGCTGTAGCAATCACTTTCTACCTTACATTAAAGTTATTTGTGTGTGTGCCTTTTTCTGCTCACCCAAACTAAACTCTTAAAGTACTAGCTTGTGTCTAACCCACCTCTGTGTCTCTACCCTCCAGCACCTTGGACATCTCCCACATTCAGGAAGGGAACGGCACGAGAACTAGATGATCCAGAGGAATTCATGTTGTAAATTTAGGAAACATCGTATACCTTTTTTTTTTTTTTTTTGCCCAGAGCAAACGAATATTTAGAAAGCGCAACCTCTTGCCTTTGCCCAAGAGAGTCCTTTTGATAAAGAGAATGCTTGGTTATATAAAAAAAAGTTTCAATGCAAAGGCCAAACATTTCAAAAGACGAGCAGATGGGCCCTGCAGGTAGTGTTCACTGCCTAACCGGGATGCTTTCAACTGCTCGTGCTAAAATTGGTGCTAGGGGCTAATGTCTGCTTGTCTTCCCTCATTAGAAAGTCTTTCTCTTTCTAAGATATGTTCCAGGAAAAGAAGAGAAATGAAGGAGAGAGAGGAAAAAAAGGCAGCTGCTAGATTGCCACTGGAGGGAAACAAGGTCTAGAGATGAAGAATGAAGTTGAAGAGCGAACTGGTCTGTCTCACCTTTCATCTCTTTTTATTACTACTGCACACTCCCATGTCAAGCTTCATTTCCCATTAGCATCCTTCCAAAGAAAGGAGCCTGCCTTTCTCTTGCCTCCCCTAAGCTTCCAAAGGCATTTCTGATCTCTTTAGCTAGAACTAGCTGAGCAGGGCCATGACCTCTCTCTTGCCTGCCACTCTGAGGAGGAACAGAAAGCAGAGAAGGTGACGGGCAGGTGACCTGCCTTCCAGTGGGAGTAGGGAGTGCCTTGCCCAAATTAGCATCCTAGAGAGAGTTTGAGGCTCTCCTTTCCGATTCTGGCAGAAGAGTCGGGCTCACAGTGGCATTCTGAAGCGGATGTTGTGGGGGTGCAGGAAAGAGAGGTAGAAATAGTATCGTAGTTAATTTCCCACTCGGCACACAGAGAGAGGGCAGAAGGAGGGTGGCAAAAATATAACAAATGACAACAAATAGTGGATAATCCCCAATCGTACACCAGCATCTACTGAAGCCATGGCACAGAGCTGGCTTGGGATGGGAAAGAAACTGGCTTGGAAAGAAGCATTTGTTACAGATTTTCCACAAGGTGGACCAGTGGGAATCTACCCATTTGTTTGGCCAAAGTATACTTATATAATTGTAATATTCTTCTTTACACCGTGTATTGTTGAAACAACACTTAAGTGAGGGATGCTTCACTATTGATGTGTTCATCTTAAACCCATTTTCAGCAAAGAGTAACTGTGGGTTAAAAGGCAGTTTAAGGCACACCGAAGGATTTGTGATCCTCTACTCTAGGAACACTGGCCACACCATGAATTATTGGGCACCACAGATCTTTCTCTTTTGAGTCACTGGCAGATGGAGGAGAGGTCCTGTTTAAAACTGTGGCTTAGACTCTGGCCCGTGAAGACATGTAGACCATGTCAGATTAACAACAAATACCTCCTCCTTTCCATGGGGAGATGGCCAGGTGGCAAAAGCAGGAGTTTCCTTCTCAACACACTGGGGTTGCTCACCCTAGAGGAAGAACTCAAAAGCAGGCCCAAGAGGGGTATTTACACTGCACAGACACACTGCTGCTTCAGCAAAGGTTGTTAGAGAAGAGTTTAATGGGACGCGAGACTATCAGAGGAACATGAGGGAACACTCTACCCTGCCCACAAATGCATACCAAGCCTGAAATGACTTCTCATTTGTAGATGGCGGAAGAGAAAGAGCCACAATGTGGGCTCTTCTAAAAAAAATTCTATCCTTTAAAAGAAGGAGTATATTGCACTCAAGATGCAGAGAGAAGACACACATTTGGAAAGACTTACTGTGGAGCCCAGGTGTGCATCACTCCTGACATGCAGCCCCCTTACACAAGGCTGTGAAACCTGAAGCCAACCCCTACAGAGAGGCAAATGAAATCATTTAAGTTGGAATGCAGGCTGCTTTAGCTGGACAAAAGCCCTGTTCTCAGAGCTCTTGTGCCCTTCATCTTCAGTCTCTGCCATCCCTGAAGCATGGACCTTATACTCATGGTCCCAGATAGAGGCTAAAGTTCCAGCCATCATGTTATTGTTCCGGGAATCGGGATAACAGAAAATATAAAAGAGCACACTCATTGTCTTTTGAGCCAGGTTACCAGGAACTACCATACAACACTTCTACTTCTATTCCATCAGTCAGATTTTTATTACATGGATACCCTTAATTGCAAGAGATAGACACAGGTATTATATTAGTTGAAAGTACATATCCTTATCTTATTTAAACAAGCAGGATCACTCTGCTATGCAATTTGCGTTCTTGCTCCAACTGCCTTACACATGCACACACACTTAGTTGTTTCTAATAGTTGAATGAATGTATATTTATTGAATTAATCATTTGACATTTAAATGGTCTCCCCTTCCTCCTTGTTCTTCCCCTCACTCCAACCAACCCTGCAGTAAATATCCTTGACTATCCCCCTAGTGTATGTTGTGAACAGTACTTTTCCTGTGGTAATCTTTGTATTAGCCCACATTCCCCAGAAGTCAGAACAATTACATCATTTTACTTTATTAAGGAATCCCATATTAGCCTAATGGGAGCTAATATGGGAGCAAAGCAGAGAAGGAGGAGGGAGTCATTATAAAAATGGTTATTAAAAAAAATAAAAATAAATAAAAAAAATAAAAATGGTTATTGAGTTGGTCATTACTAAGTGATACTGGTTGCTCAATAAGTGAGTCTGTACCCCTAAGCAGCCTTGGAAACTGCATCTGAAGAGTATCCATTAATGAGGAGAGAAAAGAGGAGTTTATCCCGTAGCTTCACCATTGGGTGTTACCCCCATACTTCTAGGTCATGCATGCATATTAGGCAATAGCGACCTAGTCCTGCAGCAGTGTTAATAAGAAAGCCCCAGGGTGGGAGACGAGCAGTGTGAATGAACAGGAGACTGTCAGTGTGTACCTATAGAGATCACCAGAATCAAGAAACACGTCGGAGCCAAGAGGGTCCGCCCTAGTGCAAGGGGTGGACTGTATTAGACAACTGCTAAACATCCCCTGCAGATCTGTTCATTATCCTTAGGACAGTGGGTTCTCACATGGCAAGAGGGAGTAATTTGTGCAAGAACAAGATGCCCTCGGGCAGCCCCGGTGGCTCAGCGGTTTGGTGCTGCCTTGGGCCTGGGGTGTGATCCTGGAGCCCTGGGATCAAGTCCCACGTCAGGCTGCCTGCATGGAGCCTGCTTCTCCCTCTGCCTGTGTCTGCCTCTCTCTCCCCCCCCCCCCCCCGTCATGAATAAATAAATAAAATCTTAAAAAAAAAAAATAAGATGCCCTCACTTTTTTTCTATGAGGGGAGATAAAAGCTCAACCAGTCAGAGTCTTCTTCAAGATGGTCCAGCCAGAATTACATTCCTTATAGCTCTCTTTAACCACTCATTCTAGATTTCCCTTTGCTTGGCCAGCACTTCAGCTGGCCTGGCTTGCATGCCTGGTGGAGTGACCAGTTACATATCTTACTTTTACATCAAAATATACTCTCCTGCTGTCCCCCCAGCCACACTCATGTTACCAGTGCTTCCGTTCAGATCTACTTGAACTCTTGCCTCAATTATCACAAAAACCTTTTAAATGGATCTCCCTGGCCCACTATTCCATATGCACAGCTATTACCAGAGGAACATTTATAAAACTATAGCTTAGTTTATATGTTTCTATGAACAAAAGTAGCTTCCTATTGCGCAATGACATCTCAACTCTTTAGCTACAAATTTAAAGCCCTGGTTAATTAGGATCAGTTCCCCTGAGTTATCTCCTACTTCACCTACCTCCCTGCCATCTTATGTACTCCAGTCCCAGATAACCTTTCTAATTCTGTTCTTTCCTATTGTCATGACTTTCCTCATGCTATCCCCATTATCATGCCTTTCCTCATGCTATCCCCATTACATATGTGCATATCTGAATACTAGTTATCCTCCAAGGCCCAATGTAGTGAAGACACCTACTAAGCTAGGGGGTGAGAAATATAGTCAGTGAGAAATTGAAAAGAAGGGTTGGAGGCTATCACAAGGTAAACAAGGAGCTCAGTCAACAGTCAGTTTAGGGATCCCTTGCTGTATCTGGGTACACTCCTCTCTCTCTTTTTATTTTAATGATTTTACTTATTTATTCATGAGAGACACACAGAGAGCAGCAGAGACACAGGCAAAGGGAGAAGCAGGCTCCTTACGGAGAGCCCAATGTGAGACTCGATCCCAGGATGCCGGGATCATGCCCTGAGCCAAAGGCAGATGCTCAACCACTGAGCCACTCAGGCGTCCCTACCCTCCTCTCTCTAACACACTATCTATAGTGTTCTTAGGAATTTTTATTTTTAGCATACTTCTCTTGTTTTAATACATCAATCTTTGTTTAGGTCAAAGACTTCAGAACCTGAAACAGATTTAATGATGAAAATCAATATGTTAATATTTTAAACTAAACAGGATAAAAATAATTTCTGTGAATTCTTTGATTAATATGGGAAACCACCCTAATATACTCTAATGCTTCATTGGTTATGGCACTTAAACAACGTTGGTTCTATTTTTTTTTTTTTTAGATAGACCAATGCAAAAGAGGGATTTGAAGGGCTTTATATATATCTGTGTGCTGAGCAATAAGTCACTTACATTTTCTGAAATTTTTCTTGAGAAAGTGTTCAACACATACAGTAACAATTATTTATAGATTAAGTAGTATATTCCAGGCACTGTGCTAGTAGTGAGTGGGACATACACTTTGCCACTAAGGGGATTAAGCACTTGTCAATAAAACAGACATGTGAGTAGAAAATTAAATATAGGAGAAAGAAGATACTATGGGACTAACCTGGGGCTAGCAGTGGGGTGGGGATGTGTGATACCTGCCCAGGGGACCAAGAAAAGATGACTGGCAGGCTGACTCAGTCTAAGAAAAGGTCTCTGCGTCAAACATTCATTTCTCCGTTTCCCTAGTGATAATCCAATCATTCGCTTTTGTTCCTTCCTGTGACAGACACTCTTGGTTGGTACAACTTTCACTTCCAACCCTTTTTCCTAGTGGCCCTCCACATAAGGGTGGCCACTTGACTCATTGGTAGCCAATAAACTGCTGCCAGAGTCCTAGAAATGTTTTGATGTCTTGACAACAATGTCACCATTTTCCTTCTTTCTTTTCACTGGATTATATATATGATGGCTGTAGCTGTAGCAGTCAAAATGTAACCATGAGGAATAAGCCCAGAGATCGTCAGCTTAACTGAACTGCCTTTACACTGGCATCCTCAATCCTCTTCCTCTCTCAGTCGAATGTGAGAAAAAGAAACCTCCTTGTGTCTGAGTCACTGTCGTTGTGTTTTCTGTTACATGCAACTGAAAGCATTCTTAACAAAACTGGGGGTGTGCTTTGGGCCAGGCCTTTTGTTTGGTGAGCTCTTAATAGAACTGTCTGTGGCAAACAGCTTACAGAAAGAGAGCCCACCACAAAGGAACAGGTGATGACATCTCTTCAGCAGCTCCTCTCTGGTGAGTGAGGCACTGAGATTTACTACTGGGAGAGTGGGACCAGAGTTAGAGGTGTCTGGCCCCTTGTCTCAGCACCATCGTATATTTCTTTAATGAAGTGTGAGACCAGAACTCCATAAATTCACATAGTAGCAGAAGCGGGCAGCAGCTCGTCAGCAGAGCTATTCAGGGAGCTCAGCATCACCCTTTACGTATTAGAGAAGTTCACAGCTGGTTAAAAATAGGCTTGGAGAGAAGTCGCTTTTAGACCACAGCTCATTTTGGATTTCTCTGGAGCCCCATTCTGGGCCACAGTGTATTTCCTTTTTTCTTTTGCTCGAGTAGGAGCACCCAGGCGGTTCAGAGACAAGAGATGCATGGTTATCTCTAGGTCTGTTGTCACCGAAAGCGGAACTAAAGAGGAACAACAATAACCCCTTTGGGCACGTGGAGGACTCAGCTTTGTGATGATTCCAACACCGACTGAGCCTTGACTGTGAGCCAGGCTTGGGCTTTGCATTCTCAAAACAACCCTATGTGAACAATACTATTAATTGTCTCCTTTCTCCGATGAGGAACCTGAAATGCAGAGAAGATAAGCAATTTATTTAAGGTCGAACAGCTAGTAAGTAGCAGGACCAGGATTTGAACTAAGGTCTGTCAGATTCCATCGAGAGCCTGTGCCCTTAGCCTCCACTCATGCTGATTACGTGGGGCTTTCCACGTCACATGTGGAGTCTCTGAGCAGCCTTACAAATGAAGCAGGCAGGACAGGGAGATGACCTGAGTTTCCAGAGGAGAAAACTGAGGACCAGAGAGGTGAAATGATTTGCCAAGGTCAAACCAGCCCGTGCACAGTAAAGCGAGGACTTGAACCATACATCCCCCTGACTCGGAGTCCTGTGCTCTTCCAGGGCAAGCTGAGTGCTTAAGCCTTTCAGTCCCGAAAGAATATTCTGAATTTTAAGGGTTTGACTTCTGAGGTTCAACAGCAGGCCCCCTCTCAAGGAACCAAATATCCCAGGGCTAACCTGATTTATTCAGTCTCTTGTAGATAAATTCCTACCAGTGTATCAGTTAAATGATGTTTGGTACTGACATTTAAAATTCCAAATATAATATGATTTTCACCGTTAATTTAACAGTCCTTCGAATAATGGGAGGAGAGTGAGCTGCAAGGGATAGACGTCTCTAATAGGGGACTGCCAATTTAGCTGATAAAGCTAGAATAATATCTCTTTGAACATTTAAATTATCTAGTGACAAGGAAGCTGAGAATTAGCTTATAAGGGGGAGAGGGTAGGTATTGTACATGTGAATATTTTTTGGAACACCTGAGTTTTGAAAAATAAAAGTGGTCTGCCCACATTTTCAAGCACAGTGGTAATCAAAAGAGCTCTGTAGAGGTAATAATACCTTGTATTTAAATAGTGCTTGTCTCTGAGGAGCTCAAAGCACTCTATAATCATTTCCTTTTTATGATTCTCAACATTTCCTGGGTCAAAAAGTTACAAAGTTTGTATGTTAGCTGTCTGGCCTCAGTTTCCTCTCTGGAAATCTGAGGTGAAAAAGCAGGCTGCTCTCCAAGAACACCATCATGTCCAAACCCTTCCCACCTGCCCCACCTCCCTCCCCAGCCCCTGTCCTTATCATCCTACTTCCCTACTTGGACTATTTCTTTTATTCCTACATCTGACCGGTTCCTCTCATGACATAGAACCATACAACGTTTTAGTTAGAAGAATTTGATTCCAATAAGCTGGAGGCTGAGCAAATAGATCTGGTGGGGATGAGGATGAGGAAGGAGGAGGTTTCTGTCAGTCAGAGCAGCTCCATTTTTATCTGCTTTAATACATTAGAGATCTGTGTGACATTTTATCTTTATTATTTTATTTTTTAAAGATTTATTTATTTGAGAGAGAGAGAGAAAGAGAAAGAGAGAAAGCGTGTGCAGGAGCAGGGGGGAGGAGCAGAGGGAGAAGCAGACTCCCCGTGAGCAGGGAGCCCGACACGGGGTTCCATGTTGCGATCATGACCTGAGCCAACTGAGTCACCCGGGTGCCCCACATTTTATCTTTAAAGAGGATTTCACTGTTAAAAAATTGAAATCTGCCAATCCAGTCTAATGCCTTCATTTTGCTGATGAAAGCGCTGAGGCCCTAAGCAGGGAAGTCAGTTGTTCAAGGTTCCACTCCAACTCTTGGGGGCCTACTCACCCCTGAACCTTGGGCTCTGGGAGCCCATCAAGGGCTCTTGGTAGGTCACCGGGTTGTTTTCCCTCTGCTGTCACTTTCACGGACATAACCCCAGTAACAAATGTAGACTGCAGCGGCGGGCTCCCACCCTTGGGGGTTTGAGTGCACCTGATAGAACAAAATTGATTTCCTTTTTTAGAGCAAAGGGACCCGTTTTACCTGGGAACACCAGACTAGATCATGCAGGAATAAACAGGTAGAATTAGTATGTGCCATTTTCACCTAGTCCCAAAATGTTTCTCCACCTCAACTAGGTCATGAAGAAAAAAAGTGTAAGTACAAACATACACATATATTTATATAGTTACTGCCTTCCGGTGAGCTCAAAGCATACACACACACACACACACACACACACACACACTTTATTAGTTAGAGCAGTATTGGAAGTTTCTTACTGCAGTGAGAAAATCAACGCACAGAATAAATTAATATTGACTCGAATCATAACCCGAATTGGTGATGTTGGCATAGGATGTTTATACATTTGTTGTATCACAGTGTGCAATAGGAGCAAAACCTGGGAAGTTGGGGACCCAAGCTATAGACTTGGGTTGAACAGGAACCTTGGGCAAGTGCTTCACCCTCTGAGCTTCAGTGTCTCCATATGGTAATAGATAGGGGAGGGGTGTTGGCCACTTTCTCTCTGTACCAGAAGTTATGTGTGGACAGATTCAAAGGAGCAGGGCTGAGCCTGAGGCAGCCCATTTGGATGGGAGGTGGCTGTCCCTCACTTCCCCAGCCTTAGGTATTCCAGCCTCTGCAGAGTGAGCAGTGTACATCCTGTGAAATAGTTTTGTGGGGTCTTGGACCAGGCCACACACTGAGGGTGGAGGCTATCCTATAAAGGGACTCCAATTCCCAATTGCTGTTATGTCCTTCTGGGGTGAAAATGAGAATAGGGGTGTGTTTATGTGTATTGGGTATGTGGAGTGTTCTATGTGTTGTGTAGAGCAAGTAGTATATAGTGGGCCCAGACTGTAAGGCATGGAGATGCCTGATTGTTCTGTTGGTGTGAAGTTTGCTACCCTGGCTTTACGGAGACAGGCTAAAAGCAAGTTAGATGCCCCAGAAGTACTCTGGGTGTTAGTAATAGTTTAACCTATTCTTAGCTTTCTTCCTTTCATTATCCTTAGAATGTTAGTTACCTCATTGTTATCCCTGATATTGTTCCAAAAAAGATATAGCCAATAAACACATGAGAAGATGCTCAATCATAGTCACATGAGAAATTCAAATCAACACCACAATGTGATGCTGCCTCCCACTCACTAGAATGGCTTTTATAAAAGGAAAATAACAAGTGTTGAGGAAATGGAACCCTTGTATATTGCTGGTGAGAATGTAATATGGTGCAGCCCCTTGTTTGCCAAACAGTTTGGTGATCACTCAAAAGATTAAACGTAGAATTACCAAATGATCCAGGAATTTCACCTTTAGGTATATATTGCAAAAATTTGAAAGCAGGGACTCAAACAGATACTTGTGCAATGATCATAGCCACATTAGTCACAATAATTAAGAGGTGGAAACAACCAAGTATTCATCAGTCGATGAATGGATAAACAAACTGGCATATACCTATGATAGAATATTATGCAGCCATAAAAAGGAGAGAAGTGCTGTGGTTTAATAATGTGCATTAGATTAGGGTAGATAGGGATTAGGAATGATGAAAAGAGAGGGAACGAGGTCTGTCCCTAACATTTGTGAAGTCCAAGGCAAGTGTACAACATGAGGTCCCCGGTTTACGGCTTTGCCTTCTTTCCCCAGCCCTGTTTGCCAATGAATTGTAAGTGTCTGACACTCATGCATGTGAGCTCCAGCCTCATGACAAAGATCCATCCGTAACCCAATCCCCACCGCAGCCCATCGCTACATACTGTACTCAGCTGTCCCTTGGCCTAGAGGTACATATACTATCATCGGGTTTTGCCCTTCACAGTTCAGCCCTGGAGAAGCAAAAATCCTAGGTGCCGGTCACAGCCATGTGGACAAGGAATTCCGGAATCCTAGAAGCTGATCATGACTCTGGGTGGGCATGTCCCCTAGGCCTGGGGATGCCTCACCGAGTGGAGAGGAGAACACCTGGAGATGCGCCAGCCTAGGGTTTTGAAAATGCGAGGTCCTGCTACACCAACCAGGTCAAGGGCCTGGGTTGCTCTAGTAAGGCATTTTTTTTTCTTTTTTTTTGCTGGTCATTTGATCCTTATTATATTCTGAGAAAGTATTATTTGTCCCAGTTTACGGGAGAGACTCACAAAAGTGAGGTGGCTTGTCTAGTGCTACACAGTGAGTAGCAGTGATTTTAAAGTTTACGTTTTTTCAAGAGTTGTGTTTTTCCATGGGACAACTGGAGAAGGGACCAGAATATTCTAAGGATGCTTTCTAGACAGAGGTGGAGTTTTTTGCCACCAGAAGCCAGTCAGGCTGTGCAGCATGCTAGGTGGGCTTTCGTCCTTGTGTTTGCCCGGTAAGGAGGGAGTGTCTTTTGCAGGCTTCCTCCACGGCTCTGCTCCGGATGCATGTTGCACAGCGTTCCCAGCAGTTCAGGTTGAGAGTCTGACAGTGAGCTGTGGCCCAGCCACATCTGTCCAGGACCACACAGTCTTCTATCTAAACACTTCCACTCGGCACAGCTGTGCGAAAGGCACCCTTGAGTTCTCTGGTAAACAAGACAGGGTGGTTGCCTTGGTGTCTTTCCATCCCTCTCAGTCTCTTAGGAGATTATCCACATCATAGTCCAGAAGCAGAGAAGCCTCTGAGCAGCACAGTGAGATAAATTAAACCAGAACTTTCCTTTGCTACTTAAGAGAAAGGGTTTTATTCTCTTAGGTGCCTTGGTTTCCTTGTTTGGAAAGGAGACATGTAGGTACTAGCTTCACATGACAAAGGGCTTTTAAGTGTGCTCTTATTGTTGCTTTTTAAATAATCAGAGCCGTTCAAGTTTAGAAATGTAGAATGGGCTGTGTGGGAGGTAGTGGGTTCTCCCAAACTGTGGAGTTTTAAACAGATGATGGAAGACTTGGCTGTGGTGTGTGGAAGGTTTAAGAACTAGACAGTCTCTTAAGTCCCTTTTAGCCTCATGACTAAATTATAAATATTCTTCATTATAAAAGAAAAGAAATGGTGTTAACTACCACAAAGAGGCACAGATTGGGCCCTGTTAAAGATGTTGCATAGAGAAGTGGTTGCTTCTGGTTGGGAGGGACGTAGGAGGCTTCCTAGAAAGAATGTCTTTTGACTTTGGCCTAGAGAAATGGCTAGAACTTGATGAGAGGAACAGCAGGAGCAAAGGTGTGGAGTGCTGGGCAGTGATGTACGAGGACCATCTGTGCAGTGAAATGTGAGCAGTTGTTTCCTTGTGAAATGCGTAGGAAGCAGGAGATATTGCTGGTTTAGTAACCTGAGGTTAGATGAGAGGGTGGAAGATCTTAACGCCTAAGGCATTTTGACTTTATCCTGAAAAACATGGGAAGTTATCAGTTTGCTTGCTTGTTTTTTAAGCAAAAGAGTAACACAATAGTCATTAGTGTTGCTCACTCAATATTTCTGCATCCACATCTTCTGACCGTGTGATAGGACTGTATGTCCTGACCACCTGTGGATGGGGCCATGAGACCAATTCTGCTCAATGAGTTGTGAGCAGAAGTGACTTTTGTCACTTCTAGGCAAACGTTTAATTATCAGTGTGAGATCCTCTAGAACTCTCTCTTCTCTCTCTTCTCTCTTCTATAGCTTCAGCAATGCTTCAGACAGTGCCTGGTCCCTCAGTCTTGGTCTCAGAGTGTGGATGATAATGACATGGAACTGAACGCCTAGCTGCCAAGTGATGGACACGTAGAGAGAGTGGGAAATAAGTTTGAAGCCACTGTACGGTTGGGTTTGTGTGTTACTGCAGCACCACCTAACCTATCCTGACTGATGCAAGTAACAAGGTCAGGGTTGTACTTTAGGAGGATTAAGCTTGGTGTGATGTGCAAGAAAGGTGGTTTTGGTGAGACTAGAGGCAGGATGAAGAGTTAAGAGAGAGTGCACTGGGCCAAATGAGGGAGAACAAACATATGAGGGAGGGAGTGGCCGGGAAGACAGAGCGGTATAGTATAATGCAGATGCAATGACTTTCAAAGGCAACTTTGAAAATGAAAGAGTCACAGGGCCTGGCAAGTATTAGATTTCTTACTACTTCCAGTGTCCAACTTGGGTAGAACAAGCAGGATTGTCTAAGCCTGTCCCTGGGAGCACATTCTGGATTCCCTAGACAACTAATTGTTTTGGACCAAAGGCTTCCCTTTCTCCCAGCAGGAGGAGCTGCACCCACTGGAAGGTGAGACCTGCCAAGAGGTTTCCTCTTCGGGGTGGGAGGGTCTGTTTCTGAACCCGAGTTCCTATGATTCCCCAGGGCTTGCAGGTGCTAGATAGTTGGCTTTCATAGGTAATTCCTATAAACATAGAAACTCACTGGAATATAAAAGCCAGACAGCCTGGCACCCATGCAATCCACAGTTCCCCACCTGCTTAAGTATGCTCTCAAGCGTGACCTTTAAAAAGGAACAGGCAGCTATTGGCAGATCCAGCACGGTACCTTGGCTCCAGAATGCCTCTCCATGGACAAGTCAGAGATTGGTTCCCGTGCTTCCTATTGCTGAACTTCACTTTGGAGTTTTCCAGATAAACTCTGTTCAGAAACCCACACCATGTCCTGAGCCCTACTGCGTGACAGATGTGCCAACAAAGGACCCCTAGTGCACAACCATCACAGATGCAGATTTACCAGGCCGTTACTCGGACCAGGGAGGTGGGAAGGCAGGCATGCCGACGGCCTGACAGATGTACCCTGGCCCCTTAGAGAGGAAGGCTGAGAACACCCAGATCAGAGTGGAAGACAGTGGCTAATGTGACAATTTAAAGGTCTTCTAAGATGTATACTCTACACTGGTGAAAATTGTTTAAATTCGATAATTCACTGTCTTTAGGAAAAAGGGTCAAAAGTGTTCCAGATGATTAGCCTGCACATTTTCCTTTTGCATCTCCATCACAGAACTCCTTGAGGAATTCTCTGAGGATCACTACGCATGAGCAGCTTATCCCTGACTTGGTTCTTTGGGGCTCAGGCCATGCCTATCGGATAGTGCTTTAAATAGTAAGTAGAGCCCCAGCCCATCTCCCTAAAGTCTCTGGGCCTCATAACAGAACTGAAGCCTAGTATGTTTGTGTTAAAAATAGTAAAACACATTCTAGTAATTTAAAATACAGGGAGGTAGTTTTGTTTGAGTTTTTAGGTGGCACATTGGTACTGAGGAAAATGGAACATGAGAATGTTGATAGAGATTTTTGCAGAATTTCTCAAAGTGACTTCTGGGCATTTTCAAGGACTTTGAGGGGCTGATGAAACAGGTTCTTTGTAATGTTAATTTTGCTACAAAATGGAAGTCTTTCTTTGCCTTTAACTTGGGGTATCATTAGTTCTACTGTTAGGGCTGTCATTCTGAGAGTGGTTTAGGATTCATGCTAGAGCTGATGAAGGAGAAAGAAGGAAAAAGAGAGATTTTCCTGTGGCACATTGGGAAGAGCTGAAAAAGAGACAGGAGATGGTCAGGTAGGCTGTGTTTGTGCATGCAAAAGAGCCATGAGCACCATCGCAGTGGGAAATGGGGAAAGGAAGAATGGAAAGGTATGGTAAATATAAAATTCCTCTATGAGAGAAGAAACTTGATGGAGAAGACAGCCCATGGCTGCCATTTTGGTTCATACAAGAGGGTGGGATGAACCCGGAGCCTCATAAGTGGGAATGTGCCACAGGTGGCATGCCAGGTGGCATACCTGTGGCATGCTTGTGGTATTTGACAGACTGGAGTGTGTTTCCTGCTGATCACAGCAGCCAGTGGGGTGTAAGAGGCCAAAATTAAAGCATTTAAGTTCTTGCCCTGACTTTTACTTTCGTTCACTAACTGTATAATGAAAGCCTGCTATGTGTGCCAAGCCTGGCAGTAGGTGCTAGAGGATTAAGAGTGATGGGGATCCCTGGGTGGCTCAGCAGTTTGGCGCCTGCTTTCAGCCCAGGGTGTGATCCTGGAGTCCTGGGATTGAGTCCCACATCGGGCTCCCTGCATGGAGCCTGTTTCTCCCTCTGCCTGTGTCTCTGCCTCTCTCTCCCTCTGTGTATCTCATGAATAAATGCATTTTAAAAATCTTAAAAAAAAAAAAAAAAGAGTGATGTCCACATCTTATGGAGCAGGAGCTTGGGTCTGATGAGATAGCTGGCCCCACCTGCTGGGTTCCATGGTTGTGTCACTTCACCTCCTTGAAGAGTCTGGTTTATGCCCATGGGCAAGTGGACTTTCTAATTCTGAACCCAGGATTATATTGACTTATCTGTCTTCCCCCGAGCAATGTTGGACCAGTAGAGACCTCCCATGTGTCCAAGGCCTTGATTGCCATGCCTACATCAGGACAAGGACAATCAAGAACACATGTTCTTTGAGGAGAGGCTGTAAAGGGGAGGGAAGTAAGAAGGTGCATAGGCCCAGCACAGAATACTCTGGTTCTCTCTACCCAGGTAAGGGTGTGGAGAGGCCAGGTGTATCCTGCCTTTGTAGCTCCCCAGACTGAAGGAACCATCAGAATGGAGAGTAGGGAAAAGATTCCCCCCCCTCCCCCAAGAGACATATGGTAGGGAAATTTATTCTAGCCCATAACTGTCTTAGCAGTTCACACTGAGATAACAATCCTCTAAATTTGATAGGAAATGAGAGGGAAATGGGACCAAAACACATATCAATCTCAACACATTCTAGTGGGAAAGAAAGAATTTAATGCTAATCAAGGGTTTGCTCCTGTATTTACCTGCTTTCAGATTATTATAAAAAGTTATAAATGATATTCACTAATTTCATTTAAAATGCAATAGCTTACCTGTTTGCACGTCCAATTCTAATTTTTTTTTTTGCATGCTGAAGAACTGAACAACAAAGTTCCACTAATCTGAAATAGATTGGAGACTTGACATGATCAATAAAAGAAACTTGGCCACAAAGTGTCCTCAAGCTGTTGGAGCATAAACCTGAACCCATATTATGTGTCAGTTGCAATTTGCTTTTATTTATCCATCAGCGTGCCTCCAACTAAATATAAGTGTGTGTGAAGAGCAGTTGCAGATACAGACCGACATCGATGTCTCTAGAATTATTAGGACTCACTGACCTGTGAAATATCAGTGTTCAAAAGTTCTGATTTCTCCCGTGAGGTACTTTTCATATTTTATTTTGATAACGGAATGCAAATAAGTCCCAGCAAGCCCTTCCTCACCTGTGTTCTTTGCATGGTGGTGCAACTGCATCTGTTTATTACACTATTAACAAATATACAGCCCAGTTTAGAGCTATACAAATCAACTACAATACAGGAGTTACCAAAAAAAAATATTTGACAGTAAAAACAAGCCCATTTTTACTGGCAGCTCTGTTGATTTTTGGCTCTCTTTAATTATTATGATTTGTAGTCCTGTGTAGGTGTGGTCAATGCCAAGAACTCCAAACCAGGAATGGAGAGTTTAAGCCCAGGTTTTCGACCATTTTTTAACTCTTGGATCTGGAACAATCACTTCCCTGTCTCCTCTGGGGGGAAATTGGGATGAGCATCCTTTCGGCCTATCTCGTAGGTTTTCTGAGGGGCTGAGATAACAGGATAGATGTGAGAGCTCAATGGTGAGATTATCCAAACAGGAAAGGAGGAGTGTGACCCTGCTTAGAAGAGCCCGAGAACACAAGTACATCAATCTGGGTCTTAGGAGATGCACAGACACCAAAAGGTTTTAGGAGCAATTACTTTGCTATTGTTGGTTTCAATCATTTTTATTTATCGAATAGCCAGGACCATAGGCAATAGGAACGTCACCTCTCCCTATCAGGTGTCTCATACATCTTGCATTTATTTAATTCAACAAGACTGACTAAGTGCTTCCTGTGTACCTGGCACTGTTGCTGCGGCTATGGATCTGGGTAAGAAATATCCTTACAGCATACAAATGATTCTGATGAAGGGCAGAAGTGTGGACAGACTCTTGCAGGGCACAGGACTGTTTGTTGAAGAAGAGTTTAATTCCCCTGGGCGGGGATGGGCCTTAAAGGGCCCAACACAGGTTTCTGCTAGATACTTCCCGGATGAGCGGACAAAAGCATCACTTTCAGCAGCATGGGTAGCTGAACCTGGCCCTGGCTGGGAACTTGGTGTGGTCTTTTTTCCTTTTCTTCCTGTCTGAATGTCTGGGGTTTAGCAGAGGACCAGTACTTGGGGGGCACTCTGCAAACATCTTGGAGAAAATTTAAGTCATATTGTGTCTGGAGTATAGTTGGGTGGGTCAGATCCTGAAGAGAGGGAGTTCACCTTCTCCAAGACCTTGGCCAGGTCACTTTCCTTCTATTCTCATCAGGACATGGGAGAGGCACGTCTGATCTTCCTGACAGGCTCGTGAGCAGTTTGCTGCCAGGGAGGTCTCTGGAATTGCTTGCCAAGTAGCGTGAACAAAGCAACTTCTTGGAGGCATGCTGGGGACGATAATGACTATCATATGAGATTTAGGATGGTGAGAGCGTCACAGGGAACAGCCATCACTGTCCTGTACAGGAGGACTAACCCGAACACTAACACTGGAATAAAAGGAAAAGGTGATTAACAAAGGTAATTGTCTATTGTGTCGAGGAAAACTTCCTGGGGCACTTTCCTTTGCAAAGGTTAATTATCTTCGTAGAGAGCTAGAATATTAGGGTTATTAGAGGGCGAAAAACTGCTGATGTTTAATCTGTAATTATTGATGGCATGCTAATGAGTTGAGAAAAATAAAGCAGATTGGCCCAAAGGCTTAGGATGCAAAGCTTATTGTGGAATAACATGGAGTGGGTTGGCCAACCCTTGGGTTATCACCATGCAATTATCAAGTAGTCAGTGCTTCTTCCTGTTTTAACAGAGGCAGTGTCTGAAGAGTGGGCAGGGGCTTGAGGGTGCAACGATTGTACTTTTGGAGGAGTGTCTGAAAGGTGCAGACAGCACAGTCAAGAGTAGCCCATGCCTACATCCTCACCCACCTGCAAGACTAATTTTGTCTTTGTTTTGGCTGCTAGTGGAGTCTTTCAGCTGCAAGTGTCGCTTGCATAAAGCATGGTGTTTTATAAGTATGTAAAACACTTTTATATATTTGGATTCATTCTGTCCAGTTTGCCAGAGTCAGAGAAATGCTGTTTATCTCAGGTTACGGGAGTTGAATATGATGGAGAAATTAAGAGTAAGGCCTCTTGGTGACTCTGAGCCTGGGTCTCAGATTATTAGGAAAGGTGGGCTGTCATTCCCAAAACAGCCACCGTGACTTCTGGCCATCCCACTGCCCATGGAGGCCCACTGCTGCTCCTCCTGTCGTGGGCACCCCTGTACCTTAGCTTGTTCTTGTGGCCAGTACTTCTTCCTGCAGCGTCTGATGGCCTTCCTACTCTACCTTTCTCCTGTCCATGACTTCTCCTGTCTGGTGGCTTCAGCTCACTCCTGGGTCTCTGCAAGACTCCATCTCTGCACCACTAATTATTCCTACTTGTGTTCACACTCCCCCCAAGAGAGAAACTATACAACCCCAAGGATCTCTGTTGGCAGGATGGACCTTGTGCAAACCGTTCAGTCCCATGGTGCCCTGCACTCAGAAGGGGTCAACACTGGCTTGGATTTTCTCTTCTGAGAAGATTCTCAGCAGTGTTACATCTTCATAAAAGTATACATCATATTGTAATGTTTTGGTCTCCTTGCTTGTCTGTCTTGTCTAATACACTATTCATTCCTTGAGAGCAAGAAACAAATCTTTTTCACTTCTGTATCCCTGGCATCTAGCACAATATTTAGCATATAGTAGGTGCCCATTAAATATCTGTGAAATGAAAATAAGGACTCACAGTTGGTTGGTGGCACCTGGACTATAACCAAACTCTTGAGTGTCTCTATCTTGGGCTTGGTCAACTGCATCAAAATATCCAAATATTTTTAAATGACAGTTCTTATGGAGACATTCTTCCTTTTCATCTTTTTTGGAGTGGGTTCCTCAAGGAGCAAAATCGCACCTTCTGTTCCACCCTTCCTTGAAAATCAAATCATGTTCAGGTGAGCTTTGAATTTCCAGCTGGAGAGACACTGCCCAAAGGGTGACGAGGGCTTTAAAGGACCACAAGTGGATTAGAATGGACCTTGCTGAGATACAGGTTGCAAACATCAGAGGTGCTCAAAGAAGAAAGCACAAAGAAAATTCCAGTTCTGAGAAGCCAAAAGGGAAAGGAAGTTGTGGACTATAGAGAGTTGTCCATTCTTCTCTTTCTCTAGGTTTCTTGGTTCCTACCATGGTTCTATTATTTAATAATTGTGTGACTGAGAGCAGGCAATTTTTATTGATCAAATTGGTCAATAAAATAAGATAATGACCTTCCTACTGCCCACTGTATACTGTCTTAATAGAACCAAATTTGAAAGTGCTTATAAAAATGTTTTGTAAAAATTGTAAAACATGATGCCCATATAAAAGTCTGTTATTACCACATATGATTATCACATATTCGGCCCTCCATGAGGCCCCTTCCCTGAATTTTGAGCAGGCTTGGACATCCCAATTGAATGTTGACTCCTAGGGTAAAAATAGAGATTTTGGAAGTCATGAAAACCCAGAAGTCCCTTTATTCACATGAGAATATGGGTTGTAGACAGGCCTTATTGTTGTCTCTGGGAAAAATAAATGTCATCAATTTGATCCTTCACCTTGCAGAAGCTGTCTGCAGTTCTGACTTTTTCCCACCAACCACAATTCATTTTTTTAAAAAATTTATTTATTTATTCATGAGAGACACGCACAGAGAGGCATAGACATAGGCAGAGGGAGAAGCAGGCTCCCTGTGGGGAGCTTGATGCAGGACTCGATCCCAGGACCCTGGGATCATATCCTGGGCTAAAAGCAGATGCTTAACCACTGAGCCACCTAGGTGCCCCCTACCAACCACACTTCAAATAAAGTAAAAAAAATATTTACTTATTATCTTGTACTATGTACCAAGCATAAGGGATAATGTAAGATCCTTGTCTGAAGTCTTAAGAGAAAAACCAGATGCCAACATAAATAATTATAACCCAAGGTAGAGCATAAAAGAAGCAACAACAATGGTTTTTGACAGCTTTGAAGAGGAGAAATGACATCCCACTAGAAGGCTGAGAAATGATTCATGGAGTCTTGCGGTTCTTGGAGCCAGTCCCTTTGACAAGGGAAAAGTTCCTACGGAGCTCATGAAGCATTGTGGGGAATACTTCTTTAGGGTCTTCCTTCTCAGAGCCTGGGAACAACTTTGGCAGCCTGTCTCAGGCTCTCTCTCTCTCTGTGAGACCCAGAGCTCTGCACAGGTGAAGTCGGAAGCACTTGGCCTCCTAGAATCTTGGTTGAGTAGCCCCTGGCAAGCCCCTTAGACTCTCAGTTTTCTTGTCTGGAAAATGGACCTAGTAATACTCACTTCAAAGGAATGTTGTAACTTTTAATTGATATTTTCAAACTCTGCTGAGATCTACAGATGAAAGACCTTGGAGAAGAACACAACAATATTATTACACAGGAGTTAATCCCTTCATCTGCCTTTGGGAATTCTCTGTTTGTTCAATCTGTACCCTCTTTGGGGGACAGTTGACTGCATTCCCAGATGCAACACATTCTTACAGGAAGAAACAAGTGGTTCTTGATTTCCTGCCCATTCTTTGGGACTTTCTGACTTCACATCATTTGTAGAGTACTACTTTCTCTCTTCTTTATTTCCCACTCTTGAGGCAAAAGCCTTGATCCACACCTGGTCCATGGTCAGCATCATCTCATCCTGGAGCATGATGTGAGTGAGAAGCTGATCCATTCCTTTCAAAGACTCAGTGTTTTCTGCTTTCTGTCATGCCCAATCTTGGATATCAGTGACAGCTTCTTAGCCCCCTCAGAAAACATACCTTTCTTGTCTGGATTCTGACACTCTTCATCTCTTCATTCTGAGAATGAGATGAATGTTCTTGAACTGTGATTCCATGGTAGGAAGAGTATAGAACCCCATCAGCGACTGATAATTTCCTCTGATTTTATCATTGATTTGCTTCTGTTGGCCTTTCCTTTCTTCAGATTCCTCAACTATTAAATGAATGTAATAATCCTATTAATTTTCTCAATATGAGTCCTGAGGAGTTAATGTAATTGAAAGCACAGTCTAAACTCTAGCAATGTGTAGATAAAAAAGAAGTGAAGTAGAGAATTATCCAATCTGTAATGCAGCTATCAATGGACACAACCAACATTCATAAAAAACAGATTTGGATTGAGAGGTAAAGTCATTAAGATTAGCTCCACTACTTCTAACTTTGGTAAAAAAAAAAAAAAAAATCTCCTTTACAAACTCTCTGTTGATCAACTGACCTCTTAATACATCTTAGTAATGGGGAGCACACACTCTACTGATACAGTCTGTTTCATACTTGGAAACTTCTCACTGTTAAAAAGTACTTTCTCGGGCTGAGTTGACATCAGTGACAGTCATCAGTGAATTCATCCATGACAATGTCACTTCCAGAACTTTTCTTTAATTCTGGTTCCTGGCTCCACACACACACACACAAAATCCAACCCTCCTTCCCTATGATGGTCCTTCAGATCTATGAAATTAAGGATCATTTCTAGTGGGTTCTCTCATTACCAGCCTAAACTTCTCAGTTCCTTTAATTTCTCTCATGGCACTGTTAACAGACCTTTCACCATTCCAGAGGTAGAATCGGTGTTTTGACCAAGAAATAGGGGAAGTAGAGGCTTTAGGACTAGAGGTAGAGCAGAGTGAGAACGGTTAGATCTCTGTGTACTCAAGTTTACAAGGAACAGCATGAAAAGGACATTTTCATCACATAGACTAGAGCCAATTAGTTCAACATGTGACACAGTTGGTGTCTTTCACACAGCTGGAGCTGAATGAATACATACTGTGGATTAATAAGTGCAGCTAAAACTTTGCTGTCCATAATATATATTTCTTTCCTCCAGAATACTGTGATTTTGGAGTGCCCTTTAATATTTTTTCAGGTGCTATATCACTATGGAGAGACAGGTCAGGCTTTAGTTTCTTCTTCAACACTGAGATATATTGAATCACTCCAAAGTTCTGCCTTTGGGAACTCATACTTTCGGAGCATATGACAAAATGGGACGCGAGGCCAAACTGGAGAATGGTTCAGATAGTGTGCCATCCCACGATCTTTCCTAATGCTATTTGTAGCTCTTCCCCACACTCAGTCTCATAGTGACAAAACTTTTGGCCTAGAATAAAAATGAGGTGCCAAAGTATTAAAAAGGGGGTGGAGCCTGAGTCACAAATCCAAATGGAAGAGACATTGGATGCGAGCCAATCCAGTCCAGCACTTGATGGTTAGTATTTATAACACCAGATTCCAATTTGGTTAATGTTTACTGAGCAGCTACCATGTGCCAGGTACCATGCTAGATGCTTTTACACATAGTCTCTTACTTATTCCTCCCTTCTATATGATGAGAAAGGTATTATGGTCTCCTAGACAGCACTGACCTGTGGTTAGCATTCTCCTCCTCTTCCAAGGGAGCAGCTTTCATTAATTAATTAATTAATTAAGAAATTGAGAAATGTCTATGACTTCCTCAGCAACGGTTCCCAGATCCTGGATTCTATTAAGCCTGTGGAGTTACTGCAAAAGAATCTCTGAATCAGTGTGTGCTCAAGATTGTCTAGAGAAAAAAAGAAAAAAAGATTGTCTAGAGACTATAAAAGACAGGTATATTTTACTCATATGTACTCATATTTCTCAAGTGCATGTGATGCTTATTAATTTTAAGATTAACACACAGGTTTTAAAAGTGGTCTTACATTTACAGAAAAAATGAGTGGAAAGTACAGAGTTCCCATATACCCCCTGGCCCTTCCCCCTTCAAGTTTTCCCCTGTTGTTAATTTCTTGTTACAGTTGATGAGCCAATATTGATACACTATTATTAAATAAAGTCCATAGTTCTCGTTAGCGATGATGCTTTGTGTTATATATTCCACAGGTTTTGACAAATGTATATGTGTACATATAGCCACCATTACAGTATCATATAGAATAGTTTCATGACCCTAAGAATCCTTGGGGGTCCACCAATCCATCCCTCCTTTCTTCTCCATAAGCCACTAATATTTTTATTGTCTTTATGTTTTGCCTTTTGCAGAATGTCATACAGTTGGAATGTAATTAGCCCCTTCACATTGGCTTCTTTCACATGGCAATATACATTTAAGATTCCTCTGTATCTTTCCATGGCTTGAAAGTTCGTTTCTTTTTTTTTATTGGAGTTCGATTTGCCAACATATAGTATAATAGCCAGTGCTCAATCCCGTTAGTGTCCCCCTCAGTGCCCGTCACCCAGTCACCCTGTCCCCCGCACCCCATTCCCCCGCCCACCTCCCCTTCCACTACCCCTTGTTCATTTCCCAGAGTTAGGAGTCTCTCATGCTCTGTCACCCTCTCTGATTTTTTCCCACTCATTTTCTCTCCTTTCCCCTATAATCCCTTTCACTATTTTTTATATATGGACCTGGAGGGTATTATGCTGAGTGAAATACGTCACTTGGAGAAAGTTCATTTCTTTTTATCACTGAAAAATATTTCATTGTATGGATACACCATAAAGTTTGCTTATCCATTCCCTTATGGGAGGGCATCTCAGTTGCTTCCCAGTTTTAGCAAATATGAAAAACTTTCTATAAACATCCATGGGCAGACCCTTGTGTGGACATAAGTTTTCAGCTCATCTGAGAAAATGCCAAGGAATGCAATTGCTAGGTTCTCTGGTAAATCCATGTTCATTTATTTTTGTAAAAAACTGACAAACTCTTTTCCATAGGGGCTGTACCATTTTGCATTCTCACCAACAATGAATGAGAGTTCCTGCTGCCCTATATCCTCATTAGCATTTTGTGTTTTCAGTGTTCTGGATATTGGTCATCCTAACAGGTATATAGTGGTATCTCATTGTATTAATTTGAAATTCCCTATTATGTAAGTTGTTAAGCATTCTTTCATATACTTTTTTTCACTATATATCTATCTATATCTATATCATCTATATCTATATATCTTCTTTAGTGTGGTGTCTGTTCAGATGTTTTGCTCATTTTTAAATTGGGTTGTTTGTTTCCTAACTGCTGAGTTTTAAGAGTTCTTTATATACTTTGGATAACAGTCCTTTATCAGATACGTGTTTTGTAAAGGGTTTTTCTGTCTGTGGCTCATATTTTCATTCTTTTAAACAGTGTCTTTCACAGAGCAGGGGTTTTTAATTTTAATGAAGTCCAATTTTTCAATCTTTTCTTTCAGGTATTGTGCTTTTGCTGTTTCTAAATAGTCATTGCCAAGCTCCTAGTCACCAAGATTTCTTCCTATGTTATCTGCTAAGAGTTGTCTACTTTGGGTTTATATTTAGACCTATAACCCATTTTGAATTTATTTTTGTGAAACATATAAACTTGTGGCTAAATTTGCTTTTTATTTTCCTTTTGCATGTGGAAATCCAGTTGTTCCAGTACCACTTGCTGAAAAGACTCCTTTCTCCATTGAACTGTTTTTGTTCCTTTGTCAAAGATCAGCTGGCTATATTTGTGTGAGCCTATTTCTTTGCTCTCTCTTCTATACCATTGGTATATTTGTCTATTTTTTTGGTGCAGTGCCATACTGTCTTCATTATTGTAGCTTTATAGTAAGTATTACAGTTGGGTAATGTCAATCCTCCCATTAGGTTCTTTAATATTGTGTTGGTTATTTTGGGTCTTTAGACTTTCCAGAAACTTTAGAATTACTTAATTGATATACATAAAATAACTTTCTGGGATCACTAATCCCTTGACTGAGATTGCATTGACTTTATAGATCAAGTTGGGAAGATTTGATATATTGACAATATTGATTTTTCAATCCACTTACATGGGATAGTTCACCATTTATTTAAATCTTAAATTTCTCTCATCAGAGTTTTGTTGTTGTTCTTATATAGACCTAGTACATATTTTGTTAAATGTTTACCTAAATATTTCAGGTTTTTTGGTGCCAGTGTAAACGGGATTGGGTCATTAATTTTAGAGGTATAAACTAATATCAAGTAGAAGTGGTATTTTTCAGGTTAAAATGCGATCTGCATAATCCAAAAGGTGAAAGACCAGTGGCTTATGTGACTTTGGTTATGTGAAACTAACAGCAGGGTTCTGAGGCCCTGCTGCCAGAGGGTGTCTAATGGTGTTACTGTGGCAATGTCACGGTACACTAGAAGGAGAAATCTCATTTACAGCTGAGACTCTAAGAGTGAAATAATTTTTTCCATCCCAAAGAGCTTAAAACTCTTCTACCTTGCCTCAAATCCCATAAAAATAAGTGGGCAACAATCAGCCTTTGCAGAGAGGGTGTAGGTGAGAGGAATGGAGAGCTATGGCATCATGCAACCATTTTCTCCACTAGCAGAGTAAATAATATCATAGATAAAGATAAAAATTCTTATATAGGTTACAAGACTAGAGTGGTCTGACTTCTATCAACCTCTTAAACCATATGCTCCCTACTCTGCTTGATGAGTCTGAGCTCATTCATCCTTCTCTTTGCCACACTTCTTCCACAGGGCCTTTACATATGCTGTTTTCTCCCCTCTTTAGCCAAATCATGTATCACTTCTTTGATTCTCCCAGGCCAGGCCACTGAAAGTGCTGTATATTTCTGAGCACTTGCCACATTGTGAGTTTACATTTATTTATGTTATTAGCTGATTACAAGACCATCAGTTCCACGAGGAAAGGCATTGTGCCTCTGTTGCTTGCCATTATGGTTCTAGTGCTATAATTGTTGAGTGAATGGATGATTGACTGGATATCCTATAGAATCATGAACTGCATATCTATTTTCATTTTAAAGTATAAGGACCACTCAATGAATCATTTTTATTGTCCTAAAGGACTCCTCTAAGTTTTATGGCACAAATAAATCCCTGGTTTGGGTGGTTCCCCATACCAGGGTATGGGTGGTTCCCCACCCAAACACTATAATCAATATTCTAGTTCCTAGACTAGTGGAAATGGATTCAATAGTTTCCTTTATAGAGTGTTGGCTTGGTGAGGCTTATAGTGGTTTGGGTAAACATTAATTTGATTTTTTAAAGTTTCTTTAGCAAGCATTTATTAAATGTCCACTGTCTGCTGCACACTATGTTAAATGAGAACCATGTATGAAACCTCTCAACCATAGTCTCCTTCTTGAAAGACTGGTGTTACAGTGCGGGCAACATGCACATCAATTCCTTGCCAAGCTGAATGTCAAGGTGAAGTCATAGTAGGTGCTATAACCATTGGCTCTGTGGCCCAGGCTGCATGTTTTTTGGGCTGTAGTCTCTGAAACTTTGGGAACTGAATGCCTTAGGCGGGTCCTGCACGTTTTGTTCCCTCAGTCTCCTACCACTCCCTACTCTCTCATACCTGGCTTGGAATTTCTTCTGTTTCCACTGTCTGCTTGTCCTAAGTACATCCAATTCGTGGCCCTTGGCTGGATCCAACCTTCCCCTGGGGCCAGTGGCTGGCTAGAGAGAAGAGCTGCTTTTCTCATTCCTATTTTGTACAAGGAACTGTGGGAGCCACCAACAGGATCACACAGGCCCTGATGAAGAACTCACAGCCTGGTCAAAGAAGTGACATGCACACAAATGACCAGAACACTCTGTCTCAGAGTGTTTACAAAGGCAGCTGTAGGAAGGGCAGGGACTGGAACACATGCTCTGGCTTGTGTGTTTGTAGGTCCTGTTTATGGTGGAGGGGTGGGAGAAGGTGAGGTAAAAGCAGCCATACAGACCCTTATCTTGTCCTCGGTGAAATTAACTGTGGCTCTTTAGCTGTGGGATCCTAGGCAAGTCACCTCGACTTCATCTCTTTGAGCTTCAGATTCTACAGCTATAAACTACCAGTGATACCAGGGTGCAGTAAGGTTGTTGTGAGGTTTAAAAAAAGGATGACTATGCAAATGCTTAGCATAATACTTCATATAGTAAGGACAATCAACTATTGTTGACTATGAATCCTGCTTTATAGGAACCTTTATAGAGATCATTGCAGATTAAATGTTGGCAACTCTGGGGCCCACCTTTCATAGGAAGCCTCAGTAGGGGATTGGGCAATCCTCTCCCTTGTCCAGCCATTGGCGGTACAGAACATCCTGTGCCAGCAGGAGGCCTGGCCATGTGACCTCTTCTCCTTGGCTGTTCCCACTGGCAAGCCATGAATAGCGAGAAACACCCTCCATAGTGCTAAGAGCTTTTCCGAAGGCGCCCAGAGGGAAGAATATTCTCTGATTTTGCAAAGCCTGAGCCTCTTCTGTAGCCAATTCTGGTGGAGATACAGAGAACCTAATTGTTTTATGTTCTTCAGATCCCCTTCATTGGTGGCCACTTAAGCCCTCCTTTTAACACAATGAATGAAATGCTTCAAAGAGTCAGCATTTGACAATCTCAGCTTCCGATGGTCACAGGAGCATCAAGAGTTGCAGATTTATAGATTCAGAGAGTTTCAGAGCAGAAAGGTGTCCTGAGTTTATCTGTCTACCTCTCTCAATTCACAGCTGTGGAAATTGAAGCCCAAAGAGACAAAAGCCAGTGACAGACCTAGATCTCCCACTTTCCAGATCTGGGCTTCTGCAAAGACATCATCCTGCCTTCCATGTATGGAAAGAAGCATTGAGCATGAATGTGTGTGTCTGGTTCCACCAGTGCCGGTTATTACAAATGACAGAACATCAGGTTCGGGGGCGGGGGGGGGGGGGGAAAGTACATGCCTGACAGAGGCACTTATTAGCTTATACAGCTGAGCTATCCATCCATGGCAAGGAGTCATAGGATCTGGTTTCACTCTTTCCATCACTAAGGTCCTCTTCCTTGATATCACCTCCATTCCAAGACGTTCTTCCCACAAGAATGTTGCCAGAAATTTCCAGGGCTAAATCCTTTCATGATCATTCACCATGGGAAAACATCAAAGTTCTCTGTCTCAGCTTCTCTGCAAAACTCCCAAGGATCACTCTGATTGGATGTCTTGTAGCACATGTTCTGATGTTGGCCAATCCCTGGGGCTGGAGATCTTGAAGTTCTAACTGATGTAGGCCTGAGCCTCTTGGTCCACTCCTCGGCTGGGGACGGGCTGCTCAGACCCTGGGGACAGACAGTGGGGGTGCTACTAGGGAAAGGAAATGGGGCTCAATGGCTAAAAAATAAAAAAAAATGTCCTCTGTGCCTCCACAGTGCTTCTAGGTATGATTATGAATTTGAGTGTGTCTTAGGTTTATCAAATCTTCCATCTCTCTGAATTGGGGAGCACTTTGCTATCTAGCTAGCTATGTGGTTGCAGTAGTAGACATGAACTTAGAAGAGGGTGGAACAGGGCAGCCCGGGTGGCTCAGTGATTTAGCGCTGCCTTCAGACCAGGGCATGACCTTGGAGACCTGGGATCGAGTCCCACATTGGGATCCCTGCATGGAGCCTGCTTCTCCCTCTGCCTGTGCCTCTCTCTCTCTCTCTCTCTCTTCACTCTCTGTGTCTCTCATGAATAAATAAATAAAATCTAAAAAAAGAAAGAAAGAAAGAAAGAAAGAAAGAAAGAAAGAAGAAAGAAGGAAAGAAAGAAGAAAGAAAGAAAGAAGAAAGAAAGAAAGAAAGAAAGAAAGAAAGAAAGAAAGAAAGAAAGAAAGAGAAGAAGAGGGTGGAACATTTGCTCAGGTGAAGCCAAGGGCTGGGGTTTAGGTAACATGATACCCTCCTGTTCATTAGCCACCCCAGGTTTTGTTCTGCATGTGCTTCTGTTAAATAAAACATGAGGCAAACAAACAAAAGTCAAAACCAACCAACCAACCAACAAACTAAAATTCAACAGACCTGTCTTTCGGATTGCTAAGAAAGTCTGACTAAACATATTTCAACATAAGACAGGGCTATTGCAGCTATAAGAGGAAATTTCTTGATGCTTGGGAATATGCAACCCACCTCACTAAGCATCAGTTTATTCACCTGATAAAAATCAGGAAAATCTAAAACTAGCACAGAGCTAACCACTTAAAAGGACTTTCATGACAATGGATGAAGGCAAAGTACGGCCTATCCCCATTCTACAAATAGGAAAGTGAAGCCCAGAGAAGTTGAACAACCTGACAGAGGCCCCCTGGCTTGTCAGTGGCAGGCCTACAAAGCCAATCCAGGTCCCTTGACCCCAGAGACTGTTATCTTTCAATATGTCATGTTTTCTCTGAAGAAGATGAACCCATTTTAAAGTGTTAACACTTTATTATTTCCCATTTTAAAGGAAAAGATATTTGAGATGCAAATTAGTATCAACAATGTAATTCTATCAGATTGGCAAAAAAAAAAAAAAAAAAAAAAGAAAAAGAAAAAGAAAAAGAAAAAGAAAGAGTGACGATATCAGGTTTTAGCAAGGGTATAAAAAAAATGAGTCCTTTTGTATACCTTTGGCCAATCTGCAAATCAGTACAAATTTGATAATTATCTTTTGTAATTCAATATAAAGTATGTGTGTGGGGGTGATTCTAAAGTGGCACATACAAATATGTCCATTGTGCCATTATTTGTAATAGAGAAAAAGATAGTCTACTTACAGTCCATTCATAGAGGAATGGCTTAACTGTAGTGTATTGATATCCTGAAATATCAGTGAAGACAGTACATCTATGGCAGCGAACATAGCTAGATTTTCACCATGTGTTAAGTTTTAAAAGTTGTAGCACAATATATATAACATTAGACCATTTATGTGAGAAACAAAGTGCAAAATGAATCGAGGTAGTTCTCTATGCACATATAATTAGTGCACATTTATGGATGCCTGGGTGAAAGGCTGAAATGGTAAGTGCTGACAGTGGAAGTGCTGTGTGAGGACGAGGAGCAGAAGAGTTTGGAGTTAGCAGAGAGGAGGGTTTGGGATCAGGAGGGACCATGAAAGGGATGATGCTTGCTTTTAGATATTTGAATTTTTTTGCAGTAAAAATATAGTCACGTTCTATTTGTGTAATTCAAAATATTAACATATAAAATACCATGAGATTCTTACTAAAACGTGTCAACTCATTTGAATTAAGAAATGTTTTATTGGTAGCTGAGTTTAAAGAGAAAAAATGTGGACTCCTTTTATGGTTTTCTGAACACAGCAAATACTTCTCCAAAGCTCCTCAGTACCAGGTAGCCTTCAACCCTTTGTTAAAGACCTTTCAACCCCGGATGTTCACCTGCACAGAGGCAGGCCACTGGGGGCTGCAGTCTAGTTACTTCCCTAGTTCTTTTCCAAGTGACCCATCCGGGACTCAGGTTGGGGCCACATGGCTGGGATTCCAGCTCTCAAACCCTCAGGAGAGAGAATCCCAATGCTTCTTTCTCTGCTTTCTCAGAAGGATGAAATCAGCCAGTCATCAGGGCGTTATTAGGTTGCTGTCAGACATAATAGGAGTGCTGGAGGGTGATGTCATTGCTCTTGCCTCCATTTTTCTGAAGCTCAAAGTTGAAATGGTTTGCCCAAGTCCATGTGGCTGCAGGACAGCTTTGGCACTGTCTTTGTCACAGTACTGGTGGCTCTTTGCGATACTGCTCATATCACATCATCCATAAATCATGAATGTGACTGTGTTCCCTGCTAGGTGGAGAGTTCTGTAGAGTCTAAGACCAGATCCCGGTCTACTGCTTTTCCCAGCTCTTTCCTCATGTCCAGCTGACCTCCAGGGAATGTGAATTATGTAGGAAACTTTCTGGACTCAGCTTCTTCTCTGAACAAGGGTGTGCGCTGAATTGCTAATATTCTTTTCTCAGTCGGAAAGGTCTGTGATTTCAAGATTTAAGTCTTCACTTCAGTGACTCTCCTCATCTGTAACCAGATGGTCAACTCCTTCCACACCCTGCAGAGCTTGGGAATTTCAGCTAGATGAGAAGCCAAAGGACCAGGCAGTCCTTTCTTGTGTGAGGAGAGAGGAGATTTCTGCAGGAATCTTAACTGTGATGGCCTCAGTTGATGCTGGCTAGGAAGTAATAACACCTTGTGTTTATGTAGCCTCTTGCCACTGAGGAGCTCAAAGGGCTTCCCAGACAGTATCTCACTGTTTCTCATTATTATTCCCTGGCACGCTGGCACCAATGGGTTAAGTGGTTTTCCCACAGCTACCCAGTGACAGAGTTAGGACCAGGACCCAGGTTACCAGACTCCTGGTCTTCCAGCCTGCTCCTTGCATCATGTAGCTTTAGGATGGAAGATCTGCTTTATGGAGAAGAGATGATTTACCACCACTGTTGTAAACTTTGGGATACTTGCTGAGGAGCCCTGGGAGAAACGACTCCTCTCTCTTGCTCCGGGCTCATGAAGTTGATGATGTATGAACTGATTACAGAGAGAAATTTGAGCAAGGGTTGACTCATCCCCTGGAGGAATCTGGCAATGAGTCAGGAACATTTATCGATGCCAGAGTGGAATATGAGGGGACATTGGAAACTTGGTACAGTGGCCTTCAGGTTTAGTGGGTATTGTGCTCTGGTAATGAACATTAGAAACCTTAGTGGACTATCCCATTCACTCCTTGATTATTTCCCAAATGATAAAATTAACATTATGGAAGCTGGGAGAAAAGACTGGCCTTATAGTAAGGAGATCTGTGTTTCATTCAAGTATTATGTATTTTGGTGCCATGGGCTACTGGAATAATTACTTAGTCTCTCTGTTCTTCAATTTTCCCATTAATTAAAATGGGTAATACCACTCTCATTAGTTTATTATAAAGAACAAATAAGAGAGAATATAAGCCAGCCATGGTTTTCCAAACATTTGGGATATTTGATAATGCCAGGGAATACTCAAAGCCATAGTTATATCAACTTTGGCACAGATGTGGGGGAAATTCATTTTATATTTAAAAAAAAAAAGCACAAATCTATTTCCAAGTAGCAAGCTAAAAGTGAAGACATTTTAAAGATAAATTTCACCTTGGCCCAGAGGTAGAGGGGGACATGACTGACCCTCTATCTCCAAATCCTACAGGGTAGAATTTCATTTTTCTCTTCACTGGGTGAAGAAGTTTGAGAAGTGTTGGTCTGACTAGTCCACTGTTTTGATTTTTCTGAGTTATGTTCCTATGCCTATTTTGGTCAGTTAAGTGGCATCAACTCAGGTTCCTGTAGCAATGATTCCTCATTTTTTAAAAATATCATGGCTCCAGATTTTATCAAGTGTCAATATAATAAATGGTTGCAGGGAGCCTGATTCTGTGTTGCCTGCAAAATCACTGTTGAAGATCCGGTCTCTGAATAAGCATACAGGTGATAAACCTCTTCCTCAAATTTCCTGCCTAGGAAAAGATTATCTCCTCTGAAAATTAGGTATTTGTACTTTTGATCACATAATAAAAACCAGATAGCACATCACTTTCTATTTTTGCCTTGGCAGTCAGGAGGCTCAATGAGCAGGCTGGAAGGAGTCCTGGTCCTAACTCTGCCACTGGGTAGTTGTGGGAAAACCACTTAACCCATTGGTGCTGGGCGTTCCTGGCATGATTAATTCCACTCATTCATACAGTGGTAAGTCTGTATATTTAACCATTTGGTGTTTTACTCTAAGCCTTCTTCAGTTTTTTGTTTTTGTTTTTTAGATACAGGGTATCAATGACAAGGAAGCCAATTTTGAGATGGTTTAATTCCAAAGCAAATGGAAAAGATACTAAGACTCACATTTAAAATATAAAATCAAGTTCCTACAGAGGTGATGCCCAAGGCAAGTTTGGGAAGAAGCCTGGTTTACCCATCAGCCTGTGAAGTGTCCCATTAGATAGCTCCTGCTTAGAAAAAGTGGCCACAGAGCACCCACTCTTCCTCCCACCCTCTTCCCCACATGGGTCCTTCTCAGCCTGTTGTGCTACAGCAGCCAGCCCCAACTCCAACATTTGCAGGCCAGGTAGAGTGCAAATGGAGGCTTCTGGTCCTACCCCCACCCTCCCACTCTCTTCCATTCTCGGCAATGCTACACACTGGCATTGGTAGGATATTGGCACACCAATGACAAGTGTTTTGTAAACTTTTCTACTCAAGTATTTCTGAAGGCAGAGAAGAGTAAGATGTGAAGGCTGAGCATCAAGCACCCCCCCATCCTTGGAACACACCCTAGTCTTATGGGTGTGCATCTGGGACTGTGATAGGTGTTGGGGATGAAGAACCAAAAGAGAGAACAGGAGGGCCTGAAAACAGATATTGGATCATTTGCGTGGGAAATTTCAGGGTCCCAGGTACCCAGAGTTTGCTCTGGAAGGGAGATGTGGGCTCCAGCTACACATGTTCATGGGCCCTGTGGACTTTCCCACCCATGGCAAAGACCCAAGCTGGGCCCCTGATGCATGGATTGTACCAATTGCCTGGTTCTACTGTTACCTGGCAACCCTCATGCTTAGAAAGACTGAGCTTGTCATCAAACTAACATGTTCTATGTCCCCTTCAGTCATGGGATACTGAAGTATTGAAGCTGAGAGGGGATTATGGAGACCAACTGTCTTTTTTTTTTTTTTTTTTAAGTTGACTACCTGAGATCAAGACCTGAGCTGGGTCAAGATTACTTAAGCAACTGAGCCACCCAGGCACCCCCAGAGGCCAACTGTCTAAGTCCTCACCTTACAGATGGGACTATTGAGGACCAGAGAGGCAATTAACTAGTTTGAGTTCCTTAAGTTGTCTTCTAAATATTTGTACTCAGTCCTCCAAGGATGGCAGTAGAGCAAGGACAGAGACATAACATTACAGCATAGCCAGAGCCATTGGGATTAAACATTCCCGGAGGTTAGTGGATGAAGAATATGAGAGAAATGAAAGATGGGGGGATCCCTGGGTGGCTCAGTGGTTTAACGCCTGCCTTTGGCCCAGGGCACGATCCTGGAGTCTCGGGATCAAGTCCCACATCGGGCTCCCGGCATGGAGCCTGCTTCTCCCTCTGCCTGTGTCTCTGCCTCTCTCTCTCTCTGTGTCTATCATGAATAAATAAATAAATAAATAAATCTTAAAAAAAAAAAAAAAAGAAATGAAAGATGGGAGGAGGAAAAATTCATATCCAACTTCCGCCATCAGAAAAAGTATTTTTTCCCCTTGGATATACTGTATTCACTCAAATGTGCTATTGCACAGCAGAGATAAAAATTAATAGCTTTGTTTCCTGTGATCTCTTTATCAGTCAAAGTACAGGACTATGGCTCTCAGTTATTTTAATGGAAAAAACTGAGGTTGTATTATCAGGTGATAAGGCTGTGTCAGGCGTTATTTTATTTTCTTATCTCCCTTGTTCAAGGTGAAGTGTTCCAGCCTTGATGGATGAGCAGGGCTACCGTGACTGTGATGTTCCTTGTGCCTTGATCTTACTCCACCTTTTAAGATAACTGTGGCAGGTGAGAGAGGACTCGGGGGCCAGATGAATCTTAGCATGGCACCCAGGGAAGGCTATAATGGCTGGGGGTCCTTGTCCCACCTTGGATGGGTGGCTTGAAGGCTTTGCAGACTCAGTCACATGGCACAGGTCCCCTGCACTGCAGAATCTTTCACAACTCCTCTAGGAGAATTTATTCAGCAAGCACTGACTGGTGATATCAGATGCTCCCAGTGTAATGTCTGATAGGGACCAAAAGCTGAGTCATGCTGGTCCCTGACACCCTAGGGGAGCTCATGCCGAGAGAGGGTTGCAGGTTTGATGCATCTACCTCTCCCCACTCCGGCTTCCGTCATGGTGTGTCTGCATGTCTGTTTCTTCCCCTACTAGAATGTGTGTTTCCCTGGGGCAGAGCCCAGATCCTAGATGTGGTTTCAGGTCCAGGTTCAGTGCCTGGCTAAAGCAAATCAGCATAATTTGTGCACTAAATTAATGTATGAGCAAATTCATTCATTTGTTCATTCATTCATCACCCAATGTCTGTTGCTAATTTCCATTATATAACACTACCTCCTCTAGACAGGCCTGTTACTAAGATCAGAGATTTAAAAAAGGAGTAGCTTTGCTCTGAGTATGAGGCGTGGCCCATGAAGCAGGACAAGGGACGCTCCCGTCTCAGCTCCTTTGTTACTCCTGCAAAGGCTCCAGGTTTCTTATCCTTTGTCAGCCCTAGTGGTGACTCAGACCTGACCATGGACCGGAAAGAAAGGAGATGTTGTAAAATGAGTGCCCACTGCTAGTGAGTCAGGCTGGGTTGTGACCACCCAGGTTCTGCTACTTCTTAGGTGACAGGGGACAGGTTGCTTCCGCTCTGAGTCTGTTACTTTATCTGAGAAGTGGAGATAATATAACTCTGTCTTGCCTCCTTCACAAGATTTTTAAAAGAGTCATATGAAAATGGATATGAATGATAAAATGCACCATGGAAAGCAAAGACTATTAGAAAATAAAGCAGTTCCCTTTTCACCCTACCCTAGGGCCCTTCATGTGCTTTGGTTAAAAGCCTTCCCATAGGCGTATACCCTGCCTTCCTTTTTGTATTTAGAATAATTATTTCTTTGATGTATTATGTTTCAGAGACTCTGGAGGAGTGTCTTGGCAAGCAATGGGACCTGATCCCCAAGCTACCGTTGTAGGATGGCATCCACATTTCACTAGGAGCCCCTGTGGAGCTCAGGGAGGAGTGCATCCCCAGCTGGGACTTTTTAATGGGGGATGTTATAGTTATTGGCTAAAAAGCCTAAGAAACACCATCATTGGCTATAAGAGCCAGTGAAAGTTCCCTCGGCCTCCATGACTCAGTCCCAGGAGAGGCTCATTCCACGGTAAAATGAAGGGATATGCTGAAGCAAGGCAAGGCACAGGAAGCCATCTGCGATAAAAGGCAGCTTCTATCAAAATTCAGTTCCAGACTCCTCCTCTCACTCCTGCAGGGATGGAATCAAAATTATGATGATATCTGCTTTTAGCTGGTCAAAGTCCTGGAGCCCTGGGCCTGGGAATGACTCTGCAGGAGAGTTCTCGGACAAGTTCTTAACCGATTCCATTTTTCTGTCTCTTATCTGTCAAATGAGCAGGGTGATTAATTCTTAAGGTCCCTGCTAGCTTTGACATTTTGTCATTCTATGATATCCAACTGTTTGACAATTCCTGGATGCTCTGAAGTGAATTTACAGACACGCAGCCCTTGTCTTATGATTCCCCCAATGTACCTCTGGGTGGCGTGAGCCACAATCTCCACCCGAGGCCCCTACATATCCATTAGTGGGGCCTGGAGGACCAATAGGAGCAGCGCAGTCCTCCAGGCGTGAGACTGCAGTAGTACTCGCCCCTGTTGGGTTCAAGTTGAATGGTGGACCCAGAGGCAGAACGTGAGTTCTGGTCTAGATCAGCTGTGACTTGCTCAGTCCCTTCAAAAGCTTAGCTCCAGGGCAGCCCAGGTGGTTCAGCGGCTTAGTGCCGCCTTCGGCCCAGGGCTTGATCATGGGGACCTGGGATCTAGTCCCACGTCAGGCTCCCTGCATGGAGCCTGCTTCTCCCTCTGCCTGTGTCTCTGCCCAACCCCGCCCCCCTGTGTCTCTCAATAAATTTAAAAAAATTAAAAAAAAAAAAACTCAGCTCCAGTAAATTCTCTTTTATGAAGTTCTCCCAGATTCCTGTCTAGAAGACTCTGTCCCTCCCCGGTCCTCCTCTTAGTTTTCATACCAGCTTTTGAGGATGGTGGAGGCTGGCTGTCCTCTGGCTGCCACAGATCCTGAGAGAGTTTTGTACATGGTAGGTGCTAATAAACATGAATCAGTGACCTGAGGAATTTGAGGTTGAGCCAATTTGAATTAGATCTGGATTTAGATTGTACAGCTCTAACAGACACATGTCTGTGATCTCCTTGGTAGTTGGTTAATGATTCCCAACCAGGGATTTCTGGAGCCCAGAGATCTATTTAGGTAGTAAGGGGGTGAGAAGGAAGTAGAGTCATTTGGTGGCAAGTGACAAAAAGCCCAACTCAGACTAAAGCAAAAATAAAGGGGGGGGTGGTAATTACTGGGGAAAGAGCTTGATTCTGGTTTGACAACCAAGGGACTTGAGCATTTGTCACTTCTGCTCCTCATCTCTCATCTTTGCTTCCCTCTTTTTTGGAGCTATGCTCAGGCACTCTCCATGTGGCAGCCATATGACTGGTGGCAACCCAAGGGTACATGAAGACCCATTTATTCTCTAACTTTTTCAAGAGTACTGGGCTTATCTCTCAAAGGTCAGTGTCAGTTAACAATTTAGGTGGCTGAAAGGGAGGTGGTCTCTGGTTGACTTTGGTCTAAGCCTACCCCTGGAGCTGGCAAAGGTCTAGGAACTGGGATGGTGAATGGTGTTGCTGAAGGAAATGGAGTGGTGCTGTGACCGAAAGAAGGAAAATTGATGTCCATGGCAAAACCAACAAAGTGTGTCTTTAAAACATTTTCAGTTTTGGGCAGCCCGGGTGGCTCAGCGGTTTGGTGCCACCTTCAGCCCAGGGCATGATCCTGGAGACTCAGGATCGAGTCTCTCATTGGGCTTCTTGCATGGAGCCTGCTTCTTTGTCTGCCTGCGTTTCTGCCTCTCTCTCTCTCTCTCTCTCTGTGTGTGTCTCTCATGAATAAATAAATAGGTAAAATCTTAAAAAAAAAAAACAAAAAATTTTCAGTTTCAAAAAGTCAAACAGAAAGCGTCCATTTACTAATTAATGTTAAAGCCAAAGAAGCTGATGAACATGTCCAGTTTTGTTTGTTTTGTTTTGTTTTGTTTTGTTTTGTTTTTTCCTTTTGATATTATATCAGCTCAGTTTGGGAACACTGGATATCTCTTGTTGACTAGAAGCTCCTTGACTCATAAACAATGGAAATGAAGGTGAATTTCTGGTATACCCCCATTTAACCCCAGGGTTAATTATTAACAATGCTGATTCATTTTAACCCTAATTTCTAGATTTTTTTCCCCTTAAAACATGTCATATTATATGTAGATAGATAAATAGATAGACCATATCATAAATAATTCTACCTGAGATTGGAGGGCTAGTGTATACTCTTAGCAGATAAGAGCTAAATAAACTTGACTTGACTGTGCTCTTTTTGAGCTCTATGCTCCGGTCAAGAGCTTTACCACCTACACCTGAAAGTGTATGGGAGTAAAGTGTTGAGAGAAGATGAACAAACAAAGCTGAGTAACTTACTGGAACTTAAAATGCAAGACTCAAGAGATCTTCAAAAGAAGGGTCCAATGGGGCACGTGGATGGCTCAGTGGGTTAAAAGAAGGATCCAGAGTTAAGATGTAGAAGTAATTAGGTGATTGTGGAAGTCTTTTGACCTTAGGGAGGGTCTGGTGAGTATACCTGAGCCCAGTGGGGAAGAACTTACAATTATAGGTAGGAGAAGCTATGGCCAGGGAGTGTCATAGCTTCAGGGTATTAGAAAGAACTAGAAGATCCATTGCCTAGGAGAGCCAGAGGCTGGGAACAACCTCTTTCTGGGGCCAAACTATGACAGTTGTGTCCTCAGTCTTGAAGGTTTACAAATGTTAAAGAAATTCTGTACTGGCTTTAGGGAGTCATTAGAATACCTTAAAGAAAAAACCAAATCTCCTCTGCCTAGCATCCCTTGTCTTTAAAGAAATCACTCTCTTTTCGATTTTTGTTTTTTCTGTGTCATTCAGTTTGGTTAATCTGGAGCATCATCCTTCGTAGTGGGTTTGAGGGGGTGGGTGCGATGGGCTCTAGATCCAAGGCAAGAAAGGGGGTATAGAGAGCTAGGCACTTCCTAGACATTCCTGCCTGAGGATAGATGGTGTGGTGGGGAGGTACCATCTGAGGGTCTGCAGTCATGAAGGGAGTGAGTCACAGAGAGCGCACTGTGGATGGCATGGTGGGGAGGAAGTAGCAGGGAGCCCCTGAACCCCTTCACGGTTCACACTATGCTCAGTGTGAATGAACACCTGTACTGAGTTAAATGCTGTGTAAGCATGGAGCCCGTTTGGACTACTGGGGTAACCCAAAACAAGGCAGGAGCCCAGCTGGTTCCCGAGTCATAAGATCTCCATTGTCTAAACCAGGAAGAGATCTTGGGCATGATGCTTGTTCAGCGTCCTCATTCCACACAAGGGGAATTACGGCTCAGAGAACAGAGGAAGATTTTCTTGCAGCTGGCAGGGTGTTGGTATGTTTGCTCCACCTCTAGTATCAGGATCAGCTAGGAGTGCTGGTTAAAATTTTGATTCTTGGGAGCAATCCCAGACTTACGAGATTAGATGCTCTGGAAGTAGGCCCAGGAGTCCACATTTCAGAAAGCACCCCAGGCAATTCCTAGACACCTCAAGTGTGAGAAACACCGGTCTGAGGTTCTGATGCTGATTCACATTTGAGTTTGTGGATGGGCTCCTGATTCCAGGCTCAGGGCTCTCTCTATGACACCAGGGGCCCATGGGTGCTGGGGATGTGGTGAAAGATGGATCCAGGAGGGTGAGTTTTGGGGGACTGTGAAGAGTGAGCTTGTGTTTATTTTTCCTTTTTTTTTTTTTTTTTTTTTTTTTTGAGCTTGTGTTTTCAATTCTTCCTGCAGTGTGAGAGAGCCAGGAGGCATCTTTTCAGACTAAATATAAGGGCTGAATAAGCGATTCCTGTCTGCCTGTCAGGTACCAAGATGCTTAAGTGTATGTGTCCTGAAACTCCAACTGCTCATCTGACAGATGAAAAAACTCACACAAGCTCCGTTCTCTCTTCTTCAGATTATAGATACTCCGCAGTTTCTGCGAGTTCATGTGTAACAGTTCAACAGGTTGGCGTGTGTCCTTCCATGGCTTTCACATCTCCAACAAATGTGATGAAACTGCAAGAGATGGTCTCTAAATCACCACTACAGAGATTAAAATGAAAAGAATTGGTTCTTTTTGTTGTTTTTTAAAATGACATAGTTCTTTGCTGAGAGTTAAACTAACATTTATCTCCTGTTATAAATTTGTGTGTATTGTTTTATATTTCATCATATGAAGACTTCTTTTAATGTTTTTGGTCAGATTCCTTTGGGATGTCTCAGGACCCCAATATGACTAGAGGTCACTAGGTACCATTTTATTTTTCAATTACAAATAGTCAACAGATAGTTCATCAAGTTACTAGTAATGGTTAAACCAAAGACTGCAATAGGCTTTCTCTTTAAAAGCGCAGCTTGAATTGAGGTGCTGGGGTGGCTCAGTCAGTTAGACATCTGACTCTTGGTTTCTGCTCAGGTCATGATCTCAGGGCCATGAGTTTGAGCCCTGTGTGGGGTTCTGCATTGGGCACAGAGCCTGCTTGGAATTCTCTCTCTCCCTCTGCCCCTCCCCAACCCCTTCCACCACTCATGTGTTTTGGCTCTTTCAATCTCTAAAAAACAACAACAACAACAACAACAACAACAACACCGGCTTGTCTGTATACATTTCTATAAGACATTTGACAGGAATTCAGGACAGGAATCTGATGCTGGCTCTACTCTAAATATGCTGTGTGAACTTGGACAAGGCACCCCTTTCTCTGGGCCTCAGTTTACCTCCATGGACTAAAAGGGTCAGACAGGTGATTTCTAAAGACCTTTCCAGCCTTGAAAGTATCAGGGTAAAGTACCAGGAGGTTATGAGATATCCCACAGTGTGGGAGGGAGCAAATATGTCATGATTTCGTTCCAGTTTAATCTGTTTCACATTTAGTATAATCCAAACTGTGATAGGTCCTCTGTGGAACACAGATGACTCACTTCCTGTCCTAAGTGGGTCTTCTCTGAGGTGTGGAACAGATCCTTCCTTCAGATATCAAGCCAGCTAGGGGGGTCGAGTCTTCAGGCCTCTGGGCAAATTCTGCGTGTTCTTATCTGTGTCAAATTAAACCAAATAAACACACACACACACACACACACACATACTTAAGGACATGACAGTTTAGAAACTAGATGTTCCTGAAAAGTGTGTCCATCAAGTTTTTATAAATATGGTCACATTTGAAATAGAGTACTTGACGACAATCAAACTAAAGATTAAGGTGAAATTTTTGTAAAGTGACAGATTTTCTTTCTTTTTTTTTGTATAATTATGAAGGCTGGAAAAGCCCCGTGTATCTACCATTTCTTCCAGGGAGTCACCTCTGACTACTGCTGATTGCTGGTGCCTTTATTTATCTGCCTCCTCACTAACTTCTGCTCTACTTCAAGAGCTGGCCCACATCAGAAGGTACAAAATTACAATCATAAGTCCACTGATTCCCAAAATGTTAGAGCCAAAAGGGAATTTTGAAATGTCAATCTTCTCACCTCCCCTCTTTGATTCATTTATTTGCTTATTAATCTATCCACTTAACAAATATTTATTTAATGCCTACTATGTGTCAAGCACTATGCTAGGCAGAAGACATAAAGTAAAAACAAGGCATTAGGGACCTAGTATGGATATTTAATGACTACTTGTTTTTTAATTAATGAACACTTAGCCTTTCTATGTGCATAATGGCGCAAGGCTTTGATACTTAGGTGTTTGACAATATTCAGGTGCAAACTGGGGAAATAGCCCGGTATTTGGGGTTAAGACTTGTAAGGCTGGCAAAGGTTTGAAGCATCACTCTCTTTTGTCCAATGGGGATTTAACAAAAACTTTCAAGTTTCTGGTTTGGGAGTTTAGGTAGGTTTGTCTTTGGATATGTAAATAGTGGATTGCTAAATTTGGTCAGATTTCTCCTGACTGGCTGTTCCTAAATTCTTAAGATACGTCCTGGTAAATTACACTTTGTGAATTGTCATATGTGTAATCACTGCATTTTGGATGTACCTAATTTGATAATTTTTAAAAAATATTTCCATTTAAGGTATCTGTTTGCAGGTCAGAAAATGGGAAAATGTAATTGTGTAATGCTCTGAAATGTAAAAAAAAAAAAAAAAAAGAAGCTGTAAATAAAATCGACTAAATCCAAAAAAGAAAAACAAACAAAAAACCCCCAAGGCATTAGAGGTTCCTATTCTCATAGAAGTTACATTTGTGTGTGTCAAGAAGGGGCAGGCATGAACAAGTAGACAAAGTATGTGCTAAATAAGAGATCAATGGAATGGGGAATTGCTGGTCAGGGAGGGAGCTACTTTAGATAGGGTAGGATAGGAGGAGAAGATTTCTGTAAGGAGGTGACATGCAAACAGCTCTCTGAAGAATGAGAAGGAGCTAACCATAGGGAGTGCCCAGGGGATTTAGAAGAAAAATTTACTGGCATGGGTGGGTGGTGAGAGAGAGTGGAGAACTTAGAAACCTGGGGCAGAAGTAAAAAAAAGGGGGGGCGGATGCTGGACAGGAGTTATTGCAGGGGGATGCAGGGCAGTAAATGGTTTATAACAAATTTTGGAGGTGGATATATAAGACTGGGTTGAACAAGGGGGTTGAGAAATAAGAAGGAATCAAGGGTGACTCCTTATCTTTTAGCGTGAGAACTGGGTGGAAGTAGTTATTGAAATAAGGATATTGGGGAAATGCAGTACAGCTTGGAGAAGAAATCTAAAAAACCTATTTTGGATTTAGTGAGTTTGATATTCTTATTGGATGTTCAAGCAGAAATGTTGGAGAAGGCACTGATTCTTTTCGAAAAACAAGTTTTTTTAAGGTGTTAGCTTTGTCTCTTGAACTAGACCAAAATTCTCCTCAAGGCAGGCATGGCTCATGTTTCGTTATTTCTTCTGATTCTTCCATAGAGTTCAGAGAGGAAAGTAACAACATTTTCATGTTCCCACATTCTGGAATTAGATAGACCTAGTGTGCTGAGTTTGCTTATACTGGGTCAGAAGAGCCAGTTGGCCAATTCCTAAAATTGCAGAAACGTTGCTAGCCAACTGGGAGACCATTCTTGCATTTGGCCATGGTTGGCATACCTCCACGTGGAATGTGGCAAACTCTGCACATCAGGACACTTTTCTTCAGAGAGCCAGGTCACTAGTACATCACAGTAAGATCCAGAGTCACAAATTCAAATGCCCTTTGGGGGAAAAGAAGATAACATATGTAAGTGATTTGTCTCGGTCTGGAAATGAAACATTTCTCCCAGTGAAATATCAAAGCATGCTGGCCCCTGGCTAGGCTAAGATTAATACCTAATTAAAGGCCAGAAACTTACATTTATAAACCTAAAGTGTATTTTTCAGGTTATTACAAAAAAATATTCGGTTCCTCTCTCAGACTCCCCCAAAAACATTTGGGGGAAAAAAATTCACATGACAGGAAAGCTGCCATGATGGACATTTTCCCTGAATTCATACAGTCTAGTTAAAGATAAAGTCAAAGGTTGACCTCTAATTGGGGAAAAATGCATCCCCTCTGAAAAAGTAAAGCTCTAAGATGTCAGTTGCCATTGTACAGATGCCAGGCCAGCATTGCTCGATCTTATGCTTTTTCAAGAGGAGCCTGACTTTTAATGAGAAACTTCCCAGCTGTTAAAAGTTGACTTAATTATTAAAAAAACAACAACATTGTGGGCCAAACAAAACACTTGCAAGGCTTCATTGGGCCCAAGGGCCACCAGTGTGCAACTCTATTTGAAGCTCTTATACATGGTCATCTCTCCGAGGGCAGGGAGAGAGCCCCTCAGAATATGCCAGAGGTCAACTTTCCTATCAACCCTGGCATGTGGGAGCCACATCGAATTTATTTAAGAAACATTGTTCAAGTGACATGTGTTGTACTCCAGCATGGTAGAGCAAGTACACATCATTTGTATTTGTTCTTCTCACTTGGTTGTGGACCCCTCTAGGCATGCAACATGACCCCATCTTGTACCCTCCACGCATGTAGTACTCAGGACTGCAAATAAGAGCTTGCTATGGAAGGAGCCGAGATAGAAATATCATGACCAATTTCTTGAGGAAACTGGTACCTAAAAACAAGAAGTCCCTTGCCTTTGCCTAAGGCTGGAAAGAACCTATGGTTCTCAGGAAATATTTGCTGAATTAATGAGCACATGAAGCAACGATAGAAGAATCAATGAATACGTGAACAAGTGAACATAATCTGAAATGACCAACTGGTTTATGGAATACAATTTAAAGCATGAGTGGTGCCTGGGTGGCTCAATGGGTTAAGTGTCTGACTCTTGATTTCGGCTCAGGTCATGATCTCAGGGTTATGATATCAAGCCGCATGATGAGTTCACATGCTGGGTGGGGAGTCTGCATAAGATTCTCTATCTCTCCCTCTGCTCCCCCATCCCAAAAAAGAACAAAGTAAGAATCATGTAAGTTGGGGCTTCTTTCAGTAACTACTGTGTTGCCTTAGGCATGTCCTTTTTACTCTCTGGTCCTTGACTTTCTTATCTAGATCTCTTGTTTTAGTATTGTTTCAAAAATCATAAGCTAATAGTAACAGTCACAGTTCTTGAGCTCTGTATGGCAGCCATTGGGCTGAATGTTTTACCTAAATTTGGCCAGTGCTTACACTAGATCTATGAAGTGAACACTATTTTTACCATCTTCATTTCAGAGATGAAGAAATAGATGCACAATGCTGTAAGTAACCTGTCCACGTTCATACAATTTGTAAGTAACCAGTGGAGGAGGTTTGAAGCTAGGCATTTCATTCTGGAAATGTAATAGCAATAAAAGTACTATGAAAAAATTAAAGGATACACAAATGTAGGGTCAGAGCATTTTGGGGAGGCTCAAGGCTTCAGCATTCCTAAGACTCTTGAAAAGAATGATGCTTGGGGATCCCTGGGTGGCGCAGCGGTTTGGCGCCTGCCTTTGGCCCAGGGCGCGATCCTGGAGACCCGGGATCGAATCCCACGTCGGGCTCCCGGTGCATGGAGCCTGCTTCTCCCTCCACCTGTGTCTCTGCTTCTCTCTCTCTCTCTGTGACTATCATAAATAAATAAAAAAAAAAAAAAAAAGAAAAGAATGATGCTTGAGTTCGTGTTCTTTTCTGCATTTCATACTGTAGAACTGACATTTGGGTCAACGTGAAGATTGGACTCAGTGACCTCTGAGGGATGTTTTAGACTGATTCAGAGATCTAGTCCTGTTACTTCTTGAGTAACCATGAGCAGATTCTCTCAGTTTTTCTAAACAATGGACTTGAATGCATTAGTAGTTCTTCTAGCTCTGAGAGTAAAAGGTTCTATGCAGAATTTAATACAAAGCTAATACGAGTCAGGATTCCTTTTGGTTGCAAATTACAGAACCCTAAGTTAAACCAGTCTAAACCAAAGAAGGGATTTAGTAGCTTTGTAATCAAAAAGCCTATGAGTGGCCCTGCATTAGGCCTAGCGGTATCCAGGGGTTCAGAGGGTATCATCAAGTTTCCATCTCTCCAGCTCCCTCCATATATGGGCAGATAGTCACCTGTAAGACTTACATCCTATCAACTATGTAAACCCAACAGGGAAAAGTAATCATCCTTCCTGAAAGTGGAAACGTCATTATGAGGAATTGGAATGGCTTCGGTCTCATATTTACCTTTATTGTAGTCTTCATCTTTCCATGGGGACCAGCCCCAGGATAAATGCTTGCCTCTTTGGCTATGTGGGAAGAGTGTCTTGTACATAACACATGGGATGGGTTTTGCACTGAATAAGAACTTTCTGTCTGAGAAGAGAGCAGGTGCTAGGCAAGTAGAAACAGAGAATTTGACTCCAAGCAGCTTCACCTCCCACTTAAAAGGAAGACTGACAGAATGGGCATCCTGGCTCTGGACCTTCAGCTCAGAATCACAAGCTGTGTTGTCGCTTGTCAGTATCATAAACAAGCCTTGTCTTCCGGAAAGTTTCCTCCATCTTCAGGGACACTTGGACTCAAACAGTGACATCAATGAATGTCATGGAGTCATTATTTTGCCTTGTAGTTACAGTTCCTTAGAGAAATATATGCAGCAATGATCTCAACACAGGTAATAAATTAGGAAAGAAATGATCGGGCTTGAGCAAAGTTTGCCAGAGCTGTATTAATTTATGAGGACCCAGCCAATTAGGCAACTTGGCTAATACATCTGATTTAACTCAGCACCCCTGGTTGGTACTGGAGAGGGTTACTAGTCCCTTTGCCACCTTTAGCTGGCGCCAGTAGTTACTTGTGCTAATCAGCACTGAAGCAAAGGGCAGAGGGCAAAGGGGCAGGAAATACCCACCAGCAAGAAGTGATGACAAAACCTCTCCTGGGCAGTGACTCCTCTGAGGCTCATGGACAGAAAAGAATTCGATCAGCCCTCCTTTCCAAAACATGTACATTTACAATTTGGATCCTTGTAGCTTGTTAGAGCTGGAAGGATGTTTAGACATTACCTAATCCAACTCTTTTATTTCTCAGCTGAAGAGCTGAGGCCCAGAGAGGGGAAATAACTTGGTCAAGGTAGTCCTGCAAAGTCATAGCGGAGCCAGAATTCAAATCCAAGCCTCCTATTCATTTTCCAGGCCCTTTTCCCCACAGGGCAAGTTCCCTTTGGTTTTGCCCTCAGGACTCCGGTAAATGTTTTGAATTGTGCAAGCTTTGCCCGTGAAGAAGCTTCCTTTAATTTGATCTTCACTGGAAATGCAGGGAAGGGAAATAAGCGGCTGATGCAATGCCCAAGACTTATATACTCTTAAGTCTCACTTCTCCAAGATAGAGGAAGCAAAGGCTAGCCTCCGATTTTCCACATGAGAAAACCTAAAGGTAACTCATGAGTTGTGGAAGGTGGTGAAGGGACTTAAGTTATATTTACTTCCCTAAGCATATTTGTGTTTAGTTAGTATGGAAAGAATGCTAAAAGAGGAGCGTAGGGATCTCAATTCCATTTGGATGTAGGTCTTGATGGGTAATCGCAGCAACTCCCTCTCTCTGGACTTTGGATTTCTCATTTGTAAATTTGGCTGATTCTTGGGCAGCCCGGGTGGCTCAGTGGTTTAGCACCGCCTTTGGCCCAGGGCCTGATCCTGGAGACCTGGGATCGAGTCCCATGACGGGCTCCCTGCATGGAGCCTGCTTCTCCCTCTGCCTATGTCTCTGCGCCCCGCCCCCCTCTCTCTGTGTCTCTCATTAATAAATAAATTTTAAAAAAATTACCTGATTCTTAAATCTCAAGCTCTAGAATGTTGGGGCAGGGGGCAGTCTGAAATTTTTATTGCACTTTCAGTATCACTGTTATAGATAGAGAAGGAACTTTTTGAATGGAAGGTGGCCAACCTAACGCCAGTCAGTATTTGCAAATTAAGTGCCCTTTTTCCTAACCTGGCCCCAGTGGAACAAGCACAGGGCCGAGAGTCCAGGACAAGGCTCTGCTTCCCTCTGTGCTACGACCTTGAACAAATCCTTGATTTTCTTCAGGGCTCTTTAAAAATGGGATTGACATCTTTGTATGCTTGCCTCATAAGGCTGTTGCATGGAGAATAAAGGATATAGAAATGCTTTATGACATGCAGGCTCTTTTATATATGTGACTTCCTACTGAGTTTGCCCTTGGTGACCGAGAACAGTGTAAAAACAACCAGTAGAACTAGTCAGAAGTTCAATGTGGCCAAGACAACACCAAGGGAACTGAAATTTCTTCTTCTTGAGGGCATTTTGTTTTCCTGGTAATAGTGCAAGTTGAAACAAGCCTTAATAAAATATCCGTACATCCAGTTTGCCTGGAGTAGTCCTATTTGCTGTGGTCATCCTGGTATAATTATTAATAATACATTTTCTTCACTTTCAAAAGTCTCTCTTTTCTGGCAATAAATTACATTGTTACCCCTAAATTTAATACCATTCTATCCTACCTCTTCATTTTAAGTACAGAGAAATGGAGACTCAGAGAAGAGAAATGACTTCTCCAATTCACCCAGAGTTTGTCCAGAGCCTAGACTTGGCAAAACCTTTCTCTTTGTACCTGGGAAGAAAGGGGAGGGGAATACACAGGGTGAGAGAATGGCTCCCTTTGTCTGCTTTCCAGCTTCTCGAAGCAACTTCTTAGCAAGAGCAGCCCCACCCCTCTCTTGATTTCCTGGAAAGTGATCAGCAATAGTGTAGCTGCCAGTGGCCATGAGGGAGCTGGAGGATGGAGCAAACATTACCGGATCCTGGAAAAGGAAGTTATTTTCTCTTCTCTACCCATAAGAACAACCTCAAGGGGAGAACCACTGCCTATTAATAACTGGCCTTTATTTAGGTACATAGTTTCTTTGTTATCATTCATAAAGCACTTTCATATTCATAATTGTAATTGATCTAATTTTCATTGCCTTTGGAAATGATCTTGGAGACACCATTACTCCCATTTTGGGGGGACAAAAGTAAGACCCTACAGAGACAGCCGGCTTGCTCTCGGTTTTACAGTCAGTACAGTTGGGAGCAGAGCTTGGTTTCCCATCCCCTGGCCCCAGTATTCCTTGTATACTTTGCTTCTGGGCAGTGTCTACCCCTGGGCATCTTCTAAGAGAAGCCTCATTATAGTGAGGGTTTTTTTTTTTTTTTTTTTTAGTATTCAAGAAACTCAGTCTTCTTGGATGAGCCCAGGGCAGACCACCTTATTTCCTGAATTTGGCTCTGTATCAAACAGTGTTAGAAGGCAGTCCGTGATCAACCGTGGGCTTCCTTCTACAAGCACCATTTCTGAGAAAATGAGTTGTGGATGGAGAACAGGGTATTTCATCCTGGGATAAGATTTTTCTCTTTAAAATTGTTGCTAGGATCATGGGGAATAGAGTCTCACTATAGTACTTCACAGCGCTGTGCTTGCAAATCACTGACCCGAAAATTTGCCGAATCTCCATTTCAGAAAGATTTGTTCTGGTTCAGACTGAAATTCTTTATTTGGAACGCGACACATCCCAGACTTATAAGAACTCAGCTTGACAAGATTTGTAGCTTCCTTCATCATCAGTCTGCCCAAAGTAGGCACGTATGAGGGGGGCGAGGGCTTTGGTGGGCCAGAGTTAGGGACCCCAAGTGTGGTCTGGATTAGGTGTGTGACTCATGTGATGTCAGGAAAGCCACTTTTCTTTTAGGGAAGTCTGTTTCTTCAGCTGTTGAATGTTGAGATTGGATTAATCAGGGTACTTCTAACTTCTAAGGCTACTGGATTCCTTTTTCTGAGAATGCCGTGGGCACCTAGCATGTATAAATGGTGAAAGAAGTGGGGTCCAGGGCTCGGATCCCCTTCACTTAATCCATTTGTGTGGCCAGGTGACATCCGTGTAGATGTTAGTGTAGAAACCATTGGATAATTTCCCAAGGCCCTTCTAGGCCTGACACTGGCATGGAGAGGCAGTCACGTCTTCGTGACAGATGTTAAGACCCAGAGGAGTTACGGTGAGCACGGAATTCAGGATGTGGAACGGGGTAGACAGGGAAAGGGGTTATGCTGGGATAATAAAGAGGAGGATTTGGGGTAGAAGGTAGCGTGATACAGGCACACCACACCTCCACACCTTATTGATTACGAAGTCTCTGCACATCGGTTGTCTCTTTTGAGCTTGCCCAACACGGTACATGCAGGCGTCCACACAATGACCTTGCACGCAGCCTGGTGTGGGAGAGAGCTCAGGAATATAAAGAGGAAGTAGAGACCATTTGAGCCTCAAGGAGCTTATCATCAGATAAAGGGAAAGGCGAGTAAACAAATCATTGTAATTGCCAAACGGAAAGCCTTTAAGAGTGGTGCACAGGACCTGGGAAGAGAAAGAAAGGACTCCTCTTTTCTGGGAAGGATGGAACAGGGTCATTCCCTCTGCACCGAGCCAACACGGTGCAGGGGGCCAGGGGGCGAGGGGAGGAGTCTGGGGGACCTGGCTCCGGGGGAGCTGCCAAGGTAGCCTGACTCAAAAGGGCTTTGAATGCAATGCAAAGAATTCAGACCCTGTGGCGGCTGGCATGGGTGCTTCCCAGGCCGAGGGGACGGGCCTGCAGGAGTCAGGACCTGGGCTGTGGCCCCGCCGGCGAGGGGCCTGCAGGGCCTCTGAGCCTGGGGCCCGGGGCTCCTTCTGCTACCCTGTGCTGCCTCCAGCCGGCCTGAGCTGAGGCAGGCCTGCGTGGGAGAGGCCTCGGGCTGTTTATCCTGTTCGGTGGGGCCGGCCCTGGCAGGGAGTGGAAGTGGGTGGGGTGGGGGCCGCCGAGCAGAGGAGGGGCCTGACAACAAGGGCTACATTCAGGGCCTTGAGTGGAGCCGGGCAAGGAGAATGGAAAGCTACAGTCTGTCGGAGCGTCCAGCCTTGGCAAGGCGCGCGGGGCCTTATAAGGAAATGTTGTTCTCCCTGCGCCAGTGGGGCTGGGACGGAGCCCTGTGCCCACAGGACAGAGCTGCCCTTGTGGTGCTGGGCCCGGGTGCCACCCGCCCCTGCGCGGCGGGGAGGGCTCGAGGGGCCGCTCCTGCGGGCTCAGCGGTCCCCCGGCCCCCAGGGCCTGCGGGCCCCCCTGCCCCACCACACCCTCCCGCTCCCCACTGCCCTGGGCTGATTGGAGGAAAGGAAAAAAACAAAACAAAACAAAGACTTGGCAAGGCCCCAGGCCTCATTGCTGTTTGATGCCGGATTACCCAGAAAGCAGGCTCAAGCCAAATTCCGTCTCTGTTCCCTGAAGGATGCTTGAGTAAAGAGATCGCTCTTTGCCCTCTTTCCCTTCCCTGCACCCTCGTCCCTCTCCTCCTCCTTGTGACCACAGGACGCCCAGCCCTGGGCCCTGTCCGGGGCAGAAAGGCAGGATCTGAGACCGGGGCAAAGAGGAAGCCTCGTGGGGGGCCTTTTCTACCTCCCTCCTGGAGGGCAAGAGCTGCTAGGGCACCCCCAGGGGACAGGCGACTCTCTTTGGACTCCTTACCTGTGTCCGGCAGGCCAGAGGGCCTGAGAGTCGCAGCAGAGCCAGAGGAAAAACACAGGCAGCCCAGAAAGCAACAACAGAAGAGACTGTCAGCATTAGTCAGCTCCTGGACGGAGCGCCTTCCCACAGCATGCCATGAGGGCTGACTTAAAGCACTGGTCCCTAAGGGATGTCCCTGAACCCGAGATTATGGTAGGAGCAGAAAAGATGCTTAGTGTGGCCTTTTGCTTTGCCTATTCATAGACTCCTAGATACACGAAACCCTGGAGTTACAAGGAAACAGGTCAGCCAGGCCAGCTCTGCATCTGGAAGAAATGTGGCCAACCTTCAGCCTGGCGGTGCTCTCCTAGTGACCATGAACTTGCTCCCTCAAGTAAGTCTCCAGCATCTACAGGTGACCCCTTGCGTGTCAGCCACAAGCACCCCCGCCCCCACCACCGAGGGTGCTGTCCAGGGCAAAGCTCTATGAAGCACACGATGAACAAATCTGGAGAAAGTAATAAGTCACGGCAAAAACACAGAAAAGATGCTCTTAGGGTGGAGGCAAGAGAGACAGTCCTCTTGACGAGGTGTACACAGAGAACAGTGGACCAGAAAATGTCTTATCAAAGAGATGGCACTTGGGGCGAAGCAAAGCTGAGTTGATAGAGTGACATTTGGAAAATGGGGGAGTGGCTGGCAAGAGCCAGCCCAGGATGATGAGAAAGCTGGGGCCTTGCTGGGTGCCTGTGGAGAGATGGGCACGGCTAGGGGTGTAGAGCTGGGACAGGAGGGAGCTAAGGTTGGAAGATGGCTTAGCACCAGCGTCTAGAGGCTCTGGATGCCAGAGGGAAGAGGAGATTCAAGTGCAAGAGAGCCAGCAGCCACCGAAGGTCCAAGCCTCAGAGAGCTGTGACCCCTGCTGTGATTCACTCAGCGAGACCTCACAGTGGGCGTAGGAGGGACCTGATGGCAGGTGCAGGAGGGACTGGAGGCAGAGGCATCCTTTTCTACTTCCTAGAAAGTGCTCCTTCCCTAAGCAGAGCTGTGGCGGGGTGGGGGGGTGGGGAGGTGGTTCACATTCCCCTTCCCAGGGTCGTCTGGAGGCCCAGCTTTCCACATGGCCACCTAGATCCCAGGATTTCAAGTGCTGTTGGGGCCAGTCATAGTGGGCACTGACTGCTCTCTTGACCCTGCAGTAGGTGGAGTTCATTTTGAATTTGTGAATTGAGCGTGATGAGCTCAATTTGATGAGCGTGAATTGATTGCTTCCTGTTTAAATGCTCATATGTGAGCAATTTATGGTGAGAGATTTTCTGGACTCTAAAAAGTGAGTTTCAAATATTGGATTTAGATGATGCGGAGGGTCCCGTGACATGAAGCAGGACTCTCCCTATACCTTTTAATTTTTACCACCACTTCAATCATCGCTGAGGTTCAGTCTTCAATTCAGAGAAATGCCATATGAGCAAATCTCCTCTGCAGCCTTTCCATAAGGACTTTTCTCTTCCAGTGCGCATAGCTGATTCAGAAAGAGGCAGGCCTGTTCAATCAAAATTCTCGAAGGCTACTTGCTATCCCCGGCTGGCTGGCTTGGGACGCTGAAGCTGATTCTAGATGTCAGACCTCACCTGATCCTGGTGTCCATGGAGTGATCTCTGATGTCGTGGAGCCCAGCCCTTCATGACGATGTGCCGAAGCTGCCTGAGTACACTCTCTGGAATGAGATTTAAGTACCATCCCCTGCATGATCTTATAGAAAACAAATCATACAGAGCCTGAATTCTGAGTTCAGGTGCCAGATGAGGAAGTCTCTAAGGGGCATCTGGCACATAGGTTGCTAGGGCTAAAGAAAGAATCTCTGTGAGGTTAGCCTCCTCTTCTTTGGGCCATACTTTTCCAATTCCTCATGGTCTGAGCTGAATTGAAATGCCCATCACTTGTTCTCGACCTGTACTTACTGATCACAGGGCAATCTTAGTCTGTGCTTGCTCACCCTGGGACTGACAGCTCCACTGACGCCGCAGCTGCCCACTGATCACGCTGGAGCACTGCTCGGCTCACTGATCATGCTGGAGTATCGCCTTGCTCACTGATCACACAGGGAGTCTGTCTTGTTCACTTATCATGCAGGGACACGGACTTGTTCACTGATGGTGCTGGAGCTGCCTCTTTCCAGCGAGGAGTCATCAGTTGTGGCAGCTCTGGTCTCTGCACGCTGGTTGCTGGGAAGGGCTTTAAAACCTCCTTGGTGGGAAGAGTCTATTCCTGATCAGAGTCCAAACTGAAAAATGGATCCTGCATTTGCAAGCCCAGTGACAATATCAATTAAACATCGCCCAAGCAACGGCACCCTGGAACATTATTGTTTGGGCACTTCTTGCCCAATACCATGTGGGTTTCACTTGCAGAAGGATCTACATGGTAAGTGAGGTAGGAACAAGTCAGCACAAACAGAACCATAAATATCTTGATGGAGACAGATGTATGAAATCTAGCTGGGCGGGGAAAGCAGATGTAGATAAACAGCTGGATAAGAATACAGGTGTGAAGCTACTGAAACACTAAGAAGATAATGGAAAAGATAATATTAAAGAAAAAGTTACCTGTGGTCCTTTCATCTTTTGTGGCAATTTTTATTTTCCATAGCCCCTCAATCTTCTTGTCCACATTCCATGCACATTTCTATGTAGCTGCAATCATATTGCACATACTATCCACAATCTGTGTTTTTGTTTAATATTGTAATCACTTGCCATATTGCTCCAATTTCTATTTTATGGCCACAGAAATGCCATCGTGGTGATTCACAATACATTTCTTGCTTCTACCTATTGTTGCAATTTTTATGTCTCCAGCTGCTTAGTGTTATGGATGATTTTGCAAAGAACATTTTAGGATATTTAGCTTTGTGCTTTTGTTGATTTCTTTAGAATCAAATTCAAGAAGGGAGATGACTTGGCCAAAGGGTATGGACCCCCTCATGAGGAGCAGCGTTGCCTCTGGTACAAAGCCAACTGTGTCAGACAGGGCTCTACGTCTCCTACTGATCTGACTGGCTTGGTGCTCTCAGCCAGTAAATAGCATGTCACCTGGCAACTGAGCAGAAGAGCAGAGGTTTATGAGGCCCAGAGAGAGAGAGAGAGAGAGAGAGAGAGAGAGACCTATTACTGTAGAAGTTCTCTACTTTTGACAGCAGAATATACATGGGTGCCATTCCAGGGGCCTGCCTTATTTGCAAAGGTTGTTCATTTGTGGCTGTCATATAAGGGCCTCTAAGCCAACAATTGTTTGGGGGCAAAAGCAAACCAGTACTGAACTCCCAGTTCTTATCCTGTGGCTGCAGTGGTGAGGGCCGCAGGAGGTACTAGGGTGCAAGTCACTGTATTCTTGGTGCAAGGACTCCAGGGCCCTCATCGAGGGCACTGCCCATGGGCACAGCCTTCATGTCAGGGATAGATTTTGTGCAACCCAGTTGTTAGCCAAGGCCCTTGGAGATCTGATTAAACTTGACCCAAACACCAGTGCCAAGCCTCGGAAGAGCTTTGATTTCTGGAGCCCCATTTCCACTGGTGCCCACAGGTGTGTTCTCCACCCCACGCCCTCTCATCAGAGTGTGATGTTCAGCTCTGTCCTGAGCAATTCAAGGAGCAAAGCCCAGTTCCTTCCTTGGTCTTCACAAAAAAACCCTTGCACCCAGAACATTGTGAGTTTGGTAACTTTCCTTAAGACGAAGGGTCTCGATGAGTCTCATCATTGACTGGGTAGCCTTTGGCTTCCTTGACACCCACTCCCACCCCTCTTTCTTAGCCTCATTGCCCTGAGCAAGAAGCAACTGATTTCCCCCAGTCCCCCTAAGAAAAGTAACCCCATATTCAAGCCCCTTCTGTGCCCGTGCAGATATCTTCTTCAAGTAAATACATACCCACCCCTAAAGGAGTGCTGGCGGGTAAGCCTCCATCCACTATGAATAACCATGCCCTTATAGGAAGATGAAAGCAGCTAGTGGGGAGGTGGTTTTTGTTTGTTTTTGTTTTTGTTTTTGTTTTTGTTTTTGTTTTAGTGAGATAAAAATTCACACAGTGACCAGTTGTTTACAGAGCACTTGCAGATATCTCACTTAGGCCTCCTGGTGACCCTGACAAAGGAGCAGTAGGACAGGCATTGTTATCCTGCCTTACAGGGAGGGAAACTGGCTGGGGGCGGGGAAGAGCCTGTGTTAGGACACTCGGTTGATTATCTGATGAGCTAGAGCCAGAACCTAGATTTCTCCTGGGTTCCATGTGTGTCCTTTCCCACATCACACTGCCAGGCCATCTGTGTGGGCACCTCACGCAGTTTTACCCATGGCAGGCATCCGTTGACATTATGATGCCCTTGCTCTGTGCCTGCCTTCCAAGAGTGCAGCGTACCCCTTAGTATGTGACTAAATTGGTGGACTTGTTAGGACCCCAGTGCCCAGACCTCCTGTGATAGAACAAATGTGTGAATCAGAACAAATGTGGGGGCACCTGGGTGGCTCAGTCAGTTAAGCATCTGCCTTTGGCTCAGGTCATGATCCTGGGGTTCTGGGATCGAGCCCCGCATGGGGCTCCCTGCTCAGTGGGGAGTTTGCTTCTACCTCTCCCTCTGCCTGCTACTCCCCTGCTCGTGCTCTCTCTCTCTTTCTCAAATAAATAGGTAAAATCTTTTTTTTTTTGCTTGTTTTTTAAAGAACAAATGTGGTACATACCGGCGCTAGAATATTACTCAGCCACAAAAAAAGGAATAAAGTGCTGGCTCATGGATCTCAAGCACGTTAAACTAAGTCAAAGAAGCCAGACACCACAGGTCACATGCTCTACGATTCCATCTATATGAAATGTCCAGAAAAGGCAAATCCGTGGAGACAGAGTGCAGACTGGCAATTGCCAGTCTGGGAGGACAAAGAAATGGGGAACAGCTGATCAATAGGTAAGGGGTTTTTTGGGGGGGAAGGGTGAACTATCTCAGAACTGGATAGAGGTGATTGCGTGTTGTGAATCTACTAAATGCCACTAAAGGGTAGACTTTAAAATGGTCCTTTTTATGTTATGTGACTTCCACTTCCATTAAAAAATAAAGTAAAACAAAACGGAAAACCAAATCAACAAACACAGCCAGGTATGAATTTACCCTTCCTGCGAGATATACTTCCTCGCCTGGTTCCAGGTCACGGTGTTCCTTCACCAGATGGGGAACAAAAATGTGCAGACTCAGCTCTCAATCCTGTCACTTATTAGCTGTGTGGCCTTGAGGAGTCGATGCCTCTCTCTGGATGTTAGCTCCCCAATCTGCAAGAGGAGATTGACCCAGATTTTATCCAAAGTCCCTTCCAGCAAGGCCTTCTGAGATCTTGAGGACAGAGAGTGGGATGAAATTCAGTGAGGGTGAGGGTGAGGAGGCACTCCCTGAGCTTCTTTGGAACCCTTCTCTTCTCAGCTAGCGGACTGCGGTGACTTTTAATTTCCTCTGTCCCCAGGCAGCAGAGAAGCAGCGACAGAGATAACAGCTTCGGCTTCTGACCAGGCTGGCACTGCTGGGGCTCCCACCATGCTTCATTGAGCGATGTGAGCCCCTTGGTAATCCTGTTAAGCCACCGGGGCAATGAGTCATTTCAATACCACCCAAACACCTTCCTGTCGTGTCCCGGCAAGGAGAGGAGCTCCAGCCGGCACATTAAGACTTGACCTGCAACATTCTAAGCATAAATTGGAGCCTTTTAATTGGGCGGTGACTTGGAAACCCATCATGCCTAAATCAGTGCTCCGAGAGCTCAAGCTGCACTCTTTTGTTCGCTTATTACCTCTTTTCTGAGCCCCTGGGATATCCGAGGCATTGTGCTAAGCTTTCAGGAATGCATATATATATCATAGCCACTGTCTTCAAGGAATTCAGCATCTCCTGGGACAGAGAGACTGGTAAACAGAAGGGAAATGTGACATTATGAGAGCAGCAAAATAAGAATGTGACACAGGACAGTAGGCAGTCCAGAGGAGAGAAGTGTTACCTCTGGGGGGTAGAGAAGGAAGGGCTGGGGTGGAGAATCAAGGAAATCTAAGGATGCAGGATTTTGAAGGATGATGGAGGTTTCCATGTTCCAGTGATGCTCCACGGGAGTGTGTTGTTCAAAGTGGTCTGCCTGGGTGAGGACGGGTGTTCTATCCCTGTAGTTGTTTGCTAGTTGCAAGGTGACAATAAAAAGAAGGCTGAGTTTCACTTAGTTTGTTACTGATTTTAAATTCCTACCAAAAATTTACCCCCTTGAACCCTCTTGCACTGTTGGTGGGAATGTGAAGTGGTGCAGCCACTCTGGAAAACTGTGTGGAGGTTCCTCGAAGAGTTAAAAATAGATCTGCTGTAGGACCCAGCAATTGCACTGCTGGGGATTTACCCCAAAGATACAGATGCGGTGAAATGCCAGTACACCTGCACCCCGATGTTTCTAGCAGCAATGTCCACAAGAGCCAAACTGTGGAAGGAGCCTCGGTGTCCATCGACAGATGAATGGATAAAGAAGATGTGGTTTATGTATATAATGGAATATTACTCAGCCATTAGAACAACGAATACCCACCTTTTGCTTCGACATGGAGGGAACTGGAGGGTATTATGCTGAGTGAGTAAATCAATCAGAGAAGGACAAACATTATATGGTCTCATTCATTTGGGGAACATAAAAAATAGTGAAAGGGAATAAAGGGAAAGGAGAAAAAAATGAGTGAAAATATCAGTGAGCGTGACAGCACATGAGAGACTCCTAACTCTGGGAAATGAACAAGGGGTAGTAGAAGGGGAAATGGGCGGGGGGTTGGGGTGACTGGGTGATGGGCACTGAGGGGAGCACTTGGCGGGATGAGCACTCGGTGTTATGCTATATGTTGGCAAATTGAACTCCAATAATTTTTTTTTTTTTAATTTACCCCCTTATTGCCTAGACTGGGCTAGATTCCTCCTCTCCCTGGCATACAAAATGAGGAAGGGCATTCAAAGCAGTGGGAACAGCATATGCAAAATCTTGCAAGTGTGAAACTTCAGAAAGTATTAATAGAATGGCAAGCAATCGGTCTGAAGAGGCATGGGATAGTTGGAGGAGAGCTGAAGGAGAAGTGAAAATGAAGCCTCATTCCTTGGGCCCAAGATAATCGCGTTAAGTCTGGGTTTGCTTCTAGAATGCAATGGGGAGTCATAGAGGGTGGTAAGCAGGAGCGTGATGTCATCAACTCTGTTGTTGAGGTAGCATTGACAGCTGAGGACGGGCGGAATGGGAAGGAGCAAGGAGGAAGGAGGGTGGTCAGGAAGCCCTTGCTGTCACCTGGGAGGAGAGAGAGGATGAGGATTCTATCAAAGCTGGGCCACGAGGGTGAGAAGCAGAGGATGAGCTCAAGAGATACAGAGAAGTGAATCTCCAAAGGTTTTGAGTCTGATCAGAAACATGGGTGGAAGAAGGAGGGTCTCACTGGTGACTTGAGCTTCTCATTCCCAGGAATGATGTCAGAGCTGGAGGGACATTCAAGACCACACACTCAACTGTCTTTGTGGCCCAGAGAAGGGCAAGGCATTTGCTCCCCAAGCTGCTGAGTTGGGGGCAGAGTTGGTGCGGGGTCCGAGTTTCCTAAGGCCTGAGCCCATCAGGGCTCTCTTTGCGACCATGGCTGCCCAACTCCTGCCTTGACCGTGCCCGGCACCCCACCTCTGCTGGCCTGGACAGCGGAGGCCTGAGTCCCTGCCCTCACACCATCCTCAAAGCAGAGGGACCACCAGGGATACCATCCTTTCTTTGAGTCTTTGCCTTCTCATTCCCAAATGGAAGGCCTGCTGAGGTGGGCGCCTCTATTTTCTTCTCTTGCTTTCTGCTTTTTGACTTTTTATTTTGCTACATTCCCTTGTCAGTTCCTGTTGGCCCACCTCACTGATCTGCCTGCCTGGACCTGAGGGCATTTGTGCCTGAGAGTCTCTGGCTGAGATCTCCTCTGAGGCCTCTCCATCTTGATTCCAGCAGTTGAGGCTTGTCTGGGGACAGTGTGGTCTTTCCGAGCTGTACTCCTGGGCCTGAGCCACCACCCTCCTTGGGCTCAAAGCCTGCCTCTTTCTCATCCCTTACTCTCCCTGGATTCACTGCCCCTGGTGTGGAGTCACCAAACGTGGGTGTTGTGCATCTGTCAGTGGGTCTGTTGGGCCTGAGCTTGGCTCTGGTCATATTTTTTCAGAAGAAAACAGCTGTGGAGCCTGCGATCTGGGAAGACAGGCTCCTCGGTGTGGACGAGCCCGCCTTGCCTGTTCTTCTGGGATCTCACAGTATTGTGGGTCAGTCACCTTAGGGGCAGAGCTCCAGGAGGGGGGACAGTTCAGGTGGGCTTCCCCATCAAACCCTCTCCCTCGGTCTTCCTCTCCTCCCTTCCCAAGTGGGAGGAGATGGGGAGACTCAGAATTGCAGGAGAAGAGTTGGGAGATTCTCAGAGCCCTGGGCCACCCTTCTGGCCAATGCTAAATCTCCACCCACGCCCACCCCCGGTGGCTTTCCTGTCCTTCAGTCTCTTAGACCTCATTTGAACACTCCATATGCTTCTTGTGTGACTGTGCGGGGCATCTTGTCCTGTGCTAGTGCCAAACTGTCTTCTGCATAATGATGGAAGCTGCTTTCTTGTAACTCCTGGTGACTGGCCTGCTCAGAATGTGGTACATAACCCTCCCCTGCAGACGGCCTTCTGAGTGGATGAAGAAGACATCATCTACTCTATCCCATCCCACTCCTTTTTTCCTGCAGATCATCCCATCTCTTATGTCCTATTGTCATATTCTTTGGATGTGGTGCCTTCAAAAGACAGAGATTCCAGATAAAGGGTTAACTAACTTGGGTGACCAACAAGCCAACCAGAAATGCCAGTAGCCTAACACCAAGGAAGTTTCTTTCTCCCTTACATGACCATTCCTGGCCAACAGGTGCTCTTCTTCCACATGGTGATTCGGGATCCCAGGTCCCCGCTCACCTGGATCTGCATGCTCTCTTGGGGAGCAGGTGGGGTCCATTCTCTCCTGGTGGCCTGCCCAGTGCAGGAGGCTGGGAAAGGCAGAGAGGTCTGCCTGGAAGAGACCATCCGCATCCCGCCGGTGAGAACCAGGCCTGTTGCATCGTCTCACACTAACGTGAATGGGACAGTCCAGTCCCTGGCTGCTCTGCTACCCCTTGGGAACAGCTGTATACAGTGAGGGGACATCTGGAGGGAAGCAGGTCATCCCTGCCGACCAGCACAACTTCTCTCGAGTCCCCCTAGAGTCTGAGCCATCAGGTGTCAGAGGCTGTGAATGGGGTCCCCTCCTGTTTCTAAGTGGCAAGCAGTGTTTTCTTAAACTTGAATGCTGCACGTACCACTTCTGAGAATGCGGCTGTATCCGTACCCCCCTGTATTATGATGGACTTAATACTCTCTTTAAATCAAATCACTTTTTAATGTAGCTTCATGTGAATAGTGTCTGGGAGATTGTGGTTTTGATGTGCTAATTATATCTGTCCAATGTACTCATATACTCTAAAAATAAATTCATAATGATTCCAATAAAAATATGTGCATGTACACCAGCCCCAAATGTTTGTACGTGCTGGTGGTATGAGTCGCACTTTGCGGAAAGTACTGGGTCTGTGTAACTGCCCTCTACGATGTGGCCCATGTCTTTCTCTCTGCCTCATGGTCTCCCCCTTCCCTGTGGCTCACAAGCCTCCAGGTTCATGGGCATTTTTGTTCCTCAAACCTGCCAAACCAATTCCTGCTACAGAGCCTTTGTACTGGCTGCTGTCTCTGCCAGGAATGCTTCCCCCACTTGTCTGACTCTTTCCGGACATTAACGTTTATTTGGCAGATCTAGTGGTCTTATGCCCCACCCCACCGCACGCTGCCCAGCCCACTCCTCTCTGTCCCTGGAAAGCAATTTCCAAGATACAACATGGTCTGTTTGTTTGCTTGCTGATTTATTGTTTCTCTGTGCCCAGTAAAACGTAAACTCTGTAGAAGCAGAGATTTTATCTGCACTGTGTAGTCCACTTTCCCAGCACTTAGCACAGGGCCTGGCCCATAATACATGCTCCATAAATATGTGTTAGATGAATAAAAACTGCTGAAAACAGATACATAGGTCACTAGTCAAATGAAGATTAAAATACAGTTTTGTCAGTTGTTTGGTAATTTCTAATACGCAACTTGTCAACTGCTTAGCAGCTTGGAAGTGAGGCTACTGTGGGGGCGCCCAACTCCATCCCTGCAATTCACAGGCCCACCCAGCCACAGAAGCTGGCCAAGGGAGAGGGGCCAGACACACCTCTAGAAGAAACTTGCAGCAAGGAGGCAAGCGGTGAGGAGACAACAGGCCAAGGACCAGCCATTCCTTCCTTAGGCCACAAGCAGCCATGCTGGCCCAGAGAGTCTGCCCACATGGAACACGGCCTCTACCAGATTGGCTCCTGGGGACTTCCTCCATGGGGACAGTAGGAGTTAGAGGTGAGGATGGAGTAAAAGTAAGGGATGTTGAAACACCTGAAAGTGTCCGATCCACACCTTGAAATGAGAACTGGGAAGTGGGGGTGAAAGCCCCCTCATTCGTGAGGATGGTGGACATGGTTTTCCTTACAAAAGGAATCAGTCCACAAAAGAAATCCAAGGTTATAAGCCAATGTTCCCCGTCCCCTGCCCCCACCCCTGCTCCCTCCAGAGGTACATCTGTCATGGATGCTGGGATGCACCTCCCCAACCCCCTTCAGAACAGAGGCCAGGACTGCTGGCATCAGAGCTGAGTCCTTTCCAGCCAGGACTGCTGGCATCAGAGCTGAGTCTCTTCAGCTCTGAGACAGGAATTGTCCTGTCTCACCTGGGGCAACATGTCCATCCTTCAGATGGTTCATATCCAATGTCTAGATGATACGGGGTGCAAAGTCCTGCCCTTTGCCTCAGTCAAGGGCTGTGCTGGCTCCGGACCAACCTTGCCTACCATTTAATTTTCTTCTGCTATCCAACCCGCTCCTTTCCCATTCCCAGTAAACTCCCTGCTCACAAAGTCCCCTCTCAGAGTCTGTTTCCCAGGGAACCCTAGGATGACATGTGTAAAACCCTAGTTGGCCCTGTCCTCCACAATCAGTCGCCATATTGCCTAGGTGAGAACTAGTTTCCCACCAAAGACTTGTATTAGATTTGCTTCCTGTAGGGGATCCCTGGGTGGCTCAGTGGTTTAGCGCCTGCCTTTGGCCCAAGGTGCGATCCTGGAGTCCCAGGATTGAGTCCCATGTCGGGCTCCCAGCATGGAACCTGCTTTTCCTTCTGCCTGTGTCTCTGTGTCTCTCTCTCTCTATGTCTATCATGAATAAATAAATAAAATATTTTAAAAAAGAAATATTTAGATTTGCTTCCTGTACTTGAAGTTGAGACAAATCATAGCCAAATAGGTGACATGGTGGTGCACCTGAGACAATGGTGGATCATTCCTTGAAATCCACTCAAGGCAATAAAGGTCACAAAGGAAGGCAATGAAAATAGGTAAAGTAGTAGTCATGTAGCAGGTGACATTTTCCAAATCCATTTCACATGCAGCACTTGACCCTGTTTCTGTGCTGCTCCATTTGCTTGGCCCTACGTGTCTCCCTGGGCTCTCAATGTCACAGCAGGGCCTCCACATTTCCTATCCCTGCCAGCTTCCTCAGATACTTCCGGGGGCCCTCACACCAGAGCTGGGCTCTGGCTTGGCCTCCATCGTACTCAATGCGTGGGAACCCCGCTGTCGCTCTCCAGGGACCAGGACCACATAGGCTTGTCTCCTCTCAAGGTTTCTTGGCTTAAAAGATGAGTCTGATCCCAGAACCCCAGTGGCTGCCCAGAAGGTCAGGGTGATATCACCTGGGAGTTCAGGCAAGTTCATTCTCCATGGGTGAAGTTTGATCGTTGAGAGGCTGGAAGTGGAAGGGAAGTGACTATTATCCCCTTGCTCTTTCTCTGTCCTCTTCCTGCCCCAGTGGTAGTCACATAGCAAGGTTCCATCACGCCTACCCAGAGACATATCATAAAACAAATCACTGACTGTATCTTGTGGTGATGCTGTGGCTAGTATGGTGCTCACCTTCTTGGCCTTTGTTTCCCTCTTTGTCTTCTCCCCTCATCTTGCTATTACACCTCCTCCCATCCGCAAGAAAGCATGCATCAGCATGTGTGCTTAATATAAGCTTTGCTTCATGTGGTTTTTCCTAGACAACCCAGGTGAAGAAACAGACGTGAACTTCATTGATTTTCACAAAAAGTCATTCTTTGGGGGTAGGAATTACAACTGCCACTTTCAGGTGGTGAACTAGAGGTGAACTGCCCAAGACCAAAGCGACCCAGTAAGTGGCAGCTCAGGACTCAGTCAACCTGTTCTGACTTCAAATTGGGTGTTTCTCTTACCTTGATTGTGAATTTTCAAGAGTTCTAGATAAGAACCGATTAACATATTCTTTTCCAGTAACGGTGGGATCTTGCGGGTGGGCGTAGGGGTGGGGGCAGCATTCACCAGAAAGGAGATTGCAAAACCTCTTGAAATGAGATGATACACCTACGGACTCTTACCAACTTTTACTCTCTGCAGGTTCATGATCACAGGTGGAGGCACTGTTAGGGCTGCCGAGAGAACACAGCTGCCAGGTGTATTCATTTCCTGGGACTACCTTGACAAATTGCCACAAACCGGGTGGCTTAAAACAACAGAAATGTAATCTTTCACAGTTTAAGAGGCCAGAAGTCTTAAATCAAAGTGTCAGCAAGGCCGTGCTTCTCTGGAGGTTCTAGGGGGGAGGATCTGTTCCTTGCTTCTTCCAGCTTCTGGCAATTGTCCGCAATCCTTGATTTGTTGGCTGCATCTCTCTGATTAGTATTCACATGGCCTTTCTCCTGTGTGTCTGTCTGCCTTATCTGCCTTCGCCTGTCTCTTAAGAGGCCACTTGTGAAGGCCTTCAGGGCTCTCTTGGATAATCCAGAGAGATCTCCTAGTCTCAATATACTTAATTAAATTACTTCTGCAAAGACTCTTTTTCCAAAAAAGTAACATTTATAAATTCCAGGCATTAGGACTTGATATATTTGGGTGGCAGTTATTTGGCCTGCTACACCATATAATAGGCCACTTTGCCCGGAGACATCGGTGCGTCCATCAACATTTGTAAAAACACTGTCTAGTGTTCCTTCATATGACACTAGGTACCTTATGGGCTGGTGTGGAGGAGGCTTCTGGGTCGCAGGGGTGGCTGAAGACAAGCTTTCTGCTCATCAAGCAGTGAGCTAGGGGGGCATGGACTGAATTTACCCTCTGGGCCATCCCAGCCATGGGTGGGGGAGAAGTCTGTCTCTTAGATGGCGGCTGGGTGGTGACCCCACCATTCCCCTGCTGCTGGGATCACGGAGGACGCTGGCTGCAGTGCTTGTGTTTGAATTTTCAGTTACTGTCAATCACCCTGATCTAATATTTATATTTTGCAGAACAATCTCATGGCAAGTTTTGGAGGAAAGAATCCTCCTCGTCACAAATATTCACAGTACTTGGCTTTGCTGCCCTTTGGCAAGAGATGTTGAAAACGGGGTCATGTGTAGGCCTGAGGTGCTGGACAGAGAGGCCTGTTTGAGTGGTTTCCTGGCACCACCATCTTCCTCGGGCTCTCATGGAGCTCACAGAGGTGCTGGAAAGAAAAGGAGAACAACTGGACCTGACCTGGAGGCCAGATGCCCTTGGAAGAAAGGTGTAGCCAATACCAATCTCCTTCCTTTGTTAATTCTTCCTCTGCGTTGTCCTCAAGGGCCTCAACTACATTTGTGAATTATCATCTTTTCTTCAAGTTCCCTTCAGAATTCCCATCTTCTTGCTTGCAGGAGTCAGGATCACTTCTTGTTTCCAGAAAATGGAGCACTTGGATTCCCACCTTCAACCCCCACCCCAGTAACCCGACTTCACACCTATCCCCCCTCTTTCTCTGTCTTAGAGCCACTCAAAGTCAGGTCTTCCATTGACACAGATTTTTAATCTTTACTATGTGCTCTGGGTCTTCTTCTCAAAATTCGTTCTCCCTCTTTTCAGTAACAGTGTCATTGAGATACATCGCACGTACCATAAACTCTCCCGTTTGAAGTATAAAATCCAGTTTTTTAAATTTGTCAACCAAGTTTTGAATTAATCAGCACTGCTAATCCTATAATATCTTTTTTTTTTTTGAAAGAGAGAGTGAGGGTGGAGAGAGAGAGAATCTCAAGTTGACTACCCGCTGAACATAGTTGGGGGCTCCATCCCCTGGCCCTTAGATCATGACCTGAGCCAGAATCAACTGACTGAGCCATCCAGGCACCTCTAATCCTATAATATCATTGTCATCACAAGAAGAAACTCGACACTCATTAGTAGTCAACTGTCATTTGCATTCTCCACCCTTACCCTCCCCCCCCACCTCTGGGTGACCACCTACCTCTTCTCCATGTCTATAGTGTTTGCTATTCTAGACATTTCATATAAAAGGATTCCCACAATCAGTGATCTTTTCTAAGTGGCTTCTTTCAGTCAGCATGACATTTTCAAGGTTTAGTCAATGTTGTATGTAGCATGTATCAGATTTCATTCCTTTTTATGGATGAATAATAGTCTAATATATATTGTTTATCCATGTGTCAGTTCATGGAATTTGGGTTGTTTCCACTTTGCCATGAACATTCATGCCCAAGTTTTTTTGTGGACATACGTTTTGAGTTCTCTTGGGGATATACCTAGGAGTGAAGTTGTGGGGTCATAGGGTAACCCTATATTTAACATTCTGTGCAATTGCTACACTGCTTCCCAAAGCAACTACACTATTTTACCTTCCTATAAATGATACATGAGGGTTTAAATTTTTCCACATGCTCACCAACATTTGTGATTATCTGTCTTTTTAAATTTTCCCATCCTAGTAGGTGAGTAATGGTATCTCACTATATTGATTATTTGTAGATACCTAATGACTAATGATACCAAACATCTTTTTATTAGCTTATTGGTTATTTGTATATCCTCTATGAAGAAATGTCTATTCAGATATTTTGCTCAATTTAAAGTCAGTCTTTATCTTTTTATTATTGAGTTGTAGGTCTGGATAAACTGTATTCTATTCTATTCTATTCTATTCTATTCTATTCTATTCTATTCTATTCTATTATATATTCTGGATATTAGTCCTTTTTCAGATATATGATTTGCAAATATTTTCTCCCATTCTGTGGATAGCCTTTTTACTTCTTGTCTTTTCACTTTTACTTTCTTTTGCTTCTAAAAGTACAGAAGTTTTAAAATCTGATTAAGTCTGATCTATTTTTGTTGTTGTTGCTTGTGCTTTCAGTGTCCTGAGGAACCATTACTTAATCCAATGTCACAAAAATTTACTTTTATATTTCTTCTAAGAATTTTAGAGTTTTTCTCTTATCTTTAGGTCTAGGATGCATTTTGGTTGAATTTTCATATATGGCGTAAGTTAGGAGTCCAAAATTATTCTCTTGTGTGGATATCCAGTTGTCTCAGCCTTATTTGTTGAAAAGGCTATTCTTTCCTCATTTGAATTGTCCTGATGCTCTTGTTAAAAATCAACTGATCAGAAATATAAAGCACTATCTCTAGATTCTCAAATTTGTTCCACTGATCTGTATGTCTTGCTTATGACAATACATACTATCTTGATTACTGTAGCGTTGTAGTGGGATTTTGAAATCAGGACATGTGAATTTTCCCACTTTGTTCTTTTTCAACATTGTTTTGGTTATTCTGGATTCCTTGCATTTCCATAGGAATATTAGAATCAACTACCAATTTGTGCAAAAAAGTGATCTGGGATTTTGATAGAAGTTTCATTGAGTCTGTAGCTTAGTTTGGGAGCTATTTCCCTCTTAATATTTGATCTATGAATTTAATAACTGAAATGTCTTTTCATTTATTTAGATTCTCTTTAATTTCTTTTAATAATATTTAACAAGTCTTGTACTTCTTTTGTTAAATTCTTTCCTAAGTATTTTATTCTTTTAATATTATTAAAAATGGAATTGTTTTCTTAATTTTATTTTTAGATTTTCATTGCTAGTCTATAAAAATAGAACTGATTTTTGTATATTGACCTAGTATCCTGCAACTTTGCTGAACTTGTTATTAGTTCTAATGGTATTTTGGTGGATTACTTAGGTTTTTCATTATGCAAGATCATGTCATCTGTGACTAGAGATAACTTTATCTCTTCCTTTTCAGTCTGGCTGTATTTTTTTTTCTTTTTTGCCTAGTTTTTCCACTAAAATCTCTACTGCTACAATGATTAGAAGTGATAAGTGGATGTTATTGTCTTACTTTCAACTTAGGAAGGAAGCTTTTGGCCGTTGACCATTAAGTATGATGTTATTATCTATGGGTGTTCATAGATGCTCTTTATCAGGTTGGAGAAATTATCTTCTATTCCTAATATGTTAAATGTCTTTATCATGAAGTGGTGCTAGATTTTGCCAAGTGATTTTTTTTGTGCATATTATCCTTTTTTTCTTATATGTTATTTATTTTAGAAAGGGAGAAAGCATGGAGGGGGGCAGGAGGAGAGGGAGAGAGAGAATCCGAAGCAGGTTCCACGCCCAGTGCACTTAACCAACTGAGACATCCAGGCTCCCCCCTTTATGTTATTAATAAGGTGCATTGATATTCATATGCTGAAATGACCTTCCATACCTGGGATAAATCCCATTTGGTCATGGTGTATGATTCTTTTTATGTTTTAGAGTCCTTCATTCTTTTGTATCTTCCACATTTTTTCTCTATTGATTTATTTTCTTTAGCTAATAAATGTGCTCAATTTTTTTCAATAATAACAGAGAACCAAATAAACTTGCTTCGTGGGTCCTATGCTCCCAAGCCACTGTCCCATTTCTTTACTCCATTTTTATTCAAGTTCTGGAAACAGTTTTCCTCCTGTTAGCTTAATACTGATTCATAAATTTTTTAAAAAGATTTTATTTATTTATTCATGAGAGACACACACACACACAGAGAGGCAGAGACATAGACGAAGAAGCAGGCTCCCCTCAGAGAGCCTGATGTGGGACTCGATCCCTAAACTCCAGGATCATGCCCTGAGCAGAAAGCAGAGCTTAACCACTGAGCCATCCAGGCATCCCACTGATTGATAATTTAACCATAATGAAAACTTGTTTCATTAAGATCATTAAGGCCTTTCCAACTACCAAAGTTCAAGAACACTTTTCAGTTCTTACTTTATTAGATTTATGTATCATTCTACAGTTCGTTTCCTATTTCCTTCCTTTTTGAAACTTTCAAATCCCTGGTTTTCTTTCTATCTTTTTTTTATTACAATTTCCTGCTTTCCTTTGCGGGCATTACCCCACCCCACCCCCAACATCTATAAAATACTGGTATTCCTTAAGGTTCTGTCTTTGGCATACGTCTCCTCTTATACCTTGTCTGGGAAATCTCACAGATGCTCATCATTTTTATTATCATCTGCATACTGATGAATAATGAATTGTTACCTTTTCTCAGATCCAGCCAGGTATGTCTGAACAGCTGGACATCACCATTTGAAAGTGCCACAAGCTTGTTAAATCCAAGAAGTCAAAATAAAACTCTGAAGCCTTCTTATCCTGCTCAACTTGTTCTTCAAGCTTGAAGTAAATTTCTGGGATTTAGGAAAATTTGAGCAGCTTTCTAGGTGAGGTGAAAATTGCCTCAGTTTACCAAAGCATATTGGCAATCCTGCCTTTTCATTGCTGTGATATGCTATGTACTAGGAAAAGATAATTCAACTTTTACCCCATCCTTTAAGAACTTTTAGTCTTGGGATCCCTGGGTGGCGCAGCGGTTTGGCGCTTGTCTTTGGCCCAGGGCGCGATCCTGGAGACCCGGGATCGAATCCCACATCGGGCTCCCGGTGCAGGGAGCCTGCTTCTCCCTCTGCCTGTGTCTCTGCCTCTCTCTCTCTCTCTCTCTGTGACTATCATAAATAAAAAAAAAAAAAAAAAAAAAAAGAACTTTTAGTCTTAACTAAAAGACAGGAACAGACACATATTACTGTAATCCAAGGCAGGTTGAGAAAAGCATGATGGTGGAAAAAAAATAATGATAGGAACTCGACGGAGAATGAACTTGATTCTGCCTGGGAAGATGGAATATTTGAAGGGAGAGATCTCCCAGAGATGATGACTTTTGAACTAGGACAGGAAGGTGAGTGGGACTTAGATAAGGCAGGGTGACAACTGGCTGAGCTGTCATGGGGGTAAAGCCATGTTTAGGGAGGAGCATATGGTTTGGTGTATCTGGCAGGAGATTGGAGGGAAGTAGCAGGTGTTCAGGTTGAGGCCAGAATTTGAAGTGCCTTAAATGCTACTATGGAGAATTCATAGAAGAACTCTGTTATATATTAAAAATAAAGAGACAATGAAGTAGCATCTGACATAAAGTTTGGCAACAATTCTGCAGGGGCTCTTCTTCCTACACTCCTCTGGCATTGTCCCTTGCCAAAACTGAAATGTGTGTCACTGTGTCCTGAAGGCAAGGGGAAAAAATATACATTAAGCAAACAGGAAAAAGAGGCACAAACAAAAACCCACCAACAGCCATACATGGCAGGTGTACAGACTCTTCCCCACTCAACAGCCCTCCCCCACCCTGCCATCCTGCAGCGTTGCTGAGGTCAGGGTAGGAGTTAGGCGAAGTGGAGCATCCTCAGGGTACAGAACGTAAACTTCGTAACCTGCCCCATGGCTTCCTTTCCAACTCCTTAATAGGGAGAAATTTCTCCCTCCTCTCCTTTCATAAGGTGTTCTGGTTATCTGTGAAGTTCTCATGGCATTTGTTCCTAGGCTACCTGTGAAATCCAAGGGCAGGACTTTGTTATCCATTGCTGTACTCCTCATGGTGGTCAGTGCAGAACCCTGCTCATCTAGGTGCTTTAGGGCAGTGATCTGCAAAATGTGAGCAGCCTGGGGAGATGTAAAGAACATTTTGGAGAGTGAGAAGAAAATATTAGAGCCTCATTTATGCTTATCTTTAAATCAACGTAAGAAATAAAGCTTTATTATTCTTGAATGTATAGACTGACAGGAGTCTATACATATAAATATAAATAAATATATCGGGATGAATGTTTAAAATTTTTTGTTGTAAGAGTTGATTAAAAAATATCGCAGTTTATGCTGTATGTGCTAAATTAATGATTGTTGCGTGAAGTAACTCCATAATATTTGGTGATAAGTAAGAAAATTCATTACCAAAGAAAAAGCTAGATCACTAATTTATCCATTTATTCATGCCAACAAACAAATACAAATATTAAATAGTGCCTTGTATGTGCCAGGCAATGTGCTAGGCTCCGTGGGTTGTTTTGTTCAAAGATGAATATAATGTAAGTAGGGGGACTTTTTTTCAAAGATTTTATATGTTTATTCATGAGAGACACACAGAGAGAGGCAGAGACACAGGCAGAGGGAGAAGCAGGTTCCATGCAAGGAGCCCAAAGGGAGACTCCATCCCAGGTCCCCAGGATCATGCCCCGGGCTGAAGGTGGTGCTAAACTACTGAGCCACCCAGGCTGCCCAAGTAGGGGGACTCTGAAGAAATTTTACCTCGACATAATATAATAGCAGCATGTGAGCAAGGTTATAGGGGGAGTATATGGGGTAATGAGCACCCTCATTGTCTCCTGGGAGCTAGAGCATTTGGGTATCACTTTTCTGAAGGAGATTTTGACAAACACGTCAAAGACCTTTAAAAAGTTCACATCTTGACCCAACAAATTCACTTCTAAAAATTTATCTAAAGTATAATTAAGGATTTGTACAAATATTTAATTGCAATAATGATTATCACAGTATGATTTCTAATATTGCAGACTCAACAATGCCCAAATTTTCAGCAACATGGGATTGCTTACATAATATGTATTATTTCCATTCAATGAAATACAAGCCAACCATTAAAAACTGATATGCAGATACACACTTAATTACATTGCAACTTATTTACAATGTTTTAAAATTAACATTTTATACAGTGTTATCTAATACAGAATTATTCTATTAATGTACACGCATATAGGAAAATATTTGCCAAGTGTGCTAAGACCTTTTTTCAGTATTAGTTTTTAAGGCCACATATTGTAAAGTATAGTTCTATGATTTCTAACCATGTCTAATGTAACACTACAGGAATCCGGACAGACAGTTCTGTAGCTTCAAAACAAACAAGCAAACAAACAAACAAACAAACACTCTTGTGCTGTTCTTTGGGGCTACACTCAGATCTGTGGCAACCACTAATGTGTTCTCTGTTCCTAGTTTGGCCTTTTCCAGAATGTCATATAAATGGAATCATATAGGATGTGACTTTTAAAAATGGATTTCTTTCATTTAGCACGATGCCTTTAAGGTGTGGTGCTAATAGTTTCTTTCTTTTATTGTTGAGTAGTATTCCATTGTATGGCTGTGCCACAGTGGTTTATTCATGCTTATGATGAAGAATATTGGGCTATTTTCACTTTGGGTGCACTATAAAGAGAGCTGCCATAAGCATTTGTGTACAGATTTTTCAGTAAACATATGTTTTGTTAGGTCATATGGTAAGTGTATGTTTTTCTTTATGAGAACCTACCAAACTGTTTTACAGTGTTTTACCTTTATATTTCCCTACTCCAAAGTATGAGTGGTAACGAGTATGAGTTATTGTCAGATTGTTTTCTATTTTGTTTTTATCTATTTTAGCCATTCTAATAGATATGTAGTGGCATCTTAATCCTGATTTTCACTATCATTTCCTAATGGCTAATGATGTTGAACATTTCCTTATGTGCTTATTTGCATCTGTATATCCTCCATGATGAGGTGTCTATACAAATCTTTCATCCACTTTGAAAAATTGGATGGTGTATTTTCTTATGGTTTATTATTAAGAACTCTTTATACATTCTACACACAAATCCTTTGTCAGATATATTATTTAAATTATATCCTCCCAGTCTTTACCTTGTCTTTCTCTTAATAATATGTTTCATTAAAAAAAGTTTTTATTTTTAGGAAGTCTAATCAATGTACCATTTTTTTCTTTTATGTATTTTGCTTTTAGTGTCATAATTAAGAAATCTTTGCCTACTCCTTGTTCATGAAGATTCTATCTTATTTCACTTATAAAAGCATTACAATTTTACATTTTATATTTACATCTGAAATCCATTTTCAGCTATTTTTTTCCTGTAAGATGTGAGGTTTAGGTTGAGTAGTTCATATTTTCGCATATAGATGTTCAATGATTCCAACATGAGTTTTTGAAAGTAAATTAAATTGCCCTTGTGTCTCTATAAAAAATCAATTAGCCATATTTGTGTGAGTCTATTAATGGCCTCCCTATTCTATTCCGATGATCTCTGTGTCTATCCTTTTGCCAATGCCACACTGTCTGATTATTTTATAGTAGGTCTTGAAATCAAGTAAAGTGAATCCTTTTATTTTATTCTTTTTCAAATTAGTTTTGGTTATTCTAGTTCCTTTGTCTTTCCATATAAACTTTATAATAAGCTTCTTTGTATCTACAAAAAAACTTGCTTGGATTTGGATTGGAATTTTATTAACTTTGTATTTCAGTTCATAAAGAATTAACATCTTAACTATGTTGAGTCTTCCAATCCATGAATATGGTATATTTCCTCATTGGTATTAAGTTTCAACCAAGTTTGGGGGTTAGATTATGTTTGTTTTCTTTTTGCTTATTTGCTTACTTTAATAATGTCTCACTCTTAAAATTTGTTGTTATTTTTAATCTAAAAATTGAAAGGCCTTTCCATAGACAATGGACAGGGCAGATCAGGAAAAGAATGGACTAGAGATCAGAGATGATGATCGTAGTAAGCTGGAGGCAGACCCAGCCGTCAGTGGGTGATGAATTTCAGTAGATAGACATAGGCATCTAGGGAGTATGGTGAAAGGTGACTGTAGTTCAAAATCAGGAAGGACCAAGGAATGGTGGAGGTTCCAGCAGAAAATCTACCAGTGATGAGACAATGTTTCATGTAGATTCAGGCAGGGTCTGAGCAACATAAGAGGTCAGGAAGTATGGTCCTGGCTACTGGGATACTGGAGGGGAACATTCAGCCTCTAGTTGGAGTGGAGACAGTTGGTAAGGATATGGGATAGATAGTAAGTCCCCCAGATACTAAAACTGGAGTGCACATGCATGACTATGGGAGAGAAACAAGGTGGTGATCCAAATATGGATTCCTATCACTGTGGGAGGATTGGCCAGGTATACTAAGTTCTGAGTCTTTTGAGAATCTGGAATAAGGCCCCTGAAATTCTGTTTGACTAAGTCCAAAATTGGTCCTAGGAATGGTACAGTGTTGATTCCAAAGGTGAAATTTGAGTGGCCTCAGTTGTGAAAAGAGGAGGAATGTTGGGGTAGGAAGCCAGGTGGAGCATTGCTCATTTGTTCACTTATTCACCCAACATTTACTACATGAAAGGCATTCTTACATTATTGCTACAATCCGTGGTAATGCTGTCTACTCGTGGAATGAGTAGATAGTATGCCTACACACGCTTGAACACACCCACTCATTCATACACGCATGTGCTCATGTACACATGCATGGGTGATTGCACAGGAGGAATGGCAAGCACTGGCCAAATGCCAGCTGGGAAACCCACAGTACTGAGCCTCAGGCACTGGGAGCCCCATGGATCAGTTCACAAGGTAGCCGCTAACATCAAAGAGTGTCGGGATTGTTCCAGAACTGGGACAAAGGGTAGCTGTGACCCTGAGGTCTTGTGACACCAGAGAATAAGTTGATGCATTTCCTTGGGACTGAAAAAAATTCTAGATGGTATTTGAACAGCTGAAGCTAAGGACATGATGAATTGGCCAAAGAGGGAAAGGGACCTACGAAAAACATTTAAATAGTTCTTGATTTAGGTAACAGTGTAAGTGGGGTTATGTTTTTTTCCAGCAGGGAAGGGGATTAACAGCTTCTTTTTAGCATCTAAAAACATAAAGACAGCCAATCTCTCGAACTTGAACTTGCTTATTATAAGCCCTTATCATAAACCATCGTTCTCTCTGTATTGATTTCTAGCCAACGATTAACCAGATGTGACCTTAGAGCCTTGATAATAGCTGGGGAACTCACTCAACAGAGGGAAGCCTGCTAATTTATGAACAAAGCATGTATTGACAGACCCCCTCAGCCTTCGGTGAGTACTTTTCCATCCAGGTGGTATAAGAAGTCACAAACACAGAGCTCTGATGAGTCCTTGAATGTGAGCTTGTGCTGACTATCTGGAAGGATGAGGTGGTCTAAACCTGACTGGAAATTATTGGACACAAAAATCATGAAACCAGCCACCTGCTGTGGAACGTTGAAATTCAGTGTCCCTGTCTCTACTTGATAAGATTACTACTAATGATACCATTCACTTGTGTATACATTACACTTTATAAAAATTTTTAATATCCATTATCATGGCAATACTTTTTCTGTATGATTCTAATTATATAAAGTTCAAAAATAAACCCAAGCAAACTATAGTGTGTAGTGATGCATACTTATGTGGTAAAACCATACAGCAAATCAAGGAAATGATCACAATAAAATTAGGGGGGCAGTGACTCTAGAGAGAGAAAAAAAGCAGGTGTGATAGGGAAAGGGCATATGCAGTCCTTTGGGGTGTTGGTCATTTCTTTCCATAAGTGGAACTTCCTCAGGGATTCACTTTGCAATGTTTTGTTAAACTGTACACTTATGACCCATGCACTTTGTGCACTAATGTGTGCTTTATTTTACTCACATCAAACAAATAAAAAGTCAAGAAAGAAAAGAAGTCAGGTCCTTCCTTTGTGTCATTTGAACCATAATTGGTTGTTAGTTATTGGGAGTATAGGCTAGAGTTGGCTAAAGCTATGCAATGTATAAGGTGGGACTGCCTTGGGAGTATTGTGCATAAATTGACCATATTCCTTTAAAAAACCTCACTATAGTGAGAGTAAGAAACTCGTATTAAAAACATCTTAACAGTATATTTTGATTCCGTTTTCATTTTAATAGTTCTCCTACAACACAATTTTTAAGGCCCGTGCAATGTAACATTGTGTAAGTGAAAGTATCACGTTTCTTAAATATTTATATATTTAAATGTTTATAAATGAATAAATTTAAATATTTATATGTATAGTTCCTGTCTGAGAGTCCCATGGAAGGACAAAGAGGCTTGCTCAGAGTCACCAGATAATGTCAGAGTTAGAGTGTGATCTCAGGGATTCTACATCTGATACTCCACATCTAATGCTCTTGGGTGATGACAATGTTCCATTTCTAGCTTAAAAATTCCCCACATCTGTTTATTTCAGATCTGAGTTGGATATCTTGGCTAATTGTGGAATTGCCGATTGGTTTTCAAACTTGCTTTAAAAGTTGAAGATTGTTTGGCTCTGTATTAGTTAGAAATGTCAAAGAAAGTTTCACTTGACATTGTGAGTTAAGCCTGTAGGAAAAATGTGCCTGATTTCCTAGTAACAACAGCATCTTGAAAAATTAGACTCTCTTTTACATATAAGATTCAATATCATTGTAATATTTTTGTACATCAAACATATTATGAGTTCGCTATAAAACATTTAGAAAAATTCAGGACGGATAAAGAGGAAATAATAACCATCCATAATCCCAACTTGGAGACATAAACGTTGTTACACTTTCATATGTTTTTTTGGTATGTTTGTTTAAAAAGTGTTTGCAAAACTGATATCCTAAAAATATGGTTTTGAAACTTGTATTAAAAACATCTTAACAGTATATTGTGATTCTGTTTTCATTTTAATAATTCTTCTACAACACAATTTTTAAGGCCTGTGCAATGTAACATTGTGTAAGTGAATGTATCATGTTTCTTAAAAAGCCAATTTCCTTTTATTGGCTATTCGGGTTTTTCAATTACTGCTATTGTAAATAATGTTGCAATAAGCATCTTTGTAAATAAATCTTTGCACACACCCAGTATTATTTCCTTAGAATAAATTCCTAGAAGTGAAATCACTGGGTCTAGGTCAAAGGGTATGCACACTTTAAAGGCTTTTGTTATGTTTGCCAAATTGTGTTTCAGAAAGACAGTCTAAATTTATGCTCCCACAAGGAGTGTATAAAAGTGTTTTCCGCAGCCATGCCAATGCTAGATATTCTAATTTAAAATGTAAAAAAGAGAGAGAGAGATTTTTTTTCCTAGTAAGGTTCTAGTTTTTTAGTGTTTTTTAGCCCTCATGCTGCTTTGATTCTTTTAGATCTTCAAGTAAAATTGTGCATTACGTCTTCTGTAAGAGTCCCGATGATCAAACAGGACTAAGCAACACCATGCATATGTATGCGTTTAAAACTTTCCACTTAAACCATGAAGGGAATCCATTATTAAGAAAAAGGAGAATAGATTTTTGTCTATGTTAACACTACAGCTCTCAACTGAGTCGCTTATTTACCTAACTAATGCCCCATTAGGCGTTCCAAGTACATTCACATATTGTTAAAATACCTAACGATCATTCATAGAAATGAGAAGTCAAACAAGCCCAGTGTATCAATTTGCCAAATCCAACAAGCTCCTTGGCAGTGTGCTTACAAGACCCTATGGGGGACAGCAGGCATGAATAGGTTAGACAGCCCATTAGCTTATGAAAAGAGCTGTCGATGCAATCATAATCTATTTGCCTGCATTTCACTGACATTTTTTCTGAGCTTATGGTGATAGAAAGCTATTTCCCACATTCCTACTCAGGCACTCAGCAGAACAACGGACAGGTTAAATCCCAATAAAACAAATATTGCTGTGATGCAAATCTTTCTATAACTGAAAGAATGTTAGGCCCCAGGTGGAATTCCATTTATTTCAAATATTTTTTTGATGTCATAAAATCCTAACACAACAAAATAATTGGGACAATGCTTGGGCCTACATTCTATTGGGATTTGACTTATTAGTGATAGTTTGATTAACATGGCTTCTGGAAAGAAATCTCCTTTGATTAAAACAGCAGCCTGGGGGAAGAGCAGCTAGGGAGAAGTATGGACTTGTTCTTAGTTATTGCAGAACTCTAGAGGGTTTCAGAACTGAGGTCAGTGGGTAGAAGTAACAGAGAGTCTGATTATAGATAATCTTAGGGAATAAATTTCTAACGATCAGAGTTGTGCCAAGAATGGCTGCCTTGTGAGTTGGGAAATGCTTTTCTACCCATAATGGTCCAAGCTCCCACTGGAGGAGTAGTCAGGAATGCCAAGGAGGTGTTTCCTTTACTGTGGGGCCCAGGGTCTGTGTTGTCAGAGGAAATCGCAATGGACATATTTGGGGTGGGTTGTCTACCAATGGCTGTTTATTAGTAACAAGAAACATGAGAAAATCCAAGCTAATATTTTTCAAATAGCTTATTCTTCATTTTGTTTGTGAATAGTATGCTAGTCAAATACAGATTGCAGAGATGAAGACCATCATGATCTGAGTTAGGTCATAGTGCCATGTTAGATTATTCACCCAAATCTCAAAGGTATCAGAGTCTTTTTTCTTTCTCGCAAAAAGCTTCATTGAAGGCCAGATGGTTCTCCCAGGCAGCTCCCTTTTTTTTTTTTTATAAATTTACTTTTTATTGGTGTTCAATTTGCCAACATATAGCATAACACCCAGTGCTCATCCCATCAAGTGCCCCACTCAGTACCCATCACCCAGTCACCCCCACCCCCCGCCCACCTCTCTTTCTACCACCCCTAGTTCGTTTCCCAAAGTTAGGAGTCTCTCATGTTCTGTCTCCCTTTCTGATATTTCCCACTCATTTTTTCTCCTTTCCCCTTTATTCCCTTTCACTATTTTTTATATTCCCCAAATGAATGAGACCATATAATGTTTGTCCTTCTCTGATTGACTTACTTCACTCAGCATAATACCCCCAGTTTCATCCATGCCGAAGCAAATGGTGGGTATTTGTCGTTTCTAATGGCTGAGGAATATTCCATTGTATACATAGACCACAGCTTCTTTATCCGTTGATCTTTTGATGGACACTGAGGCTCCTTCCACAGTTTGGCTATTGTGGACATTAAGGCAGCTCCCTTCCAAAGAGCGGCTTAGAAATCTGGTCTACTTTAACTTTGTGCCTCCCTTCTTTTAAGAGGTGATGTCCAGGGCCTCTGTGATGAGGGACGACAAAGCCTGGAAGGTTCGCATAAACGCCTCTGTGCTTCCACTTATGCTGCTTCCATTTACTACTGTCCACTGGTCAGAATTACATAGTCACCCAGCCTCCTGTGACTGGGTGACTCCTGTGACTAATGTCCTCCTGTGTCTCTAGGAAGAGATAAGGGAAATAGTCCTTATGAACCCATAGCATTATTTTTTTTCACCAAGGTGCCATAGATTTTCTTTAGTTTTTAATTTTATTATTTATGTATTTATGTATTTATTTATTATTTTTAAAGCTATTATTTATTTATTCATGACACACACACACACACACACACACACACACACACACACAGAGGCAGAGATACAGGCAGAGGGAGAAGCAGGCTCCATGCAGGGAGCCCGATGTGGGACTCAATCCCAGGACTCCAGGATCAAGCCCTGGGCCGAAGACAGGTGCTGAATCACTGAGCCACCCAAGGGTCCCCCAATTTTCTTTAGTTTTCTATTTTACTTTGAAGGACACATATTTTTTCTTTACCCTATCATAGAACAAACTGAAGCATGACTTATACTTTACTGCAGAGACAACTGATTTTATGTAGCTTTATGTAGAAGTTTGGGTGTGTGTATTCTCCATGAACATCTGTACCCTCTCCTGATGCTGTATTTATTTGGAGTAAAGTTATCAAAGATGGTTTCTGAGTCTCTTGTATAATTCTAATATTTTTCTGACTTTCACCTCTGGGTCCTTCTGTCCTGGGTCTCCTGAACAGTCGCTGTTGAGGAAGAGGAGTGTGCTAGTTTGCTAGGGTCATTGTAACAAGGCACCACAGACGGGAGGGCTTATACAACAGAAGCTTATTGTCTCACTGCTCTGAAGGCTAGAAGTCTGAGATCAGAGTGTTCCTTCTGAGGCTGTCAGGGAGAATCTGTTCCGTGGCTCTCTCCTAGCCTCTGGCGATTTACTGGCAGTCTTTGGCATTCCTTGGCTTGAAAAAGCATCATCCTGATCTCTGCCCTCATGTTGACCTGGCATTCTGCTTGTATGTGTGTCTCTATCCGCGTCCAAATTTCTCCTTTTGATGAGGACACCAATCATATTGGTTAGGGACCACCTTCATGACTCAGCTTCATTTTGATGACCTCTGTAAAGACTCTATCTCCAAAGAAGGTCACATTTTGAGGCAAGAGACCTGAGTTTCGGCCCACTTTCCTTTTTTGAGCCTCTGTGCTTTGATCTTTTAGTAGAGGGGGTTGGGCTGGTGAACTTTGAAGTTCTAGCCTGTTCTGAGACTCTGCTATACACTTGGTGACACGGTAAGGTGTAAGGGCATCATGTTAGAAGAACCCATGACCAGAAGGGTCTGTGTGGCTTTCTGGGTCCCTAACCTCCTAATACGACACGGCTTAGGTGCAAGGAAAAGAGGCCATACACCATAGTTTATGTGTTGAGGGTCTTATTTTGGCAGGTGGGTTTGAATGCAGGCTCTCTTTTCTTTCACACACATATACATATATGCACAGCTTTTTTTGTTGGATAGGGGCGAGAGATATTTTTAATAGCAGAGTTTTTTTACCCCCTCTTTTTTTTTTCCTGGAAAAAGATGAAATCATCCATTTATTCTGGACCAATTACAAGCACTAGAAAGCACAGGAGGAACAGAAAGCCTGATCACAAATAAATACACACTGGGGGAGGGGGTATAGAGGAAACTGTTATTGATTGGCCTTGTAAAATCTGCTGCTGAATCGATAGCAATTTCTGGAAATGCCAGACATTTATTTTGTGTGGCTTGAACAGCGGAGATAATAATAAACGTACTTATGAAGTGAGTCTCTTGACACTATTTCCTTGAGCCCCTTATAATAACACACATACATAATGGGTACGATAGCTATACAAGCCATAGTGAACAGACTTCAGATTTACAGCCCTGTTGCCCACTGCCAGCCTCCCCTCCATGCCCCACATAGCATTCAAATAAGTCTCTTAAAAAAGCACAGAAAATAGAGCTGCATGAAGAGATGGGAGAGGTGTCCTTAGTTGTGGAAAAGCAGGCCTAGGCTTGTTCTGAGGCTCAAGGAAGAAAGCCAGGTGCTGAAACTGCTGGACCCTGCCTGACCATTAGGAATTTCTGGACCTGCCCTCTCACCTGTGCTATATACACAGCCCCCTCTCTGAGCTCTCTTTCTTTCTTCTTTCTTTCTTTCTTTCTTTCTTTCTTTCTTTCTTTCTTTCTTTCTTTCTTTCTTTTTCTTCCTTTCTTTCTTTCTTTTCTTTCTTTCTTTCTTTCTTTCTTTCTTTCTTTCTTTCTTTCTTTCTTTCTTCTTTCTTCTTTTTTACTGGAGTTCAATTTGCCAACATATAGCATAACAGCCAGTGCTCATCCCATCAAGTGTCCCCCTCAGTACCCGTCACCCAGTCACCCCCACCCCCCGCCCACCTCCCCTTCCACTACCCCTTGTTCGTTTCCCAGAGTTAGGAGTCTCTCATGTTCTGTCTCCCTCTCTGATATTTCCCACTTATTTTCTCTCCTTTCCCCTTTATTCCCTTTCACTATTTTTTATATTCCCCAAATGAATGAGACCATATAATGTTTGTCCTGGAGGGTAGTATGCTGAGTGAAATAAGTCATTGTTTCTTTCTAATAATGGGCAGCTTACCTTATGTGGCTGCTCCCTCATCCCCAACTGTCATCTGTGGACAGTCCCTACTCGTTGTGCAAGGACATTTGATGACCTTATCAGGGTCATTCTGTCTGAGAGAAGGCTCAGGGGTCTTAAGTTATAGCAATTGGGAAGTTACTAAGTGTCCTTCAGCATAGTCAAAATAGCTACCATTTATCCAATGCCAATTATGTGCTATGTATTTCACACTCATTGCTTCATTTATTTCTCACTGCAAACTTTGGAGTTATTATCATTTTTTAAACAATTTTTTGATAAGAAACTGAGGCTCATCAAAGTTAAATAAGTTACCCCACTCATGAAGCTATTATAAAACAGCTAGATTTGAGCTCAGATCTAATGCTAGACTCTATATTCTTTCCGTTCTGCTTTTGCCTGCTTACTGTCAGCTGGCAGAGGGAATTTTAACATCCAGAGGGCCTTGAATGCCTGATGAAGGCACGTCACATTATTTATGTACATTAGGGATTGTGTGAAGGTTTCTTGGAAAATATAACTGGTACAATCAAAGCTAAGTTTTAGGGAGGTCGCTTTGCTGCTCTATTTAGGACAGACAGATGCAGGGAAACAGACTAAGGGATCCTATGAGAGGATACAACAGCAGATGTGATAGGAGGCTCAAACTAGGAGAGGGACAATGGGATCACCAAGAGTTGGATCTCGACAGGAAGAAGAGTGGAGGATGTTTCCCCTTCTCTCTAGTTTGTCTCATCCCTGCCTCTGCCTCCCTTCCCAGCCACTTCACCTGCTCCTATTTTGGGATGGTGGGAGGATTCCCTGGAGAATATTCATTCCCAGCCTAGGCCTCTTGATGCAAAGTCATTCTCAATAATACTGTTGGATACAGATACCTGCTGAGCTGGGAATAGATGGAGATCACTTTTCCATCTCACTTCCTTAATACATGTCCATTTTGTGTGGTGCTGCTAGGGAGAATTTGAACTACTAATTTGGATGGCAGGAGAAGGTGTTCTTTTTGTAAATTGGTAGATTTCTGGATCCCTGGCTATGTCCCTTCTCTTCATAATGAACCTGTAGTTTTGTGAGACAGTCTTCAGGACTCTGAAAAACACAGTGTGTCTTTCCCTTGAGATCTAAATTGGTGTTGAGAGTGACTCTTTCCCTCTAAATACTCAAGAGACTCCCTTTAAGTACTCAAGAGACTAGCTCTCTCAAACGTTAGGTCAACGTTTCAGAAAAAGCAGCTGGGAAGGGCACCTGACTGGCTCAGTCAGTAGAGCATGTGACCCTTGATCTAGGGGTTGTTAGTTCAAGTCCCAGACTGGGTGTAGATATTACCTTAAAAAATAAATGTAAATGTATAAATAAATAAGTGTATGTCTCAGAAAAATAGCTAAGAAATAGCTCTCTAAAAACCTGAAAGTAAGAGACTTCTTAGGTGGACTCTCATGTGAGGACCCACAGGAGTTAATTTCTTAGATGGTCTTTATGCATGTATTTTGTGCCATTCCCCATGCCAGGGCCTGTGGAGGAAACCAAGAAGAATTGTACATGGTTCCATCCCTTAAAGACTTTATAGCTTACTGGAGGTAATGCTCACAAATAACATCTATACAAGGCAGTCCCTGGTTCACACCACAAAACTGCCACAGATAATAGAGGCCAGGAAAGTTCAAAGGGAAATAGAAAAGATATACTTCAGTTTTTAGTGGCTCTTGAATGAGAAGGAATTAAAAATAAAACCTTAGGGTATTCCGGGTATAGAGAATGAAAATAGCAAGATGCGGCAGTGAAAAAGCACGGAGTGTGTGAGGAATCACAGAAGAATCCAATTCACTGAGATCCCAATTCATAAAGATCTACTTGGCCTCAGTGAAAGGGAGGGGTAGAAGATTGAAAAGGTGGATTAGAGAAAACTTTAAACACCAGGCATATACAACAAGTCTACACACAAAAATTTGACTTTGTGAAATGGACCAATCCTCCAACAACTACCACAACTTAAACAGTAGATACAGATAACTTGAATAACCCTATAATTACTAAAGAAATTGCATTCATAATTTTTAAAACTCTCAAAAAGGAGTATCTAGTGTTAGACGGTTTCACTGAAGAGTTCTTCCAAACTTTAAAGTAGAGTTAACACTAATCCTACACATCTCCTAGAAAATAGAAGAGAAAAGAATAATCCCAGCTCATTTTATGAAGGTAGAATTACCTGATACTAAAACCACACAAACAGTGCAAATCACAAGAACTACAGACTAATGGCTCTCACGAATATAGAGGGAAAATATTTATTAAAAAACATGAAATATTAAGTAGAATTCAACAATTATGAAAAAATTACATGCCTTGACCAAGTAAGGTTTATTCCAGAGATGCCAGACTGGTTCCAATACCACAGAGTTGTTTGATGTTAATCTACCATATTCACTGTCTAAAGAAGAAAGAACAAATGATCTTCTCAGTCAATGTAGAAAGAGCATATGACAAAATTCAACACTCATTTATGATAAAAACTTTCAGAAATCTATGATTAGAGGAAAATATCACCTTGATAAAGAGGATTTACAAAATCCTACAACTACTGTTATACTTAATGGTGAAAGGCTGAAGCCTTTGTCCCTTAGATCAAGAATGAGGCAAGAATATTCACTCTCATCTCTTTTATTTGTATTGTTGGAAGTTCTAGCAAACGCAATACATCGGGAAAAGGAAATGAAAGGAAAAAAGTTGAGAAAGAAAAAATGTATTTATAGATGACATGATTAGCTACATAGAAAATTACAAGGATTTGAAAACAAAACAAACTACCCCTCTTAGATTAATAAGTGAGTTCATTAAGGTTGCAAGATATAAAACAAACATACAAAAATCAATTGTATTTTTCTATACTAGCAATGAACACATGGACATTGAAATTTGAAATCTAATATCACTTACCATCATTCAAAAAATGAAATATTTAGATGTACATATAACAAAACATGTACAGGACTTATACTCTGAAAAGTATAAGATGCTGAAGAAAGAATCAAAGAATATCTACATAAATGAAGAGACATACTACTTCTGTTCATTAATTAGAAGCCTCAAAGTAGTTGCATTAGTTTTCTATTTCTTCTATAAAAAATTACCCCAAACTTAGTGGCTTAAAACAACCCAAATTTATTTTCTTATGGTTTTGGTTTTCAGAAGTCTAAGATTGGGTCTTACGAGGCTAACATCAAAGTATTGTCAGGGATGGTTCCTTCCAGAAAACCTGGGGGGAGAATTCACTTCCTTGCCTTGTCAGCTTCGAAAAGACACCAGCATTCCTTGGTTTATGGCCCCTTCCTCTATCTTCAAAGCCAGCAGCATATACCTTCCAATTCCTTTCTGTTCTCTGCTTGCATCATCACATGTCTCTTCCCCTGACTCTGATCCTTCTACCTCCTTTGTATGGGGACCTTGTGATTACATGGAGCCCATCTGGATAATTCACAAGAACCTCCCCACCTCCAGGTCTTTAATCACATTTGCAAAGCCTTTTTTTTCCATATAAAATAACATATTTATAGTTTCCAGGGATTGAGATGTAGGAATCTTTGAGGGGCTATTAGTCTGTCTACCATACTAGTAAGGCTGTCAATTTCCTCCAAACTGATGTACAGATTTATCACAATCCTTCTCAAAATTATAGTAAGATTTTTGGTATGTATTCATAAAATTATTCTAAAATGTATATGGGAAGGTAAAGAAACTTGAATAACTAAAACAATTTTGAAAAAAGAAGTATCAAGTGAGAAGAATCTCACCACCCCATTTCAAGACATGATACAGCTATAGTAAGCAAGACTGTGTGGTATTTGCAGAGAGATGGACACACAGATCAATAGAACAGAAGAGAGAGCCCAGAAATAGACTCACACAAATATGACCATCTGTTTCTTGACAAAAGTACAAAAGCAATTCAATGGGGAAAAAGATAGACTTTTTCAAAAAATGGTACTTGAGCGATTGGACATCCAAAGGCAAAAACAGAAAAACAAGTAAAAAAACAAACAAAAGAACAAACCTCAACTTAAGTCTCACACCTTATAAGGAAGGAAATTAACACAAAATAGACCATGGATTTAAATGTAGAACATGAAACTATAAAAACCTTTAGGAAAAAAATAGGAAATCTCCTAGATCTAGGACTAGTATTTAGAACTATATCTAGAACTAAGCAGAGTTCTTAGACTTGACACCAAAAGCAATAATCTATAAAAGAAAAAAAATTGATAAGACGTCATCACATTTTTAAAAAATTGCTCCATAAAAGAGTTCTACAGAAAGATTAAAAGGCAAACTACTCACTGGAAAGAAAATATTTGTCAGATAATGAAAAATACCTGTCAAAAAAATTAAGATCTAGATCTAGATAGATATTCTCTCTCTCTCTCTCTCTGTCTCTCTCTCTCTCTATATATATATATATATGTATATATGCTCAAAGGTTAAAAAACATCTAATTTGAAATCAGCAAGATACATGAGGTGACCGTCTACCAAAGTGTAGGTACAAATGGCATGTAAATGCATAGAAAGATATTCAGTAGCATTAGTGCTTAGGGAATTGAAAATTAAAAACATATAAGATATCACTACACCTATTAGAATGGCTAGGATAACGAAAGATAATAGCAACAACAAGATCTAGCAAGTATGCAGAGAAACTGGTTCACTGGTACATTATTGCTGGTGGGAATGTAAAGTGATATATAGTCTCTCTGGAAAACAATTTGGCAGTATCTTAAAAAAAAAAAAAAAAAGTTAACAAGTAACACCATACTTGCAGCAACTGCACTCCTGAGCATTTATTCCAGAGAAATGAAGATTCATGTTCACACAAAATCCTGTACACAGGTATTTACAGCAGGCTTGCTCATGATAGCTCCAAGCTTGAAACAACTCAAATGTCTTTTGGTGGGTGAATAAGCTGTGATGCACGGAATCGTTACTCAGTAATAAAAGGGAACTAACTTGATACCTACACAACCTGAGTGAATCTCCTCAAAGGATTATCCTGATAGGAAAAAACCAATCTTAACAGGTTACATGTGGTAGGATTCCATTTATTCTACATTCTTGAATTGATAAGATTTTAGAAATGGCTAACCAGAGATTAATTAAGGAGGCGATGGGAGAGGGAGTCAAGTGGGTTTGGCCATAAAGCAAAACATCAGAGAACCTTGGGGTAATGGAAAAATTCTCTGTCTTGATTGTAGGAATACCAATATATTAGTTACGATATTGTACTATGGGTTTGCAAGATGTTAACACTGGGCAAAGGATACCCAGGCTCTCTGTATTATTTCTTTTTTTTTTTCCTCTCTGTATTATTTCTTACAGCTCCTAGTACCTCTAAAAAGTTTGATTTAAAGTAAAAGCTCAGAAGAGACTCAAACTAGGATGCCGATGGTATTGGAAGGAGGTAGGTGATGCAGAAAGGCATGAACGAGGGAAAAAATTCAGAGAGTTCTTTTAGCTATCTTCCTCCCCACCCTGATCATGATATGCCTTGGTTGACCGAGGTTGTTCGCATGTCTCTGAGTGATAGCATCACTCTTGTTTGTTCACTTACTTGATAAGAATGGTGAGGGACTTCACCTAGTGTCCATGTTTGACTTGGAGAATAGTCCTATTCTGATCTGCCTCAGTGGCTTCTGAAGGGAAGTCAAGGACACATTTAAAAGAGGCTTTGTGCGACTGAACTATCATTGGTCCGAGTGATAAAGTTTGGGGAAGTTACACCAAGAAATTTTCTAAAACTCTCCAAAGCAGTGGGAAGGTGGTAGTGGAGCATTTATGGGCATGAGCTGCTTATGAGCTTGCCCACTAAGCCCATAGGACTAATAAAGAGAAAGAACAAAAAGCAAGAGAACATTGGCTTGTAGAGTGTGGGCAAGGCCATTCTCTTCCCTCCTTCACACCCCTGTCTACTGCCATGTGTATACTCCATTTTCAAGGATGAGCCAGGGTCAAAAGCAAGTGTGTGACGGACTCTTGAGTTAGAAAGGGAGTTTTGTAGAGCTGGGCTTGATAGCTTGGATGGTCTGTCCCTGCTGCTTGGGAGGGAGCTCTGCTTAGAAGGCCACTCTGTCTGGGGAGCAGAGGCGTAGAAGAATTTGGTTCTGCTTTCAGCCTGTAGCCTGAGCAAGAGGAGGCCTGTTGAGTGCTAGCTGTCTGGCTCAATAGGAATCTAGCTGAGGTCTGAGGCCCAGGCCCAAGCTTTTGGTAATTTTGCTCCTCTGCCTGACTTTGCCACTGCCTGGCTCCCTCGGGAAGTGGCCATGACAGTTGGCTTCAGAGTCTGGATCTTGGATCTAGATTTCAGATGAGAGAGAAAGAAAGAGAGAGAGAGGAAATAAGTAAAACACAAACACACAGTATATGGTCACTTCTTCCCTTACTCTTTCTTTCTATGTGTCTCTTGCTTTTTCTTTCCTTGTCTTAACCCTCTATAAGGCTTCTGTTGCTGTTGGTTTGTTTTATTTCACATTTTCATCCTTGGCTTGTTGTATTTTAATTGTTTGTTCATTTGGTTGGTTGGTCAGTTTGGTTTGCATTTTGAGTAAATGACAGCAATTTCTCTACGTCATTCCAAGTGTGAATAATGGCCTGCATGACTCTCTCCAGCCTCCAGCCCCTACTTCTTGCCCTTCCCCACTCTCTCTCAGGTCCAGCCACACCTGGTTCCTCACTACTCCCTGCACGTGGCAAGGAGTCAGCACCTCAGGGCCTTGGCATTTACTTTTTTTTTCTTTTTCTTTTTCTTTTTTTTTTTTTTTTTTGCAGGCTTCCCCGCCCCATAGATCCATCCACATGGCTGGCCTGCTCATCTCTTCAGGTTTAATGTAAACATCACATTTTCAGGGAGACTGTCACAGAACATCTTACAAAAAATTATGTTACTTCCAACACTTCTTACCCTCTTCTTGTTTTCCTTTAGTCTTCAAAGCATATATGATTCTCCAACATTCTGTATTTTACTTTTATCTCATTCCTTTTCTGAGTTCCACAACTGAATGTAAACTTTATGAAAGCAGGGCTTTTTGACCGTTTGGTTCAGTATAGAATGTGTCTAGAACAGAGCCTGGCAGAGAGCAGCCAGTAACAATAAATATTTGATAAATGAATGAATGGAATGAGGGGGTGAATGACATTCTTTCAGATGTTAGGTAGAACATATATATATATATATATGCTATATATGTTTAATACTTTAGTCTATCTTTATTTTTTTTAAAGATTTTATTTGTTTATTCATGAGAGACAGAGAGAGAGGCAGAGACACACACACAGAGGGAGAAGCGGGGTCCATGCAGGGAGCCCAATGTAGGATTCAATCCCAGGACCCAGGGATCACACCTTGAGCCCAAGGCAGACGCTCAACCATGGAGCCACCCAGGCATCCCTATTATTAATATTTTAGATAAGTGAATTATTAAGATTAAATTAGAATTAAGTATATTTTAAATAAATATGCTGTATTATTTATATTAAATATTATACCTTATTTAAAAAGATACTATAGTAATTGATACATTGAATTGAGAGCATACTTATCTTTTCAATAAATACGCTGTATGTGTGTATATCTATTTATCTATGTAATATATAGTATTATAAGCTTTATTTGTGTTATGTCTATGACTTTGAAAACAAGCCTGGACTGGAGTTTGAAGGGTTGGGGTCAGTTCTGGCTTCTTCAAAACAGATCTGATGGGAGGAGACATCTCATGTCCCCGCTGTGGTATCTGTACTTGGGAAATAGGTATAATATTCCCTGTGTCCCTCACAGGATTATTACGGGAATCAAATAAAATGTCGGACAGGGATGTGTAGGAACTAAAAGGCAAATCACACACACACACCCAGGCCTCTGCAGGGATGAAGCACTGCCTTAGCAATGTTTAGTCGTGAAAGCAAGGGGTTCAGAGAGTGCCCCTGCTTGTCCTAGTGGTGTCAGAAACACAAAATATGACCAGAGAGCTGGGTATCCTGTGGGCCTTAATCTTCACACGATACTGCGAGGCCGTCTGAGAGACTTATCTCATGAAACCCGAGTGTTATTTGGGAACTTATCAGGAGTGTTTCGTGAGGGGAAAGGAGAGCAGGGCCCAGCGTGTCATGGAATATTCCTTCCTTTCTTCCATTCCCCCCAAGCCCTGCGCTGTTGCATTTCTTGCTGTGTATTATTGACAGAGGAAATGCTGATTCATGGTCTGAGTTACAGGAAACCTTGTTTCCTGGTGAAGAAACGAGCCGGGTGGTTCTTGCCAGCATGCGCCTCTGCCAGTTTCTGCCACATGCCCTCTCCTGGGCCTGCACCCAGAGCCACTGAGGAGGGGTAGGGCCAGCTGGGCCTTAACCAGTGAGCTCACTTTCCCTCGGAACTGAATCCAGCACAGGCTCCTCACTGTGCCTCTCTAGGCCCTTCCGGCTCTGACCCCACGATACCTTTCCATCCCATCTCCCACCACTCCCTTCGTGCACCCTCGGCTGTGGCCACACATGACTACTCTCAGTTCTCTGTGAACACCTTGTATTTTCCAGTCGCTATGCCTTGGCTCAAGATGTGCCCTGCCTGGAATGGCCCCTGACCCAGTGTCGGTTCATTGAAATCCTACCCATGCTTCAACTCTGCGCAGTGGCTACCTGCTGTGTGAAGCCTGCTAGGTTGCCTTCTAACATTTCTGTTCTTTTATTGTAAGGGTATTTTCAAGTGTGTACAAAAAGTAGACAAAGCTGTATAGCCAACTTCTATGTTACCATTTCCCAGCCTCAACAATGAACTGATTTCTCTTAAATAGCACTCGATCCTTCCTTCTTTGAGCTCTGCTGGTAACTCTTATGTTTTGCACTCCACTCATATTTGCCGAGTGGTGTGGGAAGAAAGTGAGTCAGTGGATTTAGAATGCTGTTTACCCACCTCCCACAATGGGGAAACTGAGGCCCCAAGAAGTGAAGTGAGTTTCCCAATGTCATGAGACAGGTAGTGGCAAGCCAAGACCAGATTCTTCCGAATGGCCTCACAGTCTAATTGGGAGGCGTGGATAAGATACTCATAACAAGTATATGCTATTGGACCTCAAGTACTATAGGAGTTCAGGTTAAGTGATTAATAAGTAGGTGTTGAATGAATAAGTTAATCTTCTTTCCAATTGATTAATAAGATGACCCCTTAAGCTTGGCCCTGAGCAGCTCCCTGGTCCTCTCCATGTTATAATCTAATGTCAACATGATGAAGGCACTGGAGATAGCCATTTATGTGGAGCGGAAAAGCCAGCTCCTTTAGGCCAGTGAGAATTAGTGAAAATGATAAATTGTTTAAAATAAGTTCTGGGTTATTCCAACATGGAGTAAAGAGTAGATAGTTTGTATCTGAAGAACTAAATGCTTCTGAGTTTATTTAGACTGGAGAGTAGGAAAAGAAATTAAGAAAGTCTTACCTTCTGTGGCTTGGAGTATGTGTGTATTAGATCATCTGGGAGGAAGATATGGAAGAGAGTGTGGAACGATAAAGCAAGAAATAAAAAGACAGCAGGGAAAAATGGCAAATTTTCATCTTGATCCAGATCTGGCTCAAACCTTGATTTTGGAAGTACAATAAGAAGTCACCTGGATGTCCAGTCTGCAGCACCCTGATCTACTATGTCAAAACAAAAGGAGGGATCTGGTCATTAGCCAAGAAGCTGTTGCCAGTGGAGTGGAAAACAAAACATGTGTGGACTTTCCTCATTACATAGAGTTGAAACATAATTTGGGAATACTTTCCTTGAAAAAAAAAATCTCTTGAATCAGATTCTTTTGAAGGGTCACATATAATCAGTGCCTAATCACTGTATTTCTTTGTGTGGCAACTAGATGAGGGGAGATAGATGCAGGGGGCTGGACCAGGCATCCATCAGACACTCCACTGTTTCACTGATCCATTAAAATGGAGGCAGTCACACCAACACCTAGGTCGCAAGGAGGTTCCGCGGTTCACCAAAATAGTGGATAGAAAGTGACTTGTAAGCTAGGAAGTACCTCACTAAGATCATGATGGCTGCCATTCCTAGAAGCACACTAGTCATAAATAGATGAAACAGGAGGCCTTGCCCTGGAGGCAAGAGGAGAGAAAAAGAAAGAGACAAAGATGGGTTAGTAGAATGATGGGTTTATATTTCACATTTCAGTGTACACCAGAGACCTGGGTAAGAAGAATGTAGGAGAAAATTCTGGGACTTTTGTTCCTCCCTCACATTTGTCACTCTCTGTTGATATTCCTACGAAGATCATCATTAAAGACGTCAGTGTGAAAGCATGGTCTCTCAATCTATTTAAGAGGCAGCAAGTCAAGGGGTAGGTATATAGAGGAAGTGGGCTAGTCAGAACTGTTTTGTGTTTGGTAGGTCTGGAACTGTGAAGAGAGGAAAATGGGTAGAATTTATAAATCCTGTGAGGAGAAAAGAGGACGTAAGTTTTAATGGACAGATGGATGGGGTATATCCCCACGTGGGCTGTGGGAATCCATTCAAGTACAGGCAGGAACAAAATACTGCTAAAAGGAGACTTATGGTAGTCACCTAGATGGAGAGGGTTCTGCTACAGCAGATGATGATTTGTTTTCTGAAATCCATGAGAAAACATTTCCTTCTAAAAAAAAAAATTTCCCTCTTCTACCCCATCTTGCAGCATGTTCACCCGCATGTTTATTTTCTTAATAAGTCTTTCTTTCTTACATATATATATATATACACACACAATGGAATATTATTCAGCCATTAGAAATGACAAATACCCACCATTTGCTTCAAGGGCATATATAGGTAGGTGTGGCCTGGCACTAAGTAACCATTACAAACTCCAAAAGTGGTCCTAGGTGCAGCAAATCTGAACTTAACACTTGCTCAGGCCTGAGGAACAGACATTGGAACTGGATTTGAGCCCTCAAAATTCCCACACCTTACCAAACATGTGTGGTTTAGAGCCTTCAAAACAAGAAGGAAAGGCAGGGCTTCTTTTTTTAGCTGTAAAGGATTCAGCTTCGGCTGCACCGTCTTTGTGACAGGACAGCAGGGTTTCCAAGCCAGAAGCATTCAGGGAGTGGCGTGAAGGGCATGGTCATTTAGGGCCTGGAAGGTTTCCATCAGAGAGCTCAGGTGAAGGCCTCAGCCCCTGGAGCCTGCATCACCAGGAGGGAGCCCCGCAGGAAGAAAACGCTTTGGCCGTGCTGAGCAGAACTCATTAGTGGTGGGGTCAATCCTGAGGTTAATGTATATTTGTTAGACTTTTTTGTTTCCTGGTGTCATGTTTCCATGCCTAAGCCCAGAGTCGCTCTGTAGACTTTGGCATGGATTTAGCAGCATTCTCCCTGAAAGGTGAGGCCAGTCTGTGTATGCAAGAAAACCTCTGAGGTCTGCCCTTAAAAAGACTACAACGTGATTGTTCAGGTCAGACAATCAGGCTTCAAGAAGGTACTGAAAGGATGAAGGGTCCATGCTAGTGTGGGTGCAAATGCTTCACAAGAGACTCTTTAGGGGGAAAGGGCACCATTGGAGGGTTTGCTGATTTCTCTGATGTAAAAAGTCCCCCTACGGCCAAGTTCAAGTTACCAACATGACGGTCACGGAGTGTGGCATGTGGAAGAGCTGCCAAGGACCAGCACACCACCGGCCAGGAGTCAGAACAGACACAGCGGGGCTCACTCAGAGAAGCAGGAAGAATTGGAACTCAGAGACCAGACGAGGCTGTTAGGTAGGTGTGGGTGTGGGCAGCGCCAGCAGCATACCAAGACCTGCAGGAGGTGACAGGCCAGGTGGCAGTCAGTGTCGTGCCAGCTGTGATAGATGGTCATCTGAAGAAAAACAGCTACTGTTCCCTGGGCGAGACATTGTGATTAGCCCTGTGCATTGTCACAAGTTGTCTCACGGTCATCTCTGCTAGGGTATTTTTACTCCTATTTTGCAGATGAGGAGATTGAGGCTCAGAGAGATCAAATAGCTGCTTGGGTAAGAAGCGGTGGAGTTAGAATTCAAATCTGGAATCTGTTTCCACTATGCTGTCAAATCAGACAGGATGTGTGGCTGCTGGTGGCTGCTGGTAGTTCCTGGGGAGGCTTGACAGCTCTGTGGGAATGAGGACACTGGTGATTGTGGAATCAGGGATTCAACATCAGGGATGAATCGGGGGACCTAGGGTGTGAGGTCAGAGAGGACAGACCTCAGGAGGCTCACAGAAATGGCCTCCAGCCTGAAGCAGAGCTAAATACCAGTCAGTCTTGGTTGTGGCAGCTGGGTCCCCAAGAAAGGGCCCTACGTGGGACATAACTATGGACATCTGTGTTTTCTATCAATATGGTGTCTACAATGCTTCAAAACTATCATACAGACTATGGAAGCTAATTTGAAAATGCAAATATGCATTTAATTAATATATTACTTGTGACCTTATGTGACTCACTGGCAGAGTAGAGGCTGGTGTGAGCTGTGCGCTGTGGAAGGCATGAAGGCTGGGTGAGGGGAGCCCTGCAGCCACTGTGAGGATGGAGGCCCAGGTGAGTGAGCTGTTGGGGGAGGGCTACAACAAAATGTCCAGAAGCTGGTGAGATAAGGGATAAGATCCAGAGGGAGAGAGGGAAGAAATCGTGCTAGAGAAAACCAGAGGAAGATCACCTTCCCTTTGGAGGATCAAGAAGGTCCAGTTTTGGAAGGATCTAAAGGACCTCCAGGGATTTAATGTGAGGCTAAGCTTGAAAGGGAAACCTGACTGGTGGTAGGTCACTGGGGAATTAGACTTAACTTCACCACTCTTGCCTATCTGTAGATAGTTTATGCTTTGAAGCTCCTTTCCCAACTTGAAGAGTTTAATTGTACCTCCTAACCCTAGTGTTTTTGTGTTAAATGGCAGTGGCACAAAGTGGAAAATTAGGGTATTATATAAAGGAAAACCATGGGAGATTGAGGTGGGCTGCTGTCATTATGGATGTCCCATCTATGGGGGACGAGCCTCCCTCTTCACTCTTGGGTGCTAGTAGCCCAAGTCCGTGCCGTTGCATGGGTGATTTCATTTCACCCTGCTAATAAGTGGCAAAGGGAGTACCTGAACCTTGGACACCCTTCAGAGCCAGAACCTATATTATTAGGGCAAACCATATGAAGTGGTCTTTCCTTTACATCATTTAGATTGAATATTGGTAATTCTATCTCAAGCTATTTTGACCTCCGAGTGCTGAGAGCATCCTAAAAGTAAACAGATCGTACTGTTCCAGTGAACAGACCCAGTCATCAATCTCAGCTGCAATGTGATGTCCTGCTTCTTGTGTCACATGTGATGCAAACTGTAGGAAAGAATTTTTTTTTTTTTTTCAGAAACAAAGGTGATGAATGTGTGAGATGATCAAACCCACGGAAGTTACCAGAATGGATTCCCTTCAGATAATGGACATTGGTTAGAGACCCGGAAAGGGATCGCCCAGATGGTGAGTTACCTGAGAGTCAGCATGGTTTCTGGCACATAGTGTTGAATAAATGGTGAACAAAGAATTTATGCTTGTGGAAGATTTCGCACTGAGGTTACATAATAATACAGCTACCCCCCCCCCCCCCCCCCCCGCCGTGAGTCCATGCACCACTCACCAACTCAACCTCTTGGCACATGGTTGAAACTTTGGACCAGAGCAAATTTTGGCAGAGCAAATGGTGCTGAGGTGGAGGAGTCAGCATTTGCCTAAATTGTTCTTCCATTGGCTGAGCCAGGTGACTTCAGGAATATTGCTTACACTTCTGGGGCCTCCGTTAAGTGGGAAGGCTTATTCTTTCCAGCTTTCTCTCTAGATAGTTGGGAGGATCTTAACAGCTTAGAGAAAGTCAGTCTTTGTGAGCTTAGAAAGAAAAAGCAAAACAAAACGCTTGAGGTAGGAAACAAAACGTTTAACCTTGTAGGCAAAAGAGGGACAGCATGGCAGCTTGTTTGGAAGCCTGAGAAGGCTCCCCGTTAGTGAGATAGTAGATGGGTCAAAGGGGAGAGTGATAAAGCATTCCTGACACTTTGCCCAAACCTGGCCTAGTGCCTGAATTTCTACTGAAGCCACATCACCAGTGCCTGCGGACTCTGACTCAGGAACTTCACCTGCTGCAGAGGGCGATTAGCAGCAGTGCCCACCACCACAGCTGTGGGCTTCCTGCCCCTGCCTGCCCCGGGGCCCCTCTACTCATTCCTCCCGACCCCCCCTACCCTTTCTCCTTTTGGGAACAACTGTGCATAATCCCTGCTCCCCTTCCTGCCCCTTCCCCAACGCCCCCACCTGCCCTTTCTGATTCTGTGCCAGCAGCTGGTCGGTGAGCAGTGCCAAATCAAACAGATGTGTGTGGTATTGGCCGGCACGTGTGACCAGACTCTCTGCCCAGCCTTGTCCCTGAGCAGGGCTCTCTCTCTAGAGGGTCGAAGCCTGGGCACTCCCTGTCAGGGGGAAGGACAGGCCCGAGCAGAGAAGTGGCCAGACACCATGGCCTTCTGACTGCCTTTGTCTCCCTCCCCCTCCTCTTGGCGATTCTTTATTGATCTCTCTTGGTGCAGCACCTCTTCCCCTTCTTTGTTACTTGCCTTGTATTTTTGTTTCTTATTTAAAAAAAAAAAAATTCATTCTCATTAATCAAACTCACGAGACTTTCATGCATCGCATTTAGAAAAGAGGGCAAAACAGAATCTTTTAAAAACGGATTTTAAAGTTCAAGTTCTCCTAGGTTAGTAAAAGACATCACACCGGGCCAGAAACCAGCCAGAAAAAGAATAACAGCTGGTCGGCTTCACCGCAGCCCGCCCAAACCGGGGGCCTTCAAGATGTCACTTCCTTCCTTCCTTTCTTAGTCAGTGGCATGCAAAATTCATGGCAATTCTCAGAACTAGGTACCCTTGCAAGTGTCTTTGATTTTTCTGTACAGTTGGCTAATTCTACTCACTCCCACCTACCTGTCTAAGTGGGCATGACTTGAGAACAGCAGCAATTAAGCCAAGAGAGTCCTGTGACACATCAAAGCCCTCTGGAATAGTGAAATCTCATTGAAAATAAAATTAGCGGGCCTAGCATCATGATACAAAAATTGCTCCGTGTTTTAAAGTATACATGTTTTTCCTTATGAACCTTCGGAGGGAAACAGCCTGCATCCTGCATAGCTGCTAGCTGAGAAATGGTCCCAGCAGAAATGAGAAACTGCAGCAAAATAGTAATTCACACTCCAAATCATAGTCTTAAATGTTGATAATGATTAGTGGCGTACCTGAACGTCTCAAAATTCCACAGACATGCATGCCTTTCGCATTTGATGATTGAATAGAAAGTACAAGATTGGTGAAGTAGGCCTCGCGTAGGTTTCTGTATATGGCTTAAGAGAGCATCGGCATTGAAGAAATGATAAATTATAAGAACGAGTTTCCCATTTTGCCCTGACTCCCAGGAAGCTCAGAGCCGAAGCTGAATCTGATGCCTCACCCAACAATTATATTAGCCTTGCCATTTCTTTTCGCTCTAATCCAAGTTTCTAGCTCTAGTTTTGTTTACTGCTCAGTGCATATCTTCTTTTATGTCACAAATCGCCCCAAATTCTTTTTGGAAAAAAGGATGGCATACCAACTACAGGGAATCCCATAAAAGCGACTTCTAATAATGATGATGATAATGATTCATGACACTTCACTTTCTACCTTTAATTAGTTATTTATGTACTTGTTGTAAGGTTCTCATTAGACTGCAGATTCCCCGAGGGCCCGAGCTGGGCTTCAGGGCACAGCATCTCCCCTGAGGTGGGTGTTTAGCAAGATTCTGCTGGATAAATACAGCCTTCGGGTGACTTTCAGAGAAAATAGGATGAGGTTTTCTTCCCTTTCTTTTCCATTCCTTCCCTCTCCCTTTTCTCTTTCTTCAGAGGAGACTCTATTGATGTAACTTCTGCAGACAGGCAGCTCTGAGCTAATATATGGGGCTGCTGCTACGGTGCTGGGTGAGAAGTGATTTTCTTCTCTTTCCCCTTTGAAGACCATCGTAAATTTTTCCTTCCTCTGCATTGTTCTCTCCCTCTTCCTGAATAAGACTCAGTAATGTTCTCCTACATAAATAATAACCACTTACATTTACATAAGCATCGGTAACACTGGCACATCCCTTCCAGAAAGGATTTGAGATGGGCATCTGAGAGGATTTTAAATTTTATAGCGTACTTCGACTGCGGTGGTGGCTGTTAGCAGCTAATACTTATTGCGTGCTCACCCTGTGCCAGGCACTAGGCAAGGACTTTTTGGATACTATCTCATTTAGTCCTTGCAGTGGTCCCGGGGAGGAGCTACTGATGTACCCCACTTGCCATGAGAACAGACGGTGAGGCCCTGGACCTTGCCCAGGGTGGCACAGATAGCAGGGAGTGGGACTGGGGTTTGACCCCTCACTTCTGAGTACAAAACCCAGGCTCCTACCCTCTCTCCATGTACTCCCTTTGAGTCATTAGTCCAACCCACCGAAACAGGCAAAGTGGGAGCGATTAATCCTGTTCTATAGATGGCAGGAAAGAGGAAGAGCAGTGTTTGAGTGCCGATGACATCCAGGGCATTGTGCTTCACTCACAATGTTTCATTTGGTCCCTCCAGTCATCTCGCAAGGCAAGCAGCAACATCTGTGTCACAAACGAGGGGGACAGGAGCTATGAGCGCTTACTTAACTGGCACAGACACCTGGATGAGAGGGTAGGATTTGATTCTGGGTCTGTTTGGCTCTAAAGTCCATGTTTTCCCCCTGGACATGTGGAAAAACTGGCCCAAGTTCACATCATGGGGTTACGAAAACAACACCAAGTTTGGTATAAACTAGAATTTTTGAAGTGCCCTTTTTCAGGTTCTGGTGTCCTGCTGAGGTCAAAAAGTATAGCGTCTGTCTGGCTACTGAGTGTCTTTCCCCATGTGCCCTTGAGTGGGGGGAGCATCTTATTATGACTTGACAAGGCGGATGCAATTGAATTTCCATCTCATTCAGAGCAGAGAGAGAATAGCTTTGGGAACGAGGCTAGTTTGAAACAAGGGCTCCTGAAGCTAATTAAAAGCTAGGCTGGAGCTGTGCTTTTCATTCCTTAAGAATGTTCGACCTCATTAAATAGGAAAAAGCAAGTGGAATTTTCTGATTTTTTTTTTTTTTTCAGGTTCTGCAGTGGTTGGGGACTCGGAGCAAGTGAGACATACTTCTACGGCTTCTTGTTTGCACAGTATCTCCGACAACGTCACTGTCGTGAGGAAGACTTAACCCTTCTCGAGTGCTTCGCAGCTCAGGAGAGGGCAACTGGGCAAAGCAGACACAGAAGGACATCCTGGGTCCTGCTTCAGGCTCCCAGTCCCCTGCACTCCCTCCCCTCTCGATTGCAAGGGATGGAGAAAGCGTTTGCAGGCTCCAGCACAGTGGAGCAAATGGCTGGCCTTTGGAAAAACCTCCCTTTCAGACACTTGGAGCTAGCCTGCAGTCACGGCCACAAGGTTCCAGCCAGAGGAAATAGAAAACTTGGCAGGCTTTCCATGGGGCTTCTAGATGGAACAGAAGAGCCTAAAACACTGTTCTGTTGTTTGGACTGGGACTCCCTGTGGCCAAGAGTCTGTCAGGGGCCATGTGCTCAAGCCACCAAGCTACCTGGGACCACAGAGATCAGGCTGGGAGAGGTACATCCTGGAAATCCTTAGGTTTTGATTTAAAAACCTCCTCTTACAGGACACCTGCGGGGTGCCAGGCCCTGTGCTAGCAGCTTTGCATATATTATATCTAATCTTTCCAGCCACCTTGCATGGTAGGTGTTATTACCCTCGTTTTAGAAGTGAGGAAGCAGAGGTGCCAGCTATGATCTTCTGCGTGGCTCTTGGCCCTGCTAATAGAGCACAGTTGGAAGAGTCCTAGTTTCGTGAAGTATTTGAAATGGAAGGAACATTAGAGGTCATGTCTACCTTGTGAGGATAGTGATGAAAAGAGATCCAAAGCCAGAAATGTAAATTAATCTGCTCAAGGACACACAGCAGAGCTGACACCTTCACATCCATCTCTTCTTTCCCATGTAATAGCAGGAGAACAGAGAGATGTAGTTGCCATCTGGGATGAACGGAACAAGTGTCAAGGCCTGCTCTGTCTCTGTCTCTAAGCGATGATGACCACAGGCATGGCAGTTTTCAAAGGTCTTCTCACTTGATCTGGTCGACATGTCTTAAAAATGAGAGAAGGGGAAGCTTTGCCGTTCTGGGAGGATGAAGTAAGCTGCCGATGAAAGAAAGTGCACGTCCACGTCTGTAAAATGTTTTCAGCCTCACGATAAAAGTGCCGGAGGGGAGTCAACGATTTTAGAATTTTCTTTTTTCCATCATCTCGTAATCTTAGGTGTCACACACTGCTAAGTCTTTGCTTCCACAGGGTGGCAAATTTGCTTCTCTCTCTTTGGTTTGCTCCAAATTGCTTGGGGTTCCATCAGAAAGCTCTTCTAGGAATGTCCCTGCATTATCTCATGAAGTCTCTAGGGAGTGTATAGTCTACAGTCAGCGCCATAACATAAACACCAGTCTCCTTGAGCCACATGTGGGATGGCCCAGACTCTGGCATCTTGGAACTCAGAAATGGTGTATGTACTGGGGTCTGGCTGCAGCACCATGTACAGCATAGTTAAGAAGCACTAGGGCTGAGAGGGAACGGGGATGCTGTGATAGGGTCATTTGCAAGGGCACAGAATAAGTAGTTTAGATGATTGGTTCTATTTTTCACTTTGCATATCTTGTAAGAGTCAGTTTTATTTATCTGTTAAGTGACTATAATAACGGATAAACCTGCTTCCAAACGGAATGAGATACAAAATCTACAACGTTCAAGAGTCTGTCTGAGCCGGCCTTAGCCATGCTCCCTATGCTGCAGCCACTGGAGGGCTTGCTGATCTCTGAATGTGTCATGACACTGCCCATGGGAAATAAGAGTAATAACTTCTTCAGTTTGGTATCTATGATTTACCCTCTAGTCGAAAAGGATTTGACACTTTGGGAGTTAAACTTTCACGTACATTTTCCCATTTAACCCTCAAAAGGACCCTGTGAAAGAGATCTTTCTTCCCATTTTGCAGATGCCAAATCCAGGCACAGACAGGTGAAACACCCAGCTCAAGGTCACATATATGTTAGATGCAGGAACAACGGGTCTCCTGAGTTCCAACCCAGAATTCTTTCCTCTGTATTGCATGGGACAAGGGCTTAATTCTCCCAGATTTGGAGTATATGTTTGGCCACTAATGCTTTCCTTCAAGATGGGAAAAACACCTGGCTGTTGCTTTTCTACACCACAGTAATGACCACATACCTCATGTGCACACAGGCTTCCCTGCCTTGATTCATCCTGTCCCCTCTGCTGGGAATGCCCTCCTCTCCCCTTCTCCGAATGACCAACTCCTCCTAATTCCTTTTAAGGCCACATGCTATCTGATTAATTTCCTTTTCTATGTCCCACGGTGCTTTTCATGTCTTCACTACAGCAAGTCAGTGGGCAGTAAGCCATAGCCAGGTGTGTCTCATGGAGTCACAGGGGAGACAAAACCCAGTGACCAAGTAGAGGGAAAGCTTGTTCAGATGCAGGACCAAGTCTTCATTTTTATATTTTCATAGTGGATATTTGGCAGATAATTGACCAGAAGTTGCTCAGAGCCTGAAAATCAGCCTGCTTCTAGAAAGAAACAAAATGGCAGGCGAGAAGTAATGTAGTAAATATGGAAACCAGGATCTCAGCCCTCAGATTGCAAACTGAATTTCTTGAGGCTACAGATAACTTCCTGCAGTGCCTGCGCATTTCAGATGGTTAGGCACACTTTGGAGGGACTCTTGGAATTTTTTGGGAGATGGGTCTACCAGTAGTTCCTGTTTTGAGTGAGCCTTAGCTCCCTCAACCAAAGCCTTAGGAGCATAACTGTTGCCTTAGACTGAATTTTTCCTTCTAAGTGTCAAAAACAACAATAGATGGAGAAAATGAATTGAGTGTGTGTGTGTGTGTGTGTGTGTGTGTGTGTGTGTGTTGGGGGGTGGGGAGCAATCCAGGAGTCCCAGAATAACCTCCAGTTTGGTAATGATTTATCTTATTTCATTGTTAATTTTGCAATTAAGCAGGCGTACTTTATAAGCCCGAATGACCCATGGATTGTATCTTAATCAAATTAATGTGTCTAACATAAGACTGATTCAGTGTTCAACTGTGAGACTGACAAATGACGCAAAGCCCAAGTTTTCTCTTTCCTTTCTCTCTCCTCTCCCCGCAAAACCCTCCATCACGAAAGGTCAACTGACTGAAAAGCTGTTGTTTTGATGGCTGCCATGAGATCCTATTGGTTAAAAATGTGAGAAGGCTGGGTACCTCCCCCCACCCCACTTCAAACCAACTGTATGTGTGTGTGATAGTGTGTGTGTAAGTTTGGATGAAAAAAAATTGTGGTTAATTCTTCTTGTTGTGTACTTCCTGCCACTGACATTTGTTGCTGCTGCTGTGTAATGTAGTTGAGGCTGAGTAGGAGAATGAGATGCAAATGACCTATAGATGTATTCCTTAATTATGGCTACCCTCCTCAATCTCTATTCTTGGAAAATTTGAAAAGTAGAAAAAGGTGACCAGGGAAGCCAGCTAGTTGTTGCATTGCCCTGAAGCAACCCCTTTAGATCATTTTAGTTGATAAGTAATTTGAAAAAGTATGATTCTGTTTAATAAAATGATATCTATATTTTGAGACTATAAATAATAAATAATGGTTTCTTAAAGAAGACTTTGGGTAAAGGTCTAAGACTTATGTTTTCCTGGGCTTAATTTATCAGCACTTAGAGGGACTTCAGCAATAGTTTCTCATCCTCATCTGATCCATTTGCCAGGATTAGTGAGATATTTCTTAACGCTAATCAGGTCACATCTCTTCCCTGTTTAAAACCTTTCAATGGCTTCCAATTGCACCAAGTTCAAAGTGCTTGCCATGGTTTATGAGACCTATATAATATGCTCCCTTCTTGCCCTCTGACCTTCTCTCTCTCCCCTCCCCCTTACTACACTGGCCACTTGCTTTCTAGCCTCAGGAGCTTTGCAAAGGCTATTTCTGCATTTTGCCCCTCTGCTCCCATCCTGGCTCATAGAGTAATGGTCACCTGTACAGTCAGGCCTTTCCTGACCCACCGATGAAAACTATGCCATTCTTTCTATTATGTCTCTTCACACTTCCCTATGCTTTCCCTTTCGTGAATATATGATAATTTGTAATTTTATATTTATTTTTCTACTAAAGTGTTGTTTAATGACTGTTTACTCACTACTCTATAAGCTTTATGTCCGCTTGATTTGCCACTGTACGCAGTTCTGGGCATATAGTAGGAGCTTAATTAATATTTATTGAAAGAAAGAATGGGCAATGCATTGACTTTCATAATACTTGAGATTCCTTAGCCACAGAATGGGAATAGTCATCTTTATTCAATAGCTAGCTATGGAATTCAACTTGACATTTGTTTTACACAGAACTTTGAGATGTTAGGATATTGGTTGGCCATGGAAGGAATGTGAGACCAGGAGTTTTGTTTTTTGTTTTTCCCCTCCATTCAGAGTTCAGTGGCTTGCGTACTAGGGATTAGACACAGCCCCTGTTCTTCCTCCTATGCCAGGCCAGGGTAGCTGCATCTCTGCTGCATCTCCCTTCTTTTAGCCCCTCCAGTCATTGTCTCTGCTTTTAACCAGCCTGGGAAATCACAGGGAATACATATATCAACAATTCAAGGTTCACTCCTCACAAGTCTCCCTTTATTTAGGAATTTCTTGTTGCCTAAATAATCTTGGAGACTTTAAAAGAGATGTTGAAACAGTCTAGACCAGAGCCTAAAGTTTTTTCAGGTATGTTCCTACCAAACCTATGGCTCTGATTCCTTTTCAGTCCAAATATTTCTTCCAGAGTGGATACAGAAATCTGAAAGAAGGTGAGAACACAAGGAGTCATGTCTTCCAGAAAACCAGTGAATATCTCTGAACTTTGATTTATCTATGAAATGTGGCTAAAACCATCAATCTGAAGGTGCATTTAAGACTAAATTAAATCACATATGTAATAGTATTTTTACAGTATCTGATACTCAATGCTCAGTCAAAGTCCACTTATTATTTATCTACCACTTTCACTTCTCCCTACCCTTCTTTGGTCACTCCAGATTCTACTCTGAGATTCCTTTAGCCCAGGATGGGAAAAGAGTATCATGACAGTTGGCCCACCTGTTCATCAAGAAAGTGGGAAAGTGTGTTGTGTTTAGTAGATGAATCATTGAGGAGCATTGACCTCACATAGGATTTTCCATCTCAGCTCTGTGTATGTGCTGGATTTCAGCCTCTAGAATTCCAGTATGCGGAGGGGTTTTAATGGTAAGCAAATTCAATCTCCCCCACTCATTCATAACTAGCGGTCTAGTGAACAAAGCAGTCTTTGGTAGAACCACCCCACTTTCTGATTTTGCAAACATGCTTCATTTCCACTTCCTAAGGGAGAAAATCCTAGAAAGAATGTGAGATGACCAGAAGGGAACAAGCAGCAGCCTAACTATGGACAAATCCTACCATCAAACTAAAATCTTAAGCTTGCTATGTTGGCCTGAAGAACAAAATGGTTGGGTTGTCAATCATGGAGGCTTTTGATTGTTTGTTTTGTTTTGTTTTTGTCAGTTATCTTAAAGTAGTAAGGTCCCTACCCCCACAAGAAGCTAAGTGGATGAGGATGTGGAGAGATACTCATAGAAGACTGATGCTTTGCCTTGGACAGTATGATGCCTGCCTGGGAGAAGTGACCAGGCTGGCAACATCTGAAAAAGGTGAGAGAACCTCCTGGTTTCTAGTCTGTTCTTTTCAAATTTGTGTGCCTTCCAATAGAAATAGTTTTTGGCCCTGCTAATTTTGTTCTTTCCCATGTCTGCACTGTAGGGTTCTGCTAGATTCTCAGGCTGGGAGATAACTTACTACTCTGTGCCAGATTCCTCTTCTGAGATTTCTACTCCTTGAAAGGTGCCAGCCTAGAATCGAAGAGTTGACTAATTTGAGTTGGTGGATCTGAGTTCATGTGCCAGCTCTGCCATTTACAGAATTGTGACCACAGCCTGTGGCTTCACCTCCTATGCCAGTTTTCATATTGGTGAGTGGAGGAAGATGGTGTGTACCTCATGGAACTATTAGGAGAGAGCATGGAAGGCATTGAAGAGTGCCTGGCACTTGGTCAACAGTCAAGGCTAGTTGGCTCCATTCCTTGACCTGCCTCCCATATTCCTCTGTGTTCTTTGCTATGGAAGGAGCCTGACAAGCATCAGGGACTATGAGGAAGATGAAAGAGAAAACTTCAGGAGGAAATGGTCTTAGAGACTTCAAGAGGGAGGTTTATCAGGTTAATTTTGTCCATGAAAGAGTCTTATCTTTGGAACTTACAACAAAGTTTGGTTGTGCAGGACTAAGGCCTGGAAATGAAACTGAAGCTGTGGACAACCTTTCGAGTCTGGATTTATGGTGCTATTTTGAAATACACTTAAAATCCCAAAGGAATAATTCTATTACAGAATTATATATTTGCCTTTTGTAGAAAGTGGTCTTTTTAGCAATGCTGCAGGAAGCTGCATTGAAGTTTATCTGTTAATATTTGACAAAATAAGGGAGATACCCACTCCATTGTTGCTGACTTTTCAATGGGGAGGACAGAATATTGAATAAGTAATCACAATGAATTGAGCAAATGCTCTGAGAGGGGTATTACACAGTGTTGAGAATACTTAGTTGGGGTACTAACTTAGTTTGGTGGTTGGGTGGGAGGTGGCCAGATGTGGTCAGGGAAAGCTTTGTAGAAGAATGGCATTTAAATTGAGACCTCAAGTCTACATGTAGAGTCAGAGGGTGTTCCAAGTAGAAAAACCAGCATGTGCAAAGGCCCCAGGTGAGAGAGCATGAAGTAAGGTTGAGGACTTGAGGAAGCTTGGTTGGGGTGGGATAGAGGGCAGTAGGCGGAAATTAGAGAGGTAGGCAGGGCCAGCTCATGAACTTTCTGGGAAGCCAAGATGAAAGATTTAAACCCTATCCAAGAATCATAAAGTGTTTTGCTTGAAGAGTGATCATAATCAGCAAGGTTGGCTCCTGGGTGGGGCATGTTTTGACACATGTTAAGCAAGAGGTAAAGGTGGCCTGGACTTAGGCAGTGACAATGGAGCAGAGAGAAGAGGAAGGATCAGAGATGTTTTGGGGAAACATTGACAGGACTTGGCCATGGGTTGGATGTGGTGTGCTTGTGGAAAAAGGAGGTGTCAAGGAATCCAGGATTCAGGGCTAGGTAGGGTTCAGTGAACAAGAAGCAGGTGTTGACAGAGAAAGGATGAAGTTCAATGTGAGAGCTGGGTGGATGGTTTAGTTTATAGACAAGAGCTAAAAGATTTAGGGGTTATCGGGATGTAGATCACTGTTTCTCAAATTATATCCCAGGTACCACCTGCATCAGACCCACCTGCTGTATATAATAAACAAAGACTACAGGAGAAGGCTGGGATAGCAGCTAAAGAGTTGTTAAATATTTTGCACATGAAATGAGCACGGAGAACAGAAATTTGAACACCTTCCAAAATCAGTGGCACTTAAAGTAATGGTGCCTGCATATTCCTAGTGTGGAGTGATGGCAAAACTGCTGGAGCAGTGGGGAGGGTTTCTTTTATTTGCCCTTGTCTCTCCTCTGCTTCTTATCCATTCAGCACCCCTTTGCCCCCCACACAGACTCATTTTGTTTGTTTTGTTTTGGGGAGGGGGGAGGAACAGTACAAATGAGGCCCAGCCCCTTTCAATTTTTCTTTTCTTCTTTTTTTAGTCTAATTCAGGACAAAAAAAGCTTTCATCGAAAGAACAGATGTCATCTGCTTTGGTCTTTTGTGGTGGTTTTATTTTATTTTATTTAAAAAAAAAAAAATGCTCCTGCAGATGAGGCTCATTTAAACATAATGACGAGGCAACAAAAGCCCTCGCACAGAGGCGCTTCAGATTCGGTTTGACTCAAGGGAGGGAGAGCAGACAAGGAGATGTCCTGTCCACTTGGCTCCCCTCCTTAGGGCCCCAGCAGCTGCATTTCAGATGCAAATGGAAGCCGAGGGTGGGGGGCGGAGGAGGGGAGTGGAAATGCCCAGGAAGCTGATGTGCAGGTGTCGAGGATTCCAGACATCGCTACAACAACAGGCTCTGCAAACACAGAGCTCACAGAGAGTGGGCTTGAGGGCGCTCGCTGGGAGGGCTCAAGTGGACCTGCAGCTGCGCTGGACATTTCTTTTCTTAGCCATCAATGGGCTCTGTATTGAAAATATGAGAGCCAGCAAATGGTACGTTCAGAGAAAGGAAACGCTTTGGAAATGGAGCAAACATCAGGCTGAAAGGGCTTCCCCTTGGCCATGCTCATTATTTAAATCCACGTTCTTGCGTGAAATAGATATTTGATATATGACACTGGCATCCTGGAGCTGGAAGGAATCCGTGGAATTGTCACATTTATCCCTCTCCTTCTATAGATGAGAAGTATGTGCAGGCTCTGAGTGACTTGCCCCAGGTCACATAGCGCCTGAAAGAAAGGCAGCCCTCCTAGGGGTGGTGACATTTCTCGAGCCTTCTCTGTGCTAGACACAGTTCAATATTTTGTGTGCAGGATTTTATTTCATTTGCACAGCAGACCCATGAGAGAGTTTTCCTTATTTCCATTTGTAATGTGGAGAAATTGAGGCTTCAGTGAATTCAAAACTTTTCCTGAGTCAAAAAGCTGGTAAGTCCGGGCAGCCGGGGTGGCTCAGTGGTTTAGCGCCGTCTTCGGCCCAGGGCGTGATCCTGGAGACCTGGGATCGAGTCCCACATTGGGCTCCCTGCGTGGAGCCTGCTTCTCCCTCTGCCTGTGTCTCTGCCTCTCTCTGTGTCTCTCATGAATGAATAAACAAAATCTTAAAAAAAAAAAAAAAAGAAAAGAAAAAGCTGGTAAGTCATAGTCAGGATTTGAACCTATGTATGAATGTCTTATTCCAGAACTTATACTTTTTTTTTTTTTCATTATACTTCATTCCTAACTCCTGGGAAAGTCTTCTTTTCTCTCAAACATGCATGCATGCGCACACACACACCTCTCTGTTTATCTATTGTTTCTATTTCGATATGTGTAAAATTCATGAACATGTGTAAATATTAAAACCTCAAAATAAACATGTGACTTCAGCCATTTAAGTATTAAGCCAAAACACTATCAAATTCAGTGATAGAATAGTTATGGTTAATATTGGCAACAATCTCTTGCTCTGTGTCTGGCGTAGAATATACACTCAAGGAATATCTGGATTTGAATTGTGCCCTTATGTTTGGAAAGGGGCTTTTTCTTAGTAGCAGAACCTAGTGTCTACCACTATTGTGACTCCTGTGAACCTTACATGCTTGCATTGTGCCTGACTGTGCTCATGAGGCACCTTCACGTGCATTAGTTTATTGCATCTTGGTAATACCAATGTAAGGAAGGTAAGCAGGGCCACTAGTCCCACTTTATAGGTGAGAAAACTGAGGCTCAGGGGGATAAACTAATGTTCCCAGAGAAAGCTGGGAGGTGAATGCAGATGTGCTCATGCCAGCACACCAGCAGAAGCTGTATACTGAGGGGCAAGGTGCTGATGGAGGTTAGAGGAGGAGAGTCATCAGCACATAGGTAGGTGTACCTGTCTCCACTGGCTGAAAGACATTGTGGTCCAATGTATAAAACTCCAGATTTGCAGACAGACAACCCAACGCCCTGTGGGTACGTGAGTGTGTAGGCGGTGCTGGAGGTGTGGGGATCATTGGGGATGGTGACCTGGGGGAGGTGAGACTCTGTGGGTGGTTCCTTTGCACGGATGCGTCACCCTCTGTGCCCGCCCGAGGACTGTGACAATGCCTGCGTGAGTGCCCACAAACAAGCACACATGTGGGTGGACAGTAACCATGAGTGTGCTAGGGACATGGCCAGAGTCCTGGCCTGTGGCAGCATGGGTCCTGGGTTTCTGGGTCTCTATGTGGAGCCCTGTCTTTGAGCAGTTCTGTGACTTCAATCGGAGCTACTGAGACCAGCCATTTTGCTGTGTGGGTGAACCCACAGTCCCACTCCTTCCTTGGGAAAAATAACTCAGCAAAATCTACTACTACTGAGTGGGCCAAGGATATGAGCTGTATACTTGAAGGATGATGCAGTATGAAATCTGCGGCTAGTAGAATTGTAATGTATCTGGTTCAGAGACTTATTTTATGGATGGAAACACTGAAGATCAAGGGACAAAAGTACTTTTGTTACTAAATACCCATTTTTGATATTTCATTTATTTAAAAAAATATATTTGTTGAGTAGACATTCTGTGGAAGGACTCACCTTTGAGGATTTCCCAGTTTAGTGGAGAGAGACATGTAAAAACAAAAAGTCACAATGCCACTAGGTGCTTAATATGAGTGACTATGTTTTGACAGAGCTCACAGAAGGAGTTACCAACTCATTTCCGGGTGTCTAAGAGGGCCATACATCAGAGATGACATTTGAGCCAAATCTGGGAAGAAAATAATTTTCCAGAGACACAGAAGTGCTTACCTATGAGAAGGTAACAACATGTTCAAAGACCCAGAGGTGAGAAGAGCACAGTGTGATATGGGACTCAGTGGTGGCTGGAATTTAGGGTGTGTCTCTGTATACGTGAGTTTGTAGGGTGGGGTCAACAGGCAAAACCAGAAGGTGGGGAAGGGGGGTGCTGGATCAAGAAGAGCTTTGTATGCCAGACTCAGGAGTTTGGACTGTTTCCTATAGGATCTGGGAAAGCATTGAAGGATGTTAAGCAGGGCGATAAGATTCAAAGTAAGGCTTAAGCATATTGTTCTGCAGACTGGAAAATGGATTGGAGATAAGGAGATAGCTGGAAGATGCCAGAAAGAGTCATGATGGACGATGATGAGGGCCTGACCAGTTCCAGCTGAAGTGGGGACGGGCAGGAGGAAATGGATGTGAGAAATTCAGGACCTGGCAGGAACATGAGTACTGGAGCAATGGTGAGTATGGGTGGAGGAAGGGTGCAGGATGTCTTAGCACCAAGATTGGTGATTGGGTAGATGGTGGTACAGTCAACCAGGAGAGGAGCTGAGGGAGGCAGATGCAGAAGCCATTATGTATATAGTTTTAGACCTGATCTTGTTTAATGTTTGGGAATGTCGAAGTGGTGGTGCAGATGAAGGAAATGGTCTGGAGCCCGGGAGAGAGGCCAAGGTTGGAAGTCAGGTAGCTGTCAGAATTATAACCCATGCACATTGATTTTGGTGAGATGGAACCCTATCTGAAAACCAATTCATCAAGAATGATATTCAAATGTATCTTAGTACTCGAGCTGAAAAGCTCCAGAAGACAGAAAAATGCCCAGTATTTGTTCTAGAAGGTCCCTGTGAGCCAGCAGGAGTTTGCCAAGAAATGAAACAGAGGGTGCCCCGGAAAGGCACTCAGGCCCTTACTTGTCTGCTTCATGTCAGAGTCAGGAGCCCAGCAGGGCCAAACCTCTTTATCTTGGAGTCATCCTTCATCAGATGGAGTGTTCACTTATTTCCTCTCCAGCCCCCATGCCCTTCCTACCACCCCCACCTCCTCGCCTTAGTCACTGAAGCTGAGTCATCCACTGAGCCTATTCCTATCACCTTCCCTCCATCAGGGCAGAGAGGGTTGGGGCAGGAGCTTCTGGGCATAGGGGGCCAGATGGGGACAAGAGGAAGTGTCTCAGACTCTGGGTTCCAATCCCTTTACCACCATTTCTTCCCAGGAGACAGAGGAAGGAGTGAGGCTGGCCAGTCTCAGTGACTCCCAGGAAGGAAGGGGGGGAAAGGAACAACTTTAGGGTTCCAGGCAAATGCCAGATGTGTTAATATCCATTCTCCATCACAATGGGGGGGGGCAGATGAATATGAGGCTCTCCAGGTTAAGCATTTCTCCAAGGTCACATAGCAGGTATATCTGAATTATTTTACAGCTCATACTATTTCTTCTACATTGCTCTGCTCTCTGTGTTATCTTTGGGGGAGGATGGCATTGAAGCAAACTTGTTGGTGAGTGCCTACTATGTGCAAAACACTATGCCAGAAGTAGCCAATAGAGGCATTCTTCTCTCAAGAACATGACATCTCATGTTGGAAAACTTTGATCCTTTGATTCATTCCTTCAGTATTTTCTGAGTACCAGCTATGAGCAGAGCCTTGGGGACTATGGAGATAGGCAACTCAGAGCATCAGCCCTGGCATGCTCCAACACTGATCGCGGGATGCAGGGATTAAACAGTGAAAGGAGTATTTCATATTCTATGAAGAGTTCAAGGAAGATTTCTCAGAGTTACTTTCAGGCTGACATTGAAGGCTGAATCTGGGGAAGGGAAGTGAGGACTGTAAGAACTGTAAGCATACTGTGGGAGCAACTGCAGGAAACAGAAGGGATAAAGGGGAAGTCGCATGGGTTGGCAGATATTGGGTAGTTGAATTGCAAGAGATGTTGGGTAGTTGTTGTTGGGTTGCAGAGAGAAGCTTTTAAAACACTACTAGCAAGAGATGAATTACTGTAGCCTTGACTACGCGTATATTCTTCTGTTGACCCATCAGCCCTTGATTGCATTCACCCCTGTTATTGCTTCCTCAGTACTAGGTGCTGGGCATCTAGGGGATACAGGGATAAGATGGAGAGGAAAATGCAGGAGCGGTCCCTGACATGAAGGTTAGAGACTCAGATCAGACGGTCACAATTCTGTGGATCTCTGAAGACTGTTAGAAAGGAAAAGAAGATGGTATGAGAGAGCATGCAATAGGGAGACCTGTTTTGGGGAGTGGTAAGGAAGGGCCTCATTGAAGAAATATCACTTGAGCCGAATCTGAAGAAATGAATACAAGTAATTAGGCTGAGTGTGTGCATGGGAGAATGCGAGTGTGTGTGTGTGTGTGTGTTGAGGGCAGGGAATATTGTCCTGGAAGGATGGCATTAATAAAGAGAAGACAAGCATCCTAGCAAAATAACAAGCATTCTACCAATGTTTGTTATGTTTATAATAAGCATTCCAGCAAAAGAACAGTGCAGGGTGGTCTGGAAGCTGGTGGCACCGTGTTGGGGTTATCAAACCCATAGCCTTGTGCACATCCTGAGAAGCTGCAGCTGAGCATGGACTTGGATCTTTCAGCCACGTCCAATTGTGGATTTTCTCTGATTTTCTCTGTGTGACCTCTGTGTCTCGACATCTTCATCTATGAAGTGAAAGAGCGCACACCTACATACCTTTCAGAATGCTGATACTAACAAGAAATGGCAAAACCCAAGTCATCTACAGGCATCCTCTCAAGGACTAACAATTTGAAGAAGAGGTCAAAGATCAGCACAGAGCTTTGGGGTGTCCGTCAGACACACACGCAGACACGCACGCATGCAACACAGGACTTAGCACTGTCAGCCTTGAGTAGACAGCTGTGGCTTTCTATTCCCGTTTCTACCCATCTCTAAAGGAAGAGGAGGGCTTTCTGAATAGACAAATGCAGGGTACCGACACCGGCACTGTGCTTCTAGGGGTGCCCCTGAGAAGAGACAGCTCCCTTCCTTTTCTTTATTTCTTTTTTTTTTTAAGTTTTATTTTTAAATTTTATTTTATTTTTTCCTTTTCCTTATTTCTAGCACCCTCTCCCTACGTTACAAAGGGGCTTTGGTCTGGAGCCAAAGCACATCAGACACAAGCATTAATGTCTGAGTTGAGAGTAGAATTCAGATTTCTGCAACACTGAGCTGCTACTTTCCGAGAGCTGAAGCCTTGGCAGACTTTTCTGGTTTGTCGTACAAGAGGCTGAGAATGTTCAGATTCTTCAGAGGGGAATCAGAGGGAAATCAGAAAATATGTCTATGCTATTTAATAAGTTCTGATCTCTGAGAGCCTGAAAGATAGGGACAGTCTTCAGAATGTCAGGAGGCATTTTGGTCTCTAGTCTCCATTCTGGCACATAGTGGCTGTGTGACCGTGGGCACAGCCACTCCCCCCAGCTGAGGCCCGGTTTCCTCACCTCCAAAACAAGGTGGTTGATCCAAGATCTCTGGGTCCTCGCAGCCTGAAATGATGTATTTCTGGGACTTGAAGCCGTCACGGGAAGACCCTGGGTAGTACTTAACCTGGTTTTGGATCACCGTTTGCCTATATTTGTAGTCTGGAAGGACCCACTCTCTTTCTTGCCATTGTCCTGTTGCCCAATCCCAAGCTGCAAATAAGTTTTCTCCACGTCGCTTTCAGTACAAGCATTTTGTGGATGGCTTCTACATCTTTTCAAGATTTTCTGTTCGTGAGGGCCCAGTGAGTCTGAACTGATGCCAAATTAAGTTTGATTTATAATACAGGTAGTGCAGTGATCAATCAGGGTAGGCCAAATGGAGAGTGATGGATAGCGTGATCAGGAATAGCCAGGGTAGGGATGAACAGAGCGGTTTTCTCCAAACAAACTGTAATTAAAGCTTTCCCCTTCAGCCCCATGACCCAATGGTCTCCTTCCCTATTCCTAATTGAGCAGGATTTTTCCTGATAGTTAAGAGTTTGCTTGTTAAATGTGCTTGTTAAAGTCTTTTAAAAATACATTTACAGGGGATCCCTGGGTGGCGCAGCGGTTTGGCGCCTGCCTTTGGCCCAGGGCGCGATCCTGGAGACCCGGGATCGAGTCCCACGTCGGGCTCCCAGTGCATGGAGCCTGCTTCTCCCTCTGTCTATGTCTCTGCCACTCTCTCTCTCTCTATCTATCTGTGACTACCATAAATAAATAAAATTTAAAAAAAATACATTTACAATTGTGTGTGCAGGTGTGTGCATGAGTATCTTCTATGATTTGGTTCCTGTGTATGCCTTGATTTTGATACATCTTTGATTCCAGGGGTTTGTGAAGATTAGGAAAGGAGACTGACAAAAGCCTTAGGCTGTAAGAAAGCCTAGTATTGGGGAGCTTTCTTAATTCTCCTTTATGAAGGAGCTTGAGAAAGTAAGAAAGTAGAAAGCCTGAGTCAGGGCAACCTCCAACTCCTCTCGTTTTCTTTGGATGAGCATGACAGCCCTGGGAGGTGGGAGGGTGTGGACAAGGAAAAGGAGGCCCAGAAAGTCACCCAGCCAGCACGTTTCAGTGCTTGGATTCAATGGCTACCTTCAAAAAAGAGTACTATGTAATTGCCTAAGTCTCTCACGGTGCACATGTGAAGCGAGGTTTGTGGATGAGGAAACAGAGGCTCCAGAGCTAATCTCCAAGGTGTTCTTTGGTCTGTGATTTGGCTTTCCCAGGTAGACCTGGAACTTGGGTAGAGTCCCATCACGTGGTGGTGCTTCTTTTTGCCCTATTATGAGTGTTACCACTCTGGTGAGACAGTTTTAGTCACGGCTTGCACATCTGTCATTCTCTGTCCCTTTGAAAACTCATTTCATGGTCCAGTAGAGCCGAGTTTCATCCAATAGCACTCTGACTTGGTGGCTTCAAAGCGTGGTGCCAGTCCTCCAGCTGGGTTTGGGGCAGTAATTCTTAACAGTTTGGTAGTTAAATTAGAAGCAACAATAACACAATCATCAGGTTTGGTCTGACACCCTGACGATTCCCAGCCCTCACACTGTAAGTGGAATAGGTGAAAGGGGATTGATGGGTTTGTGATTCTTCTAGAGAATGCCTGCCTCGTCTTCTTCAGCTAGACAGAACAAGAAAATTCCCTTAGCATGGACCAAAATAGTATGTTATGGTTTGGAAAACTTGTACTTTGTAGACCACCTCTCAAGGCTCAATGCTAACGGGCTAGAAATAAACTGGAACAATTAATTCTAAAACTATCCCAAAGGCAAGCCTTTTTTCCAAAGGTCTCGGTTGGTTTAATGTCTGGAGTGTGTGCGGAGTTTTTCTCTCAAACATTAATGCAGTTATATATCTAACTCTGGTCTCCAGAGCTCCAGGGTCCCCAGAAACGGAGTGTCCTAACTTGTGTCTGTTCCCTTTCCAGGGTAGCGCTTGCATGAGTGCCCCACTGTGATGAGACAGTGGACTTTCAGAGATCAGTACCATGAGATGCTCCAACCATAGCAGCTTGGTTCCCGGTTCACCTCAGGACAATGCAAACTGAGCTATGCATTTACTGTAATTCTAATCAGATGACTCTATAATTGGAAGAACACCAGTGGCATTCTGTCTTTGGAGTCTTCTCCATTAAGCTACTGAACGAGGGCCAGGGGACCTTTGCTTGTCCCAAATGCGGTCCTGATAGAGACTTTGGGATCTGGGTACTATGTTCCATTGTGTAATAGGATCACGTTCTTCCTCCTCTTTTGGTAAGACTCTAAATCAGTCTGGAATTGGCACATCAGGTGTAGAGAAGGCATTTCCCTGCTACCTTGATAAATTCTGGCCAATTGTTCTTCTTACAGTAAAGAACAAGTGAAATAGTAAACCAAGTATGTGTGCATTGGGAGCAGGGGGGATGTGTGTGCTTGTGTACATGCTGGGTGACAGTGACTGAATATTTTAGGCAAACATTTCCAAGTCTAGATCATAATCATATGTGGTAATGGTTGTCTAAATAACAAGAATAATACTGGGAAATTCTTTTTTGGAAGATTTTATTTACTTATTTGACAGAGAATGAGCAATGGGATGGGACTGAGGGAGAGAGAGAGAGAGAGAAGCAGACTCCCCGCTGAGCAGGAAGCCCAATGCAGAGCTCAGTCCCAGGGCCCTGGGATCATGACCTAAGCCAAAGGTAGATGCTTAACTGACTAAGCCACTCAGGCACCCAATAATGTGAATTTCTTAATCGCTCTGGACACCTCAATTAGAGACAGAAAGAAACATTAAAGACAAATGTATTAAAGAATCAGTTTGTGGTAGAAACTTTGCAAAGTAACGTGTGGCTTTGGGAAATATAGAAATGAATCAGACCAGATCTAGACCTTGAGGGGCACATAATTTGGAGAGCGAATTTGTGCTCAAAGAAATTTTAATTCAAGATAGAAAGTGTGTGGCCTGAGATATTAGGGTTCAGAAAGAGAGAAGATCACTCCCTGGTGGAATGATCAGGCTTGGCTTTTTGGAGGAGGTGGATTTCGAGCCAGATTTCAAACGATGGGAAGGATTTGGTTCAGGAGAACACCAGAGGAAGAGATCATTACAGGAGCCAAGGTGAGAGGGGAAGTGGGAGGGTGTGTGTGTGTACCAGTGAATGTTGCTTTCAGGCAGCCAGGATGAGTAAGGACCTCACCCCTGGGGTCAGTGATGTGGGTCATATTCTCTACATCAGTGTTTCTCAACAATTAATGCAGACCTCAGGGGATCTTATTAAAATACAGTTTCTGATGAAGTAAGTCTGGGGTAGGGGCCTGAAGTTATGCATTTCTAGTAAACTCCCAAATAATGCTGACACTGCTGATCCCTGGACCACCCTGAGCAACAGGGAATCATTGAGGATTTTAAGCAGTAGGGAAGGAGTTCCTCCTACACCCAGCCTTGCACCTTGCACGTCCCTTTGACATTCTAAGGTCAAACACACACACACACACACACACACACACACACACACACACACGCACACCAGTGGTCCTGCAAGTGAGGCTCATGTGAGTAATTACTTTGCATCATCCTTTCCTCAGTTGTACTGACTCAAATAAAAATCCAGGTAGAGGGTGAAAGTGGACACGGGGCAGAAAGAAACTAAAGACCTGGCTTCTAGAAACCAGATAAAGCACAAACCGCAATGTAAATGCGTTTTGGTTTCACAAATGGTTTCTCCCCCTGAACTGTTTATTGAAGGGCAGAAGCAAGCCGAGGAGAGCCTTTATATTTGAAAGTGATTTAAATACTGGCCCTCTGGCTTGGTCATTAATAGGATGTTATAATATCACGATAATACTTTAATTGTACTACAAAGAGAGAATGAGAATCAGAGTCAAAAGATCTGACCTTAAGTCCTTCAACTTCTCTGGACCTCACATGAGCTTCCTTATCTAGAACACAGGAGAATAATCCTTTCTCTAGCTGACTTTCAGTTCTTCAAAAAAAATCAAATGAGCTAATGGGTGTGAAAGTGCTTTGCAGACTGAGAAGTACCTCACAGGTGAAGTGCCTCTCAGGTGTAATGGCCACCTCTTATTCCTATGGAGGGAGATAACAGTCTTTTCTCTGGTCTTCTGAATTGCTGGCAGAATGACTTAGCAACCATGGGGAGGAGCCCATGATGGCCTCAGAGGCAAGGTCCCAGGTAATGTGGCGTGAGAGATCCTCCTGTGGAGTTCACTTTGCCGTCAGAGCAGGATGCACCTGCTATAGGGTCAGATTTACCCTTGCATCTGGCTATATAGCTTCCTGTGATCTCTGGGGAAGTGTTATCAGCAACAATACTGGTGTGCAAAGCATCCTCCGGGAGGGACTTCTGGGGCCAGACCCGGGTGCCCACGAGCTATTTCCTGAGTTGTGTCCTATGTTCTCTGTAGCTCAATGAAGGTTTTTCTGGCTCAATCCCTAGAACGTGTAACACAAACAGGTAGGGATATTGGTTAGGTAAGGGTAGAATTAGGAGCATCAAGGCTCTAAGGGTTAACAGAAATTGGGTAAGACACCAAGAAGGAATCCTTTAGCAAGACAGGAGGAGGCCCAACAGGTGGTATTCAGGATATGTGGGGAGACAAGGAGATAACTCCTATGAGCCTGATCTGCAAAGTCAATAACTGGGAGCCTAGAGCTCACTCTTAGGTAAAGTTATACTGCATTTCATAAGTGATAGAACTGAGTTTTCTTAAAACAACAGACATTAGAAATAACTGGGGAGGTAAGGTTCATGCGTCATCTTGCACATGAGGAGCTTGCCCTGGTTACTCTGAGTTAATTAAAGACCCTGCGTGAATGCCAGCTCTGTTGGCTCTCCATTGCTGTCAGAAGAGGGTCATCCTTTCTGCCTTCCTGGCCTCAGTTTCCTCTTTTGTAAAATGAGGGGATTGAAAGAGCTGTTCTCTTCTACCTGTACTCTTCTAGCTCAAATATTCAATGAGTCCCAGGGACCCAGGTTTCCATCTCGGCCTACAGCCTCTTCCCAACCAGGCCCTGCTCCTAGGAATCATACCTTCACCTTCCTTTCCCTAGGGAATCTGCAATAATGCTTAATCCCTGCTCCCACACTCACTTTCACAAGAGGAAATCAATAGATTCTTCAAGCGGTTGGACCACAGGATGATGCCTGGGCCCATTTTGTCAACCAGGTGGCTCTAGTGAGGGAAGTTGTATGAGTCATTGTCGGCCAGAAATGTAAATCGGGCCTGAGGCTTCCCTTGCAGCAAAATTTAGGTCATTAATAATAGTGAACGTCTGCACAGCACGTTACAGTTACAACACACTTTACATACCTCATTTGCTTATCACAGCTATTCAAAGATGTAGGTGTTATTGTTATGCCCATTTTACAGATGAGGAAAATAGACCCTGGAAGTATGGTAACTTGCCCAGGGTAACAGGAAGTGTGTGAGTGGCAGACCTGGTACTTAGCTAAGACTTTGGACTCTACGACCCATACTCCATGCACTGCATCTCTTTGTATCAGGCTTCCTGTTGCCTATTCAATCTTCATGGAAATAAAGAAAAGCAAGGAAGGTCAACCTGTTCAGGGTCATCTACATGGAGGTCCTTTTCTGAATATGGGATAATTGCAGTATCAGGGTGGGTAGGTGAATCATGTCAAATGGTCTGGGAATATGGAGCTGACAGTCATACTATCTCTGTTCCCCCACCTTGCCTCTTTTGCCTTCTAGTCCTCACACCGAAGCCCAAGCCTCCTGATTCCCAAGTCAAAGCATCCTCCGACCTTGCTTTTGCAAAATATGAAACATAATTCAAACATGTAAAAAGAGATGAGGAGGACGATAACAAATACCTATTGCAAAATAACTCTTTCTGTCATTGGCCCCCAAATTTCTAGTTCTTCCACTTCTGGGCTCACTGTGTAATTATACTTCCTGGCCCTTTGGGAAGGGTAGGACCATATACCTAGTTGTGGCCAATTAGTTGTGAGAGGCAGTAACTTGTGCCACGTCTAGGCTGGGCCATGTAATTGCTCTTTGCTTCCCCCTGGTATAGCCAACAGCAAGGAGGTACAGGCCACTCTCAGTCTTGGTTCCAGAGTGACAACAATAAGCGTAGCCCCTCTGCCAATCCACCATGTATGAGCAAAAAAGAAATCTTTGTTGTTTAAAGTCACTGAGATTTAAGGGTTTTGTTGCTGTAGCAAAATCGTACCTATTCTGACCTGTACATTCATATTCCCATCACCCTGACTTCTAAGAATACTAACAGCTTTTTATTTTATTTGTTTGTTTTTTGGTTTTATTTAAACTCAAGTTAGCATGTACTGTATTGTTAATTTTGGGGTAGAATCTAGCATTTTGTCAGTTGCATATAACAGCCAGTGCTCATTACATCAGGTGACCTCCTTAATGCCCAGTTACCGCATGCCCCTCACTTCTCCTCCAGCCACCCTCATTTTGTTCTCTGTAGTTAAGAGTCCCTTATGGTTTGTTTTCCTCTCGGTTTATCCTATTTTATTTTTCCTTCCTTTCCTCCATATCCATCAGTTTTGTTTCTTAAATTCCACAATGAGTGAAATCATGTGGGTCTTTGTCTTTCTCTGACACTGTCTTATCTCACTTAGCATAATTCCCTCTAGTTCCATCCATCCACACCCTTGCAAATAGCAAGATTTCATTCTTTTTGATGGCTGAGTAATATTCCACTGTATATAGATACCACATCTTCTTTATCCATTCATCAGTTGACACTTGAGCTCTGTCCATAGTTTGGTTATTGTGGACATTGTTGCTGTAAACATTGGGGTGCAAATGCCCCTTCAAATAGCTTTTTTAAAGAAACAAACGTTATCAAAGATAACTGAGTCCTTTTGCAGCTCATTTTTCCCAGCACCTTTTCTTTTCTCCCAGAACAGCTACCACTCCAAAGATGGTATGCTATCTCTCCATCTTGTCCATGGTTGGTACTTAAGTATATGTCCAAGACAATAGAGAGTGCAGTTCCATGTCTGAAATTTGCATGAATGACAGAATACCAATTTATTCAACAAATTGCTTTTTTCATTCAATATTTTTGTTTTAGGTGTAATTGTATTGGTACATTTTCATTCACTTTAACTTCAATGTCATGTTCCTTTTTTATGTATGTGTTATAATTTATTAAGCATTTCTCTATTAACAAAGTTCTAAATTTCTTTTTCTCTCCTATAAACAGTGATGCAGTGAACATCCTTGTGTAAAGCTCTTTGTGTAACAATTTCTCTCAGTAGTATGCCTGAAAGTGGAATAGCTGTGAGATAAGGTATATGTAGCTTCAAACTTAGTAAGTAATTGCCAGATTTCTCTCCAGTTCTACCATCAGTGTGATTGTGCTTTGCTATTGTTTTATATCTTCACATAAACACTTCATATTGTCAGATCTTAAAAATTTTGGCCTAGCTGATAGGAGTGAAGTGGCAATATCTTAACTTTTAAATTTGTGTTTTGTTGATTGTTAGTGAAGTTGAACATCTTTCCATACGCTAAGGATCATTTTGTTTTCTGCAACGTGCATGTTCATATAGTCTGCCAACCTACTTCTGTTGTTTTTTTCATCTTCTAATGGATCCCCCTCTCTCTCCATATTCTGGGTATTAATCCTTTGTCAGTTACACAAGTTGTAAATGTTAATTTTGTTCATTGCCCAGTTCTCATTCTCTTGCAAAGCTACTGGCTGCCTGCTTTTGCACACAGTTGAGTTTTGAGATCACAGCAACTACATGGTGAAAACGGCTTGGGGGTGTATTTTGAGAAGCTTATGTGAATGAATGTTCCTTGACTCTAAGCTACCTGTAGTAGGCTAAGGAATGTGTCTGTGAAAGGCCTATTTTGCTTACTCAAGGATCTCATTTGCTAATATAATTGTGCGGTGGGAGCAGAAGAATCTGGTGTAAGTGGAAAAAAACCTTAGTCACTACGAGTTGTTTGAATGGCTCAAGACTAAATATCAGGGGTGACTGGTTGCCCACTGCCAGGATGAACCCTGGCATGATTTGCCTGGCTCTTTTGACATTTTGTAGACACAACATATGAAGAGGGGCACCTTAGAGAAGTTTCATGCTCAAGTGGCCTTTTCTCCCCCCCTACATGCCTCAGAGAGTCTTCACAAGGGCGTACTCATGGGAAGGCTGGACACATTCATCAGAAGGTAGGGGAAAGCAGTGTCTTAGAAATGCTTTTGGCTTTCCAATGGGGAGAGTCCCTTTAAAGCTTTGTTTATCTCTCAATGCCTCAGTTAACCCCAAGAGAAAAAACTTAGCTTAGGACAGGAAGCTCAGAGCACCCAAAAGGATGACTACATAGCTCAGGACTATTTATGTCTGCATCTTACATGTCCCTCCATGCTATCCCCAGGGGGCCAGGCTGTGCTGATGCTCTAAGGGGGCCTAAATATACCATCACTCCCTAGGAAACCAATGGGTATGGCAGAAACTGAGCTCTGGGATCAATTATGTTGGTAAAACTACAAATGCAAGGGTGAGCCAGAAGTGTTGTGGCTTAGGAACTACTTGGTGAAAAAAAAAAAGAACAACAACTTGATGTTCCCTAGTAGAATCCCACGGCCCCAGGGGAGGTGACCCTGGCTGTCCGGTCGACTAGCCAGAGAGCTGGGCCTGAGTGGCTAGACACACCTTCCGTTTCAGTTGACTCACTTGAGTGGCAAATTCTTCTCTCCCTCACAGTCCTCTCATCTTCAAAGGGAATTCATTAAGCCCCACAATGGCATCGGCACTTGGCCAGGTGTTGTACTGGCCCATTAGGTGGACACAGGCCACAAACTCAGGAGCGTGCCAAATGAGGTGCAGGGCAGCTGAGAGCTGTTGACATCCCCCAGGATTGCCCTGAAGCACTTTCTATAAACCCTCCAGCTGTTTCAAACTATTTGTGTGTGGCTCTCAGCGTATGCTGTGTTCTTCCTGAAGCCCCTTGCCTTAGCTCACTCTGTTCCCTTTGCCTGGAATACTCTTCCACTCAATACACTCAAATGCCAACTCCTGGGTGGGGGCCTCCTCTGATAACCCCAGGCAGAACCGAGTGCTCTGAATTCTGTGTCACCATAGCATTCTGATCATTGTTAATATCACACGTAGCTGCTCAATTTTTATATCCCCTAATGGACTCAATTTCTTGGAAGTAGATTCTCTGGCTTATTCATCCTTGTTTCCCAAGCAAGAATTTAGTAGGTTTTCATAAATGTGTGCTGGATTCAATGCAGCAAGGGACACATTTCATGCTTCCTATCTGATTCTAACCTTGAGTGTGACTGGAAGCAGGTCATGTCTCTCTGAGTTTTACTTTCCTTCTCTGTGAAATGGGTGGAGGAAGATAAATGAGAAAAATTGCCTCTAAGAGGTTTTCTGGCTCTCTTGTCTGTGATTTTTTAACTCTGGTCTCCTTGTAGAAAACTGATAGTTCCTTACAACTTTCAAACACCAGGATGATGTTTTCATTTTCGTATATTAGAGGGCCTAGTGTTTCCTTCCCACCTCTAGTCTGTCACATTTTTAAAATGTGTATTATTTAGCATCTTGCAAATTCTCTAACTAAAGTTTCAAGAAGTTTCTGGGATTAGTTGGTTGTAGAAAGTGTACAGCTTCTATCTCCTCCGTCAAATAAAATGGTTGAACTAATTAATTCTTTAAAAAAATTTTTTTTAAAGATTTTATTTATTTATTTGAGAGAGAGAGTACAAGCAGGAAGAGCAGTAGAGGGAGAGAGAGAAGTAGGCTCCCTGCTGAGCAGGGAACTGGACACAGGATTCGATTCCAGGACCCTGGGATCATGATCTGAGCTGAAGGCAGATGCTTGACTGACTGAGCCACCCAGGCACCCCTGCACTAACTGATTCTTTAAAAGGAATTTTTTATTGCATTTTCTAATGACGATTGTCAGCTTGGATGTGTGTGGAAAGGGTCACTGTGTCACTGCATGTGTTGCCCCAGAGTCTCTCTTCTCACTAATGTAGTCATGTTGCTCATGCTACGCTTAACAGCACCTGATACTACCCACTTCCTATGCTACCTCTCTGCCCCTTGAGTTGCAGGTTTAGAGCTTCCTGCGTGGAGAGGATTCAGCAGCTGTCATATTCCTATTTTATAAGATGCTATTAATGCACAGTTATGATCTTCACAACTAACCTATGAGCTGAGGAAGAACTGAGGTTATTATTGACCCATTTTGCAGATGAAACTAAGGCTCAAAGAGGTGAAGTGACTTGCCTTAAGGCCATCTGGCTAAGAAGATCTTCTGAGCCTGGCCCAGTGAGACTTATTTATTTCCCAGGGTTTTGATGGTTATTGACTCCTTGAAAATTGTTTAGATGGCTCCTGTATTGCCTGACCACTCTGAGGCCTGTTATCTGGTGAAACCAGAAGCAGGTGATTTTATCTGAAGGAAAGAAGGGGTCCTAACCCACTACTAATTTTGTGGGACTAAGTGGCTGCACTCATGAATGAAGAGGGAATTCAAATGAGCTAGAACTGTCCATTTGGTGGTTTCTATCATCAGCATCTCACTATGCCAGTAAATGAGTTGTTGAAGCCTGAAAGCTTCAGAGGACTGGTGGGGTGGGGAGGGATCATGTCAGCAGCTCAAGATCTTAGTGCCCTCCCCTGAGGGCTACAAATCCAGCTCAGAGAGAGTATGACTTACTAGCGTACCTCTCTGAGGCTCAGCTTCTGTATCTACAAAGCAGAGACAGTAAGCCCCTCCCAGCTTACTTCAGGGTGGTTTAAGGGTCAACTATTATGACGGAGGTGGCAGTGCTCTGGAAGCTGAAAGTGCTGGGGGGAAAATCAGGAATCATCATGTTTACTCCTGTTATTATCCTGCCTTCACTATGAATGGTCTCAGCAGAGGGAAGTAAGCCCAGCCCAGTGTTATTTTCCTAAAAGTGGCTCCAAGAAACATTATGCAAGAGGACACAAAGCTGTAACAGTGTGAATAACCACAGTTCCTGCCCTACCTGCCTGTCAGAACACCAGAGAGGATTAAGTTAGATAATGATGTAAGAGCATTTAAAAAATATAACCGTTGCTATTATTATGACATATTCTTTTTCCTCAAAGGCTAGAGGTAGCCCTTAATAACCTGAAAGGAATTTGTCCAAACCCTCTATGATGCTATTTGTGTTGTGGCCCTGCCTCATGCTGGGAGTGAAGAGTGCCACTTAGCTGAACGGTGAGAAAGGGCTGGGCTGGAACTCGTCTGCTCTGGTTTACTCCTCATACCTTTTGGGTGCTCTTTTTGAATCAATGGCTCTAGCTTTTTGTAATGATTTGTAAGTTTCTGGGCCCCTTGGCCCTAACTGGTCCCTGAGGACCAATTCCCTTTCTGAAGAGGACATTTTTTTTTTTTGGTTTCTTTCTTGTACCTGGGGAAAAATAGTTACTCTCATTGTAAAGAAAAACTCCTTTCCAGGAGCTTAAAACACAATTGAAGTGGAAAGGGCCCAACCTTGGTGAAAATATACTTTTTATTTCCCAAGAGAAGTAGAGACGACTTATAACATGGAAAATAGACTGAGAATGTTATATTGTAATTAAAAATTAAAGCCATAAAGATGGCGAGAAGGCAAATATGTTATAAGAGTTAGTATAGTTATTGCAATTGATCATTAAATATAACCCTGAGCTTCCTGGCAGGCAGGACAAGAAAGTAAACATGATGACTTACATAATTTTCCTTTTCTGATTCAAAGGGGTATCCTGATGGAATTTTTTCTTCTGGTACCAATTTTGAAAAGGAATTTAATATTGGGCAACCTTCAGGGTCATAAATATGTCTACAGCAAGAGTTTTACAGCTAATGCAGGAAAGTTCTTATAGTTCCATCTCATTTCCCTTTTTGAACCCCAGGCTCATTACAAATACTGATGAAATTTCTTCACCTAGATATTCCAGAGTCACCTGAACATCTTCCAAACCGAACTTGTTAATTTCTTTCCGAAATTAGTTCACCCCCCTGTGTTCATGATCTCTGGTAAAGCATCACATGTACAAGCTGCCTTTGCCAGGCAAATGTCCCCTTGTTTAGATGATTCCTCCCCCCAACCTCCAGCCCATGCCCCGTCACTCCTGTGGACTCTGTGTCCTTGATTTTGTTTAAATCCCTCCTCTTTTCTCCACTTCCAACATCACTACTTTGGGCCAAGGCACCCCATCTTTCATCTGGGCTGTTGCAATGGCTTCTTATCTTGCCTTCTTATTATTCCATCCTGTTCTCCACAATGCCTGTCTAGAGACTGATATATAAAAAATGCAAACCTAATCTTTCTCAAAACCTTGCCAAGGCTGCACCTTGTCTTCAAGGGGAAGTCTAAACGCCTGGCATGGCAGATGAGGCTTTCCACATGCTTACTTTCCAGCCCTCGCTGCTGCCACACCTCATACACAGTCTCTAACATAGGCCATTTGTTCCCTCAGGGCACCTCTCCTCTCCCCCAGCTCACATCTCTATGCTTTGCACAGGCTATTCCTTCTTCCTAGAAATCCTCCCCTTCTTTGAAAATCTGGTGTCCTCCATTCTGGGAAGCTTTTCTCATCCCTTTTTAATAATCCCCATGGTTAGATTCTGTCCCCGCTGAAGCCCTCAGCATCTGGGATATCTTACTTATACTTACCACGTGCTGCTGTAACTGCTTAGTTCCTGAGTCCTCCAACAATACCAAATCCTTAAAGACAGAAATGGAATCCCACTCATCTTAGGTTTCCAGCTCTGTACATGGGCCTGGCACAGTTGGAGTCTGATGAGTATTTGTTGACCAAATGGGTGGAGGGAGAAATAGAACCCTGAGGCAGAGTCTAGGATGTGTTTGTTGACTCTGGGATCAACAGAACTCCCTTTACGATATCTGGGGGAGTAGGTCTATGGACTGCGTTTCAGATAAATTTCTCTGAGATCATCTATCTCTCTGTGGTAATCTATTGTAGGCTCTGGAGGCAGACAATGAATGATTTTGCTGTTGCAAAGCCCTCAGTGGATGACCTACTGTGTGCCTGACCTGGTGACCTGCATACCTTGATCATCCTGTGTGTGTGTGTGTATGTGTGTGCGTGGGTAGGGACAGTAATATTAAGGGAAGGAAGAAGCCCAACCAAGAAATGGATTATAAGGGTGTCTCCTTGTACACCCAGGGTTTCCCTTAAGAGAAGTTGCTTTCTATCAAGCACCTGGCACGCCATCAGTGGAGAACCTGTTCTTTGCTTCTCTCCATCATGTTTCACATCATAGACAGTTTTGTCAAGTGCACCTGAATTAATGGGGGCACTGTTTAAAATGCAGATTCCCCAGTTTCCTCCTGCTCTCCCCTCAAAACACCCCTGCCTTGAAGATGTTCTCAAAGTTGCCTGGGAAAATCTTTCCAGCAAGCCCCTTTGCCTAGCTCCTTGGTGGTACTGTTATTGCTCAACATTGGCAGAACTTGGGCTCGATCTTGCTTTTTAACCTCCATGGGCCATTTGGTGGAGAGGTTGGTGGGTACAAGCAGTTAGTTTCCAATGCTCCTGGGCCTGGTGCAATAGAGCTGAGCAACCCCAGCAGGTCTGGGCAGTATTTTTGTACCACAAAGGCCTCACCTGAGTGTGGCTGTCCTTGGCAAAGACATAAGAGGCTGTTCAGATGGAAGATGCTAGCTCCTGTGCAAGACTTGGCCAGCACAGCATAGCTGATAATTAATAATAATAATAATGTCTAGGGCAGCCCAGTTGGCTCAGCGGTTTAGCGCCACCTTCAGCCCAGGGCGTGATCCTGGGGGTCCAGGATCGAGTCCTGCATCGGTCTCCCTGCGGTGAGCCTGCTTCTCTCTCTGCCTACATCTCTTCCTCTCTCTCTCTGTGTGTCTCTCATGAATTAATAAATAAAATCTAAAAAAAAAATAATGTCTAGCAAATCACTATTCAAAATAAATAAAAATCATTCACAGCCACATAGGATTTTGATGTTCTCAAAACTCTTGGATTTGCATTATTTCCTGTGATCTCACAATAGTCCTGTGAAACAGGGCTATTCTCATATTACAGAGGAAGAAACAGACTCAGAGGAGGCAGCAAGGTGATTTGTCCAAGTTCACGCAGATGGAATTGCTACCATTTGATGTCGGGTTTTCTCACTCTGTTTTATGCTACATTCCATTCCGCCTTGCTCGCTCGCTGATCTCTTATGTTATCGGATAGGAAAGTTGAGGAACATTACTAAGAATGATAGAACCATATTTGAGGGCTCACCAATGTCTGTAAAGAAATTTACAATTCATGATTTGCTATAAAAATGCCAAGTATGAGTTTAAATAAAAATAAGAATTCTCATTTTTGGAATTATTGGAGAAGCAGACACTGTGGCTCTCTTAAAACTTTAGTCCTGTGTGTCAACAAGGCTTCCCAAGTTCATCATACTGATCTAAGCTGTCAGCAAAGTTTCTGTGGTGTGCTGTAGCTGGCTTGCACCCATTAGGGAAAGCCAGTGGTAGGCATCTTTTCTTTACTTCATGGTTTAGTGATGTCACATTGCTAGCTTGAAATCAGCCATGGCGCAAGAATCTAGACCATGGAAGTCAGCAAATGTTACAATTCAGGGCTTTTCCATCCCAGAGAACCAGACATTAAACATTTACCAGCACATCACTGCTTACAACTAATAGTAACTTGACTCAAACTAGAAGTTCGGAAGTTCTCCTCTGTCATCTGTGTGGGACCATCTTCAAATGCTGATTTTTCTTCTAACCACAAGTCATACCCCATTCATGGGATCATGCCATTCCTTAAATAGGAGGCCCTTTCTGTCCAAGCTTGCAAAATCAGATGGATGGGTTTCTACTAATAGGTTCTCAGATTTGTATAGTTTGCAAAATGTTTTCACATCCCTAATCATTTCTGTGCTCTGCATGGTCTAGGGGACAGATGCCTTCTCATCTTGTTAGAGAGGAAGAGCCTGAAGATCTGATAAATGATGTGACTGGTCCCAGAATCACGGGCCTAGCAAGTGGTAGCCACGGGCTTGGACTAGGTCTTTTGCCTCCTTGTTTTGTTATCTTTCCCCTTGTACTAGGCCCTTCCTTTACTCGTGATACTTGTAATACTTGCAACTCAGGCTACTGGTCTGGGGCAAAGAGAAGGGACGCCTCCAGTAGCCTGGGGTACAACATTTGTTGCTGTACCTTAACAGAAAAGGACAGACATACCAGCTTGGGAGTGTCCTCAAACAATTGCTAGCCCTACTTTACTGATCCTGTGCAAGGAAAGGAGTCCACTTTCACTCCCCTTTTGTCCTTGGTTCTGTCTTTGATTCCTTTAAAAATTGTTATAGGGACTTTGTGTCTTTGGGTCCTGCTGTAAGTCCTGCCCTCAGCAGGAATTTGGAACCTCCTAAGTGACTGGCATTAATGCCCTGCTTCCCCTCTTGCACAACTCGCAGCTTCTCTACTGCCCGGTGATGGAATTATTGATTGGTAAGCATTTCACAACACATTTTCAAAACACGCTGAAGGTCAAGAATTAATGACTCATGGGCAGTCACATTTCTTTCTGCCTCAGCCCCTCTATATTATATCGGGGAAGTTGGTTAATGGAAGTCATTGAAGAAACTGAGGTCAAAGTTAACTGTTCCAACCCTGACCAGGAGGACTCTCAAGTGACTTGAAAACATAATTCTTGATCTTCTGTTTGGTGATTAGTCTGCTGAATCACTTTGTTCTTTAATACCAAAGAATCTAAGAAGGGAATGAAAGGATTTCAGGGCTGATTTTGCCACCAACTTGTCTTAGAGTATTAGAGTACTAGAGTACCAGAGAGGTACTCAGCTGAAGAAAAAGGCTTGGGTGATACATAGGGGGAACTTCGCTCTGATACCCGTGATTCTGTATCAGCCCTTTGGAGAACAAAGCCAAACCCCTGCTCCAGGCCTGTAGATAATTACTCACCTCTGTGCTTGAGGCCAGAAAGAGCTCTGTGTGCAACAGTGTGGAAGAATGCCTTAGCAGAGAGAATTCCAGATCAGAAGGCAGGGGTTCTGGGTTAACTCTCAACTTTGCCACCTAGGGTTTGAATACACCAACAAGCTGCTAGACCTGTTGGGGCCTCAGTTTCTTCACCTATAAAATGGCGACAGAGAAAAATGCTTTCTTTCAGAGGGCTGTTTCAAAAGTCAAGTGATATAATGCGTGTGAACTTTTTTGGTACAAACTATAATGCGTGGAAAGGCCTACAGTATACTTCTACATGGGCTAGTTGAAAGTCTTGGGGTAATGAATATCAAGGGGACATTTTTTTTCTTCTTGATGTGAAAAACTTGTCTTCACCTCCCCTCCCTCCCAGAAAATAATCTAATTTGCAGAATTAGTTTTCTGAATGCCTTTTCAGGAGCAATGGTGGGATCGGAAATTTCTTAATAGTTTCTCCTTCAAGTTGTTATACTTTAAATATACTGAAGGTCCTGTAATTCTAGTATAGTATAATCCCAGAAGTAAGAAGTGTGATGAAGAAGAAGTATTAGTGATGTCTGCATCTCCCGGATTCAGCAGCATAGCCCCCTCCCCACATATATTCCCACATGTTCATCCTCTCCAAGCTGTGTGGGCAGAGTTGTTCCCTTGCTCCTGAATAGAGAATGAGCCAGTAAAAAAGGAAGCAAATTCAGTTATGTAAAGCATATCCTGGATGAGGAAAGGCAAGTATGTGTTTCGACTTGATTGAAATAGCTTTTTTTCCCATCACTTTGTTCTCGTCAGTACATGTCAGAACTTACAGAGACCTTGGCAGTCCCTGCTCTCACCTCTTCATTGTACGGAACAGAAATCTAAGGCTTAGAGCCTAGAGGTGACTTCACCAGGGTCACAGAGCTAGCATGTAGCAGAATCAGGGTTCAATCACCTATCTTCTGACTTCTCCTGTCTCCTATCTCCATTGCACCACATGTGGAGAGAACACAGAGAATCTAAAAGAAGAAAGAAAAAAAATAGATCCTTATTGAATATCTTGGGTTACTGGTTTTCAAGGAGAGTTTTATGACTATAAAGGCAGCAGTGGTGCCTTAAGAGCAATGGTAGCTAGCTTGAATGAACTTATATAATAAACATTTATCATAGAACATGTGTCATCCAACACCTGCTAGATCTGAGCATTGGAGCCAAAGTTGCTTTTATTGTCAAAGAAAAGAAGGGGAAAAGGAACCTGGCTGAAGGAAGCTGGAAGACTTTTTACTAGAAAATTTAAAGGCAATTTCTAGAAGAAGGGGAACACATTTCCAAAGACTTCTAAAATTTATTAAAATGTGATTGGGTGAATTTAGTCTTTAGAGGAGTGAAGGGCACTAAGGATCATTTGGTGCCTGAGGCCTCTTCTGGACAGGTCTCTACTGTCTACCTTGGTCACAAGGCCCTAGGAGCCTCAAGGTGGGCAGGCCCAGAGGTTTCCCAGAGCAATGTCTGAGGTTGCTGGTTTCCATTTAGGCTCCCATGCAAACACATACCAAAACACTTGTGGTTCTCACTGCGATCTCTTCTCATTAGCAGAACACAACCAAAGTCAAAGAGACATGGGCCATTTGTCTCTCCAACTGAATTCATCCATGTAAAGTGGATTCTCTGGCCTATTTTGGAGGTCAGCCTACATCAACAGAGTGAGACATTTGCCCAATACATGGTCACTTCCCTTTGGCTACCCACAACTTCTGAACTGCAAGAGCTGTTCATTTATTTCCTCACCTAATAGTTATGATTAAGGGAGCACAGAACTAGAAATCTTCTGCTGGTATAACAAGCTCTCTGTACCTCAGTTTACTCACCCATATGAAACTATCCATTATCTGCCTGGTGGACCTCATTTTGTTGCTGTGAGTATCCAATCAATGACATGTGGAAATGCTGTTTCAATTCTAAAGCCGGCCAGGAGGGTGAAAGGTTGTCGCTACCACTCTGCGTCCAGCAGTGTACTAGGCACCAGGTGGGTTACAGAAGAAACGTAAGAGGTGGTCCCTACCCTCCAGAAACTTACAAGCCTGGGTTGGGAAACCAAGACACATCCAAACAAAGAGATGCAAGGTTGTGTTTACTACTTCAATGGTAGTTAATGACTCTGAGACCGCTAGAAGAGTACGGAAGGTGGAGATCATTAACAGGCTGCAGAAGCTGGGAATGCCTCTTGGAGGAGGTAAGGCTTGAGTTGGGTGATGAAGTAGATAGAGAAGATGGAGAAGATCTTTATGGGTGTGGCACCTCTGAGTCAACTAATGGAGGGTTTTCTTGGTAAATCAATTTACTTAGAGTTAGACCTCCCAGTCAAGCTGGAGTTATGGATTTAAGTATTTGAGGAGAGTTGTGGAAAAGGGAAAGTCAGAACAATTTGCAGGTCAACCATAGGTTATGATGACTGGGGAGGCCTCACATGTGAAGGAGGGATGTGTAAAGAGATAGAGGAGGGAAGGGGACTACAACAGGAGGATGATGTGCTTCTGCACCAGACCAATGGAAATAATAAGAGGAAAAAAATGTATGTAAGTGAAAGATAACCCTGTTTGTAGGGAGAGAAGTAATGTTATTAACCCTTTATCTTCTCTTTGCATCTAAACATTGAGATCCAGGCAAGGAGTGGCAAAAGATGGGAGTGTTTTTATATGTATATTGTAAGATTTTTGAAAACCCAGATTGATCTCACAGTGTCTACTTGTCTACCCATTGAAAAGGATTTGAAGTTGCTAGTTAATCCATAGAATGACAGGTTTTCAGAGTTGGAGAGGACCGTAAAGTTTAGCTGGTCACGTGGTGGTCAATGTCAGAATTTCTGCTCCAGTATCTCCAGCAAATGCTCATTCTTCTTCTCAAACCTTTCTATCCAGGGAGTTTATTTCTGCTTGAAGAAGACCTGCCCAGGACTGGATATGCCTACAACTTCACAATATTCTTATTTTGAACTTTTATGAATTTCCCTGACTGGTTGTCTTATTGGCCCCCAGGGAGATACAGAACATTTAAAAGTTCTTTCACGTCTTCTGGATTCAGCCATTTAATTGAAGAGATAGGCCTGATCGAAGATGTGTTCCCAAATACATCTCATCAACCTCATTTATAAATTACCTTTTACATTGGATTAATAAAATGCTGTAAAATCTCATCATTTCTGTTTTTATTTATCACTCGACTCAAAGACAATAGATTCTGGATCTTACAGGATAAATAAGTAAGTAGGTAAATAAATAAATACATAAAATAAACAAATAGGACTCAGTTGTGAGATCCTCCTTTCTTTACTTCAGGAAAGTAAATTGGGGGATTTTTTTGGGGGGGTGAGGGAGGGGACCTTGTACAAAAGTCAGGTCCCGTGAACTAGTAAAATAGGTGTTTTCATCTCCTTCCTTTTTGAACTGATGAACTGGATATCTTCCAAGAATTTGGTGTCGGGAATCAAATCCAATGAATGAGAAGTTTGACCAGATTCAGAAGAGCCTTGCCAAATTGCAAATAGAGTGGACAGAGTCAGGTCAGTTAGAGGAGGTGGCAAAAATGAAGAAAGAGTGTATACTTAAGGGAAAAAAGGGCTTAGTAGTAGTTGATATTAATAAGATGCAAAATAATAATAATAATAATAATAATAATAATAATAATAATAATAAATCAGGAAAACCCTGAAACTTGTAAACTGATATGGGGGGAAGGAGATCTGTATAAATACACCCTTATCTTAGGATGGTCTTCCTTGTTGTCTAAGCAAGTTAAGTGGCCATGATCCGTTTCAGCAGTGTTACAGAAAAACTTTAGCACTCACTTTAAAAGTTTAGAGTAGAAAAGACAATCCTTTACCAGAACATAGAAAATGCTCCATCATGTCAAAACACACAAGCAAACAAACAAGAAGCAGGTCAGTTTTCTCTTTTTGGCACTGTGCGGGACCATATGCTTCCAGAGATGAGGATTTAAAAATAGCCTGTCACACAGCTCACGTTGTAGCCCTGGGACATGCTGGGGGTGGGAAGGATTGCCTCACACTTAATAATAGTGACACTTCACATTTATACCAACCTCAGCTCAAAGTAACCCAGAGTACTTTCCAGTTATTTGTTTTCTTAAAAGAAAAAAAACACACTCAAATCTTCCTGATGTCCCTGTAAGCTGAGTAGGGCGGCAGTACAATTCTCCCCACTTCACAGAGAAGGTGATCGAGTTTCGAAAGGTTAAGTCACTAACTCGGGATCACAGACTGACTCAGGAATTAGTCCTGTGCGGTTCCAAACACACTGGGCTGTGGGCTGCAGCAACATCCTGAACTGTGAGAGCCACGAGTTCTTAGGATATTGCACAAAAAAGGAGAGTTGCTTCCCATTGCTTCTGTTTTGAAATGCACTTGCCTTTCAGTGTAAGCATTTCGTCAGTTTCCAGTTCTAAGGCAAATTGCTTACAAGCCACGATGACCTACCTTTACAGACCAATTTACAGAATCTTAATAACGATGTGATTTCTCTCCAGAATTCCTTGCATTCAAGATGGTCTTAAACTCACCATCCCATCAGATCTGTGAAACAGGTTGTGATTTAGGCACGGCCAGTGTTATGATGAATGGGATCCGAGGACTGGGGTGTGGGGAAATCTTTTCCCCTGGTAAGGGGAACAGACACAGACCAACACACAGGTCTTCTCTCTGCAGGTCTGGGCTGGTTTCCCTCCAGCCACACTGTCCCCTAGGTCTAAGCAATGTGGTGAGACTTGGCTGCACAATGTAGGTTAGCAGGGAACATGGCTTCCTCTGTGCTTGGGAGTGACTCTGCCAGCCAATTTGGCGCCCAACACTCAGCATCACCTGAAAGGGGGATTCTAGGTGTGGCAAAAGCAAATTAGTGACAAGCTCCCTTTTTGGAGGAAGGGTAACTCTTGTCATTCTGATCATTCAGAATGGAGATGACTTGGAGTTAGGTGGAGCCCAGTGAGGTGGTGTTACTGACCAGCTTTGGCCCCTATTCCAACTCTAACTCCTGTTGCTCTACCATAACTATTCTCTTGCCAATATGCTAGATCCCCTTGCTGCTTTTCCCTTCACTGGACAAAGCCCTAGTACTGGTGAAATGTAACCATCCTCCCCTCCTTTGCTTGTATCTAAGCAGCAAAATTGTTGCTAAGAAGGTATACCATGCTGGAAGCCACTTACTGTAAATTTATGACAGCAGCCCTCCAATGGGCCCTGTAACACTTCTGGCAAATTTGCTCTTTCAGTCTCTGAATCAACACTTTCACACCTTTATCTCCTCCCTAAATCTCCAATATGATTTATTCTTTCCATCCTCCAGGAGGATGACTTCCCTTGTTATTCCAGGACAGTTATTCCATCTTTCCATCACCAAACATCTTTACCTACCTGCATCTGTACCCCCCCACACTACCTCCCACAGGTAGTGGCGCTGTTTCTAAATAAAGGTGACTCTTCCATTGGTGTTCTGGATTCTACTTCCTTTAATTTACTTCTCTCCAGCAACATCATTTTCCTTTGTCCTGTGACATTAAAAATGCCTATATAATAACCATCAAAAAAAACCCCAACTCTCTCTTGATCCTACTTGTCTTGATCCTCCAGCTTTCAGTCCTTTCTTTGGTGCTTTTACAAAGATCTTCAAAAGTAAGATCTACTTTCCCTGTCTCCTCTTCCTCAGCTCCATCCTCTCAACACTGTTCCCATTTTTTTTTCAGATCCTGTCACTACATTAAGCAGCTCTTATCAAGATCACTAATGATCTACCTGTTTCCAAAGCTCACGTGAACTCAATTCCTTGGACTGTTCAGTAGAATTGAACATGGTTGATCCCTGGTACTTTTTTGAACATTTCCTTCTCTGGGCTTCTGTGACTCCAGTCTCACCTGGTTTGACCTTACCTTCCTGTCTCCTTGTCTGGCTCTTCTTCTTCTACATCAAATTTTGATTCTTGTTTCTGTTCTGTCTATACTCTTCCCCTCTTCCTAGATGAACTCATTGGGTCTCATGGCTTTAATACACCATCTATATGCAGATAACTCCAAACCTCTATCTCCATGAGACTTCTCCCTTGAGCTCCGGACTTGATAACTGTAATTGTATATCTAATAAGCATTTCACACAAACTACCACCCAAAACAAACGATTGATGTGCCCCTCCCCCACATCCAATTCCTCCTCTCCAAGTCTTCCCTTATTGGAGTAAGTTGTCCTGAACCATCCACATATTTGTTCAGAAAAAAATACCTGCGTCATTCTAATTTATTTTTATTTCCCTTAAACCCCATGTTTAATCCGTCAGCAAGTCCTATTGACTTTACATCTAAAATATATATCAATTTAGATTATTTTTCATCATCTTGACTGCTAGCCATGTTATTCCAAGCTATCATCACATTGCTCATGTCCAGATTTTTGCTTCCTATACTCCTCTTTCACACAGTAGCCAGAATAGTGTTTCTAAGACTGTAAGTTATAATGTCACCTCTCTGCTAAACTCTTTTACCACAAGTTATAACACTCTAACACTCTACAGGGCCTGGACCTTGATTACTTGTCCAGCATCATCTCCCTTCACTCTTGGCTTCATCCACAATGTTCACTGGCTTTTTTCCCTCCTGCAGATCTGCCAAAACTTTCCGACCTGAGGACCTTTGCACTTGCTTTTCCTTCTGTTTGGATGTTCTTCTTTCAGATCTCCAAAGACTACTTCATTTTGTCCTTCTGACCTCAGAGCAAATGTCATTCCTATAGACAAAATTCACCAGACCAACACTGCTAAGTTTTCTTCTCTAGAGTAAATGAGTATTCCACCTCTACCCCTGCCCTACACCCCCCCCCCCCAGGAGTGTTTTCCTTCGGTTAAATTCTAGTGAATTATATCCTCAACTTTAGTGGTGAATCAGTACGAAAATTGACATTGAAATTTGTGACTACATTGTCCCCTGGGGTTTCTGAAGACATTATGTGATCTGTCACTCAGTAATCTTTTCTATAAAGCTCTGTATGAGAAATTCTTCTAGATCTAAGAGCTAGAAGAGATCTGCTTCCCTTGAGAAACTGATAATGACACAATTGACTTCAATTTGGTTTCTCTCTCTCTCTCTCTCTCTCTCTCTTTCTTTTGGCTTAATAGCACAAAGCTCAAAGCCAAATGTTTAGCTTAATTATTGCAAATGTGTAGGAATATAGGACCTGGTTACTTGTCTACATAGTCTTGTCCAATAGAACTTTCTACAATCATGGAAATATTCTGTATCTGCAATGTCTAATAAGCAGCCACTAAACGCACGTGGTTACTGAGCACTTGAAATATGGCCAGTGAAGCCGAGGAACTAAATTTTTATTGTATTTAATTTGTATTAATTTAAATATAAACAGACACTCCTGCCTGATGGCTACTACATTGGACAGCACTGACCTGGATATCCTGGTCTAAGATACTAGAGTTTATTTTTATGCACACTTCATTATTCATTATTGTATTTCCAATAAATTGCCTCAATCCTTTGTCGCTGGTAGTAAAAGAAAGGAAGGAAACACATTTAAATGAATAATTGACTTAGCAAGGCAAGTCAGTTGTTTATAGGTTTAAGTGACATGATCAGTACATACAGACAATGAGTCTTAAATCCTATTTCCCATTTTGAGTTCTGTGGAAAGAGTACCTGCAGTAAGTCTGAGATCCAAGTTCTAGACTTTGTTTTGTTGCTGAACATGTTGTACAGCTCTGAGTGAACCGAGATTCAGTATGTTCACATGTTAAATGGGACTTCTGGATTGATGACCTGGTGTTTTTGGCACTTGGATGCCAGATGTGTAGCCATTCCCATTTCCATTACTACTGAAGTCAAGGAAGCCTTGCCCTTGGCTACTGACTCAGAACATGAGGCAAACCTTTAGAAGGTCATCTCCTTCATGCCAGCCCCTAAGGCAGGGTCACTGGTAAATGCATTTGAAGTAAATATGAATAGTCCGATCTTTAAAAATGTCATCAGGAAAGGAAAACCCACCCTAAATACTTTGGAAGTCAGGTGCTTTTTAACACAAAGTGATATATCATTCCCTTCATTATTTAAAGGCACAGGACCGAAATCAGACGACTTGGACTGTAGTCTCAGCTCAACTATTAACAAGTCGCACGATTTTGGCCAAGCCAGTTTCCTCTTCTTTCAAATGAGAAGATTGGATCAGGTGACCTTTAATTTCCTGTCTTCTGCTAGCCTTAATAATAATAGGTAATAATGTACTGAGGTGTGCTACCTTATGTAGTCCTATAGAGGTTAAGAATACTATTATTTCCATTTCCAAGGCAGAGAAACTGAGCTTTAGTGTTTCCCAAGGGAGCAGAGTTGGCAAATGTGGAATTCTCTACCTGAGTCCCATGATCTGCTTTCACAACTCACCTTCCTACCTGTTTTGTCTTCTCTAGAATTCTGTGTTGTTGTTGTTTTTTTTTTTTCTATAGGTCAGAACACTATTGTTTTTCTGTTTAAACAAAGAGTTGTCTTAATCCTCTGAACCAAAGCTTCCCAAATATTGTCTCCCCAGACTTTCCTTCTCCCCAAGAAAGGCCCAGTACAGCCAGGATTAATGGTTTTTTTTTGCCACCAGGCAAGAGCAGTCTTATTCATTTGCCTAGTATGCTGTACAAATAATAACCATTTTCTACGTTTGCTGTGATATGAAAAATGCTGGGAAGCATGTGGGCTTAGGCATATGTAATGACTCACTGGGCAGGGTTTAGCCTGGGCTTCTCACAAGTCATATCACATATATTTCACAAGACCCTATTGTGAGGGGATGCTGTCTCTACAAATCTCAATCATCACTCCCTGAGAGTGGGATATTTCAATCATTCTCCTATATCCATTATGTCCATCTTGGAACCTGGCCCTAAGCTGATCCTCAATAAATAACTTATTTTGTTAGTTGATAGAGCAGTATCCTTATGTTGGCTAAAATCCTATAAAGTTAGAGGCAGAGGAGCTTTAGAAATTTTAAGTCAAACCTGAAAAGGGTAGAGGATTTTCTCAAGGTCAGTTCCAAGTTGGAACTAAAACTCTGCTCTCCCTCATGCCCAGTCCAGGCACCCTCCTTATCAACTGGTATTCAGAGCTACATCCTTAGGAAATGAGGCAGGGACAACATAATTTGAAATTTCATCCCGCCTCTGCAGATGTTAGGAGCAAAGGAGTACCAGTAGTAGGGGAACCCATATCCTTTGGCTCCATCAAAGGCCAAAGACCCATGAGAACCATCCAGCCTAGCCTGAGCCACACACCGGGAGGCCACAATAGTGCGCAGGAAAGTGAGAGGAAGTGGAAACGTGCGAGTGGAGGGCTCAAAGCAACGGGCTCACCACCGGAAAAAAAAAATAAAAATAAACACGCTCAGAAATAGTGTAACTGATATGCAAAGAAGATCAAAACAAGGGTTTTAAAATATCTTGGCTGCTTTAGAGGAGCTGGGGGGTGATAAATGAAGCGAGGTTGCAAATGTGTGTTAGGGGAGGGGAAAAGTTATGTAGAAGGTTCACTGCAGCCTGCCGGGCCATGGGAGTCTGAAAGCCAAGGGTATTCAGATGAGAATATGGGACACATACATTCCCATGGGTAACTTGGAGGTGGGCATGGACTCAGGAGCAAGAGCCCCTCAGTTCCCAAACTTCTTCCTCCCTAACCTCATTGCTGTTCCTTGAAAATCTGCCCCATTTGGAGTCATGGCCATTTGTCCCAGGGCAGGGCATTGAGGTTCAGACAAGCTGGCAATGAAGGCACCCTGATGTCCACCCAACTTGGCGGAACTTCAAGGCTCAAGTAGCAGTTTGGAACAAATGTTCCAGGGTTAAGGACTGAGGGTGAGCAAACTCAAGAAAGACAAATTCCCTAATCTTACAAAGTACAGTTCCCTTTCCTTTCAGTCTGTTGGGAAGAACTACCAAAACGCACTCTGTTTTAAAGGAAAGGTTTTATTTTGAAACTGGTTCCTGAAATGGGAAACCAGAAGTTTGGTGATAGCCATGCTGCCTGTTTATATTCTCCCTCTGCCAATTTAACCAGCCCTAATAATAGCTCAAGGGTCATGGGACATTTCCAGCATCAGGCAGCCATCAGTCAACAGCATAGGTACAAAAGGGAGTGTTCATTCCTCTATGGACCCAAATGGTCTCGTGGATTTTAGCAGAGGAAAGACACTGGACAGGGTTAGAAAGAAGGGAGTGGCCTGGACTTTGCGAATTAACCATCCTTCTTATAGGTCTGATACACTTACAAAGCACATTTATATCTGTCACCTAGGGAGATGGACTGACCAGGGGCAATCACACACATTTTCCAGTTGAGGAAACTGACCCTCTGATGTGAGATGGTATAAGGACTCTACTCCCAGTGCTCTATGCTTATTTTAAGTCACTGAGGAACCAGAGATGGGATTCAGGCTCCTTGAACCTGAGCTATCCCTTTCTATGCCTTCCTCCTCCTCCCTTTCTCTTTCTTCCTTCTTTAATAAAGAAGTGCACCTTTAATACTTTAGTGATGGAATAGAAGGTTCTTTTTAAATGTTTGATCCAATTTTTTTTTCTATTGTGCTTCCTGTTTAGTCACAAGAAGGGAGACCCTACCCCAGACTGTTCTTGAACCTAATATTTAATAAATAACCATCAAAAGATGCGTGTGATGATCCTTTTCTAGCATTCAAAGCCCAGCCTGGAGCTGAGGTGGGAGACAGATGGTAGAGTCAAGCTTCAATTTTTATCTGATGCAGGTTTGCTCCCTAAGTCCAGAAAGCAGTGTGGTTGACTCAGGCTGTGGAATTTCACAAGGTAGGGTTCACTACGGGCTGAGGCTATCCAGGAGAGAGTTCCAGCAAGAAGTCCTACTGAAGCAGCATCTGGGAGGGTAAATCTGGGTTGAAGCATGGGGAGGTCTAGAGAAACAGCAGGATAAAGGCCCAAAGGTTTAAAGTACACAGGGCATTGTAGGAAATTCAGAAAGATCCACCAAGCTTAAGCCATAGAATAGTGTTGAGGAAACACTTCGGAGTCACAGCGTGGAGGGCTTTCAAAGACCAGCTGAATCATCGCAAGTTTATTCTGCAGGCAGTTAGGAGTCTCAGAACCTTTGTGAATGCGAGGGTAGTGTGAGAAAACTGGGATTCTAGAAAGCTCCTTTTGTTGGATATGCAAGATGGATAATAAGGAGCAGCTGGGAAAAGAAAGACCACATGGGCAGTGTACTTGGGGTCAGAGGCTGAGTGCACTGCTTTCTAACCACATAAACTTGGTCAGATCAGTTCCAGATATAAGCATAAATATATAGGATTGTCTACTTTACTCGAATGTGAGAACCTGCACTGCTTATCCTTCAGAGAGGTCCTGGACATGACTTGCAATGAGGCTAAAGTGATTCGTAAACTATGAAACTTTAGAACAAACATTGGAGATAAACGCACCAGGCTGGCTGGATGTAATGGAAACAAGAGTCAGTTGGTGGCCATTGGGATGAGTGGTTGGGGGTGGTAGTGAGTGAATGGTAAATCTCCATTTGGGGGCATCTTCCCTCTGGAGGAATATCTTGTTTCCTCCCCGGCACCTCCTGTGTCACCTGGCACAGACTGGGGACCAGAAGAAGATTAGGGTGTGTTAAGCTACTAGTTAGGAGTCAAAGACTAGAAATCTCTTAGGTCCCTAGTAACTTCCTCAAGGGAAAGAAAGAAATATAAAGCTAGCTTTTTAATCTTGAGCTTGAAACACAAACAGTTGAGTTACTGTTTTGCAGAGTTGCCGAGTAATTATGAAGGGCAAGGAAGAGTCCGTTTGCACAAGGTGATTGCTCAATGCGAAGGTCTTGCCAGTGGAGGTGTCCGGGAAGGTGCAAGCAGAAGTCAGCTCAGCTGTTCTCAGGAGCTGCTCATTGGAAGGTAAGCCATGGCCTCATGGAGAAGAAGAGTTAACACAAATGAGTGAAATGAAAACTGCAGAATTCAGACTAGGTTAGGAGGGATGAGAAAAAGCCATCTGGGCTTTCAGCCAGCCATAGGCTTCCAGTGGAACTATTTCACAACCCCTCCGTTCTTCGTGGGGTATGTCCTTAGAGTGAAGAGCCAGTAGGGGCAACTTGGGGGAGTGGCAAGTGGCTGGACTGGGCTCTGGAGCCCTGTGTTCGAGCCCTGGCTCCATCCCTACCCAGTGGTGTGACCCTCTCTTTCAGAGCTGGGGTCAGACCAGACTGCATGATCCCTGGGACTAGCTTTGGTTTCAGACTCCCGAGAAGTGGGGGATGGCCAGCCTGTCTCTTCAGATTGAAATTCAGAGAGGACAGCTAGTGTGAGTGAACTGACCTACAGCCCAGGGTGACCAAGTCCTGTGACCAGGCTTTAGCTCAGGCCATAATGGCAACATGGGGAATTTCAAACAAGGTCAGCTCGGGGCAGAGGCAACTGTGTGTGCCTGCCAACCAAGGCTTGAGGTTCAGATGAATCAGAGAGCTGGGAGCCCTCGAGGTCACCCTCATCAAGCTGTGGAGCTCCGCGTAACTCAGGAGAATTTCCCTGATGAGCTCCAGGTACAGGAGCAGTGTCTTCCTTTTGAGCCTGGGACAGCACAAGTCACTTCCTCCCTACTTCCATTTTCCTTCTGCGAGTCTCAGAACATAGGCACTTTTCCCCTCTACTTCTCCCACTTCCCAAGCAGATTCTCAGTGAGAAAAGCACTTGTTCTCTTGCACATACTTCCCCCTGACCTTTCTGGTGACCAACCACAGCCCTGGTCCAGGCTTTGAAGAGTAGGGTGTGGGGAATGAGGGCGAAGTTCACGAGCTAGTCCCAGTGGCTGCCCAGGCTGTGCCACGTGTCCCTGCAGACAGAGTCCCACAGTGAGTGACTCTGTCTCATTTCTAAAGAGCGACTCATTGCTTCTGAGCAGCTCAGGAACGCTAATGACTTTCTCCGGCCTTCCTTCCAGAGCCAGGGGAACATCCAAGTGAAAATCTTTACTGAGCACCTACTAAATACCAGGATCCATTTTCAGACAAGACAAAGGATCCAGAGGTCAGTCATAGCTCCTGCTTCCAAAAGGAGAGATAGGGAAAACCACTACAACACCATGCAGAATACGAAGATGGTCACACATTCAGAAAGACTTCAAATGAAGGAGAAGTGGCACTGAGTTGGGAGCTCACAGAAGGCTGTGATGACTTGAGACAGAGAACAATCGTGCCCATCATCTTTGTTACTATGGTCACTATTATAACCAACTTTAACTGAGCTCTTACCATGTTCAAGGTACTGTGTTAAACCCTTGTATAGTATCATAGTTCCTCTTCGTGAAAGCCTTTACCTCTTAGATAGCATCATTTTGTAGATAAAGAACATGAGGCTCAGAAAGGTTAAATAACTTTCCCAAGGCCACCCAGCTAATAGAAGATTAGAGCCCATGGTAGAAACCATACTCAAGTACGAGGGTGAGATATTCTCACTATAGGATAAACAATGACAGCTTGGAGTGGCAAAGCACTGCATAGTTTTGTTTGGACAGGGCAGCTACGTGGTTAAGATGATTGGGACTTAGGGCCAGTGAGGAGCTTGACCTTGTCCTGGAGGCTGCAGAGAGATGGAGAATCTGAGCAGGACAATGGCACAATGAGAAGCTGGCTTCAACTTAGCAGCAAGTGCAGGTGGGATGACAGCCAGTGGTTGGGCTGAGAGACTCGGCTATAGGATGGGGAGTTAGTTAGTTTACTATGTCAGGGTGGGGGGTGGTGAGGGGGAGAGGAGCAACTTGAGCCTGAACACCTGTCCTTAATTTCCCTGCTGTCACCATCAAGGCATAGTAAACAGAGAATAAGGTGTCTGAAGACAGCCTATGTTCCTCTGAGGTTCTGCAGGCATCTGGGATGCTTTCCTGTCGCTCAGGTCCATGACAGGCACCAGTGCAGTGACTGGCACTCTTTCCTCATCCACATTGAGCAGAGCATCCTCCAAATTCAGGCCTTTTGTACACATCCAACTCACACCCTTTCTCCATCACTCTCTTGTCTCCGCTCCCAACCCCTCAAAGCAGCAGAACAAATGAATCATAGAGTTCTTTTAATGGAATCCGGCTCTGAAGGAGAATGTCTGAGTGGAACCAAAGAGAGGATTCTGAGTCCCCATTCACCATCAAGAGATCAAACAGCAGGTGGATCACAGAGACACAAGGTGGAGGGCAGGCCGTGAAGAGCCCGGCAATGGCCAGCACAGTGATTTCTGACCTAAGCCCTGTGAGACTGCAAGTGGCACAGTCTCCATTCCCAGTTCCTGAGGAGTTTCCTGCAATGACTTTGGCTAAAGCCACAGGGATCCTTGCCTCAGCCAGGTGAGTTACACCTCTGCAACCATGTTCTCCTTGGTGCTTCCCAAGAGCTGTTTTGTCATCTCTTAGATGCTCTTAGCGGCACAGGATGGGATTTCCAGATCCACCTATCCCAGCACGGAATGCCATCACCACCGTAGAAAAATAAAGGGGCTCCTAGAGACTCTTTAATTCAATCTGACAGTGCCCAGAGTGGGAGTATAACTGACTGAGACTCACAGAAGGTCCTGTCTTCTTAGTGTATTAATTATAGAAACATATGTGCCAGGCACTATTCTAAGCACTTTGTAAGTTATTAATTTATTCAGTTCTCATAACAGTCCTGTAAGGTAAGTACCTTTGGTCCATTTTACTGATGAGAAAATGAGGCACAGTGATGTGAAGTAGGTTGGCCAAGGCCTCAGGTAGAGGCTAGAACCAGAACTGAGCCTCGGTAGTTTGGCTACCAGGTCCAAACTCTGCACCTCAACATCTGGTTACTTTTTAATCTAATTTCCAAGCTAAGACTCAGGCACGCCCACAAGAGAAAGGGAGATCAGAGCAAATCATTTCTAAAGTTGCACCAGGCTCTAACACTTTGTGATTCAGTGGAATCAGCAAGTGGTTAGGGCTTAGGCTGTGAGTTATCAGTGGGCTGTTGTGACACAAATCCCCTACGTCTGTTAATTTCACTGAGTTTGGGCATTGGCTTGCCACCACCCTGACCGTGAATTGGGTGGATCTACCGAACCACTGCGGGGCCCCAGATCTTCACACAGGGACTCGCAGATATTGCACCTGTTTGCCACCTCTACCCAGTGGGATTGTGAGAATAGTGCTCAATCGAAGCAAAGAAGTGAGATGGGGAAGTAACCATGAAGATTTGGACTACAAGGGTACAGTGATTCAGCGAGATGTGGCCGACAGGAAAGACTTGGCCCTAAGTGCTGGCCATGGAGTCAGAGGCTTCAGTTTCCTTAGCAAGGAGGGTGAGGCAGATGATTGGCTGTTGGCAATGGGGTTACTTGAGTGGAAGAAATATAATCTTTCTAGTGGCCCAAATAAGAAAGGCTCTGTATGGAAATACAAGCTCAAATTTCCTAGTTTGTTTAAACATTCAAATGGGATATAGCTAAATTCATGTGTGGATTCCGTGGTGGGAAGGTAGTAGATGTAGTGGAAAGAACACTGGCCTGGTACCGGGGCACCTGGGTTCCAACCCTGCATCTGCTCTTAACTAGGCGAGAGACATTCAGTGAGTCACGGACCCCCCCTTGGCCTCGAGTCACCTGTAATGGTGACTATTGAGTGCCTGCCATGCTGGGAACTGTTCTCAGAGCTTGAGTCCTATTACCCCGATTTTCCTTGAGGTTCCATGAGGGAGGCACTATGATTACTGCCATTACCCAGAGGAGGAAGAGGAGTCTCAGACAGACAGCCTAAGGAACTTACCCAAGGTCATACACTGGGCTGTGGAGCTGGGAACTGTTCACGGGGAGTTCAACCATCTCCCATGTTCTGAGACATAAACCTATACTACCCTTGTCCTTACAGAGAGAGGGTCGGTCTCTCTGGATATACTATTTTGAATATTTGTGCTAACTATGGTCCTTCTAGGAGCAGTGGAGGGCTTTGTTCAGCACAGAACTCTCGACTGAGCCAGTCTCTGCTCCCACATTTGTTTCAGCAGAGTCTGGATGGTCAGTTCCCCACAGACAGGGTTCCTCATTATAATCCTCGGTGATAAGCACTGTGCCTGACCCACAGTAGGTGCTCAATTAATACTTATTAAAAGGATGTATAGAAGAAGAGTTGAAAGTGGTGGAGCAGAGGAGCAGTTGAAGAGATGGGTAATATGAGAGAAGCAGAATTGAATCAGCTCCGTGGGGTGTGAGCTGGTCCAGACATTCTGAAAGCTAGAGGTCTTCACTAGGAGTTAAGATTTTGGTTTTTATTAATTTGTAAAAAGATAAATAAAATAAACTAATAATAATTTGTAAAATTTCTTTTAAAGATTTATTTATTTGAGAGAGAGAGTGAGAGTGCGAGAGAGCAAGCGGGAGCAGCAGAGAGAGAGGAACAGAGAAACTCTAAGTAGACTCCGCGCTGAGCGTGGAGCCTGATGCAGACCTTGGTCTCATGTCCCTGAGATCATGACCTGAGCTGAAACCAAGAGTCAGGTGCTTAACCCACTGCACCAGCCAGGCGCCAATGGCTTCTGGATTAAAAGCCACAATGTGGCACGTGATCACTCTGTAACAAACTCTCCACGGATGGAGGTGTCTACTGAAGCCTGCCCAACAGGGTCTGCCCGCTTTAGAAGGGTCTTGAGAGTGGGGCCCTCTTCTTCTTGCTGTCAGGGATGACTTGGGGAGGCCCTCAGCTGCTCAGGGCTGGGCTTTCCTCCTCTCCCTAACTTCCCCTCTACCCATTTGGGGTTGGGACTCTTATGTCCCTTCTCAGGTCCCCACCGGAGCTTTCCTTCCTTTGTAGGGAGCATATCAAGCTCTGGTCTTTTGTACCACCTGCTGCCCGTCACGCCTTACCTGTGCCCTCTGGATCCCATCCTCTGCTAAGTGTCATTTATCTTTACTCAGATGAACACCCCTGATGGTGTGCTTTTGGGTATTCATGTGCTTTACCCTGGGCAACTAATCACACTTTCTAGTGCCCTGGAAGACATGGTAAATGATGGGACTTTTCCAGACTGGGACAGGTTTATAAGGGAAAGATGGCTATTAACTGTAATGAACACCACCACTGGTACAATTGACAAGATATTTCCTCATCCTTTGTCTCACTGACTCTCATGTGTGAGGGGAAAGGACAGTGGGGGCGCACCACAAGGCCGCAAGAGGACACCTTGTGGTCCCATCTCTGCCAACAACTGTGCCACCTCTTTCTCACTTCTTCTTTTAATATGGCAGAAAGTTGACACAGTGATTCTGGGGCTTCTTTGGCTTTAACCTGTCCCAAGTCCAGGTATTAGGAGCTGAAGCATGGGTGGTCCAGGCCATTTGGACTCCACAGCATTCTTACATGATTGCATCACGTGGTGTTCTTAACCACATTCTCACATCCTTACCTTACATGGCTTCTCAGTGTGTGAGGTGCCAACCTGTCCTGGGACAGGCAGCACTTGCATCGCAGGCAAGGCACAGAGACTCAGAGACATTAAATGTACTGCTTGGGGTCACACAAAGCAAAATGGAGGAACTGGGAGTTAAACCCAGGTTTGATGGCCACCAACCCTTCCTGTGGGGCTGATGGGACCTCTTGGGAGCTATTAGTCTGCTGTGTGTGTGTGTGTGTGTGTGCTCCCTTGAGACTCAGGGCCAGATTGGCCCGAGGGAGTGACAGTTGGGCTCTGGGGTAACTCTACTCTGGGAGGACCTGGCTATTGTCACCTCCCAAAATCCAACCTCTCAGACTTTGCCCTTCTTCCACCCTCATTGAAACCAATTTCTTGCTTATAGTAGCTGCATGCCTGGTGTTCTCTATCTGACCTTCCAAATCCATCCTCCTCCTTCTCTATCTCCCGTCTTTGGGAGGCTGACCTTGTGGACATCAGTAGGTTCCCATGCTCTCTGGCTTCTGGTTGGACTCACTAATTAGGTGATCAGAGGGTAGGAAGAGAGAGAAGTGAGGATCTGTCTTTCCATATCCCCCTCTCTGCTGGCTATATGTTACCAGTGACTACATGTTACTCCCAAAGGCCATAGCTCCTATTGGTAGGCCTCTCCTGCAGCTTCCCAGCATGGCTGTTGGATTCTGGGAACTGCCTCTCCCTTTGTCCTTTCAGATGATGGACCAGTAGCAGCTGCCAGGTGTTGTTAGCCCCAGTGTGCATCACCATCTCTTGGTTTTCCCTAACCCTGCCCACACCTGTATAAATTATGCTTTAATTAATCTGTCTTTGGTCACCCTCTCTTGAGCGTGTCCTCTGCTTCATTCCAGGACTGTGACTGATACTACACGTCTCATTCTTCCTTGCTTCCAGTCTTCCATTTTTTAATAAAGCACTTCTGACTACAAGCTTTCAACATGAAAGTCTGCAGATGTTGCTCCTCACAATATTTAATCAGAAAACCAAACAAAGCTAGCAGGAGAAGCAAAAGTTTGGATTTGTATGGGGGTCCTGTAAAGGGCACTGAGTCTGGACCCAGAGACTGAAGACCCAATGTTGCTACTTACCAGCTTTGTCATCGTGCCAGGTCACTTGGCCCTTCCTTTACATACAATAAGAATCATGTTTGCCTTATCATTCCCATAAGCCTCTTGGGAAGATCAATGAGGCAATTGCCAGTGGAAGTGGCTTTCTGAGCATTAGGTGTTACTGTTGTTGTTTTTATCATATGCCAGCATATGGACAAAATCCTCAAAAGGCCATGTGCTTCATTTTCCAATGCACTCAGATTTCTCTGTCGCCTCTGTGCCTCCTGGATTAGAAGAGCTGGCATTTTTGGAATCCAAGATTGAGGTCCAGGGAGGATTGGCCAAGCATGGTCCCACATGAGCAGAGCTAAAAATACCTTTGACTTCAGTGGGAGCATCTCAGTCCCAAGGGGGCTGGGCCTAAGAGACAGGGACTGTGTGAGGAAAATGACTTCCATCATTCATCTGCTGGGGTTATGAGAGGGCAGGGAGAAAGTGGCTGTCACAGGCCATCCTTTTCAAGAGCCAGTGGGAACTCTGACTTGATCCCTCTGTGTATTAAGGTGGTTGGTGGGTTGGAGAGGATTTACCTTAACCCTTTGTACTTCTCTGTTAGAATGATATGGCTTAGAACTCTTCCTCATGGCCACACCTCTCAGGAATGCTCCCAGACTGCCTTGTAGAGATGGTAGGCACCCAGAGCCAGGGGAAGTAAGGAGGAGGTAATCCTAAAATCTTGATTTGGAGTTGATTGCAGAAGCTGAGTTCAATCCAGGAAGGAGAATCTAATCTAGAAGCTTTGGTTTAAGATTTCCAGGGGTAAGGTATGGGGAGACTCAATGTCTCAATGTCAGATCAGTGGTTTTGCAACCAATTCTTAGAGTTCTAGACCTTTGCTATTTCCAGTATGGTCCATGGATTACCAGCATCAACGTCAACAGGGTCCTACCCCAGACTTCTAAGTCAAATCTGCATTTTCACCAGATCCACCAAAGATTCACGTGGACATTAAAGTCTGAGAAGCACTATTTTACAGTCCCTCTGAAATGCCTGAGGAGGTCACCCATAAGTGTTCTCTGGCTATATATACGGGGTCCCAAAAAAGGTAACATGTGAAAAAGGGGTCCGCTGATGTTTGTGAAAGAAGAAAAAGGTCGAAATCAATGTGGTCTTTCCCTCCCTTTGGTAGAAAAGGAAATTGTGCTGAGATTAAGACTCTGTTCTCCACCTCTCCTTCCAAGGCCAGACCCTTGCCCGCCTGCCATTCCCCTGAGCTCTTTGGAGGTCTAGCACAAGCCTGCCACAGGAGACGCCCCATAAATCACTGGCCATGTCAGGAGACCAGTGGAACCTCACAATATTTCCCAAGTCGGCAGCTCCCAACTCTGGGGGTCTAGCCTTGACATGGCTGCCTTGAAGGCACTAAGGACAAAACAGTAGCTTGCCATGAGCTGAGAGTTTAGGGCTCAGCTTAGTTCTTTGAAAAGAGAAGACAGAAGGGTGCGGAGCTTCCTCCTCTGTAGGTAGAATTATGCAGGGAGCTTCGTGTTTGTTGTATGAGGAACAGCCTGGCAGGAGCTGAGAAGAGATAAGTCTACTTCCAGCTGGGATCTGGGCACAGCCTCAAGGTAGCAGGTTTTCAGGATTTCCAGCGGGAATGCTTGGCGGCCCACAGCAATATCTTTTGGGTTTCAGTTTGCTGCAATTATAAATATCTGTGATTTGCATTTCCTTTCCACCCTACCCTAGAGGATATCAATGCATTCTGCTATTACTTCCCCCCTGCCCCACCCTCACACAGGTCCCTTATAGGCAACATCCATGGCTTCCATTGTACAGAAGGAGAAACTGAGGTTCCCCACAAATGGGTTCCAACCACATCTGGGCTGATCTGGAACTGGTAAACTCTCAGAAGAAAGAAGTCCCTTAGAGTCCTATGAACATCAGTCCCAGACTTCCTGGCTTGAACTCTAGCCCCTCTTCATCCTGCATCCTACCCTCAGCCCAGACTGTCTATCCCTTTTGACCTTCCCTGAACCCATGGGTCCCCTAGTTATGTGACATGTGCCCTTCTCTACCCTCCTGTCTCTACACCACCAGATACACATCTGTGTCTTTCTCTGGCAACACAACTGTCTTTCTTTGATTAGAGCTGTCTGACTGTGTGTCTTCTCCCACCCTCACCTTTGCCAGCCTTCAAAATCTCAAAGGAAAGGGTGTGTGTCAGTTCCCCTGGTTCCAGCACAGTGCCATCGTCAGAAAATGCTCATGTGGTGATGAAGAGGAAGACAGAACATATGAGCTGGAGGATGAAGCAGAGAGACAGTGTGTATTTCATAGACTTTCCTGAGTGAAAGGAGCATTGCACAGTTCTAATACTTAGCAGGAGCCATGCAAAAAGGATATGGAGCAGAGGAGGCAGCTCCCTGATGAATAGTATCCCTGTGGTTGAAAAAGACTCTACACGAACCTGGCACTCGCTGATGACTAAAGACACTTGACTTATCTGAGTTTCAGGTTCTTTTTTATTTGACCTGAAAGTGAGGATATTGAGATTATTTCCCACCTAGGGTTGGGTTGTTATGAGGACCAAATAAGGTGTGGTGTATGTAAATATTTATTGGAGAATTGGCACCTCAAAGCCCCTGACACTTGTCAGCTGCTAGCAAGTAGGGGGAATCAACCTTTCTTCTCCTATGGAGACCACTGATGCCCGAGGAAAAGCAAGAAGGGCGACAGGCAATCCCACATTTGGAACTGAGTCTTTCTTTTGAGGACATGAATGCCCTGGACCTTAGGAAATGACTATCTAAGATTTTAAACATAATTTTTCATAGAAATGGGGTCTGATCCAATCCACACTGAATTCTTCCTTAGTTCCGATTATGGAACTTTTTACCAGTAATATAGAGGTTAGGCAAGCCCAGTCTCCAGGCCAGTGGTTTCCATTCTGGCTTCAGTTCGGAGAATAAGGGATGTGGAGTGGAAGAAGGTCTGGCTTGTGATCCTCAAGATCTGGGTTCATCCTCTGACTCACCTTGAGACCATAGACCATTCAGTCTTTCCCTTTGTGCTTTGGTTTCTTCATTTGCCCAAGGAGGAGACTGATCTAGATGCTTCATATGGCCAGTCATCTTAGATCTGATGTGGAAAACAGGACCCCACAGCCATCCTTTCTGGGCATCTGTATTTTTTTTTTCTCTCTATCTCTACCTGTCCTAATGAATGGGATTGGAGTTGAATGTGAATGAGAATAAACCCATGAAATCTTGTTTTACATATTCATAGTGGTTCCATACTCACCTTATTCTAGCTTCACCAACAGCTCAATGGGGGCAAATAAGGTGAATGTCATAATTCCTATTTTATAGACGACAAATCTGAGGCTCAGAAAGAGAAAGAGACTCAAGGTCACTTTGCTCATAGAGACAAAGCACTGCCTTTGCATTTCCAGTCCTGGTTTTCTCTGCCAGCAGCTCCCAGGACCAGAGGTAGAGACACACCTGGGTAGGTTCCCCGGGCCCAAATGAGTCTCTCTTGGTTCCACCCAATCTCGCTTCCTTGTCCAGGCTCTGACATCTTAGTCCTCACTCGGTCTTCTCCTAGGAGAGGGATGTAGAGAAGCTGAGTCCTCTAAGGGCTGCATTTTACCCCTCTGCACATCCTCCCCCATCCCGAGCTATAGCCCTTGTCGGGGTCTCAATGTCTGACTGAACATCCAGGGGAGGCCACGGGAGACTTAGCGCAATTATCCTCAGAGTACGCAGAGGACGAGACATGCACAGGAGCAACATAGGCCAAGTGTGACAGTGAGACTACTGGGCTGCACGGTTGACCTGCTCTGATGGGTTGAAGACAAGTAATTGGGCAGAAAGTCATGCACCTGGAAGATAAAAAGATAAGCTTCCAAAGAGGGGGTGGGGAAGGTCATATGACGTCTGCCATGAAAATGGGTGTATGAGTTATTGAGGAGAATTAGTCAAGGAGATTTGGAGGCATTTAAGCATCTCTGTTGAAATATTTCTCACTCCCATTCTTTCCCTCCACGTTCACTGCCACCACCCTCTCGCTTCTCACCCAGAAGGTTGCAAACGCCTCTCAACCCGTCGTCCTGCTCCAGTCTCTCCTGCTCCGTTCCACCCCCACAGGGATCTCACCTACCTGTTGAGCCATACGTCTCCACCTGAGCATGTGGCGCTGCAGATGAGTGAACTACTCACACTGCCTGCTCCTGTACTTTTCCATCTCCAGGCTCTGCTGGTGTGGTGGTGTGTTTTTTTTATCCCCCTTCTGCTTAACTACCCCTGGGAGTGCAAATCCCCCTTCATTCTTTCAGGACCACTTCAATGCTACTTCCCCCTAGGACGTCTTTCCTGGTCCTGCCCTTTCCCCTCTCCCACTGGAGTGACCCCTCACGTCTCAGCGTATATCATACCTGATGGGCTGGACTCCTCTGTTATTGCCGTCTACCTGGTATTCTACCATTCTAATGATCTCTTTGCGTGTCTTATCTTCCCCTAGACTGAGATCACCTTGCAGTCGGGGAAAGGGATCATTTTCAAGTTTGTATTCCTCAGTGTCTTGGCTGCTTTTTAGTTATTTGATGAATTAATAAAGACAGAAGCGAATGATTGCTTGCTGGGACAGGAGACAGAAGAGCTCCAGCTTCTAAGCTTCAAATAGGGTCCACCATTAAACCAAGCTAAACTGATGGTGTTGTGGTGAGGGAAATGCAAATAAATATACTCAAAGAAAGGTGAATCAGAAAGAAAAGAGCCTGGTACAGAAGCGCAACCCAGGGGACCAGGAAAATAGGAATGAGGGAAACAACAGTGTTTGTTTTATGCCTGGTAACAGGAGGAGTCAACAGAAGCTGGACGAAGCATCTTAGGGTGGGACCAGATGAATCATAAGGCTTCCAATTAACCCTTAAATGGCCTCATATGTCTTCCCCACAGTAGAAACATGGAAAGAAAAATGCTTAACACACTACTGACCATCAAGAGTTATTGAATTCATTCACATGTTAGTATTTACCTTGAGTCAGTCCAGTGAAGAATATTAACGTGGGCAAGATACAATTCTTGCTCCCTAAAAGTTCACAGTCTACTTGGTAAAAGATGGCATGGTAGCAAATAATCGTGACAGAGAACCTTGTCAAATGTGTGCATGTGTGTAAGAATGTGTATAACATGTGCCATGGCCCTCTAGAAGAGGCAACAGGTAATTTTAAGTTAGGGAAGGGAGAAGCAAAGACAGGGATGCAGAAGATGCTTTGGAGAACACATTCATGAAGCAGAGGCTTCCAGAATGAGCCAGGTTCTTATTGGTCTCCAGAAGTTGTATGTGACAAGGTGTTAAAGCCGGGAGGTTGTGCAAGGCAGGCAAACCTGACTGGGTCAGGGAACAGGGGACTACAATGCTGAGTTAAGGAGCAAGGCTGGCCTGTCTTTTCCAAGACCAATGGGTACTGAATGATCAGTGTTTAGGTCTTAGAATAACTAAAAAAAAGCCCCACAGTTTTGTGTGTGTGTGTGTGTGTGTGTGTGTGTGTGTGGTGAGCAGGAAGGCTAAAATAAAACTGTGAAAAGGAAAACCCTATTGGCAAATGAAAAGCACTTCCTTCTTATCCAAACTGAGTCTACCTGTTGTAGGTGGAAGGCAGGATTGAGTCCCTAAGGGAGGGAGGTCAGATTGGAAAGGGAGTCTCACTTCGGCCACTCTTGGCCTAAGGAAAGTGAAAGGCTGAAGAGAATGTGAAAAATGAGGACCTTTTTACTTTTGGCAGACTGTGTTTATTCATAGCCTCATCTGCATAGGTAAATGGGAGCGGTCAGCAGAACAGCTGCACCGGGGATGCTCTAGCAGCGGCAGTGGTGGGGAGTCCCCAAAGCCACTCTGGGCTACCAGTGTGCTGCTCGTGCCTAAGTACGGAAGAAAAGAGGGAATAACGTGATGAGAGATTGTCAGAGAGGAAAGGGACCTGGTGTCATGTTGGCTAACTCCTTTCTCTTAATGTGGGGGAACTAAAGTCAGGGGAGGAATAGGCTTATCCACGGTCCCACAGTCAGTGACTATTGGGACATTGGCCAGAACACATGTCTCCTGACTTGAGGGCCAGTGCTGCCTCCTATCCCCTTGCAAGATGGAGGTGGAAGAGAAGGACCCATGTGGGTGAAGAGAGCCTGAGTACCCCTGGGTACCCTATGGGACATGCTGGCCCTTGTTCCTGACCACCTCATCTTTCAGGTCAGCTTCTGTCTTTATTCTGCTCATTGTCCGAGCCAATATTCTGCTGGGGCCACAGGAACAACTCTGGGGGGACTATGTCCTCCATAAGAGAGACATTCACAGTTTCCATGAATTGGGCAACCTGGCTTTGTTTTTTTTTTTAAGTTTAGTGAGATCTTTTAAATCTCTCTAATGTTGCTTTTGAGGGCAGAAAACTTACAGTCAGTCATCTCTTACGTGTGAAGGATTTGAATGGCAAAAAGATGAGCATTAAGAAATGTATGCTTGTTCCACAAATTTAACTTTGTTTTCAAGAGATGTTTTTTAAGTTTTTTTTTTAAAAAAATTATTTATTTGAGGTGGGGGGAGAACACAGAGGGAAAGGGAGAAGCAGACTCCCCGCTGAGCTGAGAGCCCAATGCGGGTCTTGATCCCAGGACCTCAAGATCATGACCTTAGCCAAAGGCAAATGTTTAACCAACTAAGCCACCCAGGTGCCCTTGTATTTCAAAGAGATTAACCCCAGTTTTATTTTAGGTTTTTAAGGTGATTAAGCTGGGAGACAGCTATGCTCTACTAAGAGCGCTAACCTTGACATCAGAAAGCCTAGTTGCAATCTCCAGCTCTGCTGTTTCCAAACCCTTTTTAAAATTTTTATCATCAAGTCAATTTATCTCTTTGAGTCTCAATTTCTTTATCTTTAAGATGGGGATATTAAAATCTACTTTATTAATTTGCCTATTTAAATTCATTGAACAGGGGACGCTTGGGTGGCTCAGCGGTTGAGCGCCTGCCTTCGGCTCAGGGCGTGATCCTGGAGTGCCAGGATCGAGTCCCACATTAGGCTCCCTGCCTGGAGCTTGCTTCTCCCTCTGCCTGTGGCTCTTCCCCTCTCTCCGTGTCTCTCATGAATAAATAAATACAATCTTTAAAAAAATAAATTCATTGAACAGATATTTTTTGAGCTTCTATTACATGCCAGGTGATGCTCTAGAGAGTGAGATAAAACCATGCCCGAGACAGCTGAAGTCTCTGCTCCCTCAGAGTTTGTATTATATAAACTCTAATAAAGATTAAATGGGATAGCATGGTTCATAAGCTTAGCACAGTGCCTGGCAGGTAGTAGCTGCTTAATAAATTACAAAGTCAGAACTCTCACAACCTCAGGTGCGAGAGGAGCTGTTCTAGTTTAGTGGTGCCATTAGCCAGCTGGGAGACCTTGGAAATCTCTGGAAACCTAAGTGCTTTCCAGCACCGCTCCTTAGCTAGTGTGACCTTCTTGAGCACAAATGTCTGGGGATCTGCTATGTTTCAATGTTCTACCGTTTTTCATAGACAAGAAACCTCACTCATGTAATTTCCACACATATAGGGTCAAGATCCGGGTCACTGACCCCGCCAAAATGTCTATCAAATGGTCCTTGTCCCATGGATCAGGTTCAAGATCTGAAACTAAATTTCAAACTGTTCCTTCGTTGCTTGCTTTCTACTCATTAACTTGCCTCTGGCTATCAGTAAGCAGCTTAGCTGAAAATGAACAAAATTCTGATGAAATCTGCTCTGTCCTTAGATGAACCTACTTTCACAGAGAATGGGGGTGGGGGAGTTAGTGACTAATAATCATGGTCAACGAAATTTCTACCCAATTGTATTGGTTCATCTGAAGGGTAACTGGTAAAACTCCTTTCCAGGGACGGTATGTTGAAGGGAGTTGCAGAAGTGGATTTGGGTGTCAGAATCACCACTGGTTAATTAAGTTCAAGCCAGAGAATTGTAGACACAGAGGAGAATAAACAGCGTTTTGTTCAACCTCTTTAATCCTACAGTTAAGAGAACTGTGGTCCATTATCCACAACAGCCGAGACATGGAAGCACCCTAAGTGCCCATCAACAGATGAATAAAGACAATGTAGTATTTATATACAATGGAGTATTTTTCAGCCAGAAGAAAGAAAGAAATCTTGCCATTTGTGACAACATGCAACGACCTTGAGGGCATTATGCTAAGGAAAATAAGTCAGACACGGAAGGACAAATACTGTATGATCTCAGTTGTATGTGCAATCTTTTAAAAGTGCCAATTTATAAAAACAGAGACTGGAGTTTGGGGGATGAGAGAAAAGGGGAGGTGTTGGTCAGAGTATAAACTTCCAGTTCTAAAACAAGTAAGTTCTGAAGATCTACTGTACAGCATAGTGATTATAGTTAATACTGTATTATATACTTGAAAGCTGCTAAGAGACTAGATCTTAAATGTCCTCACCACAAAAAGGAATGATAATTATGTGACGTGACAACAGGTGTTAGCTTACGCTATGGTGGTAATCACTTTGTGATATATATGTGTACGGAATCAGCACCTCAAACTTACACAATACTATATGTCAATTATACCTCAATAAAGCTGGGGAAACAGGGTGCATGGGGGGGGTGGAAGAGGGTAAATTTGGTGTTGGACATACTGAGTATAAATTTTCCGTTTGGTATGAAAATAAAGATATCTAAGAGGCAATTAAAAATGACTGAAGGAAAGGGAAGGAGGGGGGTGTTAAGAGAGGGTGGGGGGAGAGAAGGGAGAGAGAGAAAATTGTCGTCTAGAAAAGTGTGGTCTCTGGCCTCTAATATCCACCTGCTAATTGGTAGCAGATACAGTAACACAGTCTTTATATAAAAAGTCGCAGAACCCAACTAGAACCTAGGTCTCCTGATTTCCAGCCAGTACTTGTTCCTTTAGCCTTCTCACAGCTGGACATGCCACAGTATATTCTTTTTTCAGAATTTTGAAAATCGCCCTAAAATAGTTGTTGGCTAAATGTGATCTCTCTGCTCATGACATTGACTTCAACCACTAATTGAGGTATTTAAATGTGGCTCTTCACTCCAGGAGTTCAGAGCAGGATGTAAATACCTGAAGGGGTGTAAAAAGGAAGACTCTTCAGATTTATTGTGTGAAATCTCAAAGGCAGAGATAGAGCCAATGCGGATATAATAAACAGAAGGAAGTATTATTTAAACCTAAGAAAAGAGGGATGCCTGGGTGGCTCAGAGGTTGAGCGTCTGCCTTTGGCTCAGGGCATGATCTCGGTCTCGGGATCCAGTCCCACATCGGGCTCCCTGCAAGGAGCCTGCCTCTCCCTCTATGTCTCTGCCTCTCTCTCTCTCTGTGTCTCTCATGAATAAATAAATGCAATCTTAAAAAAAAATAAAAATAAAAAAACTAAGAAAGACCATTTTGTTGTGCAAAGATGTCAATAGCTGGAATGATTTGTCCTGAGGGAGTGAGCTCTTGATCACTAGAAGTGAGCAAGTGGATATCCATGAGGTAGCAGTTTGGGTCAGGTGACTCTAAGATCTCACATGTCTTTAATAAACCCATGAGTAATTTATGAGTATTTATGGCAACCAAATAATTCTTTCTTAAACCCTTTTGTGCCTCTGCACCCCCAAACAGTGACTATCTCTTGGTTTAAAAGTTTGCTCTCTACTATGCAATGTAATATTTCCTTTTATTTTCTTTAAACTATGAGGTAAGGGAGGCTGGGAAAGTTCTGTTTTTCTGAGATTTGCTGGTTAAGCACATAGCTCCATTCTATCAAGTTATTGTCATATCTCTCCGGTCTTCTATTTTTTTTAATATTTTATTTTATTATTTATTCATGAGAGAGAGAGAGAGAGAGAGAGAGAAAGAGAGAGAGAGAGAGAGAGAGGCAGAAAGAGAAGCAGGCTGCATGCAGGGAGCCCAACGTGGGACTCGATCCCGGGGTCTCCAGGATCATGCCCTGGGCTGAAGGTGGTGCTAAACGGCTGAGACACTGGGGCTGCCCCAGTCTTCTCTTTTTTTGATTAAGAAAATCTAATCTTGTTGTCTATCCTTTTCCAACAAACTCTGTCATATTGATGATTTGAATAATTCTCTGTCTTTCCCCTGCTTCCCCCAATTCCACTGAGTTCTTCTTGAAGGTCCACGAATAGAACCACTACATTTCTCCTGAGCCCACACACTGCTTTCATTTGAACGGGGGATAATGCCTTTCCATCTGATTACCATACTCACTCTGGTGAGACCCAACATTCCCACCAGTACCTCAGCGGCAACAGCTCCCAGAGTTCAGTCAGAGCTGATATCAGTTTCTGCCCTACCACTTACTATGCGTGACCCTGGACAAGTCATTTCCTTTGCAAAAAAGAGGAAAATGATACTTTAAAAAATTGCTAAGAGACTCAAGAAAGTATGTTCAGTACCTGGTTATGTAAGTGAAAGGTAATAAACCTAAATGCATTTCCTGAATTGTGATACACCAGAGTCTATCATTCTATAGAGACGAGTATAGTTTATACTCAAGAGCAGTGCTTTGTATTTGCCCAAACTTAAGCTTTGTTGTGACTTTTTGGTATTCTCCTGAGTGCTCTGTGTCCTGAGATTTAAAATCAAGGGACTCCAGTTTGTATTCTTTCTCAGTGACTTATTAGCTTTATGATTTCGGGTCATTAACATCTCTAAGTCCATTTCCTCTACTGTAACACTGAGATAATAGAAATACTTGACCTGAAAACACAGGCTTTGAACTCAAATCCACTGAGGATTTGATCCTAGCTTCATCAGTTTCTAGCTCTCTGACTGTGGATGAGTGGCTTAATCTTGCTTGGTTTCCTAATATAGATATAGAAAATAAAACACCCACTTCAAAGAATCACTGCCATAATTCAACGAAACAACCATGCACAGCATCTAAGATAGCCCCTGGGGGTCACACACCACATTCTTAACAATTAATTGTGTTCCTCCCCAAATCACAGAGTTATCTAAATGTTTTGCAACTTCTGAAGGAGTGGGCAGATAGTAGAAGCTATTGTTTTTTTGTGCTGTTTCTTTACCTCGAAGCAATACCATGTAGTGGAAAGAGCATTAGATGTAAAGTCCAACTGGGATTGAAATGATGAAAGCTTTGATTAAACACTCCGCTCTCTGAGGCTTGGGTTCCTGGTCTCAAAGAGGAACAATGGAGTGTGCCTGGATGGCTCAGTTGGTTAAGGGTCTGCCTTTGGCTCAAGTCATGATCTCAGGGTCCTGGGATGAAGCCCCATGCTTCTCCCTCTTGTGCTCCCCCTGCTTGTGCTCTATATCTCTCTCAAATAAATAAATGAAATCCTTAAAAAAATCAAATAGGAGAAAACCATTTCCCCCCCACACCCTGATTGGAATGTCCCTGAATAGGTTCCTGTTGACCTTCTGAGAAATCAACCTGGATGCTATGCGACTCCCGCGGTTCTTTTGTCTTTAAGCGGGTTTTTTTTTCTTTACCTTTAAAAGATGCCTGTAATTGCTAATCGGGGCTCTCTTCCTCCTCGGAGGCGAGGCGGAGAGCCCGTTTGCGCAAATGTTCAATAAACCCTCTTGCTAATTAAAAAAAAAAAAATCAAATAGGGGCAATAGACCTTTCTCTGCATATCTCACAGGGGCACCTTGAGCATCTGGCAAAATACTAATGATGAAACCAGTAAGGTCTGAAAAGGAGGCACCATGATGACTAGAAATGTTCAGTGACATTTATAAAAGTGGACGTTTCCCTACTTAGTGTCCCTTTTTCCATGTCTTTGATTAAAACATGGATGAAGGAAAACCCAATCCGTGGTTTCTACATTCTGGAGACCCCTTAGTTAATAATACTCTCTATCTAAGGAGGATATATACAGTCTGAACAATAGCTCCACATTTCCACCCATGACTTACTTCAGAATTCTGGGGTTAAAAACCATCTGATTTGTTTAAGGCTGCCCATTCCATTTAGTTGGTAGGTGGTGGGGAGGAGCCACATAGCATGGAGGCTTGACTTGAGAGGCAAGAGATTTGAACTCTTGATCCAAATATGCTACTGATTTGTTGGATAAACTTGAGAAAGTCATTTTTCTCTATGGCTCAGAACTTGAAGGAGTTGGATGAAACGATATCTAATGTCCCTTCCAGCGCTGTCATTCTGTGATTCAAAACATGCCATCACGCATAGTTCTTTGTGGCAAAGTCCTCAAAGAGAAATGCCAGGGTCATGGAAACATCTGATAATGCAATTCCTTTTCCTCACCAGCATTCTGAGGCTCTCCTTCAAATAAATTCTGAACACCCCTAATTAAGCATAGAGGCTCCGTGGAAGTTGGCAACTAGAATGGCAACTGAGACCAGGCAAGAGGTCAAAGGGGGTATGGGAAAACCATTTGTATTGATTTTCTATTTGTCAAATAAATTGCAAAAATACCCATTAATGAAATTGAGTAAAAACGAAAAGGAGGAAGATATTGCCCTGCTTGTTTCACAGTGCTGGCCTGAGACTGTGAAGGCCTCATGTAGGAGAGGCTTCAACCATAGAGACTACTGAGTTCCATCCCGATGGTGTTCTCCTGCTGCATGACCTTGGGCAGGTCTAGCTCCCTCTTTAAGCCCTTATTTTCTCCATCTGCTAATGAGCATCTTGGACCAAGGCAGTGTTTCTCGAAGTGTAACGTTCATGTGAATCATCCAGAGATCTTGTGAGAATGCAGATTCTGATTCTGTGCATCTGGAAAGGGTCCTCAGATTTGAACAAGCTCCTAGGTGCCACTGCTACTGCTGGCCCTTCACCCATTGACAAGCAGAGAGCTGGATTATTTTTAAGGTCTCTCTCACTTTTTTTTTTTTTTACTGCGAACCCCCCCACCATGATGCAAATAGTCCCCGGTACTAGGGTTGGAAGCAGAATAGGAAAAGCTCTTTAGAAGGCATGCCCTCTAGATCAAAATACCTTTTTATTGTAGACAAGTAAGAATAGCATTTCTAAGCCTGGGCTTAAGCAAGAGGGAAGGTGGGCACTGGTACGGAGATAGGGTCTGAAGCCTGAGGCAGTGTGAATAGATACTAATGCTTGAAAGGCAAGGAGAGGAGCGATGCAGAAAGTTGACTTGAGGCAGGTAGAAAAGTCAGGGAACAACCGTCCGCAGAAACCATGGGTGATGGTGTTGGAAATAGTCACAGAAAAGCAACAAAGAGCTTAATGCTAATTCTGCAGAGATGCATGGTTGGCCCTGCATTTTACAGATACTATCTCTGTACCCTCACAGCATTCCTGCGAAGCTTCAGAGCAACATTAGGGCTCTCCCCATCATGAGAGGGAACTGGGAGGACGGAGGAGGGCATGAAGGCTGAGTGTCCTCAGAGACAGGAGCCCCTGGGGTCAGTAGACAGAGCCTCGGCAGTGACATCCCAGTGACTGGCCTGGGGCCTGGTGTGTCTCCACACACACTTGGGCTTACCCTGCTCAGGTTCTCCCCATGTCACCCCTTTGGAGCCACCCGTGGGCAGCGGTGTGGGGGAAGGAAAGTATTTCAGCACAACCTCGGTTTCACTTCCTGCCTTGAACACAGAGAGTCAAATATAAATATCAACCTCAGCAGCTGCTACTCTCACCCCTCTTCTCGCTATTACTCCCAAGGCCCAGCTCACAAGGCAGGGTGCCTGCAGCCTGTCACTTTCCCCTGGTCCCATCGCCCTTGCACCAGGCCGGCCAGGTGGGTGCCTGGGGCAGAAATGAATCACAACCACTCTCTGACTCTCCAGCCAGCCGTGCCGGGTGGCCCGCGCCTCACTGAGCGGGGGAGGCTGTCCTGACCAGTGGCCCACGTTAATCAAATTAAACCTCATTTACGGACCTGACAGGCCGTCAGCCCATCTGGAGAGGCCACAGAATGCACGGTCAGCACTCGTGCTCTTGGAGTCGGGGCGGGTTCATGTGTGTATATCTATCCCAGGAAATGAACTAAAATCACCAAAACTTTGAATGTGTCTTAAGTCAGGAAGGCCGTGTGGCGTGATAGAGTAGGCTGGAGTGGAAGACCAAAGATGGGCTCAAGTCTCTATCATGCCATGAACGGATAAAACCTTCTACTCATCTTCAACCATAAGAACTCCTCTTTGAACACTGGCTCGTTTTTGGTTTACTTATTTTATTTCTTCAGATGTTATTTTAAAAAACAAAACAAAATCCAAGGCATGTATGCGTAATCCTCCTGGCGCTCAATTTCTTCATCTTTAAAATAATGACACAAGCCTTGCTTCTCTTCTAGGGTTGTTATAAGGAATGTAGGAGATGTGTGATGTCTCCTTCTTTGCCTACTGAACACGCTGATTGACTTGTAACAGTGTGTGCCAGTGTGCATGAGAGTGTGTATGTGTGTGGATAAAAGAGATTAGCAAATTGAAAAGTAGTACTCTGAACTCTTTTAATTACTCTATGTCTTAACAATGGTACAGCCATGGCCATCTTAGACACAGAAAAGCTCAGGGGTTGGTAAAACGGTTTCACTGGACTCTTGAAACAGTCATTAGAAAGCAGTGTTTGGGGATCTCAACATCTATGTGTTAACAGATCAAATGTTGTCAAAATATTAGGCTCATTCTCCTTCTTGATCCACTTATGGCCCAACTAGATATTTGTGACTTATTATGAAATACCAAAGACAGATTACTAAGCAGTTAATTCAGTATGAATCCATTGAACAAATTATATATACACTTTGACAAAAAAAAGACTAAAAAAGGATGGATGTTCAATAAAATACTAACTACTGGTATAATCTCTGGATAGTAATTGGGTCATTTGAAGTTCTTTCTTCATGATCTCTTTTTAATCATCCAAACTGGATATGATAACATCAGAGACATGTGTCTCTTAAAGAACACAGATTTTTGGAGTTCTTCGTTTTCTCCTTTTCCTTAAACACACGTGTCAGGTGTCCAGTAGAAGGAAACACAGGCAACAGAGCTGAAACAGGTCATCATGGATCCATGCAGAATAAGGCTCTGGAGTTAATTATTTTCCTAAAATCTGATTCTCAAGAGTAAGTGATTGATTCCTATGTTTGTCAGTCTTTCATTTATTCACCCATCCTGCCATTATTCATTCACTTGGCCATCAAATAGTTATTGGACTGTTATGCAGTGTTGAGGGTGGGGAGTAGCATGGACTGGTTGTCAGCAGATTGAGGTTCAAGTTCTACTACCACGTCTCTGAGGCCATGAGTCCTTAGTCCCTTTGGGCCACCTGCGGCTCCCTACTCTGTAAAATGGGACTCATGATAAGCATGAAAGCTCTTTGAGAACTCCACAGTGCTGAGCAGGGAAGGAGTTTCTGTAAAGCGCCAAACACTATGCCAACAGCCAACAGTGCAAGACAGAAAGGTAAGTCATATGGAACCTGTGCTCTTGAGAAGTTTGCGCTAGTGCAGTCTGCTGGCTCAATGCCAAATCCAGCAATATAGGGCATGGGAAGAATGTCTTCACTGGACGCCAGGAAACTTGCATGCAAGTTTAGTCTGGGCTGCTGACGTGATGTGTGACTATGAGCTGCTCAATCTTCCCCTCTGACTCTTGATTTTTTATCTCTCCCATAAAGGAATTACTAAGCCCGATTATCTCCAAGGCACCTGCCAGCTTGGACATTCTATGAAACGAGCAAAATTAGGAAAAATGTGAAGCATGTTAAGGTATCCATCATAAGCTGATGTGCATCACATACTGGTTTCTGTTTGTACAGCAAAGACACGGGAACATTTTAGGCAGCACTGACCTAGCACAGGGCAGGTCCTAGGTCTGTAGCTATTGGTCCATAAAGTGAGTCTGGGTAGGGGAGGCAGAAGGAAGGAGCAGTGGGGAGCCCTTGGTGATAGCCTGGAGCCTAAGGTCTAGGGATAGCTCAGTCAGTGACTGGGTAGTGGCATTCATCTATCACCTATTCATTTGTTCATTTATTTGGGGGGCATTTATGTGATCTGACTGAGTTAGACATTTGAGATAAGATGTGTAGGACAGAGTTTACTAGACTATGTTTTTCCTGAGAGCCAGAGTCTTGCCCTATTTCTCCAGTGCCTGAACATGACCCTTTCTTGAGGAGCGAGTACACTAGTGGGTCTTTAGAAAAATAATTTCCTTTCCTGGAACTCAGTGTTCTCACTTATAAAATGGTTTGAGGGGCCGGGGATGGGACTTAATGATGTCCAAGATCCCTTCTCACTTGATTGTTTTGTTCTGCTGTTACATTTATTTGGTGTCCTGTAGTGAAGAAGGTTTGCACACAAAGATGGAGCAAAAAGTCACAGAACAATCTGCAGCAGAGGTAAACTGCAAGCACCAAGCCTCCTACAGGAGTGCGTGAGGCCAGTAAATCGCACTGATCCAGGCTGGGAGCAAGATGCTGTGTCTGAACACCCTCGGGCCAGAGAAGCAGAAGCTCTGAGTTCCTGTCACTACCCCCCCACCCCGCCCCCTGCTTTTACCTGTCACCCCAACTCTCCGGGGATAGCAGCATCTACCTCACATATTACTGTGATGATTAAATGTGAAAACACATATGAAAGGTCTTTGTAAACTATGAAGTGCTTTATACATGGAAAATAGAATTAATATTCATGAAGGAGGAAGAAATAAAAGGGCACCTCAAAGAATGAATAGGCACTACCTAGGTGAATAGCTGTGTGTCAGACGCTGAAGTGCGCACTTCATAAAAATCAGTCATGTAACCCTCCTGACATGAGTGAGGTAGGGGCTATTATTTTTTCCCTCTCTACAGATGAAAAAACTGTGTCCCAGGGAGTTTAAGGAGCTCGCTTGGGGTCACCCCACCAGTAAGTGGCAAAGCTAGGGCTCACACCCGGAGTGGCTGGCTGCAGAATCTGTGCTTTTAACCAATGTGTCCTTCGGCCACCCCGCATGGAAAAATGTTTTCTAATCCAAGTTAATTCCAGCCAATAAACTTGCCCTGAGAGCCAGAATGGGCACTGGGCAATGATGATGAAGACACAGAAGCATAAGCCAATAAGGAAAGACTCCAAGGAATAAGGAAATAGATACCACAAATATGACTGGCATTGGAATAATGTAAAGAAAAATGTGGAGATGGAAAAGAGGAGGAGTGTTCCAGAGGCTCTGCATGTAACAGACTAAGGAACTAAGTAGTGGATAAAGAGAAGTTCAAGGTAAGGTTAAGAAGGAGAGGTTTCGGAGCCTGGTGGTGAAGGATCTTGAATGCCAGGGTGAAATGAGTGGAGTTTAGCCTGGAGTCGATAGGGAAGTATGAAGGGTTTTGGAGCAGGTGAGTGGTGCATCAAAAGTGGAATTTTAAGAGAGTTAAGCTAATAAAACAGAATAAAGCCATTTTTTCTTGGACCGGGCACGGTTACCATAGTCTGTGGACTGGTAAAGATAAAGTTAGATCAAAGTTAATTTTTCAAGTTGGACCTCTTTGGGAAAAGGGGATGAAATTTCAGGAATTTAGGACATCATTGATACTCAAAATGGTGAATAATGGAGAGCTGGTCCCAGTCAGGACTGATGTGTTCCCATCCCATGACTGACTGTCTTCACTTCCTTGTTGGAGTGGAGTCCTCTGATGGACCCCTCCAGTGATGGGGAATCTTTACTCCATGAAGCAGGCTGTTATCTTTGGACAGCTCCAACTGCAAGAATGAATTTCTTTGTTTTGTTTTATTTTATTTTTCTCTTTTCCTTTCCTTTCCTTTCCTTTTCTGATTATTTAACCACAAGTGCTCACACTGTTTTATTCAAATTTAAGCATTTCTTTGTCTCATATCACCATGTTGGTAACCCCCACAGCCTCAAACCTGTCCTAGTTGTCAACAAGGGAACTTTGTGGGGGGTCTGAAGGAGTGGGATCCAGGAATGAGTGGGGAAACCTCATAGATCATCCCTACCACCACCAGTGCCACTGGGTACCAGGCAGTGAGATTCTCAAGTGGGTTAGACAAGTCTCCTGCTTCTGAGGGGCTCACTTGCTGGAGAGCAGATAAAAGGAGTGAGCAAAAAAATGTGTAAAGAATCTGCAGTGTATACATAGGAGACCCTTCCCCAGTCTAAGCTCCAGGGGATCAGGACCGCATCTGGTTTTTTCACACACTGTACCCTTAGTGTGTAGAATGAGGCCTGGCATGCTCTCAACAAATATTTATGGAATGAATAAATGAATGAGTGAATGAATAAGTATCTGATAACATCTGATCTAAAACCGTAACAGGTTCTTCTGACCATCAACTTACTACTTCACTCACTATAACCCGGTGATCCCTATTTTGTAAGGTCCCCTGTGAGGCTTGTCTTAGCGGATAGATATTAACCCATTGGGAATAGGCACAAAGGCATCTACTGCTTTATGTGACGACATTGCCCATCCCGGCACTGACCCCTTGACCACATGTTGAATCAACAGGAGACCGACTTGTTGAGTGAACTTGAGCAAGTCACTTAACCTCTCTGAACGTCAGGTTCTTATCCCTTAAAGCAAGGGAGTATCATGTCTGGTTCACATAATGGTTACGTATTCAAGCTGCAAAAGAGCTTGATCTCAGGGAGAGAGCATCCAAATTAAATCGACAGGCCTCTTTCCTGAGGCGGCTTGCTCTTTTCAGAACATTCAAACTGGAAGGTCAGCCCTAGGGGAACAGCTGACATTAGAGGGGCATTTGAACCTGTGAACTTTTGCCTTAAAAGTAAGAGTTCAACAGTCCCCACGTTCTCTCTGGTGCTGCAATGCTGGCCGAAGGTGGCTGCCACACTCTGCGGACGACCGGAAACCCCAAATTGGGTTTGCATCTATCTAGCCGAGGTGCCTTCCTCAGCTCCACCTCCAGATGTTCCATGGGGGTTTGAGGTGTGGTGGAGGAGTTAACAGAGCCTGCTGTCTCTCTGACACAGGCGAGTGTGTGCACCCGCATGCACGAGAGAGCCGGGGGCGGGAGTGTCCCAGCCTGTTTCTGTAAAAGTGTGCCGCAGACAGCTACAGGTCTCGCCAGGCAGAAGGAAAGTGCTTCTGTAATCACAAGAAAGAGGCTTCCCCGTCCTCTCTCTGAGACTGTTTGCAGACCATTTCTTTTTCAGCAAACTGCCAAGCTTTTCCCCCACATCAATAATATTTCAATGACTTTTACAAACTCGCTTGCCTGCTTTTTAATAAGCAGGGCTTTGCATTGGTGGTACATGTGCAAGGTCTGACCTTTTCATAGGAAAAAACATTCATAACCGAAGCCTATATATAGAAGCTTAAGACTGGAGCAGATAAAGATGTAGGTCATATGACTTTTTTGTGTGCGAAGCATAATGCAAGAGGGATGCAGTAGACAATTCAAAACTCATGAAATACTGCCACTGGCTTGAGCCCTCCTAATATTTATCAAAGGCTTTAAATAATGACTTTGTTTTCAACTGGGAATTATAATGCCACCTTCTATCCCTGCGCACAGGAATTTTTTCCACAGGGGAAATTGACTTAGTTTAAAAATATATTGCACTATCTAGTTAACTCCTAACTATTCCTGCTGAAGGAGAGAGCGGAGGCCATAAAAATGCATTCAGTGAACAAACACTTAAAATAATGTGATAGATAATCAAAAGATCTGATGTGTGTCACTCACCAGAGGAAGACATTTCGCCAGGCCCACCATTACCCGAGTGAACATAAACTAAATTCCTCAGCATCCAAGGCTAACATGACCTGGAAGGTGCCTGCCTTTCCAAAAATCCCCTCAACACCATTTTTATACTTTTTGTTCCAACATATCTTACAGGTGTATGCCTCCATGTTCCTTTATTTATGCCTTTGCTCCCTTTACTCTCTCTTCTTGGGACACCCTTTCCCAGACCTGTCTGCATGGCCAAGTCTATTCTGAAATCTATGGCTCACACGTAAAGGCCATGAATCCCCCTTCTCTTCCTTTCCTGCCTTTCCCAAGCTCTTTGCTTTTTCACGAGCTGATCATAACTTGCTCTGGACTATGCCTACTTGGTGTTCCTGTCTTTTTTTAATAGGTTTTAAACATTTATTTATTTATTTATTTATTTATTTATTTATTTATTGGAGAGAGAGAGCCAGCATGCAGCAGATGGAAAGGGAAAACAGGATTCCCTGCTGAGCAGGGAGCCTGATGTGGGGCTCGATCCCAGGACTTCAGGATCAGGACGTGAGCAGAAGGCAGATGCTTAACTGACTGAGCCACCCAGGCTGTTCATGTCTTATATCCTATTCTACTAGACCATGAACTCATAGAGGGTGGGGCAAGAATAACGTTTGAGGCACTCTTTACCAGCCTTAGGTGTAATACCTATTACTGGAGACGACATACAATAGAAAGCACCTGTAAAATACATTCCTGCAAAATGCTTATTAAGTGAGAGAATCTGGCTTTGGGAAGCACTAATAGTGGTTTGGTGAGCATTTATTGTGTATAGCCACTCTGCTAAGCATTATCTCATTTAAGCATCAGTAGTGAACCCATGATGTTACTGTTACTATGTCATCTTACAGAATTGAAAAAAAAAAAAAAAAAAAAAAAGCTCAAAGAAATTCAAAACCTCAGCCAACATTACATAGCTGGCAGAAAAATAGGCCAGAGTTCAAACTCAGATCTGTAGGGGTCAGAGTTCTGCTGGGAGCTGACTTTTTCCAGCTTTTAAGAGCTGATTGCTAAATTAACAGGAACTTTTGTGGGGCACCTGGGTGGCTCAGTTGATTAAGTGTCTGACTTCAACTCAGGTTAAGATCTCAGGTTCCTGGGATCTAGCCTTGCATCAGGCTCCATGCTCAATGAGGAGTCTGCTTGAGATTTATTCTCTCTCCCTCTCCCTTTGCCCCTCCCCTCCGTGCGTGCACTTGCCCTCTCTCTCAAATAAATACATAAAATCTTAAAAAAAAAAAACAAATTAATTATAGGAATTTTGTGAACTGGTTGAAAGGACGGCTGTTACTAAATATTAAATCATGTAAACATACAAATGAATTTTAGTAAAAGCAATGGTAATAAATACTCAAAATTCACCACTTCCTACTTATTTTATGACATTCTATTGTATATGCTCTTGAGGTCATCAGTATTTCTTGTATCTGTATGTTAGAAATATCCCATCGTGCTGTGCTTCTGTGCATCTCTTTCGAACTCTGCATTTGGCCAGGTGGCACGACTAGTGTGAATGTGGCCACTATGGGAATATTTATACAGAGAATATTGGAAAGCACAACAAACGCGGGCTTCCCCTCACCATAGCCCTCCCCCTGTAGAGCCACTCGTTAAGCATTTACCAGCACACCGCTGGCCTGGCCCCAAAGTCGGACAATGCTGCAGTAAGTAATAGGCTTAGGGCCCAACACACACATGGACTTTGCTGTTTCCAGATTTAGCTTTCCAGTAGGGCCCTGCTTTGGGCCATTGCAGGTAAGCTGCTTCCTGATGACAGGAAATTGACTTTCATTAAACTCTTTTGGGCTTTGGGGTTGGAGTGAAAATAAGTTCTTTTATGCCTATACCCGTATATCCTAAACCTTACCACAGGTTTAATTATTATCTTCATCACATCCTCTACACGGGAATATATGATGCAGCTCTTGCAGAGTAAAATGAGAATTCCAAAATATGGCTATAATTTGATTTCCCTCAATTTACATAAAGGCAATAATCTATTGTTTTGTGTTCATATCCTTGGAGCCTGGATTTCATGTGCCCGGTTTCTGCAGTATGTACCTTACATGTGGTATGATGAAATGAAATATGAACTTTTAATCAGAGGTTATGTGTTTTAGTACTAGCTCTTTAACTCAGGGGCAAGTTAGTTAACATCACTGGGCCTCAGTTCCCTCATCTGGCCAAAGGGGAGTTTGGCTTAGATGTCCTTCAAAGACCCTTATAGCACTACTCCTGAACGGAAGTTGCTTCTCTTCTCTAGGGCTCAGTTTGTGCATCTGTAAACAATGAGGGGTTGAACCTGGGAATTCCTAATGTCCTTTGCAGTGCTGGAAGAGGCTGGATCCATGTGAAAATCTGTGTGTCATTCCTATCAGATACCATCATGCTTTACCACCTGCAAGATGCCAGGTAGCCTGCTGAGCACCCAGAACGCTGGTGGCAAGAGGACTTGGAGATGGAACAGGAGCTCCAACTGCCGTGAGGAGGCCAGGCTCTGTTGGCCCTCAAAACAAAGGGAAAGGCGTGGGTGCAGGGAGTGCCTCTGCTGTTTTCTTTTAGATGATTTGGAGGACTAAAGAAGTGAGGGTGAAATATCTGTACAGAGGTTTTGATTTGACACTCCAGCTGGGTCTGCAGTGAGAAGGGAGGGGCAGGGGGAGGATGGAGGCCTCCGAGATAAGACAGGTGATGATTTCTATTGGCCTGGGGAGATGTGAAGGGATGGTAGGAAGGAGGAAAGGAAGGAAGGAAGGAGGCAGGGAAGAAAGGAAGGAAGGAAATGTGTAATTCTCAGGGTGAGCAGAGCACAGACACTCAGAATATTTCCTTCCTTACCCTTATCTGTTGACCCTGAAATCTAAATCTGTAGTATCTTTGTATCTTTGTGGAAAATCAAAAAGTGTTCTTAACTCCTCATCAACATCTTCATCTTTGTCCTCACCCACACAGCTCCATATGCTTTCCAGGTTGCAAGCACTTTGACATCCATAATCTCATTTAATTCACAAGACAGCTCGGTGAGGTAGGTATTATTACTTGAACTTTTCAAAAGAACTGGAGATGCAGAAAGGGAATTGATACTGCTCAAGATCGCCTAGGTGTAGAGCCTAGACTAAGCCCATTCTTTTGATTCTTAGATTGGCTTGCCTTCCTAGCCTCTAAATGTCCTTTACTGGAAGCTGAAATGACAAGTTTCTCAGCTGCCGTTCACCCAGGACAGAACCACACTAGAGAAAGAAGACATATATATATATACCTATAAATTAGACTCACATTGAATCCTAGAAATGGAGGGGACCCCACAAATCTCATGGCCCACCTCTTAAATTTTCAGATGGGGAAAATGCAGCTCACAGAGACACATGGCATGTCCAGGTTCATGTAAAGGGTCAGGATCAAAGCTGGGACTTCACCTCTTGTCAATGCCACCTGCTCTGGCATTGTCTATTTTTATTGGCTTTTTAGCCACCAGCAACATTAAGAGGTCATAACTACTTCAAAATTCTTGACTATCATTGTGAGGACAATGAAACATTTTCTTCCAGCATAGACACGGACTAAAGAACCCTGGATGGAGGGAGGCCAACATGCTCCGATCTCAGCTGTCATTTTGCATTTCATCCACTCTGTGCCAGAATTGGATTTATTGCTGGTGAGAACAGTGACTCATGCACTTTTGATGCCAACCAACTAATTTTTCATGCCATGGCTTGGTAGGTATGAACGTTTAGTATGTGATCAAAAATAGAGACCCCCCCCCCCATCATCCAATCCCTTAAAATTGGTTTTGCCTGAGCCTATGGACTTTCTCAAACCCAGATCAAACTTTTACCCCAAATGTAACTGGTAGACTTTATTTTAAGAATTGCTTACTTGTAATCTAGTCATAAAGGCAGGCAAAATAGAATAGGGACAGTTGCTTCATTTAGGAATTACCTATCCTGAGTCTATCCCCTCTGCTTTTACTAAATTGATCTGTCAACTTTGATAACTCTTTCTTTTTTTTTCTCTTTGAGCCACATTATTCCCATCTGCCAAATGAGAGGGTTACAGTAGGTAACTTTTGGGTGATTATTTTCACAAACTTCTTATAAGATCGTACCTTTACCAGAGCCATCCTGCTACATCTCAGTTTTTCTATATGGTCTTGCTTTGCTTTGGAAGTAAGTTTTGGCCTATGTTCTCAGAGGGTTCTGCTCTGTTTCTGAAAGAATGAGGGACTCCTTGAAAACTAAGATGAGCCATATCCATTTAACATGTTTGAAGTTAACTTCAGGATCAGCAATGAGAATACAACAAAACTCAAAACTTGACTTAAGCTTTCTCTCTCATTATAATATTTTTTTTTTTTGAAATCCACTTGCCAGGCCAGATGGACAGATCACATGCCATAACCATCCAAGAGGTGAGGATGAATTCAGAAAAAAAAGAACTCGAGAGGGCTAGAAACCAATAGAATGTTTTATTTTAAAGTCACAGGTAGTTGTCTCAAGATTCAGCTGGCTTTGATCCTAGTGACCTGGCTGTAATGATTTTTCTAACATGGCTATGAGAACTCAGATCTAAAACTTGGGCCTCTTCCTTCACTTACTCAACTGATATTTCCTAAGTGTCTCTGCAGTGCAAGGTACTTTGTTATGGCTGTGGGAAAACAGGGATGATTTTACTATCACTCTGATCATAAGGAGCCTGGAGTCTTACAGAGATGATCTGGCGTGCGCACAGATTACTATAGTTTACGGTAGTGGCTTCAATGCCATGAGAAAGCTCTGGTTGCTGAAAGGAGAGTAAGGGTCCATCTTACTGAAAGTACTTCCCAGAGGAAGGGACACCTTCAGTCTTCATGGTGGTCAGCGGGACTTTATTTCAATGTTAAAGAGCCAAAGACTGGGGAGCTCACTGCTCTGTGATCCTGGTGTTTTTTGTTTTTTTTTTTTCTTCATCTGTAGAATGGGATAATAATTGTATCAATTTCATAGACTTGTTGTGGGTACTACATGAGTTTGTTCATATGTGTTAAAGCCCTCAGAAAGGTTCCTGGGACATTGTTAGCACTCGAAAACACGAGTCATTATTTTTGTTCTTAACATTGGAGTAAAATGACCCAAAAATTTCTTGCAGTCTTTAATGAGAGATCAGTGGAGGGAAGACCCAAGCTCACAGAACACTTTTGTTGCTATAGTAAAGGCTACTTGGGTGTTCACAGGCGTCCAAGCAGCCCGGTTTTCCAACTGTGCCCTTGCTTCCTCTCCCCGTCCTCCACTGCTCTTCGTTCTTTGGCTCTCAATCTCAGACACACACACACACACACACACACACACACACACACACACACCTGTTTTTTAGAAGCTGGACTGTTTATCAAAAGCCCCGGGTGTAGGAGTGTTTCAAATGATTTTTGGAAACTGAAATGATTTTAGAGATTATAGGCATCAAGACTGTGGGTGGGAAATAAAAACAATAGGCAAGTTCATATCATTTAAGAGAGGTGGGTTTTCTTTTCTTTTCTTTTCTTTTTTTTTTTTTCCAAAAGCATCATCATTTATGTGGTTTGAGAATAATCTTTCCTCTGGAAAGTAGACATTGCAACATACGGCACAGAGATGTGGCTGATTAATTGTATGAAAGGCTCAGTCTCTTTTGAGCGAGGCTTCATTCTCTTTCAGGCATAGCAGCCTACAAGAATAAATTTGCTTTGACTCATATATTTTACATAAACCAAAGAGGTTATCCCTAAGACGAACTGTCTGGCTCACTGCTCCCCACCCCCACCGCGTCCCACATACCATCACAGGAAGGCATTAGCAGTTTCAAAACTTGAACTTTCTCTCAGAAATTTTCTTACTTCAGTCAAGCAGGATTTCTACATTAAAACATAATCATTACTGTGCCTGTTGTAATTAATGATTGTGGGCATGTTATCCTTTTAGCTTTAAAAACAATGAGACACTATTTCTCACTTACCGTGAGTGTGGCAAATCGTGGGCAAAGGTTTGCCTTCGTGGATCCAGCTGTGGTTTTAGTCTCTCTTTGTTCACACTGTCAACAAGGATAAGCACAGGCAAGAGGCCGAACAGGACTAGGGTTCTTGGAGCTCACCTAGTTCACCCTGCCCACACGTCCATATTACAACTGGAGAAGCTGAGGGTCAGAGAGAAAGTGACTTGTGTAAGGTCATACAGGGGTTAGAACCCAGGACTTCTGAATTGCAGCAGTCCAGGATTCTAGCAATAGAACAAAAGATTAAAAGGCTAGCGCTTAACCACAGCCTCAGAAACACCAGCAACTCTCACGAAGTGTAATGACATGATGCAATAGTATCTGACCTGAAATGATTGTTATGGGGATAAATAAGATAATGAATGTGAAATATTCACATAAAATCTTAAAGCACTAACTAGATGGTTGATAAAGACTACAGAACATCTAGCCCAGTCAAAAGAAAACAAAGAATTATTTTCTTCTTGCAAATAAAACAGAAGTCCCAAGGCCATTTTAATTGTCTGTGTGCCTTTATGTCTTCTTTCAGCCTGAAGTTTTGTTTTTATTTTTTCATTTTTTTGCATAGCTCAGTACTAGGAAGCTTCATGTCATTGTAGAACTGAAGATAATTTGTCTCAGTCTATCCTACAGCTAACAATTCTCAAACGAGCACAAGTGTGGCTGAGATCAAAAGCAGAAGCACTAAACTAAACTTGAAGGTGGCATTTGCTGACCTAAACCTGGGGCAGGAAGTCTAAACTCTGAGCACAAGATCCCCAGTCAAATAGGTAAATAATTTCTTTGGCACCACAAAGGCTTTCCCTCTAGAGCACGGGGGACTAGGAGAGGTGGTTGAAGGTTAATCCACAAGATAAATTGGGCTCAAGAATGGAAGTACACGCTGCTCTTGGAACTTTTTAGATCTGGATTTAAGACAAGTAGAGTCACCTGTAAGGTTGGCAAGACATATTTCATGCTTGTAGAAGCAGGATAAGACATGTTTGGAGTCAACCACAGGAAGAAGTTCCCACGAGACAGAGTGTGGCTCCGAACTTTCGAGCAATCTGAACTATTCAAGCTTGGAGTCAGGTTGCCTCTGAGAAAGAAAGCTCCTCACTCCAGCCCCCGTTCAACAGAGGCTATTGAGGGGGATGCTGAAGGAGAAGAGTCAAGCTGAGAGGGGCTGCAGACCAGATAGGACCTCTTGTGGTCAGCCACACCTGAAAAGTCTCTCCAAGAGTCTAGAATTCCTTTTCCCATGGAGCAAAGATTCTGGGGGAGTCGTAGGAGGCAGAAAGACGATGGGCAGGGCAGAATGGAAAATCCTTGAGCGGCCTCACCTTTCTTTCCCATCATAGGACAATAATGGGATCCTGCTCTCAGGGAAATGAAAGGGCAACAACTTTCCAAGGCAATAAAAGGAACTGCTGCTAGTTCTATATTCAGGCAACATGTGGAAGTCCTTGCTTTCAGATGAATTAGGGGTTTTTGCTTTTGTTTTTGTTTCTGTTTTTCAGTACAAAGGCTTCTATGGCTAAAGTGATGTGATCCAGACTGTGCAGCTGGGTTGTCCAATGGTAGGTAGTACTGGGCTTGGAGGCCTACCTTCCGCAGCTTAACAAGTGCAGTACTGGTGTGGACCACAGTGGAGGGTGGTGATGTTGAGGTGGCTGTAAAACTTTTCATAATATTTGTGCTGGTGCTTTGAGAGACCAATGGGCCCTTGGAGAGTGTCCCACTCTTAAAACACTCCATGGAATACTAATTGCATAAGATCCATGTTCTATGGCCAACTTAGAGGACTGTTGCATATCCATAGCCCCCTTCCCCCTGAAGATTTGCATGCAAAAGCTCCGAGGATGGCTGGAGCAAAGCAACTGTTTCATTTTGAATAATCTTGCTTTTTTTTCTAACTTTTTTGGCCATGGCAACCATTTTAATCTAATGCTACTATCATCCTGGGGACCAATGCTCTGTAACAAGTACTCTGGATAACATCTTTGGGTCATCCCATGGATTTGGCAGTCACTGATGCAGGGACCAACAGACTGTTAGAACTGAAAGAAACTCAGCATTTAATGTCATCCCTCTATTTTTTAAATAACGAAAGCCGAGGCCCAGGGAGTTCTATAAAAGTAATGACCAACAGCCATTGACCCTGACCTACAAAAGACCTGAAGTTTAAAAATGTCAAAGAATGACTGTGTAGCATGAAGTCATGGATTTTGATGTAATATTATATTATACATAAGGGTAGATGTGACTTACAGGAATACTGGACTTGGACCTAACTTCGTATTTGGGATTTCTGTCCTCCCCATTGTCACTGTTTGGGTCCCTTATTCCACTTTTATTAACACTGGGCACTCTGCTCTCTAAACTGGGGAGGATAATGCTTGTCTGGCTGATTTCACAAGTTCTGGTGAGAATCAAGAGAGAGAAAGGATGTGAAAGTGGCTTATAAATTGTCAGGCACTATATAAATGGTGGAGGCCCTTCCTTCTCCTAAAGTGTTGATGCTTTGGCTGGTCATCAGGAGGATGAATGGATTTTTCCTTTGCTCACCTGTTTCATGAAGATGGCCTGCATCACTATCTCCATAGGTCTCATCTTTTATCTACTTTCACGGGTTAATGTGGTGACTCATGTGTGGAAGCTCTTGGCAAAGTCACTTGTCCCCTAGAATGGGACGTGGAATCAATGACTTTACACTCATACGCAGCCAAGTTGACTGGCCAGGGAAAGCAGAAAGTTATGAGTAAGGCCAAACTCTTAGCAGAGTTTTAGATATTTGGCTGCTAATTCTCACAAACACCTGTGAGGAAAACAAAGGCCTCCAAATCCTGTGTTGTCAGGACTAAAAAAAAAAAAAAAAAAAGAAGAAGAAAATAAAGAGGCTAATAAGATCATCACCAAAAGAAGAGAGAGCAGAAGAGACAGAATGACTTGGTTGATGAAGTCTTGGCATCTTATATTTGGAATGTTATTGATGATCTGAGTGTAGTATATGAGGGCTTAAGTGAAATGAATTGGTGGTTTCAGTTCCGGATATGGTATGCAAAGAAAAAACAATCACTCTGAAATTTAGAGCTTCCTCGTCTGTGCTTCAGGAAGCCGCACACCTGAAGCTGAGCGTGGAAACTGACTCATTTCTAGCCCTTTGAGATTAGCCTCTCTAGCCCCCAGACTGTGGGTAGAATTTAAGGCCTAATGGGGAACCAGAATTGAGTCTGGCCAAACCTGGAGAAGGAAATCAGAGGGAAGGGTGTTGGATGCACAGCTCTTTTAGAAGGCTTGGCCTTCCGGTAGTTTCTACAGGCAACAGACCTTCTGGATAAACTATCCCTGAAGCTTTTTGGTACAGTTGCAGTGTTGAGGGTAGGTGGGCGGTCTGAAATGGGAGAAAAGCAAAACACAAATGCAGCGCTTTCCTTATTTTCACAGTCACATTAAAGCAGGTTGGCTGACTGACCCACTTGGGGGAACAACATGACCGTGAGGCTGCGTGTAAAGGGTATCGTGTGCTTTCACTCCAGCAAGCTCTAAGAAGCAATGAGCTGTTCTTCCTGACCGTCCCAACAATCTGTGGATTTGGTATTCTTTCTGTGTGCCCGTCAAGTACGGGGAGATGCCAAGAAGAGGCAATTTAAATAAATTATTTAAAAAGAAAGGTATATTAGAGTTCATACTTTCCCTATTGTCTCTTTAGACCTCAAATACAGCTGCAGGTGATGTGGTGGTCAAACTGAGGCAAGGAACTTGGGATGATGAAAAGGGGCTCAAATCTTGTAGAAATGACCATTTCAAGCTTGATCCTTTACCTTAAATCAGCAGTTTCCAGACTTTCTGCAGCTCATCACAGCAAGAGAAATAACCGCTAAGATGACTTTTTGCTCCAATCAGATCGACACATTTAAAAAAAATGCAGTTTGTTTGAGGACAATGAGAAGAACACTGGCTCACGTGAGAAGTCAAGAAACAAGAGGATGCTGGGGGTGCAGCAGCAGAAGACCTGGCTTAGGGTCAAAAGATCTGCGTTTATGAATTCTGGACCTCTGGTGGGCCACTGAAGCTCTCTAAACCTCAGTTTTCTCACTTGTAAAACGTGAACACTAATCACAAAATGAGAGCACATGTTTGAAGGCACTCACCTTAGAGATGGTGAGGGCTAGACAAAGGCTCATAGCTATGACCACATTAAGCTCTATTTTTGTTAGAAGTGAAATTTCAGACTTCATCATAGGATCACCAATAATCTTCCAAAATTTCCCATCTGCAAGGCACTTAATGAAACATGCAGTCCACATGATCGATTTATTCTCTTGCCACTTCCAAAAGTATTTAAAGTAACTTATTAGATATAGAGATGATAGTTTCAGCAAAGCATGGACAAAGGGTAAAGACATGATCAAGAGAGGAGAGGACAGTGAAGGGGAAGAAAACTCAAAAGCAGAATAATTTTAATGAGGCGTATAGCATGACTTTGAGCTTCCCAGCAGCTTAGATAAAAAGGGAAATGCACTGTATTACACAGTGCTAGTAAAAGGGAGTAGTAAAGGGAGAAAGAGCCATGGAATGGGGGAGCAGGGGAAGAACCCAAACTTCCTGGCCCTGAGCTCTTACATGTATCATGGGCATCTTTATTCAAGAGATATCAAAAAATAAAATGTGCAGGAGCTCCAAAAGGAAACGCAGCAAAGATACTGTTCCAGTCTAACCACTAGGCGATATTTTCCTCTGAATCAGTGCTTGCCTCCCAGAACAAACAAACAGCAAGATGATTAATAGAAGGAGCAGGTTGCCTTTAAAAAAAATAGGGCAGTGAAAATGAGAATATTTGCCCCTGGCTGGGGCGTGTCACTGGCCCAGGTACTCAGAGAGGCAGTCACCATTCATTAGGGGAGTCAAGTAGGCAAGGCAATCTGCAAGGTGCCTTGCACAAGGTCACTTGGTGTCTCTGAGACTGACTCTGCATTCTGAGTTCCTTAATATGATTTTTTAGGTCACAGTGTTCTAGGCAAAGCTCCCTGTTGATGTACATCTCTCATGCAAGATTTAGATCACCTCCTTTCGGGCAGAGCTCCATGGAAACACCGCCCATGATTTCTGAAATGGAGTCTGATTGGGTACCGGTAATGCCCAGCTGGAGTGGACAGTGTTCTCTGCAGTTGACACATTGCTGGACAGTTGGCAAGCCTGAGACTACCAGAATCTAGTCCTTGGAGGCTATTATTATTTTAATGCCATAGTAAATTCCTGTTTACCTAAGATGGCTAGGGACTGGGGTATTCTGGGCAATGGAAAATTCTGGTTCATCTGGTTACCATTTATATCATTTACTGGTACATAGTTCCCAAATAAGTAAATTACAACACACTTTGCTGAACACTAACATCATATGTTGGTATGGTTTAAGCTTTTTTTTCTTTTTTGATAATTCGTAAGATACTTTAGGATCTATTAGCATCCAATACCATCATTAAGATTGTAACCTCCTTTTCTGGGATCCTGGGTGGAAATGCATAAGGTGTGGAAAATTGGGCTGCATCCATCGTCACTCCCAACCAGGCCACTGGAGTGACTGTGGTTTAGTTGAATCACTCCATCTTTGATATATGTTTGTTGGCAAGTGAAATAATTAACAAACGTATTAGCATTGTACCTGGCGTATGGTAAGTTATTGTTTTGGCATTTTTCCCCCTCAAGGACATCAGGGGAAAAAAAGAATTCTGATTCATTTAATTGGTCAGTTTAGCATCTGAACAAATTCAATTCATGGTTCAATTCTTTCCAGGCCACAGAAATAACAAGCCTAGTTCCCTTGATTCTTATAAAAGAAAACGAAGGGCCAGAGGGGGAGTGTGAGTCTGCCACAGTCTCGTGGATGCTAAGGGTTAGAGTTGATGGGAGAGCACTCATCTACTGGGGCTCAGGCTGGAGCGATTTTTAACAGTTTGACTCCTGCATTACGCACTTTCCGCACAGCGGGGAATAGAGATGGAGAAGAAACATGCCCTTTGCGCAGAGACTCTGGGAACTCACAATTATCAATACTGCTTGAAGGTCATCAAAGACCGTTTGAAAGTCCCCTTCTGTATGAAAGCCCAGGCTCAGGCTCTGAGACAGTTCACAGGACGAATGGAATCCCCAGGATCCAGTCAAAATAAAAACTTTTCAAAAACAGCAAAGAGCCCCTACAACTCCCCACATCTGCAAGAGTCAATTCATAAAAAGGCACCAGACGGGTTTCAATCCCTAGCATCTTCCTTTGCGTTGCCTGTGCTCTAAGCTGGATTCACTCCCCTCTCTGCTCTCGGTGCTTGCACAGGTACGTTTGTACTCACTCAACTTCCAAATTAATTTACGGTAAACTCCTCCCAGTGTAGGAAGGGGAAGAAGGAAATCAACGATTTTAATGCCGATTGCATTTTTGAAGGGCAGGACTCGGTCTCTTTCCAATGAGCTGCTCTGTTGGTTTAGAAGTGTTTTCTTTTCTGCAGTTTCAAATTCTGACTTGTCTCTTTTCCTTTCATCATGCTGAGTGCCCTCATCCTACCTTGGATCGCGGGCCTGGAAATCCACTGTTTGCACAGAACAAAAGACAGAGGGCCGTGGTTTCTGTTGCCTCCCGGAGTGAAGGGGAAATCTCACGTGAGACTGGGCCTGGGCTGGCTCCGAGGACCCCAACCCCTGCTATTACTGTTGCCAGAAAGGTGCCTTTGATACGCGGACGTCTAGATGACATCCCGTTGGCTCCAGAGGCTTCTCTGAGTGATCTCTCTCTGTGCCTGGGTGCTCGTGTGTGTACAGGCTAGCCTGATATTTCCTATGAAAGCTCTGTGCTGATTACAAATAGATAATTGATTACAATAGCTCCCATCAAGGGATCATGTGAGGTCATGTGTCAACTTGCCGTGAGGCTGGAGTGACGTCACTACCAATCCACTTCTGCCAGAGGTCATGTAAGTAAGAAAGGGAAGCAGTCAGAGCAAAGCTCTTCATCTGTCTACCTCGTCGCCTGTCAGGATTCTCCAGTGACACCCCTTAGCCCAGAGGATGCATTCTAAGCCTTGGAGATGCACTCAAAGGTAGGAACAGGGCGTGGCAAAGAGAGGCACTGGGGTAACATGTTTGAATAAATAATGAGGCAGGTCTTCAAGACCTGGCTGGCTGTTTCTGTCCCACCCCCTCCCCAGCATGGTGAAAAATCCCCCTTCTTTTTTCTTCTACACCTTCCGCAGTAGCCAAACACACTGCCCACCTTCCTCCACGGTCCTGCCCTCGGACTGCCCCATACCTGTGTCCAAGCACTTTTCCTGACCGATGCAGTGAAGGCCATGTCTGCTGTTGAATACCCTTCCTCCTTTGTGAGATATTGCCTCCCTCCTTCATCAAACCTGTGTCCACAAGGGCTTTCTTTGCTCTCTGCTCTGCAAAGAACTTACCCGTGCCACCTTGACTGGATTATTGATCTCCCTCACTGGAGCATAGACTCCATGCGTACAGGACCCGTTTCATCCCTCTTTACATTCCTTGTGGCACCTCACATAAGGCCGGACATGTGGCTGGCATCAAGACGGGTCCTGTGGCTTGAACTGAATCTCCAGTCGCTCTTTCTAGCCTGACAGAGAGAGAACAGTGCATACTCCTTCTTTTCTCCTCCATCGAAAGCTGAGTTTGGGATTATTTCGGTCCTCACCTCTGACCTAAATCTACACAAGTCTATCCTGAAAACCACACCCACAGATTATGCAGTAAGCAGAGGTAGCCACTGGAGCTATGTAACATAGCGGCACAGACTGGCCTGTCCAGGCCCTTGCATGGCACTGGAAATTTACAGGAATGTATAGCTATGCTGTTGCCGAGCCGGCTCGAAACTTGTTTTGCTTGAGGCTTCTTCCCTCAGCAGGTATGTTGGGGTAATGGTGAGTGTTGCCAACTGGGACAGGAGGACACCCAGCTCGTGCCCAGTTTTTATTTATCCCAGTGCAGCAGGGCTCCACAGGCTTTTTGATCCTTAATCATGAACCTGGGAGCCCTTCGAGTTTTCTCAAGCAGCCACGCCAAGAGGGCTCTCTGATTCCATTGGCAATAACCAGTCATGATTTATGGACTCTCGGAACCTGGAACATCAGAGCTGGAGGTAACCTTAAAAATCATCATCTTCATTTCGCAGATGATGAACCAGAACAGAGTTGCCTTGCTTTTAAAATGAGGGGAATAGAGTCTATTCATTCATCCTTCCATCCAATGATCTATCAACCAACTCATCTGCTAGATATCCACTTACACTTAGGTGCCCAGCCTGTGCTTGGCTCTGGATATAAAAATATAACTAAGACATGGTCCTTACTCACCATACATACATACACGAATAATTATGATTCAGTGTGAGGTGTTAAAATGCAAGTGTGAACAGAGCATGCTATGAGCACATGCAAGGCTGTGGCTGACCTCTGCCAGGAAGAGTGTGGGGAGACTTTTAAGAAGAGGAGACATTCAAACAAACATTAAAGGAAGGGGAAGAGTTCTACAAACAAAGAGGGAGAAGAGGGGTCAAAGAGAGAGAGCAGCCTGTGTAAATGCCCAGTCTCAGGAGAGTGGGCAACATGCCAAGAGGCCAGTGAGCATCCGGCAGGACTCGGGAGGAGGCTGCATGGGGTGGGGTGCAGGACATGTGCAATGACTGGCTAAACATGACTTCAGAAGCCTGTCGTAGAGACCTCAAAAGCTGTGCGGAGCACTGGAGCTTTATCTCGGGGATGACAAGGAGCTTTTGAAAGTTTTCAGATGGAGCAATGTCAGATCAAATTTACATCTTTTTCAGACCTCTTTGGCCACAGTAAGAAGAGATGGAGACGATCACTGAGGGTCTGTTGCAATTGTCCCAGAAGAACAGGACAGCCAGTGAATGTTCAAATCTATAAATCAGATCATGTCAACCCCTTGCTTAGGACTCTTCCCCCGCCCGGTTACTCTTCATCACAAATTCCTGTTGTTATTTTTTAAATAGTACTCATTAAGGTATTAAATCATTTATTTGTTTGCATGTGAATTGACTGTCTCCAACTCTAAAATGAGAGCACTATCAAAAGTCTTTCTCTGAGTCTTTTTCTCAGCCACTTTTTTCTCTGAGTTATAGTATCTCCAGGTTCAGAACAGGTCCTGGGACATAACAGGTGCCTACAAAGTTTACAGAATGATTGATGAGACCTTGACCCTTGGAAGTGGTAATGAGGATGGAGAGGAGATGGCCTTTAAAGGCAGAAAAACATCCTCCCTTCCCAGAGCCATTATGTACTTAACGAATAGATGGTAGCTGGTCTTCAGTAGACAGAGGAAGTGCTCAACTGACTGAATTTACTACCCACATCTGAGAACTTTTATGACAGGTGACCCTATTTTTTTCCTCTTGCCCTTGTCACTCCATGTGTTTCCACAAATTATCAGTCTCTGAAATATAACTTCCAGGGATCCTCTACTTTGCACGTCCATGGTCTAGTTCCAGCTCTGCCCCTAAAGTTGTGGGACAGACAGGCTCCTTTCTCAGGGCTTCAATTTCCCTAGTTGTAAAATGAGAGTGTTAGCCAAGGACCCATGAGATGCTTTCTAACTAACATGCTGTGAGTCTCAGATTTCTCGAGCTAGAGCAAGAAGTCCTCTCTGTTTTCATTTTTTTAAGTATACAGTGATTATATACAAAGTCTCATAAAACACAATAGTTTTTATATTTCTCTGTTGTCCCTTTCAATTTCTACTCATAAGCATTTTTACAGAGTTATAATCAGAGCACATGTACAATTTTGCGTTCCACTCTTATCTTTGAACGTTATTTGTTATATGCCTTTCATGTTGCCACAAAGTCTTCCCATTTATCATTTTAATGGCTACATAATTTTTCATGGAGTTAACATACCATAAATTATTTAACCATTCCTAAATTGTTGGGATTTTGGATTCTTTCCAGCTTTGATATTTTAAAGGGCTTTGAGCACACAAGTTTTTTTTTTTTTTTTTTCTTTTTTCAGAGTTATTTTCCTCAGGGTAAATCCCTCAGAGTGGGATTATTAGATGAGTTTATGGTTCTTGAGAAGAATTGCCAAATGGCTCTCCGAAAGGATTGTTTCAATTTGTATTCAATTTGTGTTTCTCGCACTGAGTGTGCCAGTTTCACAGAAACCTTGCCAGCATGTTTTTAAAAATCAATTTCCTTTATTTTTTCAAGTTGAAGTTGTATGAAATGGGGCTTCTTGATTGTTGCTGTATCAGAATTATCATTAGTCAGGCTAACAGTGTAATACAGCTCTTGGCGAATAGAAGCACTCAAAAACCAGTATTGTTATTATTAGAAAACGAGGGATCTTAGGAGGGCCAAGCGCACTTTTCTTGCCCTTGAACTCAATTTTTTTCTACCATGGTCTCCAGTTCAGTTTACAACAGAGACATACCCCTTGCCTTCAATGTTCCTCTAATGAAAGTGTCACCGAATATTCTCTATTTCAAGTTGCTCATGGTTTCCTAGACTTAAAAGTCACGGACCAAGCTCCCTCCCTTATGGATTCTCTCCTTCCTTAAATTTTTTATCAAGAGATGGTCCTCACTAGACATGGGATGCTGACTACCTTTCCTAAAGCTGCTGCTGCTTATGTTCATCTGAAGTCATTCTCCACTCAGGTAGCTCGTCTTATTCTTTGTCTACTCCAAGGTAGCCTGTTGACTATTTGAAGATGACAATGAATTCTCCAGTGTGTATTTTCTTCTCCAAGTTCGATATTATGTTTTTTAAGCTATCCCTTATCTTATTCAAAATTTCACAGTCCTCATTGCTTTCCTCCGAGTTCTAGTTTGTAAAGTTTTCCCTTTAAATGTTGGATTGATTCACTTATTAAAACATACTGAGTATCTTCCAGAAGATGAGTAAGGCCAAGTTCCTGCTCTCACTATGCCCAGAATCCAGTGGGTCAGAGAGGAGCACAGGCCTCTCAGGTCCACATCTTAGAGAGCTCTCAGGCAGCATGCTGGTGGGTAGGTCAGGTGATGACACCTTCAGGAAAATCTGATGACCTTTGGTACAAACAACCCTATGCACACTTCATTGGTGAAATGATGACTGTCCTACCAAGCAGAAACTACCATATAATATTTGGTAGAAATGTCAAAGCATCCCTGAGCCTGAATTTCTGAGATTTAGATCATGAGAAGTGTTCTAAGGACTGAGCAGAGCAGACCCAGGACCACACCTATGATGGTGGCTTAAACACTCAGGCAAATGTGCTATTGAGACTGCTAGCTATTCAAGGAGCTGATAGAAGTCTTAGGAAAGTCAATTTCTTAAGTAGGAGGAAAGGGAGCCTACCATTAACCAGCAAGAAACTGAATGGAGAAAAGTCTGGTCCTGGTCTGTCATTGTTGGGTGACCTGGATTATGTCACTTAATTTCTCTGAAACTCAGTTTCTTCATGTGTAGAAATGGGTAGGGTTAGACTATTTATCTGATTTGTAATGTCCTTTCCAACTCTGATGACTTATGATGCACAGAACAGCAGATCTTGATTTGTCTCTCTCAATGACTTTTCCCATCATCCCTCACCCATCCCAGAAAAGCACAGAAAAGGTGACCTCATCGGTCACTGGGCAGATGTCAGAGAATCCATTGGGATTCCATGACCTCTGTAGCTACTAGTGATCATGTCCAGTTGCAGCTAAAAAATCTGTTGCTGGCAGGGCTTGTACCCAGTTTACCAAGCCTGCTGCCATAGCTGCTGCCTCTCACTTCCTCTCATTAAGGCAAACTACCATCTTATTTTGTTTTGTTTTCCCCGCATGTTTTGAGTTTGCTGCTTCCCAGCTCTTGTTATTAGAACAGACGTAATTAATAACTCCTGGCACACAGAGCAGCCAGATTGGACAATCTGCCTTTTGCTTTCTCGAACTGTCTTCTGAGCAATCTGCAACCCTGAATTTATAGCTTGGGCCCCATACAATGGATTGTTTTGTAATCCCCAGAAAGAATCAGGAATTTACCACATTGCCAGCTTGAAAAAATAACATTCTCTTTGTAGTTCATGGTAGAAGTTTCATCCAGACTCTCCAGTTTACAACTTGAAAGCAATATGTGGTCTCATCCTGACTTAAACCCCTCTTGAGAAGACAAGTTTATGAACTTCTTTGGTACCATACTAGAACTTTCCATTCTGGAGCATGGAGAGTTGGCTCTTCAGGTATTACCAACTCAACTTCTGCGGCAGCCGAGGCCCATTTCTTTAGCGGAGATTAAAAACAAAGACACATCAATCTCCTACTTTTCTTGTGATTGGAGAAAATTGTTAAGGACCTTAACAACGTCCTCTAGTTTTACCCTAAGCAGTCACAACACCTTGGCCTTTTTCACCTCAGGAAACATCCCAAAACATCAGAGATTTCTAATCCTGTCATTTGATCTGTCCATGTTTGTTTAAATTGATAGAACCTAAATTGGACAAATGTGACTATTTAATAGTATTCACTGAGCTACTACTCCTTTTTTTTTTGGTCCTATGGGAGCCATAAGTTTGAATAAAATAAGATTTCTGCTCTCAAGTATCTTACATTTTATAATCATAATAATTATCATTCAGGGCTGAGTTCTACCCAGGTATACCAGTAGTATAAATTTGTCTGTACATTGACTTTCTTGGGGAGCTTAAGAAGCTGTATTCTATCCCCTCAGAGATGAGAGTCTGATTTAATTCTTTTGGGATAAGTCTTGGGCTTCAGAAGTCTTAAAAAGATTCCCAGGTGATTTTAAAGGACAAACCACATTAGAATGTCCCAAAGGACTGGGAGGCACATACACATAAATAAACAAATAAAAACATTTTAATAGAGAAGTTGAGAACTCTTTCATGGAAAAATTTAGAATAAAATTCTATCGGATGTTCAGTTTAACCATGAAGATTAAATCACAGGCTTTGGGGTTATATGAATTGGAATTTAAACCTCAGTTCAATATTCTAGTGGCTGTATGTTCTTGGGTAAGTTATCTACCGGTTCTGAGGAATAGCCTGAGCTATAGCACACAGAATCTGGTGGAATGTAGGGAGCATGAAAGAAGTAGTGCCAGGAAAGGGGGGCAGTGGGTGAGAAGCATAGTTTTTCCTGTAGAGAAAAGTTAGGAATTTACAAGAGGGCAGTCTCAGAAAGGACAGAAAGGAGGTGGTAGTTAAAGTGGATGTTATAGAGTATAGACTTTTCCTAATGTCCAAAATATTTCTCCTCTCCATCTAGCTCTCCTTACCCAGGTCAACTGAGTTGACATTAGGTTCTAGAATACAGATCAAGGGGCTACAGCTAAAGAGCCAGACCAGAGTCATCCTCTGAGCAACTGATTTTCATGAGCAAAGTGTATAGTAGCCACTTCGTCAGCTGCTTCCTATGCTGTTATCAGTTCTTTAGACATTCCCAATGAGAACAAAGGAAATTATCAGAAAAATTCATACCAAATACTTAAGGAAAAGTTGACAGAATTGGGAACTGAGAATGGAGAAGGCAGAGAATAAAATACCTGGACTCTGAATAAACCCAGATCTGGCCAGGTTAGCACTAACTGTTTTTTATAGTTCCACTATAAGGTTTACTGAAGTAACAAGTAGTTATCACAGAGAACGGCAGTTCTCTCACGACAGAACTGAAAGGAAATAAGCCTGAACTTCCAAATGAAGAACGAGTGTTGTCAGAATATACCAAAGAATCTCAACGAGAACATCACATGAATTGCAAATGTGCAGATGAGGAAGCTGTAGACATTTTGAGAAGAGAGTCAAGTCATAAAATGTAGGGGTTAGTAAGGGCTTTGGAGCTCACCCTTCTGTGGGTGCAGACAAGGAGATGGGCACCCAGATCAGTAATGTGGTTTGTATCTAATCACATAGTAAAATAACTGCTGAGGAGAGAAGGGAAATTAGGTCTTTTGTCTCTTAGTGCTGCTCATTTGCTATAAGGAAAAGAAAAAAGTCTTTCTTTGTTTTTTTGTTTTTCAATGAGGAGGGACCAGACTTTTCTTGAGTGACAGGTTATGTCGCAATTGCTGAACCTTGTCGCACACCTATGTCATGGCTTCAGGATTCTGTGTGCATATTGCAAATCAACCTGATTTCTTGAGTACAACTTACTCTATCACCATACTTTGCTTTGCCTCATTTTCATTGTCTTTTTTTTTTTCTTGCATTAATTTCACTTTGTTCTACTAGAAGCATCCATACAAATTGTCTTGATTCCTTTGTGGAAGAGGTAGGGTAAAAAGGTAAGTAGCTTCACTCCACTTGTACCATGCTCAAAGCATAGAAGAGAACCAATATTTACTGATATCCACTACAGGCTTCTACATTTCTTTCGATTCTCTCAATATCACCATAAGGTATGCACTATTTTTATCTTTATTTTACCTGGGGAATCTGAGTCTCTTAGAATCGAAGAAATTGTCTGAATCTCACAACTGGCAAGTGGGAAGGATGAGGTTAAATCCAGGTCTGACTGACCCCCAATGCTCATGTTCCTTCCCCTACATTGGGTGGCTCTCTGGAGATATTTATTGCCCTGGAGCGGGAAAGCTGCCCGTGGTCTGCTGAATGGCCTGAGTGTGCTGTTTTCCCACAATGCTTTGCTACTTTATTCTTTAGAAGTGCCTAATTATTTCACTCAGCAAGACCTCAAATCTTACTCCAAACAACTGGCTTCCAAAGAATTGGCTATTTTCCCTGCTTTTAATGTTGGGGAAAGAAACCCAACCAGCTATTTTTCTTTTTTACTCCATGACATTACAAGAACAAAAATAATCATATTAAGATGTCAAAAATAAATTTTAAATGTGCAAATGTGGGAGAAAGACACCTCCTGTCTGGGAGAATCCAAAAAAACTTGAAATAGACTCATGTGTGTTCTTTGTGTGAAATGCAGTGGCCACAATTCAAATTAAGATGTTAACAGGACATTAATAAGAATGAACTGGGGATAAACACAGGGTTGCGAAAGAAGTTCATGAAGTCATTTAAGTGAGAAGCACACTGTGTGATTGGAAATCTGCACTTACCCTGTCCCTATTATCAGTGTTGGTTGGCCTCACGGAGACTGGCCCTCTTCTTGTCACTGCTTCTTCTGAGTAGACTGGAGTAAGTTCTCTGAGCCCAAATCTGAGCCAGATTCTCCAGGAGAGCAAAGGAAGTAGTTTGTGCCTTTAAGGGTCTCCAGTATGGTTTATGACTTTGACTTTGGGTGCAGTGAAAAAGCTCATACCCAAGAGATGATTAGAGTCCTTCTTTCTAGGCAAGGTAGTTTCAGGGCTGAATGCAGATCATTGTATATCTGAACTACTACAAAGCCTTGCAGTGATGGTGCTTGAAGGAACCTCACACATGCCCATTTAAATCTTCATCTCATACAAGATTTCCAAGGAGACCTGAGAAGAGGCAAGGGCTGACCTAGGGCAGTTTAGCTAGTTCACAGTAATAATCATTGCCATTCAGGCAATTTGTTAAGTACCAGACGCTGTACCAAACACTCCACATTCAACTTCTTATATAATTCTTGGCAATGTTTTGAGGTAGTGGTGATCCTCATTTGGAGGTGAAAATACTAAGACACAGAGTTGGAAGTTGCTTGCCTGAGATCACATAGCTAGTGATTTGTAGAGGTGAGACTTGAATGCCAGTACCTTTGACTTCAAAGTCCATCTTCATTTTGATTGGGACTGGCATCCAGAACTAAGTTCACTTCAGTGTAATGCTTTCTTTAGCGTAGAGAACCTTTGAGTATATTCAATGATTTATTTGATATATAATTGTCTAGGGGCCCACTATGAGCAGATCTTGAGCTAGATCTTAATGGTATAAAAAAATTAGTAAGTGCAGGTTCCTAACCTCTTGTATCTTAAATTGTAATGGAGTGATTGACACCTGAAAAGAAAAAATTACAGTAGAGTGTGGTCAGTGGTATTACAGAGATATAAACAAGTGCAGTGGGAGATCAGGACAGAGCAAAAAGTTCTGTCTGGAAGAAGTAAGTGGTGACCTCACAGATCCAAATGTGCTAAAATGTGTGCTGGGTCATGAAATATGACTATTTGAATATTATATACTATACGAATATTTCCAATCAGAGAAAGGAAAAAGTATAATCCAGAAAAGGAGAATGGCATGAGCAAAAACCCCAAATTGTGAAAGATGTCAGTATGTTGGAGTAGCAAGTTCAAGGTGACCATGTAGGATGAGGAAGCAGGAGATGAAGATTGGGATCAGACAGTGAAGGTTATCACATGCCCCCATTGAGGATTTTGTCTCAATTCTACAGGTGGTAGATCATCAGGAGGGATTTCTAAGCGAGAGCATATCTTGGCTAGATTTGTTTTTGAAAAAGGAAACCCAAGGAGACATGGAGAACAGAGAGCGGATGTCGCTATGGTCCTGCTGGAAGCTAAGGAGAGCTGGATCTTTGTGGATGGAGAGGCTGGGAGAGGAGTATGAGTTTCTGAGGAGAAGCTCCTAGGATAACTGCATGTGGAGGGTGAGGCAAGGAAGTGTGTGAGGATGCCCTGGTGATTTTCAGCTTTAAGATAAATAGACTCATGTGTGTTCTTTGTGTTCTCCAGGCAGAGAGGATGCAAATGCTATCAATGGAGCTGAACACAAAAAACATGGACCAGGCTTAGCCATTCTAGAGTGAGAGGTGGGAGAGGTGAATTCCTTTTGGATATGCTAGTTTAAACGTTGGCAAAAACATCCCATTGGAGATGTAAGGTGTATTTGGGAAGACAAATGTAGTGACAAGAAGTAGGGGCTAGAGATAGAGATTCGGGAGACTTTAGAATATCAATGGTACCTAAAACTCTAGAACCAAGTGAGTCCCCAGGGAACTCTGTGGGGGCGGTAGGATAGATGAAGACCCAAGATAGCCCATGGGTACTCTACAGGCCCTTCTCAGACCCTGAGCCCCATAGGCAGCCAGAGTTCCCTTCAGGCAGGTTCTTACTGGTCACTCTGGCTTCCTTGAATGGGATGTGGACAAATCGGTCATTCATGCTTGCTTCAAAGTCTCTATTAATTTACAACTTTTTCAAATAATTTTCTAAAATTATTAATCCAATAACTGTTGGTTGAAAGTATAGGGCAAGGAAGGGGGGTTGGATGGAGTGATGAGTCAGAATCTCTGTCTTCAAGGAGTTTCTGTCTAATATTAAGGGAATCTAAACAGAAAATTAAACAGTAAGTGTGAAAGTGTTTAGCAGGGTGTGAAATTTAATAGGTGAGAGATTTTCATTTAAAAAATGATATACATAAGTATCTGAGAAAAGGGATAGTGATGGTTCTCAGGAAGAGGAGATTTCTAGATTTTGCTGGAGGCATGAGGGAAGGCTTCTTGGAAGAGGTGGTATCTAGGCAGGAAGTATAAGTAGCATTAGGGCAGGCAGAGGTGTTTGTTGGTGACAGGGACACATTTCAGGTGGGGAGAACTTGTCTGAGAAGCAACTGTGTTTACAGGTGGAACCAGATGTTAAGAGACCCTGACAGCTTAGTGCCTCTTGCCCAGTAGCAATGGAGTGCAAGAACTGAGATTCCCTTTAAACGCCCGACTGCCGACTGCCGGGGCTAGGCAACCATAAGCAGGACTAGCTCCTAAGGAGGGTCAGATGGCTCTGCATGTCCTTCCCTGCCCCCATCCTGACTCATTGTGGGACCAAGCTGTTTTAGTGCTTCATTTCCCTTGGTCAAACCAGGATGATTTGAATGCACCTGCCTCTCTTCCGCTCCCCCCCACCACCGCCACAGCTTGGTGAGGGTGGCCGTTGTGAGGAGCAGGGAGTGCTTCCTAATTGTGGTCCTGCGGCCCAGGCCCCACGTGAAGGCTCTTGGCGGTCTCACTCAAATGAGGTGGGGGCCCGGCTGACTGCTCAGCCACCCTTGGAGGATGCCTTGGTTATTCCTTCTCAATAGGCCTCTGGTCCGGTTTTGAAGCTGTAAATTTTAGAAGCTGGTTGCTGTTCTTCAAAAAAGGTGAAGGGAGGACAGAATGAGGAGAAATGGAACTCCACCTGCCAGAGATGGGCAGATCTAGGCAGCAGCTCTGCTCTCATTCTCCTCTCCCTACCAATGACCTCCCAACCCCTCCTTCCCATCAAATTAGACATATTTGAAATGCAGAGCAAATGGCCTCATCAAAACAAAGGAAGAAAGACAGGAGAAAAAAAGCAAAAATCAGTAAAAGCTATCAAATATTACCATGCACCTGGAAGGGTTAGGTCCTTTCTCACAAAGTGGATTTTTCTGGGAACTCCTGCTCTGTAGAACAATGTTTATCCATCAAGGTGTGAGAATTTGGCTTATCCATTTGGGACTCTGCTCCCACTAGCTACACCTGCACAGTGGCTAAGAAACCACAGAACCCTGAGATGTGTTATTATGACACTATCCCCAGGGACTATGAGACAGTTGGGGTCAGTGTTTTAAACACAGCAATTAATGGTGTTGAGCTGTTTGAATTCCCTTGGTCTCCAGGGCAGATGATGATGATGATGATGATGATGATAGTGACGATAATAATGCCACCAATAACTTTCTGTAGTAGTGAGTCATACTGCTACAAAGCACTTTCACATTTATTGACTCATTTTCTCTCAAGAACACACTGGAGATCCCAGTCACCTTTATAGTATCCCCAAAAGATAAACTACCACCTCTAGTAAAGTGGACTTAAGCATAGACTCATTATTTAGAGCTGCACATGATGAAACTTTTGAGATTTGCATTATGGTCTTGCCCTTTCCAGCTGAGTGACCTTGGACAAATCACTTCACCCCTTCTAACCTTAGCTTCTTCATATGTAAAATATGTTAATAATAACTGTCTCAGAGGGTTATTGTAGGGATTTAAATGACTTCATGTAAATAAAAAAGGACATTATAAACTCTAAAGCATTATGCAAATATTAATTACCATCTATACAACGGTGAACTATTTGCAAAAATGAATGTAAATATAGTTTTGAGATGGCGGGTATGATGTGCCTGAAAGAGCACTTTAATTGGAATAGAAGATATGTGTTCTATTTTGGCCCCTACACATCAGGTGGCAGCAAGGAGTGTGGCTTTCAGACAGGCAAACACGGCCATGCAAGTGATGCATTTACCAGTAAAAGAAACGGCTGCCACCATCCACCTGTCACCTTGTCACCTGCAGTGGGCTGAAGAATGGCTCTGGAGATGCCCATATCCTACTCCCAGGAACCTGTGAAATTGTTGCCTTACGTGGTCAAGAGACTGTAGATATGATTAGGGCTCTTGAGATGGGAATATTATCTGCTTGCGACCAATGTGATCACAAAGGTCTTTGTAAGAGGGATGTGGGAGAAGCAGAGCCAGAGAGATGGCTATGTGACAGTGGAAGCAGAGATTGGAGCGATGCTCTTTGAAGAAGGGGAAGGGGCCACAAGTGAACACAAGTGGCCTCTAGAAGCTGAAAGAGGCAAGGAAAAAAATTCTCCTTTAGAGCCCCCGTAAGAACCACCCTCCACCCCCAAGAGCTTGATTTTAAAGCCCAGAATAATGAACTTTGGACTTCTGGTTTCTAGAACTGTCAGAGAATAACTTTATGTTACATTCAGTCATCCAGTTTGTGATAATTTATTACAGCAGCAACAGGAAACCCACACACCTCCTCTACCTGGAGCTCCCCAGTCCTGTGTACTCCCCACTCCCAGTCTATTTTCTTCCTCCTAATTTACATGTAACTTCTCTGTAGGCTAGTGGTCTGTGCCCAAGTCTTCTTCCACCTGCTCCCCTCCTTTTGAAGGCCAGCACGGTGCTCATGCATTACTGGGATTTATAACTGATGACCTCATTGGCTCCATGCCTTGAGTTGACCAGAGGTCTTCCTGAGGCACTCCAGCTCAGGATATACAGCTTGACTTTAGATGAATCACTTAAACCCCAGACTTTCTATTCTCTCATCTGTCATTAGGGATAAAATTTCTTTCCATGCATACCTCACAGAGTGGTTGGGACACTCAAGAAAAATAACAGCAATGAAGGCTCTTGGCCACCTGTAGAATGCTCTACAAGTGTGAACTCCTATTACCATCACCAGTATTATTTCAGAAACATAGAATTTTCCAGTTTAATCCCTTCTTCATTCAACAGGTATATGTGGCAAGTGACAGACACTAACTCTAGACAAGGAGAAAAAAGTTTTGTATGGAGACTATCCAACTGGGCGTTGGATTTTTGGATATTTGGACTATCTATGAACTTGCAGTTTCAATATGGACCTAAAAATATTTTTGAAAATAGATGTTGTGAGGACGTTAATAGTTGTTCAGTAATATTGCCCATTTGGAGATAGTGAAGTGGGAAAAATTTCACTTGCTTTTCTCTTTGTGGAACTAAAAATAGAAATGACACTTTACTAATCAGTAACAGGGTCATCTGAACACAGGAGCTCTTAAAACATCTTTCAGCCACAAGATTGCCGAGAGCAGAGGAGCTCTGCATTACTGCAAACCCATGCTTGCAGCATCTTACCACTGAAAAATGGAAACCCCCACTAGTTACAGGCTCTTTCTCATACATTAAAACCACAATTTACCTAAAACTTGCCCTCGACCCTCAGCATGGTTTATGCACCATGACCTCACTAACCTTCTCTGACTTGATTAAGATCAGAAAAAAATCAAGCAACCGTCTGGTAAATTTGGTCAAAAGAGCAGAGAATATTAGAATGCAGGGGCTAAGGAGCTGGAGGAAGGGAAATAACATTTATCATCCACTTAGTCTAAGATGCAAGACTACACTTTCCCATACATACTATCCAATTTAATTTTCAGTACTTTTTATATAGCTGCTTTCCCCATTTTACAGATATGGAAGCTGGGGCTCATCTGTGTTCTCATCAGAGTAGAACGTGGTAGTTGGCTTTCCAGACCATTTCTCATTCATCCCACTACAAAGGAAGGAAAATGAGAGGAATTGATTGCTCTGAAATCATACATTTGCTTAGTGCACCTACAACTTCTGCAATTTAGGTTCAGTACATAACTGGTCTGGACTCTCCCCTTTGAAGTTACTCCAGAACTCTCCAAGCCCCAGAGAACTGAATAGCACTCCAGGGCCTTCTTCCTTGGACACTTGATGTGGTACTTCTCAGGTGTATACCTGAGGTTCTGAGTATATTGAGACCTGTGACTTGCCCATGGGAAGCTGGAATCCTTTCCTTGACTCTTTGCCAGGTTCTGCTTTATGATGATCAGCACCCACTGGGAGTGGTGAACAGAGCTTTTGCAAAGTTGTTCCCTGTGCCCAATGCAAGGAGTTAAACAAGTGTTGGCTTTGAAGCCACACTCCTGGAGGCTAAGACCCATTGGAGATTAAGACTACAGACTTTGCTTGATCTTACTATACAATTGTGGGCAAACCAGGAGTGGGACTAGAGAACCTTCCAGGGCTGGATTTCTCACTTCCAGGAGATCCGTTTAGTGGAGTTGAACTAAATCCCAGATATATGAAGGTAATGAAGGAAGGAAGCTCTGAACGCATTTGGGCTTTGACTGTCTGAAATCTAAACTCTTGTTCACTGGTGGAGATTTCAAAACAATCCAACTCTCCTTCCCAAGAGGATCTATCTCATGTTCCTTTGAGAGTGATGATTTAAGGAGACACCTTGAAGCTATGAAAGACTCAGTCTATACCAAACTGAGAGAGCTAAAGATGAAGAGAAGATGGTTAGGGGCATCAGGCAAAAATGGGGCAGAGTCTTAGGGAAACAAAATAGGATATGACTGGAGAAGAAACCAATACAGCTAGAAACCCTGATATTACATAAGACCAGGGCCAGGTTTTGAAACACAGATCTGGACTCTGCTTCCAACTGGACCAGCTGCTCCTGAGACCCATGTAAGTCATTCAGCCTCTCTGAATATCATTTTCTTTAACTGAACCGGAGGGATAATGACATCTTCCCAGTGACCTCACAAAGTGTAAAGATTAGAGTGAGGCAGTATATGTGGACATTCTCAGGAAAATGTAGAGTGTTGTAGAATGTAATAAAAATAATTATCTGTGAAGCCCTCAGATTATCCTCATGGGCAACAATTCTTATTCCCCTTTTCCCATTGAGGGAATCCAGGTGTGAGATGTCATGAGATGTCCTAAGAGCATTCGTGTGGCAGATGATGGAGCCAAAATGCATTACTATTAACAAAGAGCAGATGAAAGGAGCATGACTGAGTGTTTTTCCTGATAATAACAATGCCCTGGCAGGTGTCTATGCTGCTGTAATCAGATTGGGCAGCAGGATGGAGAAAAGGGTGTGTTCCAGGTACTTGGATTGCAAAAAACCACCCCAAAACATAGTGGTTTAAACTGTAGTTTAAGAGTTTAAGAGGGCTGGGCCAAGTCTCTCTGGCTCAGTGGCTTAGTTGCCATGGTTGCAGACAGTGGCTGAAGCTGGAAGAGTTGGGAGGGGGGTACTGGAGCAGTTGGGAACAGGCCAGGGATTTCTCAGGGCTCCTTCCTATCATCCCTCTGTGTGGCTCACATTGGACTTCCTCACAGCATGGCAGCCTCAGGGCAGCTGGACTGCTTACACTGCAGCTCAGGACTCCATGCGAGCAAAGAGAAATCGGCTTCATCACTTGTTATGATGTGGCTTCAAAAATCATTCAGCATGACTTACACTGTATTGAAATGATTATAAGCAAGTCACAACCCCACCCAGATTCAAAAGGAGACTCAGACCCGACAATGTGATAGGAGGAATGACAAGTTTCTGGAAGAGTAGGTGGTATGGGAGAGATTGTTGCAGCCATCTTCAGAATATGCAGTCTGCCAAAGAAGGGAAGATTGCAACACTGTCGGAAGGAAGATCTCAAACCCTGGGACGGGAGGGGCATTATTCCTGCAGCAAGGCTGTTCATTAGAAAGCACAGTCTCTGGTTGACACTCAAGTTCCTCATAAAAACAGCCTGAAAAAATACTAGCAAAGTCCTAGGACCTAACGAAGGATGGGGGCATGCTGAGGAAGACCTGAAATTACAGCTGGGTAGGTTGATCAGTTTGCCAAAAAGCTAACAGAGAAGATGTTTATGGAAGTGAACAGAATGCATTCTTTACAAATTGCCAGATTATATCTTATAGACTCATCTTCTTGTTTGAAAACTTTTACAAGCTCAGGTTTTCTATATGGCTCAGTTATCTTGGAAGATCTCTCCTCCCACCCCCCCCACCTGGCTTAGCCAAATGTTGGTAGATTCTGGATAAAAACCAAAGACCCTTTCCATTTCAATTATCCCTCCATCAAGCTATTTATAAAAAAGAAATGTTAATTTATCTATCAGGTTGCTCTTTATTTTAGTTATTTTTAACTGATATTTACCTTGTATAAAGTACTGGGATATCTCCTGGGGCTAAAAATCATGAGGAGACATCCGGCCCTCAACGCTGAAGAGCCGCTAATTCAGCAGAGTGGGGGTGAATGAGAGGAGGGGGAGCCAAGAGTGGCCTGGGAATGGGCCCAGGGTTGAAGGTCCTGTGTGAGAGATTATGTTTATATGACCTTGTTTAAACTCTGTTCCAAGTATATACTTACTGATGAAAATCTTTCTTGGGTCTTCTGAGGAATTAAAGAAACGATGTGTGTGAAGTACTTAGCATGTGGTGGGTATTCAGAAGAGGACGCACTATTGTTATCAGGCTGTGTTTTATTATAATTTAATACCAACATTAAAGTATGAATAATGATTTCCTGTTTACGAATCACTTTGATATTTTTCAACTCATTTAATTATCCTAACAGTCCTGTAATTTTGGCAACGTGGCTATGCCCCTTCAATTTTACAGATTAAGACATTGGTGTTCAAGGAGCTCCAGTGACTCAGCCGGGGTATCTTCACTCATAAGTGGCAGAGCTGCGATTTGGAACCTGATTAGCCCCCCAAAGATTCCCCTTTCCAACCTACTATGTGGTTTCCTAAATTGTCATGTGAGCTTGTGCAAGCATTCCATGTCCTGTCCCCTGGCCTGGCCTTCAATTTCTGCATCTGCAAAGTGAGAAGAATTAAATCATGCTAAGGTCCCATCCAGGTCCCAATGTCTCTGATCAAAAGCGTATGTTCAGGGATGGTCCCTGCTTGCTGCCGAGCTCTCTCATTGGAGCCCAGGCTTGGAGGGGCTGGAGTCTGGAGCTGCGCCCAAATCACAGGCCTGGCTTGGCGTCCATCACTGCATCTGACTGCCAAAAGGACAGAATTCTCTAGAGGCCCCAAGTCCAATCTGGCCAACTTCTGATGGCCTTAAGTTATCCTCTGACCTCAAACTTCTGGTTATCTGAAGCTTATTTTTTAAAAAAGACTTAGGAAGAGGCATGATATCTCTCTGGAGACCTGCTTCCTTTCTTAGTTTCATTGTGTCCCTCCAACAACAAGAACTGGAGTCAGGGAGACGGGCAATCTGTATGTAATTTTTGCTTCTGCTACTGCCTCTCCTGTGACCTTGAGTAAGTCACATCAAAAGCAGGATTATCAATTAGAGTTCTCCTGGCTTGAGGATTTGCTAAGACTTGTGGCTTCCTCTTGAGGAAGAAGTGGGAGACCTAGGTTACATGTGTCTTTAAGATAAGAAAGCTATCAGATTTTCTAATTATCATGTCTGATATTCAGAGCTGGCCCACTTCAATTGCCCTTTTTAAAAAGCTTTTCTAATGTATTGCAAAGGAGATAGGTGAGGAAAATGGTTTCTGTTTCTGGCCCCAAGAGCAGTTGTAAGTCTCAAAGGTAATGTAAGTCTTAAAGCATGATTCTTTTTCCTTCTGCCTACTTCCTTCCCCATTTCTAGATGGGATTGGAAGTGACTCAGAGTCACTCAGAAATAAGTCTCTGAGCCATGCTAGATGAGGTCTTTCTACATCCTGGCCCCAGTGTTGCTTCTCCTGGGTCAAGTGTCTTCCTGTGATTCTCACTTATCATCTGGCTTCACTCTGCAAAGACTCAAGCAGGAGCTCCACCTGCTCCAGAAGGGCTTTCACACTCAAGGCCCATGGTGCCAGAGCTCTGCATAAGCAGAGGCTGAAGGGCACCTCTTCAGGAGCTACTCTGCCCCCAGTTAAGGAGCTTAGTTTTGGTTTCCTTTTACTGAAAGGGAGAAAAGAACTGATTTGATTCTTGCTCTACTTCCAGGACAGAGAAGGCTCAGATCCCTTTCCTGAAGCCCTTTGCATGTGGCCAGAGGTCTCAAGGGGATAAAGAAGAGGGCAATTGCAACAGCCCTAGGACAGCAATTGCACAATTTCCCTCAAGGCCACAGGGCAGCTTGGAAAGGGTGATTCTTGATAGCTAAATGGGGCAATAGATAAAATGCTGGCCTGGGCTGTGGTCACCACTGTGCCACCAATAATACACTGTGTGACCTTAGGCAAGTTACTGATCCTCCATAAGCCTCCTTTTCCTCACCAGTCAGACTAGGAAATGGGATGTTCTGTAGACTAGAAAAGTATCAGATTTGTAAAGGACATTTGGTATCGTCTAACCTAACCTGTTTGTTTTGTATACTTAGAAACTGAGGACTGGAGAGGGGCAGTAAATAACAGGGTCATTTCTAGAAGACAAGACCCCTACTTCATGTTGCAGTGCTGTTTCCTTTGGTCGATGATCTCCAAGGCTCTTTCAGTTCCAAGAGTCTGGCACTCTAAAGACATAGTTCTCTCCAAGCTCTGGCTTCTGTCTTTGGGCTTAGTCTTATGTTGGTCCCCATGTGATTCTTTGGGGACTCTTAATGACAAGTCATGCCCAGCTCACTTCAAGGTCTTTAGTCTCATGCAAGGCTGGGCAAATGATCTGTTCAGCATAGCTTCTGGCAGGCCTGTTGTAATGCTTATAACGGACTAGGCTCTTTTGGGGTAGAATTTTCAGACAGACTTTGAACAAGAGCAGGGTCAGCATGTTAACTTGGTCTTATATATAGACAGGAATATTGCTGTGGCCACCCCGAGACCATATTCTAGGTCCAGTTTGGTCCCCAAATCACTTTGTGACCTTGGACAAGCCTCATCATTTTTCCTAACCTCAATCACTCCTTATTTATTTGTTTGTTTGTTTGTTTATTTATTTATTTTAAAGATTTTATTTATTTATTTATGAGAGACACAGAAAGAGAGGCAAAGACACAGGCTGAGGGAGAAGCAGGCTCCACGCAGGGAGCCTGAAGTGGGACTCGATCCCGGGTCTCCAGGATCACGCCCTGGGCTGAAGGCGGTGTTAAACCGCTGAGCCACCCGGGCTACCCAATTACCCCATATTTAAAACAAGTTGATTAAACTAAATAATCCCTAAAGGATCTTCAAGCTCCAACATTTTATAGCAGAATATTGACCAATTTTTCTATTCTTTACAGGACTTTGCTTAAAGACTAGGGGGATGATCTTTGACACAAGAAGCCTGGGAATGCTTGCAGGTCTTAGGCTCATAAAACAAATATTAGAAAAGAAACATAAGAATTTTATGGTGTCCTGTACTTTGAGCTCATATTTCCTAGGATCTATTTCAGATATTCATAGCATAATCACACTTTAATTTTCATATGCAGAAAGAAGAAGGAAGAGATAAGAGTAACACTTACTATGGAAACTAACCATGCTATATCACAATGTTATTGCATTTGATTAAATCTGGTGGGAGACATGATTGGATCGGCAACTTCAAAGATACAAATCCTGCCTTCAGAGTTCATATCTACCAGTTCAGATATGAATATAAATAAATAACTCAAACATGAATTATCACATTTTAAAGCCAATACAAAGAACCCTAGAGAAGAGAAAGATCACTTACTCTTTGGGAGTATTGGGAAAGTCTTCATGGGAAGGTTTGAATTTGCACTTGGTTTGGGGAAACACATGGTCAAGAGAGACAAGAGGAAGTCTGTTGGAGTAAATTCTGTGAGTATAGATAGAGGCAGGGAAACCACATAAAGTTTGGTGACTGGTGAATGGGTAGTTTTTTGGGCTAGAGCACAAGGCTGTAAAGTAAAGCAGTGGGAAAGAAGACCAATTATATTTATGTACCATATCTCCCTGGCTAGTATGTAAGTTCATTTAGGGCAAAAATCTTTGTTCATCATCGTATCCTTTTCAAAGGTAACTCATAATCGTCTCTCAAAATTCATTTAATGAATAAATAAATCTTATTATGTGGTGCTCCCCCCGCCCCAAATCATCAGTGCACTGGGTGACATAACTATATCTTAGGATCTCAGAGGCCAGATTGAATGTGATACTTATCCTATTGATTTATATGAATGCGAAGTGCCATCGCTCAACCCTGTAAATGTAAAGAGATGACAACTCTCAACTTGTGACAGTTTGTTACAACTCAAGAGTGTTTTCTAAGATCTCCTTTATTCTATTATCCCTAAAATTGGCCCCATAGGCCATTGCAAGGAAGTATGGTTGATGGGCTTATTTCTGCATCAGAGTTGCTGAATTCAACATCCTGTACATGTCCTATACATGTCACATTTTAACTGTTAGAAGCCGATAAATGTGACACAACCTCCTTGCCCGCTTTATTAGATGGATGGTTGAAATTAATGATCTCTAACAGGGAGCAAATGTGGGACTTCAGGCCATGGTCCTTTGATCTCAGAATTTCAGATACTGACTGCCACTGAAAGATTATTAGAGTGTTTCCTATCTTGAACTTTTACTGGACAGATATAATATAAATGTAAGAATTCCTTTGATTTGTACACAACATTACAGTTTCCAAAATACTTTCACATCCATCATTCTATTTGATGCCCACAACAAACTTTGGAGTTACTCAGAGAGATATTCCTAAAAACAGAAAAACAAGAATGCTGATCTAATGCTGCTAGACTAGGCATAAGACACAAGACTGGTGGTAGCCACTATTTTCTGAGCACATGCTTTATGCCAGATATTTTATGTAAATTATTTTTGTCAGTCCTCAGAAAAATCTTTGGTTTAGTTTCTATTGCTACTTTAAAGACTACCCCCAAAACGTAGTGGCATAAAACAACCATTTTATTATAAGCATAGATTCTATGGGTCAGGAATTCAGAAAGGTCACTAAAGGAACAGCTTGCTTCTGTCCCATGATGTCTAGGACCTCGGCTGGAAGGTGCAAAGGCTTGCGGGCTCACCAGCTCTGAGCTGGAATCGCGTGGAGGCATCATACATCATATGCCTGGCAGTTCCAACTGCCTATTGGGATGGGAGCACCTATATGCGGCCTCTTTCTGTGGCCTGTGCTTCCTCATAGCATGGTGGTCTCAGAGTAAATGAATGTTTTATATGGAGGTTGAGTGATCCAAAATCAACTGTTCCAGAAAACAGAACATAAGGTAGAATATGGGTCACCTTTTGTGACCTTACTCCGAGTTTACATGGTGCTCCTTTACTCTGTTGGTTATAAGCAAGTCACTGGCCCACCCATATTCTAGGGGAAGGAATGCAGATCCAACTTTTTATGAGAAGAGAGCTCAGATGGGATGGCAGATGTCTGGAAAATATACCTGTCACACTCCAGAAGAATTTAAGAATGAAGAAATCAAAGTTCAGGATGATTAGGGACTTGTTCAAAGTCACAAAGCTTCTACAGCAGAGGAGCATCTCACCCAGGGACTAGGACTTCAACATGAGGGAGTACGGTAAACATTGCTCATAGTCAAAATTACCTTGGAAATCCTTAATTTGTCAGTAAAGAATAAAATATGAAGTTTTACATAAGCAACAAATTCTAGTGTATCATCTCATGCTCATTAAGGTTTAAAGTCCCATAGATTTGATGTACTTTAAAGGATAGATCCAGAATGACTCGAGTTAGTCTCACTCCAAAGCCCAAGCTCTTTCCATGCTGTAGTCTAGATACCATCTCTGGGAGACGGGGAAAGAGATCAGAGTTTCAGGCCCTTCTGCCAGAGGTGGACCTCATCAGAATGAGGCCTCAGTTGCAACCTGGATGTGATTTGCAGGCTCTGTCACTGGCTTGACTCTGAATGTCTATACTTTGTCCCTGGTAAAGCTATAGCTATCCCTCAGCATCTGGATACTCACACTCTTCCTACCCACTGCCCCTTCTCTCTAGATCTTCACAGAATAGGAAGAAGGGACTCCGATCTGAAAAGGAATGGAATGTCAACAGATGAGGGTAGGGGCATTTCAGGTAGACTGAACAGCATGAGCAAAGGCAGGATGGTGTGAAATTGCAGGAAATATTCAGGGATTGGTGAGTAATGCTGAGCTATTTTCCTGGGGGGGAAATCACTGAGGTCCTACAAGACCCAGCCAAAGACTTGATTCCAGAGATAGTGATGTAGGAAAAAAGAAGCCTGGTCAGCTTTGCAATTTATCAGTGAGTCTCTGAGTCTCCGGGAGGCAGTATGCAGAACAGTGAGAGAGGGCGGGGCTTAGGCGGGAAGAAGGTCAAGATACCACCACTATGGAGAAGCAAATGCCTGCCTCTGGCTAATGTCAGGGCATCTGAGTGTGGAAATGTAGGGTCTTTGCCCATGATCTTTAAAGCAGTCTTGGTACTTATATTTAAGGAACTAGGCAGGCCTCCAGGGCTAATGGAACAAATGGCCACTAAAATGCATGACTCAGACAGTTCTCTACTCAAAGAAATCACCTCCAGGGCCTCAATGCCTGAAGTTTCCCATTTGAAACATTTTTTTTCTATCTCAGAGACTTAGAACTGGATTAATCATAATCCCTGTTTCATGTATGACACTATTGTATTTATTTGCGTAGTCAATCTGATGTAACAAGCATTCGTAAATGGCCCTTCGATGTGGCAACAAGGACTTTGACAGTCACTTGACCACATCTGCCTCTGCCTCTGTGGTCTGCCCTGCTCCACCCCTGAGACCCCCCCACCGAAAGTCACCGTCATCATGAATCTTGTGTTCATCATTTCTTTCCTTTCTTTTTAAGATTGTTTTATCTCATCTGGATGTGTTCCATTAGAGGTACATTTTATTAATGTTGTTCTTAATATTATAAATGGGACAACATGCACAAATAGTTTTGATATTTCTCCTTTTTAATTAATATCATATTGGAAAGACTTGTCCATATGGCTGCTTCTTGATGGAGTCTATTTAATTTGAATACACAATAACCTATTCATCAGCTCCTGTGTTGATGGGGATTTGGTTTGTTTCCTAGTATGAACCGCAGTGCTCTGAGCATCCGTAGCTCTATGTTCTACATACACCATGCCAAGCCCTCTCCTAAGCACAGCTCTAGGAGAATTGCTGAGTTTTGGGTCCGTAAAGTTCAATTTTATGAGATAAGATCAAACTGTGTCTAAGTGGTTTTACAAACTTCCAGTTCCAGCCATGACTACCTTTCTCATCAAAAACAACTATGAAAGTTGGTCCAAAAAAATCACATTATTTGAAAACAATGCTAATTTTATTTCCTCTTTTTCAGTTCTTACCCCTCCAATTTCCTTTCTTATTGAGCTAACGATATTTAGCTGATCTGGTAAATTACGTTTATGGATTTTTTAATTGAAAAGCTATCCTCATGTACCTGGGAAAAGCTCAGTGTGGTGTATGATAATTTTAATGAACTATTTCATTTGATTTACTAAAAATTTATTTGGAATTTGTACAGCCATAACAATAAGTGGCAGAGCTATGTTATTGTTCTTTCCTTCAGACCTCAGACCTTGGCTGCTTTGGGCATAAAGGCTGTGGTCTTCATATCATCTGATACTATTACATTGACATCAACTTCATTTTGTTCTACTTGCCTGATTAATCATTTTCATCTTTTGTTTTCATTTTGTGCATCAATGTTGCCTTAGAATATGTCTACCAAATGCTTGGATTTGGGTTTTCATTTGGCAAGTTGGTTTATTTCAATTTGTTCCTTTTTCTATACTCTTTACTCCTTTGTTTATTGTTTTAAAGTTGTCTGTGTTCTCTCTCCTACAAGACAAGAACATTAATATTCTCTGATGTCCCTTGGCCTCCCCCTACTTCACCATCCTGAGTTCATCTCAACCTCAAATTCTGATTATTTTTTATGGATATGCTTTTGCTTTCTCTTTTCTTTGGTTCTAGCTATTTTTTAAGACAATCACAAACTTTACAAAGATATTTTACTTTATCTTTACAAAGATATTTTACTTTACAAAGATATTTTGTCACCTTTACTTCGCATATTTCTTCCATCATCCCTTAGATTTTTTTCTACCTATATAAGAACATCATTAAAAAATGTTTTACATGTGGGTTTTTGGGTGGAAAATGTTCTGAGACTGGATGTCTGAGATTATTTTTCATGTCCTCACATTGGAATAAAGATTTAACTGGATACGAAATTCTGTACTTTCCAAATTTTGAAAAGACTTCATTGCTTTCTTGTATCCTTGCATCCTACTGAAAAATCTGATATCAGTATTATTCTATTGTAAGTGATCTTCTTTCTCTCTTTCTTTCTGGAAGTTTTTACAACTTTACCTTATCTCTGATATTCTTAATCTCAACATAATTTATGTCAAGGAGTACGATTTTTCCTTATATCTCCTCTTATGCTGTCTGTGCTTCCTTTCAATCTGAGTCTTTTATCTTTCATTAATTCTGGGGGAATTATCTCCATTATTCCTTCAATTACTTCCTCTCTCCCTTTGTATCTATTTTTTTTTCTTTCTGGGACTACTTTTGCCTTTTTTAGCTTAACTTTTATATTTTCTATTTTTAAAATAATTTTCTGCTGGGAGAATTCCTCATCAGATCTCCCAGTTCACGAATTCATTCTTCAGGCAAATCCATTCTGCTAATTACCATCTATTGTATTCATTATCTCAACTATTATATTTTCATACTTAACATTTCTACTCAATTCTTTTTTGTGGTTTCTTATTTTCATTACATAGTGCTAATATCATCCTTTATTTTTTAAATATAAAAAATTAAACAAATTCTTAAAAATACACACCAATTCCTGATTTGTCAGTTCTAATACCTCTGCTTCCTTTGGAATCTGTAACTTAGTTTGTGGTTTTTCTTTGGAAATATGAGCACTTCTCTTTTCACTCATGAACTTCTATTCCTCTGGGGTTATGAACTACTCTATCCAGCAGTGCTGATGGTGGAAGGGCAGAAGGCCAGACTCCCATCTGCATTGACATTTGTGTGTTCAAAGAGAGGGATGAACCTAGAATTGCAGGGTCCAGGCACCAGAAAATCAGAGCTAATCACTCCTCACCCCACCAAATATGCTCTTCAGTTTAGGAAGAGTTAGTATCTAGTAGAGGAGATTATAATCCATTGGCCCTGGGTGGTTGGAAGGAAAGAGAAGTCACCACCTGAGACCAGTCAATCTGCATGTGTTGTCCTCACCGCTCGGGCATAGGACTTCTGCACAGCCCTGTTCCCACACCTGAGGAGCACTTACTCAAGAGGCCTAAGCTCCATCCCCGTCTCTCCCAAGGCAATGGGAGTGGGTATGGGTGAGGGGAGATGAAGACCCTAAGAAGCAACAGTTCCCCTCTTGTTTTATCCTGCTGCAGCAACCCGGATAACCTCTGCCCTGGGTTGGGATCATTCCAGACACACATACGTGCCAGATAAAATCTGCTTCTGTCTCTCCAGGGGGGTTCTCACAGCTTTTTCTGCAACTTAATGCTTTTCCTATATAGTTCCCCAGAGTTGATCTTGGGGGAAGGAGTCAGTAGTTCAGGCTAGTCCAGCATCTTCTTAGAAACTCTTCAACTTTCCTTCTCACAGATGACACACTGTCCTTCCCATTCTGCCTTCTTTCACACCTAGATCTCTAGGGATGGCAACATGCCAAGGATGGTGTGGGTGAAGCACCAGGTCAGCTCTTCCCCTGGAGCAGAAAAGGGGCAGCACACAAGTGGCGTGGAAGGAGCACCCAGCCCACATCACGGCTGGGTTTGTGTTCTCATTCCATCCTTGACTTGCTGTGTGAACCTAGAGGAGTCATTTCACTTTTCTGAGCTTCATGTCCTCTTCTGAAAAGTGAAGTTAACAAGAACACTGACCTCACTGGGCTGATGCAAGACTCAAGTGAAAAAGTGGATGTGAAAGGGTTTTGTAAACTGTAACGTGAGGTGATTTTATTGATCATCTGAAGGCAGGAATTACCTGACGGCAGGAAAAGGAATCTTAGGCTGGGTGAAAGTTCATTTTGCCGACCTCAACATTTTACTGAGTGTTGGCCCTGCTAAAAAAGCCTGATACAACTGGACATTCTCTTATTATAGAAAATGACAAATCTGTGTTTGATGCCAGGATTGTCACATTCCTCCAGGAGTGCAGACTTTTATGGGCCCCTGGAAGCTCTGCCCGGACTATTTCTGAGGACAGGGACATTGTGCCTTATTGGCAAGGCTTGTTAAACCAAGGCCACTTGTGGTCATTGAAGAATCTAGATCTGCCTTTGCAGTGACGGGGAAGAGTTATCAGATCCTGTCCTCTGATGTTTGTGGATTTGGCTACCCTGCTTCTGCTAAGCTTGGTGCCTTTTGCTTCCTTGTTTGGTGAGGGACATTTCCTAATGTAGTGAGTGGGACTGAGGAGTAGGAGAAGAGAATAGATCAGGTCCAAATCAAAGACAAGTAGCAGAGGTAGAAATGAGTAAGAATAATGTGTTCTCTCTGGGCATTTGTACAAGGACAAGGCTAATGAGACTTTGTTTTCAATTACTTAAAATGTAGTCTGTCATTGGAAAGATGATGTAATGACTTTAAAACAGAAAACAAGCCAAAATCTTACACCACATTCAACTACTTGTATTTTTGCACATTCTTGCCTATTTCTGTTGTCATCATCATGCATGCATAATGCACATTTCATTTTATGGCCTGATTTTTTTCCACTTAACATTAGATAATAAGCATTTTCCTTTTAAAGTCTGCATTTTAATGAATAGACAATCTAATTTTGGATACAGTATGATAATTAATAAAATTATCCTCCTACTTTTTGATATTTGCACTGTCTTCAAATTTTTTGTTGTTTGTTTGCTTTTTTTTTGCTATTATAGTGAATGCTGTCATGTGCATCTTTGTGCACTTTGCATATTTTATTTGTTGTTGTTATTGTTGTTGTTGTTGAATGGTTACCTTGCATGAATTCTAAAATTCCTACGAGTGGCATGACTGGGGAATATAACCAGGCATCTTTATGACTGTTGGCTGCTATTTAAAAATAAAAGTTTTATTTTAAAGTGCCACTAGCCAATTTAACCGCAACTCTTCCAAGTTTTGACTGTTTGAAGTTTTTTTTCTACTTTAATATAAAAAAATAGTGCTTCAAATTTGTTTTCATTTGTACTTCTTTGCTTAATAGCAAAGTTTAATGCTTTCCATGTGTTTTTGTTTTTGTCTAGATCATGTTATTAAAAATAAGTTGCCATAAACTTCCAGAATTTTTTTTGAAAGCCCCCTCCATATGCTCCCCATAATATTTCCTAAGAAACTCAAATTTCCAAATTAATCGGATATAAGTGCTCACAGCCAAAGCAGAGAGAAGTGTCAAGTTAATTTGTCTTCTGTTCAGCTGGTTGAATGCCTTTCATGTGTAATTCAAGTCCTGTCAAGAATGTTTTAAGGGGTATTGAAAATAAAACATAGATACCACCTCCCAAAAGTTTACATTCCAGAAGAGTTATCATCATACGACTGATTGAAAAATTGCTAAACGTTGTAAGATAAGGATAGAACAAGAGCTGTGGGGATTCAGAGAATAGAGAGATTATTTCTAACTCGTGCTTTGGAATGTGAGGAGTCAGAGAAGGTTTCTGGGAGGAAATTGCATCCAAGCTGCATGAAGAGGATCTGAGGTAGGAGCCTATTTCAGGGCAGTGAGGGAAGTGTGTCGGGGAGAACATTTGGCCCATATTATGTGATGGAGCTCCTGAGGTTTTAAAGTCTTCTTACATATAGCTACTCTTCTCCAGATGGCAAATGGAGTCAGGCATGGATGACCAACAGTATTAAAATTATACTATATATTTTGAAAGGCCTAAAATTTCCAGTGAAGCTCAGTGTTTCTCAACTCCTCCCATGAGACGGCACACAAAGAAGTTGATGGTATTTCTTTGTTATAATGGGGCAAACAGACAAGGCTGCTTGCTACCAGAGGAGTCTGGTTCAGAACCCCAGCTACGCCAGGTCAGAAGACTGAAAAGATCAATTTCTGGACACTCTTGGAGCCCATTGGGCAAACACCCTGTGAGAAGTTTTACGGATAGGGAAAGATGATTTATAACAACAGTTAACAGATTTATTCTGCATGATAATCAATGAATTGGGCATTAAGATTGGAATATAAAAAATAATCGCAAGAATTATTATGGTTTTGATTGGCTCTACCTTGACCAGGCTGTCAACCATGGGATAGAGAAATTTCCAGTATTCAGAAAATAACATAATAGAACCCTGGAATTGTAATCATAGCAGTCCAAGCTTGGACAATATGAAGAAACAGGAAAATCACCTGTGGAATATATTACAGGACTGGCTGATGAGAATAATATTTTGCATGTATCTAGTAGTTTCATTTCAAGGAGTTTAAAACATGAGATCAAATCATGGTCACATGCCAAACAGGTAAAAATATATCAAATAGATTTTTGAAGATCTTCATTTAACAAATGGAGCAAGTTATTTTGGCTATTTGTTTATTTAAACTTTTCTTGTTCTAGAAATTATTTCAACTAGACAGGCTACATTAGTCACTCAAGGATTCAATAGTTTAAAGGTCAGGAGGTTAGAAAACAATTTAATGAAGGTCTTTGCATAAGAGGAAAAAAACAGATTTGCATGGATATAAAAAAAATTACACAACTGGGTGCAGTGCTCTTGTGGAAAAATTCCTGAAAATCTTTGGTGCACCACCATACTTATTATTACATTAAAAATTCTAGCAGCTGTGCTTTTCTTCTAAATTAAGAAAATAAAGCAATATCATGAGCTAATGCCACATCAAAGTGGCATGTTTCAACACTTCAACATCATGTGTTGCCAGAATCGAGTGTTCCAGGAGCCCTGGCTCACCCCGCTCTTCCTGGAGGCAGATGCTGGAGTGGTCACTCCAGGCCTGGGAAGTCAGCATTTCTTGGTTCTCCTTCCAGATTGTGGTGAGGCCCTGGACATGCTTTATCCCACCTCAGTTTCTCTGGTGAGGCCCTGGGCCATGTAAAGGGATTGTGGTGAAATGGAAATATTTGAAGGGTTGCCACTTGAGAGAGGGATTTCTGTCTATTTTGCATCATCCCAGAGGATAGAATTAGGACCAAGAAGGTGGTAATTGCTATCACAAGGTGGATTTAGACTCTACATAAAGATGAGAAATAGGGAAAATTAAGTCTCCTTAACAGGACCTCTTACTAGGACTAACCCCTCATCTGTACTATTTCATTTCATTCCTTTAACAACCTGTGAGGTAAGGACTATTGATTTTTACATACTAGGATATTGAGAGAAGGTAGGTAATGTGACTAGGTCACACCACTACCAAGGGCACCAGGACTAAGACCAGGGTCAACTTAAACCTAATCAATTGTATGAAATTAGCTCATGGAATTAACCATTGAGTTACACTATCCTAAAGAAAATGGAGTGGTGGGGATCCCTGGGTGGCTCAGCGGTTTAGCACCTGCCTTCGGCCTAGGGCGTGATCCTGGAGTCCTGGGATCAAGTCCTGGGTTGGGCTCCCTGCATGGAGCCTGCTTCTCCCTCTGCCTGTGTCTCTGCCTCTCTCTCTGTCTCTTATGAATAAATAAATAAAAAATATTTTAAAAAACAAAAGAAAATGGAGTAGAAAAAGACCAAACAAACCCTTAAGTTAGACATTATTTAACAAGCAACAAGCTACTATGGGATTTGTGAATGGTCAAAATAAGCCTAACGTGTAAAGGCAAAGATTTAGCATGGGAGGCGGGAGGTGGGAACACCTGCCAAGGCGTTCTGTAACTATGATCCATATGGAAGGATAATCCTCTAGGAGAACACCCAAATATTTTGTAGGAGACAGCTCCCAAGGAATCAGCTGGTGAACTGACCACCGACAGCACTGAAGCTTATTTTAAATAAGGAAGCTGTCAGCTTTTCTTTGAAAAATTTTCTGATAAATAAAAATGTCCCAGATGCAACTAGTTGTCATAGGAGACAGTGAGATCCTTGCTTCTGGGGATGCTCAGCAGAGCTTGGATGTGTGGATGTCAAGATAAAAGAAGATTAAGATGGAAAGACCTGAAGGTCTCCTCCAGCCCATTATTGGAGAGTCCATTATTTCCTCTGTACAAGGTGTCTGAGCTAAGATATTAACAAACAAAAGGGACAGGGACTAGGTTGGAGGAATTAGAGATCAAGGTCTACAACATACTCAGGTTTCTACATAGTTCTCTACACATGGGGTTAGGACCATGGTGAGGTCTGCTCCAAAGAATCTCCATGTAAACATGAGCAATGTCAGTCATGTGACCCATGTTTTGAAGAAAGAATCCCAGGTAGTAGGAAGGCGGATCTCTCTGCTCCTCCCTGTTAAGAGATAGAAGATCTAAAAAAAGAAAGAGAGAGAGAGAGAGAGAGAGAGAGAAGATCTCCCTTCCATGACGTTGGGGAAGATTGGGCAGTTATGACTTAAAACCAAAGAAGTCCAGGGAAAGGAAGTAATTTTCCCAGGATCTGCTGACAAAACAAAGGTTTTGCACCTGGGTCTCCTGACTCCCAAACTTAGGGAGGTTCTTTCCACTGAGCAGCCCTGCTTGCCAATCTCATTTTTGGCAAGGATGTCATCTTGCCCCAGGCTGTGGGCCCTGTGAGGTCAGGGCTTGAATCTCATACCTCGCCCTCATTTTTTAACCCTTGCACGTCCAGCGGTAGGTCCTCCATCCATCCTTCGGCCCTCAACCTCCTTTCGTCATCGTGATGCTTTGCACTATTCCCATTTACAAACTTAAGGTGCTCAGCTGGCCTAAACATAGCAGTTAGAAATGGATGGTGTCTCGGAGATCATCTAATATAACCCCGACGATTTACAGATGAGTGTACCAGGAAGCTTCAGAGAAGAGTTGACGTCTTGGTCGCTGAGCGACATTTGTGCCAAGTGCCTATTATGTGCCATGCCCTTCGTGGTGGCAGGCAGGTGCCGGGGCTTCCACAGCCGATGGAGGTTTGGACTCTGCTCCCCAGGAGGCCACAAAGCAAGGGCTGGGAAGGACCTGGTGGCTGAGCTTGAGAAGCAGGAACCAGGATTGATTCCTGGGTTCCAGTATTTTCCAATACTGATTCACAGGCAGACAATGAATCTTTTCTGGGCTTTAGTTTCTCCAGTGATATCCCGAAGGGGTGAATGTTTCCCACTTTTCTCCTCTCGGGGCTGATGTGGTGATAGCAGGATCACACTTGGAAAACTTTGAAGAGGGCACCCCAGAGAAGCTGGCACTTCCAGGTTTGGCATGACCCTGCAGAATGTTCTGCCCATAAATTTACCTTGTGGATTCAGAGGAGAGGGCCTGGGGAGAAACTGGGGGTGGTGGCGGCGGGGGTGGGGGGGCGCATCAATATTACTTGATGTTGTAGTAATCAAAACAGATTTGGCTTGGCTTATGCCTTATCAAAGGGACACTCCCTGAGTGAGTCACTTCCTCTGGGGAAACTCCCTCACCCGCCCCCCGCCCCCAGGACTTGCTCCTGAAGGAGAAGGACCTCAGCTAGGCTGCTCTGGGCACAGTGGCCAGCTCACTCCAGGCACTTAACCATGCTATTTATGTTGTGTGTTGCCCTCCCACAAGGAGCATCTTAGGGTAAGGACAGACCGTGCGCTGCTGGCTTTGTTTTCTCGGGTTATAAAAGTGTGCACTCATCCCTCTTTTGCAAAGGATTGTCAGCCTGTTGCTGGGGGGCGGGGGGCTGCAGCTTCTTTGCAGCAGCATGGATGGGGGGGCGGTGCTTGGGTGCTTCAATGGTTGAGCATCTGCCTTTGGCCCCGGGGTCCTGGGATCGAGTACCACATCGGGCTCCCTGCCGGGAACCTGCTTCTCCCTCTGCCTATGTCTCTGCCTCTCTCTGTGTGTCTCTTATGAATAAACAAATAAAATCTTTTAAAAACCACACAACACAAACAAACAAAAAACTAGCATGGATGGTCTCCAGCACTGTGGTCAGTAGGAAATATTTAACTGGGAGTCAGGATGCCTTTGTCTGAGGACTGGGTCTGTGCTGGGAGAATCAGGTGAGCCAGATACATCTGTAGTTGAGGGCATACGTGCATGTCCATGATTTTATACAGGCTTTACAACAGCCTTCTGAGTGTGCATTATTTCACTCTTTCATCTCATTTTATAGAGATGGAAAGTGAATCCTGGGAGATTTAAGGGACTTCAGGGTCCTGGGGATGAGGTGTGTGTGTAGTGCTGAACCTTGATATAAGTCTTGCTAGCATCAGAGCTTCTTCTCACAAATGTTCGCTTTATGACCCAGACCCCAGGTTTCCTCCCTGCAAACAAGGATATTGGACAATCTTTACAATCCTGTCCAATTCTGAGATTTGGTGGTTCTGTGGATGGGGTCGTGTGCATTTTCTCTCTAATACTGCATCCTAGGCATCTGGGTTTAGGACTACATTGCCCTGTTGTGTGAGAGAGAGAGAGAGAGAGCAAGGGGAGAGACAATAGGATCACTGTCACCTTCAGAGGATGGGGTCATAGAGTGAGAAGGGGATTAGCTTGGAGCCAGGCCAAAAAGCAGGATGGAATCTTGTGTCTTCCATTTATTAGTCCTGAGACTTTGATCAAATTCCTATACATCTTCGAGCCTCTGTTTCCTCTCCTGAGATGTCAAATGGGGAGAGCGATACTGAATTTGCGGGTGGACGGTTATGAAGTTTACATGAAATTGTTTTAAAAAGGCTAATACACTTACTACCTATAGGCAGGTGATGGTAGTTATTAAAAGTTACTTTTCCTTACTTTTGTCTGCTGGATATGAACATCCAGCCTGTTGTCCAACAGAAAGCTTTTCTTATTTTCAGGTGGTCAGAACAGTACTGGCCATATCTACCAGACAGGGGCTAATGACCACAGGCACACCTGTCCATTGCACTGTGCCCTGGGGCAAAGAACAAATATGTATGATTTTCTTGAGGTTAAGGGTAGATGTACACAGCCAGAAGTGCCCCTGCATGTGAAAAAATAATTTTAGGGACCCTTGTTTACCTTAGATCATATAAATTATGCACATTTCCCCATATTTACTTTGATATTAAAACAGTGCCTAAAACAGTAACTGGCATACAGCCAAGGCTCAATAAATATTTATCGAGCACATAAATTGATTTCTGAATGACAAACAATGTTTTAAAATGTTTGCCATCAGGTAAAATTGATGTTCCAGGAAGATGTGTCATACTTAACTGGCCTCCAGTACCTTGCTATGTAACCCTGCACCCTAGTCCGAGGAAGAGAAACCCCACAGGGATTCACCCCTTCATTCTAGAGTTGGGAGATTCAGATCCACATATGTAAAGTAATAAAACCCAGATCTCCTGATTCCCATCCCAGGCTGAGACCATGGAAACGCACTGCTTTGTCCTCAAGTTTTTGGATCTTCCAGTCTTTTAGCTTCTCTACATCATGTGCTTCTTTGGTTCCTCCATACCCAATACTTTGCTGGGACTGAACTTGGCTGGGGCCGTGTTTCATAATTCTGACAAATGCTCTAACGATGTTTGTCTTCAGAAGCTTCAATATGAGCTGCTTGAATAGTACTACTTGTCAAGTTTTCTGTTTTCTTTCTTCCATTTTTGTCTCAAGAATATTTCAGTAAGAAGCATTCTGGGGCTTGTGAGGAAAAAGTCCAAATCTGGCCTTATTCCTAAGGAGAGGAAACTGAGGTCTCGGGTAAAGAAAACTCAACCAGAGGTCGCCCCTAGAATGGGAATGTGGGTTCTCTAATTTTGTTCCTTTCGGAGACCTGTAGCACAACAGTTTGCCTGCTTGCGCACCAGCTCCCTGAAGCTCTACCTGAAAAATCGTCCAGAGACACCCAGCTTTGCAAACTTTGCTGTCCCCTTTCCTGGAATGTTCTCTTCCCACCCTACCGAACACTTCCTCTTTCTTCCCTTTTCTGCCACCCCCATCTCTTCTTCTGCTCCCCCCCCATCCAGAACCCTTCCTCTGCCCAACATTTCCCAGACTGTCAAAACTCGTTTCCTGTCAGTTGCATCTCCCAAACTGTAGATACACCCCATTGCGGTGTCCCTGACAAAGCAGTGTGTTATGGTGATGCAACAGCCCAAGGTGTCAAAATAATTAGGTAATTAAAGCCGGGGAAGGTCAGGGTTTCTTCTGTCTGGAAAGACAAACACTCACACAATGAGAAAAGCTAAACAAGGAAGCCAATTTCACATTCCCTTGTCTCTCCTTCGCCCCCTCAGCTCTGATCCCAAAGTCCCATAGCTACAATGGATCTTCTCAGGGCAGTGGACGAAGAACCCACCTGACTTAGAAGGCGTGGCAAGGTTGAACACCAAGGAATAGAACATTTTCAAGGTTTCAACACACCCCTTGTTTTTGTCTTCCCTGTTTGTTTTCACACCAGCCCCACCCTAAGCTCCTGCTGGTGCAATGGCCCCAGATAGTGGCTCAATGCCATGGATGGGACATTGCTCAAAGGGGGCTGTGGGTGCTGAGGGCAAAATCTCCTCCCAGGAAACCAAGCCCTCAAGGTCATCTTCCCTTGGCTCTTATTTATTCATTCATTCAACACTCAATACTCACTAAGAGGCTGCTATATCTTAGGGTTGGTGCTTAGAGCATGGGATGGGGGTGGAGAGAATGAAGACATCAATATGACACAGCCTCTGTCACCCAGAAGCTCACTGTCTTGTGGATATATGGACAAAATCTGCTGTGATGATGGATGGGGCTCTGACTTAGCTCAGAATGAAGTTCTAGAGGCCTCAAAGGAGGGTGTGACCCAACTCCTGTGGGCATCTGGGAACAAGTGACCAAGGAGTGATGTTTGAAGTATAACCCGACAGATGTGTAAGGTATCTCCTGACGGGTGAGAAGAATCAGGGCATTCTAGGCAGAGGAGCAGTTCATTCAAAAGCAGGAGGGGCAAAAGAACCGAGTGCGTGGAGACTGAAGTTGGCTCTGTGCTGGAGGCCAGTGGGGGTGGAAGGGAGATTGTGGAATAAGTTGGTTGGGGCAAGACTGAAAATGTTCTTAACAAGATGCCATGGAATGTGGCCTGTGCAGAAGGCACCGTGGTGCCCATCGCAAGTTCTGGGCAGAGTAGAGATGTGAGTAGACCCATGTATTGGTGGCAACAACTCTCGCCCAAGCACCTTCCTGCCAGGGATCCACACTTAGGCTTCAACTCAGTGGCCTTCAGGTCTATCCTCAGCCTAAAAGGAAGGTAGTTTCAGCACCAAGCTCTTGGCTTCCCTTCAGAGGATTGACTCCAGGGAACCAAGGCTCTCCCCCACCCCACCACAGCTCAGCCAGCTGTCCACATTAGGAGAGACTGTGGAGGGATTAGGCAAAGAGCATTGACTTCAAATAGTCCTGGTTTTGAACCCTGGCTCTACCTCTTATCAGCTCTGTTGTCTTGAGCAAGTGACTTCCCTCTTCTATGGCCTCAGTTTGCCCTTTGTAAAATGGGCTTGAAGGATAATAATGCCTTTCTCCCTGGGCTTCCTTGCAGAGTACCTGAGTTGTAGTACCTGGAAGAGCTTAATCAATTGTGTATGTTGTAGGCCTGTCCAGCTGGCTTTCCCTAGCCCTGTCACTTAACACACCCATGTGGCTGGCTCTTGACTAACATGGCCTTGAGGCCCAGGCCAGAGGGCCGGTGGCTTTACCTTTGAGGATGGTCACCGATGCATACCATAAACATGAAAACAAAGAAATCTGAAAAAGAAAGCATGGACACTTTTGTTATTCAAGATCCAGTTTTCAGAGCTGGCACAGCAAGACGATAACCAAATATATCCATTCTTGTGAGGAGCACCATTTAGGCCCCCTGATCTTCAGATCTTCTGCCCCAGGTCCTTGAAACAAAAGGCAACTGTATCTGGATGTTATATAATTTGGGGGTCATTCCACTATAGACTTTGCATATGGATACAGCTTTGGAGAACAGGGAGGATTTGAATCATTACAGCACTTAGGTAAGAGAAATTAAACAATTCACATGCTGAATCCCTTCCTCTCACACAGAGTAAGTGTAATAGATTCTTGATAAGAATGTAGTGCTTAGTGTCCATTTACTTGCTTCTCTTTATGCTCTAGTTCGTGACTCTGGAGATAATCTTCAATTAACGTGGATTTCCAGCTGTTTTATATGGCAGCTGAGGAATATTTTGCAAAATTAAAAACAACTCATATTACTCTTAAATTTGTGTATACATAGGTTGAGACATAATCTATATGAAAAGTGCGATACAGATACATAACATTTTCAACAAAGTAGGCCTTAAAAGCTGTCATAAATAGTTTAACTTTTCAAACAAATAAGTAAGATTTAATTAATTTTTAAAAAGTAAATTAAAAAATTAGCTTTATGGAAATAATTTTTATTTAAAATGTTGATATGTTAATTATAACTTATTTGTAGTTTCCTTTTATACATTAATTAGTACTCTGATATTTAAAGTATTTTAGAAGAAATATTTTTGAAAATGAAAAGTATTTTTAATTTTAATTTTTTTTACATTTACTTTTGTTTACATTTTTAATGAAATATATTCAATTTTATACACTTTGAATGCAAATGAATAACTTGTTTTATCATCTTTAGATCAGTACTGTCCAGTAAAATCTCTTGCTATGATGAAAATGTTCAGTGCATGCTGCCAAAACGATAGTCCTAGATATATGTGGCTACTGAGCATGTGAAATGTGGCTAGTACAACTGAGGGATTTTAACATTAATTTTATTTTTATTGCATTCTAATCTATTTAAATTTAAATATCTACATGTGACTAGTGACAATTACATTGGACAGCACGGTTTTAAATCATTGAAAATGAAAATAATAAATCTAGGTGATAATAGAAAAGGCAATGGGAAGATCTAAGAAAATAAGAAAGATTGAAGATATGAGAAATAAAGAGGTGACCTGCTTAAATCTTTAAGATAGAAATAATGAAAGTGAACAAACTGACTTGCAACAAAAATACTTATGCATGATTATGTGAACTGCAGGGAAAAGCCACAAAACAATTGGTAAGATACAAAAAAGACAAAACAAATGCTTGAATGCTAATATGAAGTTTTGAGAAAATTATTACTTAGCCAATACTTAGCCAAATGTAATGATGCTTTTCATGGCACAAATAGAGCAATCTTTTCAGGGAAATTTCAGGATCTAGAAGAAATTATTTGGAATGAGGTATTGGAATGTGCCAAACATGGACACGGATAAAAAGTAACAGAATGAATTTTTATTATTTGGGATGGCAATTTCACAATGAGACTATTAACTAAATGGGTAATAAAGTACAAAAAAATGTAAAGTTTTTAAATGTAAATATTGTCCAGTACAACTTGATTGCTCCAAGTATATTGCACAATGGCTATTTATGTCATTGAACTATACTGGATAGGAAAACAAGAATGTCAAGATCATTTTAACTGGTTTTACATCTCTTATGAAAAGAACAGGTTTTGACTTAAGTAAAAAACTAAGAAAGCAATTTTCAGCTTTTGTCATTTATTTAAAAGATTGACATTTTAGACATAGATAAATAAAATTAATTTTGGAAAAAATAAAACTAATTTTGAATTTACCTTATCTCCTGTTATTGGGTGTGAATTATTGCTTGCTGTTAATACTGTTGGCAAACTATTATAACAAAACAGATCAAAGTTTGACTTGTTCACTTTTAAAGGTATATTTATTTATTTGAAGAAAACAGTTTTTCTAAATTGAAAGCCACTGTGTCAATATGCAATATAAATTATATTCCAATAAAATATAGCAAAATCAGAAGAAAATTAGGAGAGAGAGGATTCATATATAAATAACGCTAAAACTAATTATGGAATCCATTTTCTGGCTGTAATAGTTCAAGGTATGGTATCTATTAAAGAAAAATTGCAATAAATCGAGCAATATACTGCTGTATTCATTTTTTTTTTTGCTATAATATTCTAGCTTTAAAAAAAATACTGGAGGAAAACTTAAGAAATACTGCCCGCACTAGAACTTTGAATGCCTGTGAAAATTGTGACATAGGGAATAGAGATATGTAATCACTTTCTGTGATATTGATACTGCATAATATATGATCCATAAAAATGCTAAAAAGTCATATGTAAAACTTACTGGTTCATTTTTAATTGAAGTATTGTTTTAATAACTTTATTAACAATTCCAGTTGCTACTGTCGGAGGGAAGCAGGCAAATGAGCTAATCTAGTGGGAAGACCTAGGATTTTTTTCCAAGAGCTAGAAAAATAGGATTCCTGAAAGACCCACATCGAAGTGTTTTAGGATGGTAGGAGTGTTTATCATTTTATCATGACGTATTGTCGACTTTGATATTTACTCAGAACCCAGACCACTAATCTTCTGTGAACTCAAAGATGTCTGGGTCTTCCAACTGCTAAGATGCTCTGCAGGGCTAACTCCCAGAACTGATCGACAGGGAGACCTACATGGCAAAGACAGGTGGTGACTGGGTGTCTGGCAAACATTTGAAAACAAGACCAGAACTTTTTCCCACTTGGATTCCTTAAACACTGTGTCCCTGATTTTTAAGCTCTCATTCATTTTGAAGGGCATTAAATGTGCACATCATAATCTTTCTCCTTCTCATATACACGCGTCGTTGTGCGTGAGACATGTGATACATGAGAGGGCTCACGAGGTCTGTCTTTCAAGGGAAAACTAAATCTATATCCATATCTGTATCCATCTCCATCTCCATCTCCATATTCATATCTATAACTACTTGTCCCAAGTCTTTCAGATTTTCAAGTATGCAATTTCAAACTTGTTACCAGTAAAAGAAATCTAAACTGGACCCGTGTTTGAAGACAAGAGTACAAAAAGGATCATGTCTAATGTTTAGCTTCTCTGACATGACTGCTGGGTGCAACACACCTTTTGTTAAGGTATTTTTCTTTTAAGCATCTGATTAACATAAATTTTTTTTATATTATACAAAAACATAATACCATGATTATGGAAATAAAAAGCCACCCACAAACTTACTATCTTTAAAATCATCTATTTTCATTCTTTTCTTTCTTTTCCAAAAAAGCATATTTTTTCACAGAGTTGGACATGCAACACAAATATGATTTTGCGTTCTAGTCTTTTCCTTAAGCATCATACAATGGACAATTCCAGTGTGGTCTTTCAAATGACCTATTTGAATGGCCTAAAATATTACTTTAGTGAATATAATGTCACTTATATCAGCATTCCAACAGTATTATGGGAAATTTACATTATTTTCAATTCACTTCTATTAGCAATAATACTGCTTTGGCCACTTTTCTGCCATCCTTTTTCCTAGTCTTGGGTTTTTTTCTTAAAATAAATCTCCAACAGTGGAATTGTTGGGTCAACTTGATGAAATTGTTGGTTGTTACCCTCCTTTAATTTATTTTTAAACACAGTCTTCCTCCACATTTAAGCAAACTAACTTACTAGTTTACCAACTCACTAATTAACTAGCACAGCATCCCAGTTCCCTCGTTTGTTTCTGTTCACATCCAACTGGTGCACTGGGTCCCTTGTATATGCTCCTTCCTGACAATGAATGTCTGGTTCACACATCTCCTTTACACAAATAAGTTGCAGTGATAACTTTTTGCCCTGAAGCTTGATCACTTTAGCGATCTATTGTCTGGCTTCAAGGAATTCCGCATCTGCAAAAGTGTCCATGAGACATAGTTTCAGTAATTGCGAAAGAAGCATACTGATAAGCCAGGTAAAGACTGGGCTCCTGGCCATCTGCTTTTTCTATCCCTTACCAATTAGGTCTCTGCCAAGGCATCCTGGGCTCAGCCACCAACCTGTCCCACCAACTCTTGCCAAAGTGCAGGCAACCATATGAATGTGGGCAAGGGCACTTACCATACACCCACTCCACCTTGAACCAGCCTAGATCCCATAAGGGACCTATTGGACACTCAGATGTAATCTTTACCCTCAAGAACTCTGGAGGCTGAAGAGATAAGATACATATGCTCTAAGAATACAGCTGAGAGTCTCTGATTCCATAGAGGTTCAGAAGCAATGGATCACATCATGGGCCCTAAGCTGGGGCTAGAAGGACAGACAGGAATAGAAGAGGGAGGAAAAGGTAAGGAGGACATTTGGTTTGGAGGCATTTATTTTGCATCATCCAATCAATAAGCAACTACCACACTCCAGACTCCAAGCTAGGTTCTGGGCACATACAGAAGAGTTAGGTTGCATCCCAGTTCTTTAGGAGATCACAGTCCTGTGGGAGACACACTCATAAGAAGATCATCACCATATGGTGTAATGCACACTGTCATAGAGGAATTGACAAAGCGACGTGAATGCAATGGTCAGATCTGCCTGTGAGAGTAAAATGTCCAATAGAACAAGAAAGCTCCCTCCAGACCGAAGGGATCTGGCCTATTTTAGGAAGATTATGTGAGCAGAATGGGGAGGTAGCAGTGGTAAGGTAGAAAGACGACTCTGCCTTCACCTAAAGACCTGGGTTTTTACCTGACTCTACTACTTCAAAGTTGTATGATTATGATCAGGTTCCTCAAAGTCTCTGGGGCTCAGTTTTGTCACATGTAAAACAAGGATCCTAATACTTCTGCAGGAACTGTTGGGAGATTGAAAGAGAAAGAAGGTGATAAAGGGCCAAGTGAAAGAATTTATTCTTATCATCACCCTCATTGATGTCATCACATACGAAAGCACTTCGGGAATTCTCTGGACCAGTATAAAGAAGCAAAGTTATTGGTGTGATAACCAAATTATTCCCACAATTACCTGTCCTTGTTACTGGGCTCCTACATCTGGGAAACAAAAGCGTGTGCCTACAACTGAGCGGACTTTCCTCCTGCCACCCACCCCATTGTTTTTCATCCCATAGATCCCACCCGGTACTTAAGGCTTTGGAATGTTCACTTTGCATTTGTAAGGCCTCCTGAGCAGGATTACTAGCCTTTCTTTTCTCTAAGGAAATTAAATCACATAGTGTCCACTAAACCTAAGAATATTTAAAGTGCACAGAGGGTTGGCCACACACCCGTGGTTCACCTATTCACCCAGGCATTACTGCTCAGGCCATTTATTTCATAATTTTTCACAAGAAACTGTGGCAATAGCCAGAGATGACGGAAGTGACAGATGACTCAGAGGCAACCATCCCAACACCCCCTCCCCAACTGGCATCTCTGAGCTTGCTGGCTTCCATAGAGATTTATACTTTTGTTTGGATATTGCTTTAAGGAGATTAAAGGATCTGTATTCCTGGAAGCCTCCTTCACTTTTTTTTTTCCCTGGGGCCCTTCAGACCATGCTCCAATTCATTCCTTTGTAATGAGAACTCACATTCTTTGGGAATTTATTCTATGCCAGGGATTGTATTGTCTTTTACATTCGTTATCTTATTTACTCCTCAACACTACTGCCCAGGTATGATGGTTATCCCCACTTCACAGATGAGGAAACTGGCATAATGAAGGTAAGGTGAGCTAAGGTGCATCCAGGAATGACTAGCAGAGCTGGACATAGGTTGCCTGACTCCAGAGCTCATGCCTCTGATGATTCTAGAATTCTGCTTCCTTCAGGTAGGAAAGCCTGGAACCTCCATGACAAGCTCAGTCACCTCAGTTGTGAGTCAAAGCTGAGGACTGGCTTAGGATTGGCTTCTTAGAAAGTAGAAACTGGAGAGGACTGGAAATGAGCTGATGGATGATCTAGGCAGTCTTCTTCCTGTGCAGGCAGCCAGAGAAAAGCCTGGCTCTGAGAACATATCCTATCATAGCTCCTGCTGGTGGTTTGAGGTGGTCCATAGTTTACCTTAGCAGGAAAGAGAGAACATTTTTAAAAGCAGAAGAACCAAGTTGTTTAATGGCTCTCTTCGGACTCCTCCTCCCTATATTCCTTGCGCAACACTTTTTTTTCCTTGAGAAAATGTGGTGAAGTTTATCACCCCAAACACAGCTTGGATCATGCTTCCCGCTACTCAAGGCCCTCCAATAATGGTTTCCCATGGCCACAATCAGCAAGCCTCCAATTTTTTTTAAGCGCCACTGGTAAAAAAGATTTGCCTGTGTGACCAAATGGATTTATAATACGTGTGTGTGCATGTGTGCAAAACCATACCAATATATTATTCATATTATAAAAATAAAGTAAAGCCAATTATAAAAGAAGATATAAAATAGAGAATACAATGTATGCTAATCTTCATAATATCATACTATCTTTCCTACCATCATAAGACACAATCAACACTCCAGACAGAGTTCATCATTAATAACAGTGAATTAGTAACAGTGAATGTGAACCCATATTTCAAGCACTCTTCCTAAGAATTTCTTTCTTTCTTTCTTTCTTTCTTTCTTTCTTTCTTTCTTTCTTTCTTTCTTTCTTTCTTTCTTTTTGGCCTATTGCTTGCTACATCTGATTAGGTCATCATTGGCTTTAACCCCTGAAATGTGGCCAGTGGAAAACCAAGAATAGGAGAAAAGTCATCTCTGCCATTTTCTTGTTGTTTGCTTGTTTTTTTGCAGGAATTTTTTTAAAAGCAGTTGTCCATTTTGTCAGGGTTTATTTAGTTAAATCTAGGTAAAGAATCCAAAAATTTAAGAAACCAACTAAATGAAAACGTCAGTACGAATACCTCCTGGGCTCTCTGGGACTTAGAACCGCCACCCATCCCTCAGAATAAGCCTAGTTGGAGATGTGACATAAAGTCATCTGACCCCCAACAAACATCCTGTAAATAATTCATATAGGAAATAATAGGACTTTTAAACTTCTCTTATGTAAATAAACGTATATATAAATGAAGATTTCAGTATGATTTACACACTCTCCTGGAAGCACGCACACCTCATTAGAAACTCCTTACCTACTAAGATCAGATTCTTTAGCCTTCCAGGATTGGTGATCTCCTCCAACCATCACCAATCCCACCCATTCTGATGATTGGCCCCTCATTGTGTGGTACATAGGGCTGCTCATCTTTCTCTGAAAACTTTCTTCCCCTTTTGCTCTGACTGTTCTCTCTGTCTGGAACATCTTGCTTTCCATTACTCTTTCAAAATTTTAACTCCTCTATAGAGTCTCACCTCAGCCTCCACCTCCTGTGTGAAATAACAATATCAACTAACATTTCTCGGCCTCTTACTACATATTATCTCATTTAACCTTCACAACAATTCTAGGAGATGGATACTATTATGAGAAAGCTCAGAGACAGAACTGCTCAAAGCCACACAGTTAGGAAATGAGGGAGACAGGAACCTCCAGAGCCCCACACTCTTTCATTGTATGTGTGCTTCAATTTCATTTTACTTGTTCTGACAGGTAAAGCTAACATGAAACCATCCTCCTCTCCCTACTCATGGGGAGATGGATTTAGCTGCTTCCTCTTCAAGTTTCCACAGCAGCTTGTTTGAAGATAACATGTAGGACTTACTTCATCCTGCCATATATTGCTGTTATGTGTGCATACTTCTTATATCCCCAGATATACTGTGAGCTCTTTGGCCAAGGGACCACACTGGATCCTTCACAGCACATAGCAGAGACATAGTAAACATGGTCACTGGGTGGATGAATTAATGGATGAATAAATGTGTAGGTGGAAAGCAAACAAACAAAGGTCCTAGACCGGGTATGATTCCTTTATGATTGACATTCTCCTAGTGACCTGATGGACAAACTATAAAGATACATGAGACTGGATCTATAATATATGACAAAGATTTCAAAATAGAAGACAAGATTTCCATTTCCCAACATTTGTAGAACCACTTAAGAGTTATGTTATATTCTTTAATATATGCTGACTGAATGGTAAAGATTCAAGCTTGTGTTTATATAATCCAACTTTCCAGAAGACCGAACGCAGTAAAAAGCTGTCACCTTACAAAGAAGCACTTGATATCTTGGATGACTGGCAAGGGACTTTTAGGCAGGCTATTCTAAAGGTGACGATAGTTAATGAAGTATACAGAAGAAATTTCCACTCATTTAATCCTGAAAATAATGTGTGCATGCACACATACAAACACACACACACACACACACACACACACACACATCCTCCCCCACAGTTGAGGAATTTTTCTTTCTCCATTTTACTGACTCAAAAACTGAGACTCATAAGGGTGAAATGATTGCCTAATAATCACCTAACCAAGCAGTGACACAGCCCCTACCCAAACCCAGGCGTTTAGACTCCAATCCCTTCATCTTTCCCCACTCTGCTCCTGAGATAGAAAACGAAGCCTAGAATGTCAAACATTTGAGCTATCAGAAACTCTTTGCCATTGACGTAGAATAAATCTCCTTTTCAGTTTTTTTTTTTTTTTTTTGAAATGCTGTCCTGTGTAAGCCTGCAGTCTTGAAGATTGTGCATGGTAGGGAGGGACTAGTGGCTTCTAATCCCTAGATGACTAAACAGAAGTCCAGTCCATCTGTGATCAATATCCCTTCCAAGGGCCACAGGTGTGCACCACAGAGCAAGCACCTTTCTTTTCCAACTCAGTGCAGCAACCATCATAGAAATATTTCATCCTCCACTCAGTCAATTAATCCATTCCTCCTTTTTAAATTTTCTTATTAATGTTTGACTGTGTCCTTATGCGGAGGGGCAAGAAATAGCACTCTGACTGATAAGCTACATAGTAAAATGGCCTGGCTGCCATGCACCCAGTGGAGTCATAGATGTGAGACTGTATAGGAGGGGCCTTGTTCCTAGTCCTCAAAGGCTGGAAGAGACAAAGGCAGAGCCCAACGCCTCAATGTCACCTTTTCCACCTCCCCCAAACATGGTGCCCACACAGCAACAAGGGGCTCTTGAAGGAAAGACCACTGAAGCCATCCTCAAGGACATCATGTGCCTGAAAAGAGTGGAAGTGGAGGTAGAAACTAGATTTCATTTGGGGTATTCCTGGAGGACAGACTGGAGGCAAGGAATGAAATTAAAAGCAACCATCTTTCTGAAACTCCTCTTCCTAACAGAGATAGACAACAGAGAAATGGAATAGTGAGCTTGCTGTCATAGGAAGTATTCAAGCAAAGGTTGGATCATCCTCCCATGAGAGTAGTGTAAAGAGCATATATTTAGAGAGTGGTTGGTTTGGCTAGGTCACTGCTAAAACCCCCTTCCAGCAATGGCATTTTGTGTTCCTCCAAATATTCCACACTTGAATGCCTTGGGAGATGGGTTCAGACAAAGCTCATCTGTTCCATAATACTTGGCCACAGTACAACGCCTGCTGCCTGGTCACAAAGCATTTCATAGACAGCTGCTACCACCCCTATTTCAGAAATGTGGTGAAAAGGGAATTCAGAGACAGGTGAGGGGCCTGCCATCACGTGAGCAGGTGGGAAGAGGCCCCCAGCTACAGAACTGCCCATTTCCTGAGCCTACACACTTCTCATCTTAACTCAGTGATTTATGACCACGTGCAATAATCCCCGCCCCCCAGAACACCTTTGTTTAACCCTCCTAGGTTATAAAGTCATACAATCTCAATGTTTAAATAGTCTTTGAACTTAATGGAGTTTATAGGAAAGTAATGTTTCCCACTGACTCTAATTGAGACTAGAAAATGGAACGAGCCCCGTGGAATCCTAAGGAATTATGTCTGGACTAAGGGGTGAAAAGGGCAAAAGTCACAGGCAAGTTTCCTGCCAACTTGTCCCAAGGAAGCATGGGGCCAGTCTTCATGGAGAGAAAAGGCTGAGTTGGGGGAGGGGGAAATGTAATATGGTTTGTGAAGATCGCAAGCATTTGAAGCAACAGGAAACCATAATGGCACAACTAAGGAGTAATCTTTCTCTTGAAAGGTCTTCGTATTTCACAAACAGGGAAGCAGCAGGCCTTAGGAGAAAACCAGGAACTGGGAATCAGTAAATCTGTGCCACCACTGACTTGCTCTGGGATCTTGGGAGAACATGCAACCTCTCCAAGTCTTGCGTTTCCTCGCGAGGATGACGATTTCCACCCAGGAGGACCACATGAGATCACAGATATGAAGCATGCTGTAGCTGGTGACGTTGCACAAACGGTAGCTGCTAACATGATCGCGCCTGCTTTATGTGTTTTCTCAGATGTGAGTTGATATTACAATTATTCTCTATTTCCAGAAGTGGAAACCAAAGTACGGTGATTTGAAGGGACGTGGGTCCCATTCTGTAGTGCTGGGACCAAAAGAAGAGGTCTCTCTACATTGGGAGGACTTCAGTGGCTGCCCATGGCATGGCCCTTTCTTTCCTTCTGAGAACACCACCATTACATAACTGTCTGGGTCAGTGCCTCAGACCAGAGATCTCCTCTGCCCACCTGCACCAGGCACACATATTCTGGGACGGAATCAGGAAGATGGCCTCTTTCACATCAACTGGGGAGCCCCAACACCTACCTTTCTCCTCTCCACCTCCACTGCACACCCCCATTCCCCATCCCCTGCTGCTGGCATTCTCTCTGCTATTGAGCAAAGCAGGCATTCTCTGATGCCACCTTACATCAGGGAAGTATTTTCTGGCCTCTGTCTGGATCTCTGCCCTTAGAGAATATCCCAGCCATCATCTACCCTTTATAACAGTCCTCGAAGCATTCTCCCTTCTGCTTCTCTACCAGTGTGGCCTCTTTTGTGAAGTACTCTGATCATGGGCTTCCCCCACGCCCACCCCCCACCATCATCTTTACCTCAGAAAATGAAATAAAGAATTCAAGTGACTCATCTATCCTCATAGCCAGAGGGGAGAGGTAGAAAGTACAGAAACCACTGTAGAATGAGGAGTATTTCTGCAGGCCTGTTGACTGCTTCACGTGATCTGCTGAGCTTCATGAAAGGGAAGATATAAAAATCTGAGCAGTACCATATTGTCTCCCAAAGTAGCCAGCGAGGAAGTGAAGTATGACTTCCATCCCCCTCAGGGTGGCTCCCGCCTCACATGCTCAAATGGGGCTCAGCAGTCACAGGACAGACGCCTACCTGGTCAGCACCACTGAGCTTCAGCCACTCTCCTGACCAGGGGCTCCCTCATGCCTCAGTGCCACCCTCCCCAAGGCCTGGGACCCACTCCACATCAGTCCTCTGGATATGCAGCAGTGCCTACTGGGGGCCCTGAGCAGGGAGCCTGCAGGGGGTGCCCTCTCGGGAGGTGCAGCTCATCGGCACCACTGCACTTGACAAACTCCAAACCCTGTGCTCTTCAGCTGGCTGGAGGCCTGCTAGATGGGTACAGTGTGCATAACGGGGAGAGTCGGAGCGGGGAGAGAGTCAGAGAGTCAACCAGAGGGAGGCTCTGCTCTAGGCTGCTTTACATATCGGGCATCTGCCTGAGATTTCATTATGAAAACACGAAGTAAACAAATCAAACAGAAACAGGGTCCACTGCAATTACAGACAATTTCAAATAGAAACTAGCGAAGAGCCTCGAAAGCCGCCACTGGTCCAGCCTGGTGTTTCTCAAACTTGCGTGGCCCTCAGATCTTCTGGAGGGCTGGATAAAACACAAATGGCTGGATGGCCCTGCAGGGCTGCCGACTCAGAATTTTGGGGTGAGGTTGATGATCTGTATTTCTAACAAGCTCCTGGGGGACCCCGATTTTGCTGTTTTGCAGCATAAGCTTTAAGAACCATGATCTGGCCCAAATTTCCCCTTCAGAGAGCTGGGAAAAGTGATTCCTCCAAGTTGCCTTAGCAAGTTAGAGATGTGTCAGAGTACAGCCCCAATATCTGACAGCCCCCCGCACTGTTTCTTCCAGGGCTTGTCCATCACACCCTGCACCTGTTCTGGCACAAGAGGGCCCTGGGCAGAGAAGGCCACTTGGATCTGGGCTCTCGAGCAGCTTTACCTCTGGGACAGTGATGAAAGGGGAGCATTCCTACTCAGAGCCCATGCTCAGCCAGCCTGAGTCCCCAGTTTGGGAAGTTGCATATACCCCCAGTATATCAGGGTGTTGGCTTCCCCAGACTTCACTTGTTCATGACTTTAGTCATCATTGAGCCTTCATGATCACATCCCTTCATTCTGTCACCCAACAGAGCCTTCTTGAGAGCTTCTGGGTGCTGGGCACCGTCTTCCAGAGACTTCTGAGGAGCAGGTTCTTCCCTGCCCCCAAGGACTTTACAGGGAGGAAATCAAGCCTAATCAAGCTGTTACCTTTTGAAGGGCAAGAAGGGAGTGGCTCAGGTGAGTGAGAGGAATGAGGAGAGTTTCATCAGGCAGGCAGGCAGATGTTAGCAGACAAGGGACATGCAATAGAGAAGACATGTTCAGTGCAAGGATAAAATAATAAGAAACCTTTATTGAATATTTACTCTATATCCATTGCTTTCCATACTTCTTTTATCCTCACAAACATCCCTCAAGAGGTGCCGTTATAACATCTTCATTTACAGATTAGAAAATTGCAGCTCAGAGAGGTCATACAACTTACCCAAGTCCACACAGCTACTCAAACTTAGGTTCTCTGACCCCAGAGCCCAATTCTTAACTACTATACCATCTTATCTCTCTCAGCAAGGGATGGGCAGTTTGTCTGGAGGGCCATAGGTTTACCGAAGCCCTGGATAGATGAGTGTGTATGTGTATGTAGGGGGATAGTTGGAAAGAGAGTCTGGGACTTTGTTTGCTGAGGGGCCTGACTTCCAGGAGGAGTCATTTGAACCTAACTCAAGAAGCTGCCAAAGTCACTGAAGGGTTTTGAGCAGGAGAGAGACGCATGACACAACAGTGTTTTAGGGAAACCCTTCAGATAGCAGTATGCAGGTTGGGTTGGAGAGGGGAGGTACTCATCACCAGGAGATTACACTGGAGGCCCCTGCAGAATTTCAGAATTGAGAACATGAAAGCCTGGCGTTGGGGGGGGGGGGGGGGGCGGCAGGCACAGAAAGAGACTCAGCGGCAGATGCTCTTCTCGCCACTATCATCGCAAATATGTTTTGATCTCTGGTGCTACATGCTTTACCCATATTAACTCATTTAATCCTAATAATAGCTTTTATATGAGATCCCTTTCCTTATGATATTTCTTGTCCCTCCTTTGTCTCTATGGATGCATCCTCATGCTTGGCAGGGTTCCTATTTGGGGATCAAGGCCTGAAACGTCTTCCTTGAATATATAGGAATCATGGGTTGAGACAATTCAGGATCAAGCAATCATGATCAGTCTCAGAACTATCTGTTCTCTCGATTTTACAGCCGAGGAAGCTGAGGCCTGGAGAGGACCATGACCTTGTCCTTGTCCCTTCTAGGAAGTGACAGAGGCTGGACCAGAAGCAGAAAGTCTTCTCCAGACTTCTACTATGCTCCAGTCCTCCTGCTTCCTGGGGCCAGACCAGAGGCCTTGCAGCTGCGATGGGTGCCAGATGGTATCTCAGTCACCAGGCTGGAGGGCGCCTGAGGACCCTGCGGTCAGTGCCAGGCTGGCAGCCCATCCCCTACATGGATGCCACGGGCACAGGGCAGAGGGACTGAGTGAAGGCAGCACGTGCGGTGGAGGGAAAAGAATGCGGTGACTCAGGCCCACATTGTGGCATTGTTCTCAGCTGTCTGAGGGGCACCCCAGCCTGGAGGAGGCAGCTGCTAACTTCACTTTGTCAGAGAGTCACTCTTGCCCCAGGGTGCCGACATGGTAAGGGCATGGTAAGGGCAGAGGAGGGCGAGATGGGCCTCACCCAGTCGGCCCTGGGCAAAAGTGAGGGTGCCTGCTGCGAGATGAGAAAGCAGCTCTCCTCCTAGCTCTGCTCTTGCCCTGGCCACTGCTGTGACTTTAAGCATGATCTCACCTGAACCTGATGAGCCGCACCCTTCTCATCCGTTTATAGGTGCCATAGCTTGGAGATAGGCAGCAGTCAGTAGGCTAATGCATTAAAAAAAAAAAAAAAAAAAAAAGCCCTTGGCAAACCTAGAGAATTCTACACATGTGTTTTAATCTGTTCAGGCCGCTATGACAAAACATCACAGACTGGGGAGCCTATCAGGAAGAAAATCTTATTTCTCACAGTTCTGGCAGCTGGGAAGTCCAAGATCGAGACACCAGCGTGGTCGTGGTCCGGTGAGAGCCCACCTTCTGGTTCACAGCTGACCCCTTCTCGCTGTGTCCTCACGTGGCGGAAGGCTGAGAGATAGATCTCTCTGGAGCCTCCTTTGTAAGAGCACTAGGCCCATTCAGGGGAGCTTCTCCCTCATGACCTAAGCACTTCCTAAAGGCTCTGCCTCCCTATAGCATCACCTCGGGAGCTATGATTTCAACATAGGAATTTTGGTACTCTTACCATGATTAGTGCTAATATTCATATCATTAAACATCTTGAAGGAAACATGATGGTAAAATGTTAACTTGTCTCCATGAAGGGTATGTTTGACTCCTTCGTGCTGTTTTTGTGACCCTTCTGTAAATTTGAAATTGCTTCAAAATAAAATGTTTTTAAAAAAAGTTGTACCCTCTTTAATTCAGCCAGCTTGGCCACGAGGCAGACATACTTCGTTGAATAAGACAGGAAGGTCTATGCCCCTGCAAAGCTTATGTCCTGGCAGGCAGAAACGAATATTAAACAATGCAAGAAATATGAAGAGCGCCTTTTGTATTAGGTGTTAAGTCTAATAGGGGATGAAGTAGAGCAGCAGAAGGGGAGCAGAAGTCCCAGGTTTGGGGCGGTAGGGGAGGGACTTGCAGGTTGACCTATCAAAGGTCAAGGAAGTTCTTATCAAGAAGATGAAATCTGGGGGCCCCTGGGTGGCTCAGTGGTTGAGCATCTGCCTTTGGCGCAGGGCGTGATCCTGGGGTCCTGGGATCGAGTCCCACATCGGGCTCTGCAGAGAGCCTGCTTCTTTCTCTGCCTGGGTCTCTGCCTCTCTCTGTGTGTCTCATGAATAAGTAAATAAATACTCTTTAAAAAGAGAGAGAGAGAGACAGAAGGTGAAATCTGAGTAGACTTGAAGGAGAGGAGGGGATTTAGAAGCAGCTAGGTGGGAATAGCATGCCCGGAGAGAGAAGCGAATTACTCTAGGAACAGCCAGGAGGCCAGCCATGGTGATCCGCGGGCGCTGGGGAGGGTTACAGGAGCTAAGGTCAGAGGGACCCTGCAGAGCCTTGTAAGCTATTTTGAGGATCGGAGTTTCTCTCTGAGAGAAATGGACACCAAGGCAGGGATTTCAGCAGAGGAGTGAAATGATTCGATGTACATTTCGAAAGGGTCATTCTCACTTCTGAGTTTCAAATATACTGAGTTTCTCAGTTTCAAATATACTGAGAGGCTCAAGGGAAGAAGCAAGAAGGCCAGGTAGAAAGTGATTGCAACCATCCAGGGAGGGGTAGCTACAGGCAGTGAGAAGTGATTAGACCGGGATATGCATTTCAAAGGTGGAGCCAGCACAATTTCCTTAAGCCAAATGCAATCTCTAGGGCCCCTTCCAGCCCTAAAATCCTTTGACTGCACTACAATCCCTCATCACCTCCACAAACTTTCCCACTAAGCATGGGGAGAGAGACAACTGTGCTACTTTTAAAAATAAATCCAAATTCTCTCAATGGTTCTGTTTCTTGACATGAATATGAAGCCCCTTGACTTCCATTCTATGGCCCAAGGTTTATGGGGTGATGTTGACTCAACCCTGTTCCATGCCCAAGTGTAAATACAAAATGAGAGAAATAAGAAAGAAAAGGCTCTTTCCCTCCATCAGAAGAACTGCCAAGCCCAGAGGCTACCCAAGAAGGACAATAGTGAGGCTAGAAGTGATGATGAAAGGGAATTCTGAGCAAGAAGGTAGACTCCCTGTGAAATGCCTGGTCCCCTGAGAAAAAGCTCCGTTCTTGCTACTGTTTCTGACTGAAGGAAATGGCTATGATCTGTTCCCTGGACCATCCTAATAATCAGCTACCTGGTTCCCCTGACGCAGAAATCCCTCCTCAACCTTCTCTTCGCTTACCACCAGAAATGCAGTCCCCAAGCACAGTGAGGTTGGCATCGTCTTGCTCCTGACCTGTTCTTGCACACCAGTATCTACCCCAGGCCATGGCCTTAAGGACTTTCCTCCTAAGAAAACCACCCCTGCTCTCCCAGATGCCCCAGTCATTGGTGGAGGACATCCAGTTGGGCAGGAGACTGAATTCAGTTTTGAGGTATTGCATTCTCTTGACCTCAATTCCACCTGGGCGATGCAGCCTTCTTCACTTCCTGCCCTAATTGCTGTGCAGTGTTACTGTGGGCTGTTAAACAGCTGCCACCCTCCACCCCAGACCTGGATGCCATCCAAGGGCAGGTAAAAATATTCCTCCCTTTATATAAATTGTCAGAGTCTGGAAGAAACATGCTCAAGAAATAGGCAGTATCACTGTGGCCCATCTAGTGATTTTGGCCTGTCCCAAACTCTAGGAGGGAAATAAGTGGCTCTCCAAAGGTCATGGGGAGAGAAAGTACCTTGTTCTTTGGGATTGGTCACCCTGTTGACTGTTCTTCCCTCAACTGTCTCTTTCTTTACTTCTTTTCCAAGTCTGGAGCTGAGGGGTTTGGTCTAGAAATCATGAAAGAGCACAAAACATTTTAACAGGAAAGAACTCAAAAGTCATCTTTTTTTTTTTTTTCCTAAGCTGTAAAACCTCCTCCCTTTTATCCCCCAAACACACTGGACCTAGATCTCCAATATATACAGTATATAAAGGCAGAGTGCCGGGATCCCTGAGTGGCGCAGCGGTTTAGCGCCTGCCTTTGGCCCAGGGCGCGATCCTGGAGACCCCGGGATCGAATCCCACGTCGGGCTCCAGGAGCATGGAGCCTGCTTCTCCCTCTGCCTGTGTCTCTGCCTCTCTCTCTCTCTCTCTGTGTGACTATCATAAATAAATAAAAATTAAAAAAAAAAAAAAGGCAGAGTGCCTTTGATTGAAGTGGGGTATGAGGGCCCAGTTTACTTGCCTCCTCCCACCCCAGTGACCAAGCTACCAAACCCAGAAGCCCCTAATTTGTTCATTTTCATTTTAGAAATGATAGCAGTTGAGGCCTAGAGATTTATCCCAAATCATTTAGTGAATCAAAAGAAGAGGACAGATTAGGACCTTGGTTCCTGATGTTCAACTCAGGTGGTTTAAGGGCTCAGACATTATTAGGTCATCGGGTGCACAGGACCCTGGGTTTGACTGGAGAGAGCCAGGAGAGCTGTGGCAGTAGCACGCTGGAGTCACCCTATCATCTCCCAGAGTCAAAGGCACACACCTCTCAGTTCTGCTTGCTTTCTTTCTTTCTTTTTTTTTTTTTTTTTTTTTTTTTTAAGATTTTATTTACTTATTAATCAGAGAGAGAGAGAGAGAGAGAGAGAGGCAGAGACACAGGTAGAGGGAGAAGCAGGCTCCATGCAGGGAGCCCAATGTGGGACTTGATCCTGGGACTCCAGGATCACACCCTGAGCTGAAGGCAGACACTCAACCGCTAAGCCACCCAGGCATCCCTCAGCTCCACTTTCAGTGGGTTCAAGTAGAAGGCTTGAAATTGGCCGTGGTGGGAAATTGGCAGATCCTACAAGTTAGGACTTTCCTTTTCCCCCAGGAGAATTGATCAAATGCCACAGGCTTGGGCATATGCAGTCTGGTTTACCAGGTCCTAAAGTAGACTTCTTGTGGGATGTGACCCTGGCTTCTTAGTTTTGAACATCAGAGAACTGTCCTGAAGGGTGAGCAAGCAAGGAGGACTTTGGGATGGTCTTATCCAGGGGAGATAAACTGAAGTGCCTAAAGAACCAGTTGATAAAGTAAATGGGTCAAGTAGCTGGGTAGAAGAACATGGAGAATGATGAGAATTGTGGCAAAAACAAAACAAAACAAAACAAAAAAACAAAGCATTTCCATCAGCAGCAACAAAAGTACGTGAGTTTGTCAGGACTGCCAAACTCACAGAGGATTCTAAACAAGGTGGCTCAGGCAACTGGGCCTGGCAGAGCTGCTTCTTTTGAGGGCTGAGAGGGAGGGCCCTGTTCCAGGCCTTTCCCCTTGGCTTGTAGGTGGTTGTCTTCGAGGTCGCATGGAATCTCCCCGTATGCATGTCTGTTTAATATGGACACCAGTCACGTTGCATTAGAACCCACCCTAGGGATTTCATTTTAACTTGATTCTCTTTGTAAAGGCCCCATCTCTGAATAAGGTCACACTGTGAGATACAAAGGATTAGGACCTCACCATATGAATTTTTGGGAGGACACAACTCAATCCCTAACATCAAAGCAGGACAAAAAACAAACCTGGGAATCACCTCTGGCCTGATGCTAGTCCATTTGCTAAATTTTGCAGGTGTGCAAACTGAAACTCCAGGAGGGAAATAAGTGGCTCTCCAAAGGTCATGGGGAGAGAAAGGCAGAGGCAGGCCTTCCGATTCCAGCCAGGGGCTTTTCTCTTCCACTTATCTGCCTCCTCTGATTTGAGGTTACTTCATTCACATGTATCCCCTTTCAGTACCCTTGGAGAGCTGGTAGGCAGGCTGAGGGTCAGGCCCTATCTTGTGCTTATCTCCAAACTCCCCACAGCTTACAGCATGGTGAAACGCATGGTACACCCTCAGAAAATTCATGTTGAATATCATGGACATCAACTCTCTGTCCTTAGCAGAGGTTGGGGGTGCTCCTGGGCTCCAGGCTAATTTCCAGCCTCTGCACCATGGAATGGACATACGTGCTTTGAGACTCTGGTTTTTCCGTAGAGCTTTCTTGCTGTATACCCACAAAGTGAGGTTAGAGAGAATGAGCATGGGACTTCAGGATTCCACCACTTTTGTTGAAAGTAAGAACAAGTCAGACAACGTGGTTCAAATCCTAGACCCACTGCATCAAACATTTACTCTATGGTGTGACCACTTACCCTCTCTGAGCCTTATTTTTCGTATCTGAATATTGGGAGCTAATAATATTTAGCTCACTCAATAACTCATTCATTTGTTCTTTCAACCAGGCAATCTGTATGGTTAGAACCTCCTCGTGCCCTGGGTTCATTGCAGTGAAAAAGCCATGGCCCCTATCCTCTTGAAACTTGCCCTTGAATGAGGAAAGTAGACTGCTGCGGTGTTACAGTCTGTGATCATGCATGCCAAAGCAAAGTTCTGGAGACTGAGTAGACGTGCAATGGGAAAACTGAGACAGACTCAGATCGAGCTGAATCTTGAAGGGGGAGATGTGTCTAGGTGAAGAGTGGAGTGAGAGAGCCAAGTGCCACTGAGGGAGCAGTAGGGATCCAGAAAAACATGCTGGCCATAGAGAGTCCTATGTTTAAAGACCTAGACGGGAGAGAGCCTGGGGGGAGAATTAAAGAGGTAATGAGATAATGTATGTAGAAAGTGCATCGTGTAGTGCCTGGCACTTAGTGGGTAGTCAGTAAACGTCACTTGCTTCCTTTATCTTCTTACAACATACCTATATATTTTATTTTCTCAAATATGAGGCCAAGAGATGTAAGCATAAGGTTGAAAAATATGCCTTAGTAATATGACTTGAAAGCTACTAGAATCCATGTTCTCATTTATGGTATTCTAAACAAGGCATACTTATTTGCAAATTGTATGCATGCAAATTGGCAAAGCATGCATGATATTTTTCAGATGCACGGGAGAAAATTATTGTCAATATATTTGCACGTATTTTTTTTTCGTTTGAAACAATCACTCTTCTTTGTCCACAAGATGAATTTACTATCTGCTGACTTGAGTGAACACAAATGTTATTGTTTGTCCTGTACCTTCTTATTATCTTCACACACCTTTCACTCTTTGATCGTTCCAGGCTTTTCACATCAGAATTCTCGGCCCAACCTGTGACTGGGCTGTGGAAGCAGCCAGAAAGCAGCAGACTGCAGGAAACTCACTCCGGTACTCTGTTAATAAAAATAAGAATGAGAGCAACAATCTTAAAGATAGAGAACAACCTGAGGGTTGATGGAGGAAGGTGGGTGAATGTTGGGTATTAAGGAGGGCACTTGTGATGAGCACTGGGTGTTATATGTAAGTGATGAATCACTAAATCCTACACCTAAAACCAATTTTACCATATGTGTTAGCTAACTAGAATTTAAATAAAAACCTGAAATTAAGAAAAAAAAAGAATGAGAGCAACAACCTCTAATGCCTATGTGGTTTTATTTTTCTTGGAAATATTTTTTGTAATGTATGTGTCTGTAGAAAATAAATCCCCTCTCTTTTTTCTTTTTTTAAACTAATTAGTAAATTTAATCAGTTAATGGAATTTTTAGAGAAAACAGTCTCTCAAATCTTATCAATAATTTTGTAACAAAAATCAAAATATATCTGTTCACAAAGAAAATCCCCTCTCTTTTCAAAGCAATGTTGGGTTATATTGCACAAAATAATATTACCATCTTGACTGATTCATTGGCTGGTAAAAGGATACCAGTGTGAATAGAGGCAAGAGAGGGTAGAAAAACTAAGAAAGAATTTGGTAGGCATTTAGTATTTTTCCAAGATATGCACATCAGCACTGAGTGTATTCCTTCCTTCCTTTTCTTTTTTTTAATAAAACATCTAATTGGCAATTTCTATTTGTTCAATATTTTGCTGATTATAATGTGAATTACCATTTTTTCCCTCCACACTACACTTAGGGAAGATAGTTCTTATTTTTATCATCATTTTCACTTTGCTGTGACATAAACTTGTCCAAAGTTGTATAGGTTGTGTGTGACCTCTATTTATCAGCCCAGGTTTCTTCTCCCATTATATCCACCCAGACAATCCCTAAGATCTCTTCCAGCTCTGACATTTGGTAGAATAAAAGCTTTATGAGGGTGAGACCTTGCCTGTGTGGTTCAACATTCTATCTCCATCATTTTGCCCAGTGCCTGGAAAGTCCAAGGAATTCAATAAACAATTTTTTTTTAATTTTTCATTTATTTATGATAGTCACAGAGAGAGAGAGGCAGAGGGAGAAGCAGGCTCCATGCACCAGGAGCCCGACGTGGGACTCGATCCGGGGTCTCCAGGATCGCGCCCTGGGCCAAAGGCAGGCGCCAAACTGCTGCGCCACCCAGGGATCCCAATAAACAATTTTTTAATTAAATTGAAGAACATGCCCTATACCCCTTTTCTGGCCTCAAGAGTTAATGCTAAAGTGGTTGCTTGATGAGTGATACTAAGCAGCTGGCGCCCCAGAAGGTGACAAACTAAATCCTGTATGAGACCCAAGGATATATACAGAATTACATACAGCTGTGCCACAACAGCAAACACAGCACCCACAAGAGAAAAGAGATTAATATCCCATATAAACATCACCACTACTGGTGATGTGGGGGTTGGGATGAGGAGACTGGCAGGACATCCCCTGGCTTCCATTCTTGAGTCTTCCTTTCCCTAATGACATCATTATAGGATACTGGAGCTCTGAGGGTTTCCAATAATTTGGCCTGAAAAATTCACTGGGTTTTTCCAGCCTGGTAGTACTTCCTCCTTAAAGCTTCAGCTTCTCCAATTGGTAAGCATTTAATTTCAGTTATAAAATTAGTTGCTTATTGGTATGACGTATTAAACTGATAATCTACCAATGAACAACCCATTACAATTTACACAGCATTTTCACCAGACAACCATTTTATAGAGAAGGAAGGAAGATTCCAGTAGAGATAACTGTTTTGTCCAGATCACACAACCAATAATTTATAACACCAGATTCAGGCCTTCTGACTCAATATTCTCAAATCATTCCATTAAGACACTCCCGCTGTGACACCAGTACTGTCAACCAAACAATCCATGAAAATCATGGGCTATAGGGAATCATGGAAACCTACTTGCTCTTACTCAGTATCTTTCCTGTATTCATGATGGATTCTATAAACATAACCCACTCTATCCCAGTCCTTCCTCAGTTTCTCCTTGTTAGGTCTGCAGTGTCCAGTGTTAATTGTAGCAATATCTGTGAATTCCTAGGGTGGAGTCACAGGACCTCTTTCTGAGCACCTTCCCTTACTGCCAACTTTATGAGAATGTTCTCCAGACATGTACCCTCTTGTGGTCCTCAGCCCTATTCATGGCATGCTTACCTTCCTAGATGCCTAACTTAGAAACCCAGAAGTCATCCTAAGCCCATCTCCCTCACTTTCCTTTCTCTACCATCCAGTCCCTAAGACTGGTTGATTCTTTCTTTGAAATCTTTCTTCATTCTGTCTACCTACTGACCCTAAAGCCACTTTTAAGTCCCAGTCACATCCCATGGGGTTTCTGCGATAGTCTCCCAACTGTTCCCGCCCACCAGCATCTCTATAAAATGAAGAGGGTGATGTCCAACTCTGCTCTATACATCATGAAAGGAAAAGGCCAGGGCCAATGTCAAATGCTCTACAACACTTTCCAAAATCAGACAGTGGACAATGCCAATGTGTGGTTGTCCTCACTTGCCAACCTCATCTTCACCTTGTTCTGTTCACGTTTTTCTTTAAAGAAACCACACTGCTGAATAACAGTTAGACATTCTAAAGTAGAACTCTATGCTTGGTCAACAGAAAGTGGCATCCTGGCCTACGTCAGAGGAAAGATCACAGGCGACAGCAGAGGAGCCGTATATGACTTCAAAATACATTACATCTGCCTGCCGGGCAGGGATTAGGCTCCCCCAGGGCAGGTCTCTACAAATGTACCCCTAACATTTGCCTGAAACCTTCTAGGGAGCTTGTAGTCTGCTCTGAATTTCTGTTTTTACTGCTCTGTCCACAATCTCCTGGTCTCTGGGGAACTATTCCACACCAAGGACCAGGTAAGGAGGAAGGAACACCAGACATGAAATCAGAAGGCCCCTAGTGACCATGGCTAACCCCCATCACCTCTTAGAGCCTATTTCCAAACCTGGTAAATAAGGATAGGGAGCCTCACCAAACTGACCTCCTGGGTTACAGAGAGAATTGAGAATCATGCAACATATTGAGGTCAATGTTTGAGAGGCCTGGAGGAGACATTGGTTTTGGAGTCAGAAGAAATGGGATTTAAGTCCAAGCTTTGCCACTTACTCTCTGATCTGGGCCAGCCAATAAGAGCCTATTGGAACCTCAGTATCTTTGTCTGTTGAGTATAACTAATAACATATCCTTCATGCAGAGCTTATGCAAGTGAGAAAATGCCTCACACATGGAGTGATAATATTATTATACTGTATTTGGAGTACTTTCTAGAGTGTTATATTGTCCCAGGGTTCTTTGCATAGTCTAGCTCAGCATCTTGCTCTTCGAGAGTCTGCTGTCTGGGACTCCCTCACCTGCTGGGGAAAGTATGCCCCTGGGGTGTGTGTGTGGGGCAAGGCTGGAAACTCCCAGTGGAAGAGATCACGGCTTGTCTGGAGATGGCCTTTTGCTGTGGGTGGTCTGGTCAAAACAATAGTTAAGTATGAATCAGGCTCCAGGAATGGTGCAAGGACCACAAGACGAGGCAGATCTTTCCAGGGTGGGAGCACTTACAGATGCCCAGGAGCATCTTGGTTGGGATTGCCTGGTTTTACGTGTGTTCATGTGTCTGTTTCAGTGATGTGTGTATGTGCATGTGTGTGTGCTTGAGATGAGCAGACAGCAGCAGCCTATCTTTGACCTGTTCAGATTCTTCAGTCAAGTCAACCATGCCTTTAGTGGAAGTAAGGAAGAGTCAAGTAGGAAGAGTGCTGTGCTGGCATCGCAAAGCCTAGGCTTCATCTTGGCCTTGCTCTGTCTGCTGGGCCAGGCCTCAGTCACGTCACTCCCTCTCTGAGCCTCAGCTTCCCTTCCTAGAGAGCTCTAGCCACCCCACAGAAGCATGTGCAGGTTGTGGCTGGTGTTAAAGATAGCAAGCCCTCGGTGAAAGCAGGAGAGTCCCTGTCTTGCTACAGAGATGCTATAAGAAAAAGGATCTCTTTCTGGTGTCACACTGCTGGCAGCACCTGCCACGAAAGACATATTTCCACAACCTCTGGGAACTGCTCTGCTGTGTTGTATTGGGACTCACTGAATATAAAAGGCAGTGTGACCAGGACTCTTAATGTTTTTGGATCAAAAGTAAATAGGTAGGACATTGCAGCCTAAAGACAATTTTTTTTAAGATTTTATTTATTTATTCACAAGAGACAGAGAGAGAGAGAGAGAGAGAGGCAGAGACACAGGCAGAGGGAGAAGCAGGCTGCATGCAGGGAGCGCGACGTGGGACTCGATCTTGGGTCTCCAGGATCAGGCCCTGGGCTGAAGGCGGCACTAAACCTCTGAGCCACCCAGGCTGCCCCAGCCTAAAGACAATTTAAAGAAAACTGTCATTTAAAATTGTTAAAACTATTTAAAAAAATAAAGGAATTCTAAGGAGATAAGCGTAAGCTAGTAATGAGAATAAACCAGAAGAAAGGCTGCTAGACCTGGGCTCAGAATGCCTGTGTTTTTCCCCCTCTTCCACTTCTACTTTGGCCTGTAAGCTCCCTGAGGACCCGATCATATTTTGCTTATAACTGCATCTCACTGTACCTGGCACAGACTAGGAAGCTGTTTAATTTTTTAAATATTTTATTTATTTATTCATGAGAGACACACAGAGAGGGGCAGAGACATAGGCAGGGGGAAAAGCAGGCTCCCCTCAGGCAGCCTGATGTGGGACTTGATCCCAGGACCCCAGGATCACGCCCTGAGCGAAAGGCAGACACTCAACCACTGAGCCACCCAGGTGCCCCTAGGAAGCTGTTTAAAAGTATGTACTTGTTAGCAGATTGGAACAATAATACTCTCACAATACATCATTGTGTGTTAGAAAAGCAAGCAGTATGAACAGTGTGTAGGAAAAAAGCAGGAAAGGTATTAACGTTGTTACATTAATAGCCTTATCTTTGCATGATGTGATTATATGTTAACTTAATTTTCTTCCTTTTTTTTATTCTGTAACTTTTTACATAAAACATATATTAGTTATATAATTTTAAAGTTTCAAAATGTACCTATCAATACATAACTATATTTTCAATACCTCCTTATGTTTTTTAAAAAAATTTCCTCTTGGATGATCTCAGTAAACTGTAAAAGAGATGGGGGGAATAAAATGTTAATTCGTATAAAAATAAAAATTTTGCAAAAATTGGCATCTAGAAGCAATAATGGAGGCTGGTTTTATTCCCAGTGATGCATAGAGCACAGTTCAATGTGAGATACTAACTCACAGCAGGAACTAGCAAAGTCTTCATACTCTCTACCTGTTAATTCAGACTGGGTTGAAAACAACTCAGATCCTCAAAATAGAGTCCTGGCTCACCAAACCTCAGGATATATACACTATGGATCGTTACAGTGCTTCAAAGATCTCTTATACTTCTAAAATGTCAAGTATGCACATTATAATATTCTAAAGTAATATTTACATGAAAGGCTGCTAAGTTGCCTATATATATTTTGTTATAACTCAGTGAAAACTCATTTTTTAAAGAAAGACCAAGTTCAAACCATGTAAACATAGAAGTAGGTCAGTTCCTTATTTTGTAGTATTGTTTAGTTTTACGATTTTTGTAAGAGAAGAAAACAAGTGGAAAACAGTGAATGGTGGCCCACCAGTGATTAAAATAATTTCTAAATTTCCTTGGAATTCCAGAAAATGATAAGCAAAACGTAATAGAGAAACAAATGCTCATGTACTATGCTGTTGTTAGGAATGTAAATAAACCCAAGTTTCCTAAAACATGACTAGGAAATACATATGTCAGATTTTAAAAGTGTCATTTTCTTAGTTCTACCAATTCTATTTTAAGAATTTCATCCAGAAATAACCAGATACCCAGAGACATTTATCTCACTATCACTTGTGATGTGGAAAAAAAAATAAAGGACTTACAAAAATGTCCAACAGTAAGGAATGAGTAGAAGGGATGGATGTACCAGTAGAATGTAATAGTCAGGCAGCCATTCAAAACATCCCACAGACGGGCATCTGGGTGGCGCAGTCACTTAAATGATCGACTCTCGGTTTGGCTCAGATCTGATCTCAGGGTCCTGAGATGGAGCCCAGCTCAGGCCAATGCTGAGTGAGGAGTCTGCTTGAGCCTCTCTCTCCCTTTCCCTGCTCTCTCTCAAATAAATAAAGTCCTAAGAAAAAAAAATCCCATTGTTATTGTATTTAGTATTGGGAGGAAACAAGCTTCATTAGAATACACAATTATTAGATTACCAAATAGAACATGCCATATAATTACAGTTATCTAAAAAAGTTCCTGAAGAATGTAAACCAAAACCTTGACAAAGGTTGTTTCTAGGTCATGGAATTATGGGTAGTTTTAATTCCTTTCCATTTCTTTTAATGTCTAAATTTTCTATTATAAACATATATTACTTTTAAGTTAATGACTATTCCAAATATCATAGCTGGCAAAATCGTGAGGCAGACTCTTCATTTTTGGTTCAGTTGAAGATAGAAATTGCATCGCCATATGCAAGTTGTTTTGACCCCATCTGCAAACATACTCGCTTCTCTCCTCCGCTCCCCACCCCACCCTGATATATAGAAAAATTTCTCAGTGCAATCTTCTTTTCTGGCACTAAATGCTTGTGCACACATCTGCGCTCACATGCACGTGCATGTACACACATGGCCATGCACCCCCGTGCTGGGCTGGTTGCACCTGGCAGGATGAGCCATGCCCAGGCCCCAGGAGGCCTCCTCCAGCCCCAGCAAGCTGCACTCTCTTCAGGCCCTTAGGCAGGGTATGCCCCTTCTTTGGGACTCAGTTTCATCCAATAAAGGAATGAATTGGACTAGAATGCTCTAACGGCCCTCTGAGTTAGTGGTATTTTATTCTAAAGAACAACATTCCTGGATGGGGGGAGGAATTGTAAGGAAAACGAAAATAAATCTTAGAGATTCAGTCCCCAACCGTTGGACCTCTTTTCCTGTTTGGATGTGACATGAAAAAGATGCTCTTGTGAGGTCCCAATTCAGGGACTTGGGGCTGGGGCAGGGACTGTTTTGGAAAGCTAGCTCTCAGAAGGAATGGGAAGTCTGAAAAGGACTTATGAGCATGGGCTATAAAATGGCAGAGGATTATAATGGACCTGCCGTGGGCTGGGTGACAGGATCTTACTTCCAGCAGGGCCTTGGGTCCACGCTCTGAATCCATGAGGCCTGGTGCCATGGGGCTTAGTGAAACCTGTGCCAGGACGATGAGTGCTGTGCTGGGGCTGGTGCCCTGGGTCTCAGCTGACTCCCCTGCTTCCACACAGGACTGACTTTGCTCTGGGCCTCATCTCAAGTGGCTAGTAGGAGGTGAGAATGGGAGGATCTCTCTTTTCAGAGCCTCAGGTCCCTTACCTATGAAATGAAAGCTTTGGACTAGATCAATTCAGAGGTCCTTTCCAAGTCTAATCCTGCTGGAATAAAAGCTCTTACACCGTTGGTGGGAATGCAAGCTGGTAAAAACAGTATGGAGGTTCCTCAAGAAGTTAAAAATAGAGCTACCTTACGACCCAGCAATTGCACTACTAGGTATTTACTCCAAAGATACAAATGTAATGACCTGAGGCAGAATTAATGTTTATAGCAGCAATATACAATAGTCAAAATATGGAAAGAGCCCAGATGTTCATCAACAGATGAATGGATAAAGAAGATGTGATATATATATACATGCACACACAATGGAATATTGCTCAGTCATCAAAAAGGATGAAATCTTACCTTTTACACTGATGTGGATGGAACTGGAGGGTATTATGCTGAACAAAGTAAGTCAATCAGAGAAAGACAATTATCATATGGTTTCACCCATATGTGGAATATACGAGGAAGGGGGAAGGGAGGAAAAATCGAATGGGAAGAAATCACAGGGGAAGACAAACCATAAGAGACTCTCACCTACAGAAAACAAACTGAGGGTTGCTGGAGGGATCTGGTGACTGGGTGACAGACATTAAGGTGGGCACGTGATTTGACGAGCACAGGGTGTTATATGCAGCTGATGAATTACTGAACTCTACATCTGAAACTAATGTTCTATATGTTGGCTAATTGAATTTTTTTTAAAGAAAGAAAGATGCTTTCTACAAAAAGAAAAAGAGAAGAAAAAGACGTGAATTTGAGAATTACAAACTCTCTTGTGGTTTGGCTAATTCAGAATATGTACAGAATATTGACATTGGACATTAATGATGCATTGACTCATGAGGGTTTGCTCTTCTTTTGTGAATGGTGGAACACTTCAAGTTGCATGAGCTTCTAGACCCTTACATGCCTTCCTTCTGTGTCCTGGAAGAGCAGTATGGGCATTTGATGCAATTATTGTTGCAACTGATTTCTGTCTCTTACCATTTTCTTCACATATTTCAATTTATTTTGCCTTCCTTTCTTTCCTACTTTCTTTACCTCTTCTTCTTCTTTTTTACACTTTTGGTGTGTCACACATAAGATAGAGGCCATAATTTTCCCTGTATCTCTTCCAGATACGGGATGAAGCAACACTCAACTTCGTATTGAACAATGGACTCTTCTGCTCAAGACACTCTGGTTTGAAATCCAAAACTTGAATATTTATTCCAGTTTGATATCTAGATGCTGACAATCACACTGAAAATTAAATATGAGTCCCAGCTCATGTTTACTACCCAAAAAAGGACAGTTTTGAGGTCATATTTTATCGTTATATATAAAAAGTGAAGTGTTAAACACTAATTGTGTGCCTGGCACCTGTGTGGGAATTCTTCCCTCCAGCCAGGCTCAGCCACTCAGGGAAACTCATAGGGCAGAGAGGGCTCCACCCTGGGTGAGGCATCGGCCTGGACTGGGGAGAAAAGCAGGCTCATCTGGTGGTGTACTGCATTGCCAGTATTTATTGCTTTCAGGGAGCACGCTGATGGCTTTTGGGTGATACCTCCTTGGTGTGTAATTAGGTCTCTTGTCCACTAACAAGATCTTGACTATGAACCATTCAGAATCTTTCCTTCCAGTCTGGGAAGGATGGCATTCAAGGTACAGGATGGCATTCAAGGATCCTAGATTCCAAGGTTCCACTTTCATCAACCTTCCAGTGACTTTGTAGAAAAGTCATTTTCTCTTCAGATGAAGTAGGTGGGTCATTCATTCATTTGTTCATTCTGGTGCCAAGGTTTGGTATAGGATGGGAATTGCTTGTTGAAGAGCTTGCCAAAGGGAGGGTAGGAGAGCTAGCTCTGGACCAGGCTGCCTGGTTTTGAGTCCTGGGTCTTCCTCTCCCAAGTTGTGGAGGCATGGGTAAATCACTTCACTTTTCTGTCCCCTGGTTGTCTTGTCTACAAAATGGAAATAATGGTAACAATACTAACGTCATCAAGTTGTTGTAAGGATTAAATGGGAACTCAAAATAGTGGCTGGCACAAAGTAAGCACGCAATACATGTCAGCTCTCTCCGTTAATGAGAGAGAGAGAGTTGTCAATCATTAAAGCACAAACAAGTACGTTGTGTGCTTTAATAGAAGGGTACACCTGGGAAATGATTGATTCTGGGGTATTCACAGAGAACTCCTCATCAGTTAGGGCTCCGTGAGAGGAGCAAAACCACTGTGTGTGATATAGAACCAGATATTTATTTTCGGGGCTCAAGGCTCTCAATTGTAGGGACCAGCTCTGCTCATCAGTCAGCGCAAGGCTGTTGCTTCACTGTTGATGCTGGGCTTGGAGTCAGCAGGGAGGGCAGTAGGGACGGAAAAATGGACATAAAGTGGGGAAACAGATGACAGACTGCAACCAGCAAGGGCAAACCAGAGCCCGCTTCTGCCTCTCACTGTCTCCAGATGATGATGCTAATGAGCTGCAAGACATGCAGTCCTTCCCACATTGTCCACAGGTTGGTCCAGGGTTCAGAGGAGCTGCCAGAAGAGGTCCGGTGTGACCTACAGGAGCTGAGGGCTCAGCTGCTGCCCCATCACAACAGGTGAGCCAGCAGATCAGGGACAACACGTGTGATGATGCCCATTGTGCCCCGCACTGAGCCACTAAATATTAGAACATAGTAGCTAGGCTTCTCTAATCCAAATGCTGTACAAAATGTCATTTGTGGCCAATGAGGCTATGGAACTATGCGGGGAAAGGGAGTCTGGGGAACACAGTCCCAGCTTACCTAAATTGACCTAGCACAAATCCACTGCAGCTCCACAGAGAAAGTGATGGAATTGGGTCTGAAAGCATTAGTATTTGCAACGAGGAGAAAGGAGAAGGATGTTCCAGAACGGGGGAATAGTGTGTAGATTGTGAATAGGTCTGGTGTATTTAGGATGCTTATAGTGACTACAGCATAAAGTGTTCATCTTATGAGGCCATGGAATCAGCCCAATATAACCATAAGTCATGGTAGCTTGAGGAAGTACAGATCTCTCTATCCATTGGGCCATAATTTTTCTTGAAGCAAAGACTGAACTTTTTGCTTCCAGGTTAATGTCTTGGCCAGCATCAAGGCACTTAGACAGCAGCAGTGAAAGGAGTATTGAATCTGGAGCCAGGAGACTGCCTGTTGATGCCTATGCCTCTGTGTCCCACTCTCAGTGGGGGGGGCTTAGACAACAATTTCACCCTCTGGAAGCTCTGCTTTAAAAGGAGGGATGTAAAAATAAAATAAAATAAAAAAATAAAAGGAGGGATGTGTACTGAAGTTATAGCCAAATCTCTAAAGTCATATCAGATCTTGATATTTTCTAGCAACTTCCAGGAGACAAAAGGGCCACAGGAATTTTCATTCTAGTGAAAGTCAAAACAGAAAATGCAGGACCCTTTTGCCACATCGTCTGACTTGGATCGCTCCATCTGGGAAGCAGGTACAGGACAGTGTGGCCTCCCATGGTTGTTCCTGGGGCGTAGGCCTGGGATGATCAAGTGTCCCAGGCCAAGTGAAGGCTCAGTTGTGTTTGTCTTGGTAGCATTAGCCTTGCATTGTGTCAGGAGCATCTGAAGCTACAGGTAAATATTGGATGAATGAACCTGTGAGAGTGGTCCTGGTTGCTCCATAGTTTTGGCATTGGTGTGCGGGCCGCTTTCGGGAGATATCAAGTAGACTCCTTCATAGGGGAGACTCTGAATCCAGAACAGGTTCCTCAAACCCACTCGAATCTTGTCCCATATCCCTGGGAGGATTACAGGGTTGAATTAATGAGGGAGAATGTCAAGAACTGCCTGTTTGAGGTAACATGAATTCTTTTTTTGAGGTAACATGAATTCTAAACAAAGAAATAGCCACCCAATCTTTAATTCTCTGAATATATTAATAAATATTCCTGACTGGACCTTTCCTAGACATAGTTATCTCCTCTCTCCAAAATTATTGGAGAAAGTCAAACTAATGCCTTATGGGTTTTGTTTTGTTTTGTTTTGTTTTGTTTTGTTTTGCCTGTTTTCAGAGATGTTCAGACATTGGAGCCCAGGGAAGCCATGGGCTTGGTCTTTTTGAAACACAATAAAATCTTGAGATATTTAATTTCCCCTCTATTATGGACAAGTAATTTTGCTAGCAAACAACACGGCTGTGTTTTATGTCCACAACTTGGGAATTTGGAAAATGAGGGCTTTGGAATCTCCAAATATGGGCTTTACTTCTTAACAAGTATGTGTATACCAGGCACATTGTTTCATATCTGGGCCTCAGTGCCTTCTTCTGTAAAAGGGGCATGATAATATTGATTGTTTACACCTCTTTTTTTTTTAATTGTTTACAACTCTTAAGCAAGACGGCATTCATAAACTATGGTAAGTGTTCAATATTGTTTATTTTCCTTACTAGGCCTCAAAACATGAAAATGACAAAGACCTCTTTCTAAGTTTTCCTATTGCTGTTTGTCTGTCCTTAGTCTATTGTGTTATATATTTGCTCTTGAAAGCAGAGAAGTGATAACAGGAATGAAGAGATTGAGAAAAAAAAAGTCATGGGGAAAAAAAGGAAACTGAACTTATTATTTTTTTCCATACAAATTCCATACAAAAAGACATTGTAATTCTGTTTTGGAGGCAGAACCCATTCTAATGGGTTGAGAAGCCCAGTGATATGCCATCATAACGGTCAATTTCCCACTTTGCACAGTCATGTTTTAGGCATGAAGTAGCTCTGAGCCTTGTCTGCTAGACCTACAGACCATCAGCACTAGATGTTCTTAGAGGTTGTCCAGCAAAGCCCTTCCATGAATGGGGAAACGGAGGGGAAGAAAGAGAAATGAGTTGCCCATGATCTCTCACATGGATGGAGATAGTGTGAGGACTGGAATTTATGTCTTTTGATTCCTCATCCTGTAACAGCATGCTGTCTCAGAGCCTTTGCTGACTCATCACATAATCTTGGAAAACTCCCTTCTTTTTCTGCGTACTGGTCTTTCCATGAAACATAGATGGCAAGGCTGAGTCCTGATCCCTACTTCATGGAGGTGCCTGTGGATTAGTCAGACCCAGGCTGCAATAAGCATTCAGCTCCCGAGAGTTGGGTGCAAACCATCAATTATTCATAAAGGATACTTGAGTGTTACAAAGGAAGCTGCTTTGTGCTAGTCAGATGGAGGGACCCTCCTTCCGTGTGGTTGAGAGAATCCATGGTCATAGTCCGTTAAGGTGTGGCGTGATCCCAGATGATTCAGTTGCCCTCCCTCAGCTCCAGCATACTCATCTGTAAACCAAGGAATATGACCCTGAGCATCACTAAGCTTCCTTCTTGCCCTAACGGTGTGACCTTCCAGGAGTTATTTCAATGTAGGACTAACTACACTTCCCAATGACAGGGACCCACGCCAACTTAGGATCACTAGCTAGAGAGTCAGAAAAAAAACCAAGGAGAATGAAGCTAAAGTAGAAAGGAATATAAACTCTTTTAAGCATTGCTTATCTGGTCTATAATCATAACCATGTAAGGATATGCTCAGTTCTCTTCACCTGGAAAAAGATTTCCAACCAGTGTCTCAGAAGTATTCCTGTCTCCCTTCTTTCTCAGGGTAATCATCTTTCCACAGACTCAATATACGGACATATATTGACTATTGACAAGCAGTGATGACAAGCCAGGGTAAGTGGATCCAGGCCAGGATTAGGACCAGGTTTTTGTCTTTATCTAATCTTACTTTCTGCCAGGATAAAAAGGCAGCATGGGGGAGAGACATGAGCTCTGGCCGGGAGTCACTGGCTGGCTCCCCAAGCTTTGGCCCTGTATGTTCCACTTTGAGCCTTGGTGTTCTCTGTAAGGGAAAGGGGTTAGGCTAGATGCTCATTAAAGTTCATTTAAGGGCTACCATTCTGTTATTTGGCTTATTTGAGTTCTCAGAGCAGGGTCCTTGAAGCAAGTATCCTTTACCAAGCTTTGTCTCACGGCCCAGAGACCCCCATGTCTTTTCCCTCCAGGGCTCCAGCACAGGGATTGTGCTTAGTCCATTTGCAACTTAAATCTGTTTCCTTGCAATGAGTATTTGTGTTCCAATAATTTTTTTTTTAAACTTAGACTAAGTGAAGCCAAAAGCATTCCTCAAGTGGCTGCCATTAAAAATGCATTAATGATAGGGGGTTAGGAGTAGAGGGGAGTTGGAAGAAGAAGACCGGGCTTCCCCTTGAAACCCTGCTAGGTACAAGCAGCCATAACTCTGACGCCCTGGAACTGCTGAGTTGGCAATGCCTTTAATGACATCACCTCTCTATAACCTCAGTTTAATATGTTCCCGCAACGAATCCTTCATCTGTGAAGACAGGCACAAGTTGATATATTCATATGGACTTCTTTTAAAAAATAAGCCCAATGAGTTCATTCTGCTTATAGAAGGCTGAGGAATTAATCTGTGGAGGAAAGAGTTAACATTTCCCTGGCTTGAGCTTTGCAACAGGCAAGCCCCTGCTGAACGTTTGAGAAGCGAACATGCAAACAAAGATGGGCAAAGTTCTTCAGGCTCAGAAGCTTGTTTTGGAAAAGAACTGCAAAAGTTCAGACGGTTTTGCTGAATTTTATCTGATTATTCAAGCTGAGGATGGGAGAACACAGAGGCATCCATGCAGCCAACAGAACATGAGGTGTGTTCTTGCTTCATCGTTGCCACCTTTACGTTTTAGCTTATGTGCGTTTTGAGGAGAAACCTAGTCCACATGTTTTATATCTTTTGCGCATGAACTCATGGAGGTGCTGGTTGGTAAGAGGGTGGTCCAGATGGCCAGGTGGCTGCTAAATAGTAGGAGAATCCTCCAAGCGGAAATGCATCCGAGAGTGGAGATCAGTCGGTTCCCCAAGTACAGGCGGAGAACGAGGCAGGAAAATAGGGGCACGAGAAGGACAAAAAAACAAGCGACAGGACAGGATATAGTCTGTGACCCCAATAGAGACTGGAGGGCAGTACAGAAAACCCAGAATTTGAAAGTAGGAGACTGGGGTTTGAATGTCTTCAGCAACTGTAGCCTTAGTTTTCTCACCTGTAAAGTGGACATTTTGATCAATAATTCCTGTTCCCTGAGGTTGTGTTTATAAAAGTCGATGGTTCTGTGCTTGGCACAAAATAGGCACTGAATAAATATTTATTGCCCCTTAATGTTTAAGTTCAATGCAAATCCTGGCTCCTTTATGTGTTCCCCAAACTGATTCACCCTGTCTCCCACCCACAAACCCTAATTGTCACCATGAGAGCAGCAAGGAGTACGCTCTCTTTGGAAAACAATATAAATTGGCTCACATATTTTTTTTTTTTCACACCAAACAGCATGGTTTCAAAATGCTAAAAAAAAAAAAAAAAAAAAAAAAAAAAACCCAGAGCCAAAGTAAATTCTCTCTCTGCACCCCCCCCCCCCATCACATTCACATGAACTTTTAAACCTTGGAAATCAGACAAGAGAGAGAGAGAGAGAGAGAGAGAAAGAAAAAAAAGCTCAGCCTTCCATTGCCTCACACTGTATATATATCGAGTTCACTTCACAAACACAAAGTGCACGGTCAGAAGTGCCTTGGGCAAAGTTTGTACTCTGCTTGAATTCTAACTTTTGTTTACCAAGGTAATAAACCGGTCCTCTGCTGCTCCAGGTGTAAAGCTATTATGAAAAGGCATATTTGTATTTTACCCCACCTCCGATGTACGGTATGTGGGACATCCTGCACCGTAAGAGCGGCCTGGGTTTGCTGACAGAGAGAGGCGCCCAAGCCCGGGAGGGGTGTCGGCAGCCTGGGCAAGGCCG